>NC_084837.1:111614531-112814531 GCF_033115175.1 Lepus europaeus
TTTTCCAGGCACACCAGCAGGGAGCGGGATCAGAAGTAGGGCAGCCAGGACACAAACACACTCATGTGGGATGCTGGCGTTAGTTTGAATCTTGATTTTAAGCAGAAATGTTGATAGGAGGAATTCTGCTTTTGTTCCCAGTTGCAAAGGTAAAGTTTTCAACATCGGGGCCGGCGCTGTGGTGCAGGGGGTTAACACCCTGGCCTGAAGCGCTGGCATCCCATATGGGCACTGGTTCTAGTTTCGGCTGCTCCACTTCCGATCCAGCTCTCTGCTGTGGCCTGGGAAAGCAGTAGAAGATGGGCCCCTGCACCTACAAGGGAGACCCAGAAGAAGCTCCTGGCTCCTGGCTTCAGATTGGCACAGCTCCAGCCGTTGTGGCCAATTGGGGAGTGAACCAGCGGATGGAAGACCTTTCTCTCTGCCTCTCCTCTCATTGTGTAACTCTGACTTTCAAATAAAAATAAATAAATATTTATATAACTTTTCAACATTTTACCAATAAGTATGATTTTGAGCTGTGAGGGAACTTTCGAAACTTCGAGAAAACTACAACTAAAAGACAAGTTTGGGGCCAGTGTAGTGGTGTAGCCGGTTAAGCTGCTGCTTGCTATCCCAGTATCCCATACTCCCCTTCCAATGCAGCTCCCTGATAACGCACCTGGGAGAGCAGCAGACGACGGCCCAACTTCTTGGAGGTCCAGATAGAGTTCCTGACTCCTGTTTCAGCCTGGCCAGTCCCGGTCATTGTGACCATTTGGGAAGTGAACCAGCAGATGGAAGACCTCTCCCTCGCTGTCGCTCTGCCTTTCAGACAGACAGATAATCACAGCCGACCATTATTATCACTCGATGCTGAGCTTCCCAAATGCTTCTGCTGCATCTTTGAGATGATCTTGTGTTTTTTGTTTTTCCCATTAATAAACTATGATGATTTTCCAAGGTTAAAGCGACGCTGAATAACTTGAAGAAATTCAAGTTTGCTGTGATATATTATTCTTATTCCATGTTGCACGATTCTATTTGCTAAAATTTGTTTCAGAATTCTAAATCCAAGTTAATGAATTGATACTTGATTTTATTTAGTTTCACTATGTGTGCCAAATGTGGGTTTTCTTTGTATTTAGCTTGGCCCTTACTGGGTTTCTTCAATCAGTTTTATAAAGTCCTATGTGAAAGTCACCTCAAATATTGTTTCTGCCCTCTTTTCTCCTCTCCTCCTAAGCTCTAATTCTACCTAAGTTAGGCGTTTTTCACTAGGTGGGCACTTCAAAAAATTCATGGGAAACAATTAAAAGCTAAGTTTATCTGTTGCAAAACACTTAAATCCGTGCATACGTTTTTCCTAACATGTATTTTCCATGAACTTCTTGAAGAGTCCTGCAAATGCATGGATTTTTCTTTTTAGCTTCAAAATACTTATCTCTTCATTCCACTCTTCCCATAATTTTTGAGGCACCCCTCTCTGCTTTATCTCTTAGCAGCTCTTGTGTATCTCCCCTATCCTTTTCTCTCCATGCTCAGTCTGGGGTCCTATAACCTATTTTCTAATAGTGTGATTCTCTCTCAGCTATTCCATCTGCTGTTAGTTCATCTAGAGTTTTGTTAATTTTGATTACAAAACGTTCAGTTCTGGACTCCATCTCAAGTACACTATAGACTTCACAAATTTATTTTTTATTTATTCAGCAGGCAGAAACACAGAGACAGAAGAAGACAGAGATGTCCCATCTGCTGGCTGAAGACCCACATGGCTGCCACAGCCAGGGCTGAACCAGGCCAAAGCTGGGAGCCAAGAGCTCTGTGTGGGTCTCCCGAGCGGGTGGCAGGGACACAGCAGTACAGTCATCACCTGCCGCCTCCCAGAGTGCACATAAAAGCAGCTGGATCACAGCAGAGCTTGAAGCAAGGCCTCTGACGCGGGATTCGGAACACCTGCCCTTGCTACACAGCTGTAAAGAATGGTTTAGCACTTCTGTCCTTGAACGAGTTAAGCGCACCTCCCTGAAGCCCCTACATCTGTTGCTACTGACTTTTGTTCACTCATGTTGCACTGCCCCTTTACGAGCCTAACTTGCCACACATAGCATTTGAAAGTTATTTTGTTGAAATAATTTGAGAGGTCGGTTGCTGTTATCTTTCTCCAGAGTAAATTTTCCAATGCTTTGGTTAGGCGCCTGGAGTACCGGCGATTCGGGATCACTGACGTCTCCGTGGGGCCTGGGATTCCCAGCTTCCTGGACCATCTGAAGCTGGGGCCCTGCCTGCAGGACAAGTGGACACTCCCTGCCTGCGCTCTCCTGGCGCAGTCCTTAAAGTGCCCCAGATCAAACAGGCGTTTGGCAGAGCCTCTGGCGCTGGCAGTGCCGGAGCCCAGCACTTCCTGCCTGCCAGTTCCGCGACGCGGTCAGAGGAGTCCCGCAGCCTGCCCTGCATCACCGGCTGTGCCCAGCCGCCGAATGCCACATTCCTCCACCCCGGCCCAGTAATGCATTACCGTATCAGCGACTCGGATCCGGCTCATACAGTGCCCAGCCATCAGGGCAAGGGCAGCCTGAGCGCCCGGCTGCTGTCTCCTCCAAGGACCACAGGCTCGGGCTCTCCACCGCTGCCTGGCAGTGACCAAGCCCGCGGTTCCAGTTTCTCCTTGTTCTTGCTCACTGCCTAACTGACTTCTGTCCTGGGTTTTGACGGTAGCTCCCTGTCCCTGTAAAACTGGTTAGCAGGAATGACCGCAGGCCTGGGCTGAAGGCGCCTCCTCCCCCCGCCCTCGAGGACCTGCGCGGCTTCTGCCGGGCTCCTAAGCACACTCCAGACGCACTTCCCTGTCTGAACCGAGATGGCTGTGAGCTCGGGCCACAGATGTGACTCCACACCTGGATAGCGGCCCTCCCTGCCCCATGCCCAGCCGATTTCTCCATGGCTCCTGAGCACGGGAGGAGGGCAGAGTGCCTGGCTCGAGAGGGAGCAGGCGGCTGTGGCTTTGTCTTTACAGAGGGAAACCAGGAGACCTCCACTAGGCCTCGTACCCTCGGGGCATTCGCTTCTGTGCCCCTGCCCCACAAGGCGCACAGACCACGACCCAGCCGCCACTCTGCCAGCTGCTCTTGGGGCAGTCAGCTACAAGCACCGCTCCTAAATTCTTCTTCTCTGTAGCCTGACTACTCTCTACCTTGTTCTTAGTTCTTTGATGCTTGAGAAAACTCTTGCCCCGCCCCACCCCAGCACTTTTCAATGCTTTGTCTCTAGAGTTGGCCAAGTACCCCAGACCAGCATTTGAGGGGTCTCCTAAAGTCACAGAAGTGGAATTCAAGGATTATGAACTTCTGAGTCCCCCTCAGACATCCGTAAACAGAAGTGGTTGAAGATTTTATAAATCCATAATCCATGCCACAAAGCTCACACACTTCTCATTTCCATACAGGATCAGTGAACCCCAACACCCAGAGGAGACCCGGATCATGGGGTAACCGTTCCAATACCCACATCCCTCAGGTTCCCCAGCCCTTCCATTGGGAAGGAGTTCCCGCAGAGCGCCCAGAAGTTCACCTAAGGATGAGGTGTGTCGAAGCCACGTGGGGAAGAATTGGTGGCCCGAAGTCTGCTCGGGCGAGCCAGGACCTCAGATTCGGCCCTCCCCACCCCACTCCTCAGGGTGGGTGCCCAACCCCCGCCCCCATCACTGCCGGGCTGACTGCAAACCCTTCACCGGTACTCAGCTTTGGCTCTAATGATTCTGTTACTCCAGGCAGTTTTCCAAACAAAAACGGATGGTTATTTACAATGCCTAGGCTGAAATCATAAATACCATCGGCAATTGGACTGAAGCGTCAGGAGAGCTCTGCAGAGGGAAGGCTTCACGCAGTCGGTGTGTCTTGGCGAGGTAAAGGCATTTTAGTTCTGGAAGCAGCAAAAGGACCTTATTGTAGGCAAGTCTGAAATCTTAGGTGGTCCTGCGCGTATGCTCTGAGGACAGCTTTACAGCAAGATTCCAGACACAGGTCATTTAGACCGGGAGCCAGACGACATTTTTCTCCCCGAAATTATAAGGAATTGGCGGTATTGCAGTAAACTGCCCCTCTGCGAGCAGAATTACTTGACTTGGGTTTTCATACTGAATACCTTTCTCACACAGACCGTTTTACTTTTTCCTCCAAAATTCTGCACTTTTCACTCTAAAACAGTACCCAAGGCGCACCAAGTGGTGTCTGCACGGTCGCACCCTTCCACCCGAAGAGATAGCCCCTTTGCTACTCACAGCGATACGCAGCATGAGCCAGTTTTGGGAAAGACTGGGGTTTTTCCCAGGCATATCAAACCTCTGAGGACTCCCTGTAGCCACATCCCGCTGGAGAGGGCTGAGTGACACGGAAAAGCTGACTCTGTACGGCGCCACCGGCTACGCCGCGCTGCTCCTACACAGGACCACGTGACCGCTGCCACACTGCGGCTCAGCGCTGCCTCCCAAAGCTCCTCATTCCCATGCCCGAGAGCTCAGTGACCCCACGGCGAGGCTCCTGGCCCAGACCACAGCCCCATCTCAACACCCAGGACGCAGCTCGAGCTGCAGCGTGAGGCCCTCACATAAACCAGGGGGCGCCACTCCTCACAGCCTCTCGATGCAATCCCGACCAGGGTGCCACTGCTGCCTGATAGCCACTGCTCTCCAGTTCACTGCTGCTCCGCAGTCAGCAGAAGTCCCCTCCAAAAACAAGGGCACGTACAGCACCGCAGATACATACGGGCTACTGGAGTCATTTGTCAGGCATTACGTGCAGCGGGGAAGTCCACACCGGCTCCACCACGCACAGGCAGGGTGCAGTGTGAGCCCACGGCAGCCGCACTCCCGCAGCCCTGCTCTGCCACTCGAGGGAGCCGCTCCACAGACGCAGTCCGCGGCAAGCTGCAGTGCCCGTATGCAGAGTGCGGCTGACTGTACCACCCTTGGACCAGCAGCACTGCTGTCACCAGGGAACTTGTCATGAGATTTACTTATTTATTTGAAAGGCACAGTTAGAGAGAGAGGGAGAGAGAAAGATGTTCCATCCGTTGGTGCACAGTTCACTTCCATAATGGCTGCAATGGCTACAGCTGGGCCAGTCAGAAGCCAGAAGCCAGGAGCTTCATCCGGGTCTCCCACACGGGTGCAGGGGCCCAAGCACCTGGGCCATCCTCTGCTGCTTTCCCAGGTGCATCAGCAGGGAGCTGGATTGGAAGTGGAATAGCCGGGACTCAAATCGGTGCTCATATGGGATGCCAGCATCACAGGCAGTGGCTTTAGCTGTTACTCCACAATGATGGCCCAGCAATCTAAATTCTGGGGACCAATCCCAAATCTACTGGGCCAGAAATCCGGGATGGGGCCCAGCCATCTGTGCCTTCACAAGTCTGCTGGGTGCGTCGGACACAGACCAACCGGAGACTGTCTAAACAAATGCTTGCATAGGTGTCTGACTCAGGGATGCTGCGGGAGCCAGTTTTTTCTCACTTCACTCCTCCCCTCCCCAACAGAGTCCCCCTGAAAAACAAACATCCGCTGCCAGGAGAAGGGGTTTAAGAAAACCGTTAACAGGGCGAAGCACTTAGCAGACAATGGTAAAAAGGAATGAAAAGCAGCTAAACTAAAAAGGGTGAAAAAATTTAGAACCATAATTTTGACTGAAAAAAAAATCAACAGAAGCCTATGGTATATTTTATTTAAAAACCTGAATACCATATTATTTGGGGCTGGCATTGCGAAGCCACTGCTTATGATGGCAGCACCCCATACTGGAGCACTGATTTGAGTCCTGGTTGCTCCACTTTCAATCCAGCTCCATGTTAATGCACCTGGGAAGGCAGTGGATGATGGTCTAAGCACCTGGTTCCTGCCACCTGTGTGGGAGACCAGGCTGGAGCTCCAAGCTCCTGGCTTCAGCCTGGCCCCGGCCCTGCTGCTGCAGCCACTTTAGCCAACTGATGGATGGAAAATTGACTCCATCAAGTACACAAGTAAATAGTCTTTTAAATAAGAAAATAAATAAATAAATAAATAAATCTCTTAAAAACAGCTTATTATTAACAATCCATTAACAAGATAAAGCAGTGCTGCCTCCCTTTGAAAAGAGGCAGATGGCACCTCTGTAACAGGGGTGGGGGAGCGAGGAAGGACCACACTGGGAGCTGGACTACGGTGAGGGCGGCAGCCACCACAGCTCTTCTCTGTACTCACGCCATTTTCACCCCCAAATTCTGCAGTATATATCCAGTGTCACATGATAAATTACAAACCCAGAAAACAAAAGCAAAAAGCATAGCTAATAAATGAAGATGCCCCGACACCATAGGTAGAAATTCAGGAAATCACTTACATTCTTTGGAACTTAAATGTTACAAATTATGTAAGTTGTAATATGTTCATTCAGTTACAAAGAATTTTTAAAGATACGGGAAAATATTTAGGATAAAATTACCAAGACAAAATAGTGTAAAAAAAGTACAATAGAAAATACAATGAAGTGTTAAGAAGTTGACATTATATGGTTTTATTTCTTCTTTGTACATTTAACATTTGTCTACAGTGAATATAGACAAATTTTGAAACCATTTTGAAAATCATTAAGGGCTCTAAACTATCACTGAGAACGTCACGACCCGAAGTCATTAGAGAAAATGCCAACTGTTTGCTGGAGGTGGGGAGGGAGCTGGAAGTTTGTGGCAATCTGGCGGTGACGCACCAGGTACAGAATTCGAAGGTTTATATTCGCTGCCCCAAAAACAAGCACACGTACTGCTGTGGCTCCTGACGAAATAATTTGATTTTGTTGGCGTGGGGGATACCATGCCCCAAAGAGGACGGCAATACCAGCTCAGGGCAGGACAAGGGCAACGGCTGGTGCCGGAAAGGCGCGGGCTCCTAGCTTGCCTGCCAGCGCGCAGCCCGCGGAGCAAGGACGGACCGGACGGGAGCACGTACCTCTTTCTCCAGGATTCTGCTGATATCACCCAGGGTCCGATCCAGAGCGGAAACCTTATTGTTTGCCCACGAACCACTGTCTTGCACTTGCAGTTGCTTTAGAAGATCTTTCGTTAATCGCTGAAGCCTTCAACACAAAACAAACGGAAAGACATGAACGAATTAGCCTGTAGCGCTAGAAACACACCTAACTTACAGACAACACACAAGGCTGCCATGACGTCATAGCCACGCCACCAATCTACTCCTCAGCACAGAGCAGGGCTCCAGGCAGAATTTTCCGCTCCTCAGATTGGCTGGAGCAAGTGAAGCCATCAGTTTCTGTGGACCCTTAAATTACAAGAGGACTAGGGTGGCAGAGGCGGGAGGATGACGGCAGGGAATACGAGTGTCAGAACCTGAGCTGGGCTTGCATATTGGGAGCATCATGACCCTCAGGCTGCAGAACTCCCCGCGCCCCAGTCTACAGGCAGTCTGGGAGCTGGGTCACACATCCCTGGACTGCCAGCCTTGCCGCTGAGCGGACCGTGTGGAACGCCCGCTGCGGTCCACTTGTCTGCCCAGGCCTCCACCGCCTCCACCTTCCCCTACTGTCTCGGGCAGATGCCAGGAGCCACCAACTGCCCAGCAGCCCCTGCCTGTCGCTCCGCTGGCCACTCCCATGGGACAGTCCCCCGCCTGTCACCCCAAGGGTCACTCCCATGGGACAACCCCCTGCCTGTCACTCCATAGATCACTCCCATGGGACAACCCCCAGCCTGCCACTCCAAGGGTCACTCTCATTTGACAACCCCCACCTGTCACTCTGCTAGTCACTCCCATGGGACAACCCTCCGCAGGTCACTTCCATGGAACAACCCTCCCCACCTGTCACTCCGCGGGTCACTCCCATGGGACACCCCCCACCTGTCACTCTGCTGGTCACTCCCATGGGACAACCCCCACCTGTCACTCTGCTGGTCACTCCCATGGGACAACCCCCCGCCTGTCACTCTGCGAGTCACTCCCATGGAACAACCCCCTGCCTATCACTCTGCGGGTCACTCTCACGTGACAATCCCCTTCCTGTAGCTCTGCTGGCCACTCCCATGGGACAACCCCAGCAGTGGTTGTAACGGTGATTTAGCTCTTTGCCACAGTAGCCACTTCAAATAGGGACATTATATTCACAAATGGACACTTTTCACCTAAAATTTATTTATGTAAAATTTATCAAACAAATGCAGCAGCAAATGTAGGTCAAAAAGAAACTAATGAAGTCCAGCTGAAGCCTCAGCTCTCCACCT
Organism: Lepus europaeus; assembly: GCF_033115175.1. Classification (NCBI taxonomy): domain Eukaryota; kingdom Metazoa; phylum Chordata; class Mammalia; order Lagomorpha; family Leporidae; genus Lepus; species Lepus europaeus. Next base: position 111,622,773 of record NC_084837.1, read on the forward strand.
GAAATTCATCCTGACAGGTCCAACAGTGAATTCCAACTCCAGAGCCAGCAGTACTTAGGCCTGAGTGTGGGCTCCAGCACACGACATGTGCACGGATCCTGGGGAGCTTACTCACATCTCTGAATCTCAGCTACCTGAACCTAAAAGCTGGGAAAACATCACCAGAGTTTTGAAGATCAGAGATGATTACTGTAACATGTTTAATATCCCAAAAGTGGCCAACTATTATCATTATGCATCGACAGATCTCAATCTAACCAAAGGGAAAAGGGAATCTGAAAAATTAAAAACGAATAGTAGCAACATACTTCTTTCCCCTTCTAATCAAACATGGGCTGGAGTCCCATCTGACTACGGTTACTGGGCGTCCCGCGTGCAGGAGCGCTGGCAGCCGGTGGCACTGTGTGGCAGATAAGCTGAGCGCCCCGCCCCCGCGCCCACAGCAGCCCCTGCACTCTCTCCAGCATGCTCGGGTTCCACGGAGGGAAGCACAAGGACCATTCTAACTCGCAGAATACAGGCGGGTTGGATTTCACCCCGAGGTAAACACAATCTGGGATTCATAGGAATCTACCCCTCGGGGAAGAATGCCAGACCAGGGGTGCCCAGGTAACCTGAGCTGAGCCCGTCTCCCTCTGCCTCCACAGACGCGCCCCAAACAACAGAGCCTCTCTCAGGACACAAAGCAGCGAGTTTGACTCATACTCTCAACGACTACAGATGTCACAGAAGTCAGGCTCTCAAAGCCGAATCTTCCCTGACGGTGCAGGAACAGGAGCTGCTGAGAAAGTGCGCTTGTTAACGCTGAGTTGGTGACCTGGGCTGCTCCTGGCGGGCCATTTTTCTAGCGTGCAAAGAGAAAGCCTCCACTTTGGCAACTCCTAGACGGATCGTCAGGTAAACGGCTTCGTGGACTGTTGTAGGATCAGATTTTTTTCTTTTTCCTCTCAAAACTTGAACAAATTCCAACAGCAACTCTAGGCTCCAAGCTGTTGGTTACCGCGACGGGGAAAGGCACCTCTCCAAGGAGTCCTAACGTCCATCGAGGCAGAGCTCTTTTTTGGGGTGGGGGTCCACAAGGCCCCTCTGGGAGGTCTGTCAAAGCCTAAGGAAGGGGAGGGGCTTCAGCACAGCAGGAGAGAGCCGGGACGTCCCACCCAGCAGCACACAATAGCTGCAAGCTACTTATCCCACACAGGACTCATAGGCAGCAAATATAGGGAACTAAAAAAAACCCACCTGGAATAAAACAAAAAAGCCAGTTAAGAAACAGGCCAAGGACCCAAACAGACACTTCTCAAATGCAAAGTGTTGGTACTGTTCTGTTCTTAATCTGGGTGCTGGTTGTAAGTGGGATCAGATGACCAAAAGAACCCCTTCATTTCTCTGTATACTTAGGTACATTCCTTAGTGAGTTTACTGTGTTCCAGTAAAATGATTTTTTTGTTGTTGAAGATTTGTTTATTTGAAAGGCAGTTTTAGGCAGAGAGAGAGAGAAAGAGAGAGAGAGAGGTCTTCTATCTGCTGGTTCACTCCCCAAATGGCCCCAACAGCTGGAGCTGAGCTGATCTGAAGCCAGAAACGAGGGGCTTCATCCAGGTCTCCCACGTGGGTGCAGGGGCTGAAGGACTTGGGCCCTCTTCTACTGCTTTCCCAGGCTGTAGCAGAGAACCGGACTGGAAGTGGAGCAGCCAGGACTCAAACCAGAGCCACGTGACACACATCGTCAGCATCCACAGCAGCTACACAGTGAGAAAGCTGGCTAATCTTTTCAGCCTGTATTTTCTTCATTCTGATTTATTCCACACAGTGATGCCGTAAAGTCCTGTGAGATCCAGCCATTCCTATGTGTTCTTTTCCTCCAGCAGGTGAGCAATCTTTGGTCTCCAAGAGACGTAACTTTAGTGTTCGTTGCCAGTCCGTGTTCTGATGTTTACTGCAGTCATGTTGATGGTCCGAAGTTCATTCTCTGAGACTTTGTTTTCTTAATTGTTTTTATTTTTTTAAAGAAGTTTTAAATTCAAAGCAAAATTGGCAGAAGATACTCTAGTGGTACTCACAGTCTCAGGAAACTGGGCTGGCACCATGATGCATGGGTTAAGCTGCCACTTGGCATGCCAGCATCCTGCACTGGAGTGCTGGCTTGAGTCCTGCTGCTCCGCTTCTGATCTAGCTCCCTGCCGGTGTGCCTGGGAAAGCAGCAGAGCATGGCCCAAGTGCTTGGGCCTCTGCCACCCATGTGGGAGACCAGGATGGAGTTCCTGGCTCTTGGCTTCAGCCCTGCCCAGCCCAGACATCGTGGGAATTTGGTAAGTGAATAGTCAGATCAATGCCTCTCCCTCCCTCCCTCTCTCTCTCTCATTAATGAATAAATAAACGATCTTTAAAAAACAGATTCTCAGGAGAAGAAAATATGGGACAATCATTCGGCAACTGCAAAACTGATGTTTGCGGGCAGAAAATCATGCAAGAGCAAAACTGAGGGTACCGCTCACACGAGCCCTTCCTGAGGAGCCTCTAGGGAAGGCAAGCCAGGTCCTGCTGCTCTGGCACGTCCCCGGGCAGCACCTTAGCTGCTCTGGGCTCCTGCTCCCCTACCCCGGGCAGGCTGGTCGCTGCTCCTTGCCCTCTGCTGCCCCAGTGCCAATACGCTGCAGGTGTCATGCCTGCATATCTTCTGATTTCACCCACATATCTTCTGATTTCATGAAGATACCTGGCAATGGGCTCTTGCATTTGTTTTTGACAGGTTTTGATTTTGTTTCACAACTGTTTTAACATTTTTGCCACACAGTCTCCAACTGTAAACATTATATACACACATGCACACAGTGTTCATTCTTGAAAACAGATCCCTGCATCACAGAGGGACTCATGACGACGGTCACAGCCTGGGGACAGGAAAGCACACTGTCATTTAGATGGATGACTCAGAGAGGCGATATCCGTAAGTCAGATTCAAGGACACGACGTCCACACAGTTCTCACACTCCCTCCCCATGCTGACTTCCAGAGAACAGAAAACACGGTGATTGGGCTTGTTACTTCACTTCCTGTAATCAACTCCAGTTCATCCATTTTATTGCAAAATCATGATTTCATTCTTTTTTATGGCTGATTAATGTTCCATCGGGTATATACACCACTTCTGCTTTATCTAATCATCAGTGGATAGACATCTGGGTTGAGTCTGTATCTTAGCTTTGTGAATTGGGCTGCTTTAAACACGGGAGTGCAGGATCTCTTCCATATGCTCATTTCATTTTTTTTTTTTTGACAGGCAGAGCGGACAGTGAGAGAGAGAGACAGAGAGAAAGGTCTTCCTTTTCTCTCTCTCTGACTTTTAAATAATTTAAAATAAATCAAAAGGAAAGGAAAGGAAAGGAACATGCCTTTGCCCCGTTCTTAACTGCACTGTTTGTTGTTGCGGGGCTTCTTGAGCTCCTTATACATTCTGGACATTAATCCTTTATCAGAAGCAGAGCTTGCAAATATTTTCTCCCATTCTGTCAGTTGCCACTTTACTTTGCTAATTTTTTTCTTTGCTGTACAGAAGCTTCTTGGCTTGATGCAATCCCATTTGTCTACTTTTGCTTTTATTGCTTGTGCTCCTAGGGCTTTATCCAAGATGTCTTTGCCTAGGTCAATGTTTTGCAGCATTTCCCCGATGTTTTCCTCTAATAATTTGATAGTTTCAAGTCTTAAATTCTTGATCCACTGGGAGTTGATTTTTGTATAGAACATATGGTAGGGGGTCTTGTTTCAAACTTCTGCCTATGGAAATCCAATTTTTCCAACATCAATTGTTGAGGAGACTGTTCTTTCTCCAGGGAATAGTTTTAGTGAGTCTGTCAAATATTACTTGGTTGTAACTACATGGGTTAATTTCTGGGGTTCTATTCTGTTCCACTGGTGTATATGTCTATTTTTTTTTTTGTGCCAGTACCAGGCAGTTTTGATTTTAACTGCCCCACAGTATGTGCTGAAATCTGGTATTGTGATGTCTTTGGCTTTGTTTTTATTGTTTAAGATTGCTCTGGTTATTTGGGGTCTTTTGTGTTTCCATATGAATTTTAGGATAGAATGTCCTTGGAATTTGGACTGCGACTGCACTGAACCTGTAAACTGCTTTGGGTAATACTATCATCTTGATGATATTAATTCTTCCAATCCACGAAAATGGAAGAGTTTTCCCCCCATTTTTCTGTGCTTTCTTCTTCTATTTTTTCATTAATGCTTTGTGATTTTCATTGTAGAGATCTTTCACGTCCTTGGTTGAATTTAATCCAAGTTATTCAATTTTCTTGTTAGCTATTGTGAATGGATCTGATCTTGTAAGTTCTTTCCTAGCCAGAACAATGCTGACGTGTAAGAATACTATCACTTTTTGTTTGCTGGTTTTATCTCCCGAAACGTTGCCAAATTCTCTTATGAGCTCTAACGGTCTCTTAGTGGATTCTTTGGTTTCCTATAAAAAGGATGATGTCATCTGCAAACAGGTATAATTTACATTTTCCTTTTGAATGGGTATCTCTTTGATTTCTTTTTCTTGCCTGGTTAGCCAGCTCCTATGTGACAACTTACAGACGATGCTTCCTCCACTGCTGTCACCTTTCCAGTCTTATGGATTAAGAGAACCTCCTGGTTGCCTCCTGAGTAGGAGACTGCCCCTGGCAATCCTCCACCAGAGCACCTGCTAGGGAGGCGGTGAGCAGGGGTCCGATTCAGAATCTCCCGAGCTGCCAGACTAGAAGTGGGATGTGAGAGAGAGGACGCCTGCAGGGATGTCAGTCTCCACTGCACGGGTGGGGATTGGCCACTTCCTAACTGCGGAACCATGAGGGGTAAATGTGGGAGAACAGACTCCGGGAGTTTCATGTTACCCACGGTCTTTGGAGGGGTCCAATCAGAGAGACAGGCACTCAAGTGGAAATACTGAATAGGAAGTTGGACAAGCGCGTCTGGAGACTGGGGGAGAGGTCTGGGCTGTAAATTAAAAGTCTTTCAGTGACTAGATCCTTAAAGCCGTGAAATTACCAAGGGACTAATCCTCTAACTGAACTCTCAAGACAAAAACATGCTGATGACAGAGGCCAAGGAGGTAAGAAGGAACGGGCAACAGACACTGAAGAGGAGGGCTCAGTCCAATGAGCGGAGAATCCAGAGGAAGCTCAGTGAGAGGCTGTCGCGTCAGCACCCCCTAGCAATGGCATTTTGGTAGCCAGGACTTGAGAAGCCTCTTCCTATAGTGACTCTGGACTTGGCCAAGCCTTTTATTATTAATATTTTAAAAATATTTCCCCAAAGCAAGTGTGACCCAAGTAGAGGCTTCATAAAGCTGCACACAATGTCTTCTACTGCTGTGCGCAAAAATTTGGGCTCATACATTGGATTAGGCTTTTCCTACAGCACACACAACTGTCCGGCAGACGAACGTGGCTATCGTGGGTCCTCTGGCCCAGAGGAGATGCAGGCAAGTAACTGGAAAGAGAAGCCAGCAGACCCTTCCAGGACGAGACGGAGAGCTTAACGCAAGCGATAACGGAAAACTGACTGGACTCGGCAACAGGAAGTTCCTACACTCCTGGACAAGACGCAAGGAGGCGGCAGAGAAGCAAGCCTGTGTGGACCGGATCAAAGTAGAATGGGAGACTTGGAAACAGACGGTCATAAACGGGCTGAGAAGTACTCCAGGACCAATCACTAACAGACTGACCACTGGCGAGTTCTTAATGACCACCCAAAGTTTTACTTCAAGTGCAGTGGTGTTTTTCTTCACAACCAATAGTGATAAAATCACTGCCTAAAACAGGAAAGAGGGCAGCAATACTGAAGCTCCTCTAGTTTCCAGCTTCAGTAACAGTCTGGGTCTACACCAACCTAGGCAGAAACAGTAAACGAGTGAATGTCAATGATGTCATCTTCAATGTTTGCCACCAAGTTCAACGGTGGACTCAGCATCCTCCATTCTGACCCCAGATCTTAAAAATTAAAAAAAAAAAAAGAAAACAAATCATAAAAATAAATCCACAATCCTCTGAAAAACAAGAAAGATCAGTAGGTGGAAAAGAAGCTGTGAGAAATCACTTAAAGAAGCCAAGTGATGGATGAATGGATGGATGGAAGGAAGGAAGGCAGGCAGGCAGGCAGACTGACCACAGGCTAATGGGCACATGGGATAGGATTCTGCAAACAGCAGGGGGAGTGACCACAGTGCTGCCCCAGGCCAGGGGAAGGCTGGTCTCAAGAGGAAGAGGAAGATGAAGAAGTGGAGGGGGTGAAGGAGGAGGAGGCGGCGGCAGTGGCTGAGGCCCTGGGGCAGCCCAACAGGTGACTGGTGAAGACCTAGTGAAAGCACTGAGGAGGCGGATTCTTCCCTGGCATCCATCACACTGAAGTGCAACACAGCAGAGAAATGGAAAGAAGAATTTAATGTTCGTACAAGAAAAGCGATCATTCAAGTTTAAGTCACAAACGATGAGATTTTCAAGTATGTAAGGACACAGAAAGTTTACTAACCACAGGCCCACTCTTAAAGAGCTATTAGACAATAACTAAACAAAAATTAATTGATAACGGGTTGGTGTTGAGGCACAGCAGGTAAAGCTGCCACTTGGGATGCCTGCATTCCATAAAGGAAAACTTGATTGAAGTTCCATCTACTCCACACTTTTTTTTTTTAAAGATTTATTTATTTATTTGAAAGTCAAGAGTTACAGAGAGAGAAGGAAAGGCAGAGAAGGGGGGGGGGGCGTCATTCATTCGCCAGCCCACTCCTCAACTGGCTGCAATAGCTGGAGCTGTGCTGATCCGGAGCCAGGAGCCAGGAGTCTCCTCCAGGTCTCCCACGCGGGTATAGGGGCCCAAGGACGTAGGCCATCCTCCATCGCCCTCTCAGGCCACATACTCTGCACTTTCAATTCAGTTTCCTGCTAATGGGCCTGGAAGGCAGCAATGATGGTCCAAGTACTTGGGTTCCTGCCAATCACGTGGGAGACCCAGATGGAGTTCCTGATTCCTGGCTCTGGCCTGGCCTAGCCCAGCCTCGACTGTTGCAGGCATTTGGGGAATGAATCAGCGGATGGAAGATTTCTCTTTCTCGCTCGCTCTCTATAGGACTTTCCATTTCTGTCACTCTGCATTTAAGTAAATAAAAAATAAACATATAAACAAATAAAGCTTTTAAAAATATTTATTTATTTATTTGAAAGTCAGAGTTACAGAGAGAGGGACAGACAGACAGAGAGGTTTTCCACTGCTGGTTCACTCCCCAAAAAGTCACAATGGCCAGAGCAGGGCCAGTCTGAAGCCAAGAGCTTCTTTCCATGTCTCCTACATGGGTGCAGGGCTCCAAGAACTTAGGCCGTCTTCTAGACTGCATTCCCAGGCACATTAGCAGGGAGCTGGATCAGAAGTGGAACAGCCAGAATTTGAATCGGTGCCCATATGGGACGCTGGCACTGCAGGTGGCTTAACCCACTATGCCACAATGCCAACCTTTAAATCAATCTTTTTAAAAAGTAAAAGAAGTAAAAGAAATTTTAAAAATTAATGCATAAAAAGTGGGATACAAGAAAAAACTGGGGAGCAGAGAAGGCAGTACAATTTAGTGCTAAACCTAAGAATGTATTGATTATAAAACAAAATCTAGGCCGGCGCCGTGGCTCAACAGGCTAATCCTCCGCCTAGCGGCGCCGGCACACTGAGTTCTAGTCCTGGTCGGGGCGCTGGATTCTGTCTCAGTTGCCCCTCTTCCAGGCCAGCTCTCTGCTGTGGCCTGGGAGTGCAGTGGAGGATGGCCCAAGTCCTTGACCGGCATGGGAGACCAGGATAAGTACCTGGCTCCTGGCTTCGGATCAGCGCGGTGTGCCGGCCGCAGCGCGCCGGCTGTGGCGGCCATTGGAGGGTGAACCAACGGCAAAGGAAGACCTTTCTCTCTGTCTCTGTCTCTCTCACTGTCCACTCTGCCTGTCAAAAAAAAAAAAAAATCTAATCACTCAGAAGTAAAATCCCAAAGGATACAAACGTGGGAAGTAACTCTAAGAATGAGACTGCTGGTGCTCATTTATTATGCACTTTTATCTTTGATTGAAAAACAGATTTAAGTGCCTAATAACAATCTCAACGTAACCAAAATGAGAATAGAAAAGGAATTATAAATCATCCTGAATCATCAAAGCAAAAGAAGAACAAAAATTTCATCAATCTGGGCTGGCACTGCAGTTAATCCGCCGTGCTGTGGTGCTGTTGTGACAGGGCCAGTTCAAGCCCGGCTGCTGCCCTGTAGATCGGCTTCCTGCTAACATGCCTGGGAAAGCCCTCAAGGATGGTCCACGTGCTTGTCTCTGCCACCCACACGGGGGGCCTGGATGCAGGTCCTGGATCCCAGTTTCAGCTTGGCCCAGGCCTGCAGCTGGGGCGTTTGGGGAGTGAAACAGCAGGTGGAAGATGTTTGTCTCTCTTTTTTGGTCTCTCCTTGTCATTCTGTCTCTCAAATAAACAAAATCTTATAAAACTTTAGCAGTGTTAGAAAAGGTAAGAAAAGAAAGCATGATCAATATAAAACACAAAATAGAAGGGTTAAGAGTTAAGTCCACAGGGATCAATTATCACAACAAATGTAAATGAGTCAAATTTATATTTTTTTTTACTAAAAGAGTTACATGACTGAATAACAACATCTAGCTGTTTATATACTAATTAGCAGATGGAAATGAAATAAAATTAAACACAAAGACTAAAAATCTATCAGTATATGCCAAGTAAGATATATAAGGTTAATTCAAAAGTTCATGGAAAATGAAATTAAATGATAAGGGTTATTTTGGTACCAAACATTCTGAAGTTCGTGCACATGAATGGGGTCTTCAAAAAGTTTGAGAAAAATGCATATTATGAATATACTGTGCATGAATTCCAATTTTTTGCAACAAAATAAAGTTATGTTTTAACTCTATTTCCATAAACTTTCTGAAGTATCCTGGTCTATCTTTGTGTAGATCCAGAAATGCTAACAAAAATATAGAAAAACTAATGCCAGATACAACAGATTTCCTTGAAAAATAAGATTTTTTCATACTGATGAAAGAAAAAAAATCTACTATGAAAAGATACAATAATCAGTATCCTTCTGCACTTAACAAAAACAGTTAACAGTTAAAGTAAAACCGTTTAAAAGCAATGCCTTTGCAGAGATAGCTCCTCTGAGTTCTGATGAAGTAAGAAACCAATGGCGACAGTAACAGCACCACCATGCTGGGTCCAGGCTGGACCCACTGCAAGAGCCAGGACCAGAGGATGCTGGTGTGTGGGAGTCCACGGACCACAGCACATGGCACAAGGGGGCTCGGACAAGAGGAAAATGCCTAAACCACACCTCGCTGCCACGGCTTGCACATCTGTGCGCCCATACTCAGTTCCTTAAGCCCCAGGAGTGCCAAGAAGGTAAAAACTCAATCTCCAAAGGTTGTTCAGAAGTAGGGTTTTTGTTCTCATTTGGGTGGAGCCCCAGAGCTGGACTCCTGGTGGTGCTGTGAAGAGGGAGTGAGCCAGGGAACACACAGCAGACACGCCTGTCCCTGCCACCATGTGTGGCAGCTCAGAGGCCCCATGCGATGCTCTTGGGATCCTGACTCTCCAGAGCCAGGAGCCCAAACAGACCTTCCTACCTTCCCAAGTAGCCCATCCTAGGTGCTTCTTTATAGTAATAAAAAGGGGAGTAACACGGCAGCATCAGCACCAGAGCCCAAATTAATCCCAGGGATAAGGCAGAGTGGTGAAATACTGAAAGATTTTAGAACTAAATTTTAAACTGGAAATGGTCAAGAAATTACTGAATTTAATTGTTTACCTGTGACTAAACAGAATTTTATGTCATAAGCTAAAAACAGAGGCTTGAAATGGACATTAAATCTGATTTTAACAAATGAAGAAAAACATTTTAATTTGAATAAACAACTTTGAAAATTTGAGAAGTGTAATTTTTCTAAAAATATCCTAATTGGGGGAACAAATTGTCTTGACTGTTGGTGGAAATACAAATACATTATAAATGATTTGTAAACTTCTATCATACTTATGAGGGTACTTAAAAAAATCTATGGAAAAATGGAATTCAAAGACAAGTTCATCTTGGGGCAAAAAGCATTTGAAATCCGTGCACAGATTTCTCACAACACACGTTTCCCATGAAGATTCTGGAAACCATTGCTACCTTTTGGTCTTCACAAATGGCACCCTTAAGATCTGTGCACTTTCATTCTGTTACAATGAGTTCCGCATTTTGCAATTTTTGGTGAATGTTATTGATTGCTAGGGAATTGTACTTGAATACTGAATATATATATAGTGTTTATATGAAAGAGACATTGTGCTAAAAAGGAAATTAGAGTCTCGGTGAATTTCAACACTGCATAAATAATCAGGCTTTTAATTTCTCAGAACTGTGCTACATGTGTTTTACCAATCTGACTCTGAAAGAATAGATGTTTTTCAATGTGCAGTGTTGAATCATTTCAGAGAGCTGGAGCTGGGACCAAGGCTTCAATTTCTTGAAGGCCATCACATACTTGATATTCCCAGGCTGCATATATTCACGCAGAGAACAACTACTACCGTAAAGCTAATGTGAAGACACTACTAAAACGGATTTTTCCCAGGATTTGTCCTTTTCAAATTATATCTTGACCTTGACTTTTTTTTTTTAAGATTTATTTATTTATGTGAAAGTCAGAGTTACACAGAGAGAGGAGAGGCAGAGAGAGAGGTCTTCCATCTGCTGGTTCACTCCCTAGATGGCCGCAATGGCCAGAGCTGCGCTGATCCAAAGCCAGCAGCCAGGAGCTTCTTCCAGGTCTCCCATGCGGGTGCAGGGGCCCAAGGACTTGGGCCATCTTCTACTGCTTTCCCAGGCCATAGCAGAGAGCTGGATCAGAAGAGGAGCAGCCAGGAATAGAGTCGGCACCCAAATGGGTTGCCGGCACTTCAGGCCAGGGCGTTAACCCACTGCGCCACCGCACCAGCCCCAACCTTGACATATGAATATCCAGCCACTGTATTTCTTAATGGTATGAAACCCCATTCTGAGTAATTTACTGGTGCTAAAATTGTTCACTAACTGTGGTCTGACCTAGTTAATTTACAAACATTGACTGCATAGGATCTGCATAGGATCTGGAATTTGGTGGTAAACGGACTAGGCAGAACTTCATCTAAAATATTCTAAATATGTAATGGTGACATGTTTTCCATACCTCATCGCTTTTACTCAACAAATAAAATTTTACATTTTTAACAAAGCTCTTAGGATTTACACGTTTATATTTAAACATTGGTATATAGGAGGGTACAGAATCCTCGTAAGTTAATAAAGTTAGAGACAACCAACCTTCCTAAGATTTTTTTTTTTTTTTGACAGGCAGAGTGGACAGTGAGAGAGAGAGACAGAGAGAAAGGTCTTCCTTTTTCCGTTGGTTCACCCTCCAATGGCCACTGCGGCTGGCGCATTGTGCTGATCCGAAGCCAGGAGGCAGGTGCTTCTCCTGGTCTCCCATGCGGGTGCAGGGCCCAAGCACTTGGGCCATCCTCCACTGCCTTCCCGGGCCATAGCAGAGAGCTGGCCTGGAAGAGGGGCAACCGGGATAGAATCCAGCTCCCCAACCGGGACTAGAACCCGGTGTGCCGGCACCGTAAGGCGGAGGATTAGCCTGTTAAGCCACGGCACTGGCCTCTTCCTAAGATCTTACCACTGAAATTTATGTCACCTTCTCTCTCTTAAGAGCTGAAAACTGTTAAAAGAATGAAAACCAGCTATTCATGTTCTGGAGATAGTTATCAACGCTGTTCTTTGCCACAGTTCAGGGCAGAGCTACCGAATCATAATTTGCACTGGTCCAATACGCAGCATGTCAGGAAACAGGACCCGGGACTGGGCTTCTGCACTACTACTGTCTTTCCTCTGGAAGGTGAAGGTCTGAATGAGGGTTTTGATTTTGAAGGTTCAATGTTTTGGGGACGTTTTGCTTACATTTTATGGTGTTGCCATTGGAAATGAAAAAAAAAATGGCATTATATATGTCAATATGTACTCCGCATTTTATGATCTGTAAGTTTTATCTCAGAAACACGGAAGGGTAGGCAACAGCTCCAGTTAGCAGCAGGCACGCTGAGGTACTGCAGGGAGGGCTCTGATGGGTGCAGTCCACTTCAGCGCATCAAACTGCAGTGGGCTGACAACGGGGCCAGGAGGCAAACAGGGTACAAATCTAGGCAGTGAGACTATCGCTCCCAGTGTATAATTACATCGCACCTTTCTGAATTACCAACATTTTTCATAATAAAGTGCTGGGAAAAAACAGAGGGGTTATCTGTCATTCTGATTATAGTAAGCACCATTTCATACCAAATGCACAAATCTATACTTTTTAAAAAACAAGGAACCTTTACAATACTGATTGCATTAAGAAAGAAAATTCCAGGCTGGCGCCATGGATCAACAGGCTAATCCTCCGCCTTGCGGTGCCAGCACCCCGGGTTCTAGTCCCGGTCGGGGCACCGGATTCTGTCCCGGTTGCCCCTCTTCCAGGCCAGCTCTCTGCTGTGGCCAGGGAGTGCAGTGGAGGATGGCCCAAGTGCTTAGGCCCTGCACCTGCATGGGAGACCAGGAGAAGCACTTGGCTCCTGCCATCGGATCAGCGCGGTGCGGCGGCCGCAGCACGCCTACCGCGGCTGCCACTGGAGGGTGAACCAACGGCAAAGGAAGACCTTTCTCTCTCTCTCTCTCTCTCACTGTCCACTCTGCCTGTCAAAAAAAAAAAAAAAAAAAAAAGAAAGAAAATTCCAAATTCCAACATCAGAAACCACTGAAAATATAAATTTGAAATTAAACAAATCCGACAGAAAGGAAAAACCCTGTACTTATAAAGTACTTTATAATTATTTCTTAATAACTCTTGGACTGAAATTAAAAATCTATTGTATGGAACTGAGTGAAAAGAGAAATAAAAATACATTAGAGGTAAACAAAGGAATTAATGAAACAAAACTGAAGGTCAAGGGTGGGTGCCTGACTTAGTGATCAAGACCCAGCTGGGCTGGAGTTGTGGCACAGGGGGTTAAACCTCCGCTTGCAACTCCAGCATGTGAGCGAATGCCAGTCCAGTCCCAGATGCTCCACTCCTGATACAACTCCCAGTTCATGAGCATGAGAATCCAGAGGAAAATGGCCCAAGTACTTGGGTCCCTGCACCCATGTGGGAGACCCAGATGGAGTCCCTGGCTTCTGGCTTTGGCCTGGCCCAGCCCCGGCCGCTGGTGGGCATTTGGGGAGTGACTCATCGGATGGAAGATGTGTGTGTGTGTGTATGTGTGTTCTCTCCCTGCCTCTCTGTAACTCTGCCTTCCAAATAAACAAACATAAATCTTAAAAAAAAGAGGACACCAGTTGGGACATCCACACCCTAAACTAGAGTGCCTGTGTTGAAATCTTGGCTCCGCTCACCATTCCTGCTTCCTGCTAATGAGCGCCAGTGGGAGGCAGCAGGGGAGGGAGGGCTCAGGTACTCAGGTCTCTGCCACTCCTGTGGGAGACTCAGATCCAGTTCCTGGCAGCTGGCTCTGTGCTGGCCCAGCCTGAGCCGCGGGTGCAGTTGGAGAGTAAGATAAGAGATGTGCCTCTCAAAGTAACACATTTTTAAGCAAAAGTTAGTAGAAAACAAAAAGATTCAATCAATATACTGTAAAACAATTTTTGTGAAGGACTAAAAAAAATCAATCTCTTATAAAAGCTTACTCTAGGGGGAAAAAACCAAAAAATTACTAATACTAGCAACAAAAACTAAAAAAAGCTGCATTAAGGATGGAAGAAAATAAAATGTGTCCACAAAAACTGTGGACTACAAAGCTAGCTTTCTTTTTAAAGGGCCAGAGTCCGCAGTGGGAACCATCCTGAAACAGTGATAACGTCTTCTAGCCCAGTGGGTGCTGGATGCTGTCGGATGTCTCTTCCTCCACACACTGGTATCATGTGCGCTTATTCCTCTTTAGCTTACTTTCGTGAAGGACACATTGACTCACTTCCGAATGCTGAACCTGTCTTACTGGGCTGGGATAATCCTTCCGTGGTCACTGGGATAATTCCTACTTGGTCACTGCATATCGTTCTTTTATGTGCTGTTGGATTTCACTGCTAATATTTTATTGAGAATTTCTACATCCATGTTCAAGGTCAACACTGGTCTGCAGTTTTCTCTTCTAACACCTGTAGCTGGCTTTGGTCTTAGGATAATGGTGGCCTCACAGGATGAGGCAATATTCCTTCTGCTCATAGCTGCTAAAAGAGATTGCACAGAACTACTGTTTCTTCCTTAACTGCTTGAGCCAGATCACCACTGAACACATCTGGGCTGGGCACTCTCTGTCTTGCGAACTTATTAACTATTTATGAGATTCTGAAGTGGAGACAGGGTTATCTGCATTGTCTATTTCTTCTTGTGTGAGTTTTGGCAGACTGTCTCGAGGAACTACTCCATTGCGTTATCAAGTTTGTGGCAGAGTTGTTCATAACATTGCTTTATTATCCTTTTAACATCCATGGCACCTGCAGGATTTTCCCTTTTTACTTTTTGATATTAGTAATGTGTGCCTTCTTTCATTTTTTTCTGAGTTAACCCTGTTACAAACTAATCTATTTTATTATCTCTGTAGTAAAAGCAGGGAGGGAGGGAGACACAGAGAGTCTCACATAAGGTAAAGGCTCAGTAAATTCCTTCCTATATTCCTTCCTAAATTCCTTCCCTCCCTCCCTCCCTCCCCCCTCCTTTCTTTCTATCTATCTATCTATCTATCTATCTATCTATCTATCTAGCAGAGAGATAGAGAAATAGAGAGGATGAGATCTCCCATCTGCTGGTTCACTCCCCAAATGTCTGCAACAGCTTGGGCTGGGCCAGGCTGAAGGCAGGAGCCAGGGAATCAATGCAGGTTTCCCATGTGGGGAAAAGGGACCCAAGTACTTGAGCCACCACCCTTGCCTTCCCCAGTGTATGTAAGCAGGAAGGTGGAATCAGGACTGGAGCCAGGACTCCGAGGCAGGCATTCAACATGTGTCGTGGGCATCCCAGGTGGCAGTGTCTTAACCACGACGCCAGACTTCCTCCCCAAACATCACATCTGACTAATCAGCCGTCATGGTGGGAAGCAGCCATCAGAGAACCCACTTTCTAGTGTTGCTTCTACCAGTTTTTCACTTGATACTCTTGGGCTTTCAGAGTCATGGCATCACCAGCATATTCGTAATTTTGCAACTTCAGTTACACTGCAATGGCTAATATTTTCAAAACCATCAATAAGTTATCTGATGGTCACCTTATTTCTGATGGGCATCTTATTTTTGACAGGCAAGAAAATTTCTACCGTAAATGTGAACAGTAGCTGCATCATCACACCAACAGCTGGGTACAGGTATTCCTGAGATGGGGGTATTGTCTCTTCACGGCTTCACCTGACACCACCCAGCACACGTGGCGTTCTGTTCCCCGTGCAGAGTGAAGTCCGGGTGAGGACGTACACGGCTTCCTGGCAAAACCGCACACACTAAGCTGCACCCGGGTCCGTGGCATGTTCGCCTGCGAATACTTCGTTCACTGCACTTACACTTACACCGGCAGCATTTTTGAAGGAAGCAAAATGATGACCGCTGGTTTACCTCGCTATCGTTTAATTACTGTCACATTCACTGGTGGAGTCTCAGGCCTCATCTAAAATCTTATCAGAATTAGACAACTACAATTCTCTCTGAGGACTTGGCCCTAGGAAGGACCCTTAGAGATCTCTTCCAAGTGACAGCCCCGGGGCTTCTCCACCTGGGAGGAGTGGAGAGTTCTCTGCTGGGACAGTCTATGTACTGAACGTGTGCTTAGCACAATCCCTAGTCTTGCTTGACCCACCCCATGCTGGTCGAACCTTCTGTCCTGGCTGTGCTCTGAGCCAAATACTACCCCTGCTGTGTGAGGAGGGTGCTGTTCTGTGGATCACAAAGCCCCGACCACAGGTAAGAGGCTCACACACACCTCCCCTCCATGCACACATCTAAGAAGAGAACCGAAGTGCTGCATAAAATACTCACTTTGCTTTATAAGGCGAATCGGACCCAGAATTTTTGGTTTCCACTGAGCTTTCGTATTCCTTGGCCCTGAAAAGAAAAAGTTTTATCACAGTTAGTTACTCTGGGGCTAATTTTTAAAAGTATAAAATCACGCTGTCAAAGTGACAAGTCAGTAACGTTACATTAGCCTTCACTTTGGTTTCTTTACAATTACAAAACGATGCTAACATGAAAGACTGAAAAAATACATAGTTAACAGGATGCAGACTGGATTCACAGAAACTCTTGCTGAGTTTACAGGTAAGGCTCAGAGTGGTTATCAGAAAGGTTAGAATCATGACCGTTCAACGTGAAAGCCTAAGTTCCGCAGCAGAGCTGGCTGCCCACCTGCACAGCACAAAGCCAAACACAGGTGAAGTCATTCAACCTCAGAAACAATGTGAAAACTATTAATGACGTCACCAGATCCTAAAAGGACCCAGAACTCAGTTACTGAGATTGGGCTGATTTTTTAAATTAACCATTTCCCTGGTTGCAGTAATTTTTTGATTACTTTACAGAGTTCCAAAAAAGTTCATTTTCACAATTTTTGCCACTTAATTCACTGTCTCTGTGGCAGCGCAGACTTCTGTGGTTCCCACCACACAACTTCCACTGATGTAATGTGGAACCCTCGTTTAAGTAAGAGACCATTATTCGTCATTACCATTCTAATACAATTATTATTATTACAGCTATGGTTTCAAAAACACCTTTATTGAGACATTCATTTATACGCCATAGAATTCCAGTGTATCTGCAAGGTTGTGCAGCCATCGCCATAGCCCTTCTGAACAACTTACCTACAGTCAATCTCCACTTCTGCTTCCATCCCTGAGAACCACCAACTACTTCTGTATCTAAAATTCTCCTACACTGGACATTTCGTGAGTTCAGCTCCCTTCAGTTAGCACAGCACTTTTCCAGCCCGTCGACGCTGCAGGGTGTAGTAGTACTGCATTCCTTCCCAGGGCCAGCTAAGGTCCAGCGATGGATATGCCACCTTTTTCTTCCCCATTCAACAATAGGTGGACATTTGGGTTATTTGTAGTTTTTGGCTCTGGTGAATAATGCTAATATAAATATTTGTGTACAAGTTCCTCCCCCTTTGGAAGTTATATTAACAATTCCCTGGGGGCATATCTAGCAACAGAATTCCTGGGTCATACGGCAATTGTATGAGTAAATTTCTGAGGACCTACCAAATGTTTCCCAAAGCAGAGGCACCATTTGGCATTCCCACTATCAACAGAGGAAGATTCTGCTTTCTCTGCACTCTTCTTTTTGTCTAACTCTAGTTGGAATGAGGCGAAACCTCACTATGGATTTAATTTGCATTGCCTTGGTGACTAATGATGTTGGCTACCTCCTGCATGGACAGATCAACCATTTGTCTCTCTGGAGAAATGACTATTCATATCCTTTGCCCATTTATTATTGTGCTGTTTTCTTACTACTGAGCCCAAAGGGCTTCATACACCCTGTGAGTCCCTCATCATCAATATGCTCACAAATATCTGCTTTCATCCTGTGAGAGGTCTTCACGTTCTTGATGACATTTTTTGCAGCACAAAAATTTTTATTTTTACTTACTATAACTTGTATAATTACTGCTTGTCATTTTACAATTCCTGTTCAGTGGTCACCTCTTTTTTCTTTTCTTATAATGTAATCTTTGAATAAAATCTAAGCTTCTTTACTTCACCTAATTCAGCTGTTCTCAACCAAGAGTTCATGAGCATAACCATGAAGAGTGACAGTTTTATTTTTCTTTTCCAATCCTTACATTTTTCCCCTCAGCTCCACTGAACTGACAATCTCTAGTTTAACACCAAAACAGTGAGATCTGTTCTAATATTTTGGTTAGTACTCTACCACATTCAGCAAGTTTTCCTCAATAATCTAACTGCAAGTTTTTCTCTTTAATAGATGCACTGCCTCCTCTAAATTCACTGAGAGAACTTCTACTTCTCATATTAATGTAGAGAATCAGATTCCTTTTCAAATATGCAACCAACCTTGCATTCCAATAAACCCAAAATGGAATTTCCTAATTTCCTTCATATACTAATGACAAAACACATCACTGATGTATTTTAAAAATAGAGGTGTTATTTCACTATGTCCTTGAAAAATATTCCGACGTTCTAAACCTGTATACAGTATTTAATAGGTAATGAGGTTTTACATTAATTAATCCTCATAATAAGCCCACGAGTTAGGTAACATTGTACAAATAAGAAAACTGTAACACCGGGCAATTGAGAAGCTTGCTCAAGATGCTGCGACATAAAATGGATTCAATCCTAGTTGATTTAGACTCAGCCAGAGTCTAAGAGAAAACCTTGGACTTGCCTCAGAAAACCAAGAGAGTAAGTACGGCGAAGTCAGAGCTCTTTTACCATGGAGAGACTTTATCTGTAGAATGACCAGAACACACTGGCCATTCACTGAGATTCCAACTCTGGGAATCAGTCAAATCTCTCCCCCAACTGTCTAAGGAGATATTTTCCTTAACTAAATATTCTCTCAACAAAACACGGTGTTGACTACTCTGTCAACGATGTAGCATGATGAAACTGGAGAGTTGGGCGAGGAATAAGCATAAGGAACGGACAGCTTATTCTGAACCGATCACCGCCATCATCACCACGTGCACGTGCACTGCTCTTCAGATCATTCAGCCCCGGAGCTGACTGACCGAGCAGCAGCTACAGAGCCTTGGTCAGGATTCCTATTGCACTTCATTTCTGTCGCCTCAGAAATACGCAGGATAATGCAAGCTCAACCAACCACAAAGAAAGCAGCTGAAAACCGTACCCCCCACAGAAGCAGCAAATAAACGCTGGGTGCCTGCTGACGCCCGATGAAGGCCCACACAAATGCAGTCACACTCACACGCCAGCGTACACACCCCACACAATTACACTCAGTCCCTCGGTCACGCATGTTCCTCCAAGCATTTCCTTTCTACCGTAAATCGGCTACATCTTCCATTTTTCACTTTTAATAATGGTTATTGTGAAAGCTTCCCGGTAACATTTTTTCCACACCCTTCAAGGCAGCTTCCTTGTAGATAACAGTTAGCCAGCAGAACAGACTACCTGGCGACCCGCACCTAGTAGAAAGTTCAACCAACGTGCAACTGAAACAGGAACACTGGAGGTGTCCTTACAGTTAGTAACCCGTCCTTCTCCCTCTGCTTTCTGAAAGTGAACCTCGAGCCCACTTAACCTAAAGCTTTAAGGGAAACAAACGGTCTTCATCTTTCGTGTTTCCTACAGTAGCAGACACACAGACCGTAATAAGGGGTCTCCGAGAAGCCGAGAAGCAGAATGCCGAAGGGACTGAAGGAGCTGCTCCCAGCGAAGGCTGGGGAGGGTTGGACTCCAGAAATCAAATCAAGTGCAAGCACACGGAGAGACCAATTCATTCAAGGCACACGGGGTAGCAGTGGACACAGGAGCGCACTTTTTATAGGAACGTGCTACTCTACTAAAAAGTGATTGAAAGTCACCGGTCATCCCGACAGCCTTTAATCATTGCCCCACTGTATTCTATAGCCATCACTTCCTTTCTAAAGTCCTCCTCTCCTCTGATTTGCATTTACTAAGTTACCTATTGTCACTGTTCATTTATTTGAGAGGCAGAGGGACCGAGAAAGGGAGCTTCTATCCACAGGTTCATTTCCCAAATGCAAGGACTGTCAAGGGCTGGGCCAGTGCCAGGAGCTGGGAACAGAATTCAAGTCTCCCACATGGTGGCAGGAACACAACCATTCACGCCATCACCACTGTCTGCGAGGGTCTGTGTTAGAAGAAGCTGGACATCAGGAGCTGGTGCCAGGAACTGACCCTAGGCCCTCTGCTACGGGACAGGGGCATGGCCATGGCTCCTCTCATTGCCACCTTTTTACCACGACAATAACGAAGGCTAAACACGTGACTCCAGCTTGCAGTCCACACTGAAATTCCCTGACTTCTGGATCTCTAAATCTAAAGTCACTTTTAGCATTCTGTTTAATCACAACGTTTGTTAACAGAACTTTGGACCGACACCATAAATTTATACTTTATTCTTGTTTCTCAAATAATCAATATATCAAAAATAATCAAATGCATCATGATTTCTTTCCTCATGTCTTCCACAGTACCATGTAATAACATACAAATTCTTATCACTTTACACCTAGATTGGTAAAATAACCTACTCCTTTCTCTTTCTTCTTTATTAAGAGTCTAAATTTACCTTTAAAAGCATTCTTTTTGTTGCCGGCCTCTGCAAAGCCACAGTGTCAGCCCCAAAATGTTCCTTCTGATGAATAAGAATGATACACGTTCATGGGGGACAGTGCGACATTCCACTACATGTATACACTGCGAGCTGATCAACCCAGGCTAACGAACAGATCCTTCTCTTTGTGCTTATCTTACCATTGGAGCCTGGGAGCTCCTTTCTTGTGTCTTCTCAGAGAACACGTAACAGGGTACTGCGGACCAAGTCCCCTCACTGTGCTGTGTCAGCACCAGGAACTTGGTACGCCTCCAACATAACTTTGGTGCTTTGATGCATCACCTTATCCCCCTCACCCCACTGAGCCGTGGGGAATCACTACTCTGTGATCAGACTGAGTTTTTTAAGCTATCACACATGAGGGAGAATATGTGGTATTTGTCTCCCTGTGTCTGGCTAACTTCACTTAGTGCGATGTTCTCCAATTCCATCCATTTTGCTGCAAATGACAGGATTTCATCCTTTTTTACTTTTTAGGCTGAATAATATTCCACTGTGTATGTAGACCATGGTTTTCTTTAGTCACTCATCTGTGGACAGACACCGTGACTGGTTCTGTATCTTGGTTCCTGTGCATAACACTGCAGTACACACAGGACAGCAGGTAGCTCTCTGACGCAACAGCCTCATTTCTTTGGATACATACCCAGTAGTGGGATTGCTGGGTCACACAACACTGCTGTTTCTAGTTTTTAAGAAATCTGCACACTATTTGCCATAGTCACTGTACTAATTTGTATTCCCACCAACAGTAAGAACTTCCTGTTCTCCACATTCCTGCCAGCACTTGTTACTTTCTGCCTGCTTCAAAGTCGCCTTTCTAACTCGGGAGGTGACGTGCCACTGTGGTGTAGTTTGCGCTTTGCTAACTGCCACTGGTACTGAGCATCTTCCCACACCTTCTGGCCACCTGCATTCCTCCATTTGAGAAGCATGTGTTCAGATCCTCTGCACATGTTTTAAACACACTGGTCACTTTTTCTTGTTGACTTCGTTGAGTTCCCCAATACTTGGGGTTTTAATCCTTTTGGATAAACAGTCTCCAGATACTTTCTCCCACTCTGCTGCCTGTCCCTCCACCCTGTCGACTGCTCGCTTGGTGGTGCAGAAGCTTCTTAGTTTGACATGATCCTACTTGTTTAGTTGGGCTTTTGTCACCTGTGGCTTTGGGGGTCTTAACCCAATAACTCACATCCTACACCAACATCCTTTGGTGTTTCCCCTATGTTTTCTGTGAGCAATAGCACAGTTTCAGGTCTTACATTAATGTCTTTGATCTTGATTTCTGTGTATGGTAAGAGGTAATGATCTAAGTTCATTTTCCTATGTAATTATGTCCAGTTTTGCCAACACCACTTCTTGTAGAGGCTGTCCTTTCTCCAACATATGTTTCTGGTACCTTCTTTAACAATCATTTGGCAGTAGGTACATGGATTGATTTCTGAGTTCTCTATCCTGTTCCACTGATCTGTGTCCTGGCATACATGCCAGCACCACACTATTTAAACCAACATGCCATGCTTTGTAGTCAGGTATTGTGATGTCTCTACCTTTCTGTACTTACTTAGTTTTGCTCAGGATCTCTGTCTGTTCTAGGTCTTCTGTGGTTCCACATGAGTTTTAGAGTTTTTTTTCATTTGTATAAAGAATATCATTGGTATTTTGGTAGAGGTTACATTTGATCTGTAGTCTACTGAGGGTACTATGGACATCTGAGCAGAATTAATTCTTCCCATCCATGAACATGGAGTATCATTCCATTTTTTATGTCTTTTGTGATTTATTTCATCAATGTTTTATAATTTTCATCATAGAGCTCTTTCATTTCTTTGGTTAAATTTATTCCTAAATGTATTTTGGTAGCTAGGACTGCTTTTCCTTTCAGGCAGAATTTAATTTGTAAAGAAACATTGTTTTTCCCATGTCAATTTTGTGCCCTACACATTTAATGAATTTATCAGTTCTACAGCTTCTGGCAGAGTATTTAGGTTGTCATCTGCAACTATGTATGTTTTACTTCTTCATTTAAACTTCAATGTTCGTTACTTCCTTCTCTTTCACTATCACTCGTGCTAAGATTTCCAATATTATATTGAACAAGAGCAAAGAAAGTGGACATCCTTGTCATGTTTCAGATCTTAGGCTTTTTTCTCATTCAGTATGACACTGACTGTGGGTTCCTATATATAGTCCTTTCCCCCATATCTAATTTGTTTAGAGCTTTTTTTCCACCATAAATTATGAAGGGATAGGTAACCTTACCAAATGTTTTTTCTGCATCTCCTGAAATAATCATATGGCCCTTGTTCATTCTGCTGAGTGACGGATCACATTTATTGGTTTGTGACTGCTGAACCATCCCTGCATCCCTGGATAAATCCCACTTGATTGTGATGCGTGGCCTTTTTTTTTTTTTTTTTTTTTTTTAAGTTTTAACTTATTTGACAGGCAGAGATGGAGAAAGCTCTCATCCCCGGATTCCCTGCCCCAAATGACTGCAATGGCACCTGGTTGGGGCCAAGGCCAGGAGGTGGGAACCCAATCCAGGTCTCCCACATGAAAGGCAGGGACCCAGACACTGGAGCCGTCCCCTGCTGCCTCCCAGGGTGTGTGTTAGCAGGAGGCTGCATCAGAAGCAGAGCTGGCACACAAACCCAGGCGTTCCGACGTGGGACGTGGGTCTGCAACCACCACTCAGGCCACTGGCCCACAGTCCTACTCCTGTATCTTGTTGGTGCGCTGCTAGATTGTTTGCTAGTAGTTGGCTGGGATTTCCTGCATGTTCACATGAGATATTGGCCTGCAGTCTTTGTCCTGCATCTGGTTTTGGAATCCCAGTCATGCTGGCCTTGCAGAACGAGTCTGGCCGAGTTCCATCCTTTTCAGGTTTTTGGAATCAGTTTTGCAGACTTCAGCTGGACAGCCATCAGGTCCTGCACTTTTCTCTGACGGAGACTTGTAATTACCGCTTCACTCTGCCTGCATCCAGACGGGTGTTCAGCTTTTCTGCATCTTCTTGATTCAATCGGGGTAAATGTTATACAGCCAGGAATTTATCCATTTCTTCAAGGTTTTCCAAGCTGTTAACAAAGGGCTGGTCTATGGTATCATTCGTAATGATTCTGTGCTAACATTTGTAATGTCTCCTTTTTCATCTCCGATAGGTTTTACTTTTGGTTAGTCTGGCTTTTCAAAAAGACAGCTTTCCGTTCTGATACCTTTTGATCATCATTTATTTCTATTCTGAAGCTTATTATTTCCAGCCTCCTAATTTTGGGTTGGATTTGCTTTTGCTTTACCGTTATTCAGTTGCATTGAGTTTATCTGAAATAACTATAATTTAAAAAAATACATTTATTGCAAAAGACTTTCCTCTTAATACTGCTTTTGCTGTAACCCACAGACTTAGACATGTTGTATTTTCATTTTCATTTGTTTTGAGAAACTTTTCTTTTTTAATTTCTTCAATGATTCACCATTGGTCATTATGAAGCATGTTGTTCAGTTTCTATGTATTTGTCAATTTCCCCTGTTTTTGTTCATGTCTAGCTTTTAGTCTGTTGTTATTTACATGGTATGGCTTTGGTTTTCTCAAGATTTATGGAGACCTGACAGAGCCCAACACAAGGAAAACCTGGCAACTGCTCCGCGTGACGCTAGGGAGAACGCACTTTCTTCACACACGGTGAAATGTTCAGTTCATGGCTCAGCTCCATTTGCTCTACAGCGTGGTTCAGCTCTGAAACGTCACTGATTAACTGGATTGTCTGTCCACTGATGAATGCCGAAGTCCCTCACTACTATTTCAGTTGAACTCTCACTTCAGAGCTAATAATATTTGCTTTACATATTTGGGTGGTGTGATGTTGGTGCATATACATGTATGTCTCCTTGATGAATTAACCCTTTTATTACTATATATCTGTTACAGTTCTTGACTGCCTGCTTTACTACCCAGGTAACCAATTCGTCTTTAGAGTAGGGAATTTAATCTGCTTATGTTTAAGGTTTATACTGATAGATTTAGAACAAACTCCTCTCATTTTGTTATTGCTCACTGATGGTTTTGTATACTCCGTTTCTTTCTGCCTCCCTAGGTGACCGCACAGGCTGAGCAAGGGTGATGCTGCTCGCTTATGCCCTGGGCCTCGAGACGCAGCCAGGGACTTCCTCAGGCCCAGGCAGGGCTGTCGGCATGCAGCCCTGAGCCGCAGAGGGGAACCCCCCTGCTGACGCACAGGGCTTGTGCACAACAACCCCAGCGCTGCCAGACGAAGGCTCTGCTCTCTGTCCAGGGAGGTGCGCTGGGTCTGGGGGCTTCTGGCAGCAACCAGGGCTGTCTACGAGCTCCTCACACAGATTGGAGTTTAGCAATCGCCGCGCTCTGGCAGCTCAGGTCTGCGCTGAGTGGGGGCAACGTGGGTTTCTTTCTTGGAGTAAGCAGTTGCTTGGACTGCAGTGAGCTTTCCAGACCGGACGCAGTGTGTGAGGACAGCGGAATCCTGCTGTCCTCAGGGCTGCTGGTCGGCAGCAGGGCCGGGGTCACTGAGCGCTCTGTCTCACCTTCTCCTGACCGTACGGAGGCCCCTCGTCCCAGCCTGGGACCTGGGCAGGAGATGCAGTGCGCTATGAATCTCTGTGCTGTTTAAGGGCCCCATTGCTGGGACCGGACCAGCACTGTGGCATGGTGGGTTAAGCCACCACCTGCAGTGCTAGCATCCCAAATGGGTGCTGGTTCAACTCCCAGCTGCCCCACTTCCAATCCAGCTCTCTGCTGTGGCCTGGGAAAGCAGTGGAAGATGGCCCAAGTGCCTTGACCCCTGCACCCACGTGGGAGACCTGGAAGAAACACCTGACTCTTGGCTTCAGCCAGGCTCAACCCTGGCCATTGCAGCCATCTGAGGAGTGAACCAGAGGATGGAAGAACCCTCTTTCTCTCCAACTCTCCCTCCCTCTGTGTCATTCTGCCTTTCAAATAAAAATAAATCTTTTAAAAATAAATAAAACAGGGGCCCCAGCAGTCTTTACTCAAGTTTTCTCAGTCCCCTTCCTGCTCTGGTTCCTCTCTGTGGCTGAGGCGAGTGCCACGGCCGACCGGTCTCGCACCCTTCTAATCTTCCCAGCACAGCGCAGATGGCAAACCTTGCCAAAGCACCACTGTCCCGATGCTGCTCCCCGGTTATCACAGGAGCTAGCTAAGGGGAATCCTAGGCTGCCCCTCACTGGGCCCTGCTGCATTCTGTACCTCTGATGCTGTCGTCTGGACTTTGTGAACGCGGAAGCGCAGCCTCGGGGTCTGAGACGTTTGTGACATTTTCTTCACACAGGATACTGCCGCCAGGGGGCAGTCATGCTCGATCAATCCCAACAGACCCGTTCAGAAAGCAAGGTTAGGAGGCTGCTTTTTTAAATACAAAAATAAACATCAATCTGAAACGATGAACAGATGTTGACGATGGACATGCTG
This sequence comes from Lepus europaeus, assembly GCF_033115175.1. Lineage (NCBI taxonomy): Eukaryota > Metazoa > Chordata > Mammalia > Lagomorpha > Leporidae > Lepus > Lepus europaeus. Next base: position 111,648,674 of record NC_084837.1, read on the forward strand.
TCCACTGGTTTCCCTGGGCTCTCCCCGGAGAGCGCCGACTGGCAGAGCGCTGACTGGTGGAGCTGTACTGCGGCACGCTGGGGGCCAGGCCTGCTGCCCTCACGTGCGACACCCACTCCGTCTCCCCTGACGTGCGGCCTGTGCCAAACCATTTGGTATTTAACTCCAGTACTTGTTGTGGTACCGTCTGATTACCTCTTGTGAGGAAGTTTTTGGTTCACTGCACGACGTTAAAGTCACTGTTCTTCATTAGCCTCAACTGTCCTCATTTGTAAGATGAAGAGGTAAAAACTCGCTCAATTCTTAACATCTTTTGTAGTGCTAAGACAGCAGGACACTAAATTTCCATAAACAGCAGCTATGGCAAACTGTTATGCACACGTGAGAACTGACAGGTCGATTTCTGAGCTAAGCCCAAGTGAATCCGACTGAACAGGCTGAAGCCCAGGGAAGGGCCTGGGGGACGGGGACTCCTTCCTGGCTGTATCCCTGGCTGAGTTCTTTCTCACACAGCAGGCCGCAGCTTCCGGAGGATGGCCTGGCCCCGGGTCCGAGAGTCCTTCAGAGGTAACCACACGGGACCGAGCACCTGCCTCGCGTCCTGGTGCCGGCAGACAGTGGCACTGACACCACCGCAGACTGCACGCAGCGCAGTGAGACCCAGCTCGCGTCGGGCGCAAGATGAGAGATCTTTGAAAATATAACACAGTGGGACTCTTCTCACAATTTGTTTTATTGCGGAGGTAGTTACTTTTCTTACAAAAATGTGCTGCTCAGGTAAACAAGTATTGGATTCATTATTTATAAATGATCTACCTTTTTTTCCCTAATTTCTAACTTTTGATTTCTAACATGATAAATACAACCCAGATAAGCAGGAGGTGTAAACTAGAGGTATTGCAGTCCTCCACGGGGTTCAGAGCGTGAGCTGGTGGCTCTGCACGTCACCGCAGCCTGCTCGGGCGGTGGCCCCACGGGCCCGGTCAGTCACCTGCACCTTTGTCCTCAGGAATACGACACAAAGAACAGTGCACACTATGTGCATCTTGCTCACAACCATCCTCCCTTGGAGCAGTGTGAGATGTCAGCCAGTGTTTCTGCTCATAAGCTGTCAGTTTTTCCTGCCATCATCAATGCTGCCAGCAGTTTTCCCTATCTCAGTCATACCTAAGCCTGCTCTCCCCGAGTTCACCCAACACTTGTTCTTGTGTTATTCTGAACACTTAGCCTCTCAGAAAGGTTATTCATGTGCACAACATAGCTTTGCTGATACATTACAAACTGATGGGGTTAGAAATGACAAATCCCTAGGGCTGGCATTGTGGTGTAGTAGGTTAATCCTCTGCCTGTGGCGCCAGCATTCCATAGGAGCGCCGGTTCTAGTCCTGGCCACTTCTCTTCCAATCCAGCTTTCTGCTGTGGCCTGGGAAAGCAGTAGAGGATGGCCCAAGTGCTTGGGCCCCTGCCCCTGCACCTGCCCCTGGCTTCGGACTGGCGCAGCTCCGGCCATTGCAGCCATTTAGGGAGTAAACCAATGGAAGGAAGACCTTTCTCTCTGTCTCTCCCTCTCATTGTCTGTAACTCTACCTCTCAAATAAATAAAATCTTGAAAAAAAAAAAGAAATTATAAATCCCTTAGGGTTACCAAGTAAGCAAGCAAATATAGAAAAGATGGACGAATGAGTGCTAAAAATGTCTTCAAATTAGATTTGACACTAGGCTTCACCTCAAAGCTCTAAGCCAGAATCCCGTCTTCCCCACTCTCCACTCTGGTCAGTTCAGGTCAGACAGACCCTTTCTGTGTGTTTTTGTATCCAAAATAAACATACTAATCAAAGTACTCACTTTGATTTCTCACGTATTCAGTCACACTTATACATATAGAGAGTCTCTCCCTCCGTCCCTCTACCCCTCCCTCTTGTCCCTCCCTCTCTCTGTCCTCCCATTTCTTCCCAGCCCAGGTTCGCTTTCCTGGCTCTGCTCCTGACTCCAGGTTTCTGCTAATGCAGACCCTGGGAGGCGGCAGTGATGGCTCAAGTGCCTGGGTTCCTGCTGCCCACGTGGGAGACCTGGATTGTGTTGGAGGCCCCTGCTTGGGCTCGGCCCAGCCTCACTGTTGCCAGCGTGTGGGGAGTGACCCACTGGCAGGGGGCCATTTCTCTCTTTCAAGTAAATGACTAGTGAGACAGCAAAGCACAGGAAAAGATGCTCAGTGTCTGTCATCAGTCACCAGGGAAACGCAACTGGGACTACAATGAGAAGACACTACAGTCCCAGCAGGATTAGGCTAACACTTTTAAAATAAGAATACCAAATATTGGCAAGACTGCACGGTGACTGGAACTTGCACAGACTGATGGCAGCATACGTCGGCACAAGAGCTATGGCAAAGGTCGGCAATGCCAGCTCTAGGCATTCCCCCCAAACACACGAAGACGTATGTTTACCCAAAGACTTGACAGGCACTTTACAAATACCCGGAACAGAAAACCGCCTGTCAATAGATGAATGGACAAACAACTTTACTACATCCATGTCCACTGCACACACTCAGCAATGAAAAGGTAACAAATAGCACGCACACCACAGGCGACAGGCGACAACACCACGGTAACTCAGCCAGTACCCCAGCAAGTGCCAGCCACAGGGAGCGTGAGTGTCCAGGACAGGCAAACGTAACCAACGCTGAGAGACAACAGCTGAGTGAGTGCCAAGGCGCGGTGGGAGAGCGACTGCAAGGAGGCACAAAGGAACCGGGGAGTGGGGACATGTTCTCACAGACTGTGCACTACATGGGTATCCAGACAGTCAGAACTCCAGAACCTCCACAGGTGACAACTCTATGTTTCACTCAAAGGAGTCCTACTTTAGAGGAAAAAACAGAAATCAGACCTTACATCCATCCAGCTGGTCAACAGAGATAAATATGAATAAAACATCAATATACCACTAGCAGCAGTTACAGATATTTTTTTCCTATGGTGATTTGTTTTTGGGTCAACAGGTATTGTTTACACAACAAGTAAGACCCTAATAGACAGCCTCTCTGGGAGCCGCTATGTGGGCACAGACCGGCAGGTGGTCAGGTGGGCAGGTGGTGAGGCAGCCGGCTGCAAGGACCCATGAGACACGAGCCTTCTGGACGGGGAAGCCTGGACCACGGAAGCCCTGCGTCCCAGAAGGGTGTGATACGCTCTGTCATTTTAAAGAGCTCGCTCTGGCTGGATGTCAGACTCATCAGGGGGCGACTACAGCAAACCAGGAGGGAGAAGACGGAAGCGGTTAGGTTAGAGAGACACAGTCAAATTCTCCACATGTTTTATTTACTTATTTTTATTTGAGAGACAGAGATATAGAGAAAGAGCGCCTACCACCTGGTTTACTCACTCCCCACCACCTGCAACAGCTGCAGTTGGGCTTGGCTGGGCTACAGCTGGGAGCTGGGAACGCCATCCAGGTCTTCCAATGGATGCTGCCTCAGGGCCTGCATAAGCAGGACGCTGGGCCAGGAACAGAGCCAGGACTTGAATCCAGGCCCCTGATAGGAGACATGCGCATCTCCGCTGGGTCAAACGCCCATCCCCCAGACATATTTTAAAGCAAAGGAAACAACGCGTGTAGTTACATGGGACGTAGGGTGTGGCAGGGAAGGGGCCAAGACGATTTCAGGAGCTCTGGCCCCAGCACATGTGGACTGAGCTGGGCTTGCGGGGACAGGCGGCACAGGTCTGTTTGTGACATGCTAAGTGTGAGGACAACTGAAGACATCCAATGGGCAGTCAGCACGTGGAGGGCATTTAAAGCCATGGCATCAGGTGCGCTCCTTAAAGGGACGCGCACATAGGGAAGACAGGAGGGGCGGGCGCTGGGTGCAGCAGTTCAGACGCCGGAGGCCTGGTTCCAGGCCTGCCTCTGCTGCTGCTTCCGGGGAAGGCGCACCCTACGAGGTGACAGCTAATGGTCCCTGCCACCCACCTGGGAGACCAGGATCGAGTTCCAGGCTCTTCGGCTTTGGCCTGGCCCAGCCACCGTTACTGCAGGAACTGGGGAGTCAGTCAGTGGACAGAAGAGCTCGCTGTCTGTCCTGTCTTCTGCCTTTAAAATAAACGAGCACCTGTGGCGTCCGGGAAAGCCGCCTCCTGCGGCACCAGCGCCCCACATGGGCACTGGTTTGAGAGCCAGCTGCTGCGATCCAGCTCCCTGCTAATGCGCCTGGGAAAGCAGCAGAGGATGGCCCGACTGCTTGGGTCCTTGCACCCATGTGGGAGGCCTGGAAGAAGCTCCCAGCTTCAGACTGGCCCAGCTCCATCCATTGTGGCTATTTTGGGAGTGAACCAGCAGATGGAAAACCTCTGTCTCTACCCCTCTCCCTCCGTCTCTCTTTCTCTCTCTCTGTCTCTAACTCTGCCTTTCAAGTAAAATAAATAAATCATTAAAAAAAAAAAAAGAAGAAAAAACCCAAAGAACAGACTCTAATGCAGTCAAGTAGGAGGTCAGCAAGTTCTTAGCAGGAACAAGCAACGAAGGTAAGAGCCCCGAAGCCTGCCATGAAACGATTCTTAGGAACTGGGGCGGGGGGGGGGGGGTTCCAAAAGCTAACAGCAAGACAGCCTTCCCTGTCTCCACATACATGAACACTCTAAGGTTCTCACGGACTCTGGAAGGCGAACTGGACGCGCTGGGGCCACCGCCTGAACACGGAAACCGCAGCGAGGCACCATGACCCTAGCTCTGTATTTCCCCAGGCCCAGGGGTCAGGCTTCTCCATCTTTGAGGCATTCAGGGATGAAAGTCCAAAGACGTAGTGAGAACACCGCCCTGCAAGCAGCACAGGATTAGCTACCGAAGAAGACAAGACCCATCAGTCACCGGGCGACCCTGGGGCTCGTGAGGCAAAGATGCACGACACGGCTGCCTGCTCTCCACGTGTCACTCTGCAGCCTGGTGACAAACTGCAGGTCTGACAACTCACTCGCCATCTGAAGATATTTCTTGAACTTTTTCTTGTTGTGACAGGCAAGCAAATTGATTACACCCAGTCATGGGGTTTGACTGCAGCCAGCAGACTTCTATTTGTTGATTGCTATTGATTTTCTTTGATACTTCATTTAAAAATCAATAGTTGGAAAGAAAAATAGGCTTGGTTTACACATCCTGAAACATACCATTGTGTGCTGAAGAGGCGCAAGTTTGGCAGGGCGCTGGCGTCCAATTATGGGAAGAGCTCTTACCAGGTGAAACCAAGGGCTTCAGATCGATATGCAGTTTTCCTTCTCAATCAGAGAAAGTGGCTATAAATTAGGCTCATCAGGGTCATTTCCAAGGCTTTCTGGAGGCAAACAACGTTAAACTTGTTTTTGCCCTCCTTGGATTTACATTAAAGGAAGGGTGCACCACTAAGGAGCTTGCTTTTGTTGATAAGGATATTTAAAGTACCTCGAGTTCATCCGGGCTTTGATCTTCTTGGCTTTCTTTTTATTTTTTTGTCTGTCTTCTCCATCTTTCAGAGGCTCTGCGGGAGCCGCACTTTCAACCACAACGTCAACAATGTACTTCTTCAGGGACAGATGCTCCTGCAAGGTAAGCACAGGAAGTGACACGCGTGACGGGGCAGCCGGGCGCCACGCTCCATACGCAGCGGCACACAGACGTGCCGCCGGAGGGCTGCCGGGCGCCCCGCTCCGTACGCAGCGGCACACAGAAATGACACCAGAAGTTCTCTCTACATAGCAGTCGCTTCCACGACGCATTTGGGAACTGTTCTAAGAAACTGTTCCACTTGGGACTTCACTAACTTACCGAACCTCTGCTGCCCACAACTGTGTTAACTGCTAAGGAAACAAGTGTAAGGACACCTCCCTTGTCCACAGTACCACACAAATGTAGGAGGAAAGGTAAATACACACACAACACTGCCACACGAGGGCCAGTGTTGTGGTGCGGAGGGATCAGCCGCGATCTGTGGCACCCACATCCCTTCCCAGAGCGCTGATTTGAGTCCTGGCCGCTTGGCGTGACTCAGCTCCCTGTCACTGTGCCCAGGCAAACAGCAGAAGACGGGCCATGGGCTTGGGCTCCTGCTACCGACATGCGAGACCCAGATGGAGTTCTTAGCTCCTGGCTTTGGCTTGGCCCAGCCTCAGCTGATATGGCCATTTGGGGAATGAACCAGCAGATGTAAGACCTCTGTCACTCTGTCTTTCAAATAAATCAATCAATCCTTTATATATAAAAAAAGCTATTATACCTAACAGTCTATTAGAGGTTAAGAACCCTAACGAGCTCAAAGGGCCACAGCAGATCCCTGTTCACTCAGGGTGATGACAGAAGGCTTGAAGAACACACGGCTGCTATCCCGTGAGGGCTGGACAGCCTTTCCGTGTTCAGGTACTGGGCACACGTGCACCGTCTGAGCCGTGAGGGCTGGACAGCCTTTCCGTGTTCAGGCACTGGGCACACGTGTACCGTCTGAGCCGTGAGGGCTGGGCAGCGTTTCCGTGTTCAGGCACTGGGCACACGTGTACCGTCTGAGCCGTGAGGGATGGACAGCGTTTCCGTGTTCAGGCACTGGGCACACGTGTACCGTCTGAGCCGTGAGGGCTGGACAGCCTTTCCGTGTTCAGGCACTGGGCACACGTGTACCGTCTGAGCCATGAAGGAAGGACAGCGTTTCCGTGTTCAGGCACTGGGCACACGTGTACCGTCTGAGCCATGAAGGAAGGACAGTGTTTCCGTGTTCAGGCACTGGGCACACGTGTACCGTCTGAGCCATGAAGGAAGGACAGCGTTTCCGTGTTCAGGCACTGGGCACACGTGCACCGTCTGAGCCGTGAGGGATGGACAGTGTTTCCGTGTTCAGGTACTGGGCACATGTGCACCGTCTGAGCCGTGAGGGCTGGACAGCCTTTCCGTGTTCAGGCACTGGGCACACGTGCACCGTCTGAGCCGTGAGGGCTGGACAGCCTTTCCGTGTTCAGGCACTGGGCACACGTGTACCGTCTGAGCCGTGAGGGCTGGACAGCGTTTCCGTGTTCAGGCACTGGGCACACGTGTACCGTCTGAGCCATGAAGGAAGGACAGCGTTTCCGTGTTCAGGCACTGGGCACACGTGTACCGTCTGAGCCATGAGGGATGGACAGTGTTTCCGTGTTCAGGCACTGGGCACACGTGTACCGTCTGAGCCGTGAAGGAAGGACAGAGTTTCCGTGTTCAGGTACTGGGCACATGTGCACTGAGCCCTGAGTGGGGAGCGGCAGGAAGAGAGGAGGAGGTCATCTCAGCAGACTCCGGGAGATGAGGAGTGCAACATGGGACTGGGGGAGTCGGGTCCGGCGGGGGCACTCACTGTAGGTCCCACTTCCAGCGACCTAAGGAGCTCCCACCAGGCTCCACCTCCTGTCTCCCTCACCTCCCAACAGGGCCACCTCGGGGACCAAGCCTTCAACACGGGGGACACTCAACACCCAAATGAATATCTGAACCATGGCACTGGCTGCCCATCGCTGCCATCACCCTGCTGCATGTGCCCGACTCCCTCGCCCCTCACTTCCCTCAAACCTGCAAGGCAAAATCCCAGCCCCCAGGCCAGCTCCACCTCTCCTGTGCCTACGTCCACAGCAGGTCATGTGGCTGATGGCCTCTCACTACAAGGCGATGACACCACACCCCAAATGTGAGGCCAGGCAGTCACGAGGCCCTGCAGTAGATACACAGACCCACAGCTGTAGCAGATACAGACCCACCCCTGCAGTAGATACACAGACCCACAGCTGTAGAAGATACAGACCCACCCCTGCAGTAGATACACAGACCCACAGCTGCAGTAGATACACAGACCCACACCTGCACTGCATACAGACCCACCTCTGCAGTAAATACACAGACCCACACCTGCAGTAGATACAGACCCACTCCTGCAGTAGATACACAGACCCACACCCCACACGTGCTCCCACAGGCCAGGCAGTCACGAGGCCCTGCAGTAGATACACAGACCCACAGCTGCAGTAGATACAGACCCACTCCTGCAGTAGATACAGACCCACCCCTGCAGTAGATGCAGACCCACAGCTGCAGTACAGACCCACTCCTGCAGTAGATACACAGACCCACAGCTGTAGCAGATACAGACCCACCCCTGCAGTAGATACACAGACCCACAGCTGCAGTAGATACACAGACCCACACCTGCACTGCATACAGACCCACCCCTGCAGTAGATACACAGACCCACACCTGCAGTAGATACAGACCCACTCCTGCAGTAGATACACAGACCCACACCCCACACGTGCTCCCACAGGCCAGGCAGTCACGAGGCCCTGCAGTAGACACAGACCCACCCCTGCAGTAGATACAGACCCACTCCTGCAGTAGATACAGACCCACCCCTGCAGTACATACAGACCCACAGCTGCAGTAGATACAGACCCACCCCTGCTGTAGATACAGACACACCCCTGCAGTACATACAGACCCACAGCTGCAGTAGATACAGACCCACCCCTGCAGTACATACAGACCCACAGCTGCAGTAGATACAGACCCACCCCTGCAGTAGATACACAGACCCACACCTGCAGTAGATACACAGACCCACACTTGCAGTAGATACAGACCCACCCCTGCAGTACATACAGACCCACAGCTGGAGTAGATACAGACCCACCCCTGCAGTAGATACAGACCCACCCCTGCAGTAGATACACAGACCCACCCCTGCAGTAGATACAGACCCACACTTGCAGTAGATACAGACCCACAGCTGCAGTAGATACAGACCCACCCCTGCAGTAGATACACAGACCCACCCCTGCAGTAGATACAGACCCACCCCTGCAGTAGATACAGACCCACCCCTGCAGTAGATACAGACCCACCTCTGCAGTACATACAGACCCACAGCTGCAGTAGATACAGACCCACCCCTGCAGTAGATACACAGACCCACCCCTGCAGTAGATGCAGACCCACAGCTGCAGTAGATACAGACCCACCCCTGCAGTAGATACACAGACCCACCCCTGCTGTAGATACAGACCCACCCCTGCAGTACATACAGACCCACAGCTGCAGTAGATAGACCCACCCCTGCAGTAGATACACAGACCCACACCTACAGTAGACACAGACCCACACCTGCAGCAGACACAGACCCACCCCTGCAGTAGATACAGACCCACCCCTGCTGTAGATACAGACCCACCCCTGCAGTAGATGCAGACCCACAGCTGCAGTAGATACCCATACCTGCAGTAGATATGCAGACCCACCTCCCCGCAGGTGCCCTCCTGGAGTCTCCAGCACCCCTGCATCCCACCCCACCTCTCTGTTCACACCTATGCCTACTTCAACGAGAGAAACAGCAGTATACAGAAGAGAAATGCCACAGACTCCCTTCGCAGGATATGCCAACACATCTGGGTCCATGCCTGTGAACTTCATCTTCTCTCCCGTGGCATGAACACCCACCCCATATAGGGCCGTGCACTCAGAACGCACACTGCAACCCATTCTTCTCCCCATGTATACTTTTCTCCTCTTTTCTACATCACTGGTTCTCCCTTTCTACTTACAACATCTCAAAAGAATTGTATTTTATGCACCTCTCTACCCTCTACCTTTCTATACTAAAATTTGGTGAAATAAATATGTATTCTCTCCATCTCACTTGCCTTTCAACGTAACTCTCATTTTCCCTTGAACTCATTCTAGCCCATATCACGCTGCCACCCTACAAACTCCTTGTTCGGTCACCTGCACGGACGGCCCCTCGCGGCTCCCAGCTGCCTGCTGCAGCACTAGGCCCACAGTGGAGCTGCTGCTCCCGCTCTTCCAGACTTCACACTGGCCTGCTCGCCCGCCATCTTCCAGCCCAGCTGCCCCTTCCCCATCTTCCTCCCCGGCCCCTTCTCCTCTGCCCACCGACTGCTGGAGCATCCCGAGCTTCCAAAGGACTTTCTTCTCTATCCAAACTCACTCATCGAGTAGTCATTTGAAATATTACTTACACACGGGCAGTCCTCAGTTTCATCCCTAAAGAGAAAAAGCTCTTCTCTGAATCCCACTTATCTACATACACACGTCCCCTAAATGTGTGCATACACGCACGGCGTTCCCACCGTCGCGTCCCCTCACGGTGTGCACACACGCACGGCGTTCCCACCGTCGCGTCCCCTCACGGTGTGCACACACGCACGGCGTTCCCACCGTCGCGTCCCCTCACGGTGTGCACACACGCACGGCGTTCCCACCGTCACGTCCCCTCACAGTGCACACACGTACGGCGTTCCCACCGTCGCATCCCCTCACGGTGTGCACACACGCACGGCATTCCCACCGTCACGTCCCCTCACAGTGCACACACACATGGCATTCCCACCGTCACGTCCCCTCACAGTGCACACACGCACGGCGTTCCCACCGTCACGTCCCCTCACTGTGTGCACACACGCACGGCGTTCCCACTGTCACATCCCCTTACAGTGCACACACACACGCATTTCCAAAGCAGTGTTTTGACAACAAAAGTCTCCATGCTCCCAGGGACACAAAGGGGCTCTTCCTGGTGCTTCGTATTTCAGTGAGTGGCAGCATCACCTGCACGACTGCTCACGTCCAATACATCAGTAAATCCTGTCAGTTCTCTTGTCAAATATATCTCGAAGTTCTCCCCCAATCCACCACTTCTGCCCAGCACCAGCACCATCAGCTCTTAACAGGTCTGCCAGCTCCTGGTTTGATCTTTTGTATAAAAGCTGACAGGTGTTTTTCTTTTTTGAAAAGATTATTAATATATTTGAAAAGCAGAGTCACAGTCTGCCCACGGTCAGAACCTCCAGGTCCAAGCCACAGCTGGCTGACGTCACAAGACCAAGCTTGATGCACTACCCCACATTCTCTCCCCTACGCTGCCTGCAGGCGCGTCTCCAGGATTTCCATCCTCGCACAAAAGGAAAGACAGCCTAGATGACGCCTTCAATTCTGAGCACTGAAAATCTTCTACGTGACATACAACGTACTATTTTCAGTTGTATACAAATGTCAGTTACATACCTAGTAAAAACAGTTAAGGGTCCTTACACAGAGCAGGAACTCTCCAGAAAAATTTAGATTCTACCTAGAACTATCGCGAATCACATCTTTTTAACAAAGTATCTATTCATGTACATAGATGCACATATAGATGCAACATGATACACTCATAGTAGCTTTTTAAAATCTCACAACTAAATGAGCATACATTTTTGTTTGACTACATTTTTCCTTAAATAAAAATCAATACATATGAATTATAGAAAATACATTGAAGTAGGATTAAGATTAAAATCCCCTATAATTCTGTTAACTAGAAATAACCACTAATATTTTGGAGTATTTTTTTTTACTTATTTATTTGACAGCTAGAGTTATAGACAGGGAGAAAGAGAAAGAGAGAAAGAGAGAGAGAGAGAGAGAGAGAGAGAGAGAAAGGGAGAGAGAGAAAGGGAGAGAGAGAAAGGGAGAGAGAGAAAGGGAGAGAGAGAGAGAGGGAGAGAGAGAGAGAATGTTTTTCCCTCAGTTGGTTCACTCCCCAAATGGCCGCTACGGCCGGCGCTGCACCGATCCGAAGCCAGGAGCCAGGTGCTTCTTCCTGGTCTCCCATGCGGGTACAGGGCCCAAGCACTTGGGCCATCCTCCACTGCACTCCCAGGCCACAGCAAAGAGCTGACTGGAAGAGGAGCAGCCGGGACTAGAACCCAGTGCCCATATGGGATGCCGGCGCCACAGGCGGAGGATTAACCCAGTGAGCCAAGGTGCCGGCCCCTGGAGTATATTCTTTTAGATACTTTTCATGGCATATATACCTTTATAACTTTTTATAACCTGCTTTTCATTTAGTATTATAAATATATGTTCCAGCTATTAAATAACATTTTTCAACACGTGTTAGTGGTTTTAAGTTACTTCATGATACCCTAAATTTTAATAACCTGTTATTACTGGACATCTGGATAACTCCACACGTTTCAGTGTGACAAACAGTACAACAAATATTGTGATAGTTTAGGCTATTCCCTTTGATTAAATCATATAAATGCAGCTTCCCTTGGTCACAGGTTACACTTATTTTTAAGGTTTTTGCGAAGTATCCTCAAACTGAACAACAAAACGGGAGTTAATTTATGTCCCCACAAGTGGTACTGCAGTGGCCAGCGTCCTCATTCTGTCAATCTGTCCATCCAAGAGCTGAAACACTGGCAAGGGTCCTCTTGACCATTTGTATTTTGCCTTCTGTGACAGAATGATTGCCTTTTGTCCTGCTTTCTCTACACACATTTCAAGGTTTTATATTCTCGTTCCCTGTGCTGTTTTTAAGAGAGTGGTCACTCCTGGGGGTAAGAGCAGCGTCACCGCGTGTGACACCGGACAACAGTCAATTTCCCATGAAAACTGCGATGGCCGTTCACAGGAAGAGGTGTTAACATGGCTCCTGAAGACTAAATGTGTGCGAAGAGATGTTTTCAACACTGAAGGAGTGACGAAGTGAGCCACAGTGTATTTTTTTTTAATTTATTTGAAAGACAAAGTTACAGAGAGGCAGAGGCAGAGAGAGAGAGGGAGAGAGATCTTCTATCTGCTGGTTCACTCCCCAATTGGCCCTAACAGCTGGAGCTGGGCCAATCCAATGCCAGGAGCCAGGAGCTTCCTCTGGGTTTCCCACGTGGGTGCAGGGGCCCAAGGACTTGGGCCATCTTCTACTGCTTTCCCAGGCCACAGCAGAGAGCTGGATAGGAAGTGGAGCAGCCCGGACTTGAACTGGTGCCTGTATGGGATGCCGGCACTGCAGACAGCAGCTTTACCTGCTACACCACAGCGCCAGCCCCCACAGTGTATTTCTATAGGGAAACGTTAGTCACTGAAACCCTTCCTGTAGAAGGCTCTGAGACAGTGGCAATTTAAGCTCTCTCTGAATTACCATATAAATACGTAAAGCACAATTAGACAGGAAAACAAAGCCCATGCGAAATATTTGCAGTCAAACACAGTGGGGCGGACGTCGTGGTGCAGTGGGTAAGCTGCCACTTGCGACACTGGCGTCCCATAACGGAGAGCCAGTTCGAGTCCTGACGGCTGCACCTCTGACCCAGCTCCCTGCTAATGTACCCGGAAGGCAGCAGATGATGGCTCCAGCTGGGTTCCTGTCACCTCGCAGCTGGTGTAGACATTTGGGTGTGAACCAGCAGGCTGTTTCTGTCACTCTGCCTTTCAAATACATGAATACACCTTCCAAACAAACGAAAAATCCAGGAAACTCCCAAACAGAAGCGGTGGGGACAAAAGACCGTCAGATCAATAGGGTGAATAACAAGTGTGAGAACAAACCCTAAAACAGAAACAGCTGTTTGCTGAAAAGTTCAGTGGACCAATCTGAGACCAGCATCTAAAAGTAAGAGAGGGGGCCAGCGCTGTGGCACTGAAGCAACCCATACGGGTGCCGGTTCTAGTCCCAGCTGCTCCACTTTCCATGCAGCTCTCTGCTGTGGCCCACGAGGGCAGCAGAAGATGGCCCAAATCCTTGGGCCCCTGCACCCACCTGGGAGACCCAGAAGAAGCTCCTGGCTTGGATCGGTGCAGCTCTGGCCGTTGCGGCCATCTGGGGAGTAAACCAGTGGATGGAAGACTCTCTCTGTCTGTCTGTCTGTCTCTCTCTCTCTGTAACTCTTTCAAATAAATAAAAATAAAATCTAAATGAATGAATGAATGAATGAATGTAAGAGAGGGTCTAGGCACTCCAACAGCAGGCAAGGGAATGGTGCCAGCAGTAAGAAGCTCTGGCCGTGCTACTGCAGGGCAGTCGCTCTGCACTCTCAACACCCAGCAACAGGGCTCCTTCCAGAAGGTCCTCCTGGGAGAAACTGCTGGAAGGGGGCTTTTTAAATAATCCACTCATTCTTTTATTCATCTGAGAAACAGAGAAAAAGAGAAATAGAGCTACACTAATTCCCTCCCCAAACAGCAACAGCTGGGCTGGGAATGCAATACAGACTTCCAGTGTGGGTGGCAGGAGCCCAACGACTAGAGATACCACCACCGCCTCCCAGGGCCTGCATTAGCAGAGAGCTGGAACCAGGAGCCAGAGCCGGGCCACAAACCAGGCACAGGAGATGCAGGGGTCTTAACCACGTAGGCCCAGAGCTCAATCCAGGAAAGGGATTTAAATTAAGCAAATCAGGGAAAATGCCCAGATAAGGGCAGAACAGGGAAACAGAAGTGAGCAATGTCGCAAAGCAAGTCACTACACTGTTCTAACTACAATGTGAGAGGGATCCCCACGAAGTTAGAACAGCTGCTCTGAATCCTATCTCCTTGTAAAATTCTTACAGAACTGTTCCGTCTTAAAAACACAGCTACAGGAGAACATAAAGCCCGAAGTTGCTAAACGAAAAAGAGAACAGGATGGAAACCCTGCCAACAGTGAACACTCATCCGGAAAGCACATGCAGAGTGACACTGAGCTGAATTTCAAGAGAGGCCAAGACAGGCAAAGAAAATGCTACAAGGCCTAGGAGGGCAGCGGAAACCAGAATATGGAAAAAACAGACCACACAGTCCAAGGAAGAAAGGAATGGAGAAGTAACCCCACAAGACATGAAGGGAAAGTACTCACACAGAGCAAGCAAACTCAGCAAAGAATTCCTCAAACAGGAAAAACGGGAACAGAAAATTTTAAAAATAAAAAATGTTAGATTTGATTTGCAAATACGTGGAAATACTGAAGATGGGCAGAGATACAACAGATAAGAGGAATCCGTGAAAAAGAAAATCAAAGCAAGAGAAAAGATCAAATATCAAAATCTTAAATTCAAGAAAACTTTCAGGAAAAGAATACAACGACAGATGGAAAGACTACACCACGTTCCTGAAAACACTGACCCAGCATGGCTAATAGCAGGACAATACTAAATTTAAGTATCTTTAGTACTTGTACTACAGCATTTTAGTTTTTTATCTAACTATTGAATTATGTAAAAAAAATATAGACACATACATAACACAAATATGTGGGGCCGGCACTGTGGTGTAGTGGGTAAAGCCGCTGCCTGCAGTACCAGCATCCCATATGGGTGCTGGTTCGAGTCCTGGCTGCTCCACTTCTGATCCAGCTCTCTGCTATGGCCTGGGAAAGCAGTAGAAGATAGCCCAAGTCCTTGGGCCCCTGCACCCGTGTGGGAGATCTAGAAGAAGCTCCTGGCTCTGGATCAGTGCAGCTCCAGCCATTATGGCCATCTGGGGACTGAACCAGCAGCTGAAAGACCTTTCTCCCTTTCTCTCTCTGCCTCTGCCTCTCTGTAACTCTGCCTTTCAAATAAATAAATACATCTTTAAAAAATACAAATATGTGTACAAAATAACTATAATAGTAAAATGTTTGACTAGATGACTGAGACAAGTTGAAATTTCTTCTTTTACAATCTACATGCATCACTCTCAGAACCAGTAAGAACATCTGTACAAAAATGGCCTTCCTGACATGACAGCTGGAACTGACCTCAAGCAGCGTTTGGGGGGAACGGGTGGAGGGTCAGCGGGGCAGGCTCACCACGGGCTGCTCCCGTGAGGATGGGCGACGGCTACTCGGAGGTTTGCTGCACTACTCCGTCTACTGCCACACAGGCTTCAAATTCACCCTAACAACCAGTTTAACTATGGAAGTGCTAAAAGCATGCACTGCAAGTCTGAAACTAGCAAAAAAGGAGAAAACAGTCTGCAGAACAGTAATAATACCGTGCTGTGTCTATAATGATCCGACGGCCTTCCTCCTCTCTTCTCCTGGGTCTGAGACTGTGGACTGGGCAAAGGTCAACTGTCAGTACAGAACAAGGTACAAGCTGGACCGCCTACATAACAGCACTGACCTGGAGAGCGGGGCCCTGCTCTCCGGAGCTCATCGGAGGTGAAGGCTGTCATGCCTGTTCCCTGATCCACAGCCCCGGGAAGTGCCTGGGCAGAATCTGTCCACCAGCTGGTAGGTTCTGAAATGACTCTGCCGGTCCAGAGCCCAGCACGCGTGACCAACACCTGTGCTCCTGTGCTCCCAGGAATGCAGCCCCCCTCACTCTAACCCACCTGCGGTCCATAAAGTTGGATCCTCAGTTATTTTTTCTTCCTGCTCACTGCTCTACCCTCCTGCTGTAATTGGAGTCCTGTCCTAAACCAGCCTTTCTTACCAACACCTCCTCTTGCCCTCCACCACCCGATGCTGGCTGAAATCAGAAGAATACAGCAACCCTTCCTCCTGTGATTCCAATCATCGTTAGCTTCAAATCGTGTGTGGCTGTGGCCACCCAAACCACGGAGCACTCTGGGGACAAGCACCCTGCGCCTGCTGTGTCCCCACATTTCCCAACGGCCCAGCTTGCTACACAGCTGCTCCACAGCCCAATCTACCAATCAAATTAATAAAGGCTCAGTTTCAAAAAAGGACACTTTAAAGTATTTGTATTTTATTTCTCCAAAATAATCTTAAGAATGTAGAGAAATACAAAAAGATTTCTTTATGAAGAAATTTACTGCAGTAAGACTTATAACAATGTTTCAGAATTAATTATATAAACTATGGTACATACATAAAGATGATACTATGCAAATTTGGATAATTCTAAACAATATCAATGATACTAAAATTTTTATCACGTTAGATAAAAATTCAGGTTTCAAATATTTGCAATGCTGCTTTTATACATATACATGTGTAAGATTCATATTCATATATAAAATCAGAAAATAGCTAGATCAAAATGCTAACAGCAGGCACTACTCCATTGTTCTGCAGCATCAATTTCTACAATGAGCATATAGGAATATTTTAATGATTGTAAAATTAACACCATGAGCGAAATTCAAGAACAAGCAAGCTCTTCCAAGAGCCAATTTGTACAAAGTTACAGTGGCCACAGGATTTGTTCTGTACAACGATGAGCATCATTGAGCAGAAACACACAACTCGCTGTCTGGACTCACAGCGCTAATCACTATGTCTCTCTGCAACACAGGAGCCATGATTTATTCCTTGTTCTCCAAATGCAAATCAGTGAGGACCAAAAGTCTTCCCCAAAGGACCCTGGAACTCCTTCCTTCCTAATACAATTTTAAAAACACAACTTCTAGCCTCAGTGAATCCTGGTCCATGTGAGTCCTACGGTCCTCCCACACAACCAGCAGGGAGCCTTGGCTGACGAGAACTGACTGTGAGGCCCAATCAAGCACTAACAGGAAGCACCGCTTTCCCCCAGGCCTAGAGAAGCAGGGTGCTGCAGGAGAAGCTGCACGGGGCTAGGAGTGAGAGACCACAGGACACAGACACTGGCTACAAGACAGAGACCACAGGACACAGGACACAAGCCACAGGCTATAGGACATAGGACACTGGCTACAGGACAGAGACCACAGGACACAAGACACCGGCTACAGGACACAGACTACAGGACACACGACACTGGCTACAGGACAGAGACCACAGGACACCAGCTACAGGACAGGGGCCACAGGACACAGGCTACAGGATGCAGAACACAGAATACAGGACACAGGCTATAGGACACAGGACACAGGATATAGGCTACAGGACACAGGACATAGGACACAGACTACAGGACACAAGATACAGGACACAGGCTTCATGACACAGGACATAGACTACAGGACACAGGATACAGACTACAGGACACAGGATATAGGACACAGGACATAGGACACAGGCTACAGGACACAGGATATAGGACACAGGACATAGGACACAGACTACAGGACAAAAGATACAGGACATAGGACACAGGCTACAGGACACAGGACATAGGACACAGGCTACAGGACACAGGCTACAGGCTGCAGCTCCTGACACACTACGTTTCCTGGGCTCAGTTCCCTAACTAGTAAAACACAGAAATCAGACAATGCATTCTAATGTCCCCTCTTTCCAGTATTCTAGAAACCAATGTAACAAGCCCCAAAGCTAATAATGACGGCTAACTACACACACACAGTGCCACAACTGTGAGTTCTTATTTCAACAACACTGCTGTAATAGGAAATACTAATAATGTACATAAGGAAACTAATACCTACACAGACATGATCTCATCAAAGTTTAGACCCTCCTTATTCTTCTAATTACCCTTTACGGCGTACCAGACCGAAGCTGCGGCCCTTCTCATGTAATTTACTACATTAAATGAAATAACTCATACTGAGGTTTACGACCTTGATATTCTATCAGGTTCCTCCTGAAGGTTCCCATATTTCCTTCTTTTTAAAAGAGACGTGAAAAATTTGTGTTACAGTTAGGTTCGTGATCCTTGAGGAAGAATGGAAAAGTCTGAAAATAAGAGACGCGGGAGGACGTAAAGGACGCGATGTGGGTTTTCTGAAGCCACCACGCCTGCAGCTTTCTTGAGGTAATGCTACTTCAGAATAGGCGGATTTCATAAAATGGGATCACCACAGCAAACACTGCGCTTACCATTATTTCAAAGTGTTAGAACAGACTCGAGGGTCTTCAAGGATGTCATCCTTCCCAGGACACAGGACACGGGACCAGGTTTCCGAGGCCCGCCTTGAGAAAGGGGCCCGAAGCCCCACAAGCGCGGCGCGGGGCATCTCTACCTGACAATCAACAGTCGGCACAGAGCTACGCCAGGCTTCAGGAGCCACCTCTCTGCAGCTGAGAGCTAATTTTCAAGGCAAGGGAGGATGCCGGGCTACACAGCAAAGCAGATTTAAAAAGAAAACAAAAAACAATGCAAAGACTTTCACACTGTGTTTGGAATCACCTTTTTCTCCTTTTCTCTCAACTTCATCCTGTATTTTGTGAATCAACTTTGGAATCTGAAACTCAATAGTACTGGTAGCTTTGGGATTCGCAAGGAGGGAAGGCCTACACTTCCGGGGATGGAGAAGTTCCTACCTGTACTTCCAGGGAAGAAAAGTCCTTGTCAAGGTCCCCGCGGGTGCCTAAAGGTCAACCAATGAGGATCAGACCCGCCTCAACTTTTAACCCCCATGCCCTGAATCTATAAAAGGAGCTCTCCCAATCTCTGACGCACGACTTCCCCGGCCCCTGCTCTGTTGCTCTGTTGGGACCGGGGAACCTCGCCCAGGAGCGGAACCCCAATAAAAGCCTGTGAATTAATTGATTCGTCTGCTTGGGAAGATTTGTTACGCACCTGGACACCTTGCAGATGGCGCCGAAACCCAAGAGCTGAAGTTGGTGCCTCCCCTTTCTGGGTTCGAGGCCCCCTCGCTCCTTGAACCTGTCTGGTGCCCCAGGCCGACTACGGACCACGCTCAACCAACTCTAAGTAACTCCTCCCTTGCTCTCCCTCCCTCCTCTGGGTTGGCCCAGTCTCCGGCTAGCTCTCAGTCCAGACAGAGACCTCCAAATCGTGTGCACGTGGGCTCTGTTCACCACTGTTTAGCCTCCCAGCGGCTGTGGAGACATCCCGCCGCTGGCTTGGCCCTGTAGAGGACTGACCTCTAATCCATCTACTGAAGTCCGGACAGGGGAAGCCTTGACCGAATTTCAGTAGATCCGGGCTACTGGGGAGACCATGGGATCTGGCCAATCCTGAGTGAGAGTGGGACTCCAAATGCCCCCTGGCCTGCCTGCTGAAGAACTTGAAGAAACTGGGACTGGCCCAGGACCTACGGAGCAAACACCTAATCTTCTACTCCACCCAGGCATGGCCTAATTACCTTGAGAATTTCTGCCGCAGGGAGAGAAAATGGTCAGAGGTCCCATATGTCCAGGCTTTCTGAGACCTCCGCTCCCGTCCTACTCCCTTCTCCCCTACTTTCCTCTCTGCCTGCTCCACGGCCCAGGTCTTACTGGCCAAGATCGGGCCCCCACCTCCTAAGGACGCCTCTTCTGTGTTACTGCCAAACTCTCCACCCTCCACCTTTTCAGACCCTCCTGAGTTCCTGGGGATCCCACAGCTAGCCAGGAACCTCCCGCCCCCATATGCGCATTCTTTTGCCCTGCCCCACCCCATGTCCTGCCTCTCAGGTAGCCACGTGGCCCAACCACGGGTGTCAAGCTCCACCCCCATCCTAATGGGACTCGCTGCTCCTGCTTCCCTGGACACCCTCCAGCAAAGTTTCAAAAGGACCTGTTCCTGAACACGTGGCTTTCTAGCCGCCTCCTCTGGCCTCCTTTCTCTTCTCTCTTGCTCTCTCTTCTCTCCTCACTAGCTCCTCTCCCTCCATCTCTCTCTTACACTCTCCTTCTTTCTCTTTTTTTTCCCTTCTTTACCCCACCCCTCCGGTCTGCTGGGTTTTAGGTCAAGTGCCTAAGCCCCACATGGCCAACTGAATATGACATCATGGGCCTAAGGTGTTATTACAAAAAATGCAACCTTATTTAAAAATGTCTTAATTTTGAGATTTTTAACAGGTTATTTCAAAACATAAAGCAAGAAAATTGGCAGATGGAAAACATCACAAGTACAGAAATGTGCATTTGGTGAGGAAGGTTAAAAGGAAAGAGTTATTCTGAATAAAGGAAGGGCAGGTTTGTAAGATTGACTTCATCCTGATGGCTAGTTTACTCTAGACTGGAATGGAAATGACAGAATGTGTCATGTAAGTTGAAGAGGGTGTGTGGAAGTCATAGAAGGTTATGAAAGAAAGAAATCTTGGATCTTAATGAGAAAGCCACAGAGGCCTAAAGAGTTAAATGTCCTGTAAAATCCTACAGGTGCTTTCAAAAATGCCATGTGAAGTAAGCACATGCCTCTTGTTGAGTTTGTAATGAGTTTATAATTTTTTAAATTATTTTTGATAGGCAGAGTGGACAGTGAGAGAGAGAGACAGAGAGAAAGGTCTTCCTTTTTGCCGTTGGTTCACCCTCCAATGGCCGCCGCAGCCAGCGTGCTGCAGCCGGCGCACTGCGCTGATCTGAAGGCAGGAGGCAGGTGCTTCTCCTGGTCTCCCATGGGGTGCAGGGCCCAAGCACTTGGGCCATCCTCCACTGCCTTCCTGGGCCATAGCAGAGAGCTGGCCTGGAAGAGGGGCAACCGGGACAGAATCCGGTGCCCTGACTGGGACTAGAACCTGGTGTGCCGGCGCTGCAAGGCAGAGGATTAGCCTGTTGAGCCACAGTGCCGGCCAAGTTTATAATTTTAAGCGTGGCAACTTAAAGTCTTTTGTCATCCACAGTTTTATATATCAGATTTGTTGCTCATAAAACTAAATGTTGCTGGTTCTGTGCTTAGCTGTCCTCCTATAGGTTCTGATGGACTTTCCAGCCACATCTATTATATTCAGTACTTTGGGATGGCGCTGTAAACAGATGAAGCCAATAATGTATTATAGGTACCAACTGAAAGTATGGTTAGCTGAGGTTACTAAGAACAGAAAGTAATTCAAATCAATTAGTAAATTAAAAAACAGTTAAAGAGTTTAAAAAGCTAGTACTGAAACTGCTATATTTGTTATCTAATGATTGAAACTGCTTTCTAAATTTTCATTTGATATTGATATTGTCAGTAAGTGATCTGGGACTGGCACCCCCATTTCTGTATTCTAAGTCCAACTTGTTCTCTCATTTCTCTATTCTCTTCAAGGTAGGAAACTAATTCTATTCTGAAGGACTCTCCAAGGTGCACAATTTGATTTTTAGATTAGAGATGGGACTTGAGCACCCCCTTGACTTGCATCCTCTGGTCTGCTTAACAAAAACCAGGAGGAAAAGAAAGCTGGGCATCAGAAATGGAAAGATAGGTGGCAGGCCTATTAAAGGCTGCTCTGTTCAGTGATCTGCCCTCAAGGAGACCCAACAGGCCAGTCCACTGCAGTGGCTTTCAGTGTGGTGAGCCTGGGCTTCAGCAGAAGTCAGCTTGTGAAGAGCCCTGGCAGCTCTGCCAAGAGTTGGATCACTGGAAATGGACCTGCCCTGGAGTTGAAGGATTTCAGGTCAGAGCCACAGATCTTATTGGCTCCAAGCTGAAAAGCCCTTCACTTGGCCCAGCTTCCAATGTGACCACCGCTGCTGTGAGGAGACGGCCAAGTAGGGTCAGCAACACTGCAGGCAGAACTGCAAATTTCCTGTTAGAGATGCCACCTGCCTTTACCTGGCCAGCTCTCCTCCCAGACCAGCTAGGTAATGGAAGTCAACAGGGAGTCTTCGTAAGGAGGTTCACACCTCCCTTAGGATGTAGCCCAAGTGAAGAGACAGACAGATCTGGGCCTCTTATAAGGCCTAGAGCCCACCAGATGATTATCAAGCCCCATCTGTCAGGTTCTATTTGCCTCTCAATCAGCAAACTTCGCTGTGGCTTAGACAGCACCTTTCTTGGGTCCTCTAATAATGACCCTGTCCTTTGTTCTAGACCCTGTCTAGCCCACTTGGGCCTCATTCCTTTGTAATCATAGCCTCTACTCTAACATCAGTGGCTCTGCTCCCAACCTGTGTGTACTGATGGTCCTCTCCTCCACTTAATGTTGTATGATTATTCAGAATTTCTCTACAGACAAACCCCTCTACCTGCAAAAGTTGAGTGGCCTTTCTCCCAGTCTTGGCTGGGATCAGATTTAAACCACGCCCATCAAACTGTCCCCACGAGGGTCCAGAGAGCCCCCCCGCCATTTCCTCTCCTCTATGAAATCCTTTCATTACCTGGTTAATGCCACTCTTAGGATCATTGGCTGCTATTCTCACCCTGACTTGTATACCACAGTGTCTGTTTAAGTGTTTACAGCAGGTGATAATGGAATGAACCAAGGCCTTCAGCAACCAGGCAGTCAACCAGATGCTTCTCCACCCATACATGCCTGTCCCTGAGGAGCCCCAAGATACCCCCAGCGGGCCCCTGTAGACGACGTCCCCAGTCAGCAGGAAGTAGCCAGAGAGTCTCATCGTCGCCCCCTTTCCTATCATCAAAAGGTCGGGATGGTAGCTTTGGGATCCGCAAGGAGGGAAGGTCTACACTTCCGGGAACGGAGAGGCCTACTTCCAGGGAAGAAAAGTCCTTGTCAAGGTCCCTGTGGGTGCCTAAAGGTCAACCAATGAGGATCAGACCCGCCTCAACCTTTAACTCCCATGCCCTGAATCTATAAAAGGAGCTCTCCCAATCTCTGACACGCGACTTCCCCGGCCCTGCTCTGTTGGGGCCGTGGAACCTCGCCCGGGAGCAGAACCCCAATAAAAGCCTGTGAATAAATTGATTCGTCTGCCTGGGAAGATCTGTTACGCGCCGGACACCTTGCAACTACCAGTTCACTGAAGATTAAATACAGTTTTTCTTAAATTCTTTAAAACCCTAGTAGCAATTCCACTCTTTTAAGCCTGGCTCAACAAAAAGCAAGCAAAGAGGAGGCGTTTATACCACTTCCTCTCTGCCTTCCCCACAAACTGCGAAGGATAGGGGCCTGAGGGTGAGATGTGGGCAGATGTGGGAGGGCAAGAAAGACACGAAGGCGTCTGAGAAAAGAAGAAGGAAAATTGACAGGAAAGAGGGAGAAGGGACAAATAAAGGAAGCCATGTGGCGCTGTCAGGCAGCTCCCGGCCATGGATTCAGAGCAGGACCCTCAGACACGGCAACTGGAACTGACAGATGTAGCTCAGTTTACTAACACTGAATTCCACGGCTATTGTGTGTGAAGGAGGCATGCTAATTGCTTATGTTAAAGAGGAAAGATTTTCTGGATGTCAGAGTTTTACTTGGAACAAGGCCAAAAGGTTTCACAGTATAAACTATTCTTTTGATCTATAACACTCCATAAAACTACGCCGTAAAATTATCCCCAGAAAGAGTTCAGAGAACCTCATTAAAAGCTGATTTGTAATTACTGATTTCTTGGCTGGAATGAGCCGTATCAAATAAAGCACCTATGGATATTATCCAAATGCTATTCATAAGAGAAAGCGTCCTATAAAAACTAGCTACTTCATATTAAAACGAGTGTTTAGAGATTCAAGAAGGGAATCATTTTGAAAAATGAAACACACGTGGCAATGATAACTTTTGAAACCTCACAGGCCACCGTAATTATGCAAAAGATTCAGCTCCGCTAAGGTGCTTTCGACAGACACAGGCACGCTGGGGTTTCATCTGTGACAACCTACGCTTACACAATTTGAAGCGACAGGTGAGAAAAACAAAGCTAACGAAATACTGTGAAACGGACACGGTGCGAAAGAGAGGCAAAGTCGCCTTCTGATAAGAACCGGTGTGCCAGCACCCCTGGCCACACGGTGACAGCTCCAAACGCCCCCGGCGTTTCTGGTGGGCGGGATGACCGCTGAGGTGCAGCCTTCTCAGATGCTGACGGCCCATTCTGGTCTAATGTGAGGTTTACCAGATGAGCCAGAGAAGCCCAGGGTTCAACAGGCTCATTCATTTACCACGCTGAGAGGCTGAGAGCGGTGCGCGCAGAACTGCAGCACGGCAACGGGTCAGGGCACGGAACCCTGTCATCAAAGAGGACTTCCTCTCGGAACGCTCTGATTTCAAATACAGCAATCTGAATCACCACCCGCCTTCATCCTTCGAATCACTTCAACACCAGAATAACCATCATGCCGCTCGTCACCAACGACATGAACCTCTCGATCCAAGGTCGGAGCCAGAACTCAGATCTCCGCGGCGCCCACACCATGGGGCCAGGGCTCCAGGAAGTCAGGGGCCTCACTCGGCGCTCAGCAGCACTGCCTCCACCCCCTCTAAATCTAGGAACTTTCAAATGTTTAATGCAAGGGTACAAGCAAAAATGTAACACACGGGTTAAAAGTCAAAGGCTAGAAAACCGTACACCACCAGCCTAGCACCACAGAAAGGAAAGCTGGAGGGGCTCATGCTAGCATCAGGCATGGCAGATTTCACAGCAAAGAAAATGATCAAGGACAACCAAGGTCACTTTGTAATAATAAAGGGGGGGGGGTGGCACTGTGGGGCAGGAGGTTAATCCTCCGCCTTTGTCACCGGCATCCTATATGAGAACTAGTTCAACTCCCAGCTGCTCCACTTCCAGTCCGGCTCTCTGCCATGGCCTGGGAAAGCAGTGGAAGATGGCCCAAGTCCTTGGGCCCCTGCACCTGCGTGGGAGACCTGGAGGAAGCTCCTGGCTCCTGGCTCCTGGTTCCTGATAGGCTCAGCTCTGGCCATTGCGGCCATTCGGGGAACAAACCAGCAAATGGAAGACCTTCCTCTCAGTCTCTCCCTCTCACTGTAAATCTACCTCTCAAATAAATAAAAATAAAGCCTTTAAAAAAAATAAAGGGGTCAATTAATCAGGAGGACAAGCCAGTCCTTAGTATTTATGCACCTGGCAACACAGCTTTCAACCACACGAAACAAAAGTTGATAAAAAACAGTAACAGAAAAAGGAAAATCCCACAATTAAAACTAGAGACTCACAGACCTCTCTCAGGAATTGATGGGACAAGCAGACAGAAAATCAGCAAGGCTACAGCACGCGAGGAAAGTCCTGAGCCGACGGGGCTGTTCACTCTTGATCGTGGTGGCAGTTCACGGGGATGTACACACGACCGAATGTAGCTAAAATAAGTGCAATCTAACTATGGCATTTATGTTTCAAGGTCCTTAAGACATCACGTTTCCAAGAAAAAGCTATTTCTAATTCTATAAATGAAATACGGTATCCAATTTACAAATTTCTTACAGTAAAACATATAGTGCAAGAAACAACACCAAGTAAATACACTACAATACTCTTGGGCCATTTTCCGCTGCTTTCCCAGGCCACAGCAGAGCGCTGGATCAGAAGAGGAGCAGCCGGGACTCGAACTGGTGCCCACATGGGATGCTGGCACTGTAGACAGAGGCTTTACCCACTACACCACAGCACCAGTCCCGTAACAAAAACATTTGATAAATTAGAACAAGAAGCTTCCTTGCTGAAAAAGCCTATTAAACAACTGAAGCAAATTTTATTTTAAATAATAAAAACTTGGAGTCATATTCTTTAAACTCAGCAGTGATACAGGATGCCCACTGTCAGTGTGTGCGCTCATTACTGTACAACAGACACAGCCACTGTGATATGACAAAGAAATCCACCTGAAGCAATTAGAAAAATAATATCAAAATAAACTGTACAAAAGAAGCAATGAACTGACAGGAATGGAATAAAAGCAACAGATACGCCTAACAAAACCAAAACTCCAACTTTGGGAAAAACACACTTCTGGCAAGAATGGATCAAGGGAAACAGGCATGAGCAAACAAGGGTAGAAATGAAAAAGGAGACACAGTTACAGGTAAAATAGATTTCTTTGAAATTTACTTAAAACTGTTTGCCAAGACGTTAGAAAACAGATAATTTCCCAGGAAAGGAAAATTTACTAAGAGAGATGTAATAAATCACAGAAAAAACTAAACATATTCAAATAAATAGATCACTAATTTAAAACTGTCTAGCCTATTAGGAAGATAACTATGTAAAGACCAGGAATAGTAAGTGTTGGTGAGGATGTGGGGAAACTGGAACTCTTAGGTACTGCCGGTGGGAATGCAAATGGTGTGGCCACTGTGGAAACTGCTATGGCATTCCTCAAAAAATCAGAAACAGAATCACCATATGGTCCAGAAATCCACTTCTTGGTATGTCCCCCAAAGAAATGAAGGCAAAATCTGAAAAAACACTCATATTCCCAAGTTCATAGCAGCATTACTTAAAATAACCAAAAGCAACGAAAGCATCCATTGATGGAAGGATTAAGAAAACCCGATGACTGGCCGGCGCTACAGCTAATAGGCTAATCCTCTGCCTGTGGCGCCAGCACACAGGTTCTAGTCCTGGTCGGGGCGCCAGATTCTGTCCCGGTTGCCCCTCTTCCAGGCCAGCTCTCTGTTGTGGCCAGGGAGTGCAGTGGAGGATGGCCCAAGTGCTTGGGCCCTGCACCCGCATGGGAGACCAGGAGAAGCACCTGGCTCCTGGCTTCAGATCGGCGCAGTGCGCCGGCCGTAGTGGCCATTTGGGAGGTGAACCAACGGAAGGAAGACCTCTCTCTCTCTCTCTCTCTCTAACTCTGTCAAAAAAAAGAAAGAAAGAAAACCCGATGATGAAAATGAATGCGACGGAGCATCAGCCCTACAGAGGAAGGGAATTCTGACGCAGGCTACACCGTGAAGAATCTGCAGCCGCTGAGGCAACACGCCTGGCGCCAAGGGCAGACGCTGCCTCACGCTGCTCACACAAGGCTCACAGGGGCAGAGGAGGGAACACAGTTTCTTGGGGCTCCAGGGAGCCGGGAACGGGGAGTCAGTGTTGTAACGGGACGGGGGTTCCGCTCTGCAAGAGCTGAAGTCCTGGGTGTCGCTGAGGCCAGCTCAACAAGGGAAGCGCTCAGTGACAGTGACAGGTCAGTCAGAACCGGGCTCGATGGGCATCCAGCTTGGTCGTCACAGCTCGCACCCAGCACCTGCGCCGTCTCCAGCTGCTCCTTCTCAGGACTGTCCTGGCAATCAGAGCGTTTCGGGGTTCCACACAGATTCAGAATGCTCCCTCTCTTTCTGCGAAACACGTCACTGTGGCTTTGATAGGGACTGCACTGAACCTACAGACTGCCCTTGGCAGTAGGGAGAGTGTAACAATATTAATTCTTCCAGTCCATGGAAGCATTTGTGCCTTTTATTAGTGCCTTCCACGTCTCCTCAACGTCCGGTAGTCTTCATGGTAAAGATCTTTCACTTCCCAACTAAGTTTACTTTAAGCACTTCACTCTTTTTGATACTATTACAAATGAGATTGTTTTCTTAATTTATTTTTCAATCAGTTCACAGTGAATAGAAAAAAAACTGATTGGTAACACCCAGTGTATATAATTTTTGATCAAGAAACCTGGAAAAATTATTAATATGGAATAAAGTTACATAAATTTTACCATAAATAGAAGACAAAAAATTAAGTTTTTCCCAAAAACATATGCCATAAACATAAATTTTATTGGAACATCAAATCAAACAAAATCTTTGAGGAACATATTCCCAGGAATAAATAATATAGAAAAAACTAGCCAGTTTATATATGAAGCTAATATAATATTGAGAAAGGAAAATCCTAAATACAGCACTTGCAAATAAAAAAAATTTTTTTTTGACAGGCAGCGTGGACAGTGAGAGAGAGAGAGAAAGGTCTTCCTTTGCCATTGGTTCACCCCACAATGGCCGCTGTGCCTGGTGCACTGCACTGATCTGAAGCCCAGAGCTAGGTACTTCTCCTGATCTCCCATGCGGGTGCAGGGCCCAAGCACTTGGGCCATCCTCCACTGCACTCCCGGGCCACAGCAGAGAGCTGGACTGGAAGAGGAGCAACCGGGACGGAATTCGGCACCCCGACCGGGACTAGAACCCAGAGTGCCAGCGCCAAGGCAGATGATTAGCCTATTGAGCCGTGGCGCCAGCGCAAATCAAATTTAACAATGTATTTTTTAAATTACAATAAAATAATTTTAATATTTCTAAAAGGCATTAATGTCCTATATTACATCAATAAAGAAAAAAAGCAACTTTTGCAGTTAAATTTTTACCAAAAAGGCCTTTGTACTTGAATTAAAGCAAAGCAAAGCAAAGCAAAACAAAACAAATCATATAAGAGAACAAATAATAAAAATACACATCTATTTTCGAAGATCTTACAAAACTAGGGACCGAAGGAAACTCCTTTAAGTTGGCAAGAGAAAAGCTAGCATTAACAAGGTATTAGAAAAAAGCAAGGTAAAATCTTAATTTTATTGAACTTAAAATGGCAAATTACTGAACTAGCTACCTGTATAAATCTAAGGTCGCTCTGCATTCCAAATTTTACACCTTGCTGAAAACAGCTGAAAATCTGTTAAGAGTCAAATGGTACAGCCCCAAAAGAGCCTACCTCAACTTACAGCACAGCTGCATATACCCAATCTAAATAGAACCCAGCCTTTGGTCCCTGAAATGGCATCAGACAGCACCGTAATATTTTAAAATATAGAATCCAGAGCATTATTGTTCAAAGTATCCAGCTGTGCTGTGATGGCCTTTTAGGATGCACAGGCATTTTAATTGAACCTAGACTAAAATCTAGTGGACAGGATGAAGAGCAACAGACGCAACCTCTGTCATTCTACCACTTTCCTTAATTTTTTAAAAAAAGATTTAATTATTTATTTGAAAGTCAGAGTTACACAGAGAGAAGGAGAGGCCGAGAGGCCGAAAGAGAGAGAGAGAGAGAGAGAAAGAGCGAGAGAGAGAGGTCTTCCATCTGCTGGGTCACTCCCTAATTGACTGCAATGGCTGGAGTTGAACAAATCCGAAGCCAGGAGCCAGGAGCTTCTTCCGGGTCTCCCATGCAGGCGCAGGGCCCAAGCACTTGGGCCATCCTCCACTGATTTCCCAGGCCATAGCAGAGAGCTGGATTGGAAGTGGACAGCCAGGACTCGAACCAGCACCCATGTGGGATGTTGGCACCACAGGTGGCAGCTTTACCTGCTATGCCACAGCGCTGCCCCCCCCACCGCCTTTAATTTCTAAAATGTGTTTTTGCTTTTAAACAGTAACAAAAGGAAGGTCCCTACTGTACTCTCCACTTTTGTCTCCAATATGGAGGCAACAACTTGACCATATCAGCTTTACCTCCATGCTATTTAATATGCACTGCACAGCTACTGCTTCATTTTTCAGTCTGAGCACTACCTATGCCTTCACACAGTGGGATATAAAGATCCCCGCTACGCCCTGCTCTGGCTCCACTTCTCACACTTTGTGTCACTCCAGCCTTCCAAACACGGAGGAAAAAGGTGTTTGCTAGATGGCAGGAGAGGGGATTTAGTACCTCAGTTTCTGATGCTGACACTGTAACCCTCAAAAATGTTTTGAGAGAGGAAACTTAATTAAGGTATTAGGAACGTTCTGCTTTACATCTTCGTCATCTTCCTGATAGCACAGATGTGCCTCCTCTGCCAACGGCAAGAGAAACCAAGATGACAAAATAATGATTAATAAAATTCCGTAACTCTGATCAGAAATGGACGTTGCCTGCTCATCTATAAATGTCTGGGCTGGAACTGAAACACTAGCCAATGAATTACAGTAAATCAATCAACAGTTAAGAGAACTGTCTCAGCTGGGCAGGTAAAACACCTCATTTGTCAACGAGCCTCACTGACAAGGCAAAAGGGTTCTTCTTCTCAAGCTCCCATCAATCCCTCACACGCTCATCCCTCCTCGTCTAAATCGTCACATGATGGATCTCAAGATTATGCACACATCACAAAGCTCTGAGAGCTCGGCCAGGCAGAAGCTGCGAAGCTGTCGCTGATCCCCAGCGGTTCGGCCAACTCAACAGTCCCTGCTGGGGTTCAGCGGCTCCCAAACTCGGACAGATGGTCTTGTAAGACCCAGTCTTGTGTTACCACTGCGCCTTCCTAAGGTGCAAACTTTACCCAACTGTGGTTGTTTTTAGGAGGGGCCTAGTGGGAAGTCTGGGGTCACTGGGGTGTCCTCCCGCAAGGCAGTGCCCATTAGAGAGTTGTCACAGAAGCCTGAGTCAGGCCTCAACTCTGCCTCTGCCTCCAGCTCACCACGTGATTGCTCCCCAAAAACACACATTCTGCCGTGCTCACCCCCTCCGCTGGACCTCACCAGACAGCAGAGCCAATGGGGTCGGTCTACCCACTCCCTGAATGTAAACCTCAAAACGGTGAGCCAAAATGAACCTCCTTCCTCCACAAGATACACAGGTACCACCTCCAGGACATGAGCCAGGTGTGGGCTCCAGCACAGCCAGGAGCTGACAGCCCTGGAGGCTGGGAGGCCTGGGGTGTGGGTGCCGCACATCCGGGTCCTCGAGGGTCCTCTACCTGGATTCCTCCCCTGGAAGGGAGGAGACAGAGAACCAGCTCCCTTGCATCTCTGCTTACAGGGGTGTCCATCTGCTGACGAGGGTTCCACATTGATGACTTAATTACCTCCCAGCATCCCATCACAAAATGCTATCGCAGTGGGGATGACAGACCCGGGGGCACACACACTCAGTCCATTGCAGAGACCAAGCATTTGTATTCAAAACAGGGCGAGTACGAACTAAAGAAATGCTTTGAATTACTTTATCAAACTAATGTTTAAAACTCTGTGGTTATTTAAAACTGTTCTCCCCAAACAATGAAGACAGTGTCATCAGCACAGATACTAAGCTAAATATGCTCTGCATGTCACTGTTGCATATTCTATATCCTAGAATATACTAATTAAATTCTATATCCTAGAGAATATGAAAAATCATCTACATGTGTGTGCAGTCTATTCTGATACAGAAACATGCACACACACACAAGCCCCTCTAACATTTTCCTGTACTAGTAAAGACAAAATGAAGACAATGGAAGTTACATTCTTCAACAAAGTGTAACACAAATCCTACTGACTTATTACAGAGAAAAAAAATCCCAAAGATTTATTCCAAGCGACTTCTAATTTGTTCATTTGATGTGAATTTCTGTTAAGAGGCACACAAGACGCGTCACGCCATGATTACAGAAAGAGCAAATACTTCTGCTTCTACAGAGAAAGCTGAGCTGGGCAGGGACATGATCGGGCCACCAGAGCAAGACACAGCAGACTCCAGACGGCTGTCAGCCCCAGAGGACACCTTGCCACTGCCTCCACCTCAGTGCCAGGCACACGTGGCCAGAGGCCAGCTCGGGTTTCATTCTAAGTGATGTCTTCATGTTTTTGCTAATTAAAAAAAATTTTTTTTTTCTTGTCACTCACCTAATTAGCACATTTTCATCCTGGGAAAACACTTATTTGGTATTTTATAAAAATCACATTTGTTTATAAACACCCAATAAATTATAGGTAAGAACCTCATGAAAGGTCTCTTCATATTTTCAGGAACAAAATAAAAGTAATCCTTATTTTCTGGTTGCACTCAGTAGCAAAGACAGCTTGTGTAGTTTACACACCTTAAAAATTCTTGGGGGGCCAGTGCTGTGGCATAGCAGATAAAGCTGCCGCCTACAGTGCCGGCATCCCATATGGGCGCTGGTTCAAGACCCATCTGCTCCACTTCCGATCCAGCTCTCTGCTATGGCCTGGGAAAACAGTGGAAGATGGCCCACGTGTATGGGCCCCTGCACTGGCTCCTGGCTTCGGATCGGCACATCTCTGGCCATTGTGGTCATCTGGGGAGTGAACCAGCGAATGGAAGACCTCTCTCCCTCTCTGCCTCTGCCTCTCTGTAACTCTTTCAAATAAATAAATAAATCTTTAAAAAAAAAAAGTCTCACAAATAGAAATACATGCATTCAGACTGAAAAAGAAACCTAACTTCATTGTTTATATAGGATTGAATGTACTAAAGAATAATGTGTGTGTGTGTGTATGCAGGGCACTGTGGCACAGCAGGTAAATCAGTCACGGCTTCAAATTCCCACATACTGTATTACACTGCAAGTTCAAGTCCCAAAACCTCCACTTCCAACCAGCTTCCTGCTATCACACCTGCAAAGACAGCAGGTGATGGCCCAAGTCCTTGGATTCCTGCTACCCATATGAGAGGCTCAGATGGAATTCCAGCCTCCTGGCTTCTGCTTGGCCCAGCCCTGAACTGTTGTGGGCGTTTTGAGAGTGAACCAGAAGATGGAAGGTATCTTTCTGTTCTCTCCCCCTCTTCTCTGTTGATTTACGTGTTTTTTTTTTTTTTTAAGATTTATTTATTTATTTGAAAGGCAGAGAGTTAGAGAGAGGCAGAGGCAGAAACAGCGAGAGAGAGAGAGAGAGAGAGAGAGAGGTCTTCCATCCACTTGTTCACTCCCTAGATGGCCGCAATGGCTGGAGTTCCGCTGATCCAAAGCCAGGAGCCAGGAGCTTCTTCCGGGTCTCCCACATGGGTACAGGGGCCCAAGGACTTGGGCCATCTTCTACTGCTTTCCCAGGCCATAGCAGAGAGCTGGATTGAAAGTACAGCAGCTGGGACTTGAATTGGCGCCCATATAGGATGCTGGCACTGCAGGTGGCAGCTTTATCCCCTACGCCACAGCACAGGCCTTGATGTACTTTCAAACAGATAAAAATAAACATACAAACAGGGCATTTAGACTGAGAGTTAAGATGCTGGCTAAGACGCCCATGTCCCACATCAGAGCTGGGTCTGATGGCCAGCTCCAGCTCCTGACTCCAGCGTCCTGCCAGGGCACCCCAGGACTGCAGCATGAAGGCTCCTGTAGCAGGTTCCTCCGAGCTGGACTGAGGTCCCAGCTCCTACGTTTGGCCTGGTCCCACTGAGGCCACCGTGGGCAACTGGAGAGGAACCAGCGGACAGGAGTGTGTGCTCCTCTCCCTCTCTCTCTCGCTCTCATTACTTTGTTTCCTCCTCCTCCCTCTCTAATGAATACTTCTAAATCATAGATTGTAATCATTTGAATTATACGATGATGAAAGAGGGAAAAAACTCAAACATACATCAGGCAGGTTTTTGTACCGTGCTTTCTAATTCCCAAGAAATATTGGAAAAATCCCCAGTCAAATTACAATAAAAACATAAAACAATAAAGCTTTCTTGCACGGCAGCTACCTGTTATGTTTAACGGGCTTAAAACAAAATATGTCAAAGATCAAGAGTAAGTTATCTGGGATGTCAAGTGCACTAGGTCAAAGGCACAATTTTACTAGGTCAGAGGTGATATAAATAAAATCTTGAACGTCAAAGAAGAAGAGCCACAGACAAGGTGTATAGAACATAAAGACATCACTGATGACAAGTAATAACTTTAAGTAGAACAAGTATGTTTACTAGAGGGACCTTCACTGATTAAAAATGAAACTTCCATGTGAGCAATATAAAATTGCCTTTCTATATCACATAACTCATATGCTGTACTGCACACTCATTTTCAGGAAGAAAGGGCTATAACCAAGAATAACTACATGAATTAAGTAAGAACCCTAAAAAATTTAATTCCTTTAAACTGAAACAGTACACAAAATGAACATATCAATCAATCTCAGACCACAATGGCTAAACATCAGACTGTTGTGATAGCCGTAAAAATTAGATAATATTGCACATTTCCCCCACAGTGCATGAATCTAATATTCTTTCTCTCTCATCTATTTTCATTGAAATAAAAACACAAAATTTACTTCTATAAAACAGAATACTCTAGAAAAATTTTAAATAATTTTTGTATATTTAGCTCTATTAATAAGGGAACATAATTATAAATACTCTTATAAATGAAAAAATTTCCTTTATAGTGATAATGATTGCCACAATTAAGAGGTAAAACTCATAAAAGGAAATTCTTCCATTTATAGTAAAAACCAGATCTTCTAAAGGCTGATTTTCAAAAGTGGAGCACACATGTGAAGAGGTTAAAGGCTCATGGAGGGGTCAATGTCGTGTGCAGGAGGGTGAACCACTGCATGCCAACACCAGCGTCCCACATCAGAGCACTGCTCGGAGTTCCAGTTGCTCCAATTCTGATCCAGCTCCTGCTAATGCACCTGGGAAGATGGCCCAAGTGCTTGGGCCCCTGCACCTATGTGTGAGATTCAGATATAGTTCAGGGTTCCTGACTTCAGTCTGGTCATTGAGGCCAATTGGGGAGTGAACCAGTGGGTGGAAGGTCTCTTTCTCTCTCATTCTGTCACTCTACCTTTCAAATAAATAATCATAAAAAAATTCACATTATCTTTTTTCCCCCAAAGAAACTTTTATTTAATGAGTACAAATCTCCTAAGCACAACTTTAGGAAAACAGTGATTCTTCCCATCATACAGCCCTCCCAACCCCACTCCCACCCCATCTCCTTCTCCCTCTCCCAGTCCCAGTCCCATTCTCCAATAAGAAAAGAAAACAAAAACTGTTCCACGACAGTCAAGACCAGGCTGTTCCAGTTATTACTTATCCCAGTGTCAACTTCACTTCTACAGATCTCCTTTTAGGTGCTCTATCAGTTATCACAGAACGGAGAGAACACATGGTATCTCCCTTTGGGACTGGCTTATTTCATTAAGTATGATGTTTTCCAGATTCAACCATTTTGCTACAAATGACTGGATATCATTTTTTTTTTACCACTGTGTAGTATTCCATAGAGCACATATCCCGTAATTTCTTTATCCAGTCTTCAGTTACAGGAGTTTTCATTGATTCCATGTCTTAGCTACTGTGAATTCAGCTGAAATAAACATGGAAGTACAGACAACTCTTCTATTTGCTGACATCATTTCCCTTAGGTAAATTCCCAGGAGTGGGATGGCAGGGTCAAATGGTAGGTCTACTTAGATTTCTGAGGTATCTCCACACTGATTTCCGAAGTGGTTTTACCAGTTTACATTCCCATCAAAAGTAGATTAGGGTAGTTTTTTCCCCTCATCCTCAACCGCATTTGTTGTTTGTTGATTTCTGTATGATAGCCATTCTATCAGGGATGAGGTGAAACCTCATTGTGGTTTTGACTTCATCTCTCTGATGGCTAGTGATCCTGAGCATTTTTTCATTTGTCTGTTGGCTATTTGGATTTCCTCTTTTGAAAATGTCTGTTTAAGTCTTTGTCCCATTTCTTAACTGGGTTGTTTGTTTTGTTGTTGTGGAGTTTCTTGATCTTTTTGTGAATTCTGGTTATTAATCCTTTATCAGTTGCACTGTTTGTAAATAATTTCTCTGATTCTGTCAGCTGCCTCTTCACTTTCCTGAGTGTTTCTTTCGCAGCACAGAAGCTTCTCAATTTGATGTAATCCTATTTGTTGATTTTGGCTTTGATTGCCTGTGCCTCTGGGGTCTTTTCCAAGAACTCTGCCCATGCCAATATCTTGAAGAGTTTCCTCAATGTTTTCTAGTAATTTGATGGTATCAGATCATAGATTTAGGTCCTTAATCCATTTTGAATGGATTTTCATGTAAGGTGTAAGGTAGGGGTCTTGCTTCATACTCCTGCATGTGGACATCCAGTTTTCCCAGCACCATTTACTGAAGAGATTGTCCTTGCTCCAGGGATTGATTTTAGATCCTTGGTCAAATACAAGTTGGTTGTAGATGCTTGGATTGACCGCTTGCGTTTCTGTTCTGTTCCATTAGTCTATCCATCTGTTTTTGTACCAGGCTGTTTTGAGTGTAACTGCCTTGTAGTATGTCTTGAAATCTGGTATTGTGATATCTCTGGCTTTGTTTTTCTTGTGTAAGATTGCTTTAGCTATTCAAGGTCTCCTGTGTTTCCATTTGAATATCAGCATCATTTTTTCTAGATCTAAGAAGAATATCTTTGGTATTTTGATTGGTATTGCATTTAAACTGTAAATTGCTTTTGGAAGAAGGGACATTTTGATGATATTGATTCTTCCATCTATGAACTTGGAAGATTTTTACCATTTTTTGTATCTTCTTCTATTTCTTTCTTTAATTTTGTAATTCTCATTGTAGCGATCTTTGACATCCTTGGTTAAATTTATTCCAAAATATTTGATTATCTTTTTGTAGCTATTGTGAATGGGATCAATCTTAGAAGTTCTTTTTCAGTCGTAGCATTGTCTATATACAAAGGCTGTTGATAGTTGTATATTGATTTTAAATCCTGCTACTTTACCAAACTCCTCTATGAGTTCCAATAGTCTCTTGATGGAGTCTTTTGGATCCCCTATATATAGAACCATGTCATCTGCAAGTAGGGATAATTTGAATTCCTCATTCCCAATTTGAATCCCTTTGATTTCTTTTTCTTGTCTAATGACTCTGGTTAAAACTTCCAGGATCATACTGAATAGCTATGGCAAAAGTGGGCATCCTTGTCTGGTTCCGGATCTCAGTGGGAATGCTTTCAACTTTTCCCATTCAATAGGATGCTAGCCATGAGTTTGACATAAATTGCCTTGATTGTTTTGAGGAATATTCCTTCAATATCCAGTTTGCTTAGAGTTTTCATCATGAAAAGGTGTTTATTTTATCAACTGCTTTCTCTCCATCTATTAAGACAATCATATGGCTTCTGTACTTCTGTTTGTTAATGTGATGTATCACATTGATTGATATGTGAATGTTGAAC
Organism: Lepus europaeus; assembly: GCF_033115175.1. NCBI lineage: Eukaryota > Metazoa > Chordata > Mammalia > Lagomorpha > Leporidae > Lepus > Lepus europaeus. The sequence continues at coordinate 111,685,693 of NC_084837.1, forward strand.
CTTGCTTGCATACTCAGGACGAATCCCACTTGGTCTGGATGAGTGATCTTTCCAATGTGTTGTTAGATTCAATTGGCCAAAATTTTGTTGAGGATTTTTGTGTCTATGTTCACCAGGGAAATTAGTCTGTAGTTCTCTTTCTCTTTCATATCTCTTTCAGGTTTAGGAATTAAGGTGATGCTGGCTTCATAGAAAAAACTTGGGAGGATTCCCTCCCTTTCAATTGTTTTGAATAACTTGAGAAGAATTTGAGTTACTTCTTCTTTAAATGCCTGGTAGAATTCAGCAGTGAACCCATCTGGTCCTGGGCTTTCCTTTGTTGGGAGAGTCTTTGTTATTGATTCAATTTCCATCTTGGTTATGGGTCTGTTTAGGTTTTCTATGTCTCCATGGCTCAGTTTAGGTAGGTTGTATGTATCCAGGAATCTATCCATTTCTCCTAGGTTTCCCAATTTGTAGGCATACAGCTGTTTGTAGTAATTTCTGATGATTCTTTTTATTTCTGTGGTGTCTGTTGTTAGATTTCCTTTTTCATCGCTAATTTTTTGATTTGGGTCTTCTCTCTCCTTATTTGATTAGCTGGACCAATGGTGTGTCGATTTTATTTTTTTAAAAAATCAGCTCTTCGTTTTGTTGATCTTACGTAATTTTTGTTTCAATTTTGTTTATTTTTCTCTAATTTTAATTATTTCTTTTGTCCTATAGTTTAGGGTTGAGTTTTTTGTTGTTTATCTAGATCCTTGAGATGCACGGATAGCTCATGTATTTGGTCGCTCCAATTTCTTGCTGTAGGCACCTATTGCTCTAAACTTTCTTCTTAACACTGCTTTTGCTGTATCCTATAAGTTCTGATATGTTATACTGTCATCTTCATTTGTTTCCAGAAATATTTTGATTTCTCTTTTGATTTCTTCTATGACCCAGTATTCATTCAAGAGCATGTTGTTCAGTCTCCATGTGTTCACATCCATTCTAGAGATTCCTGAGTTGCTGATTCCCAGCTTCATTCCCTTGTGATCCAAGAAGATGCATGGCATGATTTCAATTTTTTTAAGTTTCCTGAGACTTGCTTTATGGTCTATCATGTGGTCAATCCTGGAGAAGGTTCCATGTACTGCTCAGAAGACTGTGTATTCTGCAACTGTAGGATGAAAAGTTCTGTAGATCTCTGTTAGGTCCATTTGGTCTATAGTGTCGATTAAATCTGCTGTTTCCTAGCTGAATTTCTGTCTGGTTGATCCATCCATTGCTGTAAATTGGGTATTGAAATCCGCCCCCCTTACTATTGCATTTGAGTCTATGTCTCCCTTTAAATCCCTTAATATTTCTTTTAAACAGCCAGATGCCCTATAATTAGGTGCCTGTACATTTATAATAGTCACATCTTCCTGTTGAATTTATCCCTTAATCACTACATAGTGTCTTCCTTTGTCTCTTTTAACAGTTTTTGTGTTAAAGTCTATTTTGCCTGATAAAAGAATGCCAGCTCTTTTTTTGGTTTCTGTAAGCATGGAATATCTTTTTCTGTCCTTTCACTTTCAGTCTGCATGCATCTTTGTTGGTGAGATGTGTTTCTTGGAGGCAGTAAATAGATAGGTTTTGTTTTTTAATCAAAATTCAGCCGGTCTGTGTCTTTTAACTGGAGAGCTGAGGCCATTTACATTCAAGATGACTACTGATAAGTAATGACGATGCCCTACCATTTTTCCAAAACTATTCCTACTTTTTAATTTGAATTTCCTTTGAACTTTAACTGAGAGATTTTATTCCTTTGCATTCTTTCCTAGTGATGGCCATGTTTATGTGTTTCTCTGTGCAACACATCCTTAAGCATCTTTTGTAGTGGATGGGTGGTGATAAATTCTTTCCATTTCTGTTATGGAAGATCTTTATTTCACCTTCATTCATAAATAAGAGCTTTGCAGGGTACAGTATTCTGGGGTGACAGATTTTTTTCTCTTAAGACTTAGAATATATCTCGCCATTCTCTCCTAGCCTGTAGGGTTTCTGATGAGAAGTCTGCTGTGACTCTAATTTGAGATCCTCTGAAAGTAATCTGGCATTTCTCTCAAGCACATTTTAGAATCTTTTCTTTATGTTTTACTGTGGTGAGTTTGATTACAGTGTGTCATGGTGAAAATATTTTCTGGACATGTCTATTAGGAGTTCTATGTGCTTCCTGTACTTGGATGTCCTTTTCTCTCTCCAATTTGGGGAAATTTTGTTATTATTTCACTAAAAAGGCCTTCTAATCCTTTTTTTCTTTCCACGCCTTCAGGAACTCCTAGAACCCATATGTTGGATCATCTCATAGTATCCTATAGATTCCCAATAGCGTTTAGTTTTCTAATTTCTTCTTTTTGTGTTTGGTCTGACTGTATAATTTCCTGTGCTTTGTCTTCTAAGTCGGATAGTCTTTCTTCTGCTTCACAGATCGTGTTTTTAAGGCTCTCAATGGTATTTTTTATTTTTATTTGTTCTATTGAATTCTTCATTTCTAATATTCATTTTGATTTCTCTTTAACATCTCAATTTTGAGAAAGAAATTTTCTGAAATGTCATGTATGGATTTCATTAGTTCATGCATTTGCTGATGATTACTTCTAAGTAATCCTATGATCACTTTTTTGAATTCCATTTCTGGCATTTCTTCAATCTCATCATCTTCACAATCTGATACTGAGGTGTCATGTTGTGTTCCTTGTTCTTGCTTCTTGGATTGGTGTGTTTGTTATTTGGCATTTGTGGGGATACTCATTGTTTTCTTCTTTGATTTTCCACTGTGGCGGCTTTTATCTGTGGACTATGAATGCATTAGCTTAGAGCCTGCTTTCAGGGACTACCTAGTGGTGTGTGGTGGGAGTGGCCAGGGCTAGTGGTGTGTGGTGGGAGTGGCCAGGGCTAGTGGTGTGTGGTGGGAGTGGCCAGGGCTAGTGGTGTGTGGTGGGAGTGGCCAGGGATCTCTGTTCAGTGCTCCGGGGTGAAGTGCATGTCTGAGGTGACATACACGGGTTTGCCGTGGTAAATTTTTTCTTTTCCAGAGGGGAGGTTTCTTCTCATCTGTTGATGTAGAGTCAGCGAGCTCATCTCCTTGAAGGAGACCAGCGCTGGGCACTGTCTCAGGGGTGTATTATCTGTCTCTCTGCCCCAAGGACCACACACAGGATCTGTGCAGTCCTCAGTGTGAGCTCAGGTTTCCCAGCAAAGCCCCTCACCAGGTAACCAGGGAGCCCTGCGTGTGTGGAGCCTCCCACAGTGACTGCCCAGAGTCCCAGCCACACCCTGAGTTCTCCCACACAGCCTCAGTGTTTTCACAGTCCCGGCACACAAGCCTCCCACAGCCAGGAGCACCCAGCCCTGTCGGTTCTCCCTACCAGACTCAGCCAGGACTCTCCATGAGCTGGCACAGCTGTTACACATGTCCAGACTACTCTCTGTCAGCCTGCTACAGGACGCCCCTGCAGGACAATCGGGCAGAGAGAAAATGTGCCCTCCTTCGTTTTTTCCCCTGAGGTTGGCAGGTGCACCGTCCCCCAAGGGGCTCCAAGCCGGATTCCCTCTAGGCTCTTCCTGCAGCTTTTTCACCAGCGGCTTGGGCTGCTGCAGTCCGGTCTCACCTTGCTCTCCAACACTGTAGCAGAGCCTCTCAGCTGGTGGAGTCCCCCTTGTGCACATCTTCGCCCTCCACGTAGGTCCACTGAGTACCTCCAATTTGTGCAGAGTTTTCTCTGCTGTTTCCTCCCTAACTTCCTGAGACTCCACTCTTTCCCCTTTTTAAAACTATCTTCCCCTCGACTCTCTGCCATCTTAATCCAATCTCGACACACACTTGAAAAATTCTATTTTTCCATAAACTTTTAGGCTCCCTCACACACATGACTTCAGTTCTAAACAGCAAACTCAAGTAGAAAATCAGAGTAATTGTGAAAGATCGAAGTGAAAAAGAAAACTCCATACTACTCTCTTCAAACACTCACACAATTTGAGTAAAAGGACAAATACTTTATGAAATAAACTAACCTACTGGCCCCATGTCCCATGTCACTTGAATTAAGACCACCTGTATTCACGAAGGAAAAACTCAGAGGCCCTCCTCAAACTATGTCATATAACCTCCCAGATGAGTTCAACTCAACTCCCTGAGCACGTACTAGCTTTCACCAAGAGCCGTGACCATGTGTCCGGGCAACGTGAAACACGAACACGCGGGAGACCAGATTTCTGCCTGGGTGAGCTGCTGTGCTAATCTTCCCACTCCAACAGTTACACAACACAGACAAAGCAACCACTTCAAGGCATTAGAGAGCGGCCCACATGGCCAGGACCTCGGAGACCCGATCCCTAAGTGAGCTCCACGTGCACGCCGGCCTTTAGCTGTGTGGGTGGTGCCAGCAATTGGCATGGAGAGCAGGGCACCCAGACAGCAGCCATCTCACTGAGCTGAGGGGACAGACAGGGAATGCAGAGCCGTCACGTGGTTGGCACCTGAGGGGGAAAATTCCTCCGAAGTGAGCCCAACAATCTCTCGTGAGCCGGCCTCTGACACCGGTCAAGGACAGACGCCGGGGAGCGCCCACAGTGTCCTGCCCGCCGCCAGGTGAAACGTGTGAGGGAAGCGAGCTGAGAACCTCCCCTGCTCTGACGGCACCCACCCAGAGCAAGGCCTCGCCTCCCTCCGCGGACCCCCACATGTGTGTGCTCCCTTCCTTAAACAGGGTAATACACGCACGTCCATCCAGTTACACGCCTGGTCCGCAGGGTCTCGTCCAGAAGCCACAGGTCCAAGTCTAAGCAGAGCTAACCACAGCCTCAGAGGAAGCAGCATGGCCGACGTGAGCACCTCGCACATGCTCACAGTTCAGCATGTACCGACACTGCCCCCAAGAACCCACAGGATTTCCCCTGGGTTTTTCTTTTTCTCTTTTCTTCTTTTTTAAAGATTTATTTATTTATTTGAAAGTCAGAGTTAGAGACATCTTCCATTCACTGGTTTTCTCCCCTTGAAATATGCTTAACAGGGGCTGGCACCGTGACGCAGAGGGTAAAGCCACTGGCAGCATCCCATATGGGTGCCGGCTGCTCCACTTCCAATCCAACTCCCTGCTAATGGCCAAGGAAAAGTAGTAGAGGATGGTCCAAGTGCTTAGGCCTCCGCCATCCATGTGGAAGACCCAGATGAAGCTCCTGGTTCCTGGCCTTGGCTTGGCTTAGCCCCAGCTGTTCTGGCCATTTGGGGAGTAAATCGGCAGATGGAAGATCTCACCTCTCTGTCTTTTTCCTCTCTAATTCTGCCTTTCAAATAAATCAAGAATAAATATTTTTTTAAAATCAAACTACCATAACGTTTTCTTACACAGAAATTATATAAATGCCAATTACATTTGTGTTTATCTTCAGTAATATGTAGACTACGATGATCCATCTTTATATAGCATTGTAGTGGTTGTTAAGGCTTATATACGGTTTTAAATGGTCACAGAAACACATATCAACAAGAAGTTCTTTATAATAGAAGAGGATTCCTAGATACCCAATAAACAGCCATGACGGAACAAAGCAAAGCTCACCACTTCTTCATCTGAAAGTTCCCGCCCCTGGATGCTGCTGTTCTCCCTCACCGCTTGCTGGTGCTTTTTCCCTTTAATGTGGCTAAAGAGATACACCTCTGAAGAGATCTAGAAGCATAAAAACAAAGCAATAGAATTGAGACATGGCATCTGGTTTTTAAAATTACACACTCAGTCTGGTATAAGCAGCATGCAAATTGAGACCACTCTAGCATTTACATTCTAGGATTAAAAATATTTTCTGAGAATGCTCTGGAAGACCCGTGGTCAAAGAGCAGCAAGCCCAACAGGAACTCACTCCCTCCACACCGGAGGCCCAAGCCTGAGCGCCGGAAGCCGCTGTCAGCTCACCAGCACCCTCAGGCTTGGCCAGTGCACTGCTCTCCTGACCACAGGCACTATCCACACTGCGAACTTTCCATTCCAAGCCACGGAAGAAACTCACGGCACTAAGTAGGCGCCTTAGCGTGAGTTTTCAAAGACTAGAAGACCACGTCCTTCCGTGCTTCAGTCACCAATCACAATCCCTCACCCCGAGACCGGTAACGGCCCTACCAGGACGCTGCACAGAGAGCACTGCTTCTTCCTCTCGTAGGGGGTCAGCTTGGGGGCGTCGTCAGTGCTCGTGTGCCGCCCACTGCTCAGCTCCGCGGCCTTCTCTTTCCTCTGCTCGATCTGCTCCATGTGCCTTCGAATGCTCTCATCGTGCTGCAGGGAGGCAAGCGGGGACTGAGAGAGCGCGGACTGCGCCGAGAACACCGGCACGTGGTATTGCCACCACGCCTGCGAAAGCTAACTTACACACTGAAGACAAGGGTTTGCAAACACACAGCCCTTAAAATCTCCCACACGCTCAGTGATATTTCCTACGGTGCGCTCCTAGTGGGTAGCAATAGTTTAGTGGGAGAGGTTCCATGGTGAAATAAACTCGGAAAACAGTCTTCACGTGGAACTTCCGGGGCCTGAGCCAGCGGTGAAGTTGCTGGCAGGGTCGCCCACATTCCACTATCACAGTTCCTGAATGTGGAGTCCCAGATGCACTCCCAGTTCCAGCGTCCTGTTGATGTGTGCCCCGCGGGGAGGCAGGCGATGGCTATGTGGCTGGGGCCCTGCCATCCATATGGGAGAGCTGAATTGAGTTCCTAGCTCTAGGCATTTGGAGAGCAACCCAGCACATGAGAGCTCTGTCTCTCAAATTTTTAAAAACGTTTTTTTTCATTTAACAAAGGAACTTTACAGCACCTCTGGCACGTCACCATGCTCTGTGACTCCATAAATCTAGCAGATTTTACAATTTATTTGCCCACAACCCACTTTGGGAAGCATTTCCTGTAACACAGAGAGAAATGTCAGCACACAGGTGCGGCCCAGGCTATCCACGGGCTGAAAAGGCGGCCAGGACTTCAGCCTACCCCACTCCATTCCTAGTTGTTCCACATCTCCAGGAACCACCCCAGGGAAAACACAGTCACAACACGTAAAAAGCTGTGTCTGCTCTGCCTTTGTGCTCGCCTCCGTCACGAGGCTGCATGGCACCCCCAGTGCCCCCGCACACCCCGCCAAGTCCTCCCTCCGAGACCCTAAGCCCCATCGCCTCCCCTCACGGGACACCGTGTCCCCTCCACACTTCCACAGCGCTGCAGGCACACGCTGTCGGCAAGGCATCTGTACCCCCCCCGGATGACCAGATCGTGTCTCACCACCTCTGCAGCCCCATGCCTCCCACAAGGCTCAATAAATCTTTGCCGTGTTAAAATGAATACATTTCTAGGACCACACGGTCAGCTGCCTACCCCTGCGAGGAGCCAGCATGCAAGTAACTGACGATCTGAAACTTCCACACTGCGAGACAGTGCCGACAGTGGGCAACATTTGCTAGCAAATGTCAGTTTATCATAATCGCCCAAGCCACAGCTGTGAAGTGCATAAGCCCGGAAATCAAGGAAAACATTGTAAGCAGCATCTCTCAGTTCACATCTCCATGATTCAAATCTGTGAGCAGCAGAAGCCTGGCCGCAGCCGTCCAGTTGTTAGTGAAACCTTAGCAGACACGGGACCACCTGCAGTGGTTTCTCCTCAAAGGGCTCGACCTCAGAGCCTTGAGTTAGAAAAGTCGTAGCCAAAAGACATAAGCCTTGTGGTCCAGAAATAAAGATTAAAAATTAATTCAAATTTTTGTCCTGCAGATGAAATTTTAGTCTCACATTGCATGGGAAGCTCCAAAAATTCAGATTGAAAATATACGACGTCCTGACCTTGAGCTGGATTTTTTTCTGTAGCTCCTCCATGGCTTCCTGCTGAGCAGCCGTGAGCGCTGCCAATCGCTCCTCCCTGTCTCTGCAAGAAGAGAAGCAAAGCTAGGAACTCACCCCCTCAGTTAACAACCAGCATCAGCACTCAGATTCTAAGAGCTCCTGTCTTAAGCGCCTATTTCTGTCCCTGAATGCCTGCTAAGTGTTGGGTGTGTCTGGGAAACACCAAGGTTATGAAGGTCGATTGCTAAGATTTCCAAAACCTACGGATACAACGTGAGCTCTGGGACGGTCATTTAAATATGGCGCGTCAAAAACACGCATTTAACGATGTTCCCTTCCAAAAACCCACTCAAAGCCGTAAGATAAGACAAAAAACCACAGGGACAGGGGGAAGAGAATAAGCATAAACCCTGGACACACTTCCGAAACTGAGACAGCTAGGATATCCGGTTCCGGAAGATCCGAGTAAGGTCATTCTATCCTCAAAATTCCACAAGAGCCTGGGGATGAAAACAAGCAGACTGGTAAAGCCTTGGAAGAAACAGGAAGCTGGGGTCTGTACTACGACACAGCAGGTTCAGCCACCACCAACGATGCCGCATCCCACGGCAGAGCCGTGCTTCCAGCCCCAGCTCCCTGCCAACATTCATGGGAAGGTAGGGGAACGGGGCCCATTTGGGAGACCTGGATGGAGTGCCCAGTTCCTGGGCAGCCATCTGGGGAGCGAGGCAGGAGATAAAAGATCTCTTTCTCGCTCTGTCTCTCCCTGTCACTCTGCCTTCCAAATAAATGAAGTAAATCTTGAAAATAAGTGAACAAGTGAAAGGCTGGTGCTGTGGAGTAATGGGTAAAGCCACCACCTGCAGCGCTGGCATCTCGGATGGGCGCTGGTTCCACTTTTGATCCGTTCTCTGCTAATGGCCTGGGAAAAGCACTGCAGGATGGCCCAAGTGCTGGGTCCCTGCCACCCACATGGGAGACCTGGATGAAACTCCTGGTTCCTGGCTTTGGCCTGGCCCAGACTGGGCTATTGTGGCCATCTGGGCACTGAACTAGAGGATAGAAGATCTCTCTCTCTCTCTCTCTCTCTCTCAACCTCTCCACTCCGCCTCCCAACTCTGACTCAAAATAAATAAACAAGTCTTTAAAAATAAATAAATAAAAGCAACAGGAATCTCCAAATGTTTTCCCTACTCCAACTGATGCCTGGGAGACCACAGCCTAGAGGGGTGGTCTCCCAGGCCAAACGCCCACTCCTGAAGATGGTATCAGGGACCTAAACCAGGAACATCACCTTTAGCAGCACATTTATAAATCAGAACAGTCAGCACGGAATATCCATCTCTAACTGAATGTAAGAGTCAGTGACATTCCAACCATAGTGAGCAAGTTGATTCTAAAACTAACAAAGATGTGGGAAAGCACCTAGACAATCCTAATAAAAAGTGAAGGGGGGACAGGATCAAACACCAAAAATTACTATAAAGCTGTGGAAAGTACGGCAGAGGGCAAAGGGGCCAGTGGACTGGGACACGGGGTCTATGAACTAAGACACACATGTAAGAAAGCTTCACAGATCAATGGGAAAAAAGGACTTTTCAAAAGTGAAATTGGATTTCTACTTCAAAATACATAATAAAGTCAATTACAGGTAGAAAAAGACTTTATCATTAATGATAAAACCACAAAATTTTGAAGAATGTCTTATGAGTTAAGTTAGAAAGGGATTTCAGCCGGCGCCGTGGCTCATTAGGCTAATCTTCCGCTTGCAGCGCCGGTACCCCGGGTTCTAGTCCCGGTTGGGGCGCTGGATTCTGTCCCAGTTGCTCCTCTTCCAGTCCAGCTCTCTGCTGTGGCCCGGGAAGTTCAGTGGAGGATGGCCCAAGTGCTTGGGCCCTGCACTCGCATGGGAGACCAGGAGGAAGCACCTGGCTCCTGGCTTCGGATCGGCACAGCACGCCGGCCGTAGCGGCCATTTGGGGGCTGAACCAATGGAAGGAAGACCTTTCTCTCTGTCTCTCTCTCTCTCTCTCAATAACTCTGCCTGTCAAAATAATAAATAAAAGGATTCCATAAATACCAAAAGGCACAAATGTCAAGGTTCACCGAGTTACTACACTGCCAACAAGAACTATGTTAATAAAGAGACATCGTAGCCTACAAACACTGCTTCAATATATGTTAACTGACAAAGAATTAGTATCTGGTAAAGATAATTCCTAAACATCAGTAAGAAACAAAGACTCTAATAGAGAAGTGAATAGGTCCTGCTCACAAAGAAAACCTACAGAGCTCATAAACATGTAAAATTGGCTCAGACTTTATTAGACATAGACAACTAGACAAATAACTAAAATAGCAGAGAGCTCTCTGTTCAAATCTATCAAATTTGGTACAATTAAGAGGTCAAGAAATATCACACCAATAAGATGAACTTAGACACCTAAGTGATTATTTTTTCCTATGTCTTTGAAACTTAAACGAGTGACTACAAATGTGGTAATGGCACAGATCACTGATCCTGATGGGACTGAACACACTGAGCAGTGCCCACCAGAGGACCCAGCCCGTGAGGACCACGTCCAGTCCTGCTCCTCTAGGATACCAGGTATGTCCCCAGCATCTTCCCCTAAATTCCCTTGGGCTTGAGCCAGCCAGAATCAGATGCAATTTTTCAGCCAAAACACCTGGAAATAACAAATTTCTCTTCCCACAGAAAATTTCAAAAGGTTTCACTCTTGAGAATGCTGTCCAACATCTGAAAATCACGATTTATTCCATTTCTGTATTTCTAATCATTTTATAAAAGTCTACATGACAGCCAATGGTTGTGGGTGTTCTCTCTGGGGACGGCCAGACGGCACGGGGGTACCTGGCTCTCTCGCGGGCTGCGTCCTCACGGGCTTTTTCCTTTTCTTGCCGCTGCTGCTCGATCCGGGCCTCCTGCTCCCTCCTCTTCATCAGCAGCTCCTCTACGCGGGCCTGCCGTTCCGCCTCCAGCGCTCTCTTGCGTTCCTGATGTCAGAAATATTTTAGAGGATATTGATGACTGCAACGGCAATGGTTAAAGGTCACCATACTTTCGACACAAACACAGCATTCAAGCCACACAGATCCCTGGTGTACCACTGGGTGCACCACTCCTCAGAATTTAAACAAGAACCCAGTGACATCTGGCTGTCATGCTGCTTAGCAGTGTTACACATAATAATGAGAATGTGTGCTTTGCAAGCCAGGCTCTGTGAAACTAACAGGTATCTCCTGATTACTTCTAAGGCCTATGTTAATATACAAACCATCGTCAGCAGATTTTATTTCTGAAGGGAACTTTCGTAACAGAATTAAGTGAGAGAGCCTGTGGGAAGGACAGGGGGCACTGTGGGTGTGAGAGGGCCCTGGGTGGATTTGGTCTCCTCCAGTCCCATTCTCCACGCCCTGGTTTCCTGCAAGGTGCGTAACAACAATCCACACTTAGGATGTTGTGAAGAACAGAACACATGGAAAGCACCTGGGATGAAGACACTTGAAAAAGTTCATGGAAAGATCAAATTAAGTTTATTTTGGTATCAAAAAAGTAGAATTCAGGCAGTTTTTCACAATACATATTTTCCGTGTATGTTTTGAGTATAACGTCAAATTTTTTGCACAATAAATTCATTTTAATTCTATATTCCATGAACTTTTTGAACCATCCTCATAGATTCTCGATACTTACTTATTCCCACAGCACAACCGCTAAGGCCGGCAACATTTCATGAGAACAGGGTAGACTGCAACAGAAAATGCTGCACCCTGTGTGCATCTCTGCGCAGTAGCAGTACTCCGCGGAGTCTCTCCTGTCAGCAGCTGTGCGGACACATGGCTTCCATCCATGCCCAGTGAGCCCCCCGTCCCCTCGCTGACCCCCGACCCCTAGGATTCCAGAATATGCTGATCTAGACTTTAAAAGTCTCCGTGTACTGTCCGATGTAGTCATTAACAGAGGCAAGCACTCATCACAGTGTCGGCCACAGTGAGGGCTCAGTAAAAGCAGAAAAACAAAAATAAAAACTAAGTTCTTGCTCAAAGAACACTGAGGATAAACTCCACCATTTCTAACAGGTAACGGGTCTTTTGGTGGGGACCTCAATCCACAACAAGCTCCATCTACTGTAGGGAAAGAAAACCCGTTCAAAGTACAATCAGAAAGGAACCTCTTCCCCTCCGCCTTCCTTCCCACTCTTTCGGGGGGCGGGGGGGGGGGGCTGAGAAACGAGAGAAGGCTCTGACTCCAGTGAGGACACCACCTGTGACCTGGGCTAGTGAGGACACCACCTGTGACCTGAGTGCAGTGAGGACACTACCCATACCCATGAACTGGGTTTAGCTGTTTCTCACAACCAAAAAATCTATGTGCAAATTCAATTCAGTTTTTTTTTTTTTTTTTTTTTTTTGACAGGCAGAGTTAGGGAGAGAGAGATAGAGAGAAAGGTCTTCCTTCTGTTGGTTCACCCCACAAATGGCCGCCACAGCCGGCGCGCTGCAGCCTGTGCCGCGCCAATCCAAAGCCAGGAGCCAGGACTTCTTCTGGGTCTCCCAAGCGTGTGCAGGGACCCAAGCACTTGGGCCGTCCTCCACTGCCTTCCCGGGCCACAGCAGAGAGATGGACTGGAAGAGGGGCAACCGGGTCAGAATCCAGCACCAGCACCCCAACTGGGACTAGAACCTGGGGTACCAGTGCTGCAGGCAGAGGACCAGCCTAGTGAGCCATGGCACCGGCCAATTCAATTCACTTTTCAAGACCTACCTCCAAACTCCTTTTTCTTTTTAAAGATTTATTTTTATTTATTTTGCAGAGAGAGGTAGACACAGAAAGAGAGGTCTTCCATCCACTGGTTCACTCCCCAGATGGCCACAACAGCTAGAGCTGCGCCCATCCGAAGCCAGGAGCCAGGAGCTTCTTCTGGGTCTCCCATGCAGGTGCAGGGGCCCAATGACTTGGGCCATCTTCCATGCTTTCCCAGGCCATAGCAGAGAGCTGGATCGGAAAAGGAGCTGCTGGGACTAAAATTGGTGCCCATAAGGGATGCCAGCATTTCAGACTAGGGTGTTAACCCACTGCGCTGGGTTGCCCTCCAAACTCTTAAGATCAAAAACATCAAATCTGTTAGAGAAAATGTTCTCTATTAACAAAAATATAAACATTTCCTCTTACAGCCAAATTTACTTAGAAGCTTAAAAAAAAAAAAACTATGATATCTAAAAATACATGGTTAACAACTGCAAAAAGCTTAGGCATTAAATTTGAAGAATTAAAATAGCAATTTCCATTTGATATTTTGCAATACCAAAAGTCTGTGAAACATAATTCTAAAAGTTATAAATCAGCTTTATAAAGAAAATATATCAAGTTGACATAAAAACAATCACATTGCATACTTGCAATGTAGCCAAGCTGTGCATTTATAAACTTGACGTCAACTTGCTGATTACCTTTAAGGATGTAAGACAGAATCCAACATTGCACTAATAAGAGATCATTGGACTCTGAGGCCAGCGCTGTGGTACAGAGGGTTAAGCTGCTGCCTGCAATGTCAGCATTCCATATGGCACAGGTTCAAGTTCCAGCTGTTCCACTTGCAAAAACCAGCTCCCTGCCAATGTGTCTCGGAGAGCAGTGGAAGATCACCCAAGTGCTTGGATCCCTGCTACCCACGTGGAAGACCCGGAAGAAGTTCCTGGCTCCCAGCTTTGGCCTGGCTCATTCGTGGCCATTGTGAGCATTTAGGGAGTAAAGCAGTAAATGGAAGATTTCTCTCTCTGTCTCTCCCTCTCTGTAATTCCAATTTTCAAATGAATAAATAAATCTTAAAAAACAAACTGGACTCTAAAAACCAATCGTTTTTGTTTTAATAAATGGGAAAAAGAATTGGCAATTACAGACGAGTAACACGTAAGCTCAGCTAGCACTTCCCAATCTAGAATTTAAATTCCCAGGCCGGCGCCGCGGCTCACTAGGCTAATCCTCCGCCTTGCGACGCCGGCACACCGGGTTCTAGTCCCGGTCGGGGTGCCGGATTCTGTCCCAGTTGCCCCTCTTCCAGGCCAGCTCTCTGCTGTGGCCCGGGAGTGCAGTGGAGGATGGCCCAAGTGCTTGGGCCCTGCACCCCATGGGAGAACAGGAGAAGCACCTGGCTCCTGCCATCAGATCTGTGTGGTGCGCCGGCTGCAGTGCGCCAACCGCGGCGGCCATTGGAGGGTGAACCAACAGCAAAGGAAGACCTTTCTCTCTGTCTCTCTCTCTCACTGTCCACTCTGCCTGTCAAAAAATAAATAAATAAAAAATAAATAAATTCCCTAAAGATAGGAACTCTGTACCCCACAAAGCACCTTGCAAAGAAGTGGGGGTTCCTAAACATTTGTTTCACAAGTGACAGATGACTTTCTAAAACAGCATGCATTATGAACCCAAACACCTACAAATATAGGATACAGACTGACAGCAAATAACTAGAAGGTAACAGTCGGCCTTCACACGCTTGATTTCAGTCAGGGCTGCATTTATGGCAGCCTAGGAAAAGACTCTGAACGCTCTCTTCCTTGTGCTTATAATTCAAATTACTTGGGCAAAAGGCAAAGCAGAGGTTAAAAACTACCCAACTGGGGCAGGTGTTGTGACGCAGCGGGTTAAGTCCCCGCCTGCACTGCCGGCATCCCACATGAGTCCCGGCTGCTCCACTTCCCATCCAGCTTCCTGCTAATGCACCTGCGAAAGCAGCAGAGGATGGCCCGAGTCCCTGGGCCCCTACTGCCCCGACATGGCAGATCAGGATGGAGTTCTCTCTCCCAGCTTTGGCTTGAGCCAGCCCGGGCCATTGTGGCCATTTGAGGAATGACTCTCTCTCTCCCTATCTCTCTCTCTCTCTCTCTCTCTCTCTCTAACTGAAGGTTTGAAAACTAAATAGGTCCTCAATGACATTATACACTAAATGACAAGTGTTATTTATCATAAGCATAAAGATTGTCCAGTTCTTTAAGGCCATACGTACTCCTTTAAAAAAAATCTATTTTTATTGGGAGGAGAGGAGCACATTATTTTCCAACCCAATTAGAAAGGAACAGATAATCAGCCCACAGCAGCTGGAGCCTTCAGCAGCTGAAACGAGAGATTCTCTGTCAGTGATGGCGATCTGCAGACCAAGGCTCCGACTTCCTTATCTGAACAGTAAACATCGTCACGGCAATCAGAATTCACACCTGCAGAAGGCGCTATATTAAATCATGCACTCTTGGTGGAAAAACAACTAGGATTTACTACTTTCTATATTACGAGTGCCTCGCCCAGAGCTTAAGGCACGACAGGTGCATCCAAAGGTTTGCAGAATTAACCCCACCTGCACAGCTTCGTCGCGGGCTTGCTTCTCCTCCTGTCTCCTCTGACG
The DNA here is from genome assembly GCF_033115175.1 of Lepus europaeus. Taxonomy (NCBI): domain Eukaryota; kingdom Metazoa; phylum Chordata; class Mammalia; order Lagomorpha; family Leporidae; genus Lepus; species Lepus europaeus. The sequence continues at coordinate 111,700,936 of NC_084837.1, forward strand.
CTCTTCCTGGAGTTCATTCAGCCTCTGCTCGTATTCCTTCAGCTTTGATAAAACATCATGGCGCTTATTCTGGGCTTCGAGGGTGTTTATAAAGGCAATTTCATTAACCTGCAATAAAAGCCAAATGAGATTCATTCAAATCAAGCTAATTCCAGAACATATCACAAAAATAACAAATTTAACAAGAGTCTACATAATAGTACTATCTCATGGCAAAGCACAGAACATTAATAAAAAGAATGAATTATGGGGTTTACTTCTTTTCAAAACTTACCTCAAAACAGATAATAATCCCATGACTTATCAAATCTGTACGTCTTTCTGAGAACTGGTTTAGACCAGATGGCTTCACTGCTGAATTCTACCAAACTTTTAAAGAAAAACTAAATCCAATTCTCAAACTATTCAAAACAATTCAGGGGAGGGAATCCTCCCAAACTCCTTCTTTGAGATCAGCATTACCTTAATGCAAAAACCAGAAAAAAAAATACAACAAAGAAAGAGAACTATAGAACAATATCCCTGATGAACATAGATGCAAAAATTCTCAACAAAAATACAGCTAATTGAATCCAATAAAACATCAAAAAGATCACCCACCCCAACCAAATGGGATCTACCCATGGTATGCAGGGATGGTTCAACATACACAAATCAATAAATGTGATACATCACATTAACAAGTCAGAGAATAGGGGCCAATGTTGCGGCATAATGAGTTAAGCTGCTGCCTACAATGCCAAGATCCTATATGGGAACCAGTTTGAGTTCTAGCCGTTCCATGTTTGACCCAGCTCCCTGCTAATGCACTTGGAAAGCAGTGGAAGATGGCTCAAGTCCTTGGGCCCTTGCACCCAGGCAGGAGACCTGGATGAAGATCCTGGCTTCAGCCTGGCCCAGCACCAGCCATTGTAGCCACCTGAGGATTTAGATAGTAGATGAAAGATATCTCTCCCCCTCTTTTTCTGTAACTCTTGCAAATAAATAAATCTTTAAAAAAAAAACTGAATAAAAACCATATGATTATCTCAACACATGCAGAGAAAGCATTTGATAAAATACAACATCTTTTCAAGAATTAAAAAAAAAAACTTAAGCAAACTGGATATAGAAGGAACATATCTCAACACAATTAAGGCAATTTATGACAAACCCACAGCCAGCATCATATTGAATGGAGAAAAACTGGAAGCATTTCCACTAAGATCTGAAACCAGACAAGGACACCCACTCTCAGCACTAGGCAAGAAAAAGAAATCACAGGGTTATAAATGGGAAAGGAGGAAGTCAAACAATCCCCGTTTACAGATGACAGGATCCAACTCATTGGGGGAACCCAAAGACTACACTAAGAGATACAATGAATACACAAAAATCAATAGCATCTGTTTATACAAACAGCACCATGGCTGACAAAGAACTTGCAAGATCAGCCCCATTCACAATAGCTACAAAAAACTTAAATACCTTGGGACAAATTTAACCAAGGATATGACAGATCTCTACAATGGGGCCGGCGCTGTGGTGCTGCGGGTTAACGCCCTGGCCTGCAGTGCCAGCATCCCGTATGGGCATCGGTTCAAGACCCGGCTGCTCCACTTCTAATCCAGCTCTCTGCTATGGCCTGGGAAAGCAGGGGAAGATGGCCCAAGTCCTTGGGCCCCTACAACCACATGGGAGACCCAGAAGAAGCTCCTGGCTACGGATCAGCGCAGCTCCGGCCGTCTAAGTAGTGAACCAGCGGATGGAAGACCTCTCTCTCCCTCTGCCTCTCCTCTCTCTGCGTAACTCTGACTTTCAAATAAATAAATAAATTTAAAACATAAAAAGATCTCTACAATGAAAATTACAAAACATTAAGGGAATAAAAGGCGCCAAAAAAATGGAAAAATATTCCATGCTCAAAGACTGGAAGGATTAATATCATTAAAATGTCCATGCTATCAAACGGCACCTAAATGGGATGCTGGCACTGCAAGTGTTGGCTTTACCCACTATGCCACAGCACTGACCCCCAAACAATACTTTCAAACCATGTGTCTGATAAAGGATTGATATCTGAAATATATAAGGAGCTCCAGAAACTCAACAGCAACAACAAAACAAACAACTCTGTAAAGACATGGACTAGGATATGAACAGGCATTTTTCAAAGAATGAAATAAAAACGGCCAACAGACACATGAAGACACTCAGGATCACCAGCCATCGGGGAATTGTCAAATATAAACCACAATGAGGCATCACCTCACCCCACTTAGAATGGCTGCCATCCAAAAATCAGCAAATAGCAAATGATGTGGAGAAAAGGTACCCTAACACACTGCTGTGGGAATGCCAACTAGTATGATCATTATGGAAGACACAATGTGAAAATACATCTGCCATATGACCCAACTATTCCACTCCTGGGAATTTAACCAAAGGAAATGAAATCAGCATATCAAAGTGTGATCTGTACCACCATGTTCATAAATAGCTCAACCCACAATAGCTAAGATATGTCCGTCACCTGATAACTAGATAGAGAAATTGTGGGATACATATACTATGGAGTACTACTTAGCTATAAGCAAGAACGAAATCCTGTCTTTCGCAACAAAATGCATACAACTGGAGACCATTACTTTTAGTGAAATAAGCCAGGGCCAAAAAGACAGGAATCATATGTTTTCCCTGATTTATGGTAACTAATATAGAGAATACAAAAATATGGATTGTATATGAGCAAAACTGACATTTTGAGATTTGATTATTGTTTGTAGCCCATGTCTACACTCTTAAGGAATGGTGGCTTTTCTACTTACTACTTGTTGAATTCTTTATGTAGTGGAGGGTTAAGCTTGTGATTAAAGTAAATTAATAGTATGTCATTGTAAAAAAAATAAAATAAAAATAAGAGAGGAGAAAGGAGGATGAGAGAGAAAAGGAGGAAGGAGAGGGTGGGAAGTAGCATTATGCTCTTAAGCTCTATACTCATATGAAATACATGTGTTCCCTTTACATAAGCAAAAATATTTTTTAAAAGAACTGATTCAGAAACCTGCCACTGAAAATATCTTTAAGAACAATTTAAGACTCCTACAGAGGGGCAGCACTGTGGTACAGTAGGTTAACGTCCTGGTCTGAAACGCCGGCATCCCATATGGGCGCCGGTTTGAGACCCGGCTACTCCTCTTCCAATCCAGCTCTCTGCTGTGGCCTGGGAAAGCAGTAGAAGATGGCCCAAATGCTTGGGCCCCTGCACCCATGTGGGAGACCTGGAAGAAGCTCCTGGCTCCTTGCTTCGGATCGGCGCAGCTCCAGCAGTTCGGCCAATTGGGGAGTGAACCAGCGGATGGAAGACCTCTCTCTCTCTTGTCTCTCTGCCTCTCCTCTCTCTGTGTAACTCCTGACTTTCAAATAAATAAATAAATCTTTCAAAAAAATTCCTTCAGAGATCAATTTATAACATTCTACTTAATGTTATTGTAATTTGCAACTGCAGGAACTACACTAACATTTAAATAAGAGTGCGCATTTAGCCTATTTGAGTGCCTGGGTTCAACTCCCACTCCTAACACCAGCTTCCTTCCAATGCATATCTTGGGAGGCAGCAGGATGGCGCGAGTAACTGGGTTCCTGCCACCCACATGAGAGACGTGGAGTGTGTTCCTAGCTCCTTCACTTCAGCTTTGGCTCAGGTCCAGCCACTACAGGCTATGCGTAGTGCATCAGCAGACAAAAGCCGTGTGTGTGTGTGTGTGGGTGTGGATGTCTCAAACTAATAAATTAAAAACTTTAAAAATCAACAAACATGTATGTTCATGTTATTTTAATGAATTTGAGAGGACAAAAAGTAAACAACAAATCCTTTTTCTTCAATTCTTATTGGATGAGTGACAACGGGACACAAGGCAATAAAACTGTGAAGCATTTCCAACTTCACGGGTATTAATTATTAGCAGCCAAGTTTTGTTGGAAAGTGCAGATTTTATGAGTAAAGTACAGCTAATGGTAAAACTCAAAAATCCTTTTTAAAAATTTTCTTGAAGTTTTCATCTACTTGAAAGGTAGAGTTATTTGGGGGAGACAGGGAACAGAGAGAGAGAGAGATCTGCTTCACTCCCCAAATGTCTGCAACAGCCAGGGCTGAGCCAGGGCTGAGCCACGCCAAAGCCAGAAGCCCAGAAGGCCATGCGGCTCTCCTACACGGGTAGCAGTGGCCTGGGCACTTGAGCAACCTCTGTTGCCTCCCAGGATGCAGTAACAGGAAACTGGACTGGAAATGGAGTAGCAAGGGCATCAGGGGATCAGAGCATCCCACATCATCTTCACGCACTGCTCCATGCCTGCCCCAAATCTCTCTTAAAAAAAAAAAAAAAAGATTTACTTATTTACTTATGTATTGGAAAGTCAGAATTACAGACATGGAGAGAGAGAGAGAGATCTTCCATCCCATGGTTCACTCTCCAGATGGCCTCAATGGACAAGGCTGGGCCAGCTCACATCCAGGAACCAGCAGCTTCATCCAGGTCTCCAGGCATGGCAGGGGCCCAAACACTTAGGCCAACAGCCTCTGCTTTTCCCAGGCCATTAGCAGGGAGCTGGATAAGACGACGAACAGCCAGGACTTGAATCAGCGCCCACATGGGATGCCAGCGTCACAGGTGGCAGCTTGACCTGCTACACCACAAGGCCAGCACCAGATCTTTCATTCTTGAAAGCCGGAGGGAGGGCGTGCTTTGGTGAAACAGGGCGGAGTGAAACGGAGTGAACACAGAAGTGTAAGCTCCAGGGATCCACGTTGGTTTGGAATTAAAACCAATCTCAAGGCATTTTTGAAACTTCAGACAAGGAAGTCTGAATACAGTTCTGAGCTTTCCCAGTCTCCATGCTCCATGGCCATTTTTCTAAGTACTTTGTGAAGTATATTAATCATATGAACATCTTTCAAACTGTACTGACAGTATAAGACAAAAAATATGATCAGGAAAATTTATTCAGACTACACCAGTTAAGCATGATCAAGATGGAAGAAAAAGGAATGAGACGTAGTGCACTTAGCAAAGTGAGTGACATTCAAAGGCAAGAAGAGTACGCAAAAGCTGAGTAAAAAAACAAAACCCGGGGCCAGTGCTGTGTGGTTTAGAGGGTTAAGCCGCCACCTGTAGTGCAGTCATCCCTTAGGGGCACCAGTTCAAGTCCCAGCTGCTCCACTTCCAATCCAGCTCCCTGCTAGTGCTCCTGGGAAAGCAGCAGAGGATGCTTGCACCCCTGCCCCCATGTTCGGGATCCAGAGGAAGCTCCTTGCTCCTAGCTTTGGACAGGCCCAGTTCCAGCTGTTGTAGCCATCTGGGGAGTGAACTACTGGATGGAAGATCGATCTAACTCTGCCTTCCAAATAAATGAATCTTTAAGAAAAAAAAACACCAGTCTGGAAGAAAATATAACCCCAGAAACAACACAGAATTTCCTAGACAAGCTTTGTAATGTTGAACTTAACAGTAATGTAAATTTAAAGGGGGAGGAGGCAATAAAGCAACATAATGATAAAGGGTGATGGGTGCTAGGAAAACAAACTGAGAAGAAAAGTAACACTATCACAAAAGGAACTGAATCAGAAAAGGTGTGGATAGAATAAAGACCCTAAAAAAATCCAGATTACTAAGAGAAAAACCTTGTAATAAAAGTATGTTTTAATTTTTAAATTTATTTACATAGAGGCCAGCTCTGTGGCACAGAAAGTTAAGCCTGCACGTACAGTGTCGGCATCCCTTATAGGTGCCGGTTTGAGTCCCACCTGCTCTACTTCCAATCCAGCTCCCTGCTAATACGGCTGGGAAAGCAGCAGAGGATGGCCCAAGTGCTTGGGCCCCTGCACCCACATGGGAGACCCAAAAGAAGCTCCTGGCTCCTGGTTTCAGCCTGGTCCACCCCTTGCTGTTGCAACCATTTAGAGTATGAACCAGCAGATGGAAGATTCTCTCTCTCTCTCTCTCTCTCTCTCCTTCTGTTTCTCTTTCAGATAAATAAATCAATCTTAAAAATTATTTATATACAGAGAATAGATTTCATGTATTTTATACATACAACTTTAAGAACACACTTCCTCCCATCCTCCCTCTCTTAATTTTCCAATGACATACTTTCAATTTACTTTATAATTACCAGCTTAATTCTCCTTACAGATTCTTAAAATGAAAAAGAACAGATAACTAATAAGCCTTGAATACTCAAAACAAATTTGTATTATCTAATACAAGTAATATCCGTGTGGCTAAGAAACAAATTACAATATAAATTTTCCCTGAAAGGAACAAATTCAAGACTGAAAACCCTAAATGTTATTTTATGAAAAATGGACTGAGAAATCAACACCAAGATCCTAATTAAACTGTAAAACATTTGGGAAGAATGAGAAAATGTTAGGGTTCCAAGCAGCAAATTCAAGTCATCCACAAGGAGAGAAAGGGGAATGTGGCTGCGGCGGCTTCCCCATGGAAGTGAACACGGCTGCGGCTTCCCCATGGAAGTGAACGCGGCGAGACAAGAGAATCCTGTCTGCAGGGAGAGAGACTGAGTCACGAACCTGGCTTCCAGGCAAGAGACAAGACAGAGGGCAAGGCCACAGGCCCGAAACAGGCAAAACTCAAGGGAAACAGCAAACGTGGGCTCTCCCTGAAAAAAATTACTTCCTAATAAAATCCAGTCTATTAGGTGATAAATACAAAATAACTTATGAATGGAGAATTATCAACATTATTTACATACACACACACACAGCAAACTAAACCAAGGAACTTACACTCACAGAGCAAACATAAATGTGATCAACTTTAGCAGCATAAAACAGTAACGAGGGAGATGGAGAGAAACGTGAGTGGCATTCCTCTCAGCTCTGTCAGCAGGGAATTCCCTCCGTTTTTGTCAAAATCTGGAAAAATGTAGCATGAAACTCTCAATATGTTTCAGCATTTTCAATGACCTTAAAAAGTCTATGGGAAATAATCCCTCTTGTGATAAACATTAATTACAAACTCAATACTTCCTACAATTTTACTTTCACTTCACTTTTTCTTAGAAGGACAAGTCTTGACTTTAGTTCCAGTTAGTATCAAATAATGTAATTTTACTTCATAAAATTATCTATCCATGCAATACTGAAACTGCTCTGCACAAATGTCTGGGAGAGCGCTACCTAATGTCAACAGGAACTGTTTCTGCCCTTGATCTTCGCCAAAAGGCCGAGAAGCGATAACAGGAACTGTTTCTGAGAATGGCATTTTGGGTTTCTTTAGCCAAATTGCTTGAATTCATTCAAATGAGAATGCAATATGCCTTGTATAATAACACTGCCACTGTTCTGTATCTAAAATACGACTAAAGGAAGAGTAACACATTCCTACCAAGGTCTCAAGACAATGTAAAGTCCGTGAAAAATTGTAAACTGAGCGACAACACGTAAAGCCCTTCAGAAAGATTAATTTGGAGGCAGCAGGGGTGACAGGCAAACATTCTATCTGCACACATTGAGGAGGAAGATAAAAATCAACTGCGCAGCTGCACTGGGGAGGGAGACGCAGAATCTGCAACTCCGCAGCCTGGGCAGTCAGAACAGACGCTTATCTCGTGCCGTAGACAGGGCTAGGAAAAAAAGGCGGCAAAAACCAGCGAACTGAAATAAATGAATACAAGTTTCCCAAGGCTACGTTAACAGGAGGCCAGTCATAATCCTCAGCCAAGATAAGGGTTTTGGGAAAAGCAAGACGGTTTGGAGTGAAGAGGACGGGGGGCTACGGACTCTGGACACACGCACCAGGCCAGAGCCCGAGTCCAGGGAGCAAGTGAACGGTGGGCGAGGACTCGGGCGCAGGGTGCCGGGGTGGGCAGGGGCTCGGGCGCAGGGGCCCCACCGGGGTGGGCAGGGGCTCGGGCGCGGGGACCCCGCCGGGGTGGGCAGGGGCTTGGGCGCGGGGGCCCCGCCGGGGTGGGCAGGGGCTCGGGCACGGGGACCCCGCCGGGGTGGGCAGGGGCTCGGGCGCGGGGACCCCGCCGGGGTGGGCAGGGGCTCGGGCGCGGGGACCCCGCCGGGGTGGGCAGGGGCTCGGGCGCGGGGACCCCGCCGGGGTGGGCAGGGGCTCGGGCGCGGGGACCAGACAGCAAGCAGAGCTGCAGAGGGCGGCGGTCATGATCTGGGAAGAGAAGAGCAAGTGGACCGAAAGCTGTTACACCCAGCAACAACCAGAGGAGGGCAGGAGGAAAACCAAGAAAACAGAGCAAAGTTTTCTAGAGAAAAGGGCCTCTCGGCGTTCCTACAAGGGGACGGAGCAGAAGCTTTACAACGTGGTGACAGCCAATAATATTTCCAAAGGCACGTCCAGGGGCACGGAGGGGGAAATGCATCCATACAGAATTAAGGCAGCCATGGTGATGAGCCGGTGGCAGCGAGCACAGCCACATCTTCCAAGGGGAGGGGAGGCAACCAGAGAAGAGGTGCACGACAGCAGGCGACTTAGCAAAGAAGTCCTTGGGCCCCTGCACCTGCCTGGGAGACCCAGAAGAAGCTCCTGGCTCCAGGCTTTGGATCAGCGCAGCTCCAGCCGTTGTAGCCAACTGGGGAGTGAACCAGCAGATGGAAGACCTATCTCTCTTTATCTCTCTCTATATATCTATCTCTGCCTCTCCTCTCTCTGTGTAACGCTTTCAAATAAAGTACATAAATCACTTTTTAAAGATTTACGTATTTTATTTGAAAGAGTTACAGAGAGAGGTAGAGACAGAGAGAGAGGTCTTCCATCTGCTGGATCACTCCCCCAGATGGCTGCAATGGCTGGAGCTGCGCCGATCAGAAGCCAGGAGCTTCTTCTGGGTCTCCCACGTGGGTGCAGGGGCCCAAGGACTTGAGCCATCTTCTACTGCTTTCCCAGGCCATGGTAGAAAGCTGGATTGGAAGAGGAGCAGCCAGGACTAGAACCGGCGCCCATATGAGATGCCGGCGCTTCAGGCCAGGGCTTTTAACCCACTGTGCCACAGTGCTGGCCCCAAAGTAAGTAAATCTTTAAAAAAAATTAAAGAGGACAAATAAATAGAAAGTCTCCACATGGTAATGGCTAGGAAAACTTTCATATTCCTGAAATGTCATAAACAATCACCATAATCTACAGATGCAAGTCAATCCCTATCAAATCCCCATCCTGAAAGTCGTATGAAATCTCGAAGGACTCCAAATTACTAAAGCAATCTTGGAAAATAACACAATTGGAGGATTCACACTTACTGACTTCAAAACTTATAAGTAAAACATATGGTACTGGCATTAAAATGGACATTTAAGGACTATAACAGAGAACCATTAAGTAAAACTTCACAGATACGATCAAATGATTCTTAACAAATGTGCCAAGATGATTCACGGGGGAGAAAGAACAGTCATCAACAAACGGTGATGGGAAAGCTGGTATCCACATGCATAAGAATGAAGCTGAACCCTTAAGTAACACCTTACATAAATTTTAACACAAATGGATCAACAACTTAAAAATAACCCCTAAAGCAATAACACTCTTAGAAGAAAACCTAGGGCAGAATCTTCATGACACTGGAAATGCCAATGATTCCTTGGATTTGACATCAAATCACAGGCAACAGAGGAAAAAAAAATTAGGTTAACTGGATTTCATGGATAGTAAAAAGGCAAGAGACAGAGTGGGAGAAAATATGTTGTAAATCATACACCTGATACAGGATTGATATCCAGATATACAGAGTATCCCTAAGAGTCAACATCCCTAACAATGGGATTCATAATAGGGCAAAAGACTGGAATAGACATTTCTCCAAAGAAAATATATGAATGGCCAAGCACAAGAAAAACCGCTCAGTGGTACTCATCACTGGAGAAACGCAAAGCAGCACTACCATGAGGTTCCCTCCCCACACACGAGGACGGCTACAACAGAGCACGACAAGACTTAGGCTGTGGAGTAGCTGCAAGCCTCGGGCAGAACAGCGTGGTGGCGCCTCACACCATTAAAACCAGGACATCGGACCCAACAATTCCCCTTCCAGAAATACACCCAAAAGAACCCAAAGTAAGGACTTCAAAAGGTATTTGTAAACCGGGGTTTGTAGCAGCGTAAGTCACTACAGTTAAAGTGTGGTGGCAACTGAAGACTTCACGATGGACGAAAGCACGCGTAACAAGGAGCATCACTCAGCCTTCACAACGAAGGAGAGTCCGATACTCGCTAGGACACCGAGGAGTGGAGCAAGTCTGTCCCCCAAATCGCCATAGGACTCCACTTACGTGGACGACCGAAAGTAGCCAAAGTCATAGAACCAGGAAGTATTATGCAGGGGGTGGAGGGAGGGGTGAATGAGGAGTGACTGGTTAATGAGCAGAGTTTCAGGTCCATGTGTTGGCACTGCACGTGCACAGTGGTGATGGTTGTACATTCTGAATGTCATTTAACACCACCGCCCTCCACATGTAATAATGGTTAAGATAGTACATGTTATGCTGTATATTTTTCCCACAACAAAAAAACTGTGGGGAAAAAAATAGACACTATACACATATTAAAATGGAATGGCCAAAATTAAAATATGTAACAGTGTCAAGCATTAATCAGAATTTGGTATAAGGAGAACTATCACTCACTGCTAGCAGAAAAGTAAAACAGTTTAACCAGTTTGGAAAACCACTTTTTAAAAAGTTAAACATGAGCAGGTCCTAAGTCTCTGCCAATCCTCTCCTCAGTATTTATAAACAAAAATGAAAGTACACATCTGCAGATTCCTGTACATGAACGCTCACAGCCGCTGTGTGTGTAAAACAAGAAAAACTGGGAAGAACGCAAACGTGCACCAACAAATCCCGTTATTTCTACTCCACAGTTCATTTCTCAGCAATGAAAAGGAAGGTGCTACTAATACACACAACAGCATGGATGAGATTCCAAATAACTATGCTGAGTGAGAGAAGCCAGAGGAGAAGCGTGATTTGTATGGGGCCACTCATATAAAGCTGTAGCAAATGCAAACATCCAGTGACAGAAAGCAGACCAGCAACCGCCTGCTAACAGACTGGAGGAAGGAAGGAATTACAGAAAGGAACTGTTTATTATGTACATGGTACTAATAGTTTGGTGGATATATACACGTCAAAACTCGTCAGATACAATACTTCACAAATGTGCTGCACGTTCTGTCAACAGAGCTGTAGAATAAATAACTCAGGAGTCAAGGGATTACTTGAAGATAAAGTGGGATACCGCACCTAGTGAATTCTCAGTGACTCAATCAAATACCCCATTATTCTGGAACACAAGAAGCACCTAATAAACGTTACTCTCTGCTACTGTAACAATGGACAAAGGTACTTGGGCCACTGAGTCAGTGTCCAAAGCGCCTATAATATACCTTCGCTTCTTCCTCTTGTGCTTTTTTCACAATTGCTTGCAACTGCACCTCACGTTTAAATTCAGCGTGAAGCAATTTCTCTTCCATCATCCTACGGCGCTGATCTAGCAATTCTTCCTTCCACTTCCGGACGTCCTTCTCCTATGTACACAGAATTACGGCAACGTGAATTCCCACACACAGTCATTTAACACAGTACAAACAGGTAAGCAGCTCCTGGAATAGAAAGATTGAACCCGGACAGATATGCATATCCAGGACACGGACTATGAAACCAGACTACCGGAGATCACAGCCTGTCTGGGCCACTTACTAGCTGTGTAAGCTGGGAAACTGCTTTTTCTTTCTTTAAATATTGATTTCTTTATTTGAGAGGCAGAGTTACAGACACAGAGATGGAGAGACAATCTCAAGCCAGGGGCCAAGAGCTTGTTCTGGGTCTCCCATTGCAGGTGCAGGGGCCCAAGGACTCGGGCCACCTTCCACTGCTATCCCAGGCCACAGCAGAGAGCTGGATCAGAAGTGGAGCAGCCGGGACTCGAACTGGCGCCCATACAGGATGCTGGCACTGCAGGAAGAGGCTTAATTTCCTATGCCACAGCGCTGGCCCCTGGGCAACCGTTCTTGACCCTGTATCTCACTTTCCTTATCTCTAAGGTACATCAGTGCCTAACTCATAGGGTTATTATGAAGATGGAGCTAATATACTGTAACACTCCTACAACAGTGGTTTTAGACACGACTATGGAAATATTCACTGTTATCCTATCAGTACATTTAAGACACACTTAATTTGTATTTATTGTCCTTTAAAAAACCCTTAATGTCTGCAAAACAGAATTTTTAAAAGAAATAATTTTATGATACAGACTGGAAAATGGAAAGAAGTCTGAAAAGAAAACCACACTGCTTACTTGAGAAACATTCTCTGATGGAACAGACCAGGTTCTGCCTACAGAATACAGATGTGAGAGCTGCCCTAATTCCTTCAAACAGGATCAAGTGAAAGAGAAAAGAACTTGCTTTGTGTTCCAGGAAAAAGGTTCAGTCCTATTAAGGATAACTTGTGAAATTCAGCAGCGGGTCCCATGTGAACAGGAAAAAAAAAATGATATTTCAATCAAGTGTTAACTACAACTAAATATTAACCACCTGAAACAGTACGCGGCAGAAACAGCACTGTGCTAAGAGCCAGAGGACCGGTCCTTAAATCTTGTCTCTGCAGATCTGTGATCTCTTGATGCTAGAAACAACATTAGCCTCGCTAGATTCAGATTTCACATTTGTGAAATGGGAGACGATACCTGCCCTGTGTACCTCACAGCGTACGGTCGTGAGCAGATGGGACCACACACGAGTTACGAACAGCTCTGGAAACAGTGATGCATCACGCCCATGGCAGGTAGAATTTCCCAGAATTCCCTGAAGGACCTATGTGCATGGATGGGAAACTAAGCCAGATGCCCTCTAAAGTCCTATCTAATTTTAATAGTCTGTAATTTGTTTGCATGAATACTTGGAGGTCATATTATATTGTGAGAAAATATAATTTTATTAAAAAAAAAACACATTAAGAGAGGAAACGTGGCTGTGTCAGAGAGCTTCTCTTAAATGGAAAATGAAGTCAAATATCACCTCTTGTAGAACCCACAAGAAGAGGGCTGCTTTTCATACCTATTCATTCTAAATGGCAAATTCTTAAGATTCAGGTAAAGAGCAAAATAAGAATTTCTTCCAGTCCAGTAAACTTTACTACCATACTGAAGAGAGTCACTCAGAAAAAGAAAAACAGACAAAGAATACTACAGACCAGTATCCATGATGAACACAGACGCTCAAATTCTCAACAAAAATATGGCTAATCGAATCTAACAACACATCAAAAAGGTCACCCACCCGGACCAAGTGGGATTGACCCCCTGGTATGCAGGGATGGTTCAACATACACAAATCACTAGAAGTGATACATACATACATACATACATACACACACACACACACATATGTATATATATTATGGAGTACTACTCAGCTGTAAACAAGAATGACGTAGTCTTTTGTAACAAAATGGATGCTCCTGAAAACCATTATACTTAGTCAAATCAAACAGTCTCAAAAAGACAAATACCATATGTTTTCCCTGATCTGTGGTAACTAACAGAATACCAAAAAATGTAATGTATAGGAGCCAAGCTGACATTTTGAGATTCGATAAATCGCTTCTCAGCCTTTTGCCCAAGACCAAGTGTGGAGATTCAATGATTGTTCACAGCCTTTGTCTCCACTGTGGAGGAAGAGGAACAGTGTTTTCCTCTTCTTACTATTTGTTGAACTCTACTTAGTGTAGGGTAAATCTTAGAGTATAAAGTAAACTGAAAGCAGATTATTGTAAAAATTAACAGAGGGAATAAGAGACGAAGGAGGAGAAACTGCAGGCGCGTGGGCAGGAGGGAGAGGCGGGTGCGGTGTGAAGTATCACTAAGTTCCTATATCTATACATATGAAATTTGTTTAACAAATTTAATTAATTAATTCACAAAAAAAGACTGTAGCTTCCATTCTATTAATCCTCTTGCTCAATCTCTCTGTATCTCCTCTCCTCCTTCACCCCATCTCCTGTTTCTTGCTCCTTCCCTCACCCTCTCTCTGACTACTTTGTGGGGGAACTAGCAGCCCTGTCATGATGACTCCAACCTCCAAGGACCTGAGGTCTGCAACTTGACAGTCACAGAGGAGCTGGGGGCTGCAGATAACCAAAGATGGTTTGGAAACGGATCCTCTGGCCCCAGCTAACTGCTACCCTCACAGAAAGCCTGGGTACAACCTCATCCGGGACCCAGAGCAAGGAAAACAAGGCAGGCCATTCCGGGGTGTGAAAGCAACAGTGAGACCGACCGCACACTGAGCAGCACCCTCCCTAGCTCTATGCTGTTTTAGGGACTTGCCTCAGTCAAGCATCACAACAAGAGAGTGATTATAACTGTCATTTTACAGATAAAGAAACTGAAATGCAGTAAAGTAACTAACCGAGAATATCAGTTTACAATGTGGTAGAATCCAATTAGAACTGGTTAGCCATCTCCAGAGTCCACGTTCCCTCCATGAGAGCACTGGTCAGTAACCACACTGCTTCCAGAACCACTCTCTCCCACAAACACAACTGGCGCCCCATTCACACTTGATCATTTCTGTCACTTGTCCTCATTAATAAGTTTATGTCACATTACATTGACACATTTTCTAAGGAAAAAGATCTTCTAAGAATAAACTCAAGTTTTCCTATGGTGTTTTGTCTGTGTATGTGTGAGTGTGTCTGCTGTTAACTGTGGTCATGATGCTGTACTTCTTACTGCGTATTTGACTATGTACCTACCCCTGTAAGTGATTTACATACACCTTCATATGGTTTCATATTTCTATTTATCCTGTTACTGGTTCCACTTTAAGAACTAAATTAAACATTGATTTTAAGGCAATTCTAGTGGTGACAAATTCCCTCTATTTTTGGGTATCTCAGAAAGATTTTATCTCCTCTTCCTTTTTAAGGACAACCTTGTGGGGTAAGGTATTCTTGGTTGGCCCTTTCAGTATTTTACACACGTCATTCCATTGGTCTGCAAGGTTTTTCTTGAGAAACTCATTGATAGCTCTGTGTACAAGGAGGTTCCTGTCTGTATGACAAGTCACTTTTTCTCTTGCTGATATCAAAATCTTTTTGAGTTGTGACAGCTTAATTATAAAGAACCGTGGTATGGACTCACTTATCCTGAACTTATCTGGGTTCTATGTTCTCTGGACTAGGTATCTCCTACTCTCCGGAGATTTGGGGAATTTCGGTTATTGGTTCTTTAAAAGACTTAATGATATTTTCATCCTTCCTTCCTGCTCTAATTTCTGTAGCGTATCTGCTGGTGCAATGACAGTTTCCCACAGTCCTATAACCTTTCTTCACTATTTTCCATTCTTTTGTCCTCCTCATTCTGGATAATTACAAAGGACCTGCCTTCAAGTTCTCTGATTCTTTGCTCCGGTGACCGACAGAGTCTGCTATTGAAGTTCTCTATCGCATCTGCTTTTTCATTCAGCCATTGTGTTCTTCAACTCCAGAATTCCTGCTGGCTTCTTTCTTCATTTTTTATGACATCTATTTGCTCCTGCATTGTTTTCCTGATATCATTAAAGTTTTTATGGGATTATCTCGCAGCCCGCAGGCCCTCTACAGGGCACTCATAGTAAACTCCTAGTAAACGGGCTACTTAAGGGCTGCATTTCCTTGGGCTGCTGACTGGCAGCTTCCTGTGCTCCCTCGGTGCTCTCCTGTCTTCCTATTGCTCGATGTTCCCTGTGCCTGTACATCGCTGTCTGCACGTGTGAAGAAGCAGCCATGTTGTCCAGATTTTACGGATTGGCTCCCATCAGGAGCGAGCCCCACCTAGAGAAGGAGGTGACGCAGGCGTGGAGCGGGGGAACGCACAGGAGCGCACTGTTGCGCCAGGCCAGTAACTGCATGTTCTCTCACCCCAAAGCTTCTTTGTGTTTGCAGCAGCTGTGAGAGCTGCTGGAATCATCAACAGCGCCTCCATGTTGTGTCCAAGTACACATGGTAGGAGCATACAAGAAGATGGCAGTGGAAACAAGGCCAGCAGCACACACAGCTCTGGAGTGCGGCTGCTGCCCCACATGTTACAGTGGGAGCCGTGTGCACACATGAATCCAGGGCTGACACTGTATGCACATATGATACACACAATACACACACATGATACACACAGCTCTGGAGTGCGGCTGCTGCCCCACGTGCTGCAGTGGGAGCCGTGTGCACACGTGAATCCAGGGCTGACACTGTATGCACACATGATACACACAATACACACATGATATACACAGCTCTGGAGTGCGGCTGCTGCCCCACATGTTACAGTGGGAGCCGTGTGCACACGTGAATCCAGGGCTGACACTGTATGCACACATGATACACACAATACACATACATGATACACACAGCTCTGGAGTGCGGCTGCTGCCCCACATGTTACAGCGGGAGCCGTGTGCACACGTGAATCCAGGGCTGACACTGTATGCACACATGATACACACAATACACACACATGATACACACAGCTCTGGAGTGCGGCTGCTGCCCCACATGTTACAGCGGGAGCCGTGTGCACACGTGAATCCAGGGCTGACACTGTATGCACACATGATACACACAATACACACACATGATACACACAGCTCTGGAGTGCGGCTGCTGCCCCACGTGCTGCAGCGGGAGCCGTGTGCACACGTGAATCCAGGGCTGACACTGTATGCACACATGATACACACAATACACACACATGATACACACAGCTCTGGAGTGTGGCTGCTGCCCCACGTGCTGCAGTGGGAGCCGTGTGCACACGTGAATCCAGGGCTGACACTGTATGCACACATGATACACACAATACACACACATGATACACACAGCTCTGGAGTGCGGCTGCTGCCCCACGTGCTGCAGTGGGAGCCGTGTGCACACGTGAATCCAGGGCTGACACTGTATGCACACATGATACACACAATACACACACATGATACACACAGCTCTGGAGTGCGGCTGCTGCCCCACGTGCTGCAGTGGGAGCCGTGTGCACACGTGAATCCAGGGCTGACACTGTATGCACACATGATACACACAATACACACGATACACACAGCTCTGGAGTGCGGCTGCTGCCCCACATGTTACAGTGGGAGCCGTGTGCACACGTGAATCCAGGGCTGACACTGTATGCACACATGATACACACAATACACACACATGATACACACAGCTCTGGAGTGCGGCTGCTGCCCCACGTGCTGCAGTGGGAGCCGTGTGCACACGTGAATCCAGGGCTGACACTGTATGCACACATGATACACACAATATGCACACATGATGACAACTGGAGGCCAAGGTGGTAGCTCAGACCCCACTGGCTGAGGGGATCAGCCACAGGCTCATACCCTTAGTAGTAGCAAACAGAGCCTGCCCACGGGCTCACAACAAAATCCTGATAATAATAGGATTATTATAATAAAAACTGTCCTACAGTCATTCTACACTTTGGACAAGATTCCGCAAGGACAACCTCCAATGAAACCAGCAAAGGATGCAGCCAGCATTGTGGTCCAGCAGGTTAAGCTATTGCTGGTGACGCCAACACCCCATATCTGAGTCTGGTTCCAGTCCTGGCTTCTCCATTTCCAATCAACTTCCTGCTAACGTGCCTAGGAAGGCAGAAGACGACCCAAGTACTTTGGCCCCTGCTACACAGAGGGAGACCCAGACAGAGTTCTTGGCTCTCAGCTTCAGCTTGGCCTAGACCCAGATGTTCTGGTCATTCGGGGAATGAACAAAGAAGGAAGATGGTTCTTTCTTTCTCTCTCTCTCCTGCCCTCCCATTCTGCCTTTCAAATAAATAAATGTCTTTCTAAAAAAAAGAAAGAAAATTTCAAAGGACAAAACCCAGCTGTGATAATCCATGCCAATCCTGTAAAATATCAAATACTAGGTAATTTAAGAATGACAATGTTTTTATTTAACACTTAGATTTCTGGAATGAAACAGCAGAAATGCATAACAAATGTTATCTTTCTCTCAGACCAGAAGAAAAATAAAGTTCACTAATTTAAGATTATTGTAATTCCCCAAAAAAGAAAAACTCACCCTCTCTAACAATTTCTGAAGCTTTAAGGTTTTCTCTTCGCGTAGCTTTTCTCTTAACTGCTGGGCTTTCATTTGTTTTTCTTCATGTTTCTTCTTAGATTCTGCAATTGTTCTATTAATATAAACAAATGGACAAGAGACACAGATGTTTACATGATAAGGCCAAAAACAGTGTTCTTTAAACTTCAAAGTTCTTTGAGTACACTAAACTAACTTCGGCATAACAGTTCAGGAAAGCGCTGTCACTCTGATGGATCTGGAACTTTCCTACAGTAACGTGGCTAACAAGGTCAGGCAGCAACTCGGCTTAACAGTCAAGAGTGGCCGCGTTCCCTCCCGCGAAACGTTGCAGGCTGATGTGCAAAGGCCAGACCTTTTACGAGACGGCGAGGACAGCTTCTCGTGCATGTGAATCCCGTGTCCCGGGGGTCTAGCAGGTTCCTCTTCCACAATGTCCCCCCAGGATGTGTTCTGGCGCCAAGATTCACGAGCTGTTCAGAAGGGAGAAAGCCATCCTTAGGGTTAAACCACGGAGTTCTATAAAACCAACACTTGTAAACAGACTGCTGAAAGGCAACAGTGTTCCCTCTTGAATTATTTATGTTACACAGAAAGTCCACAAAACAAGATAATCTATTTTATCCCACTGTACCTACAGGCCAAATACACACACACACACACACACAAAATACCTTCATAATCTGCAAGAACATCGTTCCAGTCCATAGACATACCACAGAAAGATACACTCCCACTGCCCATGCTGGCCTAAAACATAAGGGACATTGAAAAATAAATCTTTCAACACAATGATAATTCTAAAACACTACTTATACATAAACTTTTCCTATCTACTTCATTTAACCAACAGTTCAAAACCAGAAAAAAAAACTACACAAATGCCAAGTTAAAAAAATATAGCTATGGGGCTCATATTGTGGCTTAATGGGGCTGCTGCCTGTGATGCCAGTGTCCTGTATAGGCACCGGTTCAAGTCCTGGCTGCTCCACTTCCAGTCCAGCTCCCTGCTAATGCAGCTGGGAAAGCAGTGGAGGATGGCCCGAGTGCTTGGGCCCTGCACCCGTGTGGGAGACTGGATCGAGTTCCTGGATTCTGGCCTTTGCCTGGCCATTGCAGCCACCTGAAGAATAAACCAGAGGATGGAGTCTCTCTTTCTTTTTTTTCTTTTTTTAATTTTTTTTTTTTTTTTTTTTTTTTTGGACAGGCAGAGTGGACAGTGAGAGAGAGACAGAGAGAAAGGTCTTCCTTTTGCCGTTGGTTCACCCTCCAATGGCCGCCGCGGTAGGCGCGCTGTGGCTGGCGCACCGCGCTGATCTGATGGCAGGAGCCAGGTGCTTCTCCTGGTCTCCCATGGGGTGCAGGGCCCAAGCACTTGGGCCATCCTCCACTGCACTCCCTGGCCACAGCAGAGAGCTGGCCTGGAAGAGGGGCAACCGGGACAGGATCGGTGCCCCGACTGGGACTAGAACCCAGTGTGCCGGTGCCGCAAGGCGGAGGATTAGCCTAGTGAGCCACGGCACCGGCCCTCTCTCTCTCTTTCTCTCTCTGTCTACTCCCTCCCTTCCTCGCTCCCTCCCTCCCTCTCTCTCTAACACTGCCTTTCAAATAATTTAATAATTTTTTTAAATGCCACAGACTATACATTTTTTGAGTCTACTAGCCATTAACAACAGAGACGAATGAAGTAAATTTCAAAAGAAATACACTGACTTTATACTACTGCTAACAGACCCTGCCCTATTGTGTACAAAGCACACCTCTCTAGAACCCGGCAGTGTGTAACTCGTTTTTGGTTAGCACAATTCAGAAAGGACAATTCCTCCCATCTCTATACATTTCAATACAAGTAGTGCAGAGTTTCTATTTTCTGTGAGATCAAATCACTTCATTTGCAAAACGTGAATAACACTACTCAACTTGTCAACCGCACGGCACAAGATAATACTTGGCAAAATACTTTTAAAAATTTGTATTATTTTCTATGTAAACCTAAATCACTCAGCAAATAACAATAATGATATTACTATCATCAAATGATACCAGCCACAGCATGATTTTTAAATTTTAAACAGGACTAGATGAACTCCAAATCTTTTTGGCCCCGAGACGAGAACTCTATTTCTGAACAACGTTTTAAGAAACGATGTGACATTGCAAAGCTCACAGAGAAGTCGCTGTCGTTGTCGGTTTCGATGTTAATGTCGTTGTTCTCTTCTGCTTCAATCTCCCTGGTCAGCTGCTCCTCCTCAGCGATGGCGCTGGCGATGGCTTCTTCGTTGGCCTTTTCCAGACGATCTGCCAACTCCTCCTTCTTAGCCAGGACCTCGGCCATCGACTATAAAGTGCAAAACAAATAAGCACAAGGAAGAATCGTAACTCGACAGGAAGGTTAGGTCACTGTGTCCTTTTGCTCTAACCATACACTCAGTGCTCACACAGAGCAGCACTGATCTAGAATCCAAAACAGGGGTCCAGAACGGACTCAAGCACTTGCTGCTGTGCGAGCCGCCAGCCGGTGTTCCGGATGGTGGACGAGGACCCACGACTTACCCTCTGCCGGGTGCTGTGTGTGAGTAGCTGTGAAGCTACGTCATCGCAGGTGCGATTAGTGCCAGTGGGGACTGCTTTAGTGCAGAAACTTACAACAGCTCGTGACCAAACACGCTCACTACATAGCAGAAACGCACCGTGCAATGGAAGCATGGCAAGGATATGCGCTGTGATGGTGAGGACTCATTCTGAACGTATTCACCTCACTGAATATGCATTAGAAGTAAAGAAAATAAATCCCCATGAGGAGATAAAAAGGTACAATATAAATCCTAAAGCCAACACCGATCCGTGTGGTGACTCCGCGCCTCTTGCCCCCACCACGCTCCTCCTCTCAGAAGAAATCAACTTCAACAGTTAATAAGTCAACAAAGGGGATAAAATGGAATTATAAGAAAAAAGAGGAAGCAACACACAGGTCACAGAGAAAAGGAATAGTAAAAGGTGGATTTAAGCGAACTGGATCACAGTCATATTACAAGCAAGTAGCCTAAACACCCCGATTAATGGACACAGACTATAAAGTTGGATAAAAAAGGAAAGCTCATATATATCCTTCCTACAAAACTGCTTTAAAAACAAGAATACAAACAGATTACAAGTAAAAGATCTACACGAGTCCAAAGAAAGTTTAAGTATGAACAGCAGACACAGAACTCAGGGCAAAAGACATCACAAGGTTGGGGAGGTCACTTCAGAATAATGACGGCATCCATTCACTGAGAAGACACAACGGTCCACGTGCTTATGAACTTAACAGAGCTTCAAAACACAGAGGCAAAAACCAACGGAACTGCAAAATGAAATAAAACTACCGAGAATGTAAAACAGGGCAATCGCTGTGCAAAGACGTCTGACAGTTCTTCTAAGGCTAAGCCATTCCACTCGACACACAATGCTATGTCCAAGAGAAAGGAAAACACGTGTCTACACAAAAACCTGTGTGCGAATATTTAAAGCAGCAACCTTCCTAACAGGGAAGCAGTGGGAACAGCAACCGAATGTCCATCAGCTGACGAGTGGTAAGTCAAATGCAGCATACTCACCCAGTGGAATACTACCAGGTCATAAAAAGGAGTGGTGAGGAGGCTACAACACGGATGAACCTTTGAAACGTTACGCCAAGGTGAAAGAAGCCAGACACAAAGAGCCACACATTGCATCCCATTTCTATGAAACGTCCAGAACAGGCAAGACCGTGGCACAGCAAGCAGACCAGCAGTGAGTGACTCGGGCTGGGAGGCAGGGGTGGGGCAGAAGGGAGGCTTCTAGTGAGTACTGGGTTTCTCTCTCGAGTGATGAAAATGTTATAAAACTAGGGCTGCTGATGGTTGTACAACTCTGGGAATATACTGAAAAATACTTGAGTGTAACCTTTAAATGGATGAACTGTATGTTATATACAGTGACACTCACTGAAGTTGTTTTAAGAAAAGAAATAGATTTTCAGCTACATTCAGAGATTTTAACACACTTCTCTCAACTGGAAGAACAAGTAGACAGAAAACTCGGCAGGGATACAGGGAATCAACACGCTGGTCTATGCCATGTCCCCAGGAGCGTTACGGGCACGCTCACAGAGATAAGTGCACACAGATGCTGTGGTGCCTGTGTTCAGAACAGCAACAGAAGCTACTCACGTCTGTAAGCAAACAAACGAATGAACACGCTGTATTACACGTGAACACGACAGAATTCTACCACAGTGCAAAGAATGAACCACTGGTCCACAACCACACGGACGAATCTCAAAATAATTATGCTGACAGAAGTTGTGCAAAGATTACACGATTCTAGTTATATTGTACTCTGAAAATGTAAAGTGATATACGGCGAAAAAGGCAATACAGTATTTACCTGGGAAGGAGATACAGGGAAGGGTGGAAGAAGGGACTACCAAGGGGGCCTGAAAACTTCTGGGGGCAATGAACAGACCAATCGTCTTCACTGTGGCAATGGCTTCAAAGGTGTCAACACAGGCCAGAATGTCTCAAGGTGAAGTTCACTAAAAAATCATTACCCGTCAATAAAGGAATTTCAAACAACAAATACTGGTGCCCCAGCTGTACACGTGGTCTGGTGTGGCGCCCAGGCACTGGTGTTTCTTATAAAGCATCTCCTGTCCCTTCTGTACTAAACTAAGCCCCCTAAAATACACAAAACTTGTCCCTGAGTACAGCAGCAGGTGGGGAAGACCCGAGGACTATTCCTGTGCACCCCAAGCTCTTCTCTACAAATCCCAAAACGCCAGAGGGTAGCTCCAGCTCACATGCCACACAAACATTGAAACTCTCAAGTTCCAGACAGTAAAGCGGAACATAATTAAATCTGCACAAGAGAGACTCTCCCACGGGCCTTCTCTATTTCTTCTCTGCCTCTGACATCTCCCAGAATACAACATTTCTGTGTAGTTACTATCTGAGGACCCCAAAAGATTCTAAGCTAGAAAAGCGTATAGAAGATGGAGTTGTTGAGTTATCCATTCATAACTTCAACCCATTTCACATGATGAAATTCAAACACGCACCTGTAACATCACTATTCCACAAATGTCCAAATTTCACTGGAAAATGTTAGTAAATATAAAAACTCAGAAGGACAGAAACTAGATGTGTATAGCTGCACATCTGGACAATGCTGGACAAGTGGACCTGGAAGAGGTGCTCCCAGTCATTCCTGCTACAGTTTCTGTTAAAGAAGTGAAATGCAGATTTTT
Source organism: Lepus europaeus (assembly GCF_033115175.1). Taxonomy (NCBI): domain Eukaryota; kingdom Metazoa; phylum Chordata; class Mammalia; order Lagomorpha; family Leporidae; genus Lepus; species Lepus europaeus. Next base: position 111,724,323 of record NC_084837.1, read on the forward strand.
TCTCTGTTTTGCTTTAAACGGCTGTAAGATAATACTGCAGTGAGCTGCCAAAGAAACAGTTCTCTCAGCCCTGCAGGATTCGCTGTCACTCCCTGCTGGGAAACTAAGTCCAGTGCTTCTCTAGAGTAGCCCACAGATACGGCTCCATCAAAACACACCGCAAATATATATATATATTTAATCCTGGTTCAGTTAAAACTACTCTAGGGGTAGGCGCCATGGCTCATTTGGCTAATCCTCTGCCTGTGGCACCGGCATCCCATATGGGTACCGGGTTCTAGTCCCGGTTGCTCCTCTTCCAGTCCCGCTCTCTGCTGTGGCCCGGAAGTACAGTGGAGGATGGCCCAAGTGCTTGGTCCCCTGCACCTGCACGGGAGACCAGGAAGAAGCACCTGGCTCCTGGCTTCGGATTGGCGCAGCACTGGCCATGGCGGCCATTTGGGGAGTGAACCACAGGAAGGAAGACCTTTCTCTCTGTTTCTGTCTATAGCTCTACCTGTCAAAAAAAAAAAAAAAAAACTACTCTAAAAATACACTAATGTCCATATTTAGAGCAAAACTTTTTTTCTTTCAAGTGCATATATTTGACCCTAATAATAACCAAGGCTTTTCATGATTCTGTAATAAGCTTACACACTGATACATGCAGTCGAAATAAAAATGATGAAAAAGAATTTGAGTATTTTATGCTTATTTTAACAACAACTGTTTTCTTCTTTTGAAATTTCATTCCCATGGAATCAAAGTGCAGAAAAAAACATTTAATAAGAGACACTGCCGGAAAAGCAAAAATATAAACATGATGAATTTCTATCCCATATTTTTAAAGTCACTATTTGATCGAAATTATGTTCAATCTTTAAAATGTTCATGAAGAAAAGACACAAGAACAACTGGTCTACTTCACCGAAGGTATCAAAACATTTGTTTTCTTATTACTACAATCTTTTCTTTCCTTAAACAAGCCATATCAAGCTTTATCACTATCTACTATTATCTTTGTAAGATGCACAATTTTGTCTCCTAACACTTGTTAATAAAGTCTTTCCACATTGCGTTAAATTTTAGGAGAAGTTATACTACATAGTAGTTTTTGAAATAAAAAAGTAAAATTTGAGGAATTTTCTCAACGTCCTCTATTTGCCTATTTCTTTGGAAAGCTACAGACAAAACTAGTGTGGTTATTCTGGATTACCCCCAGGTCACAAGTCTTAATGCGGAACTCAGCATCAGGAGGAGCAGGCAAAGGTAAGTGGTGATGCTTGGCATAGCATACACCTGTGACTGTGAATGCTCAATGCATACTTAGAAATTCTGGAATAGGGATGGTAAATACCTCTCATCTCAGAGACCAACTCCAAGCAAGTGTGAGTAGCTGTCTCAAATATTCTATCGAGAGAAATTTTAAAAGCCAACAGGCTGCAGATCACATCCATCAAAGTGTCAGACACAGCATGAAAGACTTTATTGTTACTGGTTTAGTTTGGGTCAATCACATACAAATTAAATGATTTTGAATAAATTAGCAGACTCACTTTCTTACTCTATAAAACAAGAAGAATCCTAACGATATCAAAAAATTACTGTAATAAAATGTTAGAATGAAGTAACATATCCCAAATCCTTTATAAAAACTTCTTTGTAAAGCAAAAGTAATAAATACAAATTTTCATTTTCGGAGTTCATGCCTCTTCACTGTTTCTACTCAGAATTCTGAGGAGCTGTTCTTACCAAGTTAGCAGCACTCACATTTGAAATCTCTGAGGGGTCCATTTCGTGCTCTAGCCTTGCTTTCTCTACTGGAAGCTTGTCTTCCTGTGTTTGCAGAGGCGGTGAGGCCGCGGGCCGCAGAACTGCTGAGCACGCCACATCCCCGCACACGGCAGGCATCCCGGCAGTCTGCACAGACGTGTCCTCACTACGGCCACCATTCTTGCCGTCCTCCGATGTCGTCGCCGGGAACTAACACAACATAATTGAAGAATGAATCCGAGATAACAGAAACACTCACCAACCACAACACGGCACAGGGGCTGGTTCTGCCAACACCCTGACTGTGAAACAGCACCTGACGGACAACCAGCCCTGTCTGTACGTTCAACAGGGAAACGGGAAGAAAGGGGGTAACTCAGATTTTGCTTGCATGTCTACGACATACAGGCACTGTCAAAAATCCCCTAAGAAAATGAGCAAGGCAGACTGTACTCTTGATGAGTATTTTCTGTCCTTCACTTAAGATAACTGGTCACATGTGATAATTCGTCCTCTACAACTGTGAGTTCTTTTGCAAACACTGCTCGGTATCAGTTGAGGATCTTCAACACTTTCAGAAAACATCTTGACATCACTTTTGGCCAAAATATATCTAAGATACATGTTTCTCAAAAACATGAAACTTATTGCTCCAGGTAATAGTAACACGACCTTAGGGTATTTTCAATGAGGATGCTGTCGGTACCCAACACCAGCTCTCAGATCTAAGAGAGAGGCATGCTCTCCCAGGGCAGAGCTAAAGCATGCAGAGCCCACCGTGGGATCCATGGGCCCTAGAGCAGCATAGGAACACTTCTCTGTTCTAAACAGTCCCCCCTTTAAGAACAGCTAACAGACCGCCATGTGGCACAGTGGATAAAGCTGCTGCCTGCAATGCCAGCATCCCACACAGGCACCAGTTTGAGCCCTGGCTGCTCTACTTCCCATCCAGCTCCCAGCTAATGCGGATGGGAAAACAGCAGAAGAGTACTTGGGCCCCTACACCTACATGGGACACTGGAAGAAGCTTTGGGCTCCTGGCTTCAGCCTGTCCAGCCCAGGTTATTGTGGCCATCTGGCAAGTGAACCAATGAGTGGAAAATCTCCTTCTCTCTCTCTGGCCCCATCTCTTGGTAACTCCCTTTCATTAAAAAAAAAAAAAAAAAAACCACAGCTAAAAACACAACAGAAATGTGCAAGCAATCCTTTTTTTTTTTTTTTAAAGATTTATTTTATTTATTTGAAAGGCTGAGTTACACAGAGAGAGGGATATCTTCCATTCACTGGATCACTCCCCAAATGGCCACAACTGCAGGAGCTGGGCCAGGCCGAAGCCAGGAGCTTCTTCCATCTCCCACATGGGTGCAGGGGCCCAAGCACTTGGGCCATCTTCTGCTGCTTTCCCAGGCCATAGTAGAGAGCTGGATCAGAAATGGAGCAGCAGGGACTCAAATCAGTGCTCTCATGAGATGGCACTATTGCAGGTGGCAGCTTTACCTGCTACACCACTGTGCTGGCCCCGAAAACAATCTTAAAAAAACATGACATTGGCTTAGGTCAACTATATCTCATTTTTAAAACTTTGTAATCTAGTAAATAGATTATATTTTCACTTTTTTAACAGAGTAAAAAAATGGTGCTATGTTTTCTAATTACACTCCAAGTCAAAGAATTAACATCTAAAATTGTGAATTTAAAACGCAGTCACATTTCTTAAATAAACAATAGATAAACACTGCAGTGGCAATAAAACCCCCAGTTTGATTAATTCTTTATTAAAATATTAAACTTGGCCAACTCTTATAAACTACTTTAAAAATTCTACTATTGGTCAGAACTTGAAGTGTTACAAAGTGTTGATTTCACCATAAGCATTATTGAAATTGTATCTCGCTGTTTATATTACTATCAAAATTATTTATATGTCAGTGACCATGGTTTATAATCTTCTTGGAAATATTTATATTAGCATTACTGATGTTTACATAGAGTCAACCATGTTTGTTAAAAGCTCAGATTCATTTATATAATGAAATCAAAGTTAAACTACAAAATAATGTCAAGAAAAGATATAAATATGCTAATTCCATTTTCAGAATGACACTGGAGGAAACTTTACACCTTGGCTATTATCAACAGTGAACGTTTATACTGAAATATTTGAGTGACAGTCTAACTATTCAAAAACAAATTTTTATCACTAATTCCAGAAAGACCAATATCACGTAAGTTTATTTACCACACAAAACCAGTATAATTTTATACTGTTATATTTTTCCATTGAAACACACTACTTAGCAAGAATGCTAGATGTTTTCTAAGTGACATTAAGAAGTGATTTCTTGGGGCCAGCCTGTGGTGCAGGTTAAGCCATGGCCTGAAGTGCCGGCACCCCACGTGGGTGCAGGTTCACGTCCTGGCTGCTCCACTTCTGATGCATTGCCCTACTAATGGACCTGGGAAAGCAGTGGAGGAAGCCCAAGGCCTGGGACCCTGCACCCACATGGGAGACCTGGAAGAAGCTCCTGGCTCCTGGCACTGGCCTGGCCCAGCCTGATCACTGTAGCCATTTGGGGGGTGAACCAGCTGATGGAAGATCTCTGTCTCTCCTTCTCTCTCTCTGTAACTCCACCTTTCAAAAAAAAATGTATCATTTTTTAAAAAGAAGTGATTTCTTTACTAAACATATTCAATGTAGTTTACCTACATTATATAGTATATATATACCAATTACTTCCTATGTATCTCGGACTCTGTTCCATAGAGTGGGAAATTCAAAAGCAACATAAGGTACTACTTCCAGAGAAAGTGCAATGTAACATAAGCAAAAAATATGCACACATTGAAGAGCCACAGAGCATCAAGAACGATGTAGGATTAAGAACCACTGTCATCATTAAGAAAGAGGACAAAGAAGTCAAGGACCATTTCCTGTATGCATGCATGCACACACACACATGTGAGCACACACACACACCACACACATGCGCACATACACACACGCACACAAGCCACACACATGTACACACACAAACCACATACATGCACACACACAATGCCCTACAGATACAAGGAGTGAATATTAAGCAGCAGATATTATTCTAGACTGAAAATAATACAACTAAAGCTAATTTACATATGCCCCGCACTATGATATCAAGACAACTAAAGCTAATTTACATATGCCCCGCACTATGATATCAAGACAACTAAAGCTAATTTACATATGCCCCGCACTATGATATCAAGACAACTAAAGCTAATTTACATATGCCCCGCACTATGATATCAAGACAACTAAAGCTAATTTACATATGCCCCGCACTATGATATCAAGACAACTAAAGCTAATTTACATATGCCCCGCACTATGATATCAAGACAACTAAAGCTAATTTACATATGCCCCGCACTATGATATCAAGACAACTAAAGCTAATTTACATATGCCCCGCACTATGATATCAAGACAACTAAAGCTAATTTACATATGCCCCGCACTATGATATCAAGACAACTAAAGCTAATTTACATATGCCCCGCACTATGATATCAAGACAACTAAAGCTAATTTACATATGCCCCGCACTATGATATCAAGACAACTAAAGCTAATTTACATATGCCCCGCACTATGATATCAAGACAACTAAAGCTAATTTACATATGCCCCGCACTATGATATCAAGACAACTAAAGCTAATTTACATATGCCCCGCACTATGATATCAAGACAACTAAAGCTAATTTACATACGCCCCACACTATGATATCAATACAAAATATTGCTTGTATTTCATCAGTCATTCCACATAAAACCCTATCATCTGAACAGGAACTTTTATGTAAACAAACACCTAAAAGTATATATAAGTTCACTCAAAAATAAAGCATTGAGAATACTAACTTCCAAAAAGTTTACATTAAATATTAGCAAATTGCTCTATACTTGTATTACAAGAAGTTAAATAGACTAAGTTCAAAATTTCACTGCCATTTTTAATAACACTTGAAATGAAGCAGACACCCGGCTGCCCCTCTTCCAGGCCAGCTCTCTGCTGTGGCCCGGGAGGGCAGTGGAGGATGGCCCAAGTGCTTGGGCCCTGAACCCACATGGGAGACCAGGAGAAGCACCTGGCTCCTGCCATCGGATCAGTGCGGTGCGCCGGCCACAGCGCGCCAGCCACGGCGGCCATTGGAGGGTGAACCAACGGCAAAAAGGAAGACCTTTCTCTCTGTCTCTCTCTCACTGTCCACTCTGCCTGTCAAAAATAAAAAAGAAAAAAAAAAAAGAAATGAAGCAGACAGATACCACCAAAGCAATCAAGCTAACACCAAACCTGGGCAAACTGACACCTGTCTCTAGAGACGTGTGACACTAGGACAGTCACTTTGTTCCTGTGTCCCCAGTGAAAGACATTAAGGAAACAAAACCAATACACTATCTGCTTCCACAATGGCCAGCAGCTCAGGGACCAGGGTGAGGGGTCGGAGGATGTCATGAAGAAATTACTGAGAAAACTGGAAAATTCTGAGTACAGACTACAACTGAGATAATATGACATAAATTTCAAATTCCTTGAATTTCATAATCTGATCATACAAAAGAATTTCTCTGGAGATACAAGTAATACTATTTAAAAGTAAATGCTTATGAGGTTTGTGCATTATTCCCAAATGTTGAGCATATACTATAGGTGTGTGTATGACAAGTAGTAAAGTAAAAGAAAAAAAAATGTGGCAAATTTAATTTGTAAATGTAGGTGAACAGTATGGGGTGGTTCAATCCTTGTAACATTTTATAAATTTGAAAATTTTCACACACACACACACACACACACACAAAAGCGACCGCATTAGTAGAAAGATGGGACATCCAGCACACACAGCCCCCCTCTGGAAAGGGCAGTCGGGGATTTTCCGGAATTCCTACCTGGGCTCTCTCGGCCAGAGGATGGTCACTGCAGCGGGAGGGCTCTTTGGGCCGAGACTCTGCAGTCTGAGAAGGTCCTTCTCCCACAAACTCGCCTTTCTGCACGTTTTCGTCAGGTAAAAGACACACATTTTCTTTATTGCTGTCATCCTCCGCCCTGAGGGCCTCTGGCACTGGGGCAGCCTTCGGCGCCACTGCTGCTGACCGGGCGCGGACAGGCCTTCCTCTCTGAACGGTCTCCCATCCTTCAGCATCTTTTTGCTCTATGCAATTAAGGGAAGAAAATAAAGTATCTCTTTAGATGACAAAAACATTTGGAAACCTATAAAGTAAAGGCATTGGCCACGTGATCTGCCATTAAGTATAAGCTAATATACACACTTAAAAGTATTAGACAAGGAATACAAACTTATATGGATAGGTATCATTATCTCTATTTTACGAATGATAAAGTAGAGGTTCAGATTAAGAGTGACCTAAGGCCATACAGTTCATGAGTATTAATAACCATTTAAATAGTATATATAAAAGCTATGAACAGGGGCCGGCACTGTGGCACAGCAGGTTAAAGCCCTGGCCTGAAGCGCTGGCATCCCACATGGGCACCGGTCCCTTCCTCTTCCAATCAAGCGCTCTGCTAATGCACCTGGGAAAGCAGCAGAAGATGGCTCAAGTCCTTGGGCCCCTGCACCCACGTGGGAGACCCAGAAGAAGCTCCTGACTCCTGGCTTCAGATTGGCCCTGCTCTGGCCACTGCAGCCATCTGGGGAGTGAACCAGTGGGTGGAACACCTCTCTGTCTCTACCTCTCTCTGTAACTCTGTCTTTCAAGTAAGTAAAATAAATCTTATTAAAAAAAAAAAAAGCACAGAAAGATTCTGAAAGGACTTGAAAACGGGCCGAGTGGGGAGTCCCCTGGGTTTCCTTGTCACCTCCTACATATTCCAAACAAGATGCTACAAAAGCCCCCAACCCAGAAACATCAACAAGCAGACAAAACAGGTATCAAATAAAGCCTCTTTTGTGAAGCCAAAGGATGGGGCAGGGGAAACATGACCCAACAAAACAGGAAGTCTTTTTGGCAACCTCCACTCTTACCTGAGCCAAACCCCCGTGGAGCCCACCCCGATGGCTTGAGAAGGCAGGAGCTGGGAGCTCAAGTCCACCTCCCGCCTTGCAGAAGCAGGTGGCACTCCAACTCCCCAGCAAGGTCCTGCAGGCGGGACCCAGTGGGGAGCAGGACTTCTGACACAACACAGGGCCAAGCACAACCAGTCCATGTTCCGCTCTCGCCTCACCCAAGGCCTTGGAGAGAGCTGAATTGCCACAGTCAGCAACCAGGATGCAGAACAAGCAGCGGAAGGCAGGTCTGCTGCGTACCTGGACCCACTCGCCCCTTACTCTGAAGCCACCATAACCTAGGGCACAGAGGGGACATGAGTCAATCCCTCCCACTTCTCTCCTCCTCAGAGGCAGTGGGGCCAGGCAGGCAGCCGAGGAGGCGGTGCACACTGGGCCCTACTTTCACTGACAAAGTGTCACACAGCCCCCAGAACAGCCTCGGAGACTCACAGAAACAGAAAAGCAGCTAACAGTTGTGTCCCAGGAGGTCTAGAAAGAGGACATAGAACTAAAAAAGTATTTGAACAAATAACGGCTGAAAATTCCCCAAATTTAGTAAAGAAATAAAATCACAGGTTTAAGAAACCATGTGAATCCCAAAGAGAATTAAAACAAAAATAGTCCACGGTGAGACACATACTAAGCCTCTTAAAGATAAAGGAAAACTCAATAGTTAAACCCGTGGAAATTAAGGCCAACATCTGAAAAGGAGTCAGAAATGTCAACTCCAATGATGGCAGATTTCTCGTCTGAAACTATGCAGGTCGGCAGGAAGTGGCACACTTCTAAGAGACTAAAAGAACTGTCAGTCATGAATCTTATATCCAGGGAAAATATCCTTCCAAAGTCAAGGGAAATAAAAGCATTCTCAGATGGAGGAAAATCCAAGAGAACATATGACTTCAGAACGTATCACTTGCAATATGCTTAAAGAACGGCTAAGGGAGGTTCCCAAAGAGAAATCACATCACATAAGTTTAAAAGGGTTTGAAATTCCAAAAAGCAAAGGATACTGGAATAAGTGAAAACAGAGGTAAATGTAATTAATTATCCCTCTCATGAACTTCTTTTTTTTTTTTAAACAGGCAGAGTTAGACAGTGAGAGAGAGAGACAGAAAGGTCTTCCTTCCGTTGGTTCACCCCTCATATGGCCTCTATGGCCGGCACTGCGCTGATCCGAAGCCAGGAGTGAGGTGTTTCCTCCTGGTCTCCCATGAGAGTGCAGGGCCCAAGGACTGGGCCATCTTCCACTGCCTTCCAGGGCCACAGCAGAGAGCTGGACTGGAAGAGGAGCAACCTGGACAGAATCCAGCACCCAACCGGGATTAGAACCCAGAGTACTGGTGCCGCAGGCAGAGGATTAGCCAAGTGAGCCGTGGCGCTGGCCCTCATGAACTTCTTGAATCATCTTAGACGGTAATGCAAAAATTACATCACCATCTGATGTGGCGCTCAACATACACACAGAAAAACTTGAGATAATTACATCTTAAAGTAGAGAGAGTAAAAGAAACCAACGAGAAAGTTAGGTTTCTACATTTCCCTCCCAGTGGTAGATAGCAGCACCTGTAGACTGATAACTTACACATGCATAATATAATATATTATCTACAGCAGCCAGAAAGAAAATGACACAAATCAATATCCTTCAAAACACTAAAAGTCAGTCAGAAAAATATCATGAACATATGCAGGTAACACATAGGAAGCAAGAAAAAGCAGTAGAAAAAGATACAAAAGAAACAGAACCAAACAATAAACATATGAACAATGACCTTAAATGTACATGGTTTAAATATACAACTAAATAACACAGACTAGACGAGTATATTAAAAATTAAAGTTGCGCTATGTACAGTGTTCCCTTACCCAAGACTACATGCAATGACTGAAACCACCAAGCCCCGCGCTTTCCCCACATATACTGATCTAACACAGTATGAGGTACGACAGCAAAACTGGCAGGATTTTTTTTCCTTTTACACAGAGACATTTATTTCTTTCGTAGATCTTAGCAATTTCAGTACACTTTTCCTTTCCTTGTTAAATCAAAAACATTCAAGTTTTCACTTAAAGGAAGCATTATGGCTTCTCGTTGGCGTATATGGACAGCCAGCATCACTACTCTTTGGAACCAATATTAAATACAATAAGGGTTATTTGAACACAAGAACTGTGAGAGGGAAAGAAGGAAAGGAGAGAGAGGAAGAGGAAGAGACAGAGAAAGAAAAACAGAAAATCTAAAAGCAATAATCCAAGTTCTTCCTTCAAGAAACCAGAAAATGAAAAGCAAAATAAAGAAGCAAAAGGAAGGAAATGATTAAGAGCAGAACTTAATCTAAGTGAAAACAGGAAAACAAACAAACAAACAAAAGCGATGAAATAAAAATCCTGATCTCTAAAAAAAACTGCAATGGATAAAACTCTAACAAGAATGACAACAACTGAGAAACGGAAAGCGCAAAGCACATCAAGAGTGAACCAAGAACATCAGGACACAACATGCAGCCACAGATAGCGTGAAACAGGAGTAATGCCAACAGCCCGACAGCCACGGAATAATACCAACAGCCTGACAATCACGGAATAATACCAACAGCCTGACAGTCACGGAATAATACCAACAGCCTGACAGTCACGGAGTAATACCAACAGCCTGACAGCCACGGAATAATACCAACAGCCCGACAGTCACGGAATAATACCGACAGCCCGACAGCCACGGAATAATACCAACAGCCTGACAGCCACGGAATGATGCCAACAGCCTGACAGTCACGGAATAATACCAACAGCCTGACAATCACGGAATAATACCAACAGCCTGACAGTCACGGAGTAATACCAACAGCCTGACAGTCACGGAGTAATACCAACAGCCTGACAGCCACGGAATAATACCAACAGCCCGACAGTCACGGAATAATACCGACAGCCCGACAGCCACGGAATAATACCAACAGCCTGATAGTCACGGAATAATACCAACAGCCTGACAGTCAGTCACAGAATAATACCAACAGCCTGACAGTCACGGAGTAATACCAACAGCCTGACAGTCATGGAATAATACCAACAGCCTGACAGTCACGGAGTAATACCAACAGCCTGACAGTCATGGAATAATACCAACAGCCCACAGTCATGGAATAATACCAACAGCCTGACAGCCACGGAGTAATACCAACAGCCTGACAGCCACGGAGTAATACCAACAGCCCACAGTCACGGAATAATACCAACAGCCCACAGTCACGGAATAATACCAACAGCCCGACAGTCACGGAATAATACCAACAGCCCGACAGTCACGGAGTAATACCAACAGCCTGACAGTCACGGAATGATGCCAACAGCCTGACAGTCACGGAATAATACCAACAGCCTGACAGTCACGGAGTAATACCAACAGCCTGACAGTCATGGAATAATACCAACAGCCTGACAGTCACGGAATAATACCAACAGCCCGACAGTCACGGAATAATACCAACAGCCTGATAGTCACGGAATAATACCAACAGCCTGACAGTCAGTCACGGAATAATACCAACAGCATGACAGTCACGGAATAATACCAACAGCCCGACAGTCAGTCACGGAATAATACCAACAGCCTGACCGTCACGGAATAATACCAACAGCCTGACAGTCACGGAGTAATACCAACAGCCTGACCGTCACGGAATAATACCAACAGCCTGACAGTCACGGAGTAATACCAACAGCCTGACCGTCATGGAGTAATACCAACAGCTGACAGCCACGGAATAATACCAACAGCCTGACAGTCACGGAATAATACCAACAGCCTGACAGTCACGGAGTAATACCAACAGCCTGACAGTCATGGAATAATACCAACAGCCTGACAGTCACGGAATAATACCAACAGCCCGACAGTCACGGAATAATACCAACAGCCTGATAGTCACGGAATAATACCAACAGCCTGACAGTCAGTCACGGAATAATACCAACAGCATGACAGTCACGGAATAATACCAACAGCCCGACAGTCAGTCACGGAATAATACCAACAGCCTGACCGTCACGGAATAATACCAACAGCCTGACAGTCACGGAGTAATACCAACAGCCTGACCGTCACGGAATAATACCAACAGCCTGACAGTCACGGAGTAATACCAACAGCCTGACCGTCATGGAGTAATACCAACAGCTGACAGCCACGGAATAATACCAACAGCCTGACAGTCACGGAATAATACCAACAGCCCGACAGCCACGGAATAATACCAACAGCCTGACAGCCACGGAATAATACCAACAGCCCGACAGCCACGGAATAATACCAACAGCCTGACAGCCACGGAATAATACCAACAGCCCGACAGTCACGGAATAATACCAACAGCCCGACAGTCACGGAATGATGCCAACAGCCTGACAGCCACGGAATGATGCCAACAGCCCGACAGTCATGGAATAATACCAACAGCCTGACAGTCACGGAGTAATACCAACAGCCTGACAGTCAGTCACGGAATAATAGCAACAGCCCGACAGTCACGGAATAATACCAACAACCCGACAGTCATGGAATAATACCAACAGCCTGACAGTCACGGAGTAATACCAACAGCCCGACAGTCATGAATTCAACAACATAGAATAAACAGCCCAATACACAAAAACCACACGCTTCTAAGGCTCAACCAAAATGAAACAACCTGAAGAGGCTCATAACTATATACAGTTATTATTTAAAGACTCCCAAAAAAGACTTTGGTTTTCTAGAACATTCTGCTGCTTTTAAAAGGATTACCGCCAATTTTACGCAAACTATTCTAGAAAGTAGAATAGACTATGACCCAAGCTATAAAACTAGTATTGCCCTGATACAAAATTACACAAACACAGTACCAAAAAAATTAAAGCACACACCAAATCTCTCAGATTAGATGCAAAAATCTTCAATAAAATATTAGCAATACACAAAAAGAATTATAAACCATGGGTACACAAACATGGTATTATAAAAAACTGAATTATCTATCAGTACCAATAGGTTAAATAAGAAAAATTAGGGACAGGGGCTGTGGCACACCAAGTAAAGCCACCACCTGCCACACCAGCATCCCACACAGGAGCCGAGTAGTGTCTCGGCTGCTTCACTTCCAATCCAGCTCCCTGCTAATATGCCTGGGAAAGCAGGGGAAGATGACCCAAGTGCCTGGGGCCCTGCCACTCACCTGGGAGACCTGAATTAAGCTCCTGGCTTCAGCCTGGCCCAACCCTGGTTGTTGTGCCCATTTGGGAGCAGATGGAAGATCTATCTTTCTCTTTCTCTTTCTGTAACCTAGCCTCTCATAAATAATCTTTAAAAAAAGAAAAAGAAAAATCAGACAATCATATCAATTAATTCAGAAAAATATTTCACAAAATGCAACACCCACTCAAAATAAAAACTCTCATTAAACTAGTAACAGTGGGAAATTCACTCGACTTGATAAAGTATCTACAGAAAACCTGCAGCTACCATCGTACTCGAGAGCGCAAGACTGAATGCTTTCCCCTAGGTCTGGGTCAAGGCAAAGCTGTGGCCTCTTTCCACGTTTATCAACACAGCACTCAAAGTTTAAGACAGTGCAGGAAGACACAGGGAAAGGAGGTAAACAGGAAAGCAAGGAATACAAATGTCCCTATTTTCAGATGCCATGACTGTCTACCAGCAAACCCCATGGGACATACATAAAAACTCCAATCATTATTATGTCGATTCAGGAAAGTGTTAGGATACAAGACCAACTTGCAAAAAAATTATATTCATTTCTACCCACTAATGAACACATAGAAACTGAAATTCAAAACAATTTACAGCTGCATCAAAGAAAATGAAATTGTTTTAAGTCTAACAAAAAACATGTAAAATATTAAAATTTTTGAAAATTACAAAAGGCTGATGAGAGAAATAGAAATCCTTCATAAACAGATATGATTAGTTCACAGATTGGGAAACTCAGCATAGTAGATAGGACAATTCTTCCTCAATGGATCTATACCTGCAAAGTACTTTCTTTTTTTTTCTATTTTTAATTAGTGTTTAAGATTCAGTATAGTGCATATATACAATTCCAAGAATGCAATAGTGGCCAACATTGTGGCACAGTAGATTACAATGCTGACATTCCATGTGGGCACCAGTTTGTATTCCAACTCCTCCACTTCCTATCCAGCTCCCTGCTGATGGCCTGGGAAAGCAGCAGAAGATGGCCCAATTTTTTTTTTAACTGTGGGGAACCCAGCTAAATCTCCTGGCTCCTGGCTTCAGCCTGACCACCCCGCCCTGGCTGTTGCAGCCATGGAGGGAGAGAGGCAGGAGGTAGGCAGGGTGGGGGTTGGTGGTGGTGAAGGAGTGAATGAAAGATTGATCTCTCTCTCCTTTTCTCTCCATAAATCTTTCAAATAAATAAATTTTAAAAATATATCATGATATTCCCTCTCCCACTCCCTCCCACAATCCCTGTCTCTCCATTTATTTCTTTAGTTTCTGAGATCTCATTTTAAATTTACATTAAAGTAAGAAGGCTTAATGCTTCACTACATAAGAAGTTTAACAAGTAAAAAGCAAACAGGCCCTAGTTTAGTGGGAATACAGGCAAATGGCTATTAAATAATAACTGAATGGAAGAATGACCATTTCATCTGCACAGTAATGTTTGTTTTTGTTTTTGTTTTTGTTTTTGTTTTGACAGGCAGAGTGGACAGTGAGAGAGAGAGAGAGAGAGAGAGAGAGAGAAAGGTCTTCCTTTGCCTTTGGTTCACCCTCCAATGGCCGCCACGGTTGGCGCACTGCGGCCGGCGCACCGCGCTGATCCGATGGCAGGAGCCAGGTGCTTCTCCTGGTCTCCCATGGGGTGCAGGGCCCAAGCACTTGGGCCATCCTCCACTGCACTCCCGGCCACAGCAGAGAGCTGGCCTGGAAGAGGGGCAACCGGGACAGGATCGGTGCCCCGACCGGGACTAGAACCCGGTGTGCCAGCGCCACAAGGAGGAGGATTAGCCTAGTGAGCCACGGCGCCGGCCGTTTGTTTTTTTGACAGGCAGAGTTAGACAGTGAGAGAGAGAAAGAGAGACAGAGAGAAAGGTCTTCTTTTGCCGCTGGTTCACCCTCCAATGGCCGCTGCGGCCAGCGCATCGCGCTGATCTGAAGCCAGGAGCCAGGCGCTTCTCCTGATCTCCCATGCGGGTGCAGGGCCCAAGCACTTGGGCCATCCTCCACTTCACTCCTGGGCCACAGCAGAGAGCTGGACTGGAAGAGGGGTAACCGGGACAGAATCCAGCGCCCCAACCGGGACTAGAACCCGGTGTGCTGGCACCGCAGGTGGAGGATTAGCCTATTGAGCCGCGGAGCCGGCCATCTATACAGTAAATTTTTAAAAAAGTTTTCAGGGATTACTAAAGCTACAGCAGTATAACATTTTTTAAAATATTTATTTGAAAGGCAGAGCTACAGAGAGAGAGAAAGTTCTTCCATCCACTGATTTATTCCCCAAATGGCCACAATGGCCGGAAGAGGGCCCATCTGAAGGCAGGAGCCAAGAGTTTTTTCCAGGTCTCCCATGTGGGTGCTGGGGCTCAACAACATGCACTGCTTTCTCCAGCCATTAGCAGGGAGCTGGACTGGAAGAGAAGCAGCCAGAACTCTACCAAGGCTTGACCTACTACGCCACAGCGCCGGCTTCAGTAGAGCATTATCAATCATTGATTTGACAAAGGTGTAAAACGTTTCACAAAACTATACTCGCAGAAATACTGGCACACACAGTCATTTCTTCCTTTGTTTTCTTGTTGTTGCAGTTTCAGCTCCCACACTGTAGGGGAGAACACGTGGTATCTGTCTTTCTCGTCAAGCTTACTTCCCTCAGCACGATGCCCTCCAGTCGTACCCATTTTGAAGCAAACGCTAGGATTTCATTCTTTGTATAGTTGAAAGACATTCCATGGTGTACATGTACACTTCACGTTCTTCATCCACTCGTCTGACGATGGACACCTTGGTTGATTCTACTTTTGGATGCCATCAACAGTACTGCTATGAACCTGGTGGTTCAGCTATCTCTGGTACCATGCGTTCACATCTTTTGGGTATATGTTTAGTAGTGGAAATGCTGGATCATAAGTCTATTTCTAGTTTTTAAAGAAATCTCCACACTGTTTTCCACAGGGGCTGTACTAACTTAAGGCTTCCATGAACAGTGTAGGGGGGTTCTCCTTTCTCTACATCCTGGCCAGCATTTGCTAGTGTCTTTTGGATTCTAGCCATTCTGACACGAGGTGATACGCACTGTGGTTTTCATTTGCATTTCCCTGATGGCTAGTGATGTTGAGCATTTTTCGTATATGAGTTAGCCATTTGTATTTCTTCTTTTGACAACTGCCTATTGTGGTCCATTTCTTAATTGGATTGGAAATTTTTGTTATTAAATGTTTTAAGTTATATATTCTGGATATCGATCCTTTGTCAGGTAAGTCCCCTGCAAATCCTTTTTTCCGATTTTGTTGGATGTCTCTTTACTCTGTCGATGGCTTCTTTTTCTGTGAAGCTTCTGAGTTTGATATAATCCTATCTGTTTAGTTTTGCTTTGGTCGCCTGTGTTTTGGGGGTCTTGTCTAGGAAGTCGTCCCCTACACCAGTATCCTGGAGTGTTCCTTCTATGTTTTCTTCCAGCAACTTTGTAGTCTCAGGTCTTAAATTTAAGTCTTTGATCCATCTTGAGCTGATATTTGATAACCAGTTGATTTTTTAATAAAATTGTAAAAGCAATTCAATGGAAGAATAGAAGAGTTTTCTATAAATGATGACAGAAGTGGACATCCATAGATAGCCTTCCCCCACCCCCCTCAAAAAAAGAAAAAAAAAAAGAAAAAAAAAAAACCTTCACCTGGAACACATTGTTGGATTCTGCCTTAACCGGATATATTGCCTTAACAGATCATATGAGACTAGGCCATTTAAAAGGAAGTCCACTTCAGAGCTTCACAATTCAGAAGGCTGGGATGTCCCAGGGAGTAGCCCTGGCAGGGGCCTGGTGCTGTCCCCCCTCACTGAGACAGCAGCAGGACAGCGAGGCCCAAGGCAAAGAGAGCAATCATAAGAGGCAGTGGGAAGCTCTCAAAACCAAACCCACCCAGGGAGAAAGGCATCCCTTTCCAGGACCTAATGGTTTCTCTTGAAAAAAATTTATTTTTTATTTGAAAGGCAGAGTTACAGCAAGAGGAAGAAACAGAAAGATATTCCATCCACTGGTTCCTCTCAAGTGGCTGCAAAGGCCAGGGCATAGCCAAGCCGAAGCCAGGAGCTTCATCTGGGTCTCCCACATGGGTGCAGGGGCCCCAGGACTTGGGACATCCTCCACTGCTTTTCCCAGGGACACCAGCAGGGAGCTGGATTGGCAGTGGAGCAGCCAGCCACGAACCAGGCACCTATTCAGGATGCTGGTGTCACAAGCGGAAATCTTACTTGCTGTGCTGCCATACCACAATTGCACCCTGATCTAATCACTTTTTTTTTTTTGAAGATTTATTTATTTACTTGAAAGTAAGAATTACACACAGAGAGAAGGAGAGGCAGAGAGAGAGAGAGGCCCTCCATCCACTGGTCCACCCACTAGATGGCCTCTTCCGGGTCTCCCATGCGGGTACAGGGACCCAGAGACCCAGGCCATCCTCTACTGCTTTTCCAGGCCATCAGCAGAGCTGGATCAGCTGAGAGGGAACCCACATGGGATGCCAGCACCTCAGGCAGTGGCTCAACCCACCACACCATAGCACCAGTCCCGCTAATCACTTCTTAAAGGCCCAGTCACCTCTCAGTAACGTTACATTCAGGTTCAGATTTCATTATGAGTTTTGGCAGAAACAAATCATATCCAGTTGGGAACTCAGCCCAGCTCTCCCACGTAAGTTTTAGGGACCCAACTGTTTTGAGCCACCACTGCTGCATCCCATGGTTCACAGTAGCAGGAAGCTGGGATCAGGAGCCAGAGCAGGACACTGGACCCAGGCACTTGTGGGAGACGGGCATCCTAACCACCCTCTTCATCAGCAGGGACGTTCTCAGATATACAACATAGAGAGAACAGTATAATGAGCCCTAGATTGCAATCGTCCGGCTTCAAAACTGATCAGCACGCTGCTGTCCATCAGCTGCCCCTGAAATATTTTTAAAACATGCCCTAGACAGCCTTTCTCCTGTTAATACGCAGTCTGTGCATTAACAGAATGTTTAAGTATAGCAATACCACAATGATACCCAATCAAACTAACAAAGCCTGAAATCATCCAGTATCTAGGTCTGTGTTTCATTATCATGCATGTTTAACTTTATTAAAACTTAAATTTCTGTTCTACCTTTAATATCATACAATGCAAATTACAAGAGAAATCATAAAATGATAAAATCCATACATACCAAAAGAAAAAAAAACTAAATTACAAAATTAAAAAGGGTAACAAAAAGATTTTAGCTTCCAGTTAATTTAATGGGCCACTACGATTAATCACTTTACTTTTTAAGGGAAAGACAAGCGCCTCGCTTTGAAAGCTTCCATGTAGCAAGAAATACTGCTTAAAACTTGGACCTGGGGGCCGGCACTGCAGCTCAATAGGCTAATCCTCTCCCTGCGGCACCGGCACACGGGGTTCTAGTCCCAGTCGGGGCGCCGGATTCTGTCCCGGTTGCCCCTCTTCCAGGCCAGCTCTCTGCTGTGGCTGGGAGTGCAGTGGAGGATGGCCCAAGTCCTGGGGCCCTGCACCCCATGGGAGACCAGGATAAGTACCTGGCTCCTGCCATCGGATCAGCGCGGTGTGCCAGCCGCAGCACGCCGGCCTCAGCGGCCACTGGAGGGTGAACCAAAGGCAAAGGAAGACCTTTCTCTCTGTGTCTCTCTCTCTCTCTCTCTCACTGTCCACTCTGCCTGTCAAAAAATTTAAAGATAAATAAATAAATAAAAAACTTGGACCTGAACCACTAATCAATAAAATAGCCAATATGAACACAACCATACAATAAAAAATGGAAATAATAATCAAAACAAATCAAAAGAGGAATATCTCAAAATAAAAACTATAGCAGGCATCTTAGAAACTGAGAAATTAGTTAAAGACAAATTATATTTTTGATGGCCCTTCAGTGAAAACTATATTAAAACTATATTAAACTATATTAAAATAAAACTATATTAAAACTATATTAAAAAGAATGTTAAAAAAACAGCAAATCATGCAATTAAACTGTCCGAGGACTTCTAAATACTTAGCATAATGTTAGAACAGATATTTACAAAACTGAAAATTTTGTTTCATCTCACAATTTCTACACTGCACAATTTTTTAGTTTTACAGATGCTGCTGATGAAGCTGCACTAACTTCAGGTAAATACAACTGATAACTGGAGTGCACCTGGATTGATCACAATCTGCATTGCTGTTTCGCTTTATCACTATGTGTAACTCAATAATATTTTCAAAAGAAAATATTTTCGTCTAATTTTCTGGTTCTGATATTAAACTTATACTAGCAACTTAAAATAAGACCTTTTTATGCCCACAAAGAGTGTCTGGAAGCCTGGATTCGTGCTGCTCTAACTGTCAGCGTCCAGGAGAATCACAGGTGAAGCCTCTGTGACCCAGACCTCTCTGGAAAGCTTCTGAACTGCAGGCGCACACTTTCAGGAAATACCATCTCCTCAAGCCTTCCTACTCCTTGCAGAGCACATCTGAAGCTGTGCTTTCCAAGGACTGTCCGTCTCTTCTAGCTTCCCGAATGCAGTGTGCAAACTGGTTACAGTCTTCGTGTGCGGCTCACCTGGGGCGCTGGGCAGGCAGCGCCGCCCCAGCCTGCGGCAGCCGAAGCTTCCCAGCTCCGCCCAGAGTCAAACCTCCTGACTGGGAAAGTCCGTGGCGTGGCGGCAGCACACGGAACCCAACTCGGCGGGGCCCTGGGAGGAGGCTGCTGCCCACAGGCCCCGCGGGCTGCGGTCCCTGAGCAGCTGTCCTGCCCGGCGCCCCTGCAGGGGACTCGGGACCCTGTCTACCCGCTCAGCCTCACTGCTCTGAACCCTTTTCCACCTGCAACACCACCCCAGTCAGTGGCTTCCCATGGCATCTCAGTGGCCCATGCGGGGACTGTCCCCTCTGATCCCTGGGGACCCACCTCCAACATGTGGCACAACCAGGAATCCACACCTGCCACTGGCCCAGGGTCACTCTCAGCCCGTCTCTTCTCCTTGACCTCGAGTCCTTAGCGGCCAGCTCGCCCTAGCTGGGCACTTCTTTGGCGAATCTGAAGGCCCTTGTTTGTGGTCCCCCGCACTGGCCATCCTCGGGGTGAGGTCTACACTTCTCCCCGTCTCACCTTAACGGGCTCCTCGGTCCCTCTGTCCTTCACGAGGTGGGAAGCCTCTTGCCTCCCCCACCTCAACCCCTCCCCCACCCCAACTCCTGCTGCCCACCCCATTCAGAAGGACCCTGGGCTGAAGGCCCCCGCGCCTCAAAGGTGAGTACAACTTTTTCTGCTGTCTTCCAGACCTGGGTTGGCCAATCTCAGGAGAGAAGCCTCAGGCCGCCTTCCAAAGAGGATAGCCCCACCAAGACGGCACCCCTTAAAGTGCGTCACTCGTTCCAGCAAGAGGGCCCCAGAAATGGTCTGCACTGGCTGCCCCTTAGCCGGGTCAGTTTGGGGATCCTGGAAAATCAGCATCTTGTTCTCCTTTGCAAAGCTGTCTGGCCCCAGGAAAGCGTCCAGCGTGGCAGGCCTGGCTGTTGAATGAAACTCTGAACTAGAATACCGCCCTTCAGCTTGACCTCTCCCCTCACCATCCTTCCAAATACCATGGCCCTGTCCCAAACCCCAAGCCACACAAAACCTGCCCGATGTGCCATGCTAGCTGTCACAGACCACCCTGACATGGATAACTTCTCCTCTACCCTCACCCAAAACTACCCCCTCGCAAAGACCCAACAGCCCTCTGCCCTATCAGGACCCACGCTGCCCTTCCCGAACCAGGTCAGGCACTGCCTGCGATCACCAGGACCCATCCACCCCACTCTGCAACACGCCGTCTGGCCCTCTGCGGAGCAGGACACAGGGAAAGGAGGCCCACCAGAGCTTATGTGTCCCTCCTTGAGTCACAGCTACCCCAGAGGCCAAACCCGGCCCACTCAGCCAGGACTCCTCGCTGTAAGACAGAATGCCAGGGATGCACTGTGGCGTTTGACTTGAGCTGGCAGGCCAACACCTGTGTTATTTTCACCACACGCTGCATGTGTGAGGAAAGGGCTCGCATCTGGTCTCTGGCCCGGTGAGGGGCTGAGGGGGCTTGCAGGCAGGCAGAGGGACAACTGCAGATGTACAGGGAACACCAGCGTCACATGCTCACAGGCTTACCTGCGGGCGTGAGAAAGGCCATCCAGAAACCCATCAATCACACCCACCTGCGGGAGGCTACTCGGGGGCCTGACGTTGACCCTGCCCTACTCCATCCAGTCTGGCTGAGGCCAGGCGAGAATTCACCCCCTTCCATCCTGGCTGTCTGGATCGTCAGTCGGGCTGCACCAGAGAGCAGACAAAAACTTCAAAAGCTAGGCCCCCCACTTCAAGTTCTTTCACAACCGGAGGAGAGCTCAAGGACTGAAAAGCAGAAAAAGGAAAGAGAGGGGACAGACGACAGGCCCAATACCTGGCAGCCCCCTCTGCGGGTTCCCTGTCCACCCAGGGATGACCAACTCCTGCCAGGGCACCACACACTTCCACTGCCACCAACCAGGACACAGGTCAGGAGTGCCAAATCCTGCGTCCCAGACCTTAGCGATCTGTACATAGCATGGAAGCAGAACTGCCTTCTCACCTGCATGTGAGAGGCGCACCCTGCGACAAGGTAACCAAGACAATGAATATTCCCGACTCCATCCCTTACCTTCGAGGAATCCAATGAAACAGAAGGGGGTAGCCCCGCCTTCTCAACTGGTGGGGCCCGGAGGCTCCAAGAGCTCCACGGCTGAGCCTTAGGCCATCCTGGAGGCAGCAGGTTACCAAACAGAATTCTTAGTGGACGCGGGGACACCTACTTTCCCTGCTCTCAATCTTCCTTACCGGGGCACATGGTCACCCCAAGCGCAGCTGCTTCAGCTCTGCACCCTAGGAGACGATATCTTACTGTCCTGCCAAGCTGCCTCTCCCCTTTACTAGGAAGCGGGGAGTCCTCACTGGAGCAGACGTAACAGAGACCCCAGGCTGGGGTCCTCAACTCCCAGGTGCGACCTTAGCTCCCATCCTCTCTCACACCCCTGGTGATTCCTATAATCTCTCTCCTCCTCACCCTCACTCTTAGGCCTCCAGAATACAGCAAATCCACTTTCAAATGGTAATGCAACAGGGATATCAACCCCTTCAGCATCAGATTCCCCCAGAGGCCACAGACCCTGGATAACGTGGACAGACATTTCCACACCAAATCAGGTGCTCTTCCCTGGGGCTCGGGCACCTGCTGGATCCCTGGGACACCAGGAACCACTGACAGACCAACAATCTCACGTGGGGTCAACGTGACCCCCTGACCAGCAGGAAGCGGTTACAGAAGACAGACTTTTGCCCACATGCCGAGGATCTGTCACTGTCAATAGGAGTGGGGGAAGGGCTGTGACCTGGGACACCTGGCAGGCAGGAAGTCCCCAGCTCGGCACTGGAAATTTCTCAGCTCTGCCCAGA
The DNA here is from genome assembly GCF_033115175.1 of Lepus europaeus. NCBI lineage: Eukaryota > Metazoa > Chordata > Mammalia > Lagomorpha > Leporidae > Lepus > Lepus europaeus. The sequence continues at coordinate 111,746,863 of NC_084837.1, forward strand.
AAGGCAAACCGCGTGACTGAGAAGATGCGTGGGCCCACACGAAAACCAAACTCAACGGGGGTGAGAGGAGGCTGCGGCCACACACACACACACACACACACACACGTGCGCGCGTACGCTTCTCAAACCTGCGCAGCAGATGGCGCTCGCTGTACCTTTACAGATTCAACACATCGGGCTTTATTCTGAGATCTGAACCTATTTGTTGTTCTTAAGCCTTGTTTTTGATTGGACTCCGACTCAGAAGTAGACACTCTCACACAAGACAGCCTGCACCTCTTGGCAATCTGCTCCTGGTGTTTTTCTTTGGCCTCCGTCTAATGGTTCACTCCCCAGATGGCCTGAGCTGCACCAATCTGAAGCCAGGAGCTTCTTCCAGGTCTCCCACATGGATGCAGGGGCCCAAGGACTTGGGCCATCTTCTACTGCTTTCCCAGGCCACAGCAGAGAGCTGGATTGGAAGTGGAGCAGCAGGGACTAGAACCAGCATCCATATGGGATGCTAGCACTGCAGGCCAAGGCTTTACCTGCTATGCCACAGCACCGGCCCCTCCAGAGAATTCTTTCACCACCAGCAATACTGGCCCCAACTGGTGGCTTCCTGTGACACCTTTTATTACTTTGTAATATCTGCAGGACCTCTGCCAACACTGCCTATTTCATGACTGGTGTGACACCTTGTTTTTTCTTGATCAGGATGACTGGAAGTCCATAAATAAAATTTTATTATTGTATTTAAAGAACCACCATTTGGTTTTGTTGAGTTTCTCTATGCAGTCCTACGTAATTTCTTTCTTTCTATTGGGTTTAACTTACTGTTACATTCTAACTCAAGAGATGCACACCAAGTAGATCTTCGCTTGTCCTATTTTCTACTATCACAAACGAGGATGGAAAATCATCCCAAAGCATAGCTTTACCTTAATCTCACGAGTGTTTAATGTTTGCTTTCATTCCGTTCACTTTTTCTAATTTTCACTGTGATGTCCCATCTGATTCAAGGAATTATTGAGAAGTATTTCAGGAATTCTACAGCTGTAATTTTTCCCTTGATTTCTAATTTAATCCCATGGTGATCAGTGACAAACAGTGATTTAAATGACCTGACGAATCTAGAGAGCCTTGTCTGATGGCCCATGTTCCATGTGTGCTGGAGTATGTGTTTGGACTTATAGTTCTGGGTGTGACAAAACAACGTGTATCCAACCTGGCCCTCATCCTGCCAAAAACAACAGCAAAGCTGGACACGGCGGATAAATGAAAGGTTTAAAGGCCTTAGAAGGCAACCAACGAGAGCTGCAGTTCCTGAGCCAGGGGAAGGGCCACAACACCCTCGCGTTTTCCCAGAGGTCATCTGAAATTCCAAGTCCAGGAATGAGTCCTAGCAGAAACCAGCCTCCTGACAGCCCAGACACTGGAGACCAGCAGATCGAAAGCCAGGGAATGTCAGAGGCAAACATCTTAGAGGAAGCTGGGAAGTGCAGGGAAGTGAGCCCAAAAATCTGCATCCCATCTCCCCTGGAGAAGTCTGACAACCACTGAGTTCTGCATATACAAGGCAAGACTCCCAGAACCTAGCAGAACGCAACAGCTGGGAAGGTCATGAGCTCGGCAGCTACTGGAGCCATTGCTTAGTGCTGAGGAAGGAAAAGGCTGAATCCAGGAATGCAGGGGCCCTGGCCAACAACCCTGGTGTACAGCTGAGACCCCAAAACGAACAGGACAAAACTCAAACATCAGCCTTAAAGTCTGAAGTCAAACTCTGAAAGAACCAGGGTAGTCCGCTTGTTCTCTATCACCTTGACACAGGAAAAAAACATTTTCAGGAGAAGTCACTATAATTTTTAATACATAATGTTTAGACATCCAGTTACAAATTGTAAGGCATACTTTACATAAGGGGGGCGGGGGCCAGACAACTGAAAACTTCCCAAACTGTTTTTAACATTACATCAAAGGCAACTCAGATACTTAATTTTTCAGGGACAGATGTCTTAAATTAGCTATGATAGACTAATTCAACATGGAAAGATGGAGACTTCCCAGGACTGGAGGCTACCCATCAATGATCAAGTGGAAATTCCAGCACAGATAAACAATGGCTCATCAGCAGGTTTGATACACAGGCAGAGGATTAGCAAATTCAGAATATGAATACGTATCAATAAAAAGTATCCAGACCCAAGTATCCAAAGAAAACAGGATGCAGAATTAGTGACACAAGTCAGTGTGTCAAGTTCATTAACCAGATGTTCAGACGCTCTACGCCTTCCCTGATTTTCGTCTATTTCTAACTATCAATTATTGATACAACCATACTAATACTTCCCAGTGTGAGTGTAGATTTGTCAATTTTTCCTTTCAGTTCTGTAAATTGTTTTATATTTTGAAGTTATTTTAGGTACATATAAACTGACAATTATGACATCTTAATATTGAACTGATATTTTATAAATCCCTTCTGTTGAACTGATCCTTTAATCATTAAGAAATAGCTCCCTTTAAAATGGGTCTTGCCTGTTTTGTCTAATATTAACAGTAATGCCAGCCTTAATTTTGACAAGATATGCAGTCTGTTTTTTTCTTCCAATTTTTCTATGTCTTCATATCAAAGGCATGTATCTTATAAGCAAAATTAATTGGGTTTTGGCTGGCGCCATGGCTCACTAGGCTAATCCTCTGCCTGCGGCGCCGGAACTCCGGGTTCTAGTCCCAGTTGGGGCGCCGGTTGCCCCGGTTGCTCCTCTTTCTGTCCAGCTCTCTGCTGTAGCCCAGGAAGGCAGTGGAGGATGGCCCTAGTGCTTGGGCCCTGCATCCGCATGGGAGACCAGGAGGAAGCACCTGGCTCCAGGCTTCGGATCAGCACAGTGTGCCGGCCATAGCAGCCATCTGGGGGGTGAACCAACAGAAGGAAGACCTTTCTCTCTTTCTCTCTCATTGTCTAACTCTGTAAAAATAAAAAAAAAATTGTGTTTTGCTTTAAATGCAGGCTTACAAACTGCTTTTGTAACTGAACACCTAAAAAAATTTATATTTCATGTAGGACATACCTTTGTAAACTCTGAGAAAATGCCAAGACTACAGAAAAATAAACCCCATGTATTACTCTCCTCTCTTATGCATTGATGTGAAAACTCTTCATTGGACATCATCTTGGCTTCCCAGGACACTATGCTTCACACAGGGAGTGCACACCCACTGTCCCTGGATGCTGACTCCTCGGGTCCTCCACTCCTCACACAGGGAGTGCACACCCAGTGTCCCCTATATGCTGACTCCTCGGGTCCTCCACTCCTCATACATGGAGTGCACACCCAGTGTCCCTGGATGCTGACTCATCGGGTCCTCCACTCCTCACACAGGGAGTGCACACCCAGTGTCCTCGGCATGCTGACTCCCTCGGGTCCTCCACTCCTCACACAGGGAGTGCACACCCAGTGTCCCTGGATGCTGACTCCTCGGGTCCTCCACTCCTCACACAGGGAGTACACACCCAGTGTCCCTGGATGCTGACTCCCTCGGGTCCTGCACTCCTCACACAGGGAGTGCACACCCAGTGTCCCTGGATGCTGACTCCTCGGGTCCTCCACTCCTCACACAGGGAGTGCACACCCAGTGTCCCTGGATGCTGACTCCTCGGGTCCTCCACTCCTCACACAGTGAGTGCAACCCAGTGTCCCTGGATGCTCACTCCCTCGGGTCCTCCACTCCTCACACAGGGAGTGCACACCCAGTGTCCCCGGCATGCTGACTCCTCAGGTCCTCCACTCCTCACACAGGGAGTGCACACCCAGTGTCCCTGGATGCTGACTCCTCGGGTCCTCCACTCCTCACACAGGGAGTGCACACCCAGTGTCCCTGGATGCTGAATCCCTCGGGTCCTCCACTCCTCACACAGGGAGTGCACACCCAGTGTCCCCGGCATGCTGACTCCTCGGGTCCTCCACTCCTCACACAGGGAGTGCACACCCAGTGTCCCCAGCATGCTGACTCCTCGGGTCCTCCACTCCTCACACAGGGAGTGCACACCCAGTATCCCCTGGATGCTGACTCCCTCGGGTCCTCCACTCCTCACACAGGGAGTGCACACCCAGTGTCCCCTGGATGCTGACTCCTCGGGTCCTCCACTCCTCACACAGGGAGCGCACACCCAGTGTCCCTGGATGCTGACTCCTCGGGTCCTCCACTCCTCACACAGGGAGTGCACACCCAGTTTCCCTGGATGCTGACTCCCTCGGGTCCTCCACTCCTCACACAGGGAGTGCACATCCAGTGTCCCCGGCATGCTGACTCCCTCGGGTCCTCCACTCCTCACACAGGGAGCGCACACCCAGTGTCCCCTATATGCTGACTCCTCGGGTCCTCCACTCAAACACACAGGGAGTGCACACCCAGTGTCCCTGGATGCTGACTCCTCGGGTCCTCCACTCCTCACACAGTGAGTGCACACCCAGTGTCCCCTATATGCTGACTCCCTCGGGTCCTCCACTCCTCACACAGGGAGTGCACACCCAGTGTCCCCTATATGCTGACTCCTCGGGTCCTCCACTCCTCACACAGGGAGTGCACACCCAGTGTCCCTGGATGCTGACTCCTCGGGTCCTCCACTCCTCACACAGGGAGTGCACACCCAGTGTCCCTGGATGCTGATTCCTCGGGTCCTCCACTGCTCACACAGCAAGTGCAAACCCAGTGTCCCTGGATGCTGAATCGCTCGGGAGCTCCACTCCTCACACAGGGAGTGCACATCCAGTGTCCCCTGGATGCTGACTCCTCGGGTCCTCCACTCCTCACACAGTGAGTGCACACCCAGTGTCCCCTGGATGCTGACTCCTCGGGTCCTCCACTCCTCACACAGGGAGCGCACACCCAGTGTCCCTGGATGCTGACTCCTCGGGTCCTCCACTCCTCACACAGGGAGTGCACACCCAGTTTCCCTGGATGCTGACTCCCTCGGGTCCTCCACTCCTCACACAGGGAGTGCACATCCAGTGTCCCCGGCATGCTGACTCCCTCGGGTCCTCCACTCCTCACACAGGGAGCGCACACCCAGTGTCCCCTATATGCTGACTCCTCGGGTCCTCCACTCAAACACACAGGGAGTGCACACCCAGTGTCCCTGGATGCTGACTCCTCGGGTCCTCCACTCCTCACACAGTGAGTGCACACCCAGTGTCCCCTATATGCTGACTCCCTCGGGTCCTCCACTCCTCACACAGGGAGTGCACACCCAGTGTCCCCTATATGCTGACTCCTCGGGTCCTCCACTCCTCACACAGGGAGTGCACACCCAGTGTCCCTGGATGCTGACTCCTCGGGTCCTCCACTCCTCACACAGTGAGTGCACACCCAGTGTCCCTGGATGCTGATTCCTCGGGTCCTCCACTGCTCACACAGCAAGTGCAAACCCAGTGTCCCTGGATGCTGAATCGCTCGGGAGCTCCACTCCTCACACAGGGAGCGCACACCCAGTGTCCCTGGATGCTGACTCCTCGGGTCCTCCACTCCTCACACAGGGAGTGCACACCCAGTGTCCTTGGATGCTGACTCCCTCGGGTCCTCCACTCCTCACACAGGGAGTACACACCCAGTGTCCCTGGATGCTGACTCCCTCGGGACCTCCACTCCTCACACAGGGAGTGCACACCCAGTGTCCCTGGATGCTGACTCCTCGGGTCCTCCACTCCTCACACAGGGAGTGCACACCCAGTATCCCTGGATGCTGACTCCTCGGGTCCTCCACTCCTCACACAGGGAGTGCACATCCAGTGTCCCCTGGATGCTGACTCCTCGGGTCCTCCACTCCTCACACAGGGAGTGCACACCCAGTGTCCTTGGATGCTGACTCCTCGGGTCCTCCACTCCTCACACAGGGAGTGCACACCCAGTGTCCCCGGCATGCTGACTCCCTCGGGGCCTGCACTACTCACACAGGGAGTGCACACCCAGTGTCCCTGGATGCTGACTCCTCGGGTCCTCCACTCCTCACACAGGGAGTGCACACCCAGTGTCCCCGATATGCTGACTCCCTCGGGACCTCCACTCCTCACACAGGGAGTGCACACCCAGTGTCCCTGGATGCTGATTCCTCGGGTCCTCCACTGCTCACACAGCAAGTGCAAACCCAGTGTCCCTGGATGCTGAATCGCTCGGGAGCTCCACTCCTCACACAGGGAGTGCACACCCAGTGTCCCTGGATGCTGACTCCTCGGGTCCTCCACTCCTCACACAGGGAGTGCACACCCAGTGTCCCTGGATGCTGACTCCTCGGGTCCTCCACTCCTCACACAGTGAGTGCACACCCAGTGTCCTCTGGATGCTGACTCCTCGGGTCCTCCACTCCTCACACAGGGAGTGCACACCCAGTGTCCTTGGATGCTGACTCCCTCGGGTCCTCCACTCCTCACACAGGGAGTACACACCCAGTGTCCCTGTATGCTGACTCCCTCGGGACCTCCACTCCTCACACAGGGAGTGCACACCCAGTGTCCCTGGATGCTGACTCCTCGGGTCCTCCACTCCTCACACAGGGAGTGCACACCCAGTATCCCTGGATGCTGACTCCTCGGGTCCTCCACTCCTCACACAGTGAGTGCACACCCAGTGTCCCCTGGATGCTGACTCCTCAGGTCCTCCACTCCTCACACAGGGAGTGCACACCCAGTGTCCTTGGATGCTGACTCCCTCGGGTCCTCCACTCCTCACACAGGGAGTGCACACCCAGTGTCCCCTAGATGCTGACTCCTCGGGTCCTCCACTCCTCACACAGGGAGTGCACACCCAGTGTCCCCTGGATGCTGACTCCTCGGGTCCTCCACTCCTCACACAGGGAGTGCACACCCAGTGTCCCTGGATGCTGACTCCCTCGGGTCCTCCACTCCTCACACAGGGAGTGCACATCCAGTGTCCCCGGCATGCTGACTCCCTCGGGTCCTCCACTCCTCACACAGGGAGTGCACACCCAGTGTCCCTGGATGCTGACTCCCTCGGGACCTCCACTCCTCACACAGGGAGTGCACACCCAGTGTCCCCTATATGCTTACTCCTCGGGTCCTCCACTCCTCACACAGGGAGTGCACACCCAGTGTCCCTGGATGCTGACTCCTCAGGTCCTCCACTCCTCACACAGGGAGTGCACACCCAGTGTCCCTGGATGCTGACTCCTCGGGTCCTCCACTCCTCACACAGTGAGTGCACACCCAGTATCCCCTGGATGCTGACTCCTCGGGTCCTCCACTCCTCACACAGTGAGTGCACACCCAGTGTCCCCTGGATGCTGACTCTTCGGGTCCTCCACTCCTCACACAGTGAGTGCACACCCAGTGTCCCTGGATGCTGACTCCTCGGGTCCTCCACTCCTCACACAGGGAGTGCACACCCAGTGTCCCTATATGCTTACTCCTCGGGTCCTCCACTCCTCACACAGGGAGTGCACACCCAGTGTCCCTGGATGCTGACTCCTTGGGTCCTCCACTCCTCACACAGGGAGTGCACACCCAGTGTCCCTGGATGCTGACTCCTCGGGTCCTCCACTCCTCACACAGGGAGTGCACACCCAGTGTCCCGAGCATGTTGACTCCCTCGGGTCCTCCACTCCTCACACAGGGAGTGCACACCCAGTGTCCTTGGATGCTGACTCCCTCGGGTCCTCCACTCCTCACACAGGGAGTGCACACCCAGTGTCCCTGGATGCTGACTCCTCGGGTCCTCCACTCCTCACACAGGGAGTGCACACCCAGTATCACCTGGATGCTGACTCCCTCGGGTCCTCCACTCCTCACACAGGGAGTGCACACCCAGTGTCCCCGGCATGCTGACTCCCTCGGGTCCTGCACTCCTCACACAGGGAGTGCACACCCAGTATCCCCTGGATGCTGACTCCCTCGGGTCCTGCACTCCTCACACAGGGAGTGCACACCCAGTGTCCCCTATATGCCGACTCCCTCTGGTCCCCCACTCCTCACACAGGGAGTGCACACCCAGTGTCCCTGGATGCTGACTCCTCAGGTCCTCCACTCCTCACACAGGGAGTGCACACCCAGTGTCCCTGGATGCTGACTCCCTCGGGTCCTCCACTCCTCACACAGGGAGTGCACACCCAGTGTCCCTGGATGCTGACTCCCTCAAGGTTCCTCCACCCCTTCACACATTTCTAGCTTTCCACCTGTCATTGCTATCCACCCACCACCTGAAAAACTCTAGGCAGTATTTCTTTTGGACAAGCGTGCTGACTTAAAATTTTCTCCATGTTTATTTGTCCAGAATTGTCATGACTTCACCTTCATTTGTTATGGATGCTTTTGCTGGAGACAGAATTCTAACTTCTTCGGCATCTTAAAGACATCATTCCACTGTCAGCCAAGTTCCATCATTTCTGTTGTGCAGTCAGCCACAAGCTCACTCTTGTTCTTTTGAAAATATCTTTCTGTTGAGACAACTGGCTTTGCATTTTCCTCTCTTAGGGTTTATAGTTCCTTTTGAATCTCTCAACAGTTAGGGGAAGCTCTTCATCCCTCTCCCAATGCTGCCCCTGTACCAGGCACTCCACCCTTCTACAGGAATTTCATGGATCATATGAAGTCACAAGACCAAGCAGAGACTCCTGGGGAGGGAACCTGGCTCCACCACTCCACAGTGGAAGTGACATGTGAACACGGGGATGGGAAGAACTCCTGCAACCATCTTTGCAGACCATCTACCACAGTGCCCACCTTGTCTTCTGACTGCCACAATCTCCCGAGAATTGCCAGCAACACATCCAGTGATATGAGCCTTGGGGCCAGTGCTGGGGTGCAGTGTGTTAAGCCACCATCTGCAGCACCAGCATCCTTTACAGGCATGGTTCTGCGTGTCAGCTGCTCCACTTCCAACCCAGCTCCTCCCTAACCATCTGGGACTCAGTGAATGACGGCTCAAGTTCCTCAGACCCTGACACCCATGTGGGAGATCTGGATGAAGCTCCTGGCTCCTGGCTTCAGCTTGGCCCAGCCTTAACCACTTCAGCTTATCTCTGTCTCTCCTTCTCTCTTTCAAATAAATCGTAAAATGTGTCTATCAGCCTTGAAGACTGTTAGGATCTATATCAGATCTGGATGAATTCATCACATGTGGGTTTTCTTTATCCAGAAACCAGGGAGAGCTCAGCAGGGGAACAGGCTGGAGGTGGAAGTGAGCAGAAGGGACCTACACACTACAGAACCCTTCACTTTGTCCCCTGTTTCAATAAACTGCTCCCACCTTCCAGTGTGCCCAGCAGGCCTCAACCTTCCCCAGAGAATAAGCCTCCAGGCTTTGCCGTGACCCAGGAGGGAAGTCACCCTCCTCTCAGAGACTGGGCATGGTCCCCTCCCCTCAGAGGCGGAGAGGTGGGGTCCCTTCCCCTCAGAGGTGGAGAGGCAAGTGGGGTCCCCTCCCCTCAGAGGTGGGCACAGTACCCCTCTTCAGAGGCGGGCACGGTCCCCTCCCCTCAGAGGTGGAGAGGCAGGTCCGGCAGGTGGGGTCCCCTCCCCTCAGAGGCGGGCACGGTCCCCTCCCCTCAGAGGTGGAGAGGCAGGTGGGGTCCCCTCCCCTCAGAGGCAGGCACGGTCCCCTCCCTTCAGAGGTGGGCAGGCAGGATGGGGGGCTGTGGGCCGCTGGTGGCTCTGGAAGCGGCACTCCCACCTTCAGCCTCCCTTCCAGACACCTGATCCCCCCGACTTCTGGGCCTTCTAGGAATTCTGCGGGGAACAAAGATGCTTTTTGGTTCCGACCCTTTCCTGAGCTGAGGGTTCAGTAGCTCGTGCACATTTTGTCCATTACCATGAGAACCTCTCCTCCAACTTCCAAAACTTTGCTCATAAAATCACTTCTCTTGCCACTTTTTCCTGAAGTCCACTTTTAAAATCCTTTATACTGTATTATCTATGTTTGGAGGAGAGTAAATTAAATACATACAGTCACTCTGTCATCTTTAACAGGAATTATTTTTTCTGGAACATAATTCCAAAGTCAATAGCACACCTGGTGTACTATGAATCAGTGAAGGTATATTCCCTAACACTGTGCATAACAGCATGGGGAACCCCAAATCTGAAGACTGCAGAGGTCTGAAACAAAACTCCCCAATGCATTAATAAAGATATAGTTAATCTCTACCATTTCATTTCAACCTAGTGGACTATTCATGAATAATCTAATAGCACTGCTTTAAATGAAACGTGATAGGCCCTATAACTTGATACCTCTATTGCAATTTTACATCACATTTCTCTCAGACTCTTTCAAGACACAGAAACTAAGATGTATGATTCCACATTTTCCTAATAGGAAGAACCCTTGCCTACTGTCAATTTTCTACTAATGAGTCTGCATAAGGAAACCAAAGGCAATGTAAGAATATGGATGGGGGGGAGCAGTGCTGTGGCAAAGCAGGTAAAGCTGCCATCTACAGTGCCAGCATCCCATATGGGCACCGGCTGGAATCCTAGCTGTTCAACGTCCCCTCCAGCTCTGTTATGGACTGGGAAAGCAGTGGAAGATAGCCTAAGTCCTTGGGCCCCTGAATTCACACGGGAAACCTGGAAGAAGCTCCTGGCTTCTGGCTTCAGATCAGCACAGCTCCAGCCATTGCGGCCATCTGGTGTGTGGGGGGGAGGTGAACCAGCAGATGAAAGACCCCCCTCCCCCCGCCTCTGCCTCTCTGTAACTCTGCCGTTCAACTAAATACATCAATCTTTAAAAAAAAAAAAAAGGATTTTTTTTTTGAAAGACTTAAGGGCAGGGTTACGTAGAAAGGGAGGGAGGGAGGGAGGAAGGGAGAAGGAGAGCACGAGAGAGAGAGAGAGAGAGAGAGAGAGAGAGAGAGAGAGAGAAACCTCCCATCTGCTGGTTCACTCCCCAAATGGTTACAATGGCCAAGCCAGGCCAAGAGCTTAGAACCACATCCAGGTCTCCCATATGGGTGGTAGAAGCCCAAGCACCTGGGCCATCTTCCACTGCTTTCCAGGCACATTAGCAGGGAGCTGGATCAGAAGCAGAGCAGCCAGGACTCATACCAGTACTCAGACTGGATGCCGGCACTGCAGGCTGCATTACGATGCCTGCCCCAAAGGTTTTATTTTAAAGAGGCCAATGTAAGCCACTGAGGTCAAAAGAGAAAAGCAAAACACGTGCATAATACAAAGATCTCAATGTCTTTTTTATGTACAGTTAGTCACTTCTTTGTGAGCCAAAACTCTGATTGGATTTCCACTGGAGAGAAAAAAAGGCAGTTTTTGGAGCTCTCCTTAACTCGTAACATAAACTTACCTCGGTTTATCATTCTAAAATCCCAGCCTCTGGAAATGCATAAAAATATATGAATTTCTACACAAATGGTTACCTGAACAAAATTCTTAAGAGACAAACGGTTCACAGTAGGCCAACATAATGAAACTCTTAGAATGTATCCCTTAATTATTCTGACGGTACGGAAAAGAGGCTTGTGAGGAACGATACATATGGAATAGTACCAGCAGCACTGAAGTAAGAATCAAATATTAATCAGCTGTGCTACTGTGACGGATACGCTGTCTGGAGAAAGGAAAAGCCCACTTTTTTTCTACTGGAAGTCAGAAGAATTCTAACGGAACTTACATAGGAACTGACCAAAGACATCATTCCCCTGAAACTTCACACACAGGAAACCTGAACACAGAATGCTCTCCCTAAGCTATGATAATCCTGGGAAGTAGTTGTGCTCAGCGACAAGTTTTTTTAAGACTGAAAATAAAAAGATTATCTTAGATTTGCACTAAGGTAAATTAGTATCATACAGATGATGCAAAAAAAAGGTAAATACACAGTTCCACCCAGACCGATTTGAAAGAGAATAAACACCTCTATACATTCACGTGTGTAGTACAGAAAAAGAGTCAGGCACTTGCCATTTCTGCGTGAAGTCTTCTGCACAGGCACTGGTGGGCCAGGCTGGGGGGGGGCCACGTCGGAAGCAGCAGTGGAGCCTGTGTGATGAGCTTTCACCTTGTCCGCCCAGCTGACACCTGCGGGAGCCAGACGGGGAGCAGCCACTGTCCCAGGAGAACCCCTACACAGAAAAGGGGTTGAAATACAAAAGCAGTAAGTGGACATACGTGAATATATGTAAATTTTAAATTCTGTGCATGCGTGTATCCACATATGTAGAAAAATACAATCCCACAGCAACTTAAGAGAATTATATTTATAAATGTATCTGGATCTAATGCTTCATTAATTTTATAAAAGATAATGTATGGGAACAAAGAGGAGAAAGTAACAAAGACAGCAGAGGAGTCTAGCTGTTTAAAAGAAAAACTCACGTAAATGGGGAATCACAATAAAATTATGCATAGGTACATCATACCTTTCTATTTTCATTTTATTTTAATAACATAAATGTGTAATAGCTTGTCAATCTTGATTCAGGCACTGATGCGTCATGAACAACACACAATCGTGGCTCATTTAACCAACAGTGAACATTCAGTGTCAACTGCGCAACAACTTAACACACAGTTCTCCTCAACTTTAATATCTTTCCTAAACTTCCAGTTGGCCTGGCCACTCACGTGATGGCAAGTTTATTTAAAAGTTCACTTTTGGGGCTGGCACTGTGGCATAGTAGGTTAATCCTCCACCTGTGGCGCCAGCATCCCATATGGGCACCGGTTCTAGTCCCGGCTGCTCCTCTTCCAATCCAGCTCTCTGCTGTGGCCTGGGAAAGCAGAAGATGGCCCAAGTCCTTGGGCCCCTGCACCCACGTGGGAGACTGGGAAGAAGCACCTGGCTCCAGGCTTCGGATCGGCGCAACTCCGACCATTGCAGCCACTGGGGAGTGAACCAATGGATGGAAAACCTTTCTCTCTGTTTCTCCCTCTCACTGTCTGTAACTCTACCTCTCAAATAAATAAATAAAATCTTTTTTTTAAAAAAAGTTCACTTTTATCAAAGTTTCCCAAAAACATGTCTTAGTTTTCATAGAAACAATGATACTTTTTGCACTCATATTTCACTAGCTTAATTGTTAAATTATGAGTTAAACTAATGAAAACAATTTGCATATTCAACCAGCAAAAGCAGAAGTGAGTAGTTACTACTGAATGCAGCCTAGGCTCACAATTGTTTAACACGTTAAAAAACAACAGAGCCAGCGCTGTGACGTAGCGGGTAAAGCCACCAACTGCAATGCCAGCATCCCATATGGGCACCGGTTTGAGTCCTGGCTGCTCCACTTCCAATCTAGCTTCCTGCTAATGTGCCTGAGAAAGCAATGGAAGATGGCCCAAGTGCTTGGGCCCCTGTTACCTTATGGGAGACCCATAACAGCCTGGCTCCTGGCTCCTGGCTCCTGGCTTTGGATCATCTCAGCTTTGGCCACTGCAGCCAACTAGGGAGTGAACCAACAGATGGAAGACTCCTCTCTCTCTCTGCCTCTCATTATCTCTGTGTAACTCTGACTTTCAAATAAATAAATAAATCTTAAAAAAAAAACAGCATGTTTTACACTGATGACAAAGATTCTCAATTAGACTAGCAGCTAGTTATAGGGAGATCAGTTTGAGAATTTCTACTACATCTGCCTTAAAGCTTGCAGTGAGAAACCATGCACTATACAATATTCAGAACTAGGGACCAATGGAACACAATACAGACCAAGCTCCATAAAGCAGCGCTCAAATACACAAACATTTGCTCTTGTTTGTTTATATATCTTTGGCTAAGGGCCACGTAGAGTGACGTCATCAAGCATCACCAAATGCCATACTATCTAGAGGCGGACGCTATGGGAGAGTAGCTTAAGCGGCTACGAGAGACACCCATCCCTTACGGGACTGCCGGTTCTAGCTCCAGCAGCTCAGCTTCCTGCTAATGCATCCTGGAAGGCGGCAGGATGGCTCCAGGGCTTGGACCCCTGCCTGCCCCCCACACAGGAGACCTGCATGGAGTTCCTGACCCCTGGCTTCAGCCTGGCCCCTCAGGCATGTGGGGGAATGAATCAGCAGATGGAAGGTATCTCTCTCCCTCTGTCTGTCTCTCTGTCACTCTTTCAAGTACATGAAAACACACATTCAAAAGCCATACTACCTAGTAACTTCATAAGGGAACCTGAAAGCAAAACTTTGATTCTATTGAACAAACAACCAGTTTTTACCACAAGCCTTTTACCACAGTGGCACATACTTGGGATATACAGACAGAGAAGATTTTTGGTTTAAGGTCATAGCATAAACACACACACACACACACAGATGTTAAAACAACTGTGACACACTGCAAATGTAGTAACAATTCAGCTATTTCCAACAGTTAGCAGTGATCCAGGTAAAAGCTGTTACCTTTGACACAAGGTGGGAGAAGAGAAGCAGCCGAGCAAGGCTCAGTTGAAGAGAAGAGAGAACTGACCAGGCCAACTGCTTTCCATCCCTCTACTACGTACCAACTGGTAAGACTCCCTGTACAGAATCAGCATTCCGACAAATCCTTGTCTTACGACCAAACTTCCCAGGGGCATTTGTCAGAAAACAAATGTGTCACCTTATTAAAAATGTTTTTATTATTTTGATTTCTTTGATGGATCATCTGCTGCTTCACTCTCCAAATGCCTGCAACAAGTGGGCTAGGCCAGGCCAAAGCCATGGACCTGGAACTCAAGCTGGGTCTTCCGCATGGGCAGCGGGGAGCCCAGTCCCTGGCAGAGCCATCACCTGCTGCCTCCTAGGCTGCTCGAGCAGGAAGGCAGGGCGCTAACCCAGACACTCCACTACAGGATGCACACACTCAGAGCAACACCTTAACTGCTGCACCGACACCCAGCCTGGGACAAACCTCACAGTTACCACAGGCGGCAGTAATATCTGAGGTAAACGAAAGGCTAACCGAAAACCTTAGAGGACACTGGAGAATAAACACCCTTAGAGGGCTTTGAACAGGTCCCACATATTCCTGGGGATCAGGCAGCGCTCTCTCTCTGTCTCTCTCTCTCTCTCTCTCTCTCACACACACACACACACACACAGAGCAATGTCATGTGCACGCCAGGAGCCTCATCTCTCACCTCTGACTGGCCTGGATGCACCCACAAAGCAGGGAGCAACGCAAAGGCAGCTTGCAAACTGGAGAGGGCACCACTAGTGTGCAGCACTGCACAAGGCCTGCGAGGTTCACAGGCTCAGAGCAGGTGAGAAACCTCTATCAAGAACTGAGGGCTCAGCGGACACACAGACTTTAGTGGCCGCACATGGCAAACGATGCCCTACATAAACAACCACAAGCTACCGTGACAGTAACAATCAGAACGGCCACACTTTCTTAAAAATGCTTAGCTCTCAACAACAAAAAGCCCACAAGACATGCAAACAAAGAGGAAAGTATGGCTCGCTCCCTGCAGGAACAGAGAGGCCAGACACTGCGCTCACCGCTCACCGGACGAAGACGCTACCTTAGCTATGGAATTGCAATCACGGCACACTCAGAAGGAAACCACACCTCTGGAAACAAAGTGTGAGAGCAAAGGTTTACAAAAAACAGCATCAACAAAGACAAAATAAACGTAAAAAAGCACCACAACAGGGGACGGCGCTGTGGCGTCGGTAAAGACGGTTCGAGTCCCGACTGCTCCACTTCCGATCCAGCTCTCTGCTGTGGCCTGGGAAAGCAGTAGAGGATGGCCCAAGTCCACGGGCCCCTGAACCTGCATGGGAGACCCTGAAGAAGCTCCTGGCTCCTGGCTTTGGATCGGTACAGCTCTGGCCGTTGCAGCCATCTGGGGAGTGAACCAGCAGATGGAAGACCTCTCTCTCTCTCTGTCTCTCTCTGCCTCTGCCTTTCAGTAACTCTGCCTTTCAAATAAATAAGTAAATCTTAAAAAAAAAAAAAAAAACAAAAAAAAAACCAGACATTCTAGAGTTGAAGACTACAATAACTGAAATACAACATTCACAAGAGGGGTTCGGCAGAAAAGGAGACCTGGCAGGATGGCGGATCACACACTTGAGGAAAGGTGGATGGAGATCACCTCCTCTGTGCAAGGGAAAGGAGAAAGCACGCGGGAGGTGACCAGAGCCCCACAGACCAGAGCGCTACCATGTGACAGTGGGGTTCCCAGGTACAGGAGAGGAAGAGGCAGCACAGCACCGCGGGGCAGGCGTGTGGATGCCGCGACCCCTTCAGCACTCGGGATGTGGGCATCCCCTATCAGAGCGGCTTCTGATCCAGCTCCCTGCTAACGCGCAGGCTGGGAGGCGGCCGATGGCGGCTCCGTTACGTGGTTCCCTGCCACCCACGTGGGAGACACGGACTGAATTCTGGGTTCCTGGCTTCAGCCTGTCCCAGCCGTGGCCACTGTGGGCATCTGGAGAGTCAATCTGTGGGTAGAAGATCTTGTTTCTCCTCTCTGAATCTCTTTCAAATACAATCAAAATAATTCTTAACAAAGGAATATTAGAAGAAATCATGGGCAAAACCTTCCTGAATTTGATGAAAACACGAATCTACACATCCAAGAGATTCAACACACTCCAAGCAGGCTGAACGCCGACAGCCACGCTAACACATCACAGCCAAGCCCTGGAGCCTGGGAGGACCGCGGAAGCACCGAGGGAGAAGCGGCGCACCTCGTGGAAGGCTCCCTGCCGACTGCAGCAGCTGACTGCTCGTCAGAAACCATCAGGTCAGAAGGCAGTGAGACGACAGATTCAAAGTGCAGAGAGAAAAACACTGCTAACTGTGAATTCCACATACTGCAAAACCACTCGTCAAAACGGAAACTGGCATCGTGGTACAGGGGGCTAAGCCCAGCTTATGCTGCTGGCATCCCATATCAGAGTGCTGGCTTGAGTTCCCACTGTTCTGCTTCCAATCCAGCCCCCTGCTAATGTACCTGGGAAAGTAGGAGAGAGTACTTGGGCCCCTGGGACCCATGTGGGGGACCCAGAGATAGTCCCAGGTTCCTGGCTTCAGCCTAGTGCAGCCCTGGCTACTGCAGACATATGGGGACTGAACCAGCAGACAGAAGGTATCTGTCTCTGTCTATCTCAGAGTCTCTCTTTGTCTCTACCTCTCTCTGAGTCACTCTTTCAAATAAATACATTGAAACATATAAAGATACATTCCTAGATAAACAAAAACTGGGGCTGGCATTGTGGCATAGCAGATAAAAGCGCCACCTGGAATGCCAGCATCCCACAAGCTGACAAGAGCAGCAGCAGACGGCCCTACTGCTGCAGGCCCCTGCACCCACGTTGGGAGGCCCGGGCGAAGGTCCTGGTGTCTGGCCTCAGACTGGCCTAGCCCTGGCTGCTGTGACTATCTGGGAAGTAACTAGTAGACAGGAGATACTTCTCTCTCTAACTCTGACTTTCAAATAAATAAGTAAATCTTAAAAAAAAAAAAAAGAAAAAAGAAAAGAAAAAAACAGAAAATTCATCACTAACAGATCTGTCCAACAAAAAATACTAAAGGGATTTGTTCAGGCTGAAATAGTGGCTAATAGATAATAATTTGAATCCATATAAACAAATAAGGAACAACAGTAAGAGACTAGAAAGGGTAATTACAAAGGTAAATATGAGACAGTACAAATGTGTTAATGTATGAATATATTCATCTGTAACTCTTTTCTTCTATCTGATTCACAAGATAACTGCATGAAACAAAAATTATGAAGCTATGTTGGGGGCCAGTGCCATGACACAGCAGGTAAAGCCAACCCCTGTGGCACCAACAGGTGGGGCGCTGGTTCTAGTCCCAGCTGCTCCACTTCCAATCAAGCTCTTGGTTAATGCAGCTTGGATCCTGCACCTGCATGGGTGACCCAGAAAAAGCTCCTGGCTTCTGGTTTCAGGTGGGCTCAGCTTCAGTCATTGCAACCATTTGGGGAGTGACCCAGCACATGGAAGACCTCTCTCTGTGCCTCTCTCCCTCTGTAACTCTGCCTTTCAAATAAATAATCTTTGGGGAAAAAAAAAAAAAACTGGGCTGATGGACTTGTATGAGAGATGTAACCTGTGTGACAACACAATGTATAATATGTATTTAGATCTTTTGCTGTGAAAGAAATTGTTAACTTATATCATGAACAACTCAGCATGATATGTAAATCTCCAGATCACTATTCACGTGTGAATACACTACGTTTCCTAGATCCCAGATTTTTTTATTTTATTACGACAATTTCAAACATACACATAATCCAGGAAGACAGGTCCTTGAATGGCCTTGGGCAACCCAGCTCTTTCGCCTCTGACTTACAACTGTCAGGCAAAATTTATCAAGAACGCAACGCCCTGATGTAAGCAGGCACTTTCCAGACGGGGCTGGGCTTTACAGGGTGTCCTGCAACCTCTGAGCTCAGCAATCCCAATGGCATCGGTGGTAAACCCAGGACCGAGCATTTCAGGGGTCCTTCAGCTGTTAGGAGAAGTGAGACACGTGCAGGGCAAACTCCCCTCCCCCAGGCAGCTGCCCCAGGCTTGCCGCGAACCCCAGCCTTCCACTGGGGAGGGTGTTTAAGTTGCTATGCCTGACTTATGTTCCACCACCAGACTCAGACGTGGGTGTCTGGTTTAGGCCTGATCTAGGACCCCTCCCTGAAACTGGCAAGGTAACTGGAGTCCTCACTTGGGATGGCTGACCCATGCACACTGCTCCCAGAGACACCTGTGCATGGCCTTCTGCTTGCCAGATGAAAACGCATCTGGTAACTAACTGTATAGTGCAACCTAACTGTATAGCACAACCACCCACACTGCATTGTCTCTATCACAACACTGTATTGCAGAAGCAAGCCTGTCACTGTGACGCAAGCTGTAGTAGATTTTTGACTTCAACTCACCCAAAATTCAGGCTTCTCCGAGCGTTTGAGGTCACAGTTATTCTGTCCGTTGATGGACTTGGAATCACATGGCGCCCTGGAGACATCTTCTTTACTTCCCAGGCCAGTGACGTTGGTCTGCCAATTCAAGACACACGGCAGGGGTAATTAAGAGAGAAGGCGGAGGAGAATGTTCTCTTGGGTGTGAGTGGACGAAAACATACTCAGCTCACAACTCTGCCCTACAGCACTGCTGCCGGGAAGCCACCATGCTGCCAGTGCGAAGTCAGACGGGGCTGGTGCTGTGGCACAGCTGGCTGAGCCACCCCCGGGGACTCCGGCTTCCCCTACCAGCACAGGTTCTTGTCCCGGCTGCTCTGCTTCCAGTCCAGCTCCCTGCTAATGGGTCTGGGAAAAGCAGAAGATAGTCTAAATGCCTGGGCCCTGGCCACCCATGTGGGAGACCAGGGTGGAATTCCAGGCTCCTGTCTTCAGCCTGGCCCAGACCCAGCCATTGTAGCCATTTGGGTAGTGAACGAGAGGACACAGGATATCATTCTCTGTCTCTATCTGCAATTCTGCTTTTCAAATAAATAAACAAATGAATCTTTTAAAAAATTAAATACCTGTAAGATATTATTTAAAAAAAAATGCAGGGCCAGTGGTGTGGCGTAGTGGGTAACAGCTGCTGCCTGTGGTGCCAGCATCCCATATGGGCACCTGTTCAAGTCCCGGCTGCTCCACTTCTGATCCAGCTCTCGGCTATGGCCTGGGAAACCAGTGGAGGATGGCCCAAGTCCTTGGGCCCCTGCACCCACATGGGAGACCGGGAAGAAGTCCCTGGCTCCTGGCTTCAGATCAGCCCAGCTCCGGCCGCTGTGGCCATTTGGGGAATTAATCAGCAGATAGAAGACTTTCTCTCTGCCCCTTTCAAATAACATTTAAAATGAATAATAAAATTAATTAATTGTCATTAGCATAATGACATTCCATTCTTTCTAAAATTATATATCTCTATTAGTAGTAGTGAGGCTGAACATTTTTACCAGTCATCTGAATTTCTTCTTTTGGGGTATGCATGTTGCTAACTTTGGCCCATTTTTTCACTAGGATTTATATCATTTTCTAATTGATTTTAAAAGGGGCCAGCATTCTGACGCAGTGGGTTAGGCCATCTGCAATGCTCACACTCCACGTGGGCACCGAGTCAAGTCCTGGCTGCTCCACTTCTGATCCAGCTCCCTGCTAAGGCACCTGGGAAGGCAGCACAGATGGCCTGAGTGCTGCCCCTGCACCCACATGGGAGACCAAGGCGGAGCTCCAGGCACCTGGCTTTGGCCACTGGGGAGTGAACCCGCAGATGGAAGATCTCTCTCTCTCTTGCTTGCTCGCTCTCTCTCTCTCCCCACCCCACCCCCCCAACTCTCTTGCTCTGTCATTCTCTCTCTGTAACTCTGCCTTTCAAATAAATAAATATAAAAACATAAATAAATGAAGTCTGAACTCTCTGTCCTGCCTGCAGAGTTCCACATCATCTGATGCCGGCTCCCTAGGCTCATCTCCTGCTACTCCTGCCCTGCGCCTTCCACTCCCACCTTGGTAAATCCTAAATTCTGAGCCAGCACTGGGCTTTTGCCACTGCAGGACATCCAAGTACAGCTCCCTGTACCTGGAATTACTCTGCTCTCTCTGTCTAGCTATCTCCCACCTGACAACTCCATCTCAACACAAACACTACCCCCACCAGGAAGACGTCCTGGAACAGCGAACTGGCTGACGATGCTTTTTCTCATATTCCAGAGAAAAGCAAATTTTGTTTTGGAACACCATGCACACTGACACGTACTTGAGACCAGTCTTTCCTGCTAGAACCCTTGGGCTGGTACTTAACGGAAACGTAATGCTCACAGTTCTGGAGACTACCAAGTTCAAGGCGCGGCTCCAGCACACATGCTGTCAGGGCGAGGGCCCCGCTGCTCACAGAGGCTGCCTTCCAGCTGCGCCCCAGGGAGAAGAGAAGGCTGCTGCCCCGCACTCCCCCCACAGGCCCACCTCCTAATAGCACCATGCTTGGTGATGAAGTCTCCACACTGGGACCTGGGGGGACCCCTGCCCACCATGGCATGCATGGCACACTTCAGCACACCGGGGACGGGGTCCGCCTCCTTTCCTCGCACAGCGCTCACAGGCCGTGTGCATATTTCCCAGGACTCCCTGAAGCAAATCATCAATCTTCCCCCTTGGCAACTACATTAGGAAGACACATGGCATCTGTCCCCACCTGTCGTTCATGCCACACGGGCTCTGTACTCACACAGCTGTCGTTCCTTGTTCCCCTCACCTGAGAGGCCCTCGCTTGGTCAAACAGGTCACACACATTGCTTAAACACCACCTCTGTGGAGTCTTTCCCGATCTGTCCTCTAAAAGACCACCTCCCTCCTGCACACACATGGAGTTCTCTGTACAGCGAGCTCTCCCCTACCACCTCGGCACACGATCCTAGGTGTCGCACTCAGCAACCAGATTTCGGTGCTGAATAAAGTGCTTGACGCTGGTAGGCGCCCAACAAGCACTTGTTGCTGACTGGATGAGAAATGTAGCGCTTGACTTTTATATTAGCACACATCTGGAGTCCATTTCAGGTTAAATTCGTCCTTGGTTCTGATGGCTGCTACCAGCTGTGGCCGCACTCAGACAGGAGCAGGGTTCAGTACCTGCTCCGGCCGTGGCCGCACTCAGACAGGAGCAGGGTTCACAGGGTCAGCACCTGCTCCAGCCACGGCCGCACTCAGACAGGAGCAGGGGTCACAGGGTTCAGTACCTGCTCCAGCCACGGCCGCACTCAGACAGGAGCAGGGTTCACAGGGTTCTGTACCTGCTCTGAGCATCTGTCTTCTCGAGCTTCTCCTGAAGCTGGATCCAGGCGATCAGTGCCTTGAAGTCTCTCACGTAGTTATCCAGCATCATCAGCACCTCCTGGTTTAAAACAGACAGAGACATTCAACTCCAGTCTGAGACGAACGATTTTCTTTTTTTTTTTTTAAAGATTTATTTTATTTATTTGAAAGGCAGTTACAGAGAGAGGCAGATGGAGAGAGAGAGAGAGGTCTTCCATCCACTGGTTCACTCCCCAGATGGCAGCAATTGTCGGAGTTGTGCCGATCCGAAGCCAGGAGCCAGGTGCTTCTTCCCGGTCTCCCACGTGGGTGCAGGGGCCCAAGGACTTGGGCCATCTTCTACTGCTTTCCCAGCCCATAGCAGAGAGCTGGATCAGAAAGGAGTAGCTGGGACTACAACTGGCGCCCATATGGGATGCTGGCACTGCAGGCCAGGGCGTTAACTCGCTGCGCCACAGCGCTGGCCCCAACACTAACAATTTGCAAGGAGAAGTTGTTAGAGTGACGGACTTGGGCATTAATAAATTTTTCCTCACTGAGGAAGCGGCATCACCTCCTGGCTTACTTTGTGGGCCTTCCTTTCCTTTGTTCTTACTGCGTGGTAAAATAAGAAACGAGGGGAGCTGAGAGCTGAAACACCAAGAACTGGTGTGGTGACCTCCCCAAACAGCCATCACTGTGGCTCTGGTCAACAGAGAAGTACCCAAGACAGAAATGTACAAATGATCACACAAGAAAACCACCTAACAACTGCACAGAGCACAAGCATGAAATCTACAGATAAAGTACTGCAAAGACCCACGTGCCCACCACTCGCCACCAAAAATGTAGCAGGTCCAGTCTGAACGTCCTCTGGTGTCTCCTCTCCTCAAAGGTAACCATCGCCGTTCACTTGTGCTTGAATGCACTTCAATGAACTCACACAGTGTCCACTGTTGTGTGGTTTCTTCTGTACCTTTAAGTTCACCGTATCAAGGATACCTGTAATTCATCTCCTGTCACTGTCCAAGGTCACAGCTGCACGGTATTCTATCCCACTGCAGGAATACTTACTTATCCCATCTACTACTGACCGGGTTGATTTCCAATTTTTGGATATCACAGAAGATATGCTGTTATTCTCAGACACACACACACACACACACGTATCTTTTGCACGTATGAATCCCTCTCTAGTGAGTAGAAGCCCAAGAGTGGAACTGTGGAGTCCCAGGGCATGCACGTGCGTCACCTCAGTACAGAACACCCGACTGTCTTCCCAGACAGTCCCTGCTCCCCAGCAGTGTGCATGTGTGAGCTCCGTGCTTCACGCCCTCTCCTACAGCTGGTCTCGTGCGCTGGGGAGCAGGGAGGTCGGCTGGTTGTTTGTAACCTGAGTCATTCTTGACGGCGGGTCTGTGATGGCATTTCATCATGGTTTGTATGATTTCTCTGGTAACCAATGGTTCTGAGCACATTTCTATAAGCTTATCGGCCATTCGGACACCCTCATCTTAAAAAGTGCCTCAAGACCCGTCTCCATTGGTCCACATGTCGGCTGTCTCTTACTGATATGCTGGAGTCCTTTCTCTCTTTTCATGACCCCTTCGTTGGCTACACGTGGCTACACGTGACGCACCTGTCTCCTTGCCTTTTCAATCTAATAGAATGTGCAATCTTTTTGGGAACACAAATTCATAGCTTTAAGGTATCCAATTTATGATACTTTCAAGGCCCATATTACTTGTGTCACTTTAAAAGTAATCTTTCCCAGCATTAGAAGATGGCCCAAGTCCTTGGGCCCCTGCACCCACATGGGAAACCTGGAAGAAGCTCCTGGCTCCTGGCTTCAGATCAGCTCAGCTCCAGCCATTGCAGCCATCTAGGGAGTGAACCATCAGATAGAAGACCTCTCTCTCTGTCTCTACCTCTCTGGTAACTCTTTCAAATAAATAAAATAATAAATCTTTTTTTTAAAAAAAGTAATCTTTCCCTACTATATGCCAGGAAGATACTGTCCAACATTTTCTCATATATATATATATATATATATATATATATAAACACACACATATATATAATTTATTTATTTTAGAGGTAGAGTTACAGACAGAGAGAGGCAGAGACACAGAGAGAGGTCTTCTATCCGTTAGTTCACTCCCCAGATGGCTGCAATGGCCCAAATGCACTGTTCTGAAGCCAGGAGCCAGGAGCTTCTTCCGGGTCTCCCATGTGTGTGCAGGGACCCAAGCACCTGGGCCATCTTCCACTGCTTTCCCAGGCCATAGCAGAGAGCTACACTGGAAGAAGAGCATCCAGGACATGGAACCGGAGCCCGTATTTGATGCCGCTGCCACAGGTAAAGGCTCAGCCCACTACGCCACAGTGCCGGCCCCTTCTCCAACCTGTTCTATTCGAGCTTGCTCACTGAGCCTTCTTCACTTAGACCTTCCATCTACAACCAACTGACTACTGTACATGGTACAAAACAGAGGTCAAGGGGTCAGCGCAGTGGCACAGTGAGTAAAGCTGTCGCCTGCAGCACCAGCATCCCAGATGGGTGCTGGTTCATGTACCGGCGGCTCCACTTACAATCCATCCTCCTTATAATGTGCCTTGGAAAAGCAGAAGATGGCCCAAGGGTTCGGGTCTCAGCCGCTCTTGTCGGAAACCCAGATACAGCCTCCTGTTTCAGCCTGGCCCTGCCCTGGCCATTGTGGCCATCTGGTCAGCGAGCCAGCAGATGGAAGATCTTGCTCTGCAACTCTTTCAAACAAATAAATAAATCTTAAAAAAAAGAAAAAGAGGCCAAGTTTCCCCCATATTGACATCCAAAATTCCTGGCACAAGTTACTGAAAACTTAAACCTTTCTTCACAATTTTTGCCACAAATCAAAGATCCATGAATCTGTTTTGGCAGTCTTCCCTCTGTTATACCAGTCTATTTATCTATCCTCTTTTTAATTGTTAATTATTTATTTAAAAGGCAGAGAGAGAGAAATCTCTCATCTGCTGATTCGCTGTCCAAATGCCCAGTCAGGGAGGCACCAGGATGAAGCTTAGAGCCAGGAACTCAATCCTGGCGGCAGAGATCCAGCAACTTGGGCCAGCACCACTGCTTCCCAGGGCGCAGACTAACAAGCAGCTGGAATCCAGAGGAGAGCTGGTACTTGAACCCAGGCACTCAGATACGGAACGCCGGTGTTCAGGCAGCTTCTTAACCATTGGGTGTTGTGCCAATACCAAACTAGCTTACACTGCCGTGAGCTCTACAATCTTCAGACCCGCCAGAATGACTTACCCAGCTATGACTACATCCTCACGATGTCGAGCTACTTCAAACCCTTTGTATTTCCATATAAATTTTAGAATCGCCCATCATCATTGTAAGGGGAAAGGTGTGATGTTTTTTATGAAGGAGGAAAAAGGGGGAAAAAAAAGGAAAGAGATAGACATTCCCCAAATGGCCCAGGTTGGGTCAGGGCCAGAGCTTAGAACACAGTCCTGGTCTCCCACGTGGGTGGCAGGGACCCAATTACTTGAGCCATCTCCTGCTGCCACTTGTAGTACTGGCTCATGTGGTCTACAACAGATATATACACTTCCCTATGTTTCTATATTGTTCAAAACCTCTCAAAAAATGTATTCATGTTTTCTATGTAGAAGCCCTCATACCTTTTATAAGATGGAACCCTAAGAATAAATGGCATTTTCTTTTTTAAGATTTATTTATTTATTTGAAGGTCAGAGTACAGAGAGAGAGGAGAGACAGAGATCCTCTATCTGCTGATTCACTCCCTAGATGTCTGCAATGGCCAGGGCTGAGCCAGGCCAAAGCCAGGAGCCAGGAGCTTCTTCCGGGTCTTTGACATGGGTGCAGGGGCCCAAGTACATGGGCTATTCTCTGCTGCCTTTCTCAGGCCATTAGCAGAGAGCTAGACAGGAAGTTGAGCAGCCAGAACATGAATCGGCCCCATATGGGATACTAACATCACAGGCGGTGGCTTCACCTGCTACAGCACAATGCTGGCCCCAGTGGCAACTGTTAAACATATTCTTTCCCACTTTCTCTTGCTGTTGATTTTTGTCATTTGAACTTGTAACTGGCAACTTTTAACTCAATACTTCTAATAATTTCTTTTAGATTCTTCTGGATTTTCTAAATATAGGCACATAAAAACTGTGAATAATGACAGATAAGGACAGTTCAAACAGTTCTTGGAAAATGGAATGAAAAAATAAGTTTATATTGGTGAAGATTTTTTTTTTTCAATTTGACAGGTAGAATTATAGACAGAGAGAGAGAGAGAGAGAGAGAGAGAGAAAGGTCTTCCTTCCATTGGTTCACTCCCCAAAGGCTGGCGCTGCGCTGATCTGAAGCCAGGAGCCAGGTGCTTCTTCCTGGTCTCCCATGTGGGTGCAGGGGCCCAAGCACTTGGGCCATCCTCCACTGCCCTCCCAGGCCACAGCAGAGAGCTGTACTAGAAGAGGAGCAGCCGGGACCAGAACCCAGCACCCATATGGGATGCCAGCACCACAGGTAGGGGATTAACCAAGTGAGCCACAACACCAGCCCTCAAGATATTTTTTACACCAAAATGCACTTACCTCTTCATTCCATTTTACATGAACTACTTCTTAAATTTTTAGAAATCTGAGAGGCAGAGAGAAAGAGACTTCTCCTCTACTGGCTGACTACCCAAAAGCCAGCAACAGCCCAGGGTAGGCCAGGACAAAGCAGGAACTCAACCCACGTCTCCCACGCGGGTGGCAGGGACTGGCATCACCTCCCGCTGCTCTGAGGAGGCACATCAGCAGAGGTGGAGTGACATGGGAGGCAGGGGTCCCGAGCAGCACCTTAGTCACTGCACCCTTGTGTTTACTTCTTCAGCTTCACTCCTCCTACTCCTATGTCTTATTCCTTGTTATGTGCTGGTTAGGATCTTATATGCAATGCTGTATAGAAATGATGATGGCAGGCTTTCTTGTTCCAATCCAAATTCCTCAGAAGGCAAGCTGACAACATTTCACCAGTAAGTGTTGATCTGGGACAGCGAGGCAGGGAGTCAGGTCCAGGTAAGCTGGGATGCTTGCAGCCCTGCAATGTAACGTCTCTCTGTAGCTGTCAGCCTGATGCACCCCTTCCCAGGACATGGCTGTGTCTCAGCCAGAACCTGAAGGAGCAGACGCCATGAGGAGCACATGGAATTTTGAGTTCCCCGGAGGCGTCATAAAAACCCAGAAGACTTCATGCCTGTTAACAATCTATCCTGTCCCCTTACCTCGTAAGAGAGACTGAGAGCAGGGGAGAAGTCTCTTTGCCCAGGACCATGGGTGGAGAAACTACTCAGGCTCTCCCTCTCCTTATTGGCAACACTCTGGCCCACTCACCATGGGGCCTTCCCTGGGTGGGACGGCCACCCTCAGGCTGCGAACGTCTGGTTACTCTCGCACTTGTAAAGAACGCCTGTTCTCGCCTGTGCACTTCACTATGCCTCCACTTTGCATTCTTCTCTCCGTGGGAGGCAAGAAGCTGAATTAAAACTTAAGGCACACAGGATCGCATCCCTAGGATGTTTACTCAAGATTTCTTGGAAGATGCCTTACATCAGAAAGAAGTTCCCATTTCTTACCAGTGTGCTGAATTTTCTCATGAAGAGGTACTGGATTGCATACAGTGTGTTTCTTAGATCTGCTCAGTCTGAAGAATTCTCATATCCATTCAACTAGTTTGGTAAACAACATTAATATGAGACATGTCCCTAACACTGCAGAATGAGCGAGCCAGCTTCTTGTCCTGTTTTAATGAAGAGCTTCAACAGATCACTCCAGGTTAGGACTCTGCGTCTGTACCCTGAGCTGCGGTTCCTCTCTCATAAGGGCTTTCGTTGTCAAGGAAAGCTGGACAATTCAGCCAGCTTCTTTTACTGAAAAAAGTCCTCTCTTTTTCCATGTTCAAGAAGAACTGCGTAACACTAGCAGTTTTTCTGAGACATAACTCAGATATGGTAAAACCCACCCTTTAAGTATGCAGTTCAGTTGTTTTAATATATGCAAAGTAGGACAATTACCTAACTCCAGAACACTTTCATCATCTCAAAAAGGAACCCTGAAGCCATCAACCGTCACTCACGTTCCTCCCGCCTCTGCTCTGAGCGACCCCTGAGCTACTTCCCGGAGCTGTGCAGTGGCCTCGTCCAGATGTCTGAATAAACAGAACCATATGACACGAGGCCTCCTTCCACTTAACAATGCTTTTGAGGTTCATCCACCTGGCAGCATGCCCCCGTAGCTTGTTTCTTCTTGTATCTGAATAACTGAACATAACACATTCTTTTTATTAACAGTTCATGAATATTAGGGTTGATTCTCCTTTCGTCATTGGGAGTAGCACTGCTACAAACATTCATGTACACATTTGCTATGAACACGTTCTCAACTCTGTTGGGTATAAATAACTAAAGGAGATTTTCTGAATCACAAAGTAGCCCCAAGGTTCATGTTAAAAACCAAGCTTTATATTCCTAACCAGCAATTTGTAAGGGTTCTCTATTTTTCATATCATTTTTTTTGGACAGGCAGAGTTAGACAGTGAGAGAGAGACAGAGAGAAAGGTCTTCCCTCCATTGCTTCACCCCTCCAACGGCCGCTACAGCCGGCACGTTGTACGGATCCAAAGCCAGGAGCTGGGTGCTTCCTCCTGGTCTCCCATTCGGGTGCAGGGCCCAAGGACTTGGGCCATCCTCCACCGCCTTCCCAGGCCACAGCAGAGAGCTGGACTGGAAGAGGAGCAACCAGGACAGAACCGGCACCTCAACCGGGACTAGAACCCGGAGTGTTCATATCCTTTTTTTTTAAAAAAAGATTTATTTGTTTATTTGAAAGAGTTACACAGAGAGAGGAGAGGTAGAGAGAGAAAGAGACAGAGACAGAGACAGAGACAGAGAGAGAGAGAGAGAGAGAGGTCTTCCATCCACTGGTTCACTCCCCAATTGGCCACAGTGGCCAGAGCTGCGCTGATCTGAAGCCAGGAGCCAGGAGCTTCTTCCAGGTCTCCCACATGGGTGCAGGGGCCCAAGGACTTGGGCCATCTTCCACTGCTTTCCCAGGCCATAGCAGAGAGCTGGATTGGAAGTGCAGCAGCCTGGACTCGAACCAGTGCCCATATGGGATGCCAGCGCTGCCCGAGGCAGCTTTACCTGCTACGCCACAGCGCTGGCCCCTGCATTTTTCATATCCTTACCAACACTTGCAGATGTTCTTGAGTCTAAGCACCCTAGTAATAAGTGGTTTCACTGTGTTTTTTATTTACATTTTTCTGATGAATATTAACATTAAGCATTTTTTCCTATGCCTACTGGACACTGGTGTATCCTCTTAGGAAAAATGTCTATTCAAAATCATTGCTTAGTTTTTATTTTATTTATTTGAAAGGTAAAGTAAGAGGGAGGGAGGGAAGGAGGGAGGGAACACTTCCATTTGCCTGTTCACTCTCCAAACAGCCAGAAAGGCTGGGGCTGGATCAGATAAAGACAGGAGCCAGGAACTCCATCCAGGTCTTCCTGTGGGTGGCAAGGGCCCAGGCTCTTGGGCCATCCTCTGCTGCTTTCCCAGGCACACTAGCAGGGAGCTGGACCAGCAACTGGGATTCCAACCGACACTCTGACATGGATTTGGACACCGCACGCAGCAGCTTAACCACTGTACCATAACATTGCCCCCCCACTATCTGTTTTTAAACTGAGCTATCTCTCATTTTTATTGTTAATCCATAACAGCTCTTCATTTATTCTGGATTTCAAGGCCTCTCCAGATCCAGGACTTGGAAATATTTTCTGCCCTTTTGTGGGTGATCCTTTCACCTGATACTACCCTTTCAAATGTCCAAGTTTTTAATTTTGATGGTGTTCAACTGATCAGTTTCTTCCTCTAGTTACTCATGCTTTGCATATCATACTTAAACTGTTCCAGGACCGGCACTGTGGTATAGTGGATAAAGCCGCTGCCTGTGGTGCTGGCATCCCATATGGGCACCAGTTCGAGACCCAGCTGCTCCACTTCTGATCTAGCTCTCTGCTATGGCCTGGGAAAGCAGCAGAAGATGGCCCAAGTCCTTGGGCCCCTGGATCCATGTGGGAGACCTGGAAGAAGCTCCTGGCTTCGGATTGGCCCACCTTCAGCTGTTGCGGTCACTTGGGGAGTGAACCGGTGGATGGAAGACCTTTCTCTCTGTGTGTGTAACTCTTTCAAATAAATAAACAAATCTTTAAAAAAAAAAAAAACAAAAACAGAACCGGCCGGCGCCATGGTTTAACAGGCTAATCCTCCGCCTTGTGGCGCCGGCACACCGGGTTCTAGTCCTGGTTGGGGCGCCGGATTCCATCCCGGTTGCCCCTCTTCCAGGCCAGCTCTCTGCTATGGCCCGGGAAGGCAATGGAGGATGGCCCAAGTCTTTGGGCCCTACATCCGCGTGGGAGACCAGGAGAAGCACCTGGCTCCTGGCTTCAGATCAGCGAGATGCGCTGGCCGCTTGGCCATTGGAGGGTGAGCCAACGGCAAAAAGGAAGACCTTTCTCTCTGTCTCTCTCTCACTATCCACTCTGCCTGTCAAAAAAAAAAAAAAACACAGAACCGCCAGGTGTCCTAGCCATCCCACTATGAGGACAAATGTAAAGGAAGTGAACCCACTATGTTAAAGAGATGGTTGAGTTCTCCCGTGTTCATTGTAGCACTGTTCCCATCAGCCAAGATTCGGAATCAACCTGTGTATCCGTCAACAGATAATGGATGAATAAAGAAAGTGTGGTACACAGACACAAGCGAACAGTATCCAGCCTGAACAGTGAACAGAATCCTGTCATTCACAACATGGACGAACCTGGGAGGGCACGAAGGTAAGTGAAAGAAACCAGACACAGAAACACAACTACTGCAGGATTTCCTGTACACGTGGACTCCAAAATGCTGGACTCACAGAGGCCATGGATGCTGGCTTCGAGGGGCTGGGGGGGGGGGGGGGGCTACACAGAGAGGCTCAGGAAATCTTGATCAAAGGATGCACACTTTCAGATCTAAGGAGCAGGTTCAAGAGTTCTAGAGTTAGAGCCGGCGCCGTGGCTTAACAGGCTAATCCTCCGCCTTGCGGCGCCGGCACACCGGGTTCTAGTCCCGGTCGGGGCACCGATCCTGTCCCGGTTGCCCCTCTTCCAGGCCAGCTCTCTGCTGTGGCCAGGGAGTGCAGTGGAGGATGGCCCAAGTGCTTGGGCCCTGCACCCCATGGGAGACCAGGAGAAGCACCTGGCTCCTGGCTTCGGATCAGCGCGGTGCGCCGGCCGTGGCGGCCATTGGAGGGTGAACCAACGGCAAAAAGGAAGACCTTTCTCTCTATCTCCCTCTACTGTCCACTCTGCCTGTCAAAAATTAAAAAAAAAAAAAAAAAAAAAAGAGTTCTAGAGTTAACAACGATGTAATAATGTACTCTTGAAAAACTGTTGAGAAGGGATTTTAAGTGTGCTTACCACACAAAAATGTTAGTATGTGACATCACGCACACATGTACTAGTTCATCTGAACCATTCCTCAGTATACAGATATTTCAACACAACTTGGAGATGACAGCTGTACATAATTGTTATTTGTCAAGTAAATAAATAAAACAAGACCAAACTGTACATCATCTACAGGAAACCCACATTAAAAGTAAAGACACAGGGACCGGCGCTGTGGAGTAGTGGGCTAAGCCTCTGCCTGTGGTGTTGGCATGGCATATGGGTGCCAACTGGAGTCCCGGCTGCTCCACTTCCAATCTGGTTCCCTGCCATTGGCCTGAAGAAGCAGTGGAAGATGGCCCAAGCGCTTGGGTCCCTGCAGCTACATGGAGACCAGGAAGAAATTTCTGGCTTCTCCAGACTGGCCCAGCTCTGGCCATTTGCAGACATTTGGGGAGTGGACCATCAGATAGAAGACCTTTCTCTCTGTCTCTCCCTCTCTGTCTGTAACTCTACTTCTCAAACAAATAAATAAAATCTTTAAAAAACAAAGTCTAAAGACAGACAGACAGACAGACACAGGGTCTGTGGTGCAGTAGGTTAAGCCTCCACCTGTGGTGCCGGCATCCCACCTGGGCACCAGTTTGGCTGCTCCACTTCTGATCTAGCTCCCTGCTACTGGCCTGAGAAAGCAGCAGAAGATGGCTCTAGTGCTTGGGCCCCTGCACCCACGTGGGAGACTTGGAAGAAGCTCCTGGCTCCTGGTTCGAATTGGCCCAGCTCCGGCCATTGTGGCAATTTGGGGACTGAACCAGTGGATGGAAGACATTTCTCTCTCTTTATCTATCTGTTATAACTCTGCCTCTCAAATAAATAAATAAATATTTTAAATAATAAAGACACAAATGAAGAAAACATATCATGCTACTACTAAATAAAAGAAAGCAAGAGTAGTTATATGAATTTCAGACAGACTGAGGACAAGAAAAGTGATCTGGAACAAAGAGAAACAATAGACAATCATTAAGGGGCAAGTTCTCTGGGAAACACAATGATCCTTACACGCATGCACCTAGCACCAGACTGCCACACGGAGGTAGGACGAGGTCCCTGCTACAGCTGGAGACTTCAACATCCGTCCATCCAAAGTGCACGGACCCAGAGGCAGAGAGCCAGTAAGGACGGACACTGGACACCACCACCAAGGACCGCTTCACCCAACAGCACAGAATACACCTTCTTCTCAGCTTCTTTAGAGAAGGGATCGAGGGGCTGCTGCTGTGGTGCAGCAGGTCAGTCCTCTGCCTGCGGCACCGGCATCCCATATCGGCGCCAGTTCGAGTCCCGGCTGCTCCTCTTCTGATCCAGCTCGCTGCTATGGCCTGGGAAAGCAGTAGAAGATGGCCCAAACACTTGGGCCCCTGCACCTGTATGGGAGACCGGGAAGAAGCTCCTGGCTCCTGGCTTGAGATCAGCTCAGCTCTGACCATTGCAGCCATTTGGGGAGTGAAGCAGCAGATGCAAGAACTTTGTCTCTCCCTCTCATTGCCTGTAACTCCACCTCTCAAATAAATAAATAAAAATCTTTAACAATTACAAAAAGGATGTACCTGCATGCTTTTCCAGCTGTAGATGGAGAACTGGGTTCCATTTTGGAGGGTCTGGGTCCATGTCCCAGGTCTGCTTCAGACTCCAGCTTCCTGCCAAGGTGCACCCTGGGAGGCAGCAGGTCATGGCTCAAGTAGCTGGGCCTCTGCCACCTACATGGGAGACCTGGCTGAGTTCCTGCCTCCCGGCTTTGGCTGGCCCAGCCCTGGTTGTTGTGGGCATTTGAGGGAGTGAACGAGCAGATGTCTCTCTGCCTTTCAACTAAGAAATCCATACATTTTAAGGAAGAAATAAAAATCACGTCTTTGGCCATTGTGTGGCATACTTTGGAATTCTGAGAGTGACAGTTGCCTGAGGAGCAGGAGGGCAAGGCCTCCAGTCTTCTGATGGCCTGGTCCTGGGAACCAGTGACCATAGAAGATGCAAAACTGGGTTTTAGACCTGAGCAGCGGGGACTACTGGGTGTCAGACAGAGGTCCCTGTGCTGGGAACCTGCAGGTGCCTGTCTCGTGAGTGAGGCTGACCCTCATGTCAGTCCAGATCAGAAATCCCTAAAGAAAAGACAGCTGGTTTCTCCCTGCGGTCCTTGGAAACGTGAGATCGAGCTCTGCTGACTCCCAGGGCTAGTGGCTTAGTGCCCATCCTTCTGGTGGGAGCCGTGGAAGCCGGGGCCCTCACTTGAATCCTCTCCTTCCATGAGAATCTGCTGACCTAGTGCAACTGTGGGAGCAAAGGGTGGGGCGTGCCCCTGTGCGCTGCAGGCTCCCCCGCCCCACTGGCTCCCAGATGCAAGCTGCTTAGAAGCCAAGCCCTCAGCCTCCTGCTGCAGAGGTGTGCAGGTGATGCTTCTCCAGAGCCCCTGCGAGCAAGTCTTTTCCTTGCCCTTTGTTTCTTCCCTGAACCCTGGGGGAGACAGCTGCTGGAAGTGCTGACACCCGTTTAAAGTCACTGCTTTGTCCCACATGACCTCAGGACACCCCAGGACACTGAGCCCCTTCTGCTCCTGAGCTGGGTGAGTTAGGAGACAAACCCGCCAACGAGAGCCATAAGGTTGGGTGGCTGTATGTGGTCCAGACCCCTTGGAAGCTGCAAGGTGTGGATCCCCCAATTTTAGGGCACTGTGCCCCAGTAGGATCTTGGCCTTTCTTTCTCCCCAGAGCCTGGGAGAGACGGCTGCTAGAAACGCTCACACCTCTGTTCCCTACGCTCTCAGGAGACCCCAGAATGCCGAGCCAGCATGCCGCAGGTCCCCCAGGCGGCATCTTACCTGCTGCCTCAGACACCCACCGGAGGCTCCTCTGAAACAGGCACACCTCCCGCAGATACCCCCCCCCCCCCACCGCAGGGCCAGCACTCAGCTCACCAGCAAACCCCAGCTCCTGAGTTCTCCCTGAAGGGAACAGACTACCCCGATGTCCTGACTCTCCCAGCTGAGGCCTGCAGTCAAGCCATCAAGTAGCCTGCAAAAACAGCAATCAGCTGTGCTCTGTGACGCGGATCAGGCATGTGGACCTTCCCACAACTCTGCTAGCTTGCTCCAGAGACGGAGCCCGGCCTCTAGCTAGCACACCTGACTCGGGGAGCGTCTGGAACAGCAGCCCTTGGGAGCAACAAGAGCAAAGTCTGAATGACCACAGACCATCGCCCAGCCTAGTGCAGACGCCATGGAGAACACGCCTGCTCCCAGCTTTTGCCAGGGGATAGAGGGAACTGGGACATACTCAACCCCCAACTCTTCCAGCTTCCTCTTGGGAGACTGCGCTCTCTCCTGCCTGCTCGCTGTGATGCCAGGTCTTAGCATATCATAATCGGGGGCCAAGGAGCAAAGATAGCACAAAGGCCTAAGAGGCACCTGGAATCTCTGGGTGGACTGAACACAAGGTCCACGGCCTTCATGCTCCACGTGGCCAGTCCAGCACCACTGGGAGAGGCAGGGAAACCCATATGGAGAATGGAAATGAAGGAAAAAGACAGGATAAACCTCCAGAAACTGACCCTAAGA
The DNA here is from genome assembly GCF_033115175.1 of Lepus europaeus. NCBI lineage: Eukaryota > Metazoa > Chordata > Mammalia > Lagomorpha > Leporidae > Lepus > Lepus europaeus. The sequence continues at coordinate 111,781,646 of NC_084837.1, forward strand.
AAAGAGATGCACGGTTTACCCGGTGCAGAATTCAAAGGAACAGTGCTGAAGCCCTCGTTGAGGTCAGGAGAGCACGACGTGGAGAGGGCAAGCGCCTGCTCGCGACGCCAGCGCGCCACGCGGGAGCTGCCCTGCTTCTGACCCAGCACCCTGCAGATGTGCCTAGAGGAGGCAGAAAACCATGGGGCAAGTACCAGGTCCCTGTCAGCCACGTGGGAGACCAGGAGGGAGTTCCTGGTTCCTGCCTTCAGTCTGGTCTGGACCAGCTGCTGTGGCCATTTGGGTGGGGAGTGAGTCAGTAGATGGAAGGTCTCTCCCTCTCTATGGCTCTGCCCTATAAACAAACAAATCACTTTCCAAACAAACAAACAAACAAACAGGTTCAGCACTGCAGCAGGTAGAGCTGCTTACCGCGATGCTGGCATCCCACATGGGCACCTGTTTGTGTCCCAGCTGCTCCACTTCCAATCTAGCTCCCAATTTCCTGGGAAAAGCAGCAAAACACAGCTCAAATATCTGGCCCTGGGGCTGGCGCAGTGGCACAGCGAGTTAACACCCTGGCCTGAAGCACTGGCAACCCATATCGGTGCCGGTTCAAGACCCAGCTGCTCCACTTCCAATCCAGCTCTCTGCTATGGCCTGGGAAAGCAGTGGAAGATGGCCCAAATCCTTGGGCCCCTGCACCCACGTGGGAGACCTGGAAGAAGCTCCTGGCTCCTGGCTTTGGATTGGTGCAGCTCCTGCCATTGTGGCGAATTGGGGAGTGAACCATCAGATGGAAGACCTGTCTCTCTCTCTGCCTCTCCTCTCTCTCTATACTCTGACTTTCAAATAAATAAATAAATCTTTAAAAACAACAAAAAAAAAAGGATTTGGGCCCCTGTTACCCACATAGGTTACCTGGATGAAGCTCTTGGCTCCTTGCTTCAGCCTGGCCGAACTAGCTGTTGGGGCCATCTGGAGAGTGAACCAGCAGATAGAAGACCCCTCTCTCTCTCTCTCTCTCTCTCTATTTCTCTTTCTCTCTCCCTTCCTCCCTTCCCTCCCTCCTTCCCTCCCTCTCTCCTTCACTCTATAACTCTGACTTAAATAAATCTGTTTAGAAATAAAAAATAAATTAAAAAAAAAACCTTTGCAGGCAACAAAAACAAACAAGTAGGACTAAATCAAAATAAAAAGTTTCTGCACAACAATAAAAATTGACACAACAAAACAGTCTATAAACCGGGAAAAGCGTTTGCAAACTATACAGCTAATAACAGGCTAATATCCAAATATATAAGGAACACATACCACTCAATAGCAATAAAACAAATAACCTGATTTAAAATGGGCAAAGTACCTGGACAGAATTTTCATAAAAAGATGACAGTAAAATAGTCAAAGCATATGAACAAGTCCTCAGTATCACTAATCACCTGGGAATGTAGATTCCACCCTAAGAAATCGCCTCCCACTTGTTAGAATGGCTGCTAGCAAAGAAGACAAGAGATAGCAAGTGCTGGCGAGAGCAGAAGGCAAAGCAAACCTTGTACACTGCCGAGAGAGAAGTAAATCAGTACAGACACCGTGGGGAATAGTAGGCAGGGTCCTTGAAAAACCAAAAATCACACTATCACGTGGCCCAACGACCCCTCTGAGGAGGCACCCACAGGGACGGAAATCAGCTCAGAGAGACCTGCACTCCCACGGCCGCTGCAGCACTACTGACAGCACCCTAAGTGTCCGTCAGTGATGAGCGGACACACACACACACACAGGTGACTGCTGCTCAGCCTTAAGGAAGGAGGAGACCCTGACATCTGCAGAAGCATGAATGAAACTGGGGGGCATTATACTGACAAGTGAAGTAAACCAGACAGGAAGAAAAGCAGCACATGACCTCACTTACATGTCAGATCAGAAGAGGAGCAGCAGGGACTCGAACCAGCGCCCATCTGGGATGCCGGGCCAGCGCTTTAACCAGCCACAGTCCCAGCCCCAGATAACCATTTCAAATCAGCTGAATTAGGATGATGTACACACTCATGATAACCACCACGACTGCACTCTTGCCTGTTTCGTCAGATAACACAACATTGTATCACTGCGACAATGCATCCTACACATCTGGCAGAGGTAACTTCTTGGCACTGAAACACAATTAAAATATGAGTGGGGGAAAGAATGTGAAAGTCCAGGTCACTGAGCTGCACACCACTACTCAGGAGGAAGAAACAGTGGCACAGTGGGTTAACGCCTGGCCCGAAGTGCCTGCATCCCATATGGGCGCCGGTTCTAGTCCCAGCTACTCCACTTCCAATCCAGCTCTCTGCTATGGCCTGGGATAGCAGAAGATGGCCCAAGACCTTGGGCCCCTGCACCCACGTGGAAGACCCAAAAGAAGCTCCTGGCTTCGGATCAGCACAGCTCTAGCCGTTGCAGCCAACTGTGGAGTGAACCATCGGATGGAAGACCTCTCGCTCTCTCTCTCTCCCTCTCCCTTCGCTCTCCTCTGTGTAACTCTGTGGCACCCTCATTCCGTATCAGAGGGCGGGGTCAGTCCCGGCTACTCCTGCTTCCTGCTAACGTGTCTGGGAGGCAGTAATTAGGTCCCTGCCATCCTTGTGGGAGACCTGGATGGAGCTCCAGCTCCTGGTTCACCTGGGCCCAGCACTTGGGGAGTGAACCAGCACATGGACATCTACCTGTGTGCTCTCTCTCTTGCTCATTTGCTCGCTCTCTCTCTCTCACTGTGTGTCTATGTGTCACTCTGTCTTTCAAATAAAGAAAGGTGTAAGAAGAAGGAAGAAACAGATAAAGTTGTGACTTTGAGTGTTGGCTCATTAGCCAAAGCCGCTATTTCAGTGACTAAGACGAGGAACTTTAAAGTGGAGGCGTACCCACTCTACCAGTTCCACACCATTCTAACTTCACAATAAAGACAACTTTCCAACATCAGAACATGCCAACCAGGCATAAAAATGGCCACGTGCTGGGGCCGGCACGGTGGCGCAGCAGGCTAAGTCACCAACTATGACAGTGGTACCCACACAGGCCCTGGTTCCAGTCCTGGCTGCTCCACTTCAGATCCAACTCCTGGCTAACACACTTGGGAAAGCAACAAAAGACAGCACAAGTACCTGCGCTCCTGCCACCCACACGGGAGATCTGGATGGAGTTCCAGGCAGGAGCCTCGGTCTCAGCCACTGCAGCGTGACGCAGCAGGTGGAAGACCAATCCCTATCTGTCTGTATCTATATGTCTATCTATCTACCTATCTATCTATCTGTCTGTCTATATGTCTGTCTATCTATCTACCTATCTATCTGTCTGTCTACCTATATGTCTGTCTACCTATCTACCTATCTATCTATCTATCTATATGTCTGTCTACCTATCTACCTATCTACCTATCTGTCTATCTATCTATATGTCTGTCTACCTATCTACCTATCTATCTATCTATATGTCTGTCTACCTATCTATCTATCTATCTATATGTCTGTCTACCTATCTATCTATCTATCTATCTATATGTCTGTCTACCTATCTACCTATCTATCTGTCTATATGTCTACCTATCTACCTATCTATATGTCTGTCTGTCTGTCTATATGTCTGTCTATCTATCTACCTGTCTGTCTACCTATATGTCTGTCTACCTATCTACCTGTCTATATGTCTAACTATCTACCTATCTATCTATATGTCTGTCTACCTATCTACCTATCTATGTCTGTCTATATGTCTACCTATCTATCTGTCTGTCTACCTATATGTCTGTCTACCTATCTACCTATCTATCTGTCTATCTATATGTCTATCTATCTGTCTATCTATATGTCTATCTGTCTATCTATATGTCTATCTATCTATCTATCTATCTCTGTCTTCCAAATACATAAATGCATCATTTTTAAAAATTTTAAAAGGAACTTTTTGTTTTTAAAGGATCAAATGTATTATAAATACATTAATTTTCTATAGCTAAATCTTAGATGGACTGTACTATCAGTTGCACTCAAAGACCTCAAAAGTACTTTTCACTTATATGAGTTTTAAAAGATAGAGGCACACTTTGGAAATCAGATCCAAGACTAATAATAAATGCATGCCAAATTATTCATAAATGAAATTGAATACTACCCTTACTTGAGTCATTAAAGTAATATTCTAATTTAAAATATTCTCTGAACAAAGAACCGTTGTTTATTTCCTTTCAAAGATAATTCTTGGTGCCAAATCACTGGGAATAAGTCTTCTATAATCAGGAAAAGGACAAATTAAAAAAAATTACTTAGCTTCCTTCTCTTGATTCTACTAATATAATTCAAATTCTTTAATTAAATTTATTTGACTTAAACCATCTACATTAGGGCACAGAAAGATCTGATTCAGAGCAATTTATTTCGGAAGTTTTCTGATTTCCCTATTTGCTAAACAAAAAAACACACCAAAACTCGAGGACAAGTACAGCACAGTAGCTACATTCCTTCTAGGAGTGAGCACAGAAAAAAATATATGTGGTGGCTGAAACAGCCTATTTTCAGGAATGTTTAGCCCAACATTATCAAACGTGATCAGAGCAGGACCGTGCGGCTGTAACCCAAGCCATGTTTTTGAACAAGGGAATACAAACAAGACAAGCGGCCGGGGCAGCCCTGCAGTCACTGATGCACGTCTTTCCCCCTGCAGCTATGAAGGGCATTTGTCAAGCAGGACGAAACAGAACAAAAGTGGCTCTCAAAGCAGCGTTACAGGCATCCAGCTAACTGTATATAGGCATGCAGCTAAAATTACCAATTACTTTACCAATTGGCTGCAACGGATTCGATTGGTTTGTAATTAATTGTAGTTGCTGGTGCACAGAGCAGGATGGTTGGCGCCACTGCTTTGTCCTCCTGACACACAATACCAGTGCCCAAGTGCAGTGCCTCCCACAAGAAACCAGTGACCAAAGGCGGCCCTTATGGAAGCTTTACCAAAGCTGAAACAAGTTTTAAAACACACTATTTTTTTTAACTAACATTTTACCTAGTTTTAAAAAAGCTATTACTGGATAAATAGTTCAAAAGGGCAACCACCTGAGAGCAAAATGGAACATACCCATTTTCAAAGTGCCCGTATCGTTTACAGTCACCTGGAATCCCCAGTCACTTATACCTCTCCCCAGTTTTCCATATAAGCCACCTAGAAAAAAAGGATATACAACACATTCACTGACCCAAACCCTGCATGGAGGAATCTGCTAAGAGAAACTACTCTCCTGCAATTAAATCCTTCCCAGCATCTCTGTGGGGAAGTAAAATGTACCCTAGGCTGGGAAGCGACTGCAATTGCTAACTGGTCTTTAACTCAACTCATTTACAAACTGACTTGACTATTTGCCTTTCTCCTAGGGAACTAACCACTAAGAAAAATCAGACACCTTGGATGGGCTTTGGCCTGGCGGCTAAGATACTGGTTAAAGATGCCTGCATTTCATGTCGGTGTACCAGGGTTCGGGCCTCAGCTCTGCTTCCAAGTCCAGCTTCCTGCAAATGAGCATCCTAGGATGAAGCGGGTAATGGTCAAGAACTTGGGTCCTTCAGCCTCTTCAACAAATGGTGCTGGGAAAACTGGATGTCCATATGTCGAAGTATGAAACAAGACCCCTATCTTACACCTTATACAAAAATCCACTCAACATGGATCAAAGAACTAGAGATGCGCCGCGACACCATCAAACTAATTGAGAGATAGGGGGAACCCTTCAAGATATTGGAACAGGCGAAGAATTCCTGGAGAAGACCCCAGAGGCACGGGCAATCAGAGATAGAATAAACAAATGGGATTACCTCAAACTGAAGAGTTTCTTTACAGCAAAGGAAACAGTCAGGAAAGTGAAGAGGCAACCGACTGAATGGGAGACGTTATTCGCAAATTACACAACAGATAAAGGATTAACAACTAGAATCTATAAAATGATCAAAAAACACCACAGAATCAAAACAAACAACCCAATAAAAAAAATGGGCCAAGGACCTTAACAGACATTTTTCAAAAGAGGAAATCCAAATGGCCAACAGACACATGAAAAAATGCTCAGGATCCCTAGCCATCAGGGAAATGCAGATCAAAACCACAATGAGGTTTCACCTCACCCCGGTTAGATTGGCTTACATACAGAAATCAACCAACAACAGATGCTGGTGAGGATGTGGGGAAAAAGGGACACTAATCCACTGTTGGTGGGAATGCAAACTGGTAAAGCCACTATGGAAGACAGTTTGGAGATTCCTCAGAAACCTGAATATAGCACTACCACACGACCCAGCCATCCCACTCCTTGGAATTTACCCAAATGGAGTTAAAGGGGAGAAAAAAAGAGCCATTTGCACCTCGATATTTGTTGCAGCTCAATTCACAATAGCTAACACATGGAATCAACCTAAATGTCCAACAACGGATTACTGGATAAAGAAACTATGGGATATGTACTCTATGGAACACTATACAGCAGTAAAAAACAATGAAATCTGGGCATTTACAACAAAATGGAGGAAGCTGGAAAACATCATGCTGAGTGAAATAAGCCAGTCCAAAAGGGACAAATATCATATGTTCTCCCTGATCGATGGCAACTAAACGAGCATCTAAAATGATACCCATTGAAGTGAAATGGACACTATGAGAGACAATGACATGGTCAGCCCTTGTCTTGACTGTTGAGGAACAACTTACTATTTTATTCCTTTTAGTATTTTTGTTGTTGTTGTTGTTGTTGCTCTGTTTGTTCTACATAAGACCACTGGTTGAACTCTATAATCAATGCACAATCATTCTTAGGTGTTTAAAATTAACATAAAAGTGATCTCTGTTAAACATAAGAGTGGGAATAAGAGAGGGAGGAGATATATAGGTTGGCACATGCTCACTCGGACTTACCTCCAATGGTGGAACTAGAAATGTGCCAGGGGATTTCAACTCAATCTTACCAAGGAGGCAGGTACCAATGCCAGCGCACTTGGTAAAGTGATAAGTATAAATACATAACCGATCAAAAAGATAGGGTATATGTCGAAGAGATTTCACAAATAAGACCAGTGTAAGCAAATAATGAAGGATAGAATTAAAAGGGAGAGAATGATCCTGCGGGGGAAGCAGGACACACAGCAGACTCACAGAATGGCAAATGCCCAAAACAGCACTCCTGCCTCAGAATCAACCCTTGGGACATTCGGATCTGGCTAAAAGGTCCATGAGAGTCTCACAGGCATGGAAAGCCATGACACGATGGCAAAAAACAATCTAAATGAAAGACCCTGGTGAACAAGACCCCAGCAGAAGGAACAGGCCATCAAGGAGAGAGGCGCCTTTCTCTGAAGGGAGGAAGGAATCTCCACTGTGACACGGCCTTGACTAAACAAGTTCAGAGTTGGTGAACTCAAGGGGCTTCCATAGCCTAGACAGCTCATAGCAAGAGTCTCGGGTGATTGCTGACGTCACAAATAAGAGTGCCAATTGTTAAATCAACAACGGGAGTCACTGGGTACATGCTCCCCATGTAGGATCTCTGTCCTTAATGTGTTTTACTATGAAACTTAAAAACACTACTAGTTGAACAATACCCTATACCTTATGCGGTTGTGTGAGTGCAGCCTGTTGAAATCTTTGCTTAGTATATACTGAGTTGATCTTCAGTTTATGAAGGTAATTGAAAATGAAACTCAATGAAGGGCGGGATGGGAGAGGGAGAGGGGAGGGCCACGGGAGGGAGGGAGGGAGGTTGGGGAGGGAAGCCACAACAATACAAAAGTTGCACTCTGTAAATTCACATTTATGAAATAAAAAATAAAAAAAAAGAACTTGGGTCCTTGACACCAACCTGCGAGACCCAGACTGAATTCTCGGTTCCTGGCTTCGGCCTGGTCCAGCCCAAGCTGCTGCAGGCATTTGTCTGTGTGTTTCTTTTTTTTTTCTCTCTCTCTCTCTCTCTCTCCCTCCCTCTCTCTCCCCCTCTCCCTCTCATGAACAAGTAAGTAAAATAAAATTTTAAAAGTTGAAGATCCTTGACTGCTAATGCATATTAAGTTATTACCTCAAGTCAACATATATCTCAAAATCAACATATTCAAATTAAACTTCCCCAGTGCGGCCTGCATGGTTACCCCCTAACAACTGTGTAAGGCATGCACCTGCCTGGAATACTCTCCCAGTGCCACCGTGCCTACATTCAGGCTGAGGCGTCCCTGGCCCTTCCTAAAGCAACCTTCTCACTCATGAATGCAAAGGCTGAATAAGGGGTGATGGTATGTTCCTAAGTTGTAAAGCTGCTCACCGGAAGCCCTGGAATGATTCCTGCCCCATAAGATTCCCCCATTCTCCCTGCAAGGGCCAGCACAAATCCCACACGCACAAACACTTCCATGATCCCAAACCCAGAAGTCACCCTTCCTCATCAAATGTAATAACTAATTAATGCATATTCAAACCCCACGTGTGCTACGTAAGTAAAACCACATAGATCTGTAGTAACTGTTCAAGAAAAATGAAGTTTTTCTTAAAATCTTTATGTTGATTGAAGCAGCAAGCATGGAAAAGCATAATTTTATCCCAAAGGCATAAACCAACTATCCTTTCTACTCAGCAATCAAACCTCAAATCCTTTCAATAACCCAGAATGACATAATGGGAGGGTAACCTTTGCTACTGTGTCCAGTGGTCTGGGTACCCAGATCTGTTTTCTATGTCACAGTCATGTGGTAAATTTCCACCACTTGAAATTAACAGCAATAAAAAAAAATCAAAATATAAAACAATCTCTCAATAAGAAGTGTAAGTAACTCAAGACAACAGCCACAGAAGGAGCAATGTGAATGTTCCCTCTTTTAAATAAAGCCTTTAGGGGCCGGCGCCATGCCTCACTAGGCTAATCCTCCACCTGCGGCGGCGGTACCTCAGGTTCTAGTCCCAGTTGGGGCGCCGGTTCTGTCCCGGTTGCTCCTCTTCCAAGCCAGCTCTCTGCTGTGGCCCGGGAGGGCAGTGGAGGATGGCCCAAATGCTTGGGCACCTGCACCCATGTGGGAGACCGGGAGGAAGCACCTGGCTCCTGGCTTCGGATCAGTGCAGTGCTCCGGCCGTAGCGGCCATTTGGGGGGTGAACCAATGGAGGGAAGACCTTTCTCTCTGTCACTCTCTCTCACTGTCTAACTCTATCTGTCAAATGAAAAACAAAAAAGAAAGAAAGAAATCCTTTAAATACAAAAGAAAAACTTTGACATTTAATCAATATGAAGGATTTGATTGAAAGCCTTCATATTTTGTTCAGATTCACAAACAGTACTTAAAACATGGCACGTTATAATAAATACTGAATAATAGTTGCTGAATGGAAGCCCACTTCAGTTAACACTAAGCTAAAGTGCTTTGTCTATTTCTATTCTTCTAGGCTTTTAATGTGAAGTTTTAGAGGAATATTTCCTAATTATAAATGGCCCTGTTAACAGTCTCTTTTATTGAGAACTTATCCCATGGGATCCTTTAGAAAATTCATTCTTCTGATAATTCAAAGACCCAACTCCCTTAAGTAATTTCTTGATAAATCTCACAATTTCACTCTGTTGTGAATAGAGTTGAGTTACAGGGTCAGCATCAGTGAGATTATTAGATTATTTAAGGATATTTAAAGTTTGTTTAAATAATGTAACTATCAAAACATTACCATCTGAGGCAAATAATTTTAATTTTTACTAATGCAAAGAGAACAGATTTCATGTATGTCATAAATATAATTCTAAGAAAATAATAAAACTTTCCTCCCTCCCTCCTTATTCCTTCCTTCTTTTCCCTTTAGTTTTGCAATAACATAACTTCAATTTACTTTATAATTGCAGGCTAGTGCACCACTAACCATAATGTTCAACAAGTAAAAAGGGGAAAGACCACTGCTCCACAGGAGTACAAACAAGGGCTAAAATGACCATCAGATCGTAAGCTGTCAGTTTCATTCTTACACATTTTTTGTATTCTATATTAACTACCACACATCAGAGAAAACATGCTATTTGTCATTTGGGGGACTGATTTATTTCACTAAGCATAATGGTTTCCAGATGCAACTGGAACTTTTGCATGCATTTTGTTGCAAAAGACAGGATTTCATTCTTTCTATGGCTGAGTAATATTCCATAGTGTATATATACCAGTTTCACTATCTAGTCATCAGTTGATGGACATCTGGATTGATTCCACATCTTAGCTATTGAGAATCGAGCTGCTATAAACATGGGAGTACAAATACCTCTTTCATATATATGCTGATTTCATTTCTTTGGGGATATTCCCAGGAGTAGGACAACTGGGTCATATGGTAGATCTATTTCCAGATTTCTGAGGAATCTCCTAACTATCTTCCATAACAGGTGCACTAATTTACAATCCCAACAACAGTGTGTCAGTGTACCTTTTTCTCCATATCTTCACAGGACTTTTTATTTTTTGATGTTGGGATGATAGTCATTCTAACTGGGATGAGATGAAACCTCACTGTGGTTTTTATTTGCACCTCCCTGATGGCTGGTGATCCTGAGCATTTTTCATGTGTCTGCTGTCCACTTGTATTTCAGTCTTTGAAAAATATCTCTTCACGTCCTTTACCCATTTCTTAGATGAATTTTGTTTTGTTGTTGTTGAGTTTCTTGAGCTCTTTAGAGATCCTGGATATTAATCCTTCAGTAGGCGCACAGTTTGCAAATATTTTCTCCCATTCTGATAGTTGCCTCTTCACTTTGTTGAGTGTTTCCTTTGCACAAAGAAGCTTCCTAGCTTTCATTTGTTTATTTTCGCCTGTGCTTCTGGGGTCTTTGCCTTGCAGAGTTTCTAGTAATCTGATGGTATCAGGTCATAGATTTAGATCCTTGATCCGCTGTGAGTTGATTTTTGTATAATGTACAAGGTAGGGATAGCGAGTAATTTTAAAGCAAAAAATTACTAAAAAAAAAAATCCTTGCAGCTGGAGCTGATATGTCAAGAATAAATAAATTGCCAAGGGAGGAGTGTAAAATATTAGTATATATTTTGGGGTTGCCTTAAATATTTACTGGAACGCCATAAAGTAGGTTTAAGGCCCATTTACTATGTTTTTACTATGCGTACCCAATGTGTAGTAGAAACAAAATTAACAGACAGCGTGGTCTCCATTGAAGATGCTTCCAATTTTACTGAAATCACAAACTACCAAACAAACAGGCCATGATTAATTTCAAAGTAAACAGTCATTATGGAAGAAAATCACAGACAAGAACATAAATCTTCAAATATATTACATGAAAAAGTCTTACTTATACTATATACAAGGGATCTTCAAAAAGTTCATGGAAATTCATTTTACAAAAAAAGCTACGCATGGGGCTGGTGCTGTGGTGCAGTAGAATAAGCTGTGACCTGTAGCATCCGTATCTCATATGGGTGCCGATTCAAGTCCTGGTTGCTCCACTTCCAAACCAGCTCCCTAATAACGCACCTGGGAAAGCAGTGGAAGATGGTCCAAGCCCCTGGGACCTTGCTACCCACGTGGGAGACCCCTAAGAAGCTCCTGGCTCTTGGCTTCAGCCTGGCCCAGCTCTGGTTGTTGTGGCCATTTAGAGAGTGGACCAGCAGATGGAAGATCTCTAACTCTGCCTTTCAAATAAATCCTTAAAATTTTTTAAAAATATAACAAAATAAAAATAGGGAAAAAATGCATTCAAACATTTTCTGTACCAAAGTAAATTTATCTTTAATTTCATTGTTCCATAAACTTTCTAAAGTGCACTGGTCCATATCCGTTAACTCCCCAAATTGTTCAATTGCACTTATTCAATTGTTTTCTTATTGAAGGCTGTGTGGACATTTATAAGTAACTTATCCTTCTCAGTTCATGTCTGCATTATCATTTTAATGTAATTAATGAAAATCCCATAATCAATAATTCCAGTATTCCCGATGAATGTAGAGAACGTTTCCCTGAGACATCAGAGTATACAGCAACTGAGAGCACCACAGACAGCAGTAAGAGAATAATTAAACTCCCGGCCGGCGCCGTGGCTCAACAGGCTAATCCTCCGCCTTGCGGCGCCGGCACACCGGGTTCTAGTCCCGGTCGGGGCACCGATCCTGTCCCGGTTGCCCTTCTTCCAGGCCAGCTCTCTGCTGTGGCCAGGGAGTGCAGTGGAGGATGGCCCAAGTGCTTGGGCCCTGCACCCCATGGGAGACCAGGAGAAGCACCTGGCTCCTGCCATCGGAACAGCGCGGTGCGCCGGCCGCAGCGCGCTACCGCGGCGGCCATTGGAGGGTGAACCAACGGCAAAGGAAGACCTTTCTCTCTGTCTCTCTCTCTCACTGTCCACTCTGCCTGTCAAAAATAAAAATAAAAAAAAATAAAATAAAAAAAAAAACAAACTCCCAGTATCCCGATCATCGTAATCCATGTGGGCTGGCGGCGGCACACCTCCGTACACGGCCTCTGCGTTATTAAATCATGGGCCACTATTAAAGAAAACACTGCTCAAGGCATATAATGCAGCCACATAGGCTGCAGCTGGACCTCACCTCCCCCGGCTGTCCCACCCTCTCCTCAAACAGGAAACAGGAATCTCTGGCCTAAGGAGAGTGGGCAGGATGTTCCTGGAACGCAGCCCTTTTGAAAATTCTCAAGATTCTAGCTCGCTTTGCTTCCTCAAGAATAGTATCCCGGCCATGGCGGCCAGTGTGGAGTGAACCAACGGAAGGAAGACCTTTCTCCCTGTCTCTCTGTCTACCTGTCAAATAAATAAGTAATTTTTTAAAAAAAGAAATAGTATCTCAACTCCTTGACTTGCCCCAAGGGCACTCACCAATTTCAGATCAACCAGAACACGACCCAGACATCAGCACGTGACCGTCACTCAGGAAACTCTCTGGATTCATGTTTACGTTTTTCATCTCTTGGCCTTGTTCTATTCAGTCGACCTACTCTGTGTACTACAAAACATTTACATGTGCACGGGAGTGACAGAGAGAAGGTGCCTATTTCAACGTGGTACCTCAGTAAGGGGCCTGAGCGTGCGGGCTCCTATAGAAAGGCCCGGTCAGACGCCAGCTGACCGGTGGAGCAAGCCTGCACAGGGTCTGCACAGGGCCTTCTATCAGGGGAACAGGAATCTCGAGGGGGCTTGAGTCACCGCGCGGTTCGAGGGGACTCGGCTGTGGGGGTCCAGCAGCACCGCTCAATGAAGTCTAGGAACGAGGAGAAGCGAAAGCAGAGGCACGTCCGCCGGCCTCCTTGCCACGACAGGGCGGGCTGGCTGGCAGCCCTTCCTCACTGCCCAGGGACAAGGCCACATTCCCAACTCTGTCGATGATCCCCCCCCCCCCCGCCATGTTAACACAGCAGGGGTTAAGCGGAACAGAGACTGAACTGCCCATCTTAAGTCCTCACCTCTTACAAACCCCTAACAACAGCTGTTCCCATAACAGGAAATGCAAACCGACATCAGACCACTGAAATGGCAGCTTCCTCAGACCCAGTTACCTGATCCCAATATGAAGAAATCTCAAGGTTGAAGACAATAATGGCCGAGTCACTAACCTCCTTCTAGACTCATCCAAAACTCATGTCTAAGAATGAAGTGAGTAGAAAGGTATACCTAGAGAGTTCCCAAAACACAATTACGCACCAAATGAATGTGACGGAAAGAGAGAGAGTGGCGCTGAATCTCACCCCCCACTTCTACTCCTGCGCCGATCTGACTTCAACAAACATCTGCTCCCCAACACCCCATTCCCTGTGTTCAGGTAAAAACTACAGGTGGCTGCTACTGAGAGTAAGACCAACAAAGTCCAGGGCCAAGGGTCTTCCTCCCTCCCTCCCATGAAGGCACAAGGCCCCAGGCACTTGGCCCATCTTTTCCATGAACTTTCTGAAGACTCCTTGGAGAGGAATCTTGGTTTTTTCTCAGTAATTACTCAGCTGAACCCTAAACCTGCTGAGAATGATCGGTGAAACTCGGAACTTCTCAGTCTCAATGATCAAAGCATAGTTTTAAATCCCACCTATGGAGCTGATGCTACAGTGGGCTAAGCCTCCGCCTGCGGTGCTGGCATCCCATATGGGTGCCGGTTCGAGTCCTGGCTGCTCCACCTTCAATCCAGCTCTCTGCTATGGCCTGGGAAAGCAGAAGAAGATGGCCCAAGTCCTTGGGCTCCTGCACCCATGTGGGAGACCTGGAGGAGGCTCCTGGCTCCTGGCTTCAGATCCGCCTGGATCCAGCCATCATGGCTATCTGGGGAGTGAACCAACAGATGGAAGACCTTTCTCTGTGTCTGCCTCTCTGTCTCTATGTCTGACTCTCAAATAAATAAAATCTTAAAAAAAAAAAGAAAGAAATCCCAGCTATGGACAGCCTGCCTGGATAGCACAGAAGGAATGACACGGGCTCCACCAGACGACTGTGCGGGAGAAAAGCAGGGTCCTGCTAATGGTGTCGTCTCTGTCCTCCCGTGTTCCCCTGGGAAAGCCCCTCTGCCCACTCTCCCATCTTCACAAACGTGTCCCCGGCCCTAAGTGGCAGCCGTGGGACCAGAGCCCGGAGTACCTAGGGGCTAGCCTGATGCAGTGACAGGCCTGCTGCTGTCGCGCCAGGCACCCTGTCCCGGTCTTCGTCGGACTCAGTCTGAGAGCAAAGGCCTCTGCGCCTCTCGGCAGTGGACGGCGCTTTGGGACAGCCATCAGGTGTGGCTCTAGGCAGCTGCATCTGGGTGCCCGCTGCCCAGCTCCACCAGGATTCTACATCTACTCCCGCGACGCCAGCGTCTGCATCTGTACCCCTCCCCTCACATAAACCCCGAGACTCACGGGGGTCTTCTCCACTGGACCACCGAGGACGTCTTCCGAGGCATCCTGCCCCAGAGGCCCCGCCCAGCTGCCACTGGCTACCCCAGAGAGCCAAGACAGCTGCAGGCCCCAGACTGCAGCCAAGGGCGCCCCCCAGTGTCCACACACCACGTCCGGCCCCTCCCACACTGAAACGGGAAGCAAGGAAAGGAAAGCGGTTTCCCAGCCGTCGCTGCCCCCAGCTCCCTCTGCACACTCCGGAGTGAACACCCAGCCAGAGAAGACGCCCGGACTCCTCTTTGTGCAGCCACCCCTTAAACGTCACGACCAGTTCTCCCGAGCCTCGCCTTCACCGAGTTACTGGAGTTTCTGTGAGAAGAGCGAGCCACCGCTCCCTTCACTCTGCCTGTTCACGCCCTGCACCACTTTGAGGGGCGCAGAGCTGTGAGTCGGGCGATGTAAGAAGTGAGGAAGAGTCCGGGCAAACCAGACACACGCATTTCAATACTGTGCCTGTGCCGCAGAATACAGCGCTCACTGCCCCTGACACGGGAGGCACAAAACCAGGCTGTAGTTACTTAGGCTAAACATAAAAATCAGACACACAGATACATCGTTCAACGCATCGACTAAACAAGCGACCACCTGCAAAACAGGGGGAAATCCTTGTGCCACACGGCGCGCAGAGGCACTAACCAAGTGAGAGGATGATGGCAGTGCTTCATGAGAACAGTGCACAACAGAAGCAGATTTAAAAACAGGACACTACAACATGAGAGGAAATCTACAACCCACTCAACAAATTTCTAGTATTATTAAGCTTTCATACAATTGTAGATGAATGAGTGGCAGAACCAGGGGAAGAAAGAGCCATGCCTCCTTCTGGCCAAGCTTACCCCCTCAAACAGTGAGGAAGGGGCAGGGGTGGCGCAAGTTGAACTACCACTTGGGACACCTGCAGCCAAGCTGGAATGCCAGTTCAAGTCCCAGCTGCTCCACATCCAACCCAGCTTCTCAAAAATACATCCTAGGCAGCAGGCGATGATGGCTCAAGTGTCTGAGCTCTTGCCTCCCACATGGGAGACCCAGATGGAACCCCAGGCGTCAGGCCTTGGCATGACTCAACCCCGGCTGTTGCAAGCATTTGCAAAGTGAACCAGTGGATTGAAGATCAATCAATCAATCTCTCTGTCACTCTGCCTTTCAAGTATATGAAAATCAACATCTTTAAAAATAAAATGTTTCTAACAAAAAAGAAGCTGCTATCAGAGACTAGTATGACAGTGTCTGCTCATCACAGACATGACTGACTGATTGCACTTGGCCAGTCTCACTTCTTCACTGAAGGAGATATTTTCCAAACAAATTTTACTTCTTCAGACAGCTTCCTGATATTTTTAATCACAAAATCAAGGACCCACTGACCTGGTTTCTGGGGTTCACCTATAGCTTACCTGGACCCACATGACAATTTACAGAAAGAACTATAATCCAAATCTAAGTCCAGTTGGCTTTTTACCACAACACGCAGACTCATTCTACTCCAAGGACACATTAAGACATTTTTCTTAAACTGTGAGACGGGAAGCAGCGTCTGGGCCAGAGGTGAAGACGCCTGTGTCCACAACACGGTGCCTTGGTTCGATTCCCAGCTCTAGCTCCCGACTCCAGCCGCCCACGAAGGTGGACGCTGCCTCCCGTGGGAGAGGCCTGAACTGCAGCCCCAGGACTGTCTGACCCCAGTGCAGCCCCCGCTGCTGCAGGCTCTCCGGAGCTGCACCGCGGACAGGAGCTCTGTGTCTCTACCTCTCAAATAAATAATACAAACACAAAAGATTTTTACTTGCTAAAAGTAACAACAGTAATTTTGACAAGCACACCGTGCATCTGGATGGTTTTAACTACCGTTCACCTTGAAGCCTGCTGCCAATGAATCATATTTTTAAGCAGGTCTATAAGCTATTAGGCTGTTTCCAATTTAAAAGGAAACACAGCTGCTGCCTCGCCATGTAGCTTTTCTTTGACCCTTCATATATTTCAAAGGCTAAATAATGAATTCCAGGGTTTTCAACCATGTTCACCATAAACACAGGAGTCGTCTCTTTAATATTTCTATGAAGATGTATCACTCTGGCTTTTCTCAAAATAATTTTATTCAATAAAAATTCATAATATATAGCTTGTATTTACTAGAGGGCCAGGCTTTTTAGCGAATTTTTAGACAGACCACGTCTGTTCAGTATCCTATGACAAACACAAGGTTATCTATAATTAGAAAACACACCTTACAGTGACATTCCAGTCCCACCCAGGATTGTTTATGGCTGGCCATCAATCTCACTTTCCTCTGACCAGCTCCAATCAGGAGAATGATAAGTATCTGAATGGAAAGGGAGCAACGTCCAATTAAAAGACACTAAACATGAAACCAAAGAATGTGAACATCTCACTAGTGCCACCTACAGGACCAAAGGAAAATGCAGATAGGAAAGATTTAAAAAGTAATTTGTGTGTGTGTGTTTATGTGCAGAGTGTGCAAACTGTGTGTGCATGTATGTATAGCGTGCAAACTGTGTGTGTCTGTGTGTATACACACAAACCTGATTCCTTGGCCAGTACGATGTATCAAGACAGCTTTCTACCACAATAAAAAAGCACATGACCCACCCCACACCCAAAAAAAACAAACCCTCTTCAGAATCAAAGCCTGAAGCACAGTGCTGCCTTTACTGAGCCGATCAGGAGAACGATTTCTCCTAAGAGGTTAACGAAAACATACAGAATCTATTAAAACCAGAAACCCTGAGAGAACCGACACAGTCCGACGAGGCAGAGGGTGGAGAACCTGCCAACAGGCGAGGCCGCCTCGGAGCCAGCCTACCTTACACTCCACCACGCTCTGGTCTGATTCACAGGTGACGTAGATTTCATCCACCGCCCGGCGAAGGTTGTCAAACAGGAAGGCCCAGTACCGAGCCCGCAGGTCGACTTTGCGAGGATGCCTCGTCTTGGTGGGACTCTTGTCAAAGTGCTTCTCTCCCGCCGCGGACGTTACTTTACAGTCTACCGCCGCGTTCTGGTGGGGTGAAAAAGGAAAACACGTAAATAAGTGAGCATCTGGGGACTGGATTTTTGTATAAAAATAAATTGTAAATAACTACTTTGTATTCAACATAAATACTTAAAAACAAGGTACTCTGCGGCTCATGTAACTCGTCAGCTCCTCACACAAGCTGTTGGCCTTAACCCGAACAGTCTGTGAGGTCGTGTTATGTCCGACCTGGCCGACTGCAGAGGATGACGAGCGGTAAAGAAATCCTGGGTGAAATCAAGCTGAGGCCAGTCCTGATTCGCTGGAACACACAGACTGCAAGTTCAAACACTTGTAGACCAACAAATAAGTCACACAGATTTCCACTTACAAATGCCATACCCAGGAGCTCTACATTCAGTTACTTGATTTTATCGTACACTATGTTTCCACCAAAAGTGAAGACTAACAGAGATTAGGGAACAATTGAGGAGAGAAGCGAAGGAACAAAGCTACAGAGCAGACACCGAGTGAGGCAGCTTTGGTGTTCACCCGGCTCTTTCTTCCGATGCGCTGCAGACTTCGAAGGCACAGAATTACAACCTACAGCTCCAGAGGCTGACCACAGAAGCACCCACCAAAATCATGGGTCTGAAGTTTACAGAGGCGAGGGGAGAGGACGGGAGGGGAGGAAGGTGACTGGCTGGCTCGCCTGCCCTCCTGTTGGAGCGACAGCCACGCCCAGGCTGTGTGGCTTGCCAGAGTGGAGAGCCCCTGACACGGAGGCTAGTGTGCTCACACACCTTCTGTGGGCCTCATCCCTGGTTTCTACAGCACCATCACCACTGAAAAGCAGGCACACGTGTGCGAGCACACACACACACACACACGGGCAGAGAGGAGCTGCTCCTCCTCCTTGCACAGCAGCCCCCTCAGACTACCATTGCCAGACTTTGCAAGTAAAAACTTAAAAGATATTTTACCTGAAAGGCCTGGTCCAGGCCCGAATTCTCAATGAAGATGGGAAATGTCACCTTTTCAGCAACATTCAAACAATAAACTTGAAGGTAATTTTCCACAATTAACAAAACGTATCTCAATTGTTCTCCAAGTATTTTCTTGCCTTAAATAGTAATTTTTTAAGGTTTATTTTTATTTGAAAGGCACAGTTACAGAGAGGCAGAGGCAGAGAGAGAGATCGATCTTCTATCCTATGTTCACTCCCCAGATAGCCACAATGGCCAGAGATGGGCCAATGCAAAGCCAGGAGCAAGAAGCTTCTTCTGGGTCTCCCACATAGGTGCAGTGGTCCCTGGATTTGGGCCACCTTCCACTGCTTTTCCAGGCCTTAGGAGGGAGCTGGATCAGAAGCAGAGCAGCTAGGACTCAAACCAGAGCCCATATGGGATGTCAGTACTGCAGGCATCAGCTTTACCTGCTATGCCACAGCGCCAGCCCTCTAAACAGTAATTTATTTTACTATGTCAAAGATTCCCAATTTGGACTTAATCAAACTCAAAATCCAATTCAAGCAGTGTTTTCCCCAGAGCAAAGCTTTATTCTATTACTTTGCTAATGACAAAAATAACAATTGATACAGGATTATGTATGAAAAATTAACATCATAAAATCTCCTGCCCACCTTGATACAATGTTGAAAGTACATATTAACTCCATTTCACAGATTAGAAAACTGAGGTCGGAGGCCAGGTGATTTGTCCACCGTGTAGAGTGTGGGAGACCAGCTCCCCGCCACAGCTCTCCAGCGGCACAGTAGGCAAAGGTGTGGTGCCAACAGCTCTCTACCAGAGGGCCCAGATGACCTGATTTCTCTTCCATACAACATCAGAGTTAAAGTCAACTCAACAAGGTTCCTGAATTATATCTCCCTCACAAACCTTTTTTTCCACATTGATCAGCAAAGAATTAGTGGCTTCCTACAAACCCAGCCTATAATCTTACACAACTCACATCAAATCAAAAATCACAGAGGCTGAAAAAGCAGAAGTTTCAAAGTACAGGGCCTTTCCCTACTTCTGATAAAGATCACAGCCTCGACCGACATTGTGGTGCAGCAGGTTAAGCTGCTGCCTGCGACACCAGCATCCCATATGGGTGCCAGTACGAGTCCCAGCGGCTCCACTTCCGATCCAGCTCCCCGCTCATGCACCTGGGAAAACAGCAGAGGATGGTCCAAGTCCTTTGACCCCTGCACCCATGTGGGAGACTCAGATGCAGTTCCAGGCTCCTGGCTTCAGTCTGGCCCAGCCCTGGCCATCGCAACCTATCTGGGGAGTAACCAGCAAATAGATCAACTGATCAATTGACCTTTCTCTCTGTGTGTCTCCCTCTCCCTCTCCCTGACTCTGCCTTTCAAGTAAACAAAAATGCCTCTTCAAAAATTAGTTATAATGCTGTTTTTAAAAAGGATCATAGCAGCAATAGTCCCAGAGGCAGGTGCATCCCGCGACATTCTTGCTGCTGTGGGCCATGTGCTGTGCCCAGGGCTTCACGTACAGCAGCACCGCATTTCGTCTTCAAAGCCACTTGAGAACACTCTGTCAGCTCCACTCCACAGAGGAGGAGAGCGAGGGCAGCCGGAGTAAATGAGGTCTCACGCAGACCAGTGACGGGGCCGGGACTGGCTCCCCGTGCCTGACTGCTTCCCAAGACGCGCAACGGCACAACCAAAGGGAAAGAGGGAGAAAGGAACTGCGATTTCACACTCATTCCTCTCGGAGGGGCTCGCTGGCTCTCGAGATTCCAAAGAAGCCTCTGGACAGACCCACGCAGATCCACAGACCACTGGCCACACAGTCCACGCTCACAGACCCCACCCTGAATTCTAGCTCAAGAAGCTCTCTTCCCTGGCGGGCATCTGACAGAGTGATTAACCACCTCGTGGGACAATCCCATCCCATCCCGGAGTGTCTGGGTTCAAGTCCCAGCTCTGCTCTCGATCCCAGCTCCCTGCTAACGTGCCCCCTCAATCACCAGGGTCCTTGCCACCCACGTGGGAGACCCATATGGAGTCCAGGCTCCTGGCTTCAGCTGGTGAATCAGCGGAAAAGAGGCCATCAATGGGCGGGAGCTGTGTACCCATCTCAAATAAAGTAAATAAAGTAAATAAAAATTCAAAGAAGAAAAAAGCAGCTCCCTAGATCGTGCAAGCATTTGAAACTATCTTGGCTGGCGCTGTGGTGCAGTGGGCTACAATTCATACGGGCACCAGTTCAAGTCCTGGCTGCTCCTCTTCCGATCCAGCTCTCTCCTGTGGCCTGGCAAAGCATGGAAGATGGCCCAAGTGCTTGGCTCAGCTCCAGCCATTGTAGCCAGCTGGGGAGTGAACCAGCAGATTCTCTGTCTGTGACTCTACCTCTCAAGTAAATGGAAGGAAGGAAGTCAGTCTTGGGGCTGGTATTGTGGCAGAGTAGGTAAAGCTGCTGTCTGCAACACCAACATCCCCTGTGGGTCCCGACTGCTCCACTTCCTACTCGTTCCTTGCTACTGCACCTGGGAAGGTGGGAGAAAATGGCCCAAGCGCCTGGACCTCTGCACCCACGTAGGAGACCTGTATGAAGCTCCTGGCTTCTGGCTTCAGCATGGCCCAGCCCTGGCCTATGCAGATATCATGGGAGTGAGCCAGAGGATGGAAGATCTCTGTGTCTCTCCCGCAACAAATAAATCTTTAAAAAATAAAAAAAAGACCTATTGTGGACATCTACTTCTGAGATAACAGACTTGTTATATTAGTATGTGTTAACTCAGGGAAAATTAAATAAATAATTATTTATACATCAGTGTACTTAGTACCTAATTTTTAATGTAATATGAACTGACAAATGCATGTATTAGCTTTTTAGTAATTTGGCCATAAAAGTAATACATACTCTTCAGAGACAGACACGTAAGGATCCTGCACGGAGATGCCAATGACCAAATCAGTTAGGACCGACTGACCTATTTGAAAGGCAGAGGTAGAGAGGGGGAGATGGGGAGAAAGGGAGAGATCTTCCATCCGCTGGTCCACTCCACAGAAGGCCTCAACAGGCAAGTCTGGGCCAGGCCAAAGCCAGGAAACAGGAGCTACACACTGGTCTCCCACGTGGATGGCAGGGGCCCATGTATTTGGGCCATCCGCCATCTTCCCACAGAGCATTCGCAGGAGGCTGAACTGGAAGCAGAGTAGCTGGGACTCTAACCAGCACTGCAATATGGGAGGCTGGTGTCCTGGGCAGCTTCCACCCATGGTGCCGTAACAGCAGCTGCCACCAGTACCACCCCACATTTTTTTTTTCACCTACTACATACCAGGTATTCCTTTAACTCATAAATACAGATTAGGTTAATGGACCCTCAGAATAAGTTTATATGGTATCACTAACCCCACTTTATAGATGACAATAATATTAACACCCAAGCACCTATTACCCCAAACCCGTAACTGTCCATGCTCTGTCATTTCCAGTTCATAAAGCACTTTCAGCACAACACTTGAAATAAAGCTGAAATGCTCTCTGTCCCCTCCCCTTGTTTGCAGAGGCCCTGACCATGAGCTTGGTGCACGTTCTTCCAGGACCTGTTTCTTCACCACACACACACACACACACACACAGGGAGCCACAGCAGTGGGTGCGGGGAAGACCCCTTCCTTCTGGCTGAAGACGCCTATTCATGGATGCAAATACCAAGGAGGCAGCTGCGATGGACATGATGGATGTGAAGGCTGGGATCAAACGGAGGCACCTAGGCTGATACAACCTGGAGAAAACGGCATTCGAAGCCAGGAGAAAATGAAAGTGCACAGAGAAGGGCCAAGAAATGCCCTGAGACGCTCTACTGCGAACAGGTTAGGAACAAGAACAAGAGCCAGCAAAGCAGGCTGGGAAGGAGCAACCGAGCGAAGACCCAGGACCCCGGGTACGGAGTATTAGGAACCAGGGCATCCAAAGCGTCAACTGCTCCGTCAGGTCGATAAGAGGACCGGGACCCACCCACAGGACCCACCCACGTCAGAGTCACCACTGACCTTGTCAAGAGCTCTTTCAGCAGAGCAAGGGGCACAAACGCTTTTCATTTAGGAAGCCAGCTGCAACCGGACGTTTGTCCACGGGTGAGAATACCGCGGCAGAGAGGCAGGAGCGGCCGGCACAGGACAGATCTTGAGAAGGGAGCAGCTCGGGGACCCAGCGTCCCTCAGGAGGCGAGAGCTGGGTCTGAGCAGTGTTGACCACGTGGGTCAAATGCCAGTGAAGTCATCGCTGTGGCTGGGGGAGCAGGGGAAGTTCTCTTCCCGCTATTTTTACTTTCTCAGTGAAAGAGGAAGCAGGCATGATCAGAGAGTGAACACGGAGCAGAAAGGACTGAAACCTGAAGAGACGAGACAGCGTGATGCGCTCCCGGGGGTTAACCAGGGAAATGCACCTAGCGGGGCGTGGGGACAGTGTAGGAAGAGCCCACTCAGCGTGGTCAGCACTCTTGTCCAGCTACATTCAGATGCGTGAGACCCAGGGCAGAACAGGCAGAAGGTGGACACAACCAGGACACCCCATCAAGAATACTAACAGGGGCAGAGTCGCGAGACCATGCAAGGAAAGGATTCTGACAACAGACAAACCGTGGAAACCCAGGTAGGTCTTCGAGGGGGTGCGGACCAATGGAGGTGAAGGTCCAGTGTGGCAGGAAGCTGGAGGCAGAGCCAGAGCCAGGCGTGCAGCCCCACGACGCACCAGTTTCCTGCCACACTCTACAGCCACTTCTTCCAGGCCTCCCTCTCTTCCTGCTCAAGCACATCTGTTAACTGTTCTGCAAGTGGTCCACGTGCGGCTGCTGTGGGCCCAACGTCCCCCAGAGTCCCAGCGGAAACGGAATTCCCAGTGCGACAGTGCTGACCAGTGGGGAGCTCGGCGAGGTGACAGGCCACGGGGAACGATGAAGGCCATTCATGCAGGAGCGGCTTCCACAAGACGCCTCCCACCACCGCCACGCAGCAAGAAGCCTCCCCACGCTGCACTTCCCAACCGCCAAAGCAGTGAGCCACATAAACTTCTCATTTATAAACTACCAGTCTGCGGTGTTCCCTTACAGTGGCACAAAACCAACCGCGGAAAGGACAGCCATTTAGTCTCTCCACATCTAAAAATGCCTCTATTTCACTCTCGCATTTGAATGATCACTTGGCTGGGCAGAGCATTCTGGGTGAAAAGTAATTTTGCCTCATAAGTTAGAAGGGATTGCTCCACTATCCTTTTGTTGATAACAAGGCTGCTATTAGCCTGTCTTTCCTCTGTAGGTTTGTTTATTCCTTGGTAATCTTAAAAGATTTCTTTCTTAATCTTGACATTCTGCAGGTTCTTGAGAACGTCTCCAGGTGTGAATCTATTTTTATTTACCCTGCTCAGCTCCACAGTTTATATTCTGAACCTCTGGAGAACTCAGGAGATAAGGGAAAGTTTCAACACACCCACTATTCATTCTCTAATTTCAGAAGTCTTAGAAGACACAGAATATCATTTCTCAATCTTAAATGATCTTTCACATTTTCTATCTCTTCAGTTCTCTAAGCTATATTCTAAATCCACCTCAGTAGTGTCTTCCAACTTACAACTGTCTTCCAATCTAATTTCCTGCCCATAATATCATTTATGCCATTAATTATAGCTTATAAACATCTCATGATAGGGGCCAATGCTGTGGCACAGTGGGTTAAGCTGCCACCTGCGACACTGGCATTCCATATGGGGTCTGGTTCATGTCCCAGTTGCTCCACTTCCAATCCAGCTCCCTGCTAATGGTCTGGGAAAAACAGAAGATGGCCCAACTACTTAGGCCCCTGCCACCCACATGGGAGACCCAGATGAACCTCCTGGCTTCGGTCTGGCCCAGCCCCAGCCATTGAGGCAAGCCAGGGAGTGAACCAGTGGATGGAAACTCGCTCCCTCCCTATCTCTCTTTCTTTCTCTCTCTATGTGTGTCTCTCCCTCTGTCTCTGTATCTCTTTTAAAAAAAATTCAGTGATATTATTTTCATTTCCACCTATATAAATGACCAAAAATTAATATTCACCTATTTTATTGCATAATTTCTATGTTATGCTTTATTGCTATTCCTTCCTTTGAAGAACTTAAACTCATTTACCTCAAAAATGAATCCTGTCCCTGGCGAACCATGGAGTGTGGTTCTCATGTCTTACTTTGGAAACCTTGTCTTTCAGCTACTTCCATTCCTCACTCTTCCCCAGTTTACTCGTCTTATGGGTATCAACATCTGGCCCAGGGAGGCCCTACTCCCAGAGGCCTTCTGTTGGGGCCTCACAGGTCTCCCCCGTCAAAAACACGAGGGCACCGTCACAGGCCACAGCTCAGGCAGGCCGCAGCTTCTGCAGCCCAAGTCCTCGCTTCACACCAGGAGCCCACAGGCACTTCCGCCCCCATCATCCCGTAAGAATGGATCTAAGTGATCTGTCCATTTTGTTCATGTCCCCAACCCCACTTATCTGTCAACATATGTATTGTTTTCTTTCTAATCCAGAGCTGTTTACCTTATTTCTCAAAGTTCCCCTCATCTTTTTCCTTCTAAAACATGTTTTCCCCTGACATGTCTGTGGGGCGGAGGATGCTCTGTGAGCTCAGAGCGACACCTTCATCACAGGACCACGCGTCCTTCATAGTCCTTGATTCGCATAACACACGCATATTGGTGTAATATGTATGTATTATTAACTAATTAATAGCAGCAAACTAAGATTAGAGGCAAAGCTCAGGGGAATACCTAGGCAAGTTGTGAGGATGGCTACATCCCACATGGGAGCGCCTGGCTTCCATTTCCACTCCAGCTCCTGCTCTTGCTTCCTGCCAGTGCAGGCCCCGGGGAGCAGGGTGACAGCTGAGTGACTGGATTCCTGCCACCCACACAAGACGGGACTGCAAGGCCCAGTCCCCCGGCCGCTGCAGGCACCTGGGAGTGAACCAGTAAATGGGAGTCCTTCCTCTGTCTCTCCCCCTCAAACACATGTTTAAAAAAAGAAAAGCTAACTATAGTGATGTAAATATGCTTGAAAGATAAGACAGATAGGATCGTGTTCTCCAATATCTTAGTAAAGCAATCTGAAAATTTGTAGAGTTATTATCTCTTCACTATCCTACAACCCAAAGTCAGCTTTATACGGAGAAACAGGGTCGTACAGAACTCGGGGCAGCGGAAACACAAGCTGTTAAGTAACAGCCTGGGCTCAAACCCTGACTGTCACTTCCCAGCAAGCTACAGAGCCTCCCCTGTCTCCGGTACTTACACAATAAAACTTCATTTTTATAAGTCGGGATAACCCCTACATCAAAGGGTTAAGAGAACCAAATACATGAGCATTTGCAAAATAGAACAAAATGAGTACACAGTGAGCATTACACATACTTTTATTAACTGTATTTTAATTTATTAATTTACTAAATGTTAAGATTTCATTAAATTTTTACACGGAGATAAACAATATCCAATCCAGAAAAAACAGCTTTTGCGACTTACACTACACTCAGGAACTGAAATCAGAAGTAGAAAGCTGTATATGCTGTACCTGTTTAGTTGCTTTATGAGTCCCTTGAATTGACCTCTTAGACTTTCCACCGGTTTGACATTTAGGATTTCCTTCAAGGCAAGAGAAAATAAGTAAGTAGACCGGCAGATAATATAAAACTGAACTATAGGTAATTAGCATAAAATTAGACTACCCGCACCATTCAGGCACACTGACCCATCGTGTCCTCCCAGGAACCTCAGAACAGTTACCCACGGGGACGGGGACGCGAAGGCAGTGACGAGGCAGAGCTCCCAAGTCCCCGAGGGGCCTGCACCGAGAGGCTTCCTGAGAGCACAGTAAGTCAACCCTTAAAGCAGTCAGACGGTCTGGCAACCAATAAACAGGGTCCCGTGACCTGCGCCTCTCAACCTACAGGTCCAGAAATTCCTTCTGTACATTCACATTTTATTCCAACAGTAAAATTAATTTTAATCACCAAAAACCCTAAAGGTTTGTTATTACTTTATCTGATTCTGGGGTGGGGAGCCTCTTTTCTGCCAAGGTATCTGCATATTTATAACATCATTCATGGGCCACACAACATTATCAACTTAAAGTGAATTCGCAGTCTCACCTGCGGTTACCTGGGCAGGGCCAGGCATTCCCCACCCCTGGTAATGTATAACGTACGTGGTTTCATTTTGAAAAGGGGGATTTTCAGTTCTGCCTGTTTTGGCAGCTGGCATCTTTCTCACCATTCCCTTCATACGGACACTAAGCGGGAGGAAAGGTTCTTGGTGATTTCGCCACAAACCGTAAATACTTGAGGAGATAAACGTATTTACCAGATGTAAGCATTACACAATGCACACGTGTACCGAAACTTCACGTGGCGCCCCATAAATATTTACAATTTTTATGTGTCAATTAACATGCATAAAGAGCAACAGATATACCTTTATAAAGACAGACAGCAACTACTGTAACCATTCTCTTCTTGATAGCAATTCAAACCAGCAATAAAGTTCTGTTGTGCATGACAGTAATTCTTCCTCTGCAAAGTGATCTAGGAGCCAGAGCCTCCACAGCAGCACAAACAACTGAACCGACACCAGTGGGGCTCCCTCACTGTCCTGCCCGGGACAAAGACCGAGACGTGCACACCACGAGGCCTCCACACAGCCCTCCGTTACGCAGAACAGTGTGCCAGCCAAGGTTTTAGAGTCATCAGCAGGAAAACACAGCTCAGCACAAGCGCCAGTGGAAACCGAGATAATACAACGAGAACAATGCTTTTTAAAATGGCATTACTGCCCTTAGACACAGCTTACTATATGCATTGCCATGAAACAAATTGCAATTTAAAAAAATAAACTTTTTTTTTTTTTTTTTTTTTTTTTTTTTTGCCAGGCAGAGTTAGACAGTGAGAGAGAGACAGAGAGAAAGGCCTTCCTTCCGTTGGTTCACTCCCCTAATGTCCACTATGGCCAGCACGCTGCGCAATCTGAAGCCAGGAGCCAGGTGCTTCCTCCTGGTCTCCCATGCGGGTGCAGGGCCCAAGCACTTGGGCCATCCTCCACTGCCTTCCCGGGCCATAGCAGAGAGCTGGCCTGGAAGAGGAGCAACCGGGACAGAACCAGTGCCCCAACTGGGACTAGAACCTGGGTGCTGGCGCCGCAGGCGGAGCATTAGCCTAGTGAGCCACTGCACCGGCCATAAAAAATAAACATTTTTCTACGCGTGGCAAAGTTTCAGTAAACCTTGGTGAGCACTGCCAGTCTCCTTTCCTATCACTACTGCAGACATCCGGAAGGTTCCACTCCTCCGCACTCAGAGTGCTATTCGGCAATAAAGAGATGAAGGCTTAAAACTGTACCAATGTGAAATCAGATTATGGATGCATGTGTGGCTCATTATTACAGTGTTTTCCTGCATTCTGTAATAGAAACAATTTTACAAAAAAAAAAAAAAAAACACCTTCAGACTGCATTGTGTTCTGGACAACCCACCAAAAATGGGGGAAATTCATATTTTATATATAATACACAGCAATCATAAAACATTTTTGTTCTACATTTTCACTTTTGTAATAAATAACATTGGCGGGACTGATGCTGTGGCGCAGCGGGTTAAAGCCCTGGCCTGAAGTGCCAGCATCCCATATGGGCACCAGTTCTAGTCCCAGCTGCTCCTCTTCTGATCCAGCTCTCTGCTGTGGCTTGGGGGAGCAGTGGAAGATGGCCCAAGTGCTTGGGCTCCTGCACCCACGTTGGAGACCAGGAAGAAGCTCCTGGCTCCTGGCTTCAGATCAGCACAGCTCCAGCCATTGCAGCCATCTGGGGAGTAAACCAGCGGATGGAAGACCTCTCTCTCTCTCTCTCTCTCTCTACCTCTCTCTGTAACTATGTCTTTCAAATAAATAAAATAAATCTTTAAAAAAATAAAAAAATAAATAACGTTGGCATGTCCTTGTCTTGTATTAAGAAATGATATAACAGTAAGCTCCTTATGGAAAGATTAGATCTCCCCTCTACTGGATGGTTTCTGTGATTCAAAATCACTGCTCTCTAAAAACTGCTAGTTAGAATAACAAAGAAAACCTGTGACACAGGACTGGTCTATGACGAAGACAGTGGTGCCCACACGTGAGTAAGACAGACCAACAGAACACAAGGACACACAGAAATCCAGTCCGTGTGTGGGATCTCAATAATTGGGGCAAGGAGAGACTTTATAGTAAGTGATGCTGGGACAACTTGTCAATCACAAGAAAAAAATAAAATTAGATCATTATAAATTAAATTATAAATTAAATCAAATAAAATTAGATGCACATTATGTGCCAGAAAAATATTATAAATGCATCAGGGATATAAATGTAAAGGGATCAAATAATGATTAAAATTTTAAGTAAAAGAAAAAAACATGAACTGATTCTCATTTAGGCCTGAAGCATCCTACTTTGTGAAGATAACAGGACCATGTCTGACAGAAACAGGAGCCAATTTAAGGAGTCAGCTACCAAAGACATAGCAAGAACAATTTAACATCAAAACAGAGTAATGGATTACAACCCACTAACTATATTAAGAAGCCTCGGTGCTGGCACTGTGGTATAACAAGTAAAGCCAACACTTGTAGAGCCGGCATCCTATATGGGCAATGGTTCTAGTCCCGGCTGCTCCACTTCTGATCCACCTCTCTGCTGTGGCCTGGGAAAGCAGTAGAAGATGGCCCAAGTGCTTGGGCCCTGGCATCTGCATGGGAGACCTGGAAGAAGCTCCAGGCTCCTGGCTTCAGATCAGCTCAACTCCGGCTGTTGCGGCCATTTGGGCAGTAAACCAGCAGATGGAAAGCCTCTCCCTCCCTCTCTGCCTCTGCCTCTTTTCATGATTAAATTCAGGTGTCTGTGTTGGTGGGGATTCTGTTGCAATGATGCTGTTCCCTTCTGTTTATCATTGGAGGCTCGTGGTACTGGTCTGTCACATTACTGGGGATATTAACTTAAGCAGTTGAGTAAGGTGGTATCCACAAAGTTTCTTTACTGCAATGTTTCCTTTCTAACTATGAATAATTTGTGGTAAGATAGTTTGAAATTATATAAATATTTAGCCCTTTATTCTTGAAACTGTGAAACCTGACCAAAAGGAATATTCTGCAAGCCCTCAGAAAACATCAAAGAGCTGTCCCTTTGGGAACTCCAACCTCCTGTTCTCTGTATCTCAACCCAGCCTTCCATATCCTCATACCGGGGCCTCCCACTGCGCCAACCATCAAAGGAAGGGACTCAAGAGAGAAGATACTTTGTCCCTAGTTCAAGTAACAACAGTGAGAAGTAAAGAAATATCTTTCAGATTCTAAATTATTATATCACATTGTACCTAACTGCAGTAAGTACAAGTTTTTAAAAACTTTTTAATTTTTATAAGAAATTAATTAAAGAGAAAACCTAAATCTCTTACAACTTAAAAGAAAAAAATCTTAATTTATCAGTCATACCAACACACCAAACCCAATTTCATTATGATGTGAAACTGTAAAACCATTAACACTTTTATAAAACCATCTTTGTAGAAATCTGGGAGTTTAAAAGACGGCAGACTAGGGAGGGAGCCTACTGCTCTAGTCTAGGGAAAGACTAAAAGTTTAAAAAACGTGGAGACAGAACAATCTCAGGGGAGAGTTAGGGAGAAAACAGCAGAGGAAACTCTACACAAATTAGAGGGACACGGTGGACCTACATGGAGGGTGCAGAAGCGCACAGCTCAGGACCCCAGCAGCCAATGTGCACAAGGCAGGACCTCACACCGCTTTGGAGAGAGAGCCAAGACCCGACTGCAGCAGCCCAACCCACTGCTGACAAAGCTGTGGGAAGAGCCTGGAGGGAGTCTCACTTAGAGCCCTCGCTTAGGATACCTGCCAACCTAGAGGGGAAAAAAAGAGGAGGGCACGTTTCTCTCCCTGACCACCCAGCACCATCCTCCAATAACTCGCCAAGAGAGGGCGGGTGCCATTCTGAAAATACCTAACAGCTACACCAGCTCGTGTCTGAGCACCCAACAACCAGCAGAGAGGAGAAGCCAGAGTCTGCATGGGATTACTGACGGGGGCTGGGAGCTTGACTGTGGGAGGCTTGTGTGCCAGGGCTGTGAAAACACTGTGGCTCTCTGTAAGGACACAGGGTATGACTGGGACTTCGGACAGTCACTGGGGGCAGCTCCACGTACTCTGGGCTCCTTAACTCCCTGGTGAAGGTCACTGATGCAAGATGCATGTTCACACCAAGGAATGCAAAGATCCTTTCTGTGGGTCTTGTGGCCATGTGGATGAAAAATGTATCCACTGGGGCTGGTGCCCAGGCATTGGTCTCCTTTGAGGAGAGGAGATGAGCATGAGACTATGCCAATAGAGCAGAACAAACCTCCCCTCCATTAAAAAAAAAAAAAAAAAAAAAAAGATTTAGCACACCCAACTCAGTTGTCACTTGGGCCCTCCCCTCACCCTGGAGCACTGACCAGAGCTCCCTGACCACACAGCTCTGGGTATGCACTGAAACAGCAGTCACTCCACTAAGCCAAGGCAGCCCAGTTCAAAGACAAAAGCCATCACAGGGAAATGAAAAATAAATAAACAAACAAGTATCATCACAAATGCCTAATGATAAACACAGTAATTCAAGACATAAGAATAAGGAAAACAAAATGGCACCACCAAAAGAACACAACTTTCATTACTATATGTGATGAACAGATTGAAGAAATGCCAGGAATGGAATTCAAAAAGTTGATCATAGGATCACTTAGAAGTAATCAGGAGCAAACTGATGAACTAAAGAAATCCGTACCCAAAGTGAATGAAAATTTTTCCCACGAAATTGAGAATTTAAAGATAAATCAAAACGAAATATTAGGAATTAAGAATTCAATAGAACAAATAAAAACTGCAGTAGAAAGCCTAGACTAGGTGAGGCGAAAGAAAGAATGTCCAAGTTAGAAGACAAATATCTGGAAATTTTACAGTCGGACAAAAAAAAAAAAAAGAAGTCAGAAAGAGAGAATGGATTAGAAGGTCTTTTCAGTGAAATAGTAACAGAAAACTTTCCTAATTTGAAGAAACAAGGGGACAGCCAAGTACAGGAAGCACATAGAACTCCTAAAAGACATGACCAGAAAAGATCTTCACCATGACACATCGTCATCAAACTCACCAAGTAAAATGTAAAGAAAAAATTCTAAAATGAGCATGAGAGACACGCCAGATTAATTGCAGATGATCTCCAACTAGACTCACAGCAGACTACTCATCAGAAACCCTACAGGCTGAGAAAGAATGGCGAGATATAGTCCAAATAATAAGAGAAAAAAATTGTCAACCCAGAATACTATACACTGCAAAGCTCTCATTTATGAATGAAGGTGAAATAAAGACCTTCCATGACAAATAGAAATTGAAAGAATTTGTCACCAGCCCTAAAAAAGATGCTTAAGGTTGTGCTATGCACAGAAATATGGTCATCACTACAAAAGATGGTAAAGACATAAAATTTAGTAAAAGTAAAAAGGAAATCCAAAGTAAAGAATAGGAATATTTATGGAGAAGTGGCAGGGCTAAATAGTTACTTATTAATAGTCCCCTTGAATGTAAACAGCCTCAACTCTCCAGTTAAAAGATAACAAGCTGCCTGAATGGATCAAGAAACAAAACCTATCTATTCGCTGCCTACAAGAAACGCATCTCACCAACAAAGAAGCACGCAGACTGAAAGTGAAAGGATGGAAAAAGATATTTCATGCCAACAAAAACCAAAAAAGAATCGGTGTAGCCATCCTAATATCAGACAAAATAGACTTTAACACAAAAACTGTTAAAAGAGACAAAGAGGGGTGCTATGTAATAATTATGGGATCAATTCAACAGAAAGATGTGACTATTATAAATGTTTATGCACCTATTACAGGCCACCTGGCAACTTAAAAGAAATGTTAATGGGTCTAAAGGGAGACATAGACCCCAATACAATAGTAATGGGAGATTTCAATTCTGTACTTTGAGCAATGGACAGATCAACCAGACAGAAAATTAGCAAGGAAACAGCATATTTAATTGACACCATAAACCAAATGGACCTAACAGATATCTATAGAACTTTTCATCCTACAGTTGCAGAACACACATTCTTCTCACTAGTACATGGAACTTTCTCTAGGACTGACCACATGCAAGGCCATAAAGCAAGTCTCAATAATTTCAAAAAAATTGAAATCATACCATGCATCTTATCAGACCACAATGAAATGAAGCTAGAAATCAATAACTCATGAATCTCTAGAAAATATGCAAACATATGGAGACTGAACAACATGCTCCTGAATGAACAGTGGGTCATAGAAGAAATCAAAAGAGAAAAAAAAAAATTCTGGAAACAAAAGAAGATGACAACACAACATATCAGAATTTATGGGCTACAGCAAAGGCAGTGTGAAGAGGAAAATTTATAGCAATTGGTGTCTACATCAAGAAATTGGAAAGGTACCAAATAAATGAGCTATCAATGCATCTCCAGCACCTTGGAAAACAATAGCAAAACTAGTAGGAGAAAGAAATAATTAAAATTAGAGAGAAAATAAACAAAATTGAAACAAAAAAACAAAAACACAAAAACACAAAAGATCAGCAAAACAAAGAGCTGGTTTTTTGAAAAAATAAAATTGGGGGCTGGCGCTGTGGCACAGTAGGTTAATCCTCTGCCTGCGTCGCTGACATCCCATATGGGTGCCAGTTCTAGCCCTGACTGCTCCTCTTCTAATCCAGCTCTCTGCTATGGCCTGGGAAAGCAGTAGAAGAAGGCCCAAGTGCTTGGGCCCCTGCACCCACATGGGAGACCAGGAAGAAGCACCTGGCTCCTGGCTTCAGATCAGCACAGCTCCGGCCATTGAGGCCTTTTGGGGAGTGAACCAATGGAAGAAAGACCTTTCTCTCTGTCTCTACCTCTCACTGTCTGTAACTCTACCTCTCAAATAAAATCTTTAAAAATAAATAAATACTACTCAAAAGAGGTTAGATCCATTTATTATAAAAATAAACAAACAAAATTGACATATCTTTGGCCCAACTAACCGAAAAAGTAGTACAGAGAAGACCCAAATCAATAAAATTAGAGATGAAAAAGGACATGTAACAACAGACACCACAGAAATAAAAAGAACCATCAGAAATTACTACAAATAGCTGTATGCCAACAAACTGGGAAACCTAGGAGAAATGGATAGATTCCTGGACGCACACTACCTACCTAAATTGAGCCATGAAGACACAGAAAACCTAAACAGACCCATAACCAAGAAGGAAATTGATTCAGTAATAAAGGCCCTCCCCACAAAGAAAACCCCAGGACCAGACAGCTTTACTACTGAATTCTACTACACATTTAAAGAACTAACTCCAACTATTCTCAAGCTATTCAAAACAAATGAAAGGGAGGGAATCTTTCCAAATTCTTTCTGTGAAGCCAGCATCACCTTAATTCCTAAACCTGAAAAAGATATGAAAGAGAAAGAGAACTACAGACCAATTCCCCTGATAAACATAGATGGAAAAATCCTCAACAAAATTCTATCCAATAAAATCCAACAACATATAGGAAAGATCAAAAGAGATTTATCCTTGATATGCAGGGATGGTTCAACATTCTCAAATCAATGTGATACATCACATTAACAAACTGCTGAACAAAAACCATATGATTATCTCAATAATTGCATTTAATAAAATACAACATCCTTTCATGATGAAAACTCTAAGCAAATTGGGTACAGAAGGAACATTCCTCAACACAATCAAGGCAATTTATGACAAACCCATAACTAGCATCCTGAATAGGGAAAAGCTGGAAGCATTCCCACTGAGATCTGGTACCAGACAGGGATGCCCACTGTCACCATTGCTATTCACTACAGTTCTGGAAGTTTTAGCTAGAGCCATTAGCGAAGAAAAAGAAATCAAAGGGATACAGATTTTGAAGAAGGAAGTCAGTCTATCCCTATTTGCAGATGACATGATTCTATATATATATATATATAGTCTCCATTAAGAGACTATTGGAATTCATATAAGAGTTTGCTCAAGTGACAGGATATAAAATCAATACACAACAATCAAAAGCCTTTGTATACAGACAATGCTACGACTGAAAAAGAACTTCTAAGATTGATCCCATTCACAATAGCTACGAAAAGATAATCAGATACCTTAGAATAAATTTAACCAAGGATGTCAAAAATCTCCAAAATGAGAATTACAAAATCTTAAGGAAACCAACAGAAGAAGATAGAAAAAAATGGAAAAATCTTCCATGTTCTTGGACTGGCAGAATCAAAATGGTCAGAATGTCCATACCACCAAAAGCAATTTACACATTCAACGCAATACAAATCAAAATACCAAGGACATTTTTCTCAGATCTTTAAAAAAAAAAAAAATGATGCTGAAATTCATACAGAAACACAGGAGACCTCGAATAGCAAAGGCAATCTTAAATAACAAAAACAAGGCTGGAGTCATCACAATACCAGATTTCAAGACATACGACAGGGCATTTATAATCAAAACAACCTGGTACTGGGACAAAAACAGATGGATAGACAAAGGGAACAGAACAGAAATACCAGAACTCAAGCCACACATCTGCAACCAACTTAATATTTGACAAAGAAGTTAAAATCAGTCCCTGGAGCAAGGGCAGCCTCTTCAACAAATGGTGCTGGGAAAACTGGATTTCCACATGCAGAAGTATGAAGCAAGACCCCTCTCTTACACCTTACATAAAAATCCACTAAAAATGGATCAAAGACCTAAATCTACAGCCCAATACCATCACACTATTAGAGAAAATTGGGGAAACCTGCAAGACATTGGACAGGAAAAGAGTTCTTGGAAAAGACCCCAGAGGCACAGACAATCAAAGCCAAAACTGACAAATGCAATTACATCAAATTGAGAAGTTTCTATACAGCAAAAGAAACACTCAGGAAAGTGAAGAGGCAACCAACAGAATGGGAGAAATTATTTGCAAACAGTGCAACTGATAAAGAATTAATAATAGGTATATATAAAGAGATCAAGAAATTCCACAACAACAATCAAGCCAGCTAAGAAATGGGCAAAAGACTTAAACAGGCATTTTTCTTTTTTTTATTTTTATTTTTTTGACAGGCAGAGTGGACAGTGAGAGAGACAGACAGACAGAAAGGTCCTCCCTTTACCATTGGTTCACCCTCTAATGACTGCTGCGGCCAGCGCACCACGCTGATCTGAAGCCAGGAGCCAGGCACCTCTCCTGGTCTCCCATGCGGGTGCAGGGCCCAAGCACTTGGGCCATCCTCCACTGCACTCCCGGGCAAACAGCAGAGAGCTGGCCTGGAAGAGGAGCAACCGGGATGGAATCAAGCACCCCGACTGGGACTAGAACTGGGTGTGCCGGCACCACAGGCAGAGGATTAGCCTATTGAGCCACGGCGCAGGATATAAACAGCATTTTTCAAAAGTGGGAATCCAAATGGCCAACAGACACATCAAAAATTGCTCAGGATCACTAGCCATCAGGGAAATGCAAATCAAAACCACAACGAGGCTTCACCTCACCCCAGTTAGAATGGCTTTCATACAGAAATCAACAAATGCTGGCAAGGATGTGGGGGAAAGGTACCCTAATCCACTATTGGTGGGAATGCAAACTGGTAAAGTTACTATGGAATACAGTTTAGAGATACCTCAGAAATCTGAATATTGACCTACCATATGACCTAGCCAACACACTCCTGGGAATTTACCCAAGGGAAATGAAATCAGGAAATAAAAGAGTTATCTGCAACCCCCATGTTTATTGCAGCTCAATTCACAATAGCTTAGACATGGAATCAACCTAAATGTCCATCAATCAAAGACTGCATAAAGAAATCATGGGATATGTACACTATGGAATACTCCATAGTGGTAAAAAAAAAAAAAAAAAAAAATGAAATCCGGTCATTTGCAACAAAAAGGATGAATCTGGAAAACATGACACTAAGTAAAATAAGCCAGTCCCAGAGGGACAAATACCACATGTTCTCCCTGATCTGTGATAACTAATAGAGCACCTAAAACAAAATCTGTAGAAGTAAAATTGACACTTCGAGAAGCAATGATTTTAACAGCCCTTGTCTTGACTGGTGAGGAACATTTTTTTCTTCTTCATACTATTTGTTGAACTCTTTACTTACATAGTTATATGTTTATATGTGGATAAAGTAATTGAAATTGATCTCAGTAAAAAGAAGAGTAGGAATAAGAGAGGGAGGAGGAAGTCTGTAAGTGTAGAGCTACATAGTTCTTAGTTCTGCATACATTCCTAAGGACTTACTTCAAAGTGTACAGTTTAAAAACTTGTCATAGGACCTCAAGTCCCATTAAGCTGTGTGGTAAAAATGCCATCTTAAGTGTTAAAGTGATCATATGAAGTGTTAAAGTAAGCATATAGGTAGGATTAAGTGTTAAAGTGTTAAATAGGATCAAGTGACTGGTAATAATAATAGACAGAATTATAAAGGAGAGAATGTTCCAACATGATAAGAAGTGCACAGAGCAGACTCACAGAATGACAATTGTTTTAAGTAACACTCCGACCTCAGAATCAGCCCTTAAGGCTTTCTGGTCTGGCTGAAAAGCCCATGAGAGCATTTCAGGCATGGAAAGCCAAACACTATGGCAAAAAATATTCTACATGAAGGATCTCTGTAAATGAGATCCCCAAAAAAAGAAGTGGCCATTAAAGAAGGATGTACGTTTCTCTAAAGGGAGGAGAGAACTTTCACTTTGCTTATGGCCTTGTCTAAATACTGACAGAGTCTGTGGATTCAAAAATGCTTTCACAGCCTAGGCAGCTCATGTCAAGAGCCGTGGGTGGTCACTGACGTCATATATAAGAGTGTTAATTGTTAACAACAGGAGTCACTGTGCACCTACTTCCCAAGCAGGACCTCTGTCCGCAATGAGTTGTATTATGATAGTTAACTGTAAAACTAGTTCTCAAACAGGTTTTTTTGTGTGTGTGCATGTGTGTGCAAATTGTTGAAATCTTTACTTAGTATAGAGTTGGTCTTCTGTGTACAAAGTTAAATTAAAATGATTCTTAATGGAGAATGAGACTGGGGGGGAAGAGGAGGAGGAGGAGGGGTGAGAATATGGGTGGGAGGGTGGGTATGATAGAAAGAATAACTATATTCTCAAAGCTATACTTATGAAATCTGTATTCCTTAAAAAATTAAGAAAAAAGAAATTATGAGATATGTATACCAGGGAATGAAATCCTATTATTTGCAACAAAATGGATGAAACTGGAAAACATCATACTTAATGAAATAAGCAAGTCTCAAAAGGACAAATACCATATATTTTCTCCCTGATCTATGATAACTAAAGGAGCACTTAAAAGGTAATCTATAGTAGTGAAATTAACACTTTGAGATGCAATGGCTTTTAACAGACCTTGTCTCTACTGTTGAGGAATAGGTTTTTTTTTTTTTTTTTGCAAACAATTTGTTGAATTCTTTACTGAGTATAGAGTTAATCATATGTGTATAAAGTTCACTGAAAATAGATCTTAGTAAAAATAAGAATGGGAATAGGAGAGGTGGGTGAAATAGTGGATAGGAGGGTGGGTATGGTAGGAAAAATCACTGTATTCCTTAAGTTGTATATATGAAATGCATGCAGTTTGTATGCCTTAAATAAAAGATTTCTGGGGAAAAAATAGACCATCTGTGTATAAAAGCAATATACAGTGTTTCGTATTTAATATACACTGATTCTTCCAAGAGTTCCAGAGGTCAAGGTTTCCGTCTGCCTCCTGCCCAGGACCACATGCACCCCCGCCATCTGCAACGGCTGGGGAGACAGCTCTTCTTGCATACCCACCGTCATCCTCTTTGCTCTCGAGGGGAACGCTCCAGGCAATCAGGTTTCTCGCAGTCCGGCCCTCCTCTGCAACTATCCTCCTGACTTTATCGTGACTATTGGAGCGCTGGAATGAAGCCTAGGTGTGGAAAACAAAACGCTTGTTAGATTACCAAATATCAGACCTCTCAGAATACTGAAAATACTTGACAAATTAACTGCACTTCACATTCCTCAGAAAACAGACTTAAAACTAACTTGTGACACAGCGGGTAAACAGGGAAGTGAAAGTAAATCACAAGTTTTTTTTTAAGTCGAAAAACACTGAATTGTGAAACCTTAAAAACAAATAAGTTCAAGAAGAAATATGATCCAAGGTTTGAGAAGGCATCCCAGGGAGCACGCCCTGTGGACCCCCATCAGCAGCTCCCTGCACAACAGGCCCAAGCCAGCACCTGGTGACCCCTCTTAAAGTCTGTGGAAAAACAGAATTAAAACATAAGCTTACTCTGGAGCCAACAATTTTTGAGAGCCACAAATAATTTTTTCATAAAACATATTTCCCATGAACTTTTGGAAGGCCCCTCCTATTGCCCTTCAAATCTGTCTACAGCATGAAACATTTAAGAAAATCTTTTCTGTTCCCTGGGACAGTGCGAAAGCAAATACCCACTTGGCAGTTACCTGTATACTTTCATCTAAAAGTTATCAGGATCTAAGTAATACTTCCTGTGACCGACATACTTCAATTGCCTATCTCAAAACTCAAACTACTACAAACAATGTGAGACGGCTTGCCTGCTCCAGCCCCATCCAGCCTATGGGTTCAGTCCCACCAAAACCCCAGGCCAGCTGGAAGCCAGGTCCAATGAAACAAAGGAAACTGCTTCCCTACTAAAGAATGCTGTCAGAGGCCGGCGCCGCGGCTCAGTAGGCTAATCCTCCGCCTTGCGGCGCCGGCACACCGGGTTCTAGTCCCGGTCGGGGCACCGATCCTGTCCCGGTTGCCCCTCTTCCAGGCCAGCTCTCTGCTGTGGCCAGGGAGTGCAGTGGAGGATGGCCCAAGTGCTTAGGCCCTGCACCCCATGGGAGACCAGGAGAAGCACCTGGCTCCTGCCATCGGATCAGCGCGGTGTGCCGGCCGCAGCGCGCTACCGCGGCGGCCAATGGAGGGTGAACCAACGGCAAAAGGAAGACCTTTCTCTCTGTCTCTCTCTCACTGTCCACTCTGCCTGTCAAAAATAAAAAAAAAAAATTTAAAAAATTAAGAATGCTGTCAGAAGACTGACCCAACTGAGCACCTATGAGAGGAAAGGGGCCCTACAGCATCCACATGGCTGCAGGGGTGCAGCTCCTTACCCTACCCTTATCTCCAACACCTTCTTCTGGAACAATTCAGCACTGGGGTCAGCCCAACTCTTGGTCCAATTCACGGGTGCCCTCACAGCTTCTTCTAGCTGGTGCCAGCTCAGACCCTCAGCACTCCTGAAATGCCTAGGCAGCATACATTTACTGGACAATTACCACATACAAAACATTGAGTAAGATACTGAGGAGAGCGTGAGTGAATATGAAACACAGTGCTTGTCCTCTGACAGCTAACAGTACCGGTGAGTGAACCAAACACCTAACAGCAAAACCTCATCCGCAAATCAGCCAGTATGGCAGCCAGCCTTCAGAGATGCCCCTCCCCTTGAATCCGGCTCTGTGACTTGCATTTTGGCCAGTAAAACAAGGAGGAAGAGGCCTGTATAACTTGAGACTAGATCATAAAAAGGTTTGCAGTCTCCACCTAGTCATTTTTGGGACCACCACTGCTCAAACACAGCCCTCAGGGCCCGTGCTGTGGCCCAGTGAGCTACTCTGCCACTTCCAACACTGGCATCCCATATTGGAGAGCCAGTTCCAGTCCTGGACGCTCCACTTCCAATCCACGTCTCGGCTAAATGATGTGCCTGGGAAACCAGCAGAGGATCACCCAAGTGCTTGGGCCTCTGCCACCCACGTGGGAGACCAGGATGAAGTTCCTGGCTCCCAGCTTCAGCCGTTGCAGCCATTTGGGAAGTGAACCAGAGGATGGAAATTGCCGTTCTCTCCTTCCTCTCTCTCTCTTTCTACTTTCAAATAAATAAATAAATAAAATCTTTAAAAGAAAATAAATGAGAAAATTGGCTTGTGGTTTAATAACTCTGTCCTCGATTTTAGATCCTGTGAATTTAAACTGCTTGTTAGATTTGTTTTCCCTAGACTTGAAAAAGTAAAATTCTAGGTGGCCATGCACATGAGACCTCCAACAAAAGCAGTTTCTGCAAGCTGGCACTGCATCCCCTTGGAGAAGCTACCCCTTGCTGGACCCTGTCATGACTGCCCTTCTCAACAACACCCCTTTTGAACATGAAGCAGCAGAACAATCATCGCTCAGTCCCCCTAACAGATGTTAGGGTCCATTCTTGTTGAGGGGGGGAATGTGAGGAGTCAGATAGGTTAATAGGCTGTCAGGGTGGTCGTGGTGGAATCTGGGGTGTAGAATGCTTTCTTCCTGCCAAAAGGTTATCTTTAGCAAGAATAAACTGAATGCCCTCCTTTCTTAGGAATTCAGAATAGCAAGGGAGTGGTGATCAGTTTATTGTGAAAACAAGTTACCTATCCCACCCTTCTGGATGGTTTTTGTTTTATCATGGCATAGGATAAAGGATTGTAAATCAGGTCCTTTGATGGGTTGTAACTCAATGTCAATCTGATTGTCAAGTTTTTTAGTTTTTTCTTTCCAAAACTGCACTTAGAAACTCCAGTGCCATGGGGCCTTTCAGGTTTTGCTTCTCTTGCAGTCCCCCTCCATACCACTCTGGCTGGAGATCTTTGACTCTAATAAATCTTGCTTTTAAACCTTAAAAAAAAAAAAAAAAGAAAAAGAAAAAAGAAAAGGAAAGAAAAATAAATAGCCCTCATGCAGAAGCCCAAACCACAAGGATAAAAACACACAGAGGCAGAGTCCAGGGCCCAGGGTGCGGGCGAGCCACACTGCGTGCTCCAGCCCAGCTGAGCCCTGGCAGTGCAGCTTTTCCAGCACCCACCTGACACCACCTTTCTGGGACCAGCCAGTCAACCCAGAGTGAGACAAGAGAACTGCACACACATACACAAACCCACGGCATGCACATCTATCTGTGGACAGGAATCAAACACCAGGAGCACACACTGATGCCTGGAACTTCAGTCCTGTTCTTTGTTTAAAATCCCCTCCTCCAATAGTTAAGAAACTCAGCTCTCATTAAGCTACAATGCACTCATATTTTATTTATATGCTCAACTTTAATATATATGAGGGTTCTTCAAGAAGCTCATGAAAAATGTGTATTATTAAAAAAACGGCAAGGGCTGGTGCTGTGGCATAGTGGGTAAAGCTGCCACCTGTAGTGCCAGCATCCCTTATGGCACCAGTTCACATCCCGGCTGTTCTACTTCCAATCCAGCTCTCTGTTTAAGCCTGGGAAAGCAACGGAGGATGGCCCAAGTGCTCGGGCCCCTGCACCTGTGTGGGAGACCTGGAAGAAGCTCCTGGCTCCTGAGTCCCGGCTCTGGATTGGCCCAGCTCCTGCCACTGTGGCCATCTGGGATGTAAACAAGCAGATGGAAGGCCTCTCTCTCTCTCTCTGCCTCTCCTCTCTCTCTGTAATGCTTTCAAAAAAAATAAATCATTAAAAAAAAAAAAAAAAAAACCCTGCATGGATTTCAGTGTTTTAACCAAAATAAACAAGTCTCTATCCCCTGGAGCAAAGGCCAGTGAACGTTTTCTACCAAGAGATGGCAATAAATATATTTTGTCTTAGGCTACATAAGCCCTATGTCCTCTGTGACAACGAGTTGACACTGTCACCATATGTGAAAGAGCCACGGACGATACACAAACAAATGAGGCTGCATGGTGTAAAGCCAACTGCAAGACACTTACTCCTTTTTGGAAATAAACCCCCAAAATATGGAAAAATTACAAATCAACACAAAGAATACCCAAAATACTGCCATATATTTTACTGAAACATCTGAGCATAAATCACAGTATGGCATTACTTGCCAGTAAATAGTTCAGTATTTATGGGGCAGGCACTATAGCACAGTGGGTTAAGCCCCGGCTTGCAACGCCACGTCCCTGGTTTGAGTCCCGGCTACTCTGCCTCTGATCCAGCTTCCTGCTAATGCGATCCCTGGAGGCAGCAGGTGATGGCTCAAGTGGATGAATCACATGGCAGACCCAGCTGGAGTTCCTGGCTCCTGGCTTTGACCTGCTCTGTCCTGGCTGTTGCGGGCATCTGGGGAGTAAACCAATGGATGGAAGATCTCTAACTACTTCCTCTCTCTCCCAGTCAGTTTGTCTCTCAAAGAAGTAAACAAAGTTTTAAAAAAGTCTTCCCTATATACAAGGATACTCTCCTATATAACTACATTATACTTATCAAAAGCAGGAAATTATTATTGCTAAGATTATCTAAATTACATCTATTATTTCATCTATTATTTAAAGTTTGTCAACCGCTCCACTAATGTATTTCACAATATAAAGTTAAAAAAAAGATAGAAGCCTAATTCTTTCATAAGATCATCAAACCCCAAGATAAATACAAACAAAACAAAACCCAAGTGCATCATAGAAAAACTGAAGGGCCAGCACTGTGGCGTAGTGGGTTAAGCCTCCGCCTGCAGTGCCGGCACTCCTTATGGGTGCGGGTGTGAGTCCCAGCTGCTCCATTTCTGATCCAGCTCTCTGCTATGGCCTGGGAAAGCAGTGGAAGATGGCCCAAGTGCTTGGGCTCCTGCACCCACCAGAAGAAACTCCTGGTTCCTGGCTTCAGATCAGCCCAGCTACAGCCATTGGGGCCATTTGAGGAGTAAAGCAGCAAATGGAAGACCTCTCTCTGTCGCTCCCTATGTCTGTAACTCTGCCTTTCAAATAAATAAATCTTAAAAAAACAAAACAAAACAAAAAAACTGATATCCTAAAACACAGCTTTGCACTGTCCACAGTGATAAAAATGGTAATCTATAATAACCCCTAAGCAACACCAGCATCTCACACAGGAGCAATGGTTAGAGCCTGGCCCCTGCTCATGTGCCTGGGAAAAGCAGCAGAAGATGGCCCAATTCCTTGGGCCCCTGCCACTCATGTGGGAAACTCAGATGTAGTTCCTGGCTTTGGTTTGGCCCAGCACTGGCAACTGTTCCATTTGCAGAGTGAACCAGCAGATGGAAGGTTGATCAATCCATCAATTCTCTCTCTCTAACTACCTTTTGAATGAATAAATATTTTTTAAAAAGAGAAAAGGATGAGAAAATGGGTACAATGAATATAAATAATCTTTCAGTTTTGTCATAAAAAACAAAGACAGAAATGCACAGAGCTTTCTTCAAGAAGGATGGCAGGCACATATTTTTATACTGGCGAGAATAATCCAGAGAGAAATGACATTATCTTGAGAAGGAGGGAAGAAAACCCTGTGTGCTCCATCTGTGAGTGCAAGAGCTGGGTTTTAGCACACAAATGAACCAACCAACCAACCAACCCAGGCAGCAGGACAGCAGCACAGCGCTCTCCCCTACTCGATTAACCCAAACTTCCTCTCCTTAACTTTTTTTTTTTTAAGATTTATTTATTTACTTATTTATTTGAAAAGCAGGTTAGAGAGTCAGAGAAAGAGAGAGAGAGTCTTC
This sequence comes from Lepus europaeus, assembly GCF_033115175.1. Taxonomy (NCBI): domain Eukaryota; kingdom Metazoa; phylum Chordata; class Mammalia; order Lagomorpha; family Leporidae; genus Lepus; species Lepus europaeus. The sequence continues at coordinate 111,826,142 of NC_084837.1, forward strand.
AACCTGCCCGTTCACTCTCAAATGGCCACAACTGCCGGAGCTGGGCCGATCTGAAGCCAGGAGCCTGGAGCTTCTTCTGGGTCCCCTACGTGGGTGCAGGGGCCCGCGGACTTGAGCCATCATCTACTGCCTTCCCAGGTGCACCAGCAGAGAGCTGGATCAGAAGTGGAGCACCCCAGACTCGAACCGGCACCCACATGGGATGCCGGCACTGCAGGCGGCAGCTTTACCGGCTACGCCACAGCGCCAGCCCCTCTCCTTAACTTTTGCCATCTTCCAGCTGTGCCCACTTTCCTTCCCTCTGCTGAGCTCTCCCTGAACCCTCCGGTCTGCAGCCACCCTTCCAGCTCTACCCTGGGCCCCCAGCTTGCAGAACCTCAAGTCTTCTGTTTCCTACTTATGCCCACACTTTCTAATCAATGTGGCACCACAAGAATCTTCCTCAGCTTACCCACAGCTTCCCAGTGAGCATTCCTCGGTTCTGCCCTCCACTGGCATCCATCACCCGGTCGCCTATGCACTTTTTAAACAAGAATAGCACTGTTCCTTCCAAGCCAAATGAGCAAGGCTAAAACGTAATGCTACACCAGAAACCTAGCTCAGAATGTTTTCTTCTGTAAACATTTCAATTCAACTGTAAGTTTTATGCAGTTAGGTTTTTTATACTTAGTATACAGACAGACAGACACACATTCAAAGAAGCCACCAGCTTGAGGCTTCATTTTTATTCTGAATTCTAAAACTTGATATGCAACAGCACCATACCCCTTCATTTTTCTACATTTGACTGAAAGTCGTTTTTCACTTTAAAGCACAGATGCTTTCTGTAATATATGTTGAATGGACTCCTTTCAGTAGAAGTCCATAAATTCTAATCACTTTTAATAATCCGATTCTTATAAAAATGTCAGTAGTAACTTAAATGCAATCGTTTTAAACATCTTAATGTAAGTATCAGGATTTGAAATGCAATAATGAGTCTGTGATACTTAATAACATTATAGATGTCTGTTTCCAACAGTATTTTCCCTAGGTTCTTTTCCCAGTAGACTGCAACAAATGCGTGTCCAAAGTCACAGTGCCCCCTAGTGCTGCAGGACGATTTCACAGAGGCTCGTTCACACAGGTCAAAGTGGGAATGTCAGTCCAGAGTGAGGTTCTATGTTTACATTTCCCAGTATATAATCTGGGAAAGCAAGTGTACAGAATGCTCACCAATGGTCTATATAATTCTGAGACTTGTTCCCAAACTAGGAAAAACCTTCCCTCTTGGAATAAAAAAAAATGAAAGGCAGCAGTTGGCCTAGCAATTAAGATACCCATTTCAAAGCAAATGAGGGGGCCAGCACTGTGGCATAGCGGGTAAAGCTGCCACCTGCAATGCCGGCATCCCACATGGGCGCCAGTTCATGTCCCAGTTGCTCCACTTCCGATCCAGCGTTCTGCTATGGCCTGGGAAAGCAGTGGAGGATGGCCCACGTGCTTGGGCCCCTGCACCCACATGGAAGACCACATAAAAGCTCCTGGCTGTAGGCTTCAGGCACAGCTCCAGCCACTGCAGCCATCTGGGGAGTGAACCAGAGGAGGGAAGACCTCCTCTCTTTCCACTTCCTCTGCCTCTCTGTAACAAATAAATAAATAAATAAATGCAGAAATAAATATTTATTTATATTTAATATATATTTAATAATATTTATTTATAAGGTTTACTTTACAATATTTATTTATAATATTTATTATATATTTTATTATATAATAATATAATAATATATTTTATTATACATTCTATATTTATTATAATATTTATTTATAATAAATAAATGCACAGGAGTTCAGTTCCCGCCTGGCTCCTGCCTCCAGCTTCCCGAGTCAGCAGTGCTGGCTCATGTCGCTGCGTACCTGTCACTCACCTGGGAGACCTGGTCTGAGTCCCCAGTTCCCTATTACGGCCCCCTGCTGTAGTGAGAGTGACCTAGCAGATGACCTCTCTCTCTCTCTCATGCTTTCCCTCTCTTTCCCTCTCCCCTACCCCGTACGTCTGTGTATATTTGCCTCTCAAATTTCTTTACATAATTTTAACAACTTTCCTCATGACCATGAAGTGGTTTGAGCACTGTTTGCTGAATTTTTACATTTATGCCTCCATAAAACTTTACACAAGTTCCTCAAAATCCATCCAGACCTCTAGCTGCCCATTAAATGAAATTCCCACATCTTTTTAAATGTTCGTTTTTTTCAGCTTTCTGAATAATTCAGTAACGACACTTCTCTTCAATTCCCACCTGCTAGAGCCCTCATATTCTGCGTAGTGTGAAGATAAGATGACCAGTCAGCAAACGTGAGCACAGTAGCACAAAGCTGCAGGCTGGGGGCAGCTGCATATACTTTAAAAAAAAATTTATTTATTTATTTGAAAGGCAGAGTTGGAGAGAGAGAGAAGGAGCGACAAAGAGAGAGCTTCTAAGCACTGGTTCACTCCCCAGATGACTGCCACAAGTGGGCTGATCCCAAGTTAGGAGCCAGGAGCTTCTTCCAGGTCTCCCATGTGGGTGCAGGGCCCAAGCACTTGGGCCATCCTCAGCTGCTTTCGCGAGCACATCAGCAGGGAGCTGGATCAGAAGTGGTGCAGCCGGGACTCAAACCAGCGCCCACACAGGATGCTGCCACTGGATGCAGCAGCTTAGCCCACGATGTCACAGTGCCAGCCCCTGCAAACACTTTTAGTAACTGTGAAATTCACCTGAGAAATCATATAACAGGGGCTACTTCCCCAGAATCACAGGATAATGAGCTGGAATTCTTACTGATATTCCACACCCTTCTGAATAAAGCCACAAATAAATTAAGGCTTTCTGAACCATGATGAAGGAAATAGAGTAACTTCTATCTTGTATAAGCTACTCTCTTTGAGGGCTAGTGCTGTGGCACAGCGGGTAAAACCACTGACTGTGATGCCAGCTATCCCATATGGGCACCAGTTCAAATCCCAGCTGCTCCACTTCTGATTCAGCTCTCTGCTAATGCACCTGGGAAAGCAGCAGGGGATGGCCCAAGTACTACCTTTAAAAGAATGACAATAGGGGCTGGCGCTGTGATGTAGCAGGTAAAGCTGTAGCCTGAAGCATCTGGATCCCATGTGGGCACCATTTTGAGTCCCAGTTCTTCAAGTTCCGATCCAGCTCTCTACTATGGTCTAGAAAAGCAGTGGAGGATGGCCCAAGTCCTTGGGCCCCTATAACCACATGGGAGACCCAGAAGAAGCTCCTGGTTCCTGGCTTTGGATCCAGCAGATGGAAGACCTTTCTCTCTCTGCCTGTACCTCTATAACTCTACTTTCAAATAAATAAATAAATCTTAAAAAAAAAAAAGTGACAATAAAGCTTTCAGCTGAATATTTCCAAGAGAATAAGCAACAATAAACAGGGGCCGGCGCTGTGGCACAGCAGGTTAAAGCCCTGGCCTGAAGCACCAGCATCCCATATGGGTGCCTGTTCTAGTCCCGGCTGCTCCTCTTCCAATCCAGCTCTCTGCTATGGCCTTGGAGAGCAGTAGAAGATTGCCCAAGGCCTTGGGCCCCTGCACTTGTGTAGGAGACCTGGAAGAAGCTCCTGGCTCCTGGCTTCGGATCGGCACAGCTCTGGCCGATTGTGGCCATCTGGGGAGTGAACCATTGGATGGAAGACCTCTCTCTGTGTCTCTACCTCTCTCTGTAACTCTGTCTTGCAAATAAATAAATAAATCTTTAAAAATAAATAAATAAATAACAATAAACAGTGGGATACCTATAAACTACTGCAAGAAAATTATTGCAAATGTAGATCATTAACCTAGCAAAAATATACTTCGAAAAAGGAAGAGGAAATAAAAATTTTCACAATGAACTTTTGAAAATGAGTTCCCAAAGGGGTCCCTCTAACAGAAATACTAAAGGAAATTCTCTAGTTTGAAAGGATCCCAGGGCTGGCGCCGTGGCTCAATAGGCTAATCCCCCGCCTGCAGCGCCGGCGCTCCGGGTTCTAGTCCCAGCCAGGGTGCTAGATTCTGTGCCGGTTGCCTCTCTTCCAGTCCAGCTCTCTGCTGTGGTCCAGGAGTGCAGTGGAGGATGGCCCAAGTCCTTGGGCCCTGCACCCCATGGGAGACCAGGAGAAGCGCCTGGCTCCTGGCTTCAGATCAGCGCGGTGCGCTGGCCGCAGCGCAGCAGCCATTGGAGGGTGAACCAACGGCAAAGGAAGACCTTTCTCTCTGTCTCTCTCTCACTGTCAAAAAAAAAAAAAAAGAAAAAAAAAAAAAGAAAGGATCCCAGAACAACCAGAGACAGTACCTCAACAAGGAACCAACACAAGAAGGGGTAAAAGAGCATACTATTTCATAAATACTAGCCTATGAAATTTCAAAGATATGAAAAACAAAGTGTCTGACAATACTACAATGGGAAATAAACAGAATTACAGTGTGGTAATAAGGCCTTCGCACTGCCCAGGAAGTGTTAAAAATAAACATTTGTGGCCAGCGCCGTGGCTCAGTAGGCTAATCTTCCGCCTTGTGGCGCCGGCACACCGGGTTCTAGTCCCGGTCGGGGCACCGATCCTGTCCCGGTTGCCCCTCTTCCAGGCCAGCTCTCTGCTTTGGCCCGGGAAGGCAGTGGAGGATGGCCCAAGTTCTTGGGCCCTGCACCCCATGGGAGACCAGGAGAAGCACCTGGCTCCTGCCATCGGAACAGCGCGGTGCACCGGCCGCAGCACACCTACCGCGGTGGCCATTGGAGGGTGAACCAACGGCAAAAAGGAAGACCTTTCTCTCTGTCTCCCTCTACTGTCCACTCTGCCTGTCAAAAAATAAAAAATAAGGCCAGCGCCGTAGCTTAACAGGCTAATCCTCCGTCTTGCGGCGCCGGCACACGGGGTTCTAGTCCTGGTTGGGGTGCCAGATTCTGTCCCGGTTGCCCCTCTTCCAGGCCAGCTCTCTGCTATGGCCCGGGAAGGCAGTGGAGGATGGCCCAAATCCTTGGGCCCTGCACCCGCATGGGAGACCAGGAAAAGAACCTGGCTCCTGGCTTCGGACCAGCACAATGTGCCGGCCGCAGCGGCCATTGGAGGGTGAACCAACGGCAAAGGAAGACCTTTCTCTCTGTCTCTCTCTCTCACTATCCACTCTGCCTGTCAAAAAATAAAATAAAAATAAAATAAAAAATAAAAAATAAACATTTGTAAAAGCTTCTAGTAAGTCAATAAGGAATTCTGTAATATCTAGGGTACTCACCAAAATATTAATAATATATCAGTTGTTACTGGGCAGGAAAAGATCGAATGAAGACATTAGAGCAAGTGCAACAGGCACTGTGGCGCAGCAGGCTGACCCACTGCTTACCACAGCCACGCCCCACGCCAGTGAGTGGGCCTGATTCAAGTCGCAGCTACTCACCCCTTCCGAGCAGCACTCCTGCTAATCACCCTGGAAGGTGGCAGATGATAGCCCAACTACTTGGGTGACCCAGACTGGAGTTCTTGGGGGCTGACTTCAGCCTGCCCCAGCTCTGGCCATTGCAGCTATTTGGGGAGTAAACCAGCAGATGGAATACTTCTCACTCTCTTTTCTACCCTCCCTTCCTCCCTCTACCTTTCAAATAAGTCTTTTTTTTTTTTTTTTTTTTTTTTTGGACAGGCAGAGTGGACAGTGAGAGAGAGAGACAGAGAGAAAGGTCTTCCTTTGCCGTTGGTTGTGGAGGATTAGCCTAGTGAGCCGCAGCGTCGGCCATCAAATAAATCTTTAAAATAATTTTTTTTTAATTGACAGAGAGAGAGAGAGACAGAGAAAGGTCTTCCTTCCATTGGTTCAACTCCCAGATGGCTGCCATGGCCAGCGCTGTGCAGATCTGAAGCCAGGAGCTAGGTGCTTCTCTTGGTCTCCCATGCGGGTACAGGGCTCAAGGGCCTGGGCCATCCTCCACTGCACTCCAGGGCCACAGCAGAGAGCTGGACTGGAAGAGGAGCAACCAGGACAGAATCCAGCGCCCCAACCAGGACTAGAACCCGGTGTGCTGGCGCCGCAGGCAGAGGATTAGCCTAGTGAGCCGCAGCACCAGCTTTAAAATAATTTTTGAGTAATATACAAGAAAGTAATAAAGCAGAGAGAAAAATGATCAAAAACTGGATCAAATATGAAACAAGCACCAACATGATAGATTTACACATGAATTTAGCAACACTAACATTAAATATGAAGGATAAGATACAATGAAAAGAAAAAACTCAGATTAAATATCTAATTATACATTTAAAAGAGATATACCTCAAAAATAAAAGGGTAGGGCATAAGGATGCATCATACAAATAGTAACCAGAAGAACGGCAGACACACAAATATGAAAAACCTGGACTTTTTAAAGCAAGAAATAAGGGTAGGTGTGTAGCACAGCAGGTTCAGCCACCGCCTGCAACGCCAGCATCCCATATGAGCACTGGTTGGAGTCCCAACTGCTCCACCTCTGATCCAGCTCCCTGCTAGTGCACTTGGGATGGCAACAGAAGATGGCTCAAGTGCCTGGACCCCTGCACATGGGAGACCCTGACGGAGTTCCAGGCTTCTGGCTTCAGCCTGGTCCAGCCCCAGCCATTGCACCCATTTGGGGAATGAACCAGTGGATGGAAGCTCGCTCTCGCTCGCTCTCTCCTCCTTCCTCTCTATAACTCTGCCTTTCAAACAAAATAAATCTTTAAAAACAAATACACAGGGGCTGCACTGAGGCGTAAGGGGAAAGCTGCCTCCTGTGATGCCAGCATCCCATATGGGTGGGCACCTGTTTGAATCCCAGCTTTTCCATTTCTGATCCAGCTCCCTGCTAATGTGCCTGGTAAAACAGCAGAGGACGGCCCAAGTCCTTGAGCCTCTGCACTCTTGTGGGAGACCCGGAGGAAGCTCCTGGCTCCTGGCTTCAGTCTGACCCAGCACTGGCCATTGCAGCCATTTGGATAGTGACCAGCGGATGGAAGATTCTCTTTCTCTTTTTCAAATAAAAAAAAAAACTTAAAATACATACATATGTACATAAAGCAAGAAATACTCTAGAGATAGAGGGCACTTTACTAAGAAAAATCAACCAGGACAGCATAACAATCTTAAATGTACGTACATCGAATAGCATACAAGCAAACATTTGAAAAAGCACACCTCTTTGAAAAGCTGGAAGAACAGGTACACAGAAGAATTAAGTATCAGTACTGGAGACTTGAACAACACAACGAACAAGCTCAACACCTGACATCTAGAACCCAGCACCCAGCAGTGGGGAGCACAGAGAACACAGGGTTCCAGCAACTACCCACACTCAGGTCATAAAGCAAGTCTCACTGGCTTTCAGGGTAAAGAGAGCACACAATAGGTAGAAGCAGAATAACTCCCATGTGCTCAACAACACGTTTTTAAATAACCTGTGGATCCAAGAAAAAACCCAGATATAAAAACCAGAATGAAAATAAAAACCCAGAATAAAAAAACCTTCCAAACAGAAGGGACATGCCAATACCTACGAGATGCAGCTAACACCGTGGCTGAAGAGCCACAAACTCGTAAGTGACATGGTAGAGGCCAAAAATCAACGAAGTCTCCACTTCAGGAAGCTAGAGAAAGAGCAGTATGTTAAATCCAAAGAAGGAAGGAAGGGCCAGTGGCATGTGGTGCCAGGAGCAAAGCCACCACCTGCGACGCCAGCTTCCCAGAGCACAGCCAGTCGGAGGGCCAGCAGCTCCCACTGCCCACCACCTGTGACGCCAGCACCTCAGAGCACAGCCAGTTGGAGGGCCAGCAGCTCCGCGGCCCACCACCTGTGACGCCAGCTTCCCAGAGCACAGCACTAGAGGGCCAGCAGCTCCGCTTCCCACCCAGCTCCCTGCCAATGCGCCTGTTAAAGTGGGGAACGATGGCCCAGATACTTGAGCCCTTGAAACCCACAGTGGAGACCTGGATGGAATTCTAGGCTCCTGGCTTCAGCCCGACCAAGCCCCAACCATTGCAGCCACTTGAGGAATAAACCAGCAGATGGAAACTCTCTCACTCTGTTCCTCTCTCTGTAATTCTACATTCCAAATGAATAAAGTCATAAAAAAAAAGGAAAAAAGAAGAAAATAATGAGCAGCAAAAATCAATCAAGTACAAGACCAATGTATGATGAAGAAAAATCCACAAAACCAAAGTGGGATATTTGAAAATACTAACAAAATGTACATAACCCTTGGCAAGGAAAAAAAAAAAAAAAGAGAGTTGACAAAAATATTACCAGGGATAGGAAAGGATCACTACAAGTTATAGAGCCTCCAGACATCCAAAAGGCAACACAAGAATATAAATAACATTGTAACAATGACTGTGTAATTTTCTATGAACTGGAAAAATTCCTTGAAAAACACAATTTCCCAAATCTTTGTATAAATGGAAGCAGAAAATCTGAATAGTTATTGAAGAAACTGAAGCCCACCAAAAAAGTCCAGGCCCACTATGAATTCTCCTAATCATTTAATTAAATTACATTTAATCCTTCTACCGAATCAAGTAGAAGAAATACATCCCAACTCATTTTACGAGGCCCACATAACTGTATCAGGACTCAGAAGCACACTGTACGAAAGATAAATTACAATCCAATGTCTTCAGGAGTAAAGATATAAAAATCACACCTACATGTGTATATTACACACACACACGCATGCTCACACGCATGCTCACACTCACACTTGCTAACTGAATCCAGGTAAGACAGGACAACCAACCTGAGTTTGCTTCAAGAATGCAAGGCTGGCTTAACATTTTCAAATTAATGAACGTAATTCATCATATTAGCAGAAAAAAGAGGAACAGCTTGGGTTCATCTCAGATGAAAAAGCAAGCATGCGATTAAAAGTCAATGCCACCCATAACGAAAATTCTTAGGAAACACCATAATATTGAAAGAGACAAAGATGCCTACCATTATCACTTCCACTGGGCACTGAACTGAAGGGTCTGGGTATTAAGGTAAGAAAAACAAGGGAGGACAAGCACCAGATGAACCTGGCGCAGCCTGTGACAGGACAAAGCACAGAAACGCTCCAAGAGTAACAGGGACAGATCAAGAAGACACAAGCAGATGGTTGTCCTTTGGGAAGGCCACTCCCTTATCTGAGTGCCTGGGTCCAAGACCTGGCGCTGCTCTCCATTCCAGTTTCCTACTAACGCACACCCCAAGACACAGCAGGTAACGCTGGAGGAGCTGGGCCCTGCCACCATGTGGAGACCTGCATTGGGTTCCAGGCTCCATGCTTGGGCCCCCAGCTCCAGGCTGCTACAAGCAGAAGCGAGCCTGCAGTGCGGCACCCACTCCTTCTGTGTATGTGTGTCTATTTCTCTCTCTCTCACTCTCTCCCTGTGGAAACAAGGGCGGAGGGAGACAGAGATCAACAGTAAATGCCACGCAGCTACAGAACGGAATCGAGACATTGCTAAATGAAAAAATGTGTTCCATCAGTTCAAGGAAGAGAAACAGATAGATGCTTCTTATTGAAAATAAAATAATAAATCAAAAATTAATAAAAGCAATTGAACCTAATACCCACTGGGATTGTTACTACAAAAAAAAAAAAAAATGAAAACTATGGGGCAGGCATGTGTCACAGCAGGTTCAGCCACCACTTACGACACCCACATCCCATACGGGAGTGCTAGCTGGAGTTCCTATTCGTTTGCTTCTGATCCAGCTCCCTGCTAATGCGCCTGGGAGGCAAGGACTTGAGTCTCTGCCACCCACATGGGAGACACCAATGGAGTTCCTAGCTCCTGGCTTCAGCCTGGCCCACCTCCAGCCGTTGTGGCACTTGGAAAGTGAACCAGTGGATGGAAGATATCTTTCTCTCTCTGCCTCTCTATATATAACTCTTTAAAAATAAATAAATAAAACTAAAAACCAGAAAATAGGTGCCAGTGTTGTAGCACAGCAGGTAAAGCCGCCATCTGCCATACCAGTATCTATACCGGCGCTAGTTCCAGTCCCGGCTGCTCAACTTCCGATTCAGCTCCCTGCTAATGCACCTGGGAAAGTAGCAGAAGATGGCCCAAGTGCTTGGACTCCTGCCACCCACAGGGGACACTCTGATGGAGCTTCTGGCTCCTGGCTTAGCTCCTGCCCAGCCTGGCCCAGCCCAGCCCTGGCCTTTGCAGACATTTGGGGAATGAACCAGAAGATAGAAGATCTCTGTATGTCTGTCTCTCTCTCTCTCTCTCTGTATCTCTATGTGTCTCTCTCTGTAATTCTGCCTTTCAAATTAATAATTTTTAAAAAAACAGAAAATTAAAATACAGGTAAGGATGTGGATAAACTGCAACCCCTGGGCACCACTGTAAAATAGTACAGCCGCTGTGGGCAAAGCTTCTCAATGTCATTCCTCAGAAAATTAAAAACAGGGGCCGGTGCTGTGGCACAGTGGGCTAAGCCTCTGCCTGCAGCACCAGCATCCTAGATGGGTGCTGGTTAGAGTCCCGGCTGCTTCTCTTCCTATCCAGCTCTCTGCTATGGCCTGGGAAGGCAGTGGAAGATGGCCCAAGTGCTTGGGTCCTGGCTCCTTCATATCAGCTCAGCTCCAGCTGTTGCAGCCATCTGGGGAGTAAACCAGTGGATAGAAGACCTCTCTCTCTCTCTGCCTTTCAAATAAATAAATCTTTAAAAAAGAAAAGAAAAGAAAAGAAGGAAGGAAGGAGTGAAGCATGGGGCACAGACACCTGTTTGCCTGCACCATCCAGATCCAGGAACCAGCCTGGCCCAACTTGCACGCTGGCTGCCGGGGAGAGCAGGGCTCCTCTAGCAGCAGGCTGCCCTGGGCAGGAAGCACTCAGCTCCTGGCCCCGGCTGCTGCGGATGTTTTTACTAGGAAGTCATCAAAGAAGCTGCTTCCATCTGCGTCCCTGCCTCAGGCCCACGAGTGGCAGGGGCAGGCCTGAGCTGGGGCTGGAGGGGGGTGGGGGTGGCGACAGCTGCCGGACTCCAGGGCTAAGCAGGACACGCACAGCTGTTCACTTTCTTACCGAGCTTTGCAGTAGCGCACTCCACAGGTCCTGTGAAAGCAGTGTTACACTGGAAAAGCGAACAGAAGACAGGCAGGAAGAGACAGGCTCAGAGCAGGATTAGCCCTCCGGCGGCCTGACACTTACCATCATTCTTCCGTTCTCTTCTCTGCCAGAGTCATTTACCTCGTAAACCCACGGGGTGCAACTCCTACAAGAAAAAGCACACACTGCTAGTTACCACATGATCAGAAAATCACACCGATGCATAAAAAACACACGAGTCTCATCCCTGTAAGCTTCTTCTTAGACAACAGGGATACGACACAGCAGGCTTCAAATACTCCAGACTGAACAACACCTCAAAACTCTCCCAAAGCTAAATATAAAGTGGGAGAGAAATAATGTCAGTTACATTAGTAATATACTAAAGGGTATGACAACCTGGAGGCTTCAACTTTGGTTTGAAGATTTATTTATTCACTTATTTATTTATTTGAAAGGCAGAGTTACAGAGAAGGAGGTAGGTAGAGAGAGAGAGAGAGAGAGAGAGAAAGAGATCGATCTTCCATCCAGTGGTGTACATCACAATAACCAGGGCTGGGCCAGACCGAACCCAGCAGCCAGGTGCTCCTTCCAGGTCTCTCACACGGGTGCAGGCCTGAGTACTTGGGCCATCTTCCACTGCTTTCCCAGGTGCATTAGCAGGGAGCTGGATGCGAAGTGGAGCAGCCGGGACTCAAACCAAAGCCCATATGGGATGCCAGTGTCACAGGCAGAGGCTTTACCCACTACGCTACAACACCAGCCCCCTTCAACCTACAATCCATACACACTCTCTCTCCAATTCTTTATTTATCTACATATCTATATGAAGTAATATTTACCTATCCATCTTGAAGTAATATTTATCCCAACTGTGTGAAATGTATTGTTAATATTTCTCTATTCTATTTCAGTTTTTCAGATGTTTGTTTACTCGAAAGACAACAAAGATATTCCATCTGCTGGTTCACTCTCCAAATGCCAGAAACAGCCAGGCCTGGGCCAGGCTGCAGCCAGAAGCCTGGAACACAACTGGGTCTCCATGTGGGTGGCAGGGATCCAAGTACTTGAGCATCACCGGCTGCCTCCCAGGCTGCACCAGAATCTGGGATCAGAAGTAGAGCCAGGATTGAACCTCGGCACTCTGGTGTGGAGTGCAAGTCTGAAGCACTGCACCAAACACCTACTCCTATTTCTTCTTTTAAAAGCTGTTCTCACAGAATAGACTCAAATTAAGCAAGAAAAATAGAAAAATACCCTTGACAACTGTCGTGAACTGAGCTTTTAGCAGAATATGTTACCAGTTACACAGGGCTCTACACAGGACAGACCTTAACTTTCAGGGAACCCCTAACTTAGAACGCAGCCAAACTTCTTCTCAAATCCAGAGCAGAGCAAACAGAACACATGGGGCAGGGAAGCTGCCAGGAACAATGGCCCAACCCTGTAAGAGAGCCAACTTCTTCCTCGGAAAGGCACCTGCATCACGCGCGCTCTGTTGGACAAACGTGCTCCTTTAAAAAGCACCACTGCGGATGTCAACAATGTCTACTCAAAAACTTACCAACTTCCACAGCAGCGTTATCTGTAACAGCCAGAAAGTGGAGACCACCCCAGCGTCTACAATCATAGACACTGCGGTGTATTCAGGCAAAGGAGTGCTACCCCTCGCGGGGACCACGTGTGAGGCCGACACCGCACAGACGACTGTGAACGTACCACGCGAAGCCAGAGAAGCCAGCTACGAACACCATACAACGTAGGAGTCCACGTAAGTGAGATCCAGAACAGTCAAGTCCACACAGGAAGACAATCATCAGTGGTTGCTCAGCCCTTCGTTCCCCTCTCCAGGTCCCTCCAGGTTAAGAAAAACCCTAGGGCCTTTGGTCCTGGGGGAGGTAGGACCCAGGCCACCACAGCCTCCCGAGGCTTTAGTTAGCACAGGAGTCTTGAGGCTCGTTTCCCAGCACAGTGTCTCTTGAGTGACGTCAGGATGAAGAGGGCGTGAGTGAGTGTAGTGTGGCCGGAGGAGGAACCCGAGCTCGCAGGCGGGCAGGTGGATTTGTGAAGGGAGAGGACCAGAAAGAGAACCGGTACTTGATGCTAGGGGCCTGGCTGGGTCAGGATTGGTGAGGTGAACATGCAAAGGGAAGACAGTTGAACACGGGAACCACAAGTATCGTGGTGTGCGCCCCTCGCCTTCCCGACCCTACCCACAGCAACTCAATCCCTGCCCTGGACCCGGAACCTCCCAGGAGAGCTCCCTCTCGGCAGCCGGCCTCCCACCCAGGGAATTCCAAGACCTTGGCTGGGTGGTGAGCTTGGGAGACTGGGGCTTTGTTATCTGCCTCCTCTAACCTCTTTCCTGACTCCATCCCATCCCATTTAAGTCCAGGGATGAGGCATAAGACCTTAACAAATGCTAGCTTGTTAAAAAAAAAAAAAAAAAAAAAAACGAGTGGGGAAGGGTGGTGAAATGTTCTAAACGTCACCATGGTGACGGCTGCACAGCTCTGAGAATGCACAAAGGCCGTTTGTAAATGGGTGGACTACAGTGTACATTAGCTGCACTGCAGGAAAGCTGCTGTTTCTCCCCAGTTCATCCCATCTCTGCCCAGCCACCAGCTGCTTACCCAGGCCTTCCCAAGCAACCTCTTCAAACCGCACCCTCCCAAACCTGCAGAAGCTCTAAAGGGAGCTCTTCAAGCTGAAACAAAAAGAGGCCAACAATATAAAAATAGATGAAAATACCGGAAGGGTAAGAATATGGTCAAATTCAGTATACTCTAATACTGTAACGGAATAAAAATCACTTTTAACTCTAGTGTAAAAGTTAAAAGACAAAAGCTTTAAAAACAACTGTAAGTACAACCATTTGGTAATGGATACACAATTTACAAAGGAGATAATATGCAGGAATAATGTAAAATGAGGGGTAAAGAGAAGTTACAACCTAGTTTTCATATGCTCTGAAATAGGTTATAAGTGGGACCGGCACTGTGGCACAGCGGGTTAAAGCTGCAGCCTGCAGCACCAGCATCCCATATGGGTGCCGGTTCAAGTTACAGCTGCTCCACTTCTGATCCAGCTCCCTGCTATGGCCTGCGAAAGCAGAAGATGGCCCAAGTCCTTGAGCCCCTGCACCCACGTGGGAGACCCAGAAGAACCTCCTGGCTCCTGGCTTTGGCCTGGCCCAGTCCAGGTCATTTCAGTCATTTGGGGAGTGAACCAGCAGATGGAAGACCTTGCTCTGTGTGTCTCTACCTCCCTCTGTGACTCCACCTTTCAAGTACATAAAATAAATCTTTACACATTATAACCTGCAGCAGACACACACAAGAGGGGGAAGAACGGATCAAAGCACACTACTGCACAGTATCACCAAATCACACGGGAGGACAGCAAGAGAGGAACTAAGGAATTACAAACTGAGACAATTAAAACGGGTGTCAGCAAACCACTGCCTACCAATAATTACGTTAAAGGTAAACTAATTAAGTTCACTAATCAAAGACAGAGTGGCTGAACAGATTAGAAAAAAACAAGACCCAACTGTCCTGCCTCCAGGAGACTCCTGTTAGCTTCAAGGTACACATAAGCTGAACGTCCAGGGGTGAAGAAGGACACCACCAAAGGGTAACCAAGACAGCAACAGTGGCTATGTGTTTATCACACAAAACAGACGGAAAGCCAAAATCTAGCACAATGAAGAAGTCATCAAGAGCCTCACACCTGTGAATACACGGGCACTCCACAGCACAGCACCCAAGTACACATAGCAAGTACTAAGCAACAGCAACACAACAGGAGCAGAGGCGTCCAACAAGCTACAGACCCCCAGAGAAAGTCCGCACGGAAAACAATGCACCTTGGCAAGTGTCTTCACTTGTTCTCTGAGCTGTGAGAGAATACCTGAGACAGGTCATTTACAAGGAAAAGTGGGGCAGGCATTGTGGTGCAGTGGGTTAAGCCATGGCCTGGGAAGCCTGCATCCCAGATCAGTGTCCAGGTTTCAGTCCCACCTTTGCTTCCAATCCAGCTTCCTGCTAACGTGTACACGTGACGGCTCAAGTACACGGTCCCTGCCACACACAGGCTTCAGCCTGGCCCAGTCCTGGCTACTGTGAGCATTGGGGGGTGAATGAGCAGATGGAAGATCTCTCTCTCTCTCTCTTTCTCCCCTACTCGCTCTCTGTCACCTTCCCTTTCAAATAAATACAAATTAAATAAGTAAACTTCTTTAAAAAGACACATATAAGGACGAGAAGCTTATGTGGCTCATGGTTCTGAAGGCTGGGAAGTGCGAACATGGCAGCTGCTCAGGTGAGGGCTCCGCAGAGCACCAGCGACATGCAGGGCATCACACGGCCCAACGGGCAGTACCGCACCGGCTTCATTAACGGATCGCGACAGATCCATTCATCCACGGCCAGAGCCCACGTGCCTTAAAAACCTCTTAAAGGTCCCACTTGGTTCCAACTCTTCATACTTCAAACACGCATCTTGGTGGTGACATTCAAACCACAGCAGGACCTAACAGATACCTGCAGAGCAACCATGTACCAACACACTTAGTTACTTACCAGAAATGGCTAAATTCCTAGAAACATCTACCTACCAAGACTGAACTATGAAGAACATGAAATCTGGCTAGATCAGTAACACTGGCCACGGCGCCGGCCAGGAAAAAAAATTTTTAAAAGCATCCAAATTGGAGAGGAGGAAGTAAAACTGTTTTAAGATGCCGTGATCTTATATTTAAAACGCTACAGGTGGCCGGCGCCGTGGCTTAACAGGCTAATCCTCCACCTTGCGGTGCCAGCACACCGGGTTCTAGTCCCGGTCCGGGCGCCGGATTCTATCCCGGTTGCCCCTCTTCCAGGCCAGCTCTCTGCTATGGCCCGGGAAGGCAGTGGAGGATGGCCCAGGTCCTTGGGCCCTGCACCCGCACGGGAGACCGGGAGAGGCACCTGGCTCCTGGCTTCGGATCAGCACGATGCGCCAGCCGCAGCGGCCATTGAAGGGTGAACCAACGGCAAAAAGGAAGACCTTCCTCTCTCTCTCTCTCACTATCCACTCTGCCTGTCAAAAAAAAAAAAAAAAAAAAAAACGCTCCAGGTGAACACTGCAGCGGAGCAGGTTCAACAGCCACGGGGGTGTGGTGCCCACATCTTGTATCAGAGGGTGCCAGTTAGGATCCCCGATGCTCCACGTTTCTGATCCAGTTTCCTACTGATGCACCTGGGAGGAAGCAGATTATAGCCAAAAGGCTTATGTTCCTGCCACCCAAGTGGGTGATGGAACGAGCCTGGCCCAGCTCTGGCTGCTGGAGATTATTTAGGGGAGTGAACCAAAGACAGAAGATCGATCTCTCTGTCTCTCCCTGTCACTCTACCTCTCAAATAAATAAATAAATCTTAAAAAAAAAAAAAAAAAAAAAAACCTGTGGCTGGTGCTGTGGCGAGCAGGTTAAAGCCCTGGCCTGCAGTCCCAGCATCCCATATGGGCACCAGTTTGAGTCCCAGCTGCTCTACTTCCAATCCAGCTTTCTGCTATGGTCTGGGAAAGCAGGGGAAGATGGCCCAAGTGCTTGGGCCCCTGCACCCAGGTGGGAGACCTGGAAAAAGCTCCTGGCTTCGAATCGGCTCAGCTCTGGCCACTGCAGCCATTTGAGGAGTGAACCAGCAGATGGAAGACCTCTTTCTCTACCTCTGTATTTAACTCTTTCAAATAAATAAATAAATCTTTTAAATAATAAAAAGAAAGAGTGCTTCAAACTCAAAAGAAAGTGTGTAACAAAGAAACAATGGAATGAAGAGACAACATACAGAATGGGAGAAAACATCTATAAAGGTATCTGTGTTAAGACAAGTTTTTTTAAGATTTTATTTTATTTATTTGAAAGAGTTACGGAGAGAGGTAGAGACAGAGAGAGAGGTCTTCCATCCACTGGTTCACTCCCCAGATGGCCGCAACAGCCGGAGCTGTGCCGATCTGGAGCCAGGAGCCAGGAGCCAGAAGCTTCTTTCGGGTCTCCCACATGGGTGCAGGGGCCCAATGACTTCGGCCATCTTCTGCTGCTTTCCCAGGCCATTGCAGAGAGCTGGATTGGAGGAGGAGCAGCCAAGACCAGAACCAGCGCCCATAACCTGCTGTGCCACAGCGCCAGCCCCTAAGACAAATAATATTCTTAAAACTTACTATTAAGAAAACAAAAACCTTGAGGCCTTATTGTGGCACAGTGGGTTAAGCCACTGCTCGAGAAACCAGCGTCACATATCAAAGCGCTGGTTTGAGTCCCAGCTGCTCTGTTTCTGAGCTAGCTACCTGCAAAAGCACCTGGAAAAGTAGTGGCAGATGGCCTAAGAACTTGGGTCCCTGCCACCCATGTGGGAGACCCAGGTGAAGCTCTGGGTTTCTGGCTTCAGCCTGGCCCGACCATAGCCATTGCAACCATATAGGGAGTGAACCAGCAGATGGTTCTACCCTGCCTTCAAATACATGTCTTTAAAAAAAAAATTTTTTTTTAAATGGACAAACAACCTAAATAGACATTTCTCAAAGGAAAACACACAAATGGCTGATAGGTATATGTCAAAATTCTCAGTCTCGTTAGTTATCTCACACATGCTAAACTAAGACGGAAGACAAGGGTTTGTGAGGATGTAGCGAAAATGGAGTTTGGCACACTGTTGGTGGGAACACACATTAGGACAGCCACTGTGGAAAACAGTGTGAAGGTTCCTCAAAGCATTAAAAACAGAATGACCCTATGGCCCAGCAACCCCATTTGTGGCTACTGGACCCGAAGAAGTGCAAAGAGCGCCTCCCAGCGCTGTCTGTACTCCCACACTCACTGCTGCAGATTCACAATCGAGATACAGAATCAGGCTGAGTCCATCAGGCGATGATGGGATAAAGGACACTTCTGTACCCAGGAAACTACTCAGTCTCGTCACTCCTAACAGAATAGATGCAGCCGGAGGACATTAAGCTAAGGGAAATAGGCCAGAAAGAGAAACACTGTATGATCTCACTCTATGTAGGCTCTAAAGTCAAACTCATAGAAGCAGAGGGGTGCAGAAATGAGGACATGTTGGCTACATGGTGTAAAGTCTCAGTCAGGAGCTAAGGCCCTGCAATCTACACAGCGTGGTAACTACAGCTGATAGCAACACCCAGCACACTTCAAAATGGCTAAGAGGTTAGATCTGAAATGTTCTCATCACACACAAAGACTGACATGTCATTACGCCCAATTTAATCATTTTACAATGTACCCATGTATCGAAACAGCATGCTGTACACCATAAATAATTTGTACTTGTCAGTTACACCTTACTGAAGTCGGGGGGAGGAACTGCCACCCATCCATCCTCACTCCTGATCACCACTGGCCAGCCTGTCTCCCCCGACGAGAACGCAAGCCCCAGGACTTCCTTTGCCTTGTTACCCCCGCAGCCCCGGAAGACAGAACAGTGCCCAGCTGGGGGCAGGCAGCCATTAGAGATGCGTTGGCTAGTGAACGCAGCCCATGCCACAGAATCTTTGCTCACCTTGTCCCTCTCACCTATTGTCCCTCTCACCTATTCAAAGCCAGCCAAGTTTGTCTTCCTGAGGCCTACTGTTAGGAATTCTCCCACCACGCCAGCTGTACCAAGTGTGACACGGTAGAAAGAAGTCACTGGAGGCAGCGCCACTCACTGGTACTCAACTTGCTACTTATCTAACCTCTTTGAGTACCAGTGTTCTCATGAATAACAATGAAAGCGAACTATTTCCCCAAGAGAAATAAAAACACATTTTTCACACAAAGACTTATATAGCTTTATCTGTAACAGTTCAAAACTGGGAACAACCCAAACATCCATCAACAGGAGACCACCCAACCAAACTACAGTGTAACAGTATATCCATGTAAGACAACACTACTCAGGGGGCCGGTGCTGTGGCATAGCAGATAAAGCCACAGCCCGCAGTGCCGGCATCCCTTATGGGCGCCAGTTCAAGTCCCGGCTGCCCCACTTCCAATCCAGCTCTCTGCTATGGCCTGGAAAAGCAGTAGAAGATGGCCCAAATGCTTGTGCCCCTGTACCCATTTGGAGAACCAGAAGTTGTTCCTGGCTTCTGCCTTTGGATCGGCGCAGCTCCAGCCATTGAGGCCATCTGGGGAGTGAACCAACAGATGGAAGACCTCTCTATCTCTTTGCCTCTGTCTCTCTGTAACTCTGCCTTTCAAATAAATAAATAAATCTCTTTTAAAAATCAACAAAGAGGCCAGCGCGTGGCTCAATAGGCTAATCCTCCGCCTAGCGGCGCTGGCACACCGGGTTCTAGTCCGGTCGGGGTACCGGATTCTGTCCCAGTTGCCCCTCTTCCAGGCCAGCTCTCTGCTGTGGCCCGGGAGTGCAGTGGAGGATGGCCCAAGTGCTTGGGCCCTGCACCCCACGGGAGACCAGGATAAGCACCTGGCTTCTGCCATTGGATTGGCGCGGTGCGCCGGCCGCAGCGCGCAGGCCGCGGTGGCCATTGGAGGGTGAACCAACAGCAAAAGGAAGACCTTTCTCTCTGTCTCTCTCTCTCACTGTCCACTCTGCCTGTCAAAAAAAAAAAAATCAACAAGGAAATATGATGAGTTGAAGTATGCTATAGATCCAATGGACTTCAGACATTCACAGAACATTCCATGCCACAGCTGCAGAAGACAAATTCTTTTTCATCAGCATATTGAATATTCTCTAGAACAGACTATATTTTATGTCACAAAATAAGCCTAAACAAATTTTTAAAAAATTAAAAGATCATATCATGTATCTTTTGTGACCAACCACAATGGAATACAACCAGAATTCAACAACAGAAGAAATCAGAACTTAAACAAATACCTGGAGACTGAACAAAGCTACAGAACAAATAATGGGTCACTGAAGAAATCAAAGTGGAAACCTAAAAATTTATTTGAATAGGTGAAAATTGACAATAACATATAAAAACTTATGTGATACACCAAAAGAAATACTACATGGAAATGTATAATAAGCCCCCATATAAAAAAAAAAGAGTTCAAATAAATAAGCACATGACACATCTCAAAGACCCACAAAAGAACAAACCAAGCCCAAAATTAGTGAAGGAGATAAATAACAAAGATCAGAGCAAAAATAAAGTTGAAGAAAATGAAAAGTTGGGGATTTTTTTGAGAAGATAAATAAAACTGTCAGATACCTGGACTGCATTCCAGCTCCTGGTTGCAGCCCAGACCCAGCCCTGGCCACTGTAGGTGTTTGGGGAGTGAACCAGCAAATGGAAGTCCTTCTCTCTCTCTCCACCCCCACCTAGTGCCTCTGCCTGGCAAAGAAAGAACAGAGAATTCAAGCCAGTCCCAAAGGGACAAATACCATATGTTCTCCCTGATCTGCAAGAACAAATACAAGACCTAAAACAAAATCTGCAGAAGTGAAATTGACACCTTGAGAAGGGACGGCCTGAGTTGCCCTGGTCTTGACTGTCGAGGAACAGTTCTTTTGTTTTTTGTTTTTTTCTCTTCATACTATTTGTTGAATTCATTACTTAACATAAAGTTAATCATATGTGTATAAAGTCAATTGAGAATGGATCTCAGTAAGAAATAAGAGTGGGAACAAGAGAGAGAGGAGGAAGTTTGTAACTGTGAAGCTGTATAGTTCTGTATACATCCCTAAGGACTTACTTCTAAGGGTACAGTTTAAAAATTTGTCATGGCAAATGCCCTAAACAGCACTCTGAACTCAGAATCAGCCCTTAAGGTATTCAGATCTGGCTAAAAACCCCAAGAGAGCATTTCAGGCATGGAAAGCTAAGACACTGTGACCAAAAAAATGATCTACATGAAAGATCTCTGTGAGTGAGATCTCGGTGGAAAGAAGGGGCCATCAAAGAAGGAGGTACCTTTCTCTGAAGGGAAGAGAGAACTTATGCTTATGGCCCTGTCTAAATACAGACGGAGTTTGTGGACTCAAAAGGCTTCCATAGCCTAGACAGCTCATGACGAGAGCCTCGGGTGATCACTTACATCATAAATAAGAGTGTTAATCGTTAAATCAACAACAGGAGTCACTGTGCACTTGCTCCCCATGTAGGATCTCTGACCTTAATGAGCTGTACTATGAGAATTAATGGTAAAACTTGTCTTCAAACAGTACTTTACACTTTGTGTGTTTGTGTGGGTGCAAACTTGAAATCTTTACTTAGTATAGAGTTGGTCTTCTGTATATAATTAAAAATAAATATTAATGAAGAATGGGAAGGGAGAGGGAGTAGGAGGTAGGACGGGAGTGGGAGTGGGAGGGTGGGTATGCAGGGAAGAACTGCTATATTCCAAAAGCTGTACCTGTGAAATTTATATTAAATAAAAGCTTTCTTTAAAAAAATTTAAAAATTAAAAAAATTTTTTAAAAGTTTGCCATGGGACCCCAAATCCCATTTAGCTAGGTGGTAAAAAATACCATCTTAAGTGTTAAAGTGATCAGATGAAGTGTTAAAGTGAACATATAGGTAGGATTAAGCGTTAAAGTGACCATATAAATAGGATCAAGTGTGGGGTAATTATAATAGAATGAAAAGGAGAGAATCTTCCAACACAGAAAATCGTCCACACAGCAAACTCACAGAATGACAACTGCTTTAAGTAACACTCCAACCTCAGAATCAGCCCTTAAGGTTGCCTAGTCTGGCCGAAAAGTCCATGAAAGCATTTCAGACATGGAAAGCCAAGACACTATGGCAAAAAAATATTCTACATGAAGGATCTTTGTGAGTGAGATCCCAATGGAAAGAAGTGGCCATCAAAGAAGGATGTACTTTTCTCTTAAGGTAGGAGAGAACTTCCACTTTGCTTTTAGCCTTGTATAAATACTGATGGAATTTGTAGATCAAAAGGCATCCACAGCTAGGCAGCTCATGTCAAGAGCCTCAGGCAGTCACTGACATCATACATATGAGTATTAATTATTAACTTAACAACAGGAGTCACTGTGCACTAACTCCCCATGCAGGGTTTCTGTCCTCATTGAGTTGTATGATGAGAGTTAACTGTAAAACTAGTTAGTTCTCAAACAGTTTGTGTGTATGTGTGCGCGTGTGTGTAAATTGTTGAAATCTTCACTTCATATAGAGTTGGTCTTCTAGGTACAAAGTTAAGTTGAAAATGAATCTTGGGGCCGGCACTGTGGTGTAACAGGTAAAGCCACTGTCTGCAGTGCCAGCACCCCATGTGTGCGCCAGTTCAAGTCCCAGCTGCTCCACATTCCAACCAACTCTGCTACGGTCTGTGAAAGCCGATGGTCCAAGTCCTTGGGCTCCTCCAAGGAGACCCAGAAGAACCTCCTGGCTCCTGGCTTTGGATTGGCACAGCTCTGGCTGCTGTGGCCATTTGGGAAGTGAACCAATGGAGAGAAGACCCTCCCTCTCTCCCTACCTTCCTCTCTCTTTCTCTCTCTCTCCTTCTGTCTCTCTGTAACTCTGCCTTTCAAATAAATAAATCTTTTTAAAAAATGAAAAGAAAATGAATCTTAATGGAGAATGGTACTGAGAAGGGGGTGGGGGTAGGAGGGAGGCTATGATGGGGAGAAAAACTATATTCCCAAAGTTGTACATGTGAAATTTGTATTACTTAAAAATTAATTATAAAAATAAACATTTCAATGAAAAAACAAGAACAGAGAACTCAGAAATAAAACCATGCATCTAGAGCTACTTATTCTTGCAAAGAGACCAAAAACAGACAGTGGAGTCTCTTGAACAAACGTGCTGGGAAACCTGGATACCAGGCGTAGAAGACTGAGAGCTGACCCCTGTACGTCACCACACACAGAAGTGACCTCCGCATGAATCAAACATCTGAACATTAGACCCACAGAAGAAAACATAAGAGAAACACTTTAAGACTTCAGTTACAGGAAATGATTTTTTTTTTTTTTTTTTGGCTAAAACCCCAAAAACAAGAGAAATAGGATTACATTAAAAAGCTTCTGCACAGCAAAGGAAACAATCAACAGAGCGAAGACAACCGAAAGCATGGGAGAAAAATCTGCCAACTATTCACTTGATAAAAGACTGATATCCAATATACATAGGGGCCCGGGCTGTGGCACAACAGGTGCTTCCCAGGCCTAAGCACCAGCATCCCATATGGGCTCCTGTTCGAGACCCAGCTGCTCCACTTCCTATCCAGCTCTCTGCGATGGCCTGGGAAAGCAGTAGAAGATGGCCCAAGTCCTTGGGCCCCTGCACCCATATGGGAGACCCAGAGGAAGCTCCTGGCTCCTGGCTCTGGATCAGCGCAGCTCCAGCCGTTATGGCCATTTGGGGAGTGAACCAGCAGATGGAAGACCTCTCTCTCTCTCTCTCTCTCTCTCTCTGTGTGTGTGTGTGTGTGTGTGTAACTTGACTTTCAAATAAATAAAAAATAAATCTTTTTAAAAACCAGAATATATAAAGAACTCAGAAGAGTTAACGAAAATTATTTAATCCAATATTAAAATGGACAAATTATCTGAACAGACATTTCACTAAAAACGAAACACATCTGGTTGACAAATACATGAAAAAATGGTATCATTAGACATCAGAAAAATCAAAAGCACGATGAGACATCATCTCACCTCAGACAGAATGACAATCACCAAACACATCAAAAAAAATAAATGCTGGAGAGAATATAGAGAAAAAGGAACTCTTACACACTCTGTGGGAGTGGCAGTAGTACAGCCATATGGAGAACAGTATGGAGTTTCCCTAAAAATCTAGAACGGGGGGGTGGCATTGTGGCATCCCACATGGGTGCCAGTTCAAGACCCAGCTGCTTCACTTCCAAACCAGCTCCCTACTAATGTGCCTAGGAAAGCAGAGGAAGATGGCCCAAGCCCTTCAGCCCCTGCACCCACAGAGGGGTCCCAGAAGCAGCTCCTGGCTACTGGCTTCAGACTGGCCCAGCTCCAGCCATTGCAGCCATTTGAGGAATGAACCAGCAGATGGAAGATAATCTCTCTCTGTGTGTCTCCCTCTCTATATAAACTCTTTCAAATAAATGAATAAATCTTAAAAAAAAAAAAAAAGCTTAAACTGTACCTACCATGATCTAGCTACCCTCTCCTGTGTATACAGTAGCCAAAGGACATGAAATCAGCATTATTAAAAAGATGCCTGCACTGTCATGTTTACTGCAACATTACTCACAACAGCCCTGACACAGAATCGATCTGAATGGATAAAGCAAATGCAGTACACATACACAATGCAGTAGCATTTAGCCATAAACAAGGAAATCCTCATTTGCAACAAAATGGATGGAAGTGGAGGACATTATGGGAAGTGAAATAAACAAGACACACAACACGTGTTCTCTGTCCTACAAAGAAAGTTCATCTGAATGTAGGAGACTGCCTCCTGAGGTCGATGGGGAACAGGAGGCTGGACAGTGGGTGCCACATCAGACGTCCTATTGCTCCACAGCACAGTCAGGTGCCTAGAGTTCACAATAACCTATCAGACATTTTATAAAGAACTAGAGTGTCTCCTGGTGTCTGGTGGCTAGGATAAAAACTAGAAGTGAGGAGCTCAAATGCTCCAAAAATAAACAAGGAGATGGAAATGCCAGCTGCCATGACTTGATCAGTACACACTGCCTCATGACCATGTGCAAGCATTACATGCTAATCAAGAAATGCACAGGGGCCGGTGCTGCGGCACAGTAGGCTAAGCCTCCACCTACAGCACCAGCGTCCCGTATGGGCACCGGTTCAAGTCCCGGCTGCTCCACTTCTGATCCAGCTCTCTGCTATGGCCTGGGAAAGTAGTAGAAGATGGCCTAAGGCCTTGGGCCCCTGCACCCACTTGGGAGACCCGGAAGAAGCTCCTGGCTTTAGATCAGCCCAGCTTTGGCCATTGCAAGCATTTGGGGAGTGAACCACAGCATGGAAGACTTCTCTCTCTGCCTCTCAAATAAATATATCTTTAAAAAAAAAAAAGGTAGAAAACTTAATGCAGCGATAGGTGTTTGGCTCAGTGATTAAAACACTACTGGGGGAGGGGGCAGAGTGCTGTGGCATAGAAGGTTAAACTACCATCTGCAGTGCTGGCTTCCCACGTGGACGCCAGTTTGAGTCCCAGCTGCTCTGCTTCTGATCCAGCTCCCTGCTAATGCACCTGGGAAGGAAGCAGGGGTTGCCCCGAGTGTTTGGATCCCAGCATCCACATGGGAGATCTGGAAGAGGCTCCTGGCTTTGGTCTGGCCCAGCCCTGGCCATTGAACCCATCTGGGGAGTAAACCAGTGGATGGAAGCACTGTGTGTGTGTGTGTGTGTCTTTCTGTAACTCTGACTCTCAAAATAAATAAAAATAAGTCTTTTTTTTTTTTTAAAGTAACTTCCATCTTGTATAAGATAATCTCCTTGGGGGGCTCTCTGTTAGTGCAGATTAGCCTACACCCTAAATAACACACCAAGTCTTAACAATTCTGCCTCCTAAATAAACCCAGAAAACACAAATCCGCTGTGTCTGAGCCATCACCATCTCGAGCCTAAATTACTGCAGCCTCTGCAACACCAACGACCAACATTCCCCCAAATCACCTGCAGGTGAGGAAAGCAGACAGGGAGAGAGGGTGAGAGGGGGAGATCTTCCTTCCACTGGTTCACTCCCCAAATGGCTGCAAAGAGCCAGGTCTGGCCTAGGCTAAAGCCTAGAGCCAGGAACTCCATCCTTGGCTTCACATGCGTGGCATAACTAAGAAACTGGATTGGAAGGGGCCGACGCAGTGGGTTAACACCCTGGCCTGAAGCACCGGCATCCCATATGGGTGCCGGTTTGAGGCCTGGCAGCTCCACTTCCAATCCAGCTCTCTGCTATGGTCTGGGAAAGCAGCAGAAGATGGCCCAAGTTCTTGGGCCCCTGCATCCGCGTGCTCTTGGCTCCTGGCTTCGGATCAGCACAGCTCTGGCTGTTGCAGCAATCTGGGGAGTGAACCATCGGATGGAAGAACTCCCTCCCTCCCTCCCTCTCTGCCTCTCCTCTCTTTGTGTAACTCTGACTTTCAAATAAATAAGTAAATCTTTAAACAAACAAACAAACTGGATTGGGGGCAGAACAGCAGGACTCCCAACCGCTCCTGCGACATGCAACGCCAATGTTGCAAAAGACAATTTTTTTTTTTTTTTTTTGACAGGCAGAGTGGATAGTGAGAGAAAGAGACAGAAAGGTCTTCGTTTTTGCCGTTGGTTCACCTTCCAATGGCCACTGCGGCCGGCGCATCGCGCTGATCCAAAGCCAGGAGCCAGGTGCTTCTCCTGGTCTCCCATGCGGGTGCAGGGCCCAAGCACTTGGGCCATCCTCCACTGCCTTCCCGGGCCACAGCAGAGAGCTGGCCTGGAAGAGGGGCAACCTCTTCCAGGTGTGCCGGCGCCGCAAGGCGGAGGATTAGCCTGTTAAGCCACGGCGCTGGCCTCCTTGCAAAAGACAGTTTAAACACTGCACAATACCAGCCCCTCAAACATGAAGATGCAGGATGCGTTAGGCCTACCTCTGACGCAGCATCACAGAAGTGGTAGTTCTGATATTTGCTGGGGGAAGAGAGGCCAAAGAGACCTCTCCCCATTCTACTACATAAGCACACGGCCAGAAAGTACCATCTGTAAAGCAGAAAGCAGGCCCTTTCCAAACAGCCTCTGCTGGCATCACGTTCCTGGACTTCCCAGCCTCCAGACTGTGAGAAACAAACTGCTATTGTCTGCATCCAACCTAAAGCATTTCCTCGTGGCGACCCAAGTGGACTAAGACACATGGAGGTCTGTACACAGCTCAAGGGAGAGGGAGAAAGAAGGACCAAGTGTCTGCTGATGGCTGTGAGTCATTCACTGCTATAAACAAGCATATCAGGTGGCTAATATTATCTCTCTTCTACAGAGAAAACCAAGGTTCAGAAAAACTGGCCACAGGCCAAGCGGCGAAACTGGGATTCAAACCGTCCTAGTTATCAAATCACACTTCTTCCCACAAAGAAAACGCTCCCCATGATGCTAAAAATTGACTGATTAAAATGTTTAATTCCCCAGTGGATATTATTCAAATCATTTCAATATGTGGCATAAATCAACCTACACCTGAGACATTTTGGGGAAGTCACAGTGAACAGAAAAAGACGAGAGGTAGAAGCACCAATTTAGGGGGCGGCGCTGTGGGCTAAGCCTCTGCCTGCGACACCTGCATCCCATATGGGCACCGGTTCGTATCCCAGCTGTACCTCTTCAGATCTCTCTGCTTACAGCCTGGGAAGGCAGTGGAGGATGGCCCAAATGCTTGGGCCCCTGCACCTATATGGGAGACCTGGAAGAAGCTCCTGTTTCCCTGGCTTTGAATCAGCTTAGCTCTGACCACTGTGGCCATTTGGGGAGTGAACCAGTATATGGAAGACCTTTCTGTCTCTGACCTCTCTAACTCTGCCTCTCAAATAAATAAATATCTTTAAAAAAAAAAAAAAAAGCACCAACTTGGGCCAAACTGATAGTGGGCAAAGCTGAATTCCAGATTTGCCACCCACAAAGCAGCGATCCGAGTCTCAGCTTCCACATTCATAAAATGACCGCTTCCCACCCCTGTACCTCAGACTATTTAGGACAATGAAAATGCGATGCTGATGAAATCAATCAGTACACAAAACAAATTACAGGGGCAAGCATTTGGCCTAGAGGTTAAGTCCCGAGTTAGGACGCCCATATCCGGTATCTGAGGCTCCACACCTGCTTCCAGGTGGGGTTCTCCGCTAACGCAGACCCTGGGAGCCGGTGGCTCACGTAACTGGGTCCCTGGTACCCATGGGGAAAATCTGGGCTGAGTGAGTCCCCAGGCAGCTGGGGCGGGATCCAGCAGGTGCCAGCCAGTGCACTCTCCCTCCTTTTCTTTCTCTCTCAAATGAATAAGGAAAAATTCAACCAAACGAAACAAATTATGATACATACAAGAAATTACTACCTATTCCGCGAGATGACTTCGGGAATAGTTATTTATTTCCATGGAAAACAACGGGGCGGAGAAGAGATCCGACCCACAAGCAGCAGGAAGCGGCTCCATCTCAGCGGGAGCCAC
Organism: Lepus europaeus; assembly: GCF_033115175.1. Taxonomy (NCBI): domain Eukaryota; kingdom Metazoa; phylum Chordata; class Mammalia; order Lagomorpha; family Leporidae; genus Lepus; species Lepus europaeus. The sequence goes on from NC_084837.1 coordinate 111,854,330, forward strand.
CGGACAGCAGCAGGTGCACCTCCAAGGGGCAAGTCTCTGCTCGCTTTCCAACAACCCCGGCCCTGCCTGGGGCCAGTCCCGGATTCTCGCCAGGTGCCCTGCGCGGGACCGACCGGAGGCGCGCCCAGGTGCGAGGCCCCGGGCAAACCGCACCCTCCCGGCCTGCAATGGGGAGCCCACTCCCGCCCCCGCTTCCCGGGGCGCCGGCCGGCCGCGGGAGCGCTCAGAAGAGGACGCTGGCCATCACCTGTCCAGGCAAAGGAGGGGCCGGCGGCTCCCACGGACGCCCTCCTGCAGAAGCCTCGGCCGGGCCGCCCCCTCAGCGGCGGTCAGGCAGCGCCCACCCACCCCAGCCCCGGCTGGTGCGCGGGGCTCCCACGTCGCTCACGCCCCGCAGGCCCAACCGCGCCCCCCAGCCTCCCGAGCGGACCCCTGGGCGCCGGCGAGCGGCCGCGGCTCCCCTCCCCCCGCGACGATCCCGGTCTCCCTCCCGCCCCGCCGCCGCCGTCCCGCACGCCCAGGTGAGGGGAGGCAGTGGCAGGGCGCACCCCGCCGCCATCTTGTCCCCCCGGCCCCCGCAACGCTTGTCCCCGGCCGGCGCCCCAGCCCGGGCCCGCCCGGATCTGCGCAACGCGCGCCCCTCGCGGACACTCACCCCGGCCGCCCGGCGCAGGTCGGGGCGGCTCCGAGCGTCCCGCCGGGAAAGGGGCGGGGCGGGGCGGGGCGGCCGCGGAGGGGCGGGGCGGCTCCGGGCGCACCACGTGACCGCGGCCCCGGCCGCCGGCGCGCAGGCGCAGCGCGTTTCGCGCCGCCGGGGCGCCGAGGCGGGAGGTGGGGGCGTGGGGCTGGCTCGCGGCGCGCGCCCGGCGGCGTCTCTGGAGCGGCCGCTCTCCTCAGACGGCCGGTTCGGGCCACACTGGCCTGTCGCTTGGATTCGGGCTCCTCCCTCGGCCTGCGTTATCGCCACAGACGCCAGATTGCAGGGGCGAAAGCGCCTGACAGAGCCGCTTGGCCTCCGCCGCGGCGTCAACGGGCCCCTCAGTACCGGCGACTTCGCCAAATGGGCGAACGCGGAATGAATTCAGTAGCCGGACGGGTATTTGGGTCACTGTGTGGAACAAAATCGGACACAGCGCGGACCGTAGCTGTGAGAAGAGCCTCCGGCGGAAGACAGGCTGTGGACCGGCCCTGCGGCTGTGCCCCTCAGCAGCCCGCCGCGCGGGAACGCTCCACGGCCCGTAGAAGACAGCCGGGCCTGGTCCTACAGCCGGCCCGAAACGCCTTCCAGCCTCGCCCGCCCTGGAACCTCCTGTCAACCCGCCAGACTCCGCTTCAGCGGGGCCTGTTCTCTTCCTTTCAGAGCTGCCGGTCCGAGCTGCGCTTCTCTGGTTATTTGTAAGTGAGGACGTCTCCGGGTCCTCGGCTGGCCGCTCTCTGCCTTCTGCCCAGCCACCCCCGCAGAAACCATTCCCCCCAGGTCACCGCGGGTGTCTCCACCGCGGAGCCTGCGGACGCGATCTTCACGAGCCGACTCGGTGCCCCTGCCTTCGCTGCGCCCACCTGCAGCCCCGGGAATGCTGCCTTGCCTCCCGTGTTCACTCATTTTTTCACATCTCTTTCTCTAACCACTCCCTCTCCATCTCCCGAAGTCTCATCTTGCTCCTCGTGTCCCTGAAGTGCTGAAACCTGTTGGGCATAGATGCACACTCTCTTTTCCCAGGGGACACACGCCATGTGATTACTGAGTCACTTCAGTTAGCATCCTTATGCTCGCCCTGATTTCTGCTCCTGTAACTGGGTTTGCACTGGGCATTTCCACTTGGATTTGTTAAAACTCAAGACCAAAAGAAAAAAAAAACAAAACTCATCTTTCTTAGATACGTATAAAAGTGCTTAATTGAGAGAAAACATACTATACAACTCGCTCATTTAAATTATGCAAACCAATGATTTCTAGTAAATCTGGAGAGTAGTGCAGTCATCACTGTGATTTTAAAACCTTTTCATCATTCCTAAAAGAAATCCTGAACTCATTAGCAGTTACTCCCTCATTTTCCTTCAACACCTTCAGCCATAGGCAACCACTAATCTACTTTAAGTGTGTACAGATTTGCCTATTTTGGATATTTTGTATAAAAGGAATGTAGGGTGTTTTGTAACTGGCTTTTTTTTTTTTTTTTTTTGACAGGGTGGATAGAGAGAGAGACAGAGAGAAAGGTCTTCCTTTACCGTTGGTTCACCCTCCAATGGCCGCTGCAGCCGGCGCACCGCGCTGATCAGGAGCCTATTGAGCTGCATCGCTGACCAGCTTTTTTTTTTTTTTTTTTTTTTTGAAGATTTATTTTATTTATTTGAAAGATAGAGACAGATGGCCGGCGCCGCGGCTCACTAGGCTAATCCTCCGCCTTGCGGCACTGGCACACCAGGTTCTAGTCCCGGTCGGGGCACCGGATTCTATCCCGGTTGCCCCTCTTCCAGGCCAGCTCTCTGCTGTGGCCAGGGAGTGCAGTGGAGGATGGCCCAAGTCCTTGGGCCCTGCACCCCATGGGAGACCAGGAGAAGCACCTGGCTCCTGCCATCGGATAAGCGCGGTGCGCCGGCCGCAGCGCGCCAACCGCGGCGGCCATTGGAGAGTGAACCAACGGCAAAGGAAGACCTTTGTCTCTCTCTCACTGTCCACTCTGCCTGTTAAAAAAAAAAAGAAAGAAAGAAAGATAGAGACAGAGAGAGAGGTCTTCCATCCACTCCTTAGATGGCCACAACGGCCAGAGCTGAGCCAATCTGAAGCCAGGAGCTTCTTCCGGGTCTTCCACATTGGTGCAGGGGCCCAAGGACTTGGGCCATCTTCTACTGCTTTCCTGGGCCACAGCAGAGAGCTGGATCAGAAGTGGAACAGCTGGGTCTCGAACCGGATGCCTACACTTCAGGCCAGGGCCTTAACCTGCTGCCCCCTGGCTTCTTTCACTTAGCATAACATTCTCCAGGGACATCCACATTGTACCATACACCAAAACTTCCTTTTTGTGGCTGAATACTGCTCCATTGCATGGAATATACACCACCATTTATGCAGTCATTCGTCACTTGATGGACATTTAGGTTATCTCCACTTTTTCATTATTCCCTGCTCTGGGCTTCCAAAGTGTTTCTTACAGATTCTGATAATGAGAACCTTTTCGAAGGAAGAGATCAAGAACTCGGAGTAAGGCTGGTACTACAATGCAGAGACAGAACTTTCTGTCTCAGGTGGATCCCCAGTCTTCTCTGCTTCCTCCTGCTGTCAGCTCTATTCTCTCAAGCCACAAGCTCCCCCTGTCCACTTAAGGAATCTGCTCTCTAACCGTGCACACAATCCACCATAACCACCAAGGTTCTGTTTTTCTTTCCGTGGAACTGAACATGTGCAGCTATTTAAATTTAAATGAACTATGTTAGATCACATCTTCTGTCATGCAATCCAAATGTCAGTAATCAACAGCTACATGTGACTGATGCCTGCTGTACTAGACAGCACAGATATAGTTCCCATCCTTCCAGAAGGTTCTGTGTATACAGCACAGGTCTAGAGACACTGTCTCAGTATTATTTTTATCCAGGCTGCTACAACAAAACAACTAATAAACAGAAGTTTGTATCTCACTATTCTTGAGACTGAGAAGTCCAAGGTCAAGTTGCCAGCAGATTTGGTACAAGTTGAGGACCTGCTTGTTGCCACACAGGCAATGATGTTGCTATGCCTTCACATGGTGAAGAGGTGAGGGAATCCTACTTGGTCTTCTTTATAAGGGTACTATTATTTTCATAATGTCTCTATCCTCATGATGTAAGCACTTCCCAAAGACCCCCACCTCCTAATTACATCACATTGGGAGTTAGGATTTCAACTTGCAAAGTTTAGGGGGAGGGTAGAAAGGGGTAACACAAACACTTGGCCCACAGAAAATTCTCATAATCATATCCCAAAAAAAGCCTGATTCTTCCTGGTCATTTTGTCAACCAAGCTCTGTTATAGGGTATCAGCCATTCACTGGCTGTTTTGGATAAGATGCCCACCCCAGGTAGGGATGAATATGGGTTCGGGTGGGCCAAATAAGACGGAGCATGAGAACATGTCTCATGGAAGGTAATAGCAAGACAAAATACTGAACTTGATCTATTAACTTGACTTTCCTAATCATTTAGGAACACCTATACCCCCCATGCTACCTCCTTCTCCCATTATTGGCACCCTGATGGCAAAGAATGTGTAGTGCTTATCCTCAGTGCTTAGCATAGTACTTGACACTTAGTAGGAGCTCTACAAGGGCTAATTGTGTGATTAGTACTGAAGGAGTTTGGGGGTAAGAGAGGACTTTAGTCTGGATAGGTTTTTTTAAAAGATTTATTTGTAAGTTACACAGAGAGAAATCTTCCACATGGGATGCTGGCATCATAGGCATTGGCTTTACCTGCTTCACCACAACACTGGCTCCTGCTGCGTTCTTTTGCCCCTTAGCTTCTGGGGAGCTTCAGCCAATGAAAGACACTGGGAAAAGACTAGAAGGCACTAGGAGAGGAGAAGCCAGATTTCTCTTCTTTTTTCTCTCCCTAAGGCGTCTCCAGTGGCCAATGCATCTTCTTCATGGCTCTCACTCCCTCTGGGAAGCTCTTGCCGTGGCTCTAAATTTTGCCTGATAGCCTCGGCTTTGAGGTCATGGCAAAATCACCTCTTGTTCACCAGAGGATGGATTTTGTTCATGGTTTCAAGTAAATACAGCGATTACCACTTAGCAAGTAGAAAATGGAATTCAAGCAATCGGTGGCAGGCAATGGTACCATAACTGTGTAAATGAGTATCTGTGGTTGGTGGAAGAGCCAGTTGAAGGTAAGGAAACTGGAAAATTTGGAGCTGCTGTTATTACCATGTGTTATGTATGTATGTTAATCACAAGGACTGTGGAGTAGGCTGACAACTTCAGAAGCGTTCGCTTAGAGAAAGAAAAAGCTGAAATTCTCAGCTCAAGCCTTGGTCAAAGAAACAAAAAACTTCCACAGTGCCCCCAAAGAATCTCTTCTTTCTTGTGGTCAAAAGGAAGATCATGGCTAAGGATTTTACTGGAGTAAAATGAAATTAAAATTGTATTTTCTCCAAGTTATGTTAAAGGTAGGGTGTGAACTGGAAAGTATTGTGACTCTGAGACTTAGGATGGGGATATTTGAGGTGAATTCCTACCAGCTCCTTACATGTTCCTGAGTGCCCCTTGCTAATGCTTCCTCTCTCTGAGAAAACATGTCTTCCCTGGTTGAACAATTCTATATGCAGCTGTTGCCTTGCTAAAGGAAGTCTGTTCTCCCCAATCCTCCCTACCACACCTCACTACCTCCAGACCCACTTCTAAAGTCAAATCTAGTGACCTAGGAGAGAAATTTAAGGTTTATTTATGAAACAAAGAATATGCCAAAACCACTGCGCTACCTTGTGTATTATATCAGCAACTACTTGGAAAACATAAATGGCAAAAGATTCAAATGTCATTTTTTAAGGAAAGATAGAATATAATACGAGCCATGTTATACATGCAAATAAGGGCTGGTATCTGGGCTAGTGGTTGAGCCTCCAGTTGGGATGTCCGTATCCCATATTGAAGGGCCCGAGTTCAAGTCCTGGCTCTGCTCCTGATTTCAGTTTCCTGTGAAGCACATCCTGGAAGGCGGCAAGCAGTGGTTCAAGTAGTTGGGTCCTTCCACCCACATAGGAGACTCAAACTGAGTTGCCAGCCCCCTCTTCAGTCTAGCCAAGCTTCAGTCATTTGGGACATTTGGGGAGTGAACCAGCAGATGAGGTACTCTCTCTCTTCCTCACTCTCTCCCCCACCTCAAATTTTTAAAAATAAAGGAAAATACACACACACACACACACACACAATATGGGTGTCCATACCAGAGATTTTGATTTTGATGTGCTAAATCAAGCAGCTAAAAGCATTATAATGATTTGCTCGGTTTGTTGACTGAAACTAGGATTCAGTGGTGGCCAACATTCAATGATGCAGACATACAAGGACATTCCTCACAGAAGGTGAAGACAGGAATGCAAAGGGATTTATGCAAAGGGTCAAAGGCTGTGGGAATGTTGGAGTGGAAGTGCTCAGCCACTTCCTGCCTGTGTTTCCTAGAAATGCCCAGGGGACAGCAAGGCATCCTGAAAATATTAGCAATAGTAGAGGCGTCCAGGGGGCCAGTTCTGTGCCATAGCAGGTTTAGCTGCCTCCTGCAGTGCCAGCATCCCATATGGGCACCGGTTCAAGCCCCGGCTGCTCCACTTCTGATTCAGCTCCTTGCTAATGCACCTAGGAAAGCAGCAGAAGATGGTCCAAGTACTTGGGCTCCTGCACCCACTTAGGAGACCCTGTAGAAGCTCCTGGCTCCTGGCTTCGGATTGGCCCAGCTCCAGCCATTGCAGCCATTTGGAGTGAACCAGCGGATAGAAGATCTCTCTCTCTCTCTGTAACTTTGCCTTTCAAATAAATGAATAAATCTTGAAGAAAAAAAAGGAGAGGCATCCTTTAGAATTCCATAGTGGTTGTCTTCTCCAGACCATGGATGGCTGAAGTGGGTTTTTGAATACCAGCAGACTGTAGGCAAAGTAACACAGGTCAGGTGCTAATACTTAGCCATCAAGACAAGGGGGCCTGTTACCATAGTTCTCAGCAGGGATAGAGTGTCCATCACAGTGTTTTGGCCCTCAAGGGTCTGTGGCAGTGCTAATTGATGATAGGGTCCCTAGAGTTGAAATAGATGGGCAGCCTATTTGATATATACAACTGGGAAAACTATAGGTCTGTGAATAGAAACCTGACTTGAGTTGCCACAAAAGGAAGTCAGAACATCTCATTTAGTTCCCACACCTAAGTCATTTCACATACCTAGTGCTCAGGGATTGAAGCAGGAGCTGGATCCCCCTGAAGAAGGACACTGTGGCATTGTCACAACTGTACACTATCAATATCTCTCCAAGAAAAAGGGCTTGGGTTTGTTAGGAAGATAAGCATATACTGAGGAGAGGGACATAGCTAGGCTTTTGAGGGGATTGTTAAATACTGTTCTGAGTTTATTCTCATCACTGGGGACCCCTGAATAGATTGAGGGCATTGGGTAGTCAGGTCATACAAGAGATTCATATCCAAGTCCATCACACAGAGGGCTCAGTGGGTTCTGTAGACCCACTATGTGCTTATTTCTACAGGTCCTAAATGTATATTGGACTAGATATACTTGTCACCTTGCAGAATCCCAGCACTGCCTCCCTGTCCCGTGAACAAAGGAGGTAGAGCCAAGGAGAAACTCCTAGAATTTCCCTCTGTAACAGAAAAATAAACCCAAAGAAATACCACATCCCTGTGATAACTGCAAACATCAGTGCCACCAAAAGGGACTCCCCACCACATCTCTGCGGAATTCCTGTGTCTGAACACTGGCAAAACTAGATGTTGATTCCTCTTGAAGATTCTGCTCCAGACATGGTATCTTTGCTGGAACAAATCAACATAGTCCTGCCATCCAGAACACAGCACTTCCATCTGTGGGAAGCAGCAATATACCTTCATGGTTTCACTTCAGGGACATGTCTACTCTCAGACTGTCATGGTCTAATCCATAGGAACCCTTATCATTTGGACATCCCATAGAATATCACTCCAATACAATACTTCTGATAATAATACATCTGATAATATGCTGAATGGCATGGTGAACAAAAAATAGCAAACATTCTAGAAGCCTTAGTAAGACATATGCATGTCACAAACAAAATTTCAATGAGAGGGATGTTGACATGCACCAGTGACTCTCAACCAGAGGCAGGTTTTTCTCAAGGGGACATATGGCAGGTGGTATCTAGGAACATTGGTCATAACTCAAGGTGGGCAAGTTATTGGATAATGGCATCTAGACAGTAGAGGCCAGGGCACTGCTAAACATCTTTCAATGCATAGGACAGCTCCCCACAGCCTAAACTATCAAGATTGAAATTGAGAATCCATGCTATAGTCAAAGACAATTTTCTGCATCATGACCATTGTAAAACTAAGAAAAGGGCACCTCAAGTACATTTAAATATATTTCTCAGATATGTATTGAGGAACCTATGTTCTTAGAAAAGGAAGAGGCTCTACAGCAAGTCAAGGGTACTGTGCAAGCCTAATTAATCTGGAAGGTTTTAATTGTCTGTGGCAAGTAAGAATGCTGTACAGATCCTCCAGCAAACCTACACAGAATCTTGGGTTCTGACACAATGTCATGCTCCCCTGTGCTTAAAGAACACTGGATTCTAAGAAAGACTGGATCTTGAGGACCTCAAGATAGATCTGATCAGTGCTACTCATCCTGAGCCACCACAAAATCAAGCACTCCTATCAGTAGTCCATCATCAATTGAAAGTGCCAGCACTGTGGTGCTATGGGTTAAACCAACGCTTGTGACTCTGACATCTCATCAGAGTGCTGTTCAAGTACAACCTGCTCTGCTTCCAGTCCAGCCCCCTGCCAATTCATCTGGGAAAGCATCAGAAGATGCTCCAATTGCTTGGACCCCTGTCACCCACGTGAGAGACCCAAATAGAATTCTGGCCTCTGGTTTTGGCCTGGCCCAACCCTGGCCATTGCAGCCATTTGTGAACCAGAAGATGGAAGATCTCTCCATCTCCCCCTTTCTTTCTCACTCAGCCTTTCAAATAAATAAAATAAACCTTTTTAGAAGTGCTATATACCATATCTGGCTCAAGCAGCTCAGGAGGACACAGGTAAGTTACATGGATAGGTGGCCTCATGAGGAATTCTCTGGAAACAGTTGTTGAAGAGAAAACACTTAGGGCTGATTTATACATGGGTCTGCACAATATGTTGGCATCAGCTGGACATGGCCTGCTGTAAAACGTACAGTAATAGCTCTGGGGAAAATGGAGAAAGGCAGTCCTCCTAGGCAGTACATATGGATATGCACTTCACCTGGAAGGAGACATCACCTGTCATATACATCTACTCTTTCTCCTTGATAGCGACTAAAGGTTCTACCTGTTGCTCAGAGGTTTAGAAGGAATAAATGAAATGTTGGCAATAAGGAAATCTGAAGAAGGATATGGATGGATGAATCTCTCAAAACAGATGCATAGTATAAGGATTTTTGTGGCAAAAAGGCATCCACTGAATAGGAAGCTGTGAACAATCAGTGGAACAAGAACACTCATTCTTGGGTGTTAATCAACTTCCATATTCAAGCATGCTGGTTCCAGCTCAGTGAGCCCATCTATTACCAGCCATGGCAGCAGGGATGAGGCAATCCATGGGATTAACAACATGGACTTTGTTCTCCAAGGTGGAAAGACCAGCCTAACAGTGGCAGAGGCCACACTGAGTCCCTAAGTTGGCATCCTGTCTGGAGTTACTGGGGACATATTGACTGTGTTGACCTCTTCCATCAAGGAGGACCAGAAATGTCTCCTGGCTAGATCAGACTCTTTTCTTTCCTTACTATTTAGCATGGATCTGCCAGCACCACCATCTGTGGATCTATCAAATGTCATGATTCTCTGATTCATGATCATGATATCCCATACAAGGTTGCTTCTCACCAAGAATCTCATTTGTAAGCAAAAGAAACAGGCTCATGCTCTTGGAATTCCCTGATCTTATCACAGATCCAATCACTTGAGGACAAGTGACCTGGTAGGTTGGTAGGTTGACCTATCCAAGCCATAATGAGAGCACCACCTATGAGGTAACCACTCAAAATAAAATGTGGTCCTACACAACGGAGGATATGCTTTGACCCAGTGGCCAACAGACAGTACTTGCTCCACAGCCAAAATACCCAAGTTCTGGAAACTATTTCACCTAATAGCCCACTGACCAAATCTGGTTTCCTTTTCTTTCTCCATACCCTTAATCCCTTCTGGTTTAGAGGTGTTGGTTCCTATCTCAGTCCAAGTTCTTCTCCTAAGTTGAGATCTTGGGTGCAGATAGTTTATCTGGGAAGTGATCCCAGAAAGCCCAAGCAGAGAATGAGGAAGGTTCTTCAAGGGAAGAAGGGAAACCATTAGGTGTAGAATGATGAGCAGGTGCTGCTGCGAGCAACCGAAGTTCAGTCTCACTGAGACCCCTTTGAAAAACAGGATGGAAGAAGCTTTTGAATTATCCTTTTGTAGGATGAGTAGGCAACCCACTAATTACAATTCACAGGACATTGGCTCCCTCACATTTCTGGGCCACACTTTCCCATGCAAAGTGAAGAGAAGGGGGAAGGTGGTTATTGTGTAGGGAGCTCTATTGCGGCTGCAGGTGAACTCATGGGCTGAGGAGACGTGGAGAGAAGGATTCACTTCCCCTGCTACGGTTCCCAATGGAGGTACAATTTTGTCACGGGGATGCAGTGCATCACCATGATCCCACTGAATGTTAAGTCTAAACTGCCTCTGACTATTTTGCAGTCCTCATGCCACTAAAACAACAGCCAGAGGATGGGTTGTAATACTGGATGGAGTGATCAGACCCAAATAGCAAGGGGAATTTGGGTTTCTGCTACATAATGTGCGTGGGGAAGACCCTATCTAGACCACAGTGCGGAATCAGTCTGTCGCCAATAGAAAAGGTTAAAAGGAGACCCTAATGGAATGACTTCACCAGTTGCCTTCTGTATTATCTATTCCTGCTATGGACTGGAAGCTTGTTTCTTGAGCAAGTCTTGAAGATATGGTCATTTGGTGACATTGCAACTAAGATGTCAACTTCATGCAAAAATGAGTACAGCAGAACAGCCAGCTTCACTCTGAAAGAGTGTGAGCAGTGTGGCAGCGTCGTGTACAGTGCCTGGCACTCTGTGGGTGCTTCATAAATGAATAGGAGTTTCCATTTGAAACATATTTGAACTTTTAAAATAAAGCATTTTATTCCTTTTAAATAAAAAAAGACCCTATTAAAGATGCAACGAAAGCAAGACAACTAAAGATTCTTTAAGAGCAAAAGTTTGGAGCTGGTGTTGTGGCCCAGTAAGTAAAGCCCCTGCCTGCAACAGCAGCATCCCATATGAGCACTGGTTCAAGTCCTGGCTGCTCTACTTTTTTTTTCCTTAAGATTTATTTATTTATTTATTTGAAAGAGTTACAGAGAAAGAAAGAGGGAGAGACAGAGAGATTGTCCATCCATTGGTTCACTCTCAAAATGGCCACGATGGCTGGAGCTGCTCTGATCTGAAGCCAGGAGCCAGGAGCTTCTTCCAGGTTGTCTACGTGGGTGCCATGTCTGTGACATATGGGCCCAACTGATTCTCATCACTGCCTTGTTTCATTGCTCATCCCATGTTCCAGTTGTCCTTAGTCAACTAAGGACTAAGTCCTTGGCTGACTGTAGTCCTTTACCTGAGTAGCAATCCAAAATTTTGCTCTTTAAAAAAAAAAAAAGATTTAATTATTTGTTTGAAAGGTAGAGTTACAAAGACAGGGAGAGAGAGAGAGATCTTCCATCAATTAGCTCACTCCCCAAATGGTCGCGATGAATGGGGCTAAACCAAGCCAAAGCCAGGAGCCTAGAACTCTATCTGGGTCTCCTGTGTGGTTGGCAGGGGTTCAACTACTTGGGCCATCTTCTGCTTTCCAAGTACATTAGCAAGGAGATGGATCAGATGTGGAGAAGCTGGGGCCAGTGCTATGGCGTAGAAGCTGCCACCTGCAGTGCCAGCATCACATATGGATGCCGGTTCAAGATCCGGCTGCTCCTCTTCCAATCCAGCTCTCTGCTATGGCCTGAGAAAACAGTGGAAGATGGCCCAAGTCCTTGGGCCCCTGCACTGGTATGGGAGACCTGGAAGAAAGTCCTGGCTCCTGGCTTTGGATAAGCACAGCTCTAGCCATTGTGGACATCTGGGGAGTGAACCAGCGGATAAAGACCTCTTTCTCTTTGCCTTTGTCTTTGACTCTGCCTTTCAAATAAATAAATAAATCTTTTAAAACAAAAAGCGTGATTAACCAATGATTTCTTTTTCCCTTTTTGTTGCTACTTTATACAAAGAGGGCCAAAGGTATTTAACTTTGCCAGTGAGTTCATATGTCATCAGACCTTTCAGAAGCCACAGTTTGACGGGGAAGGCCGTGAAATTCCCCAGAAGCTCTGGGCTTCAAGGTGGCGGTGATGACTAATCTCACCCTGGGGAGGAGACCACTGGGGCCTCTATGTGAAGCAAGGTAGCCACTTGCTAAACAGAAGCAGGACATTGTTGTTCTATGGTTTGTCTCATTGTCTGTTGTTTGATTTGTCAGCTCTTTGAGATTTACAATGTATTATAATTTTTTGACAAACCTGATACATAATCTACTATTAATCCAGTGCCCACTCTAGTTCTATAGGACGTTAATACCCCACTGGTGGCAGCCTCAGCACACTAACAAGCATCTGAGCCTATGCTCATTGTTAAGAAAAGAGGTGCAAAATGGAGAGGAGGCAGTGTATGAATTTACAGCCAGGCCGAATTTATTCAGAGAAAATAAATTCGTATCGGTGGGAGACCAACTGCCCATGTACCCATGATGGAACACGTGGCAAAAGGCCCCAACCCCAGGGGCATGGCCTTTTTATGTTTTAGGAGGGCTGGGGATAGGGGTGGGGTAGGGGGCAGCAGGCAGGGGGGAATTCTTGGAACTGGTCTTTTTTTTTTTTTTTTTTTTTTGACAGGCAGAGTGGACAGTGAGAGAGAGAGAGAGAGAGAGAAAGGTCTTCCTTTGCCGTTAGTTCACCCTCCAAAGGCCGCTGCGGCCGGTGCGCTGCGGCTGGTGCGCTGCGGCTGGTGCACCGCGCAGATCCGAAGCCAGGAGCCAGGTGCTTCTCCTGGTCTCCCATGCGGGTGCAGGGCCCAAGCACTTGGGCCATCCTCCACTGCCTTCCCAGGCCACAGCAGAGAGCTGGACTGGAAGAGGAGCAACCAGGACAGAATCCGGCGCCCCGACCGGGATTAGAATCCCGTGTGCCGGCGCCGCAGGTGGAGGATTAGCCTAGTGAGCCACGGTGCCGGCCAGCACTGGTCTTTTAAGTGTTCAGAGCAACTGGTCTTTCAGGTGGCTGTAAGGGGTGAGGTATGAAGACAATATGGCGTGAGACCCAACTGATTTTCAAGGGTTCGGAACACATCCCAAAGTTTATCTCCTTTGGGCAATGAGGGAGAATGGCTGAGGCTTGAGTCCTTATTCCATCAATCCTGACTCTGAGTATAGATAAGGAGAAGGGGCACCAGTTTCTCTCTGGCTACTTCCTGCTGATAGGGGGCGTAGACATGGAGCCAGGACTTGAGTGGTGACGTATACTCGAGATCGGATTGATTGAAGAAGAGCAGTCTTGTGTCACTCCCGTGAGATGGCTTGAGACATAGCAGTTATTCCTTCCTGCAAGAACTTTTGGAATACGTTAATTATGCATGGCAGAAATAGGAGCACTATGATTATGAGGACAAAAATAGACACTAGAGACATTGCCCACGGTGGAAATGATGGCCAAAATGAGGCAGAGTTACCTTTGGAATACCTCTCATTGCGCATCAGCCTGAGAGAGGTGGATCCTGTGGAGGTAGACTTGTATGAGGGAGATGTTATTAGTTTTAATAAGTAAAATGTACCCAAGGAGTGTACCCTTTGAGTTTGGCAGCAGTGGGAGCAGTCAATATCACCTGGTAGGGCCCGCTCCACTTTGGCCTGAGAGCCGCCTCATTTTGTTTTAGATAAACCCAGTCACCAGGTTGAAAGGTAGGAGTATAGTTGGGAGGCAGAGAGTGTGTTTTGGGTAGGTGTGTATCTGCATAGAGCCATACGTGAGTGCATTTCAGAAAGAAGACGAAAAGCAAAAGGAGGAGGAATAGCTTCAGAATTCTGTAGGGGAGGGAAGTTAGGTGAAAAGAGAGGCCTTCCATAGAGAATTTCAAACGGGCTAAGCATCAGGGGCTTCCAGGAAAGAGATCTGATTTTTTTTTTTTTTTTTGACAGGCAGAGTGGACAGTGAGAGAGAGAGACAGACAGAGAGAAAGGTCTTTCTTCCATTGGTTCACCCCCCAAATGGCTGCTATGGCCAGAGTGTTGCGGCCAGCACGCTGTGCCAATCCAAAGCTAGAAACCAGGTGCTTCCTCCTGGTCTCCCATGCGGGTGCAGGGCCCAACCACTTGGGCCATCCTCCACTGCGCTCCCTGGCCACAGCAGAGAGCTGGCCTGGAAGAGGGGCAACCGGGACAGAATCCGGCGCCCCGACCAGGACTAGAACCTGGGGTGCCAGCGCCGCAGGCGGAGGATTAGCCTATTGAGCCACGGCACCAGTTAGATCTTATTCTTAACAGAGCTAAAAGAAGGAGTTTTATCCAGTCTAAGTGGACCTGGGCAGAGAGTTTAGTTAGAGCCTGTTTCAAAATTCCATTCATCCATTCTACTTTTCCTGAAGATGATAGGGAATAAAAAAAAAACACTGATTGGGACACCCACTTTCCGTATCATAATGCCTGGACTGATGTCCTGGCTCTGTTCCCAGCCCTTGCTTTCTGTTAATGCACGCACTGGAAGGCATCAGTTGGTCGTTCAAGTAGTTAAGTCCCTACTACCCACATGGAAGATCCAGACTGAGTTCCCAGCTCCCAGCTTCTGCCTCACACACCCCTGGCTTTTGTGTGCTTTTTTTTTTTTTCTTCAAAATAATTGTTTATTTGAGAGGCAGGAATTACAGAGAGAGAGAGAGAGAGATCTTCCATCCTCTGGGTCATTCCCCAAATGGCTACAACGGCCGGTGCTGGGCCAGCTCAAAGCCAGGAGCCCGGAGCTTCTTCTGGGTCTCCCAACATGGGTGCAGGGACTCATGGACTTTGGTCATCCTCTGCTGCTTTCCCAGGTACATTAGCAAGGAGCTGGATTGGAAGTGGAGCAGCTGGGATTCAAACTGGTGCCCATACGGGATGCTGGTGCTCCAGGCCACAACTTTACCCACTGCACCACAGCACCAGCCCCTTTTCTGTGCATTGGAACAGTGATCCAGCAGATGGGGGATTCTCTCTCTCTCTCTTTCAAATAAATAGTAATAATAAAAATACATACTTTAAAAAAACAACTCTTCCTATAAAAATACTCAGGTTTCTACTTTCTGCACTGAACTGATACTGCCTTCAGATGAAATAGGGAACATGACAAGTTCAATTCAGAATATATTTCATTTAAATTGCTAGCCAGTGAAGAAAGACCAATGAAAAATAAGTATGTCTTCCCTTAAGTGGCTTAGTCCAAGTAGGAAAAGCAGACACACATAAACAATGAGGAACAAATGTGCCGATAGTAGAGTACTCCATGTTATAAGACTGCATACAAAGGTTGCCTAACCCAGAGCTGGTGCCCAAAACATGTCCTGAAGGAAGTGGTATCTGAGGCCTGGAATCCAAATTCACAGAAGCTAACTCGGATTCATTTAAGTAGTAAAGCAACTTGATTACGGGATTAATAGGAGCTTGAATATCAAGTAGGGGAAGACAGCACTGTGGCATAGAAGATTAAGATTGTTGCCTGCAGTGCCAGCATTCCATATGGACACCAGTTCCAGTCCTGGCTGCTCCACCTCGGATCCAGCTCTCTGTTGGTGTGCCTGAGAAAGCAGCGGGGGGTGGCCAAGTCGTTGGGCCTCTGAACCCACATGGGAGACCTAGAAAAAGCTCCTGGCTCCTGGCTTCAGCCTGACCCAGCCCCAGCCTTTGCGGCCATTTGGAGAGTGAACCAGTGGATGGAAGATCTCTCTCTCTCTCTCTCTCTCTCTCTCTCTCTCTTCTCTCTCCCCCCTTCTCTTTCTCTGTATCTCTGCCTTTCAAATGAATAAATAAATCTTTTTAAAAAATGAATATTGAGTGTAGATTAGATAAATAATAATATATCCTTGTTGCATTCCTGCCTTAGATACTTGTGTAGAGGTTATATAAGAGACTATCTTTATTCTTATGAAATACGCACTGAAGTATTTAGAGACACAGGACAAGGCACCTTTACAATTTGGTATCAAATGAATCAGAAAAAAACGTCTGTGTGTGTGTGTGTGTGCGCATGCAAGAATAGTTAGGGAACTCACATAATCCTTTTATTCAGATTCACCAGTCATTTGCACTACTGAATTTTCTTGCTCACTCTCTCGCTCTGAATCATTTTTATTTACCTGAAAGGCAGACTGACAGAGAGAGAGAAAAGGAAAGAGAAAGAAAAGGAGATCTTCCACCAGCTAATTCACTCCCCAAATGGCCACAACGGTTGGGGTTAAGCCAGATGGAAGCCAGGAGCCTGGAGCTCCATCCAGGTCTCCCACGTGGGTCAGGGGCCCAAAAACTCGGGCCATCTTCCACTGCTTTCCCAGGCACATTAGCAGGGAGCTGGATGGGAAACAGAGCAGCTAGGACTCAAACAAGCCCTCTGATGTGGGATGCAGGAATTACAGGTGGTGGCTTAACTTAAAGCAACAGAGCACTGGTCCCTCTACCCCTTGTAACATATACCGCTCTTTCATTTGCAATTTTGCTGTTAAATATGAAATTATAGCAAAATTAAAAGTTGGAGACAGGGGCCGGCACTGTAGCGCAGCGGGTTAAAGCTCTGACCTAGGCCGGCGCCGTGGCTCAACAGGCTAATCCTCCGCCTTGCGGCGCCAGCACACCGGGTTCGAGTCCTGGTCGGGGCGCCGGATTCTGTCCCGGTTGCCCCTCTTCCAGGCCAGCTCTCTGCTATGGCCAGGGAGTGCAGTGGAGGATGGCCCAAGTTCTTGGGCCCTGCACCCCATGGGAGACCAGGAGAAGCACCTGGCTCCTGCCATCAGATCAGCGCGGTGCGCCGGCCGCAGCGCACCGGCCGCGGCGGCCATTGGAGGGTGAACCAACGGTAAAGGAAGACCTTTCTCTCTGTCTGTCTCTCTCACTGTTCACTCTGCCTGTCAAAAATTTAAAAAAAAAAAAAAAAAGCCCTGACCTAAAGCACCGGCTTCCCATACCAGTTCTAGTCCCAGCTGCTCCTCTTCTGATCCAGCTCTCTGCTGTGGCCTGGGAGAGCAGTGGAAGATGGCCCAAGTCCTTGGGCCCCTGCACTCATGTGGGAGACCTGGGAGAGGCTCCTGGCTCCTGGTTTCAGATCAGCGCAGCTCTGGCCGTTGCGGCTATCTGGAGAGTAGAACCAGCGGATGGAAGACCTCTCTCTCTCTGTCTCTGCCTCTCTCTGTAACTCTGACTTTCAAACAAATAAAATAAATCTTTAAAAAAAAAGCTGGAGACAAACACAAGAGTAATTGCCAGGAAGGGTGGAAAACTAGTCTGCCTCCAGAGCTATGCATCAGAAACAGTAAGCCAAACACACACTCCAGACGCCATCGCCATCCGGTGAGGGAGCCATTGCTGCTCAAGGAACTTGAGCTTCCGGCAATGCCGCTGTCAGCTGAGGGCTCCTCACAGTCCTCCTGCAGCTCACTGCTGATTAGGAGAACTGGGAGACTGTATCTGGTTATTAGCGCGAACTAGATCACTGGGCACCCACACCCTTGCTACAGAGACAGCAGGAAGGTGGCACATGGGTATTCGCCATTGCAGCTTCTGCACTGCGAGGCCAACTTTGTTGTGGGGAATTTTCCAAACATCAGAAGAAAAATAGGTGCTAAAAAAATGAAAATGTTCCCTGGAATTCACTTTTTTTTGCTTTGCATGCCCAACATTAACATAAATCCCAAAAGAAAGTTGCTGCCAATTAAAATAAGGCAACTGTCCCTTAGAAAATCAAATTTGTCCACCCCTTCTCTAACAGGGTGACATCATGAAAAATGGAGGCTGTATCTGGCTTGTGCGGAATCTCTGGGTGACGTTCAGTCCTCTCCCACTTCCATCGTGGCCCTACCTTAATATTCTGTAGCCCATGAATGAAATTGCAAAGTTAACCGCCACCAGCATACAGCGGGGAAAAGAATAGAGAAAAAAAGAAGTTGACAGGGAAGAAAATCTGGCAATCTTTATCTCTGCAAGTGGCCACAAGACTGCAATCGGTATTTTTTTTTTTTAAAGATTTATTTTATTTATTTGAAAGACAGAGTTCACATAGCAAGGTACAGCCAGAGAGAGAGAGAGAGAGAGAGAGAGAGAGAGAGAGAGAGAGAGAGGGAGGTCTTCCATCCACTGGTTCACTCCCCAAATGACCACAATGGCCAGAGCTGAGCTGATCTGATCCAAAGCCAGGAGCCAGGAGCTTCTTCCCGGTCTCCCATGTGGGTGCAGGGGCCCAAGGACTTGGGCCATCTTCTACTGCTTCTTTCTTTCTTCAGAGAAGGATCTGGAAGCACATGATTTATTTAGGAGCTATCATAAGTAGGCTTCCCTTGAAACAGCGGGGTGGGAATTTGTGTGCATGCAATTTGTCAAGAGTGTACTCAGGAGAGACAGGCAAGGGAGGAGGGAAAAAGGTAGGAAAGGGGGTGTGTAAGAATGAGAGCTTTCCGGTGAAATTCAGCTGTAGCCCCACCCTGTGAGAGCTCTGAAGTATGAAGTGTAGAGCCCATCTTGCCTTGGATACGTGAGGAGAAGTTATTGGTTTGGTTCTGAAACAGGGAGTTGGCTTTACTCCCAGGGGCTTCACACAGGCAAGGGAAACACTCTGGAGACAGCTGCAGGTGTGAGCCATTACCCACAGCACCTGGGCTACCGGGCACTGGCCCCAACAACAAACTGAGCCTAGAAGATGCTGGTGGAGCACCAGCAAAATCTGAAAAGACCCACCCCTTGCACCACTCAGAGCCATGTTTTTGCTTTTGTTTTTTTGATAGAGTTAGTGAGAGAGACAGAGAGAAAGGTCTTCCTTCCTCCTTCCGTTGGTTCATTTCCCAAATGGCCGCTACGGCAGGCATGCTGCACCAATCCAAAGCCAGGAGCCAGGAGCCAGGTGCTTCCCCAGGTCTCCCACGTGAGTGCAGGGCCCAAGCACTTGGGCCATCCTCCACTGCCCTCCAGGGCCGCAGCAGAGAGCTGGACTGGAAGAGGGGCAACCGGGACAGAATCCGGCGCCCCACCCGGGACTAGAACCCGGGGTACCGGCGCTGGCCCTGTGTGTTTTCACATCAGTTTTACTCCATCCCATCACAGCTTCTTCAGGATTCTGGGCAGCTGTATTTTTCTTGCAAAGCTTAAAGCAATAGAGCTTGTGATATGAGCTCCAGCCCCTGCTGCTGCAGTTGGCTCTAAGGCCATCACTGATGTTTATCATCTCTTTCCTCTACCAGCTGAGTAGCGCTTCAGCCCATCTAGGTGGGTTTCCTGGTGGGCTTCCTGCTTTGGCTATTCGAGGTCTCCTGTGTTTCCATATGAATTTCAGCCTCAATTTTTCTAGATCTAGGAAGAATGTCCTCGGTATTTTGATTGCTATTGCATTGAATCTGTAAATTGCTTTTGGAAGCATGGACATTTTGATAATACTGCTTCTTCCAATCCATGAACATGGAAGATTTTCCACTTTTTTGTATCTTCTTCTATTTCTTTCTTTAATGTTTTGTAATTCTCATCATAGAGATCTTTGACATCCTTGGTTAAATTTATTCCAAGGTATTTGATTTTTTTTTTTTGGTAGCTATTGTGAATGGGATTGATCTTAGAAGTTCATTCTCATTGTCTGTGTATACAAGGGCTATTGATTTTTTGTGTATTGATTTTTTTTTTGGACAGGCAGAGTGGACAGTGAGAGAGAGACAGAGAGAAAGGTCTTCCTTTGCCGTTGGTTCACCCTCCAATGGCCGCTGCGGCCGGCGCACCGTGCTGATCCGATGGCAGGAGCCAGGTGCCTATCCTGGTCTCCCGTGGGGTGCAGGGCCCAAGCACTTGAGCCATCCTCCACTGCACTCCCTGGCCATAGCAGAGAGCTGGCCTGGAAGAGGGGCAGCCGGGACAGAACCGGCGCCCCGACCGGGACTAGAACCCGGTGTGCCGGCGCCACAAGGCGGAGGATTAGCCTAGTGAGCCGCGGCGCCGGCTTGTGTATTGATTTTAAATCCTGCTACTTTACCAAACTCTTCTATGATTTCCTGTATTCTCTTGGTGCAGTCTTTTGGATCCCCTACGTACAGAATCATGTCATCTGCAAATGAATTCCTCCTTCCCAATTTGTATCCCTTTGATTTCTTTTCTTCCCTAATGGCTCTGGCTAAAACTTCCAGGACTGTATTGAATAGCAATGGTAAGAATGGGCATCCTTGTCTGGTACCAGATCTCAATGGGAATGCTTCCAACTTTTTCCCATTCAATAGGACGCTGGCCATGGGTTTGTCGTAAATTGCCTTGATTGTGTTGAGGAATGTTCCTTCTGTACCCAATTTTCTTAGAGTTTTCATCATACAAGGATGTTGTATTTTATCAAATGCTTTCTCTGCATCTATTGAAATAGTCATATGGTTTTTTGTTTTGTTTTGTTTTTTGACAGGCAGAGTGGACAGTGAGAGAGAGACAGACAGACAGACAGAGAGAAAGGTCTTCCTTTGCCATTGGTTCACCCTCCAATGGCCACTGCGGCCGGTGCGCTGCGGCTGGTGCATTGCGCTGATCCGAAGCCAGGTGCTTCTCCTGGTCTCCCATGTGGGTGCAGGGCCCAAGAACTTGGGCCATCCTCCACTGCACTCCCGGGCCGCAGCAGAGAGCTGGCCTGGAAGAGGGGCAACCGGGACAGAATCCGGCGCCCCAACTGGGGCTAGAACCCAGTGTGCCAGCACCACAGGCAGAGGATTAGCCTATTGAGCTGTGGCGCCGGCCAAGATAGTCATATGGTTTTTGTTCAGCAGTTTGTTAATGTTATGTATCACATTGATTTGAGAATGTTGAACCATCCCTGTATACCAAGAATAAATCCCACTTGATCTTTCCGATATGTTGTTGGATTCAGTTGGCTAGAATCTTATTGAGGATTTTTATGTCTATGTTCATCAGGGAAATTAGTCTGTACTTCTCTTTCTCTGTTGTATCTTTTTCAGGTTTAGGAATTAAGGTGATGCTGGCTTCATAGAAAGAATTTGGGAAGATTCCCTGCCTTTCACTTGTTTTTAATAACCTGAGAAGAATTGGAGTTACTTCTTTAAATGCCTGTTAGAGTTCAGAACTGAAGCCATCCAATCCTGGGCTTTTCTTTGTTGGGAGGGTCTTTATAACTGCTTCAATTTCCATCTTGGTTATGGGTCTGTTTAGGTTTTCTATGTCTTCATGGCTCAATTTAGGTAGGTTGTATGTGTCCAGGAACCTATCCATTTCTCCTAGGTTTCCCAGTTTGTTGGCATACAGCTGTTTGTAGTAATTTCTGATGACTTTTTTATTTCTTTGGTGTCTTTTGTTAGATTTCCTTTTTCATCTCTAATTTTGTTGATTTGGGTCTTCTCTCTCCATTTTTTGGTTAGTTGGGCCAAATGTGTGTCAATTGTTTATTTTTTCAAAAAACCAGCTCTTCGTTTTGCTGATCTTCTATATTGTTTTTGTGGTTTGACGTGGTTTATTTTTTGTCTAATTTTAATTATTTCTTTTCTCCTACTGGTGTTGAGTTTGGTTTGCTGTTGTTTTTCTAGATCCTTGAGATGCATTGATAGCTCATTCATTTGGTGCCATTCCAATTTCTGGAAGTAGGCACCAATTGCTATAAACTTTCCTCTTAACACAGCTTTTGCCATATTTTATAATTGTGATATGTTGTATTGTCGACTACATTTGTTTCCAGAAGATTCTGGTTTCTTTTTGAATTCTTCTGTGACCCACTGTTCATTCAGGAGCATGTTGTTCAGTCTCCGTGTGTTTGCATATGCTCTAGAGATTCCTGAATTGCTGATTTCCAGCTTCATTCCATTGTGGTAGGAAAAGATGCATGGCATGCATTTGATTTTTTTTGAATTTGCGGAGACTTGCTTTATTATGGCCCGGCATGTGGTCAATCCTAGAGAAAGTTCCATACACACGTGAGAAGAATGTGTGTTCTGCAACTGTAGGATGAAAAGTTCTATAGATATCTGTTAAGTCCATTTGGTCTGTAGTGTTGATAAATGTTGCTGTTTCCTTGCTGATTTTCTGTCTGGTTGGTCTGTCCATTGCTGAAAGTTGGGTATTGAAGTCCCCCATTACTACTGTATTGGAGTTTAAGTCTCCTTTTAGATCCCTTAACATTTCTTCTAAATAGCGAAGTGACCAGTAATAGGTGCATAAACATTTATAATAGTTACATCTTCCTGTTGAATTAATCTCTTTGTCTCTTTTAACAGTTTTTGTGTTAAAGTCTATTTTGTCTGATATTAGGATGGCTACACCAGCTCTTTTTTTTTTTTTTTCTGTAGTCATGGAATATCTTTTTCCATCCTTTCACTTTCCATCTGCATGCATCTTTGTTGGTGAGATGTGTTTCTTGTAGGCAGCAAATAGATGCTTTTGGTTTTTGTTTTGTTTTGTTTTGTTTTGTTTTGTTTTTTGTTTTTGACAGGCAGAGTGGATAGTGAGAGAGAGACAGAGAGAAAGGTCTTCCTTTTTGCCGTTGGTTCACCCTCCAATGGCCGCTGCAGCCGGCGCATCTCACTGATCCGAAGCCAGGAGCCAGGCGCTTCTCCTGGTCTCCCAAGCGGGTGCAGGGCCCAAGGACTTGGGCCATCTTCCACTGCCTTCCCAGGCCATAGCAGAGAGCTGGCCTGGAAGAGGGGCAACTGGGACAGAATCCGGCGCCCCAACCGGGTGTGACGGCGCTGCAAGGCAGAGGATTAGCCTATTAAGCCACAGCGCCGGCCAATGGGTTTTGTTTTTTAATCCATTCAACTGGAGAGTTGAGACCATTTACATTCGAGGTGACTATTTTAAGTAACGACTTTGTCCTGCCATTCTCCTAAAAATATTCCTATTTTTTGCTTTGGATTTCCTTGTACTTTTACTGAGAGATTTCCTTGCTTTAACTTCCTTCATAGTGATGACCACGTTTCTGTGTTTCTGTGCACAGCACACCCACAAGCATCTATTGCAGGGCTGGACAAGTGGTGACAAATTCTTTCGATTTCTGTTTGTCCTGGAAGGTCTTTATTTCACTTTCATGCATAAATGAGAGAGCTTTTGAGCGTATAGTATTCTGAGTTGACAGTTTTTTTCTCTTAAGACTTGAACTATATCTTGCCATTCTCTCCTAGCCTGCAGGTATTCTGATGAGAAGTCCGCTGTGAGTCCAATTGGAGATCCTCTGAAAGTAGTCTAGTGTTTCTCTCCTGCATATTTTAGGAACTTTTCTCTATGTTTCCCTGTGGAGAGTTTGATTACAATGTGTGGTGGTGAAGATCCCCCACGGGACTCCAATCAGATTGCCTCTAGGCTCTTCCTGCAGCTTTCAGTGGCTTGGGCTTGGGCTGCTGCAGTCTGGCCTCACCTTTCCCCAAAGCTGGTGCAGAGGCCCTCGGCTGCTGGGGTCCTGAGTTGTGGGCGTCCACGCCCTCCATGTAGGTCCACTGTGTCCCTCTAATTTGCATAGAGTTTCCACTGCCATTTTCTCCCCAACTCCTCCCTGAGACTATACTCTCTTCACTTTTTTTTTAACTATCTTCTCCTAGACTCAGGAATTCTCTCAAAGGAGGCTAGGGCAGCAGCACTCTGAGGTCAGGTGTCTCTACTAGAAAAATAACAAGCGCGGAATGTCCACGCCTATAATACACCTGCTAATTCCACTCTCCTATTAGCGAGGGCCAGGGGAGTTTGTTGAGCCATAGCAGGAGGGATACCTCTCACTCAAGAGTGATGAGTAAAAACCATGGTGATGAGAAGAAGCCAGGCATCATATTTTGGGAGGAACTTGATATATTCCATTCCAAACTAGATTGCATCCTTCCAGAGGTCTAAGGGATCTGGGGGGAAGCAGTATTTAGGGTGGGAAGTTGACACATGCAACTGGGGAGGTAGACCATGGAGGTAGAAGATGGGAAGCAGTATGAGTCAAAGCGAGTCAGAGGCTGGTGTTGTACCACAGTGGGTAAAGCCAGCTCCACTTCCCATCCAGATCCCTGCTAATGGCCTGGGGAAAGCAGTGGAAGATGACCCAAGCACTTGGGCCCCTGCCACCCATGTGGGAGACCTGGATGAAGCTCATGGCTCCTGGCTTCCACCTGGCCCAGCCCTGGCCATTGCAGCCATCTGGAGAGTAAACCAGGGGATGGAAGCTCTCTCTCTCTCTCTCTCTCTCTCTCTCTCTGTCTACCCTTCCAGGATATTCTGGACTCTGTTCTTCTGCTTTCTTGAAATATTTCATTGGTGGTAGCAGCTTCCTTTGTATTCTTTTTTGTATTCTTTTTTGTAGAAGGCATACCTGCCTGCAATGGTTTCAGTGTTCTTGCCTCTTGCCAAATTGACATAGCAATGTAGTCCCTACAGCAACGGTACCAAGAGGTACGGCCTTTATGGGGTGATTGGGTCGTGAAGGTTCTGCTGTAATGAGTGGGACCAGGGCCTTTATGAAAAAGCTTAACAGAGGGAGTTTGCTCCTTTTGCCCTCCCATTCCTTCCTCCCGTCTGGGAGAAGCAGCATCGAGGTGTCACCGCGGACCTGCACGTTTATCTTGGACTTTCTGACCTCCAGAACCATGAGAAACACCTCTCTGACCTTTGTGAATTACCCAGACTCGTGGACTCTGCGAGAGCAGCACTAACAGACCAAGACCCTGCCTTTCAGAGTTCATGTACTGCACACAGAAGCCTAGAAAGTTCCACACCAATGTTAAGAGTGATTGTTGGGGCCGGCCCTGTGGTATAGTGGGTAAAGCTGCTGCCTGCGGTGCTGGCATCCCATATGGGTGCTGGTTCAAGTCCCAGCTGCTCTACTTCTGACCCAGCTCTCTGTTATGGCCTGGGAAATCAGCAGAAGATGGCCCAGATCCCTGGGCCCCTGCACTCATGTGGGAGACCTAGAAGAAGCTCCTGGCTCCTGGCTTCAGATCAGCCCACCTCCAGCCATTGTGGCCACTTGGGGAGTGAACCAGCAGATGGAAGACCTCCCTCTCTCTGTGTAACTCTGACTTTCAAATAAATAAATAACTTTTTTAAAGAGGCAAGTATTTATGAATATTGGATTTGTGAACTTTTTTCTTTTTGCTTATTTGGTTTTTTTTTTTAAGATTTATTTATTTATTTGGAAGTCAGAGTTCCAGTAAGAGAGGGGGAGATGAGAGAATCTCATCCTCTGTTTCACTCCCCAGATGGCTGCAATGGCCCAGGGCTAGGCCAGGGCAAAATCACGAGCTCAGAACGCCATCTGGTCTCCAATGTGGGTGGCAGGTGCCCCAAACACTTGGGCCATCTTCTGCTGCTTTTCCCAGGCCATTAACAAGGAGCTGGATTGGAGGTGGAGCAACATGAATTGTCAATCATAGGGAATGCTGGCGTCACAGCTGATGGCTTTACCCACTATGCCACAACACTGGCCCCCTCTTTCTACTTATTAGTATATACTGATTTTCCTAAAATAAGCAAGTCTGCATGGGTGATTTGTTTTTAACTCATTTGTTTCCACACTACATTGTAGTGCAAAGCATACATAATATAAAAAACCAACCTCAAATATCCACAGACTTGAGTTTGCTGATGAATTGGAAAAACCAGAGCCGAGTCACTCACCAGCCCTGAACACTGTCTTGTGGTAGAGCTGTAAGCAGAGCAGCCGCGCTTTCCCTTAGTTGGAGCTGTGGCTACGCAGATGTGACCGTAAAGCGATGTCTGCGTTTTCTTCCTGCAAACCTCCAGAAACTGGAAAGTTCCAGGAGTGCCTTCTGACATCATCTTCAGAGCTGTTTTAGTAATGGCCACAGGAAATCAATTTCATTAGAATTCCCAAGGAACTGTTTAAAAAATGTATTTATTTATTTGAAAGGAAGAGTTACAGAGAGGCAGAGAGAGAAAGAGAAATCTTCCATTTGCTGGTTCATTCTCCCAAATGGCTGCAACGGCCGGAGCTGGGAAAATCCGAAGCCAGGAGCCAGGAGTTTCTTCTGGGTCTTCCACACGATGCAGGGGCCCATGGACTTGGGCCATCTTCCACTGCTTTCTCAGGTCATAGCAGAGAGCTGGATCGGAAGTGGAGCAGCTGGGACTTGAACCCAGGTCCATATGGGATGGCAGCACTGCAGGTGGTGGCTTTACCTGCTATGCCACAGTGCTGGCCCCAGAATTCCCAAGAAACTCTTGCTGAAGCCACAGCCTCACCCCTCTTGTGGCTGTGTCTCATCGCCCTCTCACTAAGCCTCACGCCCTCCTTCTCTGTGTTATGTTTACTGCTTATGTGTTTGAGCAGGACTTCAAGGACCTGTTGTGGAGAACCTGGGGAATGGAGTGTAGAAAAGGGTTCTGGGGTTTAATAAACCCTGAGACTTGGGCGGTGGCTCTGGGAGGGGGCTGGAGAGTTGGGGTGTGAGGCGCAAAGGTGAGGTGACCATCTAACTTCTCCTGCTGTTCTGACTGTGGAAGGTGCACGAGGAATAGTCATGGCAGGCCATCCAGGATGTATGGTCACGCTGTGGCCGCAGGGCACAGGTCACAGGGCACGCTCTGCCCGCTCTGTCTGCAGGGGCTACCTTCAGGGCAAGAGAGACGCCGGCGTAACTGACAGTGCCATAGATGTGAACTGCGGGCTTCCCTGTGAGAGGGAAGCTACTGCTGCATCTGATGGCTGTGACGGGTCTGTGTCTGATTTAGAGAAGTCTCGTTCAGCGGAGCACACTCCCGACTTTCTTGGGAATACTTCTAGCGTGACTACACACTTCAGGACACTCCTTAGAAACAAAAATGTCTCCTCTGTATTACAAAACACTCACCCCCTTACATGTCTTTTGTCGTCCGCTAAGACCACAACCACTGACTTCTCACATCTTTTTCTCCCCTCAAAAGACTAACAAAAGATTAAACAACCAACAAAATCCCTCTAATTGGGTGATGGTTCAGCCAGAGTCGTTGCTGCGTTCGCTGCCCTACAGTCTGTTCCTTCGGTTGCCCATCTGTGCGAAGCTGCAGGCGCCCTGAGTTTGTTGACTTTCTCACTGAAGTTGCTCACTGTGCCAAATCTCATTCATTGCAGGGGAAACCAGTCCGTGACGCAGGTGTGCACACCTTATATGTTAATTAAGTATTGCTTTGGTGTTTAAACCAGTGTCCAGTGTAACACTTTTCATTAAACTATAAAAGAAATCTACAAATTCCTCCTTTGAAATGTTTCAAGGCTAATGTACCACCTAGAGAACATACTTTAAAAAAAAAAGAGATTTATTTATTTGAAAGACAGAGTTACAGAGAGGTCTTCCATCTGCTGGTTCACTGCCCAAATGGCCACAATGAGCAGAGCTAGGTGGATCTTAAGCCAGGAGCCAGGAGCTTTTTCTGGCTCTCCCATGTAGGTGCAGGGGCCCATGCACTTGGACCACCATCCACTGCTTTCTCAGGCCATTAGCAGAGAGCTGGATCAGAAATGGAGCAGCTAGGACCTGAACCATTGCCTACATGGGGAGCCAGTGCTGCAGGCAGAGGCTTAACCTATTAGCCACAGGTCCATCCTTAGAGAACATACTTTCAAAAGAATGCCAACACTTCCGAACTCA
Source organism: Lepus europaeus (assembly GCF_033115175.1). Taxonomy (NCBI): domain Eukaryota; kingdom Metazoa; phylum Chordata; class Mammalia; order Lagomorpha; family Leporidae; genus Lepus; species Lepus europaeus. The sequence continues at coordinate 111,881,936 of NC_084837.1, forward strand.
TTCATTCCACAGAAATGTACTGGATTCCTCTTACGAGTAGGGACACTAGGAGAAACCACCCCGTTCCTGACGTTGAGGCCACACGACCACACTCCTCTGACAATACTAATAATCAGCATAAACTGTGCCCGGCGCTGCAGCACAGGCCCACGACGCACTATGGTGGAGCAACTAGACCTAAGAGAACTCAGTTCTGTCAGCAGGGAGTTGGACCTGATGGCTCCATTAGGAAACACTTGTGTCTGGGAGGTTGAACAGGAATTTTCTGGGGGGGAGGGAGAAAGAAAACTGAAGAATTTTGAGCCCACTTCTATGAGTCAGATACTTTATAAACAGTATTTAATATACTCCTCATGGCAAACTTATCCGACAAGTCTTTATTATTCCGTTTCTACAGAGTTCAAGGTTTAAACCATTTGTTTAAGGTTACATAATGAGCGTGCTAAAAAGACCAAAGGCGGGAGGCGTTGTGGTGCAGCAGGTTGAGCTGCTGCTTGCGACACTGTCATCACATTTGAGAGCACTGGATTGAGTACTGGCTGCTCCGGCTCCCTGCTGATGAGCCTGGCCCAAGTAATTGGGCCCCTACCGCCCACACAGGAGTTCCTGGCTCATGACTTCAGCCTGGCCCAGCCCTGCCGTTGCAGCCATTTGGGGAGTGAACCAGCACATAGGAGATATAGGAGATTTCTCCCTCTCTCTGTCTCTACTTTTTTTTTTTTTTGTCACTCTGCCTTTTTTTTTTTTTTTTTTTTAAGATTTATTTACTGATTTGAAAGGCAGAGTTACAGAGAGGCAGTAGCAACTTGTTCCTGATCCAGTAGCAACTTGTGGGCTTTGTCCACAGCTTCCAAAGCCTTTTGTGCTCTGTCGGCACCATCTTGATTTTTGTCAGGAGCCACCAATATGGATAACTGCCAAAATCTTGTTTTATTCCTTCATCTGTCACTTCAGGATCTGTCTGAAGAACCTCAAGTGGGTTCAAACTAAAGTAAGAGGAACCAGGACGGGTCAGTCTTTCGATCTGATATTTGGACGTAAGAGCCGAATCGCTTCTCTATTTGTTTCACCTCGCTGTAGAAGGTCATGGAAGCTTCCCCTGTGCTGCCTCTGCTGTCCAAAGCCCCAAGTTCTCCCCAGGAGAGACATTTGCCTCTTTTTTTTTTTTTTTTTTTTTTGGACAGATTACTTTTTTTCATTCTAATTTTTTCCTTGAGTATAATGGATTCCTCGCGTCATGACAGCAGTCCAGTCTTGTGTCTCTTGGGCACCGGTCTTCACTGTAACCTGCGTCCAAACACACCACAAACTAATAAAATCGCGGAGTTCCATAGGTGAGGAGTGGCTGAGGGGCCCCTGCAGGGGCTCCTCACCTTTCTGCCCCACGGGTCCTGCTGAAAGTCTGGTGAAAGCAAAACTGGAGTCCTCCCCCCAGAAAAGCACAGCACCTCGCCCAGGATTTGGGGATCAACGCTCCACTGACCCCCATATAGGCAGGGGTCAATTCAGATCCCCGGAGCCAACTCCATCCTTTTCCTACAGATGAAAACGACAGGGAGGGAAACCAGCCAGCTTAGGGGCTGAAGGAAGACAGCACCCAGGCTTCTGAGGCTCAGACACCCGAGCGGCTCAACCTGTGGCCTCGCTGGAGGACCTGCCCCAGGAGCCCCTCTGTGGAGCCCTGGAGTTTCGAAGAACTTCCGCAACGCCTCCTACCGTGCCCTTTGGAGCTGGCACCACAGCTGAAGCTGGTCAGACTTTACCTTTTATTTGCAAGAAACCAACAAAGCTCACCGCTGAGCGTTTTTTATGTAAAATGGGCTCTCTCTGCCTCTTCAAGCCTACCTCAAAACCCAGAACTGAAGTTAAAGTGACCAGGTGATAAAGTTCCCTTGTTTTCACTACGTTTTCTTTAGTGAGTTCAACTCCGAAATACTGCCTAAGTTTTCCCTCTGGGAGGCTGAAACCTGGTTCTACATCGATGGTTGTTAACACTGGAAAGTCTGAACTTACCCTTTGCCCTGTAAAACGCTTCCAAAGGCAAGAAAGCCCCAACCTGACCCAGGGACCCTGTGCCCACTCAGTGGAGGATCTGCCGGCGGCTGGCTAAGCCGTTCCTCCCACATCATCATCTCCTACTGTACAGCAGGAAGCTCCTGCCCGCTGAACACCTGCCCCGAGCCGCCCTCCAGGGCAGCCTTGTTACCCCCGCGTTTTCAGGGGCCCCGCGCCTCTCAGCCAAGGCCACCCGACCTGCACACCCTGGGCCGCGCATCAGACACACGCATGTGGCTGAGAAGCGCTGAGGACTTGGGAATGGACACTGCTGGGTCGCACCGGCACGGATTTTTCCTGGGTAGGGCACTGTGTGCGGCTTTTCACCTCCATCTGCAGCCCTTCTCGGTCTTGCACGGAAGCCAGGGGAACACCTGGAGCCGACAGCGAGTTCCCCAGACACTAGGCCGCGGTGTCGGCGTGCAGCGCGGTCTCCCCACGGTGTCGCGGGCACGGGCCGGCCTGCGCCCCACTCTGTCCCCGCTTGCCTCTGGCGCTCATGGGAGGGCCGTGGCCTGCCACACGCGCGGGCACGCCCCCGGCGCCGCGCCGACCAATCAGCGCTGCGGCCTGGCGCCCCGCCCCTGCGCCGCGGCCATATAAGCTCGGCCCGGGCGCCTCCGCGCCGCAGTCGTTGTCCGCGCGTCCGTGGGGTCGGGAGGGCCTGACCGGTAGCGCGCCCGACCGCCCCCACGTTCGCCGCTCTCCCGCCGCTCGCGGTGTGCGGCCGCCGGCCGGCGCCCCCTTCCCCGCCCCGGTCGCTTCTCGCTGTCCGCGGCCCTCGCGTCCGCCCGCGGGCCCGCGCCATGCAGCTGAGCCCGAGGCCCGCGGCGCCGGGGCGGCTGCTGCTGCTGCTGCTGTGCGTGGCGGCGGCCGGCGCCGGCGAGGCCGAGGAGCTGCACTACCCGCAGGGCGAGCACCGCGCCGACTACGACCGCGAGGCGCTGCTGGGCGTCCAGGTGAGGCGGCCAGGCCCGAGGCGGGGCGGGCCCGGCTTCCCAGCGCCGCGGTCGCGGGCTTTGTCCCGGGACAAAGGGGGGCGGCCGGGCGAGGCCTGGCCGGGGCGGCCTGACCGTGGGGGTCGGCCGGGCCGCGCTCGCCTCGGGGGGCCCCGGGGCCGGATCCCCCCTCCCCCGCACCGAGGGTCCGGAGGGGGCGGGGGCCGCGGCCGTGGCGGGCAGGTGTGGGTCATCCTGGTGGTGGGGGGGGAGGGGCTCCTGGTTTTCTGCAGTCTGTCGCCCCCTCCTCCCCCGATTAGTAACGCCGGGCCCTTCCCCTGACCGCTTCCCCCCAAAGGAAGACGTCGACGAGTACGTGAAACTCGACCCCGACGAGCAGCAGAAGCGACTGCGGGCCATCATCAAGAAGATTGACCTGGACTCGGATGGCTTTCTCACCGAAAGTAAGCCCTGGGTGCCGCGACCCCTCGGTGGGAGGCGGGCGCCCGGCAGGTGTTCCCCAGGAGCAGGTAGACACCGGTGACCACCCTGCGTGGGGTGTGCAAGGCGCGGCTCCAGTCGCCCCCTTCCCCGCGGGACTTTTGTCACTGTGGACAGTGCAACTGCTTTTGGAGAAATGTGCCCCAGAACCTCCCAAAAGGGTTTTTTTCTTTCTTTCTTTCTTTCTTTCTTTTGCTGTTTTGAGAGAGAGATGTCATGTACATATGCTTCATGAGGGTTTTAGAAACGCCTTCCTGTGAGGAGTCCTGAAAGACCTGTTGCGTGTGAATGGTGTTTTGTTTTAAACGCGAGTGTTGGTAGGGGCCTTCGATGCCTCCGGTTCTTCATGGAGATGAAGACACTGAAGCCCACAGGGGTAAGTGCCTCTTGGAAATCAGTGGCAAAGCCGGGACTGAATGCTGGTGTCCTGCTCTTAACTCAATCTTCATATCCTTCAGTTAAAAAACAAAACCCCTCAGTGCTCCTAGGTATGGTCTCTGCGTCTGGTTCTAGCCCAGTCTGATTCTAGCCAGAGACAAACGCACAGACCAGTTAAAGACCTCGCTCCCCGTTGTTTAATTCAGGGGATGAATCCCATCAGCATTGCGGGTTGATCTTGAAAGGAGCTGAAAGCGTCGCTGCTGTCACTGGTGTAGCCATCTTGCTCAGCACCCGAGGAATGAGGTGGTCGGGGAAGAGCAGGCGGACAGCGCACTGGTCAGTTTAAGAAGTGCCGTCAGGGCCGTGGTCATTCATCAGCGCCCTCGGGAATATTGAGGTTTTATTCCTTTTGCTTAAGGACAACAGACCCTCCTTATCCACTCTCGGATTCAGCGATACACGGAAGAAGTGGATTTAGAAGACCATGGCACCTGTCTCTCAGGGCCTCCGTATGGCCGGTCACTTAGTAAGCTCTCGGTCAGAGGCAGTTTGGTGTGAATCTTCATTTTAGAGATGAGAGGCCAACCCTGCGGCGGGAAGCCAGCTCCTTAGCTCCCGCGTGAGCCGGTTTTCTGATCCCTGCTCATCTTTCCTGTGACACTCTCGCTGAGTAAGCTGGAAGAGAGACTCACGGTGCTGCAGGCACCCCTTGCTCTACGGAGGACCCTCAAGTGAATTTTGTCGACTTGCACTTCGAGGGCTGGAACGACTCGGAGGTTCTTCCGGGCCACGCTCCGCAGAAGAGTGGGCTCTGCAGCCTAGGAGAGATTTGAACCTGCCCTCTGCCCGCCGCAAGCCTTTGGCCTCCCTCCGCCAGACTTGCTGCTGGACTAGAAGTACTGATGACCTTGATCAGTTGCCTTATCTTGCAGATTAGACTTGGCACACAGGAGCGAATTGTTCAATACATGGTTACACTGTGGTGCCTCATGAGAGAGAGGTGTCTGCCCTTGTATTCACCTGACCTCTCCCGGGCCAATGAAAAGAAGCGTTCTTTGTTTGTTTGACAGGTAGAGTTAGAGACAGAGAGAAAGGTCTTCCTTCCTTTGGTTCACTCCCCAAATGGCTGCAATGGCTGGAGCCATGCCGATCTGAAGCCAGGAGCCAGGTGCTTCCTCCTGGTCTCCCAGGCGGGTGCAGGGGCCCAAGCACTTGGGCCATCCTCCACTGCCCTCCCGGGCCATAGCAGAGAGCTGGACTGGAAGAGGAACAGTTGGGACTAGAACCCGGCACGCATATGGGATGCCGGCGCTGCAGGTGGAGGATTAACCCAGTGTGCCATGGCGCTGGCCCAAGAAGCACTCTTGAAACCATAGGGTACCTCGCCTTTAAAGCCAGTGGTGTATTCTTGTGTCCTCGTGAATAGTCGTGTTCTTCCCCTCCCCTGTTTTGTCGGGAAATGCAGTACTGTAAATATCCCTGTGAAGAGAATTTTAAAGTGGATCTGAAAGTGGGCATCTGAGATGTGGAAACTTTTCCCCCATATCTCCAGGTAGCAAGTTTAGCTAGCTCGCCATGGCAGCGGGCCATAAGTCAGAATGCTACCTGTTAGCTTTGTGAAAATCTCCTCCACTGTTTATGACATGTTTAAAGGGCATATCCTCTAACAGGATTTCTCAACCTCAGTCACTTGAATACTATTTCATAATGTAGGCCACTCTAGTTATTTCCATAGTATAATTTTGACCCCAACTCACATAAAATGTATTTTAAAGGAAAACTTTATATGTTCCTTTCTTAGATGAAAAACACTATTAAAATATGAGGGTACTTCAAAAAGCTTGTGAAAAAAATTAAAAGATAAAATTTATTTTGGTGCAAAAAACTTTGAAACCTGTGCATGGTTTCTCAAACATTTTCCTTGAACTTTTTGATGGCTCTGCATAGTTACAAATTTCAAAATTTTTCACACCAAACTTGAACTTACTTTTAGTTCCATTTCCCACAAACGTTGAAATCACATTGTATAATCAGACAGCTGTTCAGATACTGTGCTTCCTAAGAGATCTCTAGCAGTCAGCAAAGATTGCCTGTGAGTGTTTGGATAATAGGGTTTGAAACAAAAGTCAAGTTGGTAATTCATGCAACAAGGCCTTACTGCGCCAGGCACTTTCCAGGCATTAGGTTTACATCAGGAAAAAAAAAATAGATAAATAAATGCACACCCCAACCCACTCCGCTCGGGGCACTGGCCTTCTGTTTCACACAGTATCCTAGACTGTACCCAGTGCTCCTGGCCGCCCATCCGGCGTACCAGACCAGCTCAGACCAGCTTTTGCTGCAGGTGCAAACGTTGGAGGTGTTTTTCTTTTAGGGCGGGGTTAGACACTCCCTGTTCAGCGCTCAGGCTCATGTCACATCGCTGTGTTCTGGGGAATTCCCTCAGGTGAACTGAGCTCATGGATTCAGATGTCGTTCAAGCATTACGCCATGCAAGAAGCGAAACAGCAGTTTGTGGAGTACGATAAAAACAGCGACGGGAGCGTGACCTGGGACGAGTACAACGTGCAGATGTATGATCGGGTGATCGACTTCGACGAGAACACGGTGCTGGACGACACGGAGGAGGAGTCCTTCCGGCAGGTGAGTGTGCACAGCTGCGGTCCGGGCGGGACGGCTGCCCTGGCACGTGCGGCTCTGCTCAGCGGCCGTCCCCACGGTGTCCTTCCCACAGCCAGGTGGTGGGACTCACTTGCTGGACCACAGCAGCTATCGTCACGTTAGGTCCCCCTCGAGCTGCGTCGCCTATTTGTCCTTACTTCCAAAAGCGCGTGTCTCCTACGTGTGTTGCAGTTTTTAGTATCATCGGACGATCTTGTATTTACGGAAAAGGCTGTCCCAGCCCCGTGTTGTGAAGCACGTGGATTTATAGCACTTTTTGAAATGGTTGCGGTTGTGGTAAAACGCACATAGCCCATTTGCCATCGGAACCGTGTTTATATGTGGAGCTCAGCAGTGTGGAACAGGCATTCTGCACAGGCTCCAGCAGTCCCCCTGCTGCCTGCCCCACCCCACGGCCACGTTTACCTTCGGTCTCTGTAAGTCTGACTACTCCACGCACCTTACCCAAGTAGGACTCGTGGCTGGCTTATTTCACCTAGCATAATGCCCTCAGGTCCATCCACGTTGCTGTGTGGGGCAGCCTTTCCTTCCTGAACAGGAGGGATACTCCACAAAGGCCAAACACTGCCCCGTGCTGTGTGTCTGCCAGATGTTCTGTACCCACGCCTCTGTCGGTGAGCACTTGGTGCTGCTTCCTCGGGTTTCCACTGTTGTGGACGGGGCTGCCGTGACCGTGGGATGCCGATGTGTCTCAGCTCCCGCTTGGAGTCGTGATCATTCTATTTTTAATTTGTTGAGGAATGTCAGTTCTGTCTTCCGTGGTGGCTACGTCACTTACATGACTCATCTGAAAACACTCAGGCGTACTGTGAGCTCCGCTGATTGCCATGGTTTAACTTGTTGGAATGCCGGCTGCTTCGTCAAGCAGAGCTAAGGGAGCCAGTTTTTGCTTGGAAATTCGTACTTTCCAAGGCTTCTAGGAAATCTGTTAAACTAAAACGATACCAACACAAGTGACCGTGAACTTGAAGTCGCTATTTCAAGTAACTTTGTAATTAAAAGATGATTTAAGGCTTTTTTTTTTTTTTTTAAATATACCTTTTCTGTATGGCAGGGGAAAAAAAATTAAAGCCAAACACTTCATTGCAAACTGTATGTCCTGTTAGTCAAGGTTCTGGAAACCATCTAAGCCTCATCCATCCCATTATTTTAAATATTTTTTAAATTTATTTTTATTTCTTTTGAAGACACAGAGATGCATCTGCTGGTTCACATCCCCTGATGCCCACAATAGCTAGAGCTGGGCCAGGCTGAAGCCAGGAGTTGGGAACGCAGTCCAGGTCTCCCTGATTTGTGGCAGGGGCTCTAGGACCTCAGCCATGACCTGCCGCCTCCTGACCCTGCATTAGCAGGAAACTGGAATTGAGAGCAGAGCTAGGAGTTGAAGCAGGCACTCGATGTGGGGTGTTTACATTCCCTGTGGCATCATAGCCGCTGTGCCAAGTGCCTGCCCCAGTTCCTACCATCTTAGTATACACCTCTTATGTTTTATTGTTGTTATCATCACTGTACATCTTGTTTATCTTAGAATCATATTGTCCATTTGTGTTTTATAGGCCACTACAAAGTTGGTTGTTCTTCTGCTAATGATTAAGTAGGAGCTAGACATACAAAGAGTCTTCAAAAAAATGCACGGTTCCAGCTTCCTGCTGGTAGAGACCCTGGGAGGGTGGGGGTGGCTCCACCCAAGTGGGAGAGCTGGCTTCAGCCCCAGCCCCGCCTTCACTGTTGCCACATTGAAGGAAGTGAGCTGCTGAGAGCGAGCTCACACACTCACTTTGTGTGAATATGTGTGTGAGAGTGTGTGTGTGAGTGTGAGAGTGTGTGTGTCCCCATCAAGTAATTTTTTGTTTTTCATTTTAAAAATTTTTTGAAAATGCTCATCTATTATATCACATGTCCACAGCTTCTTGAAGTCCCCTTAGGCCAGTGTGGAGTTAGGGCTCCAGTGTGAGGGCCAGCCCTGCCACTGAACAGCTGTACAGCTTCCGCTGGGATCCAAGCTCCTCCTGCCTCGGTTCCTCACTTCTGAAAATGGGGATAATAAACACGCACAAGTAGCAGCAGGCATTTGGCCTGGCAGTTAGGGCACTCCTGTGCCGTATCAGAACACCTGCGTTAACGCGCCGAGCCTTGGCTCCGGTTCCAGCTTTCCACTGATGGACACACTAGGAGGCAGCAGGTGATGGCTTGAGTAGTTGAGTCCCTGCCACCCATGCAGGAGGCCTGAACTGAGCCCCTGGCTTTGGCCCCTGCATTTTGTGAGCATTTATTTGAGAGACTGAGATACCTTTCTGTTGGTTCACTCCCCGTATGGCTACAACAGCCAGGTCTGGACCGGGCCGAGGCTGGGAGCCAGGAACCCATCTGGTCTCCAGGAGCCCAGGCACTTGGGCCATCTGCTGCTGCCTTTGCTGCACATTAGAGGAAGTCGGATCCGAAGCAGAGTAGCGCTCAGTAGGGATGCCAGCATTACACGTGGTGGTTTAACTCACTACAGCGCACCACCAGCCCCTCAGAGAACGTTGGTGATGAAAGCACGTGTGATTCACACACACTTTTTATGTTTAATCAGCTTTTGAAAATTGTGTTGGCATTTGTTAACTATGAGCCTTAGATTACGTAGGATTCAATCTATAGGGGAAAAGCCTTTTTCCCTCCTCATTTGAGTCTTCATTTGACAGCAGACTAAAGGGAATAAACCTTTCCTGCTCGTTAGTGCTGAGGAAGCTTGGCCTCCTTGCTACCAGGTGTGCCCTGACTGGAAGGCGTCGCTGGGGGAACCAGGGCCGCGCTGTGGCCTAGCGGGTAAAGCCGCGCCTGCAGTGCCCGCATCCCATATGGGTGCTGGTTTGAGACCCGGCTGCTCCACTTCCAATCCAGCTCTCTGCTATAGCCTGAGAAAGCAGTACAAGATGGCCCAGGTCCCTGGGCCCCTGCAGCCGCGGGAGAGACCCAGAGGAAGCTCCTGGCTTCAGATCTGTGCAGTTCCAGCCGTTGTGGCCATCTGGGTAGTGAACCAGCAGATGGAAGACCTTTCCCTTTCCCCTTTTCTCCCCCCTCCCCAACCTCTCCTCTCTCTGTGTAACTGTGACTTTCAAGTAAAAAAAATCTTTTTTAAAAAAAAAAAAAAAAGTCATTGGGGTTCTGAGCTTTTTTTTTTTTTTCTTCCTTTTTTAAAGATTTATTTATTTGAAAGAGTTACAGAGAGCTTCCATGGCCACAACAGTTGGAGCTGGGCCAGGCTGAAGCCAGGAGATTCTCCCAGATCTTCCACACGGGTGCAGGGGTCCCAAGACTTGGACCATCTTCTGCTGCTTTCCCAGGCTGTTAGCAGGGAGCTGGATCAGAAGTGGAGCAGCTGGGTTGCAAACCACTCCCCATATGGGTCCTGGATTTTTCTAAAACGGAATGATATGACTTCCTGGCTAGGCAACACAAGGAAGTTAAATATAGCATTTTTTAATCTTAGTAGAATTCAATCTTTTTTCTTTTTTCTTTTTTCTTTTTTTTTTTAGCACCCAAGAAATTTAATCCCTATTGCATCAAAAAGTATGTGTTTCTGTGTTCTCAGGAGAGGTTGGTATAATGGATGATGTTATTGAGAAGAAAAACATCGCTTTAAAAGCTGCCTCACTGTAACAACTGCCTAAATGCCCACTGGGCCGAAGCCGGGACCAGGAGCTCAAGCCAGGCCTCCCACCTGGGTGGCAGGAACCCGGTTACTGGAGCTGTCACTGCCGCCTACCAGGCTCGTAGCGGGGGGAGCTGGAGCCAGAGCTGGGAGTCGAACCCAGGCACTGCAGTGTGGGACACAGGTGTTTCACTGCTGTGTGAAATGCGGGCCCCAAGACCCTACTTCTTAAGAATGAATTAGATTGTAACAGCCTCAAGGAGTCGGTGGACCACTCTGCAGCTGGAGGCCTGTTGGTTATTGACACCCCAGGAATATGTTTCTTACCTTCATGACATTCTCATACTTTTTTCTTTTTTTTTCTTTTTTTTAGTATTTAGTACATATATAACCTCTTAAAAATTGATGTAGGGTTGGAGCTGGCGCCGTAGTGCAGTAGGTTAATCTGCCACCTGCAGTGCCTGCATCTCATGGACACTGGTTCTAGTCCCGGCTGCTCCTCTTCCACTCCAGCTCTCTGCTATGGCCTGGGAAAGCAGTATAAGATGGTCCAAGTCCTTGGGCCCCTGCACCCACATGGGAGACTGGGAGGAAGCTCCTGGCTTCAGATCAGCACATCTCCGGCCATTGTGGCCATTTGGAGACAGAACCAGTGGATGGTGGACTTTTCTCTCTGTCTCTCCCTCTCACTGTCTATCTCTCAAAGAAATAAATAAAATCTTTAAAAAAAAAATTGATGTAGGGTTGGAGCCAGAGCTGTGGCATGGTAGGTTAAACCTTTGCCCGGGGTGCTGGCATCCCACATGGATGCCAGTTTGAGTCCCGGCTGCTCCACTTCTGATCCAGCTCCCTGCTAACGCACCTGGAAAAGCAGTGGAGGATGGCCCAAGTGCTTGGGCCCCTGCACCCGCATGGGAGACCTGGAGGAAGCTCCTGGCTTCTGATCGGCCCAGCTCTGGCCATTGCAGCCATTTGGGGAGTGAACGAGCGGATGGAAGATCTGCCTCTCTAAGAACAAAACTTTTTTTTGATGTAGGGTATACAAACAAGCGCAGAAACAGTCTGTGCTGTTCTCCAAAGTAGAAAAATAAAGGATGCGGCATGAATCGGTCTCAAAACTACAGATTAAGCATTCTGTAATAATCACAGTAATAGAGGTAATTGGCTGTGTGAGTAACAGGAAGTCCTCTATGTGGACGTCCACTAAGAACCAGAAGGCAGTGGGCAGGCCTGTAGGCTGGTGGTTAAGTGCCTGCATCTCACGATGAAGTCCCTGGGTTCAGTTCCCAGCTCCTGCTCCTGCTAACGGGGGCTCTGGGAGGCAGCGGTGGTAAGGGAGCGGGCTCCTGCCGTCCATGTGGGAGACCTGGAGTGGTCCAGACCCAGCTTCAGCTCTGGCTGTTGTCGGCATTGGGAGCAAACCGGGCAATGGGAGATGGCTTGCTCTCTCTGCCTCTCGAAACATTAAAAACAAGTCAAGTCAGCACCTGGATTTTATCTTATTTTGCATAACCGTGAAATGCCTGGAAAAGCATTTTTGTGATTCGATGAACAATTAGTCAGCACTTTGAGGCAGGGTAATTAAAGTCTGGGGACCTCCCTGGCAGAGTGCAGTTCCCCTGACGCTGCAGCGGGCTGCTCAGTGTGCGTGGGTAAGCGGGATTCAGTTACGTCGGCCTTGACTCTGCCTGTGGCTGTCAGGATTCGTAAGGCCTAGACTTTTGTTCCAATATTAGATTCTGTATTTCCTCTTGTAAAATCGCACGCCTACCAAAAGATGGCAGCTTTGTTCCTCATGAGGCTGTTACGACATAAAAAGAGACGATTATGCGAGTTTTCATTACTGCGTGTGGCACATTCACCTCTACTGGAATACAAGTTTTTTATTCAGAATGAAGTGTTGAGTTTTTTGAAAATACCTTTATTTTGAAATTTATATCTTTGAAAAGCAGTCTGTGTATTGGCTTCTATGATTTAAAATGTATTCAATTGTATTCTTCAAATGACCGTGAAATGTGGAAAAAACTACCTCCCCAACCCCATTTTTTTTTCCCCCAAGAAATCTCAGCTGGTTAAAAAGAGAGCCTTTCTTCTCGTAGGGTTTGGCCACATTCAGCGCCCTGTGCTGAGAGGCGGCCCTCTCTGCCCAGATGAAGGGTCCTTTCATAAGGGGATCTCGGCGCTGGGCATTCAGGGCAGTGGCTCACTCGAGAAGATCCTGGCTGCCCCAGCCAAGTGTCAGAAGCGTGTTTGTCCACTCAGGTCAGGCCTGGGCATGGAGTACAGACGCGGGCGCGTCGGCGTGGTTCCTTAAACAATGATGGGCTGGGAGCAGCTGTGTGGGAGGCGGGGCCTGTGCAGTGTGCACGCTGAGGCAGAGGTGGTGTGTCCTGACCCAGCAGGTGGTTGTAAAAGACCCCGTGTCCCGGGAGGTGCCTGCCCCCAACAGGACATTCCGCCTGACAGTGCAGCACATGTATCAGGAGCTGCTGACGTATTTGAGAGTGTCATTTCTTTAAACCATGCCGTTTCATACATACCAGTTTATCGAAAGGAAAGCCATTTTCCCTGAAATTCAGACTAGAAAGGACGCGGGGTTAGCAGCGCGCACCGTGTGTTTCGGAGCGTTACCTCCAGAAGGTTCATCGAAGCAGCCTTGCCCTGGTAGCTGCCGCCCCCTGCCCTGTGGGGGGAGACCCAGAGGGAGCTCCCAGCTCCTGGCTTCAGCCTGGCCCCTGGTAGCTGCCGCCCCCTGCCCTGTGGGTGGGTGGGGAGACCCAGAGGGAGCTTCCAGCTCCTGGCTTCAGCCTGGCCCCTGGTAGCTGCTGCCCCCTGCCCTGTGGGGGGAGACCCAGAGGGAGCTCCCAGCTCCTGGCTTCAGCCTTGCCCTGGTAGCTGCCGCCCCCTGCCCTGTGGGGGGAGACCCAGAGGGAGCTCCCAGCTCCTGGCTTCAGCCTTGCCCTGGTAGCTGCCGCCCCCTGCCCTGTGGGGGGAGACCCAGAGAGAGCTCCCAGCTCCTGGCTTCAGCCAGGCCCGGGTCTGGTTGTTGTGAGCATTTGGGAAGTCATGTAGCAAATGGGAGAGCTCTTTCTCCTGGTATATCTCTGACTTTTTAATACATTTTTTAAAGCCGTGTACATGTTTTTCTTGATACACTTTTTTAAAAAAAAAAGATTTATTTATTTGAAAGTCAGAGTTACACACAGAGAGGAGAGGCAGAGAGAGAGAGAGAGAGAGGTCTTCCATCCGATGGTTCACTCCCCAATTGGCCGCAACTGCTGGAACTGCACTGATCTGAAGCCAGGAGCCAGGAGCTTCCTCCAAGTCTCCCACATGGGTGCAGGGGCCCAAGACTTGGGCCATCTTCTACTGCTTTCCCAGGCCATAGCAGAGAGCTGGATCGGAAGAGGAGCAGCCGGGTCTTGAACTGGCACCCATATGGGATGCCAGCACTTCAGGCTAGGGCATTAACCCACTGCGCCATAGCACCAGCCCCGATACACTTTCTTTTTTTACATTTATCTATCTATTTGAAAGGCAGAGTTACAGAGAGGCAGAGAGAGAGAGAGAATCTTCCATTGCTTGGTTCACTCCCCACACGGTCGCAACGGCTGGAGCTGCACCAATCCGAAGATACAGCCAGGAGCTTCTTCCGGGTCTCCCACGTGGGTGTAGGGACCAAAGACTTGGGCCATCTTCCACTGCTTTCCCAGGCCATAGCAGAGAGCTGGATCAGAAGTGGAACAGCTGGGTCTCAAACCAGCACCCAAATGGGATGCCAGCACTGCAGGCGCTGGCTTTACCCACTGTGCCACAGTGCCAGCCCCCTTGATACACATGTTCTGTGAACTTTTTGAAGGGCCCTTTGAAGGGCCTACCTTCAAAGGAGTAATACGAAGATAAACTAGGTGGTGTACGAGAATGTACTTTTGAGTTTCATACAATTTGGATTTTTCAAAATAGTTTCAATGATGTGATGTTACTGACGAGATACCTTCCACGTGTTCAAAACTTTGTAATTTTCTAAGCTTCATTTAAAGGATAAGAAGCGATTTGAAAAAGCCAACCAGGATTCCAGTCTGGGTTTGAGCCTGGAAGAATTTATTGCTTTTGAACATCCTGAGGAAGTGGACTACATGATGGTAAGGAGGAATTTTCAGACAGTTACTGAAATGAGAACGACTGAGCGACTAAAGCTAGAACCTGCTTCCCCGGGTGGATTGCGTGACAGCTGGTGTTCAGGCAGGTCCAGAACGATTCGGAACCCTGCCCCGCTAGGATCAGGGCGGGAGGGGTGCTGTGGGCGGGGCGTGTGAGCAGCACACGTCACCTCCCCGTGCGGCTTTCCAGCGTCGGCCGCCCTGGACGCCGGTTTAGGTTACAGCATCCTGGTGGAAGCTCTTCACCTGGAAGACGAGCCCATCGGTCCCTTCTCAGCGAGCCGGAGGAGTCCGCTCCTGGGCGAGATGAGCGCCAGCTCCTCACAGCTGCCTGGGGTCTAGGCCAGCTCGGCAGGCGCTGGTTGAGGCTCTCCCGTGGCTTTTGAAGCTTCCGAGCAGAGAGCCCCATCCTGGGGAGTGAAGGTGAACGTGACAGGTAGCTTCGCAGAGCCTCGGCACTGAGCTCTGTGGCTCGGTACCTGCGCGTCTTGGGGAGAGCAGGTGTGTCTGCGCGGCCAGGGCTAACGAGGCCGCAGGTGGATTTTTCTCCGCAGCTCGGGCAAGACCCGCCCTCAGTACCACTCCTCTTGCCGCTGGGAAGCTTCTGGGCTCCTGCTTAGCACGTGAGCCATGAGCTGACGTAAGACCAGTGCTGGGCATACCGGAAGTGCCGGCTGTGCCGGGCCAAGCTAACAGCACAAGAGTGGCAGGGCCTGCATTCTCCGGAAGCCTGAGGCGAGGAGTGGTCAGTGGAATGTAGGCCTGGGGTGACGGGGCCCTGGAGCACAGGTGGCTAGGCAGTGGGGCGAGCAGCATTTGGAAGGCAGCACATGCGAGAATGCCAGCTTGTACCGAGAGGGAAGGCAAGGCAGAGGTGAGCCTGAGGCTCGGAGCAGGTGTAACAGGGAGAGGTGGTTCCTTCCAGAGTGGGCTGTGTCCGTGGGCTCTCCCTGGCTGCCTTCTGAGCTGGCTCGGAGCTGGGGGGGCACACAGACGTGTGACTGTGAAGCAGTGTCTCACTGAGAGCAGCTTCGTCAGCGCCTGTGTATTGTGATCCCTCCGCTACAGGGAAGGGCACGGCACAAGGTCAGCTAACTCTACTCTGGATTAAAATGCAGAATTTAAAATCCATTGTCATTTCACTCACGCATTTCTGAAAATTCTAACTGTGCTATCATCTTTGAAGTAAGTTTGTTGTTAGGCAAGATTACCCGGATGGAGGGAGAGTCAGTTTGGTCAGTAGTTCTTTCATTGGATCCTAGACTCTTTGAAGAGTAGGAAGCAAACTGTGGACTCTGCCCCAGGAAAATTGCCCACAGAATACTGGGTGATAATTCCAGGCTATCCTCAGGTGCGCCCTCTAAAGCTAACCTTTGAGTCTCTGTGTTAAGATCCTGTGGGTTCTCTGTGTGCAGTCTATAATAGTCGATTTAAAGTGCTGGTTCCTCCAGATGTACACAGACTCCTGGATTTGTCTAGAAATGGAGCTGTGCTGCTGGAGTCCAGATCGAGAGGTGCCTGGAGTCGTCAGGTGGTGGGAATGGGGGTTCCAGGTCCTGGGGCCGTCAGTGTACTGAAGGCACAGGAGGAGGAGCTGGCGCACTCCCAGGCTGAGAGGCCGGAAGCAGTAGGCAGTGAGCACAGATGGGTGCGGGCCGTTGGGAAGACCGCTTTCACAGGGAGTCCTGCAAGAGGAGAGGTCGCTGTGGGTGAGGGTCTCCGGTGGCATTCAGGGACGCCTGGTGGTGTCACGTCTCTGCCCAGGGACCGCCGGGGAGGGCTGCAGCCAGGCTCCGGGGAGTGGAGATGGAGGTTTCAGAACGAGTGCTGACGACTGCCGAGACGGGCGCTGCCGGTGCTGCGGCGAGGGCGAGGTTGAGATGTTTGTCTTTCCTTTCAGACATGATGGTTCTGGAAGAGAGGAGGAGGTGATGTGCATCTGAGCTGGGGCTGGGGACGAGGGACGCGCGGGAGCGGCCCTGACTGAACGCGCGTGCTCTTTGGGTCAGGCTTAAGGACTCTGGAGAGAAGGCTTTTATGAGCAAAGAACAGATTGGGGGGGTGCTGGGGCAGGGGTGGGGGGATGCTGGGGCAGGGGTGGGGGGGTGCTGGGGCAGGTGTCGGGGGGTGCTGGGGCAGGGGTGGGGGGGTGCTGGGGCAGGGGTGGGGGGGTGCTGGGGCAGGTGTGGGCGGCTTTGGTAGTGGCAGCAGCAGGGAGAGCAGGTTTCCTGGGGACTGGCTCGTGTCAGCCCTGGAGGTGGAACAGCAGAGGTCTGGGGGAAGGACTCAGGGGCTGATGGCTTGGGGAGCAGGTGGCGTTGGATAGAGGTGGCAGGGAGATGTCCCTTGCACTTGGGACGGGAGGGGGGTGGGTTGTGCCCGGCAGCAGCAGCCCTGAAGCTGGGCTGCATTCACGGCACCTCAGTCGCCTCGCCTTGTTCCTCCCAGTGCTGGTGTTGGGAAAGGTCGCAGTGAGACAACCAGAACCGTCGTTCCCCCCGAGCGTGCGCACCACGGCGTGCTGGGGCTGGAAGTTGGTGACCTCTTTGTTTTGTTTTCATGAACATGCACTAGGAATTTGTCATTGAAGAGGCTTTAGAAGAACATGACAAAAATGGTGATGGATTCGTTAGTCTGGAAGAATTTCTGGGAGACTACAGGCGAGATCCAAGTAAGTTGCCTGGGGGAACAGAGAATGAGGGGGAAACGTAATTCAAGAAGAAAAGGAAGCCAGCCGCGCTGCCGTGTGTGACAGGGAAATGAGACAGCAGCGGTGCCCAGGGCCGGCTGGCGCGGGCGCTCCACAGCGGGGCCGGCGCTTACAGTGGCCTCGGTGGCTCAGTTTTCTTTTCAAACATAATTCAAGCGCAGAAGGAAGTAAAGGTTGGATGTATTTTAAAACAAAACCTGTACATCTATAATGAGACAAACAAAATGCTGGTGTAGGCTGTGGCTTACTAAGTATTTGAAACTAGAGTGTTCCTTTCTGTAAGTAGCAGGCTTCTTTTCCAGGATTATTGCTTACAAGTATCAATGCCATTTTAAATGTTTATTTGAAAGTCAGAGTTACAGAGAAAGAGGAGGAGAGGTAGAGGGGTCTTCCATCTGCTGGTTCACTCCCCAGTTGGCCAGAACTGGGCCAATCTGAAGCCAGGAGCTTCTTTGGGGTCTCCCACGTGGGTGCAGGGGCCCAAGCACTTGAGCCATTCTCCACTGCTTTCCCAGGCCATAGTAGAGAGCTGGATCAGAATTACAGCAGCCAGGACTTGAACTGGCGCCCATGTGGGATGCTGGCACTGCAGGCAGTGGCTTTACCTGCTACGCCACAGCGCCAGCCCCACCATTTTTTTTTTCTTTCTATAAACAATGGTGTGTATATTTTTAAGTTATATTTATTTGAGAAGTAGTTATGGAGGGAGGAAGGTCTTCCATCCACTGGTTCACCCCAAAAATGGCCGCAACAGCCAAAGCTGGGCCAATCCCAAGCCAGGAGCTTCTTCTGGGTCTCCCATATGGGTACAATGGCCCTTGCACTCAGGCCATCAGCAGGGAGCTGGATTAGGAGAGCAGTGGGGACCCCAGACCAGTGCCCATATGGGGTGCTGGCACCACAGGCCGAGGCTTAACCTACTGTGCCACAGCACCGCCCCTCAGTGTCATTTTAAATTTCTCACCAGTGCTTGCTTTAGCAGCACATATTAAAATTGGTTACCAGCTTTACTTACTGTGAATCACTTTAAAGTTACACGCGTCGGCCTGGGTGTTCGGCCTCACCCTTAGGCTGCCTGTGTTCCATTCCCAACTCCAGCTCCAGCTTCCAGAGGTGGGCCCTGGAAGGTGGCAGTGATAACCCAAGTAGGTGGGTCCCGCCCTGCAGTCTGGGTTCCAGGCTCCAACCCTGGCCACTGGGGACATTTGGAGAATGAACTAGCCAATGGGAGCGGTCTCTCAAATACAAAAATGTTTTTAAATGACATGTCATTACTTTGTAGGAGACCTTACACAGCCACATAAAAACATTACCCAACTCAAATTTGTTTTTTGTTTTGTTTTGTTTTTTTGTTTTGTTTTGTTGACAGGCAGAGTGGACAGTGAGAGAGACAGAGAGAGAAAGGTCTTCCTTTTTGCCGTTGGTTCACCCTCCAATGGCTGCTGCGGCAGGCGCATCTCGCTGATCTGAAGCCAGGAGCCAGGTGCTTCTCCTGGTCTCCCATGGGGTGCAGGGCCCAAGGACTTGGGCCATCCTCCACTGCCTTCCCGGGCCATAGCAGAGAGCTGGCCTGGAAGAGGGCAACCGGGATGGAATCCGGCGCCCCAACCAGGACTAGAACCCGGTGTGCCGGCGCTGCAAGGTGGAGGATTAGCCTGTTAAGCCACGGCACCAGCCCCCAACTCAAATTTGGGTAAACTGCATATCAGAACAAGAGGCAGCAAAAAATTACTAGTTTGTAAAACTTCCAGGATTGTCCAAGTCGGAGCTGTTCAGCCTTAGGTGTGACGTGGGCAGGGTGCTGTGTTTGTACTTACCCCAGGACTTCTCAGTTCAGATGTGTTCCAGTGGACATATGTGACGGTCTTGTGTATCTGTGTTCTTGTTTTTGTTTAATATCAAGCCGCGAACGAGGACCCGGAGTGGATCCTGGTTGAGAAGGACAGGTTCGTGAACGACTACGACAAGGACCACGACGGCAGGCTGGATCCCCAGGAGCTGCTGTCGTGGGTGGTGCCCAACAACCAGGGCATCGCGCAGGAGGAGGTGGGTGCCCCGCGACGGCTTCCTCCGCTTCCCACGGGCGGTGCCGGAGATGGAGTTCATGTCTCGTGGCTGTGGGGAGAGGAGGAAGTTGATCGGATCATCTGATGGCCTGTCGCAGCAGTGAAAGAAAAAGTGGCTTGTTGACCTATCGGAGCTGCAAGTCTAGTGGGTTCTGATGGCCTTGCTTCAACTAGTGGGCTGTCCTGGAGTGGGGTGGGGTAGGGAGGGGAGGGGAGGGGTGAGGTGGGGTGGGGTAGGGAGGGGAGGGGAGGGGTGGGGTGGGGTGGGGTAGGGAGGGGAGGGGAGGGGTGAGGTGGGGTGGGGTAGGGAGGGGAGGGGTGGGGTGGGGAAGGGGTGGAGAGGTGGAATGGAAGAGATGCAGCAGATGTTCAGCTGCTCGGACAGCTGCAGGCCACCTCTGGCTGCCGGCCCTGAGCCGCTTTGCCGCTCTGTTCTCTTCTAAGGCTCTTCACCTGATTGACGAGATGGATTTGAACGGTGACAAAAAGCTGTCCGAGGAGGAGATCCTGGAAAACCAAGACCTGTTTCTCACGAGCGAGGCCACCGACTACGGGCGGCAACTGCACGACGACTACTTCTACCACGACGAGCTGTAGCCGCCCGCGGCGGCCCGGACCTGTTTCTACCTTGTTCAACCAGCTTTACTTTGTGATAAAATATCCATGTTGTATTTCACACTCTTCAGTCTTACACAGTCAGAATTACCTTAACCCAAGTTATCATTTTGGCCTTTTAGGAGAAAAAAGGAAACAGCAACCTGATATTCATTTCAACACGGTCTCTCCCAGCCCCTGCACCCGTGTCGCGCCACGTCGCAGGCAGCCGAGTGGCTCCCACCCTCGGAGACGCCTGGGCGGCCACCTCCACGCGCGAGCGTGCAGCTCGCTGCCGGGCTGTTTTGTTCCGAGTAGGTTTCATTTGGGAACTGCCAGAAAGGACAGTGTTTTTAGGTTTAGTATTTTGTTTTAAAACCTTTAAAGGAACCTTTGGAAGGACTTAGACCTCACATTCATGTGAGACGTTCCACTTCATTTTAAAATGGTTTCTCTAAAGGGTTTTATTGTATGAAATAGAACTTTATATTTTTGCATATGTATAGATAGTAACGATATTTAATGTATTACCATAGCATTCGGAGTGGGATTCAACTTTGTCCGGAGCCCTTTCCATTTGTGACTGATTAAAGTGGACTCTCCTGTCTTTCTACACCGTTGCCTGTTTCTCTTAGCTGAGCGCAGGTCTGTTGTGGTCCCCTCTCCTGGCCTCGTCCGTTTCCTTGGTAGGGTAGTGAACTTTCTCAGACTGCTCAGTTATCCTTGGTGCATTTTCTTTTTGATGAAGGAACCATGTTGTACCTGGACACACGCTGGACACAGCTGTGGTTTTGCTGTTTGGGGCTAGAAGTAAGGGTTATGCAGAGGTGGGTGTAGGGGCTCAGTGGGTTAGGCTGCCGCTGGGGGTGCCTGCATCCCAAGAGCACCTGCTTCCCGTCCTGGCTGCCCCACTTCCAGTCCACCTTCTTGCTCATGCAGTGCTGGGAGGCGGCCAGGAAGGGCTCGAGTGGCGGAGTTCCTGCCGCCCATGTGGGAGACCATAGGGGGTCTCCATGCTCCTGGCCTTGGCCTGGGTCTGTCTGTAGTGGGCATTTCGGGAGAGAACCAGTGAATATGGAAGATACCTACTCCCCAGCCCCGCCTTCCAGTAAAAATTAAAAAATTATGCAGGTTAGGATCACCAGTAGAACTGGTTGTTTTTCACCATTAGAGCTCCATTTCAGGTACAATGAAGTTAAAATCCTACTCGATAACCATTGTGTGCATTAACCTGACTCAGGCTGACTGACTCACCTTCAGTAAGGGCCAGGTAGGGAAAAGCAGCAGTGGAAATTTCCAAATCGTGCCCCCCCCCCCCCCCCCCCGGCGTCTCTCTCATTTTTCTTGACTACCTTTCTCGCGGGTGAGGAGGGCAGCCGTACATTCTGCAAACGCTGTCTGTTCGTTGACATAGCGCACACAGCATCGCAGGAGCTCGTCAGGTACTCGGGAGTGCGTGAGAAGGCCCGACGCTCTTCTGATAGAATTGGACTAGAAAAGACGGAGTGGGGATGACAGTGGATTTTAAATAGCTTCGGCAGACGTGCTCTCCCCGACTAGGTGATGTTTGAGCAAAGACTTAGAAAAAAAGGCTGCTTGAACTGCTAGGCTGTGTGCAGGCAGTCATTGTGTGAGCATGTGAGGTTTTGTTTTGAGGGCAAGCGAGCGCTCTCCCACCCACTGGTTCACTCCCCCAGACACCCACGAAGGCCAGGGGTCAGGAGCCCGGAGCTGGGAACTCTGTCCAGGTCTCCCACGAAGTGGCAGGAGCTCACAGCTACTTGAGTCACCAGTGCTGCCTTCCAGGGTTCACAGTAGTAGGAAGCTGGAGCTGGAAATTGAACCCGGGTCCCTGGATACAGGATGCCAGTGTCCTAACCAGCAACCTAACCGCTGGGCTGAACACCTGCCACGAGCATGCGCGTTGTGTTTACTTTTATTTTCATTTTATTTAAGAGAGGAAGACAGGTCTTCCATCCCCTGCTTCACTCCAAACATCCACCACATCAGGAGCCCGGAACTGCACCCAGGTCTCCCAAGGTTCTGTGGGTGCCACGCTAGCCCTCAAAAAGCCTTAAAAATCACAGCTAAACCCTAGTAACAACATTAACTTTAGTTCTGGGTCAAAGAGCAGAAAGTAGAACAGCTTCCTTTTTTCTATGTTCGGAGACAAATCAATGGAAATTTTGAGTACATATATTTGTTTCAAATGCACCAGAGTCTTACAAGGTATCTCTGTGGGCATAGCAACTTTGAAATTTTGTTCAATATGTATTTATAGCCAATTCACAATCACAGCATTAAGGTTAAAAACTTCACGTATCATATTTACTTTTTGTACATGAAAGTACAAACGAATAGTGAAAACATCTAAAAAAGGTCCATCTTGTGGCCGGTGTTTTGGCGCAGTGGGTTAAGCCACCACCTGGGATGCCGGCATCCCATACGAGCGCTGGTTCGAGTTCCAGCTGCTCCACTTCCGATCCAGCTCCCTGCTAACGTGCCTGGGAAAGCAGCCAATGACGGCCCGAGTGCCTGGGCTCCTGCACCCACGTGAGGGACCCAAATGGAGTTTCAGGCTCCTGGCTTTGCCCTAACTCTGACCCTTGTGGCCATTTGGGGAATGGACTGGTGGGTGGAAGATCAGTCTCCCCATCTCTGTATTAAAGACTGCCTTCCAAACGAGTACTCGTTAAGAGAAATTGACAAGGTAAACCTCTCCCATGATTTCTCAGTTCTTCCTAACACCTGAGTGCGAGTGGACACAGTCAGGAAGCCACCACCTGGGCCCTGCGTCTGTGCGCTTGGACGACAGTGCACCTGCTAGAGTTGCAGACCGCAGCTGGCTACAGAAGTGCACAGAGGAAGAGCATGTTTGCAGATCGGATACAGTGATCTCTTTAAAACTGGAATGCAGTTATTAGTGGAACTATACTTTAGAAATGTAACTTTGTAATTTAAGGAACATTTATAAACTCATGTGTACTGGATTTCAAGAGATAGTAAGATGTAAAAACAGGAAATTAAGAGGTATGATCTTTGGCCGGCGCCGTGGCTCAATAGGCTAATCCTCCGCCTTGTGGCGCCGGCACACCAGGTTCTAGTCCCTGTCGGGGTGCCGGATTCTGTCCCGGTTGCCCCTCTTCCAGGCCAGCTCTCTGCTATGGCCCGGGAAGGCAGTGGAGGATGGCCCAAGTCCTTGGGCCCTGCACCCGCATGGGAGACCAGGAGAAGCACCTGGCTCCTGGCTTTAGATCAGTGCAATGCGCTGGCCACAGCGGCCATTGGAGGGTGAACCAACGGCAAAAGGAAGACCTTTCTCTCTGTCTCTCTCTCTCACTGTCCACTCTACCTGTCAAAAAAAAAAAGGTATGATCTTTGAAAAGACAATAGAAATCAATGAATAGTGGCCTAAACGATACATTTAAAAAAAAAAAAAAAGAACAGAAAACATTGTTTTTAGGGGATGATGTACATAGTGTGAGGTAGCTTACTACAAAAGATAAATGCTTAAATGAGGTCTACACAAAGGTACTGAAATACTAAGATGAAGAAGGAAGAGTGGAGGGGAGGGTGGCTCTGCGCGCAGTGGTTACGTCGCTGCTCGGACGCCCACGTCCCACAGAGTGCCTGCTTCCAGTCCTGCCTACTCGGCCTCTGGGCCTGCCGCCTGCTGACAAGCACCCTGGGAGGCGGCAGTGATGGCTGCAATACTGGGGTCCCTGCCACCCATGCAGGAGACCTGGATGGAATTCCCAGCTCCTGGATCGGGCCTAGCCCAGCCCTGGCTGTTGTGGACATTTGGGGAGTAAATCAGTGGGTGGGAAATCTCTCTGCCTTTTAAATAAAAACAGTTTTGTTAGAAAACAGGAAAAAAAAGAACCGATCCTCTGATTAAAAAAACAAAACAAAACAAAAAAAACCTTACAATAAAAACCCTTGGCAAGTATTGCAATACTTTTATTTAAAGATTTTATTTATTTATTTGAGAGAGAGTTACAGAGAAAGGTCTTCCATCTGTTGGTTCACTGCCCAAATGGCTGCAACGGCCAGAACTGAGCCAGCCCGAAGCCAGGAGCTTCCTCTGGGTCTCCCACATGGGTGCAGGAGTCCAAGCACTTGGACCACCTTCTACTGCTTTCCCAAGCTGTAGCAGAGAGCTGGATCAGAAGAGGAGCAGCATGTGGGATGCCAGCACCGGAGGCTAAGCCTTACCCCATTACGCCACAGCACCCGCCCCACATTACTTTTTAAACTTCTAAAATTGGGGCCGGCGCTGTGACGTACCAAGTAAAAGCCACCGCCTGCAGTGCTGACATCCCTTATAGGTGCCAGTTCGAGTCCTGGCTGTTCCACTTTGCTTCTGCTCCCTGCTAACATGCCTGGGAAGGCAATGGAAGACTGGGATGGAGCTCCTGGCTCCTGCCTGGCCCAGCCCTGACTGTTGCAGCCATCTGGGGAGTGAACCAGCAGATGGAAGATTCTCTCTCTCTCTCTCTCTCTCTCTCTCTCTCTGAGCCTCTTCTCTGTAACTCGGCCTTTCAAATAAATAAATAAATCTTTTAAATAATAAACTTTGAACTGTATTAATTGTATTTTACAGAATTGGTTAACATCCCAAAACCAAATTCTAACGAGGAAAATGTTAAATATTGTGTATTAGTATTGATATAAAATTCTTAAATAAAATCTTACCCAATTATCAGTTGAACCAAGAAGTCATAAGACCATTTTTTAAAACTCTCATTTTAACGAGCAGCATGCCCTTAAATTAAATATTTAAATTCTTTGGTTGTAAGGGTATTTGGGGTTTTTTCTTTGTGTGTGTGTATTTTGGCTCCTCTGTATTTAGGGCTTTTTTTTTTATCTATAAAGATATTAAATATTCTTTTCTAGCCCTGAAAATTTTTATCAGGAGTACTGCATTCTAGGATTATACATTGTGTCCAAGTAGTATTTATCCTGGGAAAGAAAATCAGTTTAAGGAAGAAAAATAATGTGTGGCAGGAGGTTTTGTTTTGTTTTTTTTTTTTTTTTTTTTTTTTAAAAAAAGCTAACATGGTTGCATCTGTAGATTATAAGAGAAGTGACTCTCCAAATTATATTCCTGAGAAACACTTACTTGAGGGGCCGGTGTTATGGCGCAGCAGGTTAACACCCTGGCCTGAAGCGCCGGCATCCCATATGGGCAGCAGTTCAAGACCCAGCTGCTCCACTTCTGATCCAGCTCTCTGCTACGGCCTGGGAAAGCAGTGGAAGATGGTCCAAGTCCTTGGGCCCCTGCACCCATGTGGGAAACCGGGAAGAAGCTCCTGGCTTCGGATCGGCACAGCTCGGGCTGTTGTGGCTATCTGGGGAGGGAACCAGATGGAAGACCTCTCTCTCTGTCTCTCTGTAACTGTCTTTCAAATAAATAAAATAAATCTTTAAAAATATATAGCTGCACAGACTCAGAACACTTAACTTTCCTTGGGTACAGTTCTTTCCAATACATTCTCTGATATTTTTAACCACTCTGCACCCATACATGCTCTTGAAGAATTTGTACAGATCCTAAATATCCCTGTCGAATGTATAATGAGAAGGGAAGCAAAAGCATTTTCCTCCATGTATTCATTTCTTCCTTTGAATCTTACATTATCCCGTCAAGTCCCAAGTTCTCAAACCTAAGTATTTCTACAACACAACACTTATTTCAAAGTTACTGTAAGTGGCATATTTATTGTTCACTCCTTGTATGGCCAGGGCTGGACCAGGTGGAAGCCAGGAGCCTGGAACTCCATGCTCGTCTCCCACGTGGGTGCAGGGCCCACGCACTTGGGCCACCTGCTGCTTTCTCAGGTGCGTTAACAGGGAGCTGGACTGGAGGCAGCTGGGTTCAGCCTGCTGCACAGCGCGGCTTCACAGGTGTTTCTTCACCATTAGAGAACTTTATAAATTAAGTTTGTGAAGTCACACTGTTCATTTGTGACTTGTGGTTGAAACTCTGCTTTGTGCTGACCTCTGCTTCTTTGCTAGTCAGAAATGTCACAGTTGGGACAGGATTCTAACCCACTTGATTCCAATTGTAACATATACATTATTAAGCCTTTCAACACAGATCGGAGTTATTTCCGTATCTGCTGGGATGTGGAACTGAGTTACTTTGTATCCATATGGAGATCTGGTTTCTCCATAGCTGTCAGTTACTCTCTCTCCCGGCTTTGCTACTCCTGTCTCAACATAAATCCCTCTATAAATTTAAGTCTATTTGTGGAATTTCAGATATGTTGAGTTTTTTAAGTTATACAAGTGATGGGGCCAGCTCTGTGTTACAGCAGGTTAAGCCACCACCTACAACGTCTGTTGTAACTCCCTGTTAACGCATCTGGGAAAGCAGCGGAAGACGGCCCAAGGGCTTGGGCCCTGCACCATGTGAGAGACCCGGACGGAGCTCCCGGCCCTGGCCCCAGCCTGGTGCAGCTATGCTCTGGCTGCTGCAGCCATGTGGGGAGTGGACCAGTGGACAGAAGATGTCTCTTCGTCTACTCCTCCCTGTCACTCTGCCTTGCAAATAAATATTCTAAAAATTACACACAGCAGTCCCTGGATGAACACATTCTTGCTGCAGAAGATTCAAACGGTGAGTTTATTAAGGAGAACGGGAGAGGCCACCCCTGTCTCACACACCACTCCTTCTACCGGTGACAACTTGTGAGTCTTTCAATACACATGCACACCACACACACACACACACACACCTCACCCCCACACACATCAAATAATTGGGTTCCTGCCACCAGTGTGGCAGGGCTGAATTCCCGGCTCCCAGCACAGGCCTGGGGTCAGCCTCAGCTACTGCAGGCACTAAAGGGGTGAACCCCTGAGTGGGGGAACGGGCTGCCTCTCAAGGAAGTCATGTTTAACAATGCTAATCTTATTTTTCGATAAATTAAGTTGATGCAGGTGGGTTTAGCGTTTCAGATTTACAACATGAGGTGTTGCGGACATGAATGGTGGCCATTGTTGCATGACAGTATGAGTTATAATGGTTACATTTACCCCAAGGGAGTCTGTGCAGCACGTATACAAAGCAGAACGCTAGCCAAGAACAAGGAGGTGGCATCTGAACAAATGTCCCCAAGTTTAAAAGTATCCAGCCTTGTGGTTCAGCAGGTCAAGACCGCTCGAGATGCCAACATCCACATCAGAGTACCAGTTAGAGTACCAGTTAGAGCACCAGTTTGAGTCCCGGCTGCTCCACTTCTGATCCAGCTGCCTGCTAATGTGCCCAGGAAGGCAGGAGAAGACGACCCAAGTGCTTAGACCCCTGCCACCCACGGGGGATGCCAGTTCTTGGCTCCTGGCTTTCGCCTGGCCCAGACCCAGCTGTTGCAGCCATTTGGGGAGTGCACCAGCAGATGGAAGATCTATTTCTCCATGTGTGACTCTGCCTTTCACATCATTAAAAAACATCTTTTCCATGCTGTATCATGCCTGACACGGAGGGTGTGAAGGCCAGTCCCACTCGTCTGTGTGGCTCTGTGACCTTGCAGTTCACAGGGAGCACCTGGGTTTTCCAACACCCCTCCCTCCACCCAGTCACTTCCATTCCAGTCCTTGTGTTCACAATTCAGTCCATCTCCTATTTCAGCATGCTGGGGCTTGCCCCCCCCCACCCCATTTCCTGCCTTGCCAAAACATTTTCCTCTTTTTTTTCTTCCTCAGCCAATGTCACTGGACACACAGCTGCGGGGTCATCCTAGCTAGGGACAGCTTTTCCGGTCTCGGCCACAGCTGTGGCTTGTAGAGCTGACAGCGGCCGGCTGGGGCTGTCTGAGGAGCTACTTCCCTTCCTGATGGCACCAGGGTGCAGCACTGAGAGCGAAGACTCCAGAAACTGTGAATGTTTTGTGCTTCTCTTCCTGTTTTCTGATCGTTTCTTTGCCCTTTCCAACCTTGTAATTAAGGTTTCTCGTGCATCTGTTGCCTCTGACGAGCAGCGGGCCCGAGTCCAGGTTAAGCTTTGCTAAATCCTACTGGTTTTTCACTGCTCTTCTTTCTCCTTTGACTTCCGATCCTTTACTGCCTCTGCTACCCCCGCGGGCTTCACCTGGGGAGCAGGAGCGAGATCTGATTGTGCTATTCTTTCCTCCCTGTAGGTCACAATCCCAGTGCCCTCCCTCAGCTACCGCACTGGGAGGCTTCCACTCCACTCCCGCATCTCACAACACCTATGTCTTGCATGACTTCTGCTCTTTAACCTTTATCTGAAAGGTGGAGTTACTACATTTCTTGAAGACTTATTTATTTGAAAGAGTTACAAAGAGGGAGACAGAGAAGAGAGAGAGAGATCTTCCGTTGGCTGGTCCATCACCCAGATGGCTGCAATGGCCAAGACTGAGCCAGGCCAAAGCCAGGGGCAAGGAGCTCCATCCGCGTCTCCCATGTGGGCAGCAGAGGCCCAGTACTTGTACCACCCTCTGCTGCTTCTCCCAGGGCATGTGCAGGACGCTGGATTGGAAGTGGAGCAGCTGGAACAGCAACTGGTGGCCATAGGTGATGCCGGCTCACAAGCAGAAGCTACATCACATTACCAGCTACATCACAACACTGGCCCTGTGAAAGGCACAGTTAGCGAGGGAGGGAAAGAGAGAGAGAGAGATCTTCCACTCACTGCTTCACCCCTAATGGCTGCAGCTGCTGGGGCAGGGACTGGTGTGGGGAACTGCAGGCTGGGGAACCTCATCTAAATGGTTTGCAGCAATCGGTCGACCACAAGGCCTACGAAAACAACCAGGTGAAACAGATGAAACAGAATGGACTCTGCATAAACAACTAGGAAGAATCAGGTGAAACAGATGAACTTTCGACCTGAGGCTATACGCGCCCTTTCATCTGATTGGACAATATCAGCATAAAGGAACACTGGGATCTGGGCGGGCTGGCGCAGCCACCGCTGCTGGCGGCCGCCGCCGGGGCCCCTCCTCTTTTCTCCTCTCCCCACTTTCCTTTTACCCCCACAAGTAAAAGTTCCTTGAGAACCGATGAACAGTGACCGTGTCGTGACTACGTTGGACCCTCGCTGGGGAGGGTCCGACAAATGGTGCCGTGACTCGGATAGTCGGACCGGTCACTGAAAGCAGGAAGGAAAAAATTAGAATACGTGGAAAACACGGGAATCTGGGCGGTGAAGTCTAGGGTTGGTACCGGGAAAAAATTAGAACGTGTGGAAAACACGGGAATCTGGGCGGTGAAGTCTAGGGTTGGTACCGGGAAAAAAGGAATTCCTCGACAACCAAGTTGTCTTTTAAGAAAGTAGCCAGGACGCCCGTGAAAGCAGCCGCTGTAAAGCGGGGAGTTAGAACAGGAACAATGGCGTGGGGTCGGAAGAAATTGAGGGCAGCAGAGAAATCGCCTGAAGTCCTTAGGTTATGGCAACTGATCGACCAAGCTAGGAAATAGCAGCCCTCTTAGACGAAGGGGCTGATTTACTAGAGGAAACGCAGAGAGAATCTCAATCTGGGAGCCTAGACGGAGACAAAACCAACTTGGGTCGGGACAGAGATAGGGAGGATGAGAGACCCCTTCCTTCTGCACCCCCCTATTCGGCACACTTGCCCATAAGAGGAGTTCCCCCATGTTGCTGCAAACTGGCTCCAAGGCAGTGCTTGGTGAGGGAAGACTTCCTCCTCTGGTCCGCGGCTTACACAGAGCTCGCGAGGGCTCAGGCCCATGCTAGCGCTAGGAACGGTCAGCCAGCCTGGAACGAGGATATGCTAAACGGGGAAGAAGCTTTTAATGACGAACAGGCCCAGGCTAGTTGCCCTAATGAGGTTTTGATGCAAGTGAGAGAGCTAGCTCAGAGGGCGTGGAAGGTCATTCCAAGGAAAGGGGAGGATCAGACGCAGTTTATCCAAGATTACACAAGGCCCGACAGAGCCCTATGCTGATTTTGTGAACAGATTAATGGAGGCTGCTGGCAATATCTTTGAGACCATGGATGAGGCTATGCCTTTAGTCCGAAGGTTAGCCTATGAACAAGCAAACAAAACCTGCCGCGAGGCTCTAAGACCCTGGCAGCACAAGGACATTCCCACCTTTCTAAAAATCTGTAGGGATGTCATGGATGAAGTAGCCTCGGGCGAGCACGCAGCAGTTGCCAGGGCCAAAATTATATGCAATAACGGGCTAGGACAAAGATGTTTTAAGTGTGGAAAAGGTCACATGGAAAGGGAATTACAGAACAGACAATCGGGACGCCAACCAGGACTGTGTCCTCAATGCGGTGAAAGCAACCATTGGGCAAATGAGTGCTATTCTAAGCAAGACAAGGCAGGCAATCCGCTCCTATCGCCCACCAGATTAAGTGGCCAGAATAGTACATTCCAAAAAGAGTGGCGGGCCCCCACACCCAGGAGCCCGAAAACTCAATGGGCAAGAGGACAAACCATGGGAGGAGTAGGACCATCTCAAAAGGACCGGCAAGCGTTTACTGCACAGAGCTGCGAGCCACCAACTATCTAGTATTAACACCTCCAATGGGAATCCAGGCAATAGATGTGGAACCTCGGGAGCCCATGGATGATATCCACGGTTTAGGCGTTACTATAGGAAGGGCTACAAATTCATTAAAGGGATTACTGGTTATAACGGGGCTTATACAGTTGCCTTGCTCACAGCTCAAAGTAATGTTCCAATCTATGAAGGGGATAGTGCAGCTGTCGCCATTGCAGCCCGTTGCTCAGCTGCTAATAATAGGCCCTGTAAAGGATGCTAGAGGTAATCAAGGAAAGCATTTTGCAGCCCTCACTATGACTCTTGGCGAGCGCCCACTATGGACTCCTATTATCAAAGGAAAGGCAATCAAGGAGCTGTTAGATACGGGCGCAGATGTTAGTATTATCTCCGAACAAGACTGGCCTCCTTCATGGCCCCTCCAGGAAAGATAACACCTTGGTAGGATTAGGCACCGCTGTTGCCCCATCCCGAAGTGCGCAAGTGCTAGATTGGAAAGATCAAGAAGGCACCACAGGCAAAGTACAACCTTCCGTGTGTGCCATCCCTGTAACTTTATGGGGGAAGGATGTCTTAGAGCAACTTCATTTGCAGACCTGTTGGCAGCTGCGAGAGAAGACACCCTAGAAAGAGCGTTTACCATGCTAACCTCATGCTTGCAGACGGCGGGGTTACAAATTGCACCAGAAAAGATTCAAAAGGGCACCGTGGTCCAGTAGCTAGGACTAAGGTTAACACCAACTACTGTGGCTCCTTTAGATTTTGTCACATCCACCGCAGGACTTAAGACCTTAAATGACTTCCAAAAATTATGTGGTAACTTAAACTGGATACGGCCTTATTGTAAACTAACCACTGATGAAATGCGCCCATTGTTTAACACTTTGGAAGGCGATTCGCAGCTCGCCTCACCTCGTACAGCTGCAATCTTACAGAAGGTTGAAGAATGCCTTAAAATCACGCAGATGCAAAGATGCCAGATCTGTTTGCACATGTTGGTGGACACGTTCTCTGGAATTGTCAGCCACGGCTCTAAACAAAGAAGGAACTCAACAGGTTATTCAACACTGTCTACAGTCCTTTGCTGCTTGGGGGTGCCCAAAATTATCAAAACAGATAACGGGCTAGCGTACACTTTGGCCTGTTTTGCTACATTCTTAAAAGAATTCGGCATAAAGCACATCACAGGTGTGCCCTACAATCCCCAAGGGCAGGCAATAATTGAACAGACTCACCTGTACTTTAATAAACAAAAAGGGGGAATAGGAGAATATACGGTAGCTAATTGTGATGCATTGGCTATAGCTCTATATACTATAAGTTTTTTGAATAGGAAAAAGTGGCAAAACTGAGTTCATGGTGTTTAGTGATGTTCTTGCAGTATTGTTTGAAGAATTGTTTTGTCTTAAGGACGTTGGCACGTGATTTGTACTGCGGCAAATCAGCAAAGTGACCTGAGTTGGATATAGTTGAAGGTATTTTGAAAGTTACGTTCAAGGCTAACACCTAAGCATTGTGTAATGTAAATAAGAATGTTTTTGTATGTTTTTTCCTTTGTAAATGGCATTAACATTGTTACTTGAGGTCTTGCTTAATCACTTTTGTTGTCCTGAGGACTTGAATTTCCTTAAATATCTGTAGTGGTCCGACAGGCTGTGCTTGCTATGTATCGCTCTGACCCGCAGCAACAGATATGGCTTAGCATGACGAAGCGGTAGCCAGACGGGTAATCCTGGCGAGTGCCCCTAGCAACCTAAGAAGCAAGTGGAGCGTCTCTGGGAACCTAGACAGGCACGACTCCACGCCATAAATAACAAAAAAGGGGGCGCTGTGGGGAACCGCAGGCTGGCCACCTGTGGGAACCTCCTCCTCTAAATGGTTTGCAGCAATCGGTCGACCACAAGGCCTACGAAAACAGCCAGGTGAAACAGATGAAACAGAATGGACTCTGCATAAACAACTAGGAAGAATCAGGTGAAACAGATGAACTTTCGACCTGAGGCTATACGCGCCCTTTCATCTGATTGGACGATAGCAGCATAAAGGGACATTGGGGATATGGGCGGGCCGCCGCCATGGCCCCTCCTCTTTTCTCCTCTCCCCACTTTCCTTTTACCCCCACAAGTAAAAGTTCCTTGAGAACCAATGAACAGTGACCATGTCGTGACTATGTCGGACCCTCGCTGGCGAGGGTCCGACAGGCTGGGCCACACAGAACCCGGGAGCTTCACCCGGGCCTCCAATGTGGGTGCAGGGGTCCCAAGTACCTGAACCACCATCTGCTGCTTTCCCAGGCCATTAGCAGGGAGCTGGGTCAGAAGTGGAGCAGCTGGGACTTGAGCCAACAGTGCAGGTGGTGGCTTCACCCGCTGTGCCATAGTGCCAGCCCCAGGCCTCTTGGTGACTTCGCCTGAATGGTGAGGACATTTTGATTGTCATTATGGCCCTCAGACTCCCGCTTCCTACAGGACTCAGTTCTGTTACTTTCCCATCTGAACCTGCAGCTCTTCCGTCTTTGCCATTAGCAGGCTCTGCCTCTGGCCCAGCTCCTGCACTGCCTTTGCTTGACCTTGGTGATGACCTTGAACAATGCTTTTTGAGGCTCTAAGAGAAACACATGGGTGACTGCTCACTTTGCCTACCTTGCTCTGGGATGTCCTTTCTGGGTCTAGTTTAAAAAAAAAATTATTTGAAAGGCAGAGTTGGGGCCAGCACTGTGGCTCAGCGGGTTAACACACTGGCCTGAAGTGCCGGCATCCCATATGGGCACAGTTTGAGTCCCGGCTGCTCCTCTTCTGATCCAGCTCTCTGCTATGGCCTGGGAAAGCAGTAGAAGATGGCCCAAGGCCTTGGGCCCCTGCACCCAAGTGGGAGACCAGGAAGAAGCTCCTGGCTCCTGGCTTTGGATCAGCACAGCTCCAGCCATTGCAGCCATTTGGGGAGTGAACCAGCGGATGGAGGACCTCTCTCTCTCTGCCTCGCCTCTCTGTGTAACTGACTTTCAAATAAATCTTAAAAGGCAGAGGCAGAGAGAGACGTCTTCCATTCCATGGGTTCACTCCTCAAATGGCCGCAAAAGGCTGGAGCTGGGCCAAGTCGAAGCCAAGAGCCCGGAAGAGGCTCAAGATGCTTCTCTCCCCGTTTGCTCTGGGGTCGAGACAGGGTGCAGACAGGGCCTGGCTCACAAATCGGGCCACTCCTGCCCCCGCCATGTATCCATGCTCCCAGCCACTGTGGCCAAGACGCTCCCAACCCCAAACCCCAGAGGACGCCCTCAGCACCCTCGGGTGCGTGCCCAGAGTAGCCCAACACGACCAACACGTGACCTTCCGGCGGGCGCTGCGGTGAGCAACACCGCCATTTTAAGTTGTGTGCAACTCAACAAAATACCACACGGCGCCTGCGCAGAACACAAAGCCGTGTGCAAAGCCAAGTGCCATGCGCCGAGGGGGAGGGGCCGGGAGCTGCCACGCCCCCAGCCCCATAAAACTTTGCCCGTGGGGCTCAATGCCGAGCGCCGGTCAGTGGGGTTAGGTCTCCACAGCGCGGGCCCCTTACTCAGTTGTGCCCGACTGACTTAACACAGCACCTTTAGCAAGAATCACATTTTTTTAAATGTCTTTCTCAGTAACTTAGTCGGTTCCCACTCATCTACACCGTGTCCTTAGGAGTCTCATTACCAACACCTTGCCACAGTTTTCTTTCCAAGACAAGTAATTCCTTAGTATCCGTGTCTTTACAGCTTGTCCTGGTGTAGACTTTCAATATTTTATATTTGCTGTGAGAACTTTAGACTTCATCAAGTTCATGAAGACATGGTTTCTTGTTTGAAACCATAGAAAAAAAAAAACACAACACACACACACACACACGAAGGCTGACAAGGCTGATACGTGTTTGAAAGCCAGGAACAATGCGACCTGGCAGCACCTCCCCCAGAGACACACAGCGGGCAGCACAGGCTGGCTGGGGTGTGGGGGGAGCGGCGGGGAGAGGGGTCTGAGAGCCAGTTAGGGCCCCAAGTCCTGTCCCCACTTCTACCTCTTCAGGCAGCTGCCCTCACCCTGACACGGGAGGAGAGGCTCATTCCCTGCAGAGGGTAAGAGGCCGCGCCCTCGGCTGGGGGACACCTGCGATGGTGCCGGGCAGGACATGAACACACATGCATGCTGCCTGTTCAATACTGACTTCGCAGCCCTTTCTCCCCGGGTAGCCCTCAAGTTTCTGGCAACTACTTTAAGATTTATTTTATTTGGCATGCAGAGTTGGAGGGAGAGAGAGGTATCTTCCATCCACTGGTTCACTTCCCGAATGGCAGCAATGGGTGGCAGGGCCCCAGGGAGCGAGTCCTAACTCTCCAGGGGAATCTGACCAATCTAAGGAGAAAGGGTAAAAGCCTGTGTGTGGGGGCTGGCACGGTGGCACAGTAGGCTAAGTCTCTGCCTGCAGCGCCAGCATCCATGGATGTCGATTCAAGTCCCAGCTGCTCCACTTCCCATCCAGCTCCCTGCCAATACACCTGGGACAGCAGTGGAAGATGGCCCAGGTGCTTAGGCCCCTTCATCCATGTGGGAGTTCGGAAGAAGCTCCTGGCTTCAACTCAGCTCCAGCTGTTGTGGCCATTTGGGGAGTGAACCAGCCGATGGAAGACCTCTTTGTCTCTCCCTCTCTTCTAACTCTTGACTCTCAAAGAAATATCTTAAAAAAAAAAAAGCATGTGTGTTTGGAGGTACCTGCAGAGTTTCCAATCATCCTTTTATTTATATGAATAAAAAAGAGGCCAACACTGTGGCATTGCAGGTAAAGCCACCGCCTGCACTGCCGGCATCCCATGTGGGCGCCAGTTCACATCCAGGCTGCTCCACTTCCGATCCCGCTCTCTGCTATGGCCTGGGAAAGCAGTAGAAGGTGGCCAGTCTCTTCAGTAAGTGCTGTAGGGATAACTGGATTTCCACATGCAGAAGTCTGAAACAAGAACCTACCTTACACCCTTTAAAAAAATCAACACACAATGGCTCAAGGATCTAAATTTGAGACCCAAAACTGAAATAGGCAAGAAGATAGGATTAAATTGATTAGATCTGTGAGCTGGAGACCACACCTTCGACCTGCCCCTTTTAATGATCTCATGCCCCTACCTGACCTCACCTGTACACCCACCTGCCAATCAGACTATGTAGCCACGCCGCTTTGGAAGTGAATAAAAGGCCTAGAACTTGCTGCCCGCTCCCCTTGTTGTCCCACACCGTAGGGCACGTGGCCTTTTGGCCGCCTGTAGCTCTGGCATCCCATATGGGCACCAGTTTGAATCCCAGCTGCTCATCTTCTGATGCAGCTCTCTGCTAATGCCCCTGGGAAAGCAGTGGAAGATGGCCCAAGTGCTTGGGCCCCTGCACCCACATGAGAGACCCGGAAGAAGCTCCTGGTTTTGGATCGACCCAGCTCCAGCCATTGCGGCCAGTTGGGGAGTGAACTAGTGGATTGAAGACCTCTCTCTCTCCTCCCTCTCTGTAACTCTTTCTCTCAAACTTTTTAAAAAGATAAAACAATGTGATTTTGAGATGTAATAATGAAAATAATTTTGTACCTGTGTACACTGAGGCTTGGGGAAAGACCGGTATTTAAGTGGTTGGTATTCTGTTATTTGATGTAAATTAACATCTTAGAAGTGGGAAGGCCACACGTGTCTGTTGGTTCAGTTGTTGAACCAAGAATCAAGGCTTTCCTGCCCCAGTTGTCCCCTCTGAACTGGGATAAGGAGAGTGATCAGCTAACACCAGGGACAAAAAGCAGGGTTGTGTTTTCTTGAGATTTTCCTAAGGTAAACAGTATAATGACTGTCCCTTTACTTTCACATGTGACATTTATGAAGCTGCCAATGTGTCCCCATTTTTCTTCATTGATTTCTTAGGTTTTTTCTTAAGATTTTATTTGAGTGATAGAATTACAAAGAGGAAGAGACAAAGAGGTCTTCCACCCACTGGTTCACTCCCCAGTGGCCACAATGGCCAGAGCTGTGCCGATCTGAAGCCGGGAGCTTCTTCTGGGTCTCCCACGCAGGTGCAGGGGCCTAAGGACTTGGGCCATCTTCCACTGCTTTCCCAGGCCATTAGAAGCTGGATTGGCGGTGGAGCAGCTGGGACACGAAGCAGCGCCCATAGGGGGTGCTGACGCCACAGGCCAGCACCTAGCCACCTAGCCTAATATACCAGAGCACCAGCCCCTATTTCTCAGATTTCTGTGGAGACTCGTGTTTTGATGGGTGTGGACTGGATTTGCTTTCCCACATGGACAAGGTCTGTGTCCTCCCTGGCCAGGGCTCCTGGACAACTCAGTCTAGGGTATCTCTGTACAACTCCACACCCTTGCACTTTTTGGCCTTTTTAAAACAGTTTAATAATTAAGATTAATAGCTTGGGGAATTTATTTTTTTAAAGATTTATTTATTTACTTGAAAGAGTTAGAGAGAAAGAGGCACAGAGAGAGAGAGAGACAGAGACAGATCTTCCATCTGCTGGTTCACTCCCCAGACGGCCTCAACGGCTGGAGCTGCACCGATCCGAAGCCAGGAGCCTCTTCCAGGTCTCCCACGTGGGTGCAGGGTCCCAAGGACTTGGGCCATCTTCTGCTGCTTTCCCAGGCCACAGCAGAGAGCTGGATCGGAAGTGGAGCACCTGGGGCTCGAACCGGTGCCCATATGGGATGTCAGCACTGCAGGCGGTGGCTTTACCTGCTACACCACAGCACTGGCCCCGGAATGTATGTATGTATTTATTTTTGCTAAGATCTATCCATCGTTTTAACATGTACCACAGCATTACCTGCCATGGTTCGTCTGTTCCCTGATGGTCTACCGGGGATATGGCCACGGTGACTCTACAATAACCGGCTACCTGGGCAAAGCTGACGAGTAATTGCATGTTGATTACAGACCGAGTTTCCTAGGCGGAGGCCAGCGACAATGAAGCTTTGGCATACTCACAGCAGGCTGGCCGTGACCCTGGGAACCCTCTCCTGCTCCAGACACTCGGCTGGGGCCTCCCGGCTTGCCCAGCGCGGAGACGCATGCAAGGTGCTCACTCTCACCACACACACGGGCGTCTTGGGAACTTAGGAGACCCCTCGCAGGCTCCGGTTGGTCGTTCTGTGCCCCGCGATCCTGCAATTTCTGTCGAGAGCCACAGGGGGCTCCAGTGTCCTTCTGGGCCAGCGGGGGCAAAGTTGAGATGACAGAGGCCTGGGAACGTGAGGGCTACGGAGGACTTTTGTCCACGGGCCTATGGTCATCTCTGGACCGTTTTTTGTTGTGACATGGCGTTGCCTGAGTATGCAAATCGGGTCCCTCTGTGGAGGGGAGTCTCCACACCTAAGGGCATTGCCTAAGGGACAGGTTTTACTGGGAGGGGGAGCTTCCCAAGCGAGAGAAGAGAAGGTACAGATTCCTCGTCTTCCTGTGCTCCCCACAGAGGGGTGTGGTCCAGCTGGTCCCTGCTTGCGTGACTCCCCGGGGACCCCCGCCCCAGGGCTCCGCTGTCCATCAGCCACTGCAGGAGCCTCCTGGCCAGGGAGGGACACAGGAAGTGCTTGGGCACGGGAAGCACACGGAGCTCCCCCACTCCTGGCACTCGGGGCAGTGTGGGATGCTGGCAATGCGCCGGCTGTGGCTTGGGCCGCCAGGCCAGGCTACCCAAGGGCTTGGTCAGAGAGCAAGTGACAGCTACTCACTGTCCCTTTTGTTGCAGGAGCAGGGGAGCGCGTGCCTGGGGCTGGGTATGTAAAAGGATTGTTTGTGTCCCCAGGGGGAGGAAAGACCTGGGAGGGCAGTGCAGTGGCAAAGCCATGAGCAGCAACCAACTGACCTTTGACCTGTGCATGATCACGGGCAGGACCAGATCTGAAAAGCCACGGACTCCCTCCCCGGGCTCAGGGTGGGTCTAGGCACACCCCAAAGGCCTGAGGCCAAGGGACAGGTCCCGCCATCGACCCTTCTGCAAGGCAGTTTGCCTGGAAGAGGGAGTTTCTTTAGCCACCAGTCACCAAGCACGTGTGTCCTGGCACGGGGCAAAGGACAGAGCGGCCATCTCCGCTCTGAACATAGTAGTGGCAGAGGCCTGAAACAGCCGCGAGCCTGGGAGGCCGCTGGCCGCATGGGGACCCACAGGGTGGCCTGGTCTGGAGGCTTAGAGCTCTGGGCCCCCTGGACTCACAGGCTGACCCCAGCAGGGTGGAGGGCGGAACCCCTGCACCCATCAGTGTGCTGGAGTCCTTCCCAGCAGAGGGTGGCCAAGGTCTCCTTTTGCCTCACGTTAGTACGGACAGCTTGGACACGAGGACCCCACCAGCTGCACTGGTCCTGCCATGTGGGGCGCTGTGTGGGTGAACAACCATAGGCTGAGGCACTGTGGGCCTCGGGGCACCTGCGCGTGTGCTATGGAGGAAGGAAAGAGCCGACAGACACAGACACACACACGTGACAGAATCAAGTACATAGAACGGATGAGAAAGCTAACACCTGTGACGTTTCCACTCGGGTCACGGGAAACCACGGCCAGCACCCAAAGACCTTGCCGCTGGCCCCTCAGAGCCCTCCTCCTCCACCTGAGAGGGGGCGTGGAAAACGGGTGCCCAAGGCTCCTCCCCACCGGGGGTGCGGCCAAGCCACTGGTGGACCTACACCCCTTACCCAAAGTGATCCTGACAGGTGATCAAGACGCACCCACCACAGCTAATCTTGTCAGTCTCTCTCTGGCTTCATTTGGAATTCCACCACCCTTGAAAAACGGTACACATCTTTATACGACCCAGATAAATTTGTTTTTGAACAGTATATAAATAACATCATACTGTATAGATTCTTTTTTAAAGTTTTAAATTTAAAGTTTTAAAATCATTATTCATGTGGCCAGCACTGTGGCATAGCGGGTAAAGCCACTGCCTGCATTATGGGTGCCAGTTCAAGTCTCGGCTGCTCCACTTCCCATCCAGCTCCCTGCTGACGTACCTGGGAAGTCAGTTGAGGGTGGCCCAAGTGCTTGGGTGCCTGCCACCCACATAGGAGACCGGAAAGAAGCTCCTGGCTTCAACCTGGCCCAACCCCAACATTTTGCAGTCATCTGGAAAGTGAACCAGTGGATGGAAGACCAATCTCCCCTGCCCCTGTACATGGCTTTCAAAAAATAAACATTTAAAAATAAATTATTCATGAGAGAGTAAGCAAGCACTCCCATTAACTGATTCAGTCCTTTCAAAAAGCCCACAGTGGCCAGGGCTGGGCTGCAGGAAAGCCAGAAGCCGAGAATTCAACCCAGGGATCTCCCATGGTGGGGGGGGGGGGGGGAGAGTGGGGGAGAAACCCGATCGCCCGCGCATCACAGCTGTCTGGCAGAGTCTACACTGGCAGGGAGCTGCATCAGGAGCCGGGGACAGCTACTGACCCCAGGCGCCACAGCATGGGGTGCAGGCGTCCTCAAAGGCATCTTAGCCACTGGACCGAAGGCTGGCCCCACTCTGCACAGGGGCTGTGTCTCCGTTTTCCACTCGGCATTGTTGTGCCCTGGAGGTCATCCATTACCACTCCCTGTGGTGTGGGTACACCTCACGCTGTGTGTTCTGTTTGTTGGCGGCTGCTTTTGTTGCTTTTAATCTCGGATCATGGCACACATGCAGGATCTTGTCTGTAGAACAGGCATAGCAGAGCCACTAGAGGCACCTGTAACACCGCTGGCTAGCCACACATTCCCACGGGTTCGGGGTTCACTTCAGAGGGAGGTGCGCTGGTTTTAACACTCCTTTCCCCAAACACTGGTGGGGTCACTTAGCGACCATTTGGAGCTTTTCTGTTGTAAAATCCCTGTTCAAGGTGGCTGCCCCATTAAACCTTTCTATCTGTATATACATTTTCAGCAATTTTTCTTTATACATTCTAGATACAAGTCTGGGTAGTCATGTGTTCAAGATACCTTCTATTAGAGGTGGTCTTCTCAGTCTCCCTTTATCAACTTTTATTTAACTTTTTTTGGTGTTTATTTCATGTGAGGTAATGTTCAAAATGCTTTACAAACATCAGCTTAATTGGATGGACACAGTTCTTCATGTTTTCAAGGTTATCAACTTTTTCTCTGGCTATTAAGATTTTTTTATTTGAAAGACAGTTACAGAGAGAGGGAGGGAGGGAGAGGGAGAAAGAGAGAGGGGGAGAGAGAGAGAGAGGTATTCCATCCATTGGTTCACTCCCCAGATGGCTTCAATGGTCGGAGCTGAACCAATCCAAAGCCAGGAGCCAGGAGCTTCCTCCAGGTCTCCCATGCAGGTTCAGAGGCCCAAGGACTCAGGCCATCTTCTACTGCTTTCCTAGGCCATAGCAGAGAGCTGGATCGGTAGTAGAGCTCCCAGGTCTCGAACCAGTGCCCATATGGGATGCTGGCACTGCAGGTGGCAGCTTTACCTGCTATGCCACAGTGCCCGCCCCTCTCTGGCTAATTCTTGTGTAAGCGTGCATGTACGACTCGGGAAATTTTTCCCAACCACAGAAGCTTTAAGTAACTTTTTCTTCCTATATTATATGGTAAAATATACTGAAGACAAATTGACTATTTTTCCCAGTTATCATACTTTCTTTATATTGGTCATCAATAGCACACATTTTATGGTCCAAAAGAAATGCTCCAGGAGTTGATGTTGTAGCGCAGTGTGTTAAGTCACCACTTATGACTCCAGCATCCCACATGAGCGCTGGTTCGAGTCTCAGCTGCTCCACTTCTGATCCAGCTCCCTGCTAATTCACCTGGGAAAGCAGCAGAGGATGGCCCACGTGCTTGGGCCCCTGCCACCGACATGGGAGACCCAGATGGGTTCCAGATTCCTGGCCATTTGGGAAGTGAACCAGCAGATGGACGAGAACTCCCCCCTTTCCCATAACTCTAATCAATAAAATCTAATATGTATATATGTGTGTATATATATATATATAAAATGATCCAGAAAAAATGGTTTAGTTTTCTCTTAAAAGCAGATGAACTAAATTTAAGTGACTTTTCTTGACACTTCATTTTCCAGTGACTAACAGATTAACCACAGGAGTAACTCCACATTTTGCCCAATAGTCTGCAGGAAGTTTGTAAGGCAGGTGCACTTCTTGTTCAGTTTCCAACATGAGGTGAGGCCCTTCCACTGAAAGCCCCTCCATCCCCAGCTCTCAAGTGAGCAGCGAAGAGCAGCAAGTCATCTCCCGGCTTTCCAACACCCACACGAGGTCACAGGACGCATTTTCTGTCCCACACTTGGACTCCGAGGAGCCTTGCTTCCCAAGAATACTGCACCTCGGACTGTGGGAGCCGTTTCCATGGCAACACTGCGGGTCCTTCGGCTCCCTTAAACCACGTTAGTCCCCTGTGGGATCCCTCAGCCATCTCTACAGCCACAGCTCGATCTGTTCTGCAGCCAAACACCCTAAGTCACCTGCTGCTCTGATCCTCCAACACCCTGCAGGGTGCTTAACTGGACTGTCTCCTCCCCGCCCCCACACAGCTGCACCTCTGCAGGAGCAGGGGTGGGGCGGCCCAGGGACCCCCAAACTCCTGTCAGGAGGTCACAAAGCTGCTGTGGCCTCAAGGCTCGGGGTGGAAGCCATGATAAAGTGTGTAATTCAGTGGCACAAAGGACATCCACGCTGTTGTGTGACCCTCACCACGTGGCTCAGTACCAGTGGAAGACCTCGGAACTGAGCCCCCAGAGGCCACCTGACTTCCGGGTTCCCAGATACACCCCAGCACTTCCCCGAGTGCTGCTGCGGACCAACAGCTGTTCCTTTTGTCTCTCACTAGTGTTTTGCCCACCGTCCAACGATTGACTCGTATACTTCCGTCAGCTCTCTTTCTGAATCTCGGTAACTGAAGCCAGACACAAGGGACCACGACCAGCAGGCAGGGCCTCTGGGTGAACAGGCCAGGGTGGGCGTGGGGAGGTGCCCGTCTGCAGACCACACTGACCCTGCTGCCAGGAGGGGGAGCGGCCGACTGTCCCCACAGGCAGACTGAGCGCCACTGCCGCCTACGTCACTGGCGTGGGCAGCAGGGTTCCACGGGAGAGCAAGCAGGTGGATCGCAGCAGAGACGGCATAACAGCACCTCCGGGCACCTCTACCCCGCAGACCGATGATCTGGGACCCATCCAGGAAACACCCTGCCGGTCTCACACCGCGGAGCTTTCAAAGAAACCTGTGAAAAGCTCTCCTGGCCCATATCTCTCCAGGAGACAGGACTGTAAAATGGTGCAGGCACCCACAGCCCGAGACGCCGGTCACAGGATCCAAACATTCCACTCCTCGCATCCAGAGAAAGCGGAGCGTGTGTCCGTACAAACTGTGAACACATGTTCACAGCAGCTGCAGCTGTCACGGGCAAAGCCAGAAACAACCCAACACCTGTCCACACATGAACAGACAAGCAAACGCACTCCTACAAGGGGAGCCCTGCCCAGCAGTGACAAGGCGTCACCTGCTCATCCAAGCTGCAGCGCAGGTGACCCACACAGACACCCAGGAAAGAGGCCTGGGCTAGAGACACTAGCTGACAGCACTTCAAGTTCATACGAAGTGTCCATGACGAAACCAGAGGCCGACGTCACATTTTTACACTGAAGTTAACTCCTCTTTTAATTCTATTCTCCGAGGCCTTTAGGAAGTGCTTTCATGTACATGTCAAAGTGCAACAGATTTTATGCTTTAATTATACCCCTACAAAACTGTCAAGATTTTTTTGAATAAAATAATTCTATGTGGATTAAAAACCTTAAATGGGAAAGCAAATGCTGTCCAATACAGAAGGCAGACTGGGGATAGAACACAAACTGTCACGTGAGGTCACAGATGGATTTCTTTTTAAAAGATTGATTGATTTGAAAGGCAGTTACAGAGAGAGGTAGAGACAGAGAGAGAGGGAGGTCTTCAGTCCTCTGGTTCACTCCCCAGATGGCTGCAATGGCCAGAGCTGGGCGGATCCTAAGCCAGGAGTCGGAGCTTCTTCTGGGTCTCCCATGTGGTGGTGAAGGGGGCGGGCACAGGTCAGTGCAGCGCCAGGCCACGCCCGCGCGCCCATCCGTCATCGGAGCCACGCCCCCAAAGCCCCGCCCCGTGGGAGGGCTTTGATGCCAGGTGCGCGGGGTAGAGCCAGGGAGCCTGCAGGGCGGCGAGGGCGAGCCCGGCGTGTGAGCTGGGCTTTGTAGGAAGGCCCAGCGCCTTGCCTCGCTCTCCCCAAAGGGAACCTGGGGATTGATGTTTGGAGGAATCTTTGCAAAGTTGTAGGAGCTCAGGGGCCTGCGCCTTTCCAGTGATCCCATTTAGTCAACTTGTTGGAGAGGAGAAAACTCTGGGGTCTGGGAATGCTTGGAGGAGGGCCTGGGCGGAGCCCCGACTTGCGCACCTGATTCCAGATTTCAGCCAACGCGCACCCTGGGAGGCAGCAGGTGGTGGCTCGGGGACTTGGGTTCATCCCACCCACCTGGGAGACCTGGCTGAAGTTCATCCCCGCTGTTGTGGGCATTTGAGGAGTGAACCAGCAGATGGAAGATTCTCTCTCTCTCTCTCTGCCTTTCAAATAAATCTTGAAGAAGAAAAAAAAAAACTCTGTGTGGGTCAGTCACCCCCTGAGAAGCACAGGAATGGTGACAGAGCTAGCCACTTCCTGCTGAAACGGGGCATAGTGGGCTACTCAGGACTGGCAGAAAGGAAGCCGTGGACATTCCCTGCAAGGAAACCTGTACTCCCCGGTATAACTGAGGAAACTGTCTACATCGTACAGGGTTCCGCCCAGGCGGCTCTGCATAAGTTCATCTTGCAGGTACATCACCACGCCACAGCAACATTCTAATGTCCTAACATTCCGGTATCTGTAATGCAAGCCGGAAAGGTGAATAGGGTCTGTCATCAGAGACTTCTCATCCCAAACCAGGAGTAGAACCATCAGTTAAGACTTAGCAAGGGATCAGAGATGGCATTCTTTAAAAAAAAAAATCATTTATTTGAAAGTTACAAAGAGAGAGAAAGAAAACACTTCCATCCGCTGGTTCACTCCCCAGATGGCCACAACAGCCATGGCTGGGCCAGGCTGAAGCCAGGAGCCAGGAACTCCATCTGGTGTCCCACGTGGGTGGCAGGGTCCTAAATAATTGGTCCATCTTCCACTGCTTTCCCAGGCACCTTAGCAGGGAGCTGGACCAGAAGTGGAGCAGGTGGGACTCAAACCATTATGGGATGCCAGTGGCAGAGGCTT
Source organism: Lepus europaeus (assembly GCF_033115175.1). NCBI lineage: Eukaryota > Metazoa > Chordata > Mammalia > Lagomorpha > Leporidae > Lepus > Lepus europaeus. The sequence goes on from NC_084837.1 coordinate 111,926,421, forward strand.
AACCCTCTGCGCCACAAAACTGACCCCAGACATAGCATTGATAAGCACATCTTATTATGACACAAACGATTAATAAAATTGAGACTGTCAATCTCGTTTGTTAAAGTCCCTATAATATGGATTTAATTTTCTAAAGAATTCCAGAAAATGGGGAAGAAAACCGGTCTCCTCCATCTGGGGCTGTGGGAGAAGACGGCTGGAGCGAGCTAGCTCTGGTGTTACAGTGGTGTGGGCAACTGCAGAGGCCCGTGCTTTTCACAGGTGGTTTAACTTCACTCATTATTTAAAGACCACACGAGGAGACGGCACGGTGGTGCAGCGGGTTAAAGCCACAGCCTGTAGCGCTGGCATCCCGAATGGGTGCCGGTTGGAGTCACGGCTGCTCCACTTCTGATCCAGCTCCCTGCTAGTGCACCTGGGAAAGCAGCAGAAGATGGCCCATTGGACCCATGTACCCATGAGGGAGACCCGGAAGAAGTTCCTGGCTTCGGATCAACCCAGTTCCATTTGGGGAGTGAACCAGTGGGCTGAAGACTCCTCTCGCTCTACCTTTCAAATAAATAAGTCTTTTTAAAAAATTGTCTTATATCCCATAGCTTAACCAAACAAAAACATGCCTTACTTTTTCACATACCGATGGTTTTCTTTCTCCTTTTAGTTGTAATTTCCATGTATGGATTAGATCTTTTTCTTACTCTCAGTATCCTTAATTTCTAACAACAACAACAACAAAAAACCTGGTAAGCAATGTTGACCTGCTTTATGCCAGCATTTAGTGAAGACATATTTATTAATAGACCCAAACACACTGCCTTTTTATAGAATTCAAGCAGTCAAGCATACCTGAATTTATACTTGGACACATGTATCTCCTTTATATTCTTGTCTGTCTTCCACAGGTATACTTGGATCACTTAAACTGAGGTAGTAGACAACAGTCACTTTAAAAAAGTTATGTGAAAGTTACACACACACCCTGGTTTACTTCCCAAAGGCCACAAGGACCAGGCCAAAGCCAGCCAGGAGGTTCCTCCCGGTCTCCCACATGGGTGCAGGGATCCAGGCACATGAGCCATCTTCCACTGCTTTTCCAGGCCACAGTAGAGAGCTGGATTGGAAGAGGAGCACCTGGGACACGAATTGGTGCCCATATGGGATGCCAGCATTGCAGGCAGTGGCTTTAACCGCTACATCACAGTACTAGCCCCAAATGATCATTAAGTCATTTTCTTTTGAAAGAAAAGTGGTGAAAGCTAAATTGTTGTGATTAATTCACAGGATGCAATGACTGTGTGTACCTTCACCTGTCTTATTTGTTCTTGGGTCAAAATACACTTTTATGATTTTAAATATTTCTCAAAGTATAAAATTTCCTGAGCAGCAAACCCTGGCACAAATATATGTTAACCATTCTGAAGACATCTTTATTCCCTTTAAAGAATGTAAAACAGCTTATTTACCAAAGGTTTACTTAGGTCGTATGAACCAAAGGCACTTGGGTTAATCTAATTCTTTCTAAACCATTATTCCAAGTGTATTCTATTTTCTCTGTATTGGCTCCCCTTGATATAATAGCAGCAAAGCTTGTATATATAAAATTGCTTTTTAAAATAAAAGCCTGTAGCTGGAAAACAGTACCATAATCCAGAGCCCTATTCTGTGGCCTCTTCCAGTTCAAACTCGGTGAGAACTGTGGCCAAGTGTGTAACAGTGAAACATTATCTGTTACTTTGTATAACAGGTTATTAATTAAAAGTTTCCAATTTGGTAAAATGCATCCTACAAAGTGCAAGAATAGAGCTCGTATTATTCGTTGCCATCTATCTGTTGACAAAGAACCAAGTTATAAGTTTGTCAAGTCACAAAGCAATCTCTCATGGCAATGATCGCTCTAGCTCCAAGAAGGGAAAATCCCCTTAAACCACAAACCCAGCTGAATTAGCACACCAGATATTACGTTGGCCACCAAAGACGACTCCCAGATTCCAAATCTGAGCCAAGTTCAAGACCAGTTTCTTGACTGGAAAAACACCATAGGCTAAGGATGCTTGGCCAGCAGTCGGCCACCAGGGGGTGTCCCTGACGTTAGCAAGTACTCCGGCTGCTGCAGGCCAGCTTTCAGGTCTGCCAGGCGCTGGTGCACCCCTGGGGAGCTGTCCACTGGCAGCCAGCGTCTCTCCACAGTTGCCAGTTTGTTGTAGAATCCCCAAAACCTGAGTCTGCTCACCTGGTGCGCAATCGATGCCAGCGCTGTTAGACCTCCAGATGAGAATTGTATTTCTATGCTCAGCTAAAAGGCTGGGTTGGCTTTGCATTCTGCCTGCCGCCTCGCTGTCACGCAGATGCAAGAACTTTGGTGAGCCTGTCCCTGTTTGCCAATATCTGAACTAGTTTCCATCCTAGCATAACGGTAACCACAATCCCCGGCCCCTTGCAGGTGGGCTGGCTCCGGCCAGCCAAACTCGAGATGCAGTGCGCATCACGCCCAGGCTAACTCAGCAATGAGTACCTCCCTCTTCCCTGGTGTCGTGGAGGGGGCTCAGTGGGAGTGGCGGAGCCTCAGGATCCAAGTGGCCACGAGGAGGCCAGCTGGGCCCAGCATGGACTGTGTAGGAGTGAAGCTGCATTGGGGGAGGCCACTAGACAGGTGTGGCTTTTCTGTTTCACACACCTGTGGAGCACAGCCTGTGCTGACACAGGGAAGAGGTGGCAGTGAATGACCAGCGTCTACTGGCAAGCAGAGAGAAAGCATCCTCTGCCCGCGCAGAGCTTCTGCACCTCCTGCTACGTCAAAGGAGAAAACCATAGGGGTCAGCCTGTAGCGTACCAGGTGAGCCGGCTTCCCACACCAGAGCTCCTATTGAGGCCTGGCTGCTCCACTTCTGATCCAGCTCCCTGCTAATGACCCTGGAGGTTCACGTGCTTGGGCTAATGAGCGGGTGGTGGCTCAAGTGCTTGGGCCCCTGTCACCCCCGTGGGAGACCTGGATAGAGTTTCTGGCTCCTGGCTTTGACTTGGCCCAGCTAAAGCATTTGAAGAGTGAACCAGCAGATACAACTGGTTATATCTATATAACAAAATATATATTTACTATATACTACGTCTATAACTGCCTTTTAATAAGTCTTTATAAAGAATTAAAAATAGAATACATTGTGAGGCTTTTATTTGCATTTTTATTTCAAACATAAAACTTTAATTTTCATTGTAATAGAATTGGGAGGGGCTAGCACTATGGTGTATTGGGTAAAGCCAACGCCTACAGTGCTGGCATCCCATATGGATGCTGGTTTGAGTCCCAGCTGCTCCACCTCCGGTCCAGCTCTCTGCTATCGCCTGGGAAAGCAGTAGAAGATGGTCCAAGCGCTTGGGCTCCTGCACCTACATGGGAGACCTGGAAGAAACTCCCGGCTCCTTGCTCTGGATCGGCCCAGCTCTGGCCTTTGTGGCCATTTGGGGAGTGATCCAGCACCAGCAGGCGGAAGACCTCTCTTTCTCTCTCTGCCTCTGCCTCTCTGTAACTCTGACTTTCAAGTAAAATAGATAAGTATTTTTTTTTTTAAATAATTGGGATCATTTGAACTTCGCTGTGAGCCTGAGAGTGAACATAGAACGAGGCTCTCAATGCCTGGCTGCTTCCGGCTGGAGGCTCCATCACCTCCATCACCTGACTTCAGGAGCTTCTCGAAAGTGGAAAAGCTGATGGAATTTGCACAATCAGTTCCTACGCAGTAACGACTGGGCAAACTTACGGGACAGAGCATGCCTGTCTAGCTTGCAGTATGAACTCAAAGGAAGCCAAAAGCTACTCGGTGCGAAAGCCAGCACGGAGTGTCTGTCTTACTACTTCTTCCTTTGCACTGTTTTCAAATGGACTTCATATTTTAAGAGCATTTTCATGTGCACAGCAAAACTGAGGGTACAGGGTTCCCACATACCCACGGTCCCCACACACGGACACCTCCCTCGCAGCCCCCCTCCTGCCACAGGGTGGTGCATCTGTGACAACGGTGACCCCACGTTAACACACGCCGCTCACTCAGACGGGCCTTACCTTGGCTTCTTGGCGAGGTGCACCCCGTGGTCAGGAGGAGTGACAGCGATGGACATCCCTCAGAGGAGCTCCCTGGCCTGCAAACCCCTCTGTGCACCCCTGTCCATCCTGCCCTCCCCCTGAACCCATGGCAACCACTGGTCTTTGTACTGTCAAAATTGTTATTTAAAAATATTTTTATCCTGGTAAAATAGACCTAAATGTTGCCATCTTAACCATTTTTAAGTGTAGGTTTCAGTGGTATTGGAGCACCTGGGCATCCGTCTCCATGCCTCTTGGTCTCATGAAACTGACGCATTCCCATTAAACAATAACTCCTCACTCTCTCATCCCACGGCACCCAGCAACCTCCATTCCGATTTCCGTCTGTGAGTCTGATTTCACTCACGCAGCAATCACACAGCCTGTGTCTTTTGGTGGTTGGTTTATTTCGCTGAACAAAATACCCTCAAGGTTCATCATGTTGTAGAATATTACAGAATTCCCTTCCCTTTTTAAAATATTTTTATTTATTTATTTGACAGGTAGAGTTACAGAGAGAGAGACAGAAAGAAAGGTCTTCCTTCCATTGGTTCACCCCCCAAATGGCCACAATGGCTGGAGCTGTGCCGATCCCAAGCCAGAAGCCAGGAGCTTCTTCCAGGTCTCCCATGTGGGTTCAGGGGCCCAAGGACTTGGGCCATCTTCTACTGCTTTCCCAAGCCACAGCAGAGAACTGGATTGGGAGAGGAGAAGCTGGGACTAGAACCGGTGCCCATATGGGATGCCGGCACCGCAGGCCAGGGCGTTAACCCGCTGCGCCACAGTGCCAGCCCCCCTGGATACCTCTTTAAAGCCTACCTTCAATTCTTTGGGCTATGAACCCAGAAATGGAATAGATGAATCTTATGGTAATCCTACTTTTAATATTTTGAGGAATCACCATGATGTCTTCCACAGCGGCTGCACCATTTTACATTCCCACCCATGGTGCACACCTGCTCTAGTTCCCCTGTATCCTCACCACCGCTTGTTATTGTTTGTTTTTTTGATCACAGTCAGCCTAGTGAGTGTGAGGTAGTTTATTTATCAGAGAGAGAGGCAGACATACAGAGCTCCCATCTGCCGGTTCACTCCCCCAAATGCCCGCAATGGCTTGGGACTGGACCAGGCTACAGCCAGGAGACAGGAACCCCAAACTAAGTCCCCCGTGTGGATGGCAAGGACTCCGTGCCTGGAGCCACCACATCCCAAGGCGTGCATGAGCAAGAAGCTGGACTGGGAGCAAATTCAAGGCTCAAATCTGGGAGTACAGGAGATGCAGACGGGCCGACAGGCATCTGAACTGCTCGGTGGTTTTGATCCGTGTTTCCCTGATGGTTCTGTCTCTACAGTTTTGTCTTTTCCGGAATACCATCCCTTCGCCATTGTAAGTGTGAAGATAAATTTATGCTGTTGTTTCTCTCAGATTTCGTGTTACAATGTTTCCTTCAAGTAGGAAATTTTGACTTCAGCTTATAAAGTCCTTGGAAAGTGGTTTAGGAAAACCACTTAGAGTTGAAGTTTTTAAACAACTGTTAAGAACTATTGATTCATTTCAACATTGAGTTTTTGTCGAGTAAATATTTGGCCACATTTCCTGGCTGCTATAGAGTTTTTTACAGCTGATATCGGTGCGAAGCTCAGCTCTCTAGGAGCCTCAGGAAAGCTACTAAAACATCTCTGTTTCATTTGGAAAAAGACTCAATCCAAGTGCAAAGAAAAATTGAATGCTGTAAAACACCTACTGCTTTCAAATTAACCAGTGTGTGATGATGGAAAAGAGACCATTCGAGTTTCTAAAACTGCTTTAATGTGATTTAAGGGATTTTTAGCAATCTTATAGCTTTTAATCTTGGTTTTTCATGACTTAAAAAAAAAATCCCCTAGTGGGGCCAGTGCTGTGGCGTAGCAGGTAAAGCCACCACCGCCTGTGCCAGCATCCCATACGGGCGCCAGTTTGAGTCCGGCTGCTCCACTTCCTATCCAGCTCTCTGCTATGGCCTGGGAAAGCAGTAGAAGATGGCCCAAGTGCTTAGGCCCCTGCACCCATGTGGGAAACCCGGAAGAAGCTCCTGGCTCCTGATTGGCCCAGCTCTGGTCATTGCAAACGTTTGGGGAGTGAACCAGCAGGTGGAAGACCTCCCTCTTTCTCTCTCTCTGTAACTCTGCCTTTCAAATAAATAAATAAATAAATCTTAAAAAAAAAAAAAAAACCACCTAGAAGCCGGCATTGTGAAGTGGCAGGTAAAGCCACCAACTGTGACACTGCCATCCCATATCTAAGAACCTGTTCAAGTCCCAGAGCCTCCACTTTGGATCCAGCTTCTTGCTAATGCACACCTGGGAGGCAGCAGATGATGGCTCAAGTACTCAGGCCCCTGTCACACTGGTGGGAGACACAGATGGAGTTCTGGGCTCCTGGCTTCAGCCAGGCCCAGACCTGGCTGTTGTGGCCATTTGGGGAGTGAACCAGCAGATGGAAGACCCCTCTCTCTCTCTGTCACTCTACCTTTCAAATAATAAACACATGCATACATATGTAAATATGTCTTTTTACAAAACACCTACTTTTGGTCTCTGTTCTGCAGACAGCCTTCTCGCCCGGCCTTGCCTTTGCCACCCCGGTTCCCAGTGTCCGGCATGGGACCAGCTCGTGCAAGCAAGAGGGGAGCAGGGTAAAGTCCGACCCTGGGCGACTCCCCCGAGCCTGTTTTTCAGAGGTTGCTTCAGGAAAGCCACCCCGACCACCACCAGCGGGGAGCCCCACAGCTGCAAGAAACCAAGCAGCAGGAGGTGTGCTGCAGGTGCAGGAAGGGCCCGTCCTCGCATCCCACACCCTGGCCACGCCCCTGAGCCTTGCTATGAAAGCCCTGGCAAGCTGCTTCTGGGGGAGTCAGCTTGTTTAGGGAGCTCTGTGTCGTCCGGTCTCCCTTGTCACCAGTAGACAAAGCCTCTGAGCGACCCTCGACCCCGCCGTGTCTGCGGCTGGTGACACAGGCAGAGACACGACCGGGATACGATGGACGTGTTCAGGAAGTGGAGCCAGCTGCTGGCCTGTCTGAACTCACGCTGCGTGGCTCCACTGCCAGCCGATGGGGCCGTGGAGGTGGCTCAGCCTGTGTGGGCGCACGGGGGACAGACGACGGCCTTCAGGGTGGCGTGGTGGGCAGAGCTCTGGCTAAGCCGCTCAGGGTTACTCTGCCTTCAGCTCCCAGGCGGTCAGTCCCTGGTCTCTGCTCCTTCAGCCCTCCCAGGTAAAGGAAACCCCCACACACACCCCAAACAAGCCACCACGCACGATGACAGTGACTGAAGCTTAGTCCAGGCGAGGGATGACAGCAGTCCGCGCCCGTGCCGCTCTCTCACTGCCGGATTTAAAGACGTGTTCAACAACTACCTGAGTCATAAAATGTCACGTGGCGAGAGGAGCAAGCTTGTCCAACAATCATCGAACCACTCTCCGTCCAAAAAGAAAAAGCCCCTGGAGGCGGCAGCAGGTCTTAGCCAAGGCGGTCCCCAGGGCCCGGCGTGGATCGGCACGGAGTGAGTTCACCCCGGAAGCATTTCAGATGAGCAGGGCTGCCGTGGGACCAGTTTCTGTGAATGGCTCTGACCCCGTTCTTGCCTTGTGGTCTCCGTCTTCTTTATATGGAGAGTATTCGGTCAGTTCTTGGCTTGGTCCACTGACCCTTTCTCACGGGGTTTACACACTAGCTGGAATTCATCTCCGGGAGCTTTTGCGCGGCAGCCGGGTGGGTCCACGGTTGTAGACGCCGCATTATGTAGCATGATTTCTAACTTGGCCCTGGGTTAAGCCCTGTGGGTTTTATCAGCTCTACACAGGTTGCACAGTTGATCCCCCAAGTCAGGGGGAGAAGGAAGTGGGGAGAGGGCCTTGCTAAGTCCACTTAAGAACTTAGGTGGGGGTGGGGTGAGTGGTGCAGCAGTTAAGTGGCCATGTGGGAAGCCTACATCCCTCATGAGAGTGCTGGGTTCGAGTCCTGGCTACGTTTCTGATTCCAGTTGTCTGTTGATGTGCACCGTGGGAGGCAGCAGTTGATGGCTTAAGTACTTGGGTTCCGGCCACCGATGTGGTAGACTGGGATTGAGACCCAGGCTCCTGACTTCACCCTGGCCCAGCCCTGGCTGTTGTAGGCATTTGGGAAGTGAACCAGTGGATGGAAGCTCTCTCCATCTGTGTCTCTGCTTTTCAAATACAATTTTTTTTTTAAATGTTAAAAAAACCGCATTACCAGAAAGAACCTGTATGATGGGTATGACTGTCCAGACAGTATGGTACTGACATAAGGGTAGGCATATAGGCCGGGGAATAAAGTCCAGAAACAAAATTTCATTTTATTTACTTTTTGAGATTTTATTTATTTGAAAGACAGAGTTACATAGAGGTACAGACGGAGAGAGAGAGGTCTTCCATCTGCTGGTTCACTCTCCAGATGGCCGCAACAGCTGGAGCTGTGCTGATCCGAAGCTAGGAGCCAGGAGCCTCCTTGGGTCCCCCACGCGGTGCAGGGCCCGGGCACTTGGGCCATCTTCCACTTCTTTCCCAGGCCATAGCAGAGAGCTGGATTGGAAGAGGAGCAGCTGGGACTAGAACTGGCACCCATATGGGATGCCAGGTGTTTCAGGCCAGGGTTTTAACCCGCTGCTCCCAAAATTTCATTTTAATAGCCAAAACCATCCAGTGTATGTGTGAGAGGGGGAGCAACAATCTCTTCAACAATTGGGACTAGGACAACTGGAGAAGCACGAGCAGGAAAATGAAGGGGAGTTCCTTCCTCGAGCCGTATACAGACATTTCTCAACATGTATCATAGACCTCAATGTGAGAGCTAAGACTAGCAAACTCTTAAAAGAAAATACTGGGCAGGCGCTGTGGCTCAACAGGCTAATCTTCCATCTTGCGGTGCCGGCACCCCGGGTTCTAGTCACAGTCGGGGCACCGGATTCTGTCCCGGTTGCCCCTCTTCCAGGCCAGCTCTCTGCTGTGGCCCGGGAAGGCAGTGGAGGATGGCCCAAGTGCTTGGGCCCTGCACCCGCATGGGAGACCAGGAGAAGCACCTGGCTCCTGCCTTCGGATCAGCAAGATGTGCCGGCCGCAGCGGCCATTGGAGGGTGAACCAACGGCAAAAGGAAGACCTTTCTCTCTGTCTCCCTTACTCCGCCTGTCAAAAAAAAAAAAAAAATACTGGCGTATGTCTGTGACCTTGGGTTAGGCAGAGCCTTCTTAGATGTGACACAAAAGCACAAGTGACAAAAAAACTAAACAAATTGAACTTTGTCAAAATTAAAAATGTCTGGGCCGGAGTGGTAGCCCAGTGGGTTGAGTCACTGCGTGCAATGCCAGCATCCCATGTCAGCACTGGTTCCAGGCTCAGCTGCTGCTCTTCAGTCCAGCTCCCGGCTAATGGGGAAGCAGTGGAGAGTGACCCACATGCTTGGACCTCTGCCATCCACACACAGGAGCTCTGGGCTCCTGGTTCAGCCTGGATAAGCGCTGGCCAGTGCAACCATTTGGGGTTGCAATGTCACTCCGCCTTTCAAATAAATACATTTTTATTTTTGACAGGCAGAGTGGACAGTGAGAGAGACAGAGAGAAAGGTCTTCCTTTGCCGTTGGTTCACCCTCCAATGGCCACTGCAGCCGGCGCACCGCGCTGATCCGAAGCCAGGAGCCAGGTGCTTCTCCTGGTCTCCCATGCGGGTGCAGGGCCCAAGCACTTGGGCCATCCTCCACTGCACTCCCTGGCCACAGCAGAGAGCTGGCCTGGAAGAGGGGCAACCGGGACAGAATCCGACGCCCCGACTGGGACTAGAACCTGGGGTGCCGGCACCACAGGTGGAGGATTAGCCTAGTGGCGCCGTGGCGGCGGCCCAAATAAATACATTTGTAAACAGTTAAAAATGTTTATGCTTCTAAGGCATCATTAAGAAAACAAAGGCAATCCACAAAATGACAAATATTTTCCAATCATATACTTGATAAATGACATTTACTTAGATATATAAAGAATCTTTACAACTAAATAATTTAAAAACAAAACAGGGGCCAGTGTTGTGGACAGTGGGTTAAGCTTCTGCCTGTGATGCCAGCATCCCATATAGGCACCCGTTTGAGTCCTGGCTGCTCTGCTTCTGATCCAGCTCCCTGCTAATGCACCTGGGAAAGGAGCAGAAGATGGCCCAGTACTTGGGCCCCGCACCCACGTGGGAGACCCAGAGTTCCTAGCTCCTGGCTTCAGCTACAACAATTGCAGCCATTTGGGGACTGAACCAGAAAATGGAAGATCTCTCTATCCATCTCCCTCTCTCTCTGTAACTCTGCCTTTCAAACAGATAAATAATTCCTTTTTTTAAAAAAAAAATTCAATAAAAATATGGATAAAAATATTATCTACAAAGAGATTTCCCCAAACACTATATACAAGTGACCATGGGAAGATGCTCATTAGAGACCTGCAGATCAAAACCATCATGAAACAGCACTTCCCACCCGTCAGGTGTGTGTACAGACGAGAGGATGTGCAGACATTGGACCCTGCTGTAGTGCTGGTGGGAATGCAAAATGGTACTGGTGACTTGGAAAAGACAGGCTGGCAGCTCCCCAGAAGAGCCAACTTAACTAGTGAACGAGTAAACAACTCAGTCCAGGGGAAATAACACAAACGCCCATGGGCGAGCCGGGCAAGAGTGTCCACAGCAGCACTGTTCCTAGTAGCCAAAAAAAAAAAAAAAAATCAATCTAAATGTAACTAACTGATACACAGGTGAAATAAAATTGGAAGGTTATTCAGTCATATGAAGGAACAAAGCAGAGGGCCAGCGCTGTGGCACAGCAGGTTAAAGCCCTGGCCTGAAATGCCTGGCATCCCATATGGGCGCCGGTTCGAGTCCTGGCTGCTCCTCTTCCTACCCAGCTCTCTGCTATGGCTTGGGAAAGCAGTAGAAGATGGCCCAAGTCCTTGGGCCTCTGCATCCAAGTGGGAGACCTGGAAGAAGCTCCTGGCTTCGGATCGGTGCAGCTCCAGCCGTTGCAGCCATCTGGGGAGTAAACCAGCGGATGGAAGACCTCTCTGTCTCTACCTCTCTATGCTCTCTGTAACTTTGTCTTTTAGATAAATTAAAAAAAAGGACCAAAGCATTGGTGTGTGCTACAACACAGATGAACCTTGAAAACGTTCTGTGAGGTGAGAGCAGCTGTCACAAAGGGTCACGTAATACCTGAGCCAGAAAGCAGGTCAGGGCTTGCCTGGGGCTGGCACAACTGGAGAGACACAGGTGAAAGAATGCTGGCGCATCCCTTCCTCAAACCATACACAAACACTTACTCAAACCGGCTGTGAAGTGTTCTCTCTTGGGCTTGGTGAAAATGTTTGAAAACTAGAATTTCTCACTTTAAATGGCTGAGTCGTATCGTCTGCAAATGATATCATAAGAAATCCACTTTGGGCCGGTCCGTGGCTCACTAGGCTAATCCTCCGCCTGCGGTGCCGGCACACTGGGTTCTAGTCCCGGTCGGGGCACCAGATTCTGTCCCGGTTGCCCCTCTTCCAGGCCAGCTCTCTGCTGTGGCCCGGGAGTGCAGTGGAGGATGGCCCAAGTCCTTGGGCCCTGCACCCACATGGGAGACCAGGAGGAAGCACCTGGCTCCTGGCTTCGGATCAGCGTAGTGCACCGGCCGCAGTGGCCATTGAGGGGGTGAATCAATGGAAAAGGAAGACCTTTCTCTCTGTCTCTCTCTCACTATCCACTCTTCCTGTCAAAAAAAAAAAAAAAAAAAAAAACCCACTTTGAAAAGAAGAGAAGAGAACTCTTACTGGTTCCTTACCAGAGAATTTGGGTCTCGCACCATATTCAGAAGGTTCCACTCACGGGTCAGTGTGAGCCTGTCGAGGGGCCGTGGGGTCCAGGTTCTCCCCTCTACACAGAACTCAAGGAAGAGGCGTAGGTCAAGGTCAGCAGAGGCACAAGACTTACCTGCACACAAAGTGGACGTGCACACTCGGGAAGGAGAGTGGGCATGCTCAGGAGAGAGCTGCACTCAGCCACCCCTTTATACGATCTGGATGCACAGAGGGCGGTGTCTGGGGTGCATTTAAATTGCATATTCATAAGTGGTGGATTGTTTAAATTGCATATTCATAAGTGGTGGATTTGGGGGCAGAGCTTGAGTGCTATCCATTCCCTCCCCCTTTTTGGAAATCTTGGAAGCGTCATGGTGTCGGGGGCATAGTGGGGGTATGAGTGCCGGCATGGTGATTTTATTATAATGATCTTATAATTAGCTAAAAAGTCATTATGGGGATGCACCTGGAGCCGTGTTGGTGGTTTTGGCCAGTGCCAGTTTCAAGCCCTGGTTTCAAAGAAGCCATTGTTTTCTGCTGCACAGAGAGGTGAGGGTGTGGGCAGTGAGGACAGGGCAGCTGGCAGGGGCTGGCGATCTCCCTCCTGTTTGTTAGCTGCCTCCTTACCTACATCATCTTCTCCTCCCTCTGCATTTTCATCGCTTGATCCTAATGGAAAGTGGAGGGAGGAGGTCTGTCTTCTGTAACTCCTTCCTGCTGGGTCAGGGCGTCGTCCCTTCATAGTCAGGGAGTGGATCCCCTGCCGGCTGATCTGGAGGTTCCGATGGAGTGGCTGGACTCCCTGCATGGCCATCTTTCATGAAGTTCGAATTCTGAAAGACAAACCTGACGATTAGGGTGAGCGTACGTGGGTCAGAAAGGAGCGGGGGTGAGACCAGGTCAGAGAAGAGAGAGCGCTTCCCCTGGGCTGCTTCCCAGGTGGTGGAGACCAAGGGACTCAGCAGTCAGGGAGCGAGCCAGCACGATCACAGACTCTCCCAGCGGCTCTCCCTGGAGCCCACTGCCGTCAGTGTACCTGCAGGGGGTCTGCTGACCACTGCCGTCAGTGTACCTGCAGGGGGTCTGCTGACCACTGTCGTCAGTGTGCGTGCAGGGGGTCTGCTGACCACTGCCGTCAGTGTACCTGCAGGGGGTCTACTGACCACTGCCGTCAGTGTACCTGCAGGGGGTCTGCTGACTACTGCCGTCAGTGTACCTGCAGGGGGTCTGCTGACCGCTGTCGTCAGTGTGCCTGCAGGGGTCTGCTGACCACTGTCGTCAGTGTACGTGCAGGGGGTCTGCTGACCACTGTCGTCAGTGTACCTGCAGGGGGTCTGCTGACCACTGTCGTCAGTGTGCCTGCAGGGGGTCTGCTGACTACTGCCGTCAGTGTACGTGCAGGGGGTCTGCTGACCACTGTCGTCAGTGTACCTGCAGGGGGTCTGCTGACTACTGCCGTCAGTGTACCTGCAGGGGGTCTGCTGACCGCTGTCGTCAGTGTACGTGCAGGGGGTCTGCTGACCACTGTCGTCAGTGTACGTGCAGGGGGTCTGCTGACCACTGTCGTCAGTGTGCGTGCAGGGGGTCTGCTGACCACTGTCGTCAGTGTGCGTGCAGGGGGTCTGCTGACCACTGTCGTCAGTGTGCGTGCAGGGGGTCTGCTGACCACTGTCGTCAGTGTGCCTGCAGGGGGTCTGCTGACCACTGTCGTCAGTGTGCGTGCAGGGGGTCTGCTGACCACTGTCGTCAGTGTGCGTGCAGGGGGTCTGCTGACCACTGTCGTCAGTGTACCTGCAGGGGGTCCGCTGACCACTGTCGTCAGTGTACGTGCAGGGGGTCCGCTGACCACTGTCGTCAGTGTACCTGCAGGGGGTCCGCTGACCACTGCCGTCAGTGTGCCTGCAGGGGGTCCGCTGACCACTGCCGTCAGTGTGCATGCAGGGGGTCTGCTGACCACTGCCGTCAGTGTACCTGCAGGTCTGCTGACCACTGCACACACCCTGCCCTGTGCTGCCAGTTAAGTAACTTAAGGCTGGTCCATTGTCCATGACCACTTTAGCTAGGATGTCTAAAGAACCTTGTAGGTGCTCTAGGCCTGGACTGTTAGGAAAAGAGGTGTAGAGTAGAGAGGAGGCAGTGCACGAATTTACAGCCGGACCGAATTTATTCAGAAAAAATTCGTAGAGGTGGGAGACAAACCGGCCATGTACACACTGATGGAACACATGGCAGAAGGCCCCGACCCCCAGGGGCCGGGCATTTTTATATTTTAGGTGGGCAGGGGGTGGGGGTGGGGGTACGGGGCAGCAGGCTGAGGGGAATTCCTGGAACTGGGGGGACCTTGGGAACCTGGAAGAGAATGCAGGGTGGGGGATGAAGGCCACAGGGTGGGAGAGCCAACTGAGATTCAGGGGCAAGGAGTACATTCCAGTGTTTGTCTCTCCTTGGGCAATGAGCGAGAACGGCTGAGGCTTCTTTGTTCCATCCTGGACTAAGCCACCCAAGGCAGCACATGGGTTTCTCAGAGCAACTTCGTAGCATGCAGTAAGATTTTCTCCTTCTGGTATTATGGTGCAAAAGTTTACTAGGGTGGGGTTTGTGCAGTGATAGCTTCCTGAGAAATGTAGAAGTCGGAAAAGCAAGGCAGGTGTGAAGTCCAACAGCCTAAACCTCCCTCTTTAGGGCAAGTTTATGGCCAAAGCAAACATTCCACTTACCTGTTAGCCTTGAGGAGAGAAAGCCGAGGTGCTGCACTGGTTCACGAGTAGGCAGAGGTATCCTCTGGTATCCCCGTGAAGACTCATGGGTCCGCTGTAACTCCCCCACAATTTACCCGCGGTGGAAGCGCTAGGGAGCACCCGATAGGGTCCTTTCGGTTTAAGCTGCAGTTGGTCAGAGCGCGGATCCCTCTCTCCAAGTTTTAGCAAAACTAGATCTCCTGGGGAGACTGGTTGCTTATGAGTTCTTACACTCTGGCACTGGGAGCACCTTGTTGCCATATTGCACCAGAGCCTCCTGGCACCTGATCTAGACTGACAGTGCTCGGTTTGGGGTCTCTGAGTCAGAGGATGTTGGCAGTCAGGAAGGGCTCCGCTGTAAGGCAGCCTTGGGCGCACCACTCTTATCCTAAGGAGGGCAGCTGGCAATAGCCTGAGCCAGGATTCTGAGGTCTCTTGGCATAGGTTGGCCAGAGGCCTTCTAAGACCCCAGTTGGCCCTTTCAGCCTTGCCTGAACATTGCAGCCTCCAAGAGGCGCGGACGCAGGCAGGGATTCCCAGGGCCCGAGTTATTCCAGAGACAAAGGCCTCGGGAGCCCAGAACATGGGATCCTGTCTTTTTGTAGGATGTTGGATACTTGTGAGTTTTTTTTCTGTTTGGTTCAGAAGAGGCTTCTACCCATCCAGTGAAAACTATGAGGAATATTTGTGACCATTTGCTGGGGGTGTGCTAGTGAAGTCTATCCGCCAGTCCTCACCAGGGCAGGTTCCTCTCCTTTGCCCAGGAGTGAGGAGAGGAGGTGCCCACCACAAAGCAGAGTGCAGCGCGTGCACACACACACACACACACACGTGGTTCCCTTAAATTTAGAGCTCAATTGGGGCATTTTGAGGGCATTTGAAGAGCAGGGCCAGGGCTCCCGGGCACACTGAATCCCAGGAGGCAGCCTTGCACAAGCAACCTTTGTCCGATGTTGTTCAGATGCCCCGGGCGACATTCCTGAAGGTGAAAGACATGCTTACGATTTATCTCAGCCTACAAACCGTATTTTAAACAAAACATTTTCATGCAATTTTAATGTGCACTACACTTCCAGAAATTCAACCACTATGTAAATCAAGGGAAAGCCCTGCCTTGTTTTATTCAAAACTTCTCTAAGAATTAGTCACCATTCAGAAAACCAGGTCACAGGCGACATTGCTGCTGTCTGCGCTTGTACCCGGGCCACGCACAGCGCACACCTCTGAGTGCAGCACTTCAGTGTGTCTTCCGGCATGGGTCTGCCTGAGCGCGTACGTCGTGAAACAAAGCTCTTTTAGTAAACATTATTTTCCATTTGCTTCTCCTTCTGGTTAGAGCAGGACACTGTCCATCAGACAGGGCCCCCAGAAACAGGTGGGACACCCTCTGCAGGGGTGAGGGCTACCAAGGATACCAGATACCAAGGAACCAGCAGGCAATGCACCCTGGGGCCAGCACAGGCGAGAAGACCCCCTTGCACCCTGGACGGAGCAGGTCTGGGCAGGTATGGTGCTGGCGAGGTCCACGCCCAGCGTAACCAAGAGTCGGGGATTTAGGCACGAGGCAGCCCAGGAATGAGGCCGAGAACTGGACACAGCTAACACCTTGGAGCTTGCTTACCTGGCAACACTCCCTGGAGGAGCCAGACCACCAGCCAACCGAGGAGAGCTTTCGAGAACCGTCTGGGTCAGCGCTGTGAGCCTGCAGGGCAGGGGGCCGGGTGTGGCCAGCAGGAAGGGCCTCCCACTCCCCTTTCGACATCCTGGACGCTCCCCTAACCCTTGCTGTGAACGCAGCTTCTGGGAGCTCTCCCTGTCCCCCGCCCACTTTAGTTGTCACAAGTCCATAAAGCTTTCTTCTGGGCAACTATGGCTTGAGCCTCATTCAGAGATGCCCCGAGCCAACAGACCTCTTGTGTCTCCAAAACCAGGCCTCCCAGCCACAGGGGAGCTGTGACCAGGGAGGTTTGCCGGGACCCCCAGCGTCTCAGCGAGGCATGGAATGAATGCCCGTGTCTGTTTCCTGCTGTGGCTGCACCCCCTGTTGGCCTCACGCAACAGGACGGCAGTGAGCTGGGGAGCCCCGAGATGCGCACTACGGGGGGTCGCCCACACAATCAGAGGGGGAGGGGAGGAGTCAGTACAGCCTGATCTTTGAAAAACTGTATATGTAGATAGATTCCCTGTGGGTTTCAGGTCAAGATAGCAAAGCAGATGCTACGATGTCCCCATCAGGATTGAAAACCACAGCTGGCACCCCCAGTGCCTCCAGGGAGAGAGGTTCTGAACAAAGCCCAGTTTAAAGAGTGACATGCACAGAGAGACAGAGATCTTCCATCTACTGGTCCACCTGCCGAATGGCCACAACAGTCGGGGCTGGCTCAGACCAAAGCCAGAAGCCCTTAAGTCCATCTGGGTCTCCCGCAAGTGTGGCAGGGGCCCAAGCACTTGGGCCATCTTCCACCGCGATCCCAGGTGCATTGGCAGGGAGCTGGATGGGAAGTGGAGCAGCCGGGACTCTGATACAGGATGCTGGTGTCACAAATGGTGGCTTAACCTGCGGCACCACGATGCCTGTCCCCAAGTCCTTATGGAACTAAGATTGGTTTAACCCAGTCACTGTTGGGAGACAATCATTTCCTAAATGTATCTGCTATGCAAAATTGCCTGCGTGGGGCTGGCGCTGTGGCACAGCTGGTTAAAGCCCTGGCCTAAAGCACCGGCATCCCATATGGGCGCCGGTTCTAGTCCCAGCTGCTCCTCTTCTGATCCAGCTCTCTGCTATGGCCTGGGAAAGCAGTGGAGGATGGCCCAAGTCTTTGGGTCCCTGCACCCATGTGGGAGACCCAGAAGAAGCTCCTGGCTCCTGGCTCCTGGCTTCGGGTTGGCGCAGCTCCGGCCACTGCAGCTATCTGGGGAGTGAACCAGCAGATAGAAGACCTCTCTCTCTCTACCTCTCTAACTCTGTCTTTCAAATAAATAAAATAAATCTTTAAAAAATTTTTCTTGCATAATGTTTAAAAAAACAAGCATTCTGTTATTAATATACATACAAAGATAAGGGACTTCAAAAAAGTTCATGGAACTAACAGAAGTTTGGGACCTAGGGTTGATGATACAGGCCTAGCAAGGGGACAGCCAAGGTCACCAGTCCCTCCCTAGGGGCCCACCTCACTCTACCACAAGCCCCCTATTTTACTGTAGAAAATTGCTATTTCCCCAAACCGGCACCCAGAACCTGCCCTGGCCAGAAACACCCAACATGGCTGCTGACCATGCCGTTGCAATGGCCTGTAGCTAATTATAACAGCACTGTAATGAAAAGACCAGGGCTGATACACTCCCACCACACACCTGACACCATGGCACTTCCAACACTTCCACAAGCTGCTGCCTGCAGGGCTGGCATCCCATATGGGCACCGGTTCAAGTCCTGGCTGCTCCACTTCCGATCCAGCTCTCTGCTATGGCCTGGGAAACCAGAAGATGACCCAAGTTCTTGCGCCCCTGTACCCATGTGGGAGACCCAGAAGCAGCTCCTGGCTTTATATCAGCACAGCTCTGGCCATTGTGGCCATCTGAGGAGTGAACCAGTGGATGGAAGACCTCTCTCTCTCCTTCTGCCTCTCTGTAACTCTGCCTTTCAAATAAAAATAAATAAATCTTACTCCCCTGCTGACCTCATCCTTGAATTCTTTGTAAAGACTTATTTATTTAAGATTTATTATTTATTTGAAAGGCAGAGTGATAGAAAAATCTTCCATCCACTGGTTCACTCCCTAAATGACCTCAATAGCCTGGGCTGAAGCAGACAGAAAAAAAGGAGCCAGTAACTCTATCCCAAGCACTTGGGCCATCTTCCACCGCTTTCCCAGGTGCATTAGCAGGGAGCTGGATTGGAAGCGGAGCAGCTGGGACTCCAACCAGTGTTCTGATCAATGGGATGTTGGCATCCCAAGCTACAGCTAACTACAGCACAAGGCTGACCCCTCAGCCTTGATTTCTTTCTGGCACTAGAGAAAAGAACCCGGACCCAGCCCTCAGAGAACACTCATTGGAACTCACCCCCTCTCGGAGTTTCAGTCCTGCTCCACTCCCGATCCCGGCTTCATGCTGAGAGGCAGTAGGGGATGGCCTTAGTGGTTGGGCTAAGATTAAGCCTGGATTGAGTTCTTGGCTTCTAGCTTTGGCCTGGCTCAGCATTGGTTGCTTGTGGGTATTTGGGAAGTGAGCCAGTGGATGGATGCTTTCTCTAGCTCCCTATCTTTCTCACCACCTCTCAAATAAAATTATTTATAATAAAAAATAAACAAAAAGGGGGAAGTGTGGTGGAATGAGAAAGTCATGCCAAGATGGCTGCTGGCAACAGAGTCTGACTGGCAACAGGCTGTGATTGGATGGCTTCGGAAACTGCCTGGCAACAGAGCTGTCCGGCAACAGGCTGTGATTGGTTAGGGCATAGACCGCCCCTTGACCGGATTGGCTGCCTTGGCTATATAAGCTGCTGTACCAGCTGAAATAAACGAGTCTGTGGGCTGCCCGCCTCTGGCCTGCTTTTACCCAACTCCCAGGGTCTGTGTGGTGACTCCGCGCCTCTTGCCCCCACCACGCTCCTCCTCTCAGAATGAATCCACTGCAACAATGGCCTTAGTGGTTGGGTTGAGATTAAGCCTGGATTGAGTTCTTGGCTTCTAGCTTTGGCCTGGCCCAGCATTGGTTGCTTGTGGGTATTTGGGAAGTGAGCCAGTGGATGGATGCTTTCTCTAGCTCCCTATCTTTCTCACCACCTCTCAAATAAATTAAATTTTTAAAGATTTGTGGAAAATGGAGTTAAAACATAAGTTTATTTTGGTGCAAGAAAAATTTTGGAATTCACGCATAGGAGAGGTCTCCCAAAAGGGCATGGAGAAGGTGCATGGGGAAAAATGATACCTGGATCTCAGCGCCCTCCTGGGGTGGGGGCCACATGGCTCAGCTGCTTGATTGCATCGCTTTCCAGTTTGTGGGGCTTTCGTAGGCGATTGTCAAAGCTGGGGCCCATTAGGATTCCTAGAGAGCTTTTTTCTTTCAAAAATATGGACACCACTGGCCCCTCCCAGGAGGCTGAGACACAGGGTCTGAGGTGGCCGGGTCACCCTGACACGCAGTTGGCGGTGGGAAGCAAGGTGCAGGCGAGGGTTCTCAGCCTTGCACTGGGACGTTGCCCTTGACATTGGGGAGGGCTGGCCTGGGTGCTCAGCAGCCTCCCTGGCCTCTGTCCAGGAGATGCCCACCCTCCCTCCCTGCCCCCGCTGTGTGGCAGACAGAAATGTCACCAGACACTGCCCGAATGTCCCCTCTACTTGGAGGCACTGGTCCGGGCCTGAGTGCGCTCTCCACGTCTGGCCCCGCAGGAAGCTGCAGAACAGTGTCCGAGCCCAGCACCAGGCTGGGGTCAGAGGTCCCCTCTCGCCGCCACCGCCCGTGTGCACCTGGCTTTCCTTCCAGTGCCCACACCTTGTCCCTGGCTGCCTTGCCCAGCAACCTGTTAGAAGTGGAGTGCTCTGTGTTTGATAGACCCATTAAAAGTATTTTCCATTGCTCAGTTCATCAAGAAAAGGCTGCATTGGCTTGTGGTGGTGCCCTGGCTGACTTTCCACCTCCACTTCAGGAAGTGCCCTGTCCCCTCCCTGCCCCCGTTCCAGCCTCCCAGGGGACCACTACACGTCCGGCTGGCTGCCGGCTTCATTCCTGGGTTACGTAACCATTCCCAGCCAGGACTATGATTTAAACAGACAGGAAGAGCCAAGGAGCCAGTGCCCTTTTAGGAGAGGAATTTACAAGCGGAGGTGATGGGTTCCACAACTTGAAAAGACCAAAAAATAAAATAAAAGTCTGCAGGAATTTACCAAGTAGGCGTTATTTTTAGGTGACCTTAAAGGAAGTGTGTGATTTGATATGGCTCTGCAAGCCTTCAAAGAGACTTCCTCCCTTGTTCCCTCCCATCACTCAGGGGCCTCTCCCTGGGGTGACGAGCCACGACAGGGTAGCCACCTTGTCCCTGGGTTGGATGTGCACTGAGGATCCTGGAGCTGTGCACATGGTGGCCCTGCCCTGGCCAGGACTGGCGCTCGCCCTTTAAGAGCTGAGAGTGGATGTGGAGGAACAGAAGTGACTAAAGCCCAGGGGACAGGGCAGAGTCACTCGGACCTCCCTGTCCGCCTCCTCCGTGACGCCTTCCTCCCTGTCCCCACCAAAGCCCTGGGAGCCCGTGACTCACTCTCTCAGTCCACGTCCAGTGCAGCCACTCTGGCTGCTCCCCTGTGTCTGCCTGGGGCATCTTCTCCCCTCCCTACTTCACTCTGAGTAAACCCACGTGCTCACAGGGTTAGGAGGTTAGCCCACCCCTACTCTCCCCCGTCTACTCCTCCTCCCCCTCCACACTGGACACGCTCCTGCCTTGGGACCTGGGCCCCAGGGTCTCCTCTCCCAGGGATGCTGTGCCCCCGGGAGCTCCAGGGCAGCTCCTCATCTCCCTCCAGGCCTGGCTGTGAGGCTACCTGCACGGTGCACCTGCCCTTGCCAACTGCCACTCCCCCACTGACACCATTCACAGCAGCCCCTCTCTCTCTCTCCCTCTCTCCCTCTCTCTCTCATTCACTTCCTCCACTAGGATGTAGGATCCAGGAGGGATCCCTCTTTCATGTTCTCCAAGCACCTAGAAGAATGCCTGCAACTAACAGGTGCTGCAAAGCCCCTTGTTGAATGAATGAATGAATGAATGAATGAATGGTTGACGCCTCCTGGCCCCCAGCTGCAGGTTCACACCTCCTCCACCATACCTACCCCCGATCCTCTGTCTCTCCCAGCGACTGTGCAGCCTGATCTTGGGCAAAAGCCGACCTTGCTTCTTCGAGTCTCAGTCTCATTGCTGTGGAAAGGGGTGCACGCTACTGTATCTAGTCATCGCTGTGCGGATAAATGAGGTCTTTCTTACCCGAAGGGCGGTGCCGGGCGCACAAAATTCTTACACAGGGCAGCTGCCCAGGGCCGCAGGAGGGACCTAGCGTGTGCTGAGGAACGAGTGGGTGAGTGAGCTCCTGGCTGTACGAACCATGAGGGCGGGCAGTGCCTGGAGAAGCGGCAGGAGGTAGGGGCTGGGCTGTGAGGCTGGGGCAGGAAAGGCAGGTTGCCCAGGGCTGAGGCTCAGTGGCGCCCCCTTGAGGAGGAGTTAGGCCTTGATTCTGTGGGCTCTCAGGGAAGCCCTGGGGTCTGGGTTTGGGCAAGGGCGTGGAGAACAGGTGCCTAGCAAGATCAGAAGCGGAGCCAGGAGGAGGGGAGATGGGTTAGGAGGCCCTGGACCCACCTGGGAAGTAGTGAGGTTTGGGATGGGGGCAGACGGGAGCGCCGTAGGCAGCCTGCTCTCAGGGCTCTATCGGCTGTGTCGATCGGCGCCCACCACTAACTTCTCAGCGGGCTTTGTTATAACCTCTTCTGGCTTGGTGCTCGGTAGAGAAGCAGGCTGTTTATCTTGTATGAGAATACTCAGACTAGGAAAAAAATAAATGAAGGGACATTCTTTCCTTGCTAGGTAATCGTAGGGAGTGGAAGCACGCAGAGCCACAGGCGACGAGCCATCAAACCCTTCTCCCTCGCTAGGTAGCCGTAGCCGGCGGCTTCTGGGAAGGTTACAGCAGGAAGCACACACATTCTGACTCACGCCCGTGGCCATTCCGGCGGCTGGAGAAACAGGCACTCCGAGAGCTCAGGGAAGAGGCTTCCTATACCGCGATAGGGCGAACCCTGGGGGGGCTGCTGGCTGGGCTGGAGCCTGGGCCACCGCGGGGCTAAGGTGCCCCAGACCCACCGCTGAAGCTTCCTTGTCTTTCCCAGGGGCCCAGGAAGTGTCTCAGTTCACTACCAGGCTTCGATGCACAGGTGGGGTCAGGGCTTGTGGCGCTCTCGGATTCTCACCTCCGCCTCCCAGCACAGCCCAGCCCAGCCCCTTCCTAAGAGTGGTTCTCACCCCCTTGAGAAGCCACATCTTTTGCGAACCACGATCCTCAGAACCTTGACACCTGCCTTCTTAAAGGCCCGGATGTGTGTGCAGGCCCCAGCGCTTGCACAGGTATTTCCAATGCCAAGGGGCTGTGCACCTGCCACCGATGATTGCCCAGCCCGAAAGCCCAGGTGGGCTCAGGCAGGTGCGCCGTGCACAGCTGCGGCGGGAAGCGCTGCTGTTCCTTGCAGCCTTGCTTTCCCTGCGAGAGTTTCTCCACAGCCATGTGATGCACAGGCTCTCAGCGTGTAGCCCTCCCTGCCCCAGTGACACCTGGGGGCGGAAATGCACATTCTCAGGCCCCACCCCATCCTGAAACAGCCTCCAGGATGGGGTCCAGCGCTGTGGTGTGATGGGTAAATCCATCCGCATCGCTGGTATCCCATACAGGTAGGGGTTCAAGTCCTGGCTGTTCCACTTCGGATCCAGCTCCCTGCTGATGTCCGGGGGAAGCAGCAGAAGATGACCCATGTGGGAGCCCTGGTTGAAGCTCCTGGCTCCTGGCTTTGCCCTGGCCTAGCCTGGCTATTGCAGCCATTTAGGGAATGAACCAGTGAATGAAAAATATCTCATTCTCTCTCTTCCTCGATAATTCTTTCAAAATAAATAAATCTTTAAAAAATAACAGTCCAGGATGAATCCAGAAGTCTAGGTGTTGACAAGGTCTCTGGGGGATCCTCCTGTGCGGTCAAAGCCATCTGTTTGGGGCTGGCATTGGGGCACTGTGGGTTAAGTCACCACCTGTGATCCTGGCATCCCACGTCAGAGCGCCAGTTCAAGTCCCGGCTGCTGCTGAACTTCTCCTCCTCCTCCTCCAAAGATTTATTTATTTATTTGAAAGAGTTACACAGAGAGACAAGGAGAGGCAGAGAGAGGTCTTCCATCTACTGGTTCACTCCCCAATTGGCCACAACAGCCAGAGCTGTGCTGATCCAAAGCCAGGAGCTTCTTCCAGGTCTCCCACGTGGGTGCAGGGGCCCAAAGACTTGGGCCATCTTCTGCTTTCCCAGGCCACAGCAGAGAGCTGGATTGGAAGTGGAACAGCCGGGTCTCGAACTGGCACCCAAATGGGATGCCCGCACTGCAGGCATTTACCCGCTATGCCACAGTGCCGGCCCCTGCTCCACTTCTGATCCAGCTCCTTGCTAATCTTCCTGGGAAGACAGAGGATGATGGCCCAAGCATGGGCCCCTGCACCCCCGTGGAGGACTCAGAGTTGCAGGCTCCTTGGCTTTGCCCTGGCCCAACACTGGTCATTGAGGCCATTTGGGGAGTGAAACGGGCAGATGCAAGGTCTCTCCCGCTTTCTCTCCCTCTCTGGCTCTGTGCTCTGCCTTTCAAATGCATGAAAATAAAATCTGAAAAAAAAAAAAAAAAAAAAAAAAAGGCCTTTACCCCGCCGCCTCCGTGTGCGCCCAGCTTTGCCGTCCCTCCCAGATCCCTTGCTGCGGGGCCTCTGTGATGGGCAGGGGCAGGAGGGGGAGCTGCAGCTCAGACCTGCCTGTGAGCGTCCCAGCTTTAGAAAGGGCGAGAACCCACAGCGGGAAGGAAAACACCTCCAGTTACAGGGAAACCGGCAAGTAGCACTGAGAACGTGGCTGTGAGACACCTAAGGCGGGTAATGACGCCTTAAAGGTCAAAGGATCAGCCCAGGGCCAGGGCTCCTTCCTGTGGAGAGAAGCTGAGCTGGGGATGGGAAGACGGGAGCTGTGCCTTCACCTGGCCACAGCCCTGCCCCTGTCACCCGCAAGAGGACGAGGACCAGGCACGTGGCAGAGAACCACAGAGAGGCACCTGGGGGCTCCCTGGGTGCTCCGAGCTGTCTGACCGTCGGTGGCATCCTGGGGTGACAGGGTGTCTGGATGGGGCTGTGAAAGCAGAGAGGTTAATTTTGCACACAATTGTGGCAGCTGGAAGGTCCCAGCTGCCCGGCACTGGCGTCCTGGCTGTGTTGTAACACTGTCACCAAGTGGAAGGACACAGTGTGTGCAGTGGGCTTGGTTGAGGACAGCCTGACCATTTGTGATGGGAGCCCCCGTGACCTCACACCTTCCTCTAGGCCTGGCATCTTGAAGTTCTTCCCCCGTGGGCAGGGCACAGGCATCCCATGTTGGTGTGCAGGTTTGAGTCCCGGCTGCTCTGCTTTTGGTCCAGCTCCCCGCTGATGCACCTGGGAAAGCAGGAGGAGGATGGCCCAAGTCCCTGGGTTCCTGCCACCCATGTGGGAGATGCAGATAGAGTTTCTGGCTCCTGGCTTGAGCCTGGCCCAATCCCCACTGATGTGGGCATTTGGGGGGTGAACCAGCAGAGGGAAAATCTCTCTTGCTAGCTCTCTGTGTCTCTCTGTCACAGTCACTCTGCCTTTCAAATAAATAACTAAAAGCTCCTACCAGAGAGGGTGCTATGGTATAGTTGGCTAAGCCTCTGCCTGCGGTGCCAGCATCCCATACAGGTGCAGTTCATGTCCCGGCTGCTCCTCTTCTGATCCAGCTCCCTGCTAATGCACCTGGGGAAGCAGCAGAAGATGGCCTGAGAACTGGGGTCCTACCACCCACATGGGAGACCTGGGCGGAGTTCCTGGCTCCTGGCTCCTGGCTTTGGTCTGGCTCAGCCCTGGCTGTTGTAGCCATTTGGAGAGTGAACCGGCAGATGGAAGACCGCAGGGCCATCTGTAAGGGAAGCAGCCGTGTGTCCACCACAGCCCAGCTGAATGAGTGCACCGTCACCCCTACACTGCCTGCAAAGAGGCAGCGAGAGGGAGCGGAGCCTGCCCCCACGCACCACCCAGTACTCCGGGACACACATTCGATGAGCAAACTCTGCACAGAGGTCACACGTTTTGCACGCAGATCAGCTGGCCTCTGAGTCCTATTTTCCATGATCTTTTCGGAGTCCCCACGTGCAAGCAGATACTGCTGTGTTTAGACACCTGTGTCCCCGCCTTCCTAATGTGCGAGTCGCACACACCTCGCTCTTCGTAGTCAGCAAGAGTCCTTCAAAAAGTTCACGGAAAGTGGAATCCAGGAATAAGTGTACTGAGGCCGGCGCTGTGCCATGGCTGGTTAAGCTGCCATCTGTGGCGCCCACATCCCACACGGGCTCCGGCTGGGGTCCCCGCTGCTCTGCTGCTGACCCAGCTCCCTGGGAATGCACCTAGGAAAGCAGCAGAGGTTGGACCAAAGGCTCGGGGCCCCTGCACCCACGTGGGAGACCTGGATGGAGCTCCTGGCTCCTGGCTTCGGCCTGGCCCAGCCCTGGGCCGTTGCGGCCATTTGGGGAGTGAACCGGCGGATGTGTTATGGACAGCACTCCCAAGGAACCGAGCGGCACTGGAGAGTTTTGAGGAAAAGGCAGTTTACTTACGTGTGCGGGCTTGACTAGACTGGTGTCTCAGGAGTCAAGCCCCGATCCTTTGTCTACTTCTACTTTTACACCCTCAATTAGGCAGGCAGTTTCGGGGTGCACACTGTTATCTTAGGAGTTAGCAAATCACAGCTGCAAGGTAAGACAGTTTACTGACCCAAGAACTAATAAATCACAACTCCAAGGCCATCGTAGGGGGCACAGAACCATCTTATCTTAGCTATGGAGGCGGGAAAGGTGCTCAGACCCGGCTGGCTCTTTGATAGCAACGGGGAGGGGGCTTGTGACAGATGGAACATCTCTCTCTCTCTCTAACTCTGACTTCAAATAAGAAAAAAAAAAAAAAGTGCATTTGGGTGCCCAGTTTTGAAATCCAAGCAGTGTTTTTTGGTAATAATGTGTTTTCCATGAACTGCTTACAGCCCCTTCATATTAAAAACAGATACACAGCAGAGACAGCCAGTGCCAAGTGGGAGGGGAGGGGGCTGGAGTGGAAGAGATAAGGATGGAAACTGGGCTTCCGTGAGAGTTTGCTCTGACTATGTGACTGGGGAATCATGGGAGCATTTCATGGAAGCAAATGCCGAAATTAATTTTTTTTAAAAAAATGGGCAGAAATGTGTGTCTGCGTGGTGGGGTCAGCACACAGCGGCGGCTCCCAGACAGGGTCATCTGGGTACCCTGACGGCTGCGAATCTGCAAGGCGCCTCCAGAACGCACGCGGCAGGCGGGCGCTCTGGGCTGGCGTTCCGAGACGGTTCAACGCGGGTAACACCAACAGGAAATGCTGCAAAACTCCAGCTCTAGAGTTCCCAGCGTCTCTGAGAAACCAGATACCATTTTCTTTTCTTTTTTTTTTTAAATTTCCAAGGCAGAGAGTCAGACAGACAGAGGTCTTCCGTCCCCTGGTTCAAGCCAGAACTGGGCAGGGCCAAAGCCGGGAGACTGGAACCCAATCAGGATCTCCTATGTGGGTGGCGCGGACCCCAGTGTGTGCCTCCCAGGTTGTGCAGCAGGAAGCGGGGACTGGCAGCAAAGGAGCTGGCTCAGGGTCCGGCCACTCTGACGTGTGGTGTGGGCACCCCAAGTGCAGACGTAAGTCCCCAGTGCCAAATGCCGCCCTGAGAAGTGAGATTCCCGACACGGGAGAAACGAGATGCAAGAAAAAAAGCAGCGCGCAAAACCCCTGCAGCCGTGCACCGGAAGTGGGAGTACCCACACGAACTTGGGCTGTGCCCTAGCTCTGCGCTCTGACAAGATCCGGAAAGCAGCCTGTCCGGGAACAGCGAGCACCCCAGCGCCCAGGCTGTGGTCCCTGGAAAACCATTTCCTAATGAAAGAGCTAGGATTCCTGGGGAAAATGGCTGATTCCAAGTCTGTGACAGGAAGGAAGTTGGTGGGGAAAAAATAATAAAATAAAATAACTCAGAAGCACTGGGCCAGCCCTGGGTAGAAGGTTAAGCCTCTGTCTGCCGCACCGGCATCCCATATTGACAGCTGTTCAAGTCCCAGCTGCTCCATTTCCATACAGCTCCCTATTAATGTGCCTGGGAAACCATCAGAGAATGGCCCAAGTGCTTGGGCTCCTACACTCGTGCGGGAGACCCTGAAGAGGCTCCCAGCTCCTGGCTTGGCCTGGCCCAGCTCCAGCCATTGCAGCCATCTGGGGAGTGAACGAGCGCATGTCTCTTTCTCTCTTCTTAAAAAAAAAAGGGGGGGGGGCGCTGCTGTGGCACAGCAGGTTAACGCCCTGGCCTGAAGCTCAGGCATCCCATTTGGTCGCCAGTTCGAGACCCGGCCGCTCCACTTCCCATCCAGCTCTCTGTTATGGCCTGGGAAAGCAGTGGAGGATGGCCCAAGTCCTTGGGCCCCTGCACCTACGTGGGAGACCTGGAAGAAGCTCCTGGCTCCTGGCTTCGGATCGGCACAGCTCCGGCTGTTGTGGCCAATTGGGGAGTGAACCAATGGATGGAAGACCATTTCTCTCTCTCTCTCTCTCTCTCTCTCTCTCTCTCTCTCTCTCTCTTCTCTCTTCTCTCTGTGTAAGTCTGACTTTCAAATAAATAAATCTTAAAAAAAGAATCACAAGATAAGTTTATTTTAGTGCAAAAAACATTCTGAAATCCACACGTGTTTTGTCCTAACACTCGTTTCCCGCGAGCTTTTTGGAGGCCTGGTGGGTTAAGTCTTGCAGGTGTTAGTCACGTGTCCATTGCCAGCCGCAGTAACAACGCCAGAGGCTGTCGGGGAATCTCAGCCGCTTTCCCAAGCTTCTCGCCGAGTGCCCGGATTTTCAGGCGCAACGGCTCCCCCACTTCACTCATTCACCCCGGAGAGGCGCAGGAACAGGATTGCGGGGCTGTTAGGGCCGAGATGCGGGTCTGGAAACCTGCAGCTCAGAGGACGCCCAAACCCCTTCCCGGGGCCGGCACAGACCCTCTGAATCCGGGAGTCCCGAGGCCCCGCGGCCTCCCGGCAGCTCCAGGCCGAGCGCTCCGAAGCGCAGGGCTGGGGTGCGCAAGCCGGCGCTGAGCAGCTGCGGGTCCCCTCGGCGCCTCCAGCCCGGAGGCCCCGCATCTCTGCAGGGGCGGCTGCCGAGTCCCAGCGCCGAGCCGGGCACAGCCTCCGCACACCCCCAGCTCACAGTCCTGGGGACGGGGTGGCGGAAGACCTCTGGGACCAGGCACGCCTCTGGGTCCCCTACACCTGTCCTGCAGAAGCCGGCACCAGGTTCCTCGGGGACTCTGGCTGGTTTGCACCGTTCTCCAGGGGCACTATTCCCCCAACGCCCAAGGCCTGAGCCGGAGCAGAGCGCCGCTCCCAGGCGCGCTCGGTGGGGCTGGCCCTGGGGAAGGAGGCAGGGGAACGGGCCAAGGCAGAGCCCAGACTTGGACAGCTCACTTGGGGTACGGCCTGGGAGCCTCCCGCCTGGCTGCCGCAGCGCCACCTCCCTCCACCAGTCCAGGGCCGCCCCTGTTCTTCCAGACCCAACACACAGCAAGAGTGGTTCAGCTCCCCGACTCCCACCGACCCTGCCCGGACCCCAGATTCCATTTCCTGCCTCACCACGACGTCCACGCATGAGGGTGCATCGGACGGTGTGTGGAAAATGGAATTCAACAGTAAGTGCATTTTGGTGCAAAACGATTTTGAAATCCACATGGAAAATACATATTACGAAAAACCTGGGGGCCGGTGTTGGGGTGCAGCGGGTTAAGCTGCGGTTGCCACCTGGCATCCCAGATGAGAATGCTGGTTGGAGGCCTGGCTCCAGTCCAGCTCCCTGCTAACGCACCTGGGAGGCGGCGAAAGATGGCCCCAGCACTCGGACCCCGGCCACCTACGTGGGAGACCCGGATGGAGTTTCTGGCTCCTGACGTCGGCCTGGCCCAGCCCTGGCTGACACGCCACTGTGAACCAGTGGATGGAAGATCTCTCTCTGTCTCTCTCTCTCTCTGTCTCTCTTTCCCTCCCTCTCTCTCTCTCTCACTCTGTGTGTGTGTCACTCTGCCTTTCGAATGAATGAATGCATCTTTTTTTTTTTAAAAAAAGTTATGCATGAGTTTCAATTTTTTGCCTGTTTTAAAAAGATTTATTGATTTATTTGAAAGGCAGAGTGACACAGAGAAAGGGAAGGAAAGATCTTCCATCCACTGCTTCACTCCCTGAATGACCACAACAGCCCGGGCTGGACCAGGCTGAAGCCAAGAGCCTGGAACTCCATCCGGGTCTCCCATGTGGGTGCAGGAGCCCAAGGACTTGAGCCATCCTCTGCTTCTTTCCCAGGCACATCAGCAGGGAGCTGGATCAGAAGCAGAGCAGCCAGGACTCCAACCTCGCTCACGTGGGATGCCAGCATTGCAGGAAGTGGCTTAACCTGCTATGGCTGCAACTGGGAGCTCCCACGTGGGTAACAGGAAGCCAACCCCTTGAGCCGTCACCACTGCCTCCCAGGGTCTGGAGTCAGGAGGTGGGACTTGAACCCAGGCAGTCAGATGTGGGACATGGGTGTCTTAGCTTCTAAGCCACATGCCTGCTCCTAAACTCACCTCTTCCTTCCTTCCCCATGAACCTGTCGCAGCGTGGTCATATAACACACGCAGGCAGGGTGGGTGCCTCCTTCCCCCACAATCGGAGAAGTGAAAGCCCTCCCTCACTGAGCCAGTCGACCTGTCACTCATTCAGCAGGTGTTTCAGGTGTCTCCCCTGTGCAGTGTGGCCTCATCCGGGCACTCTGCGGCCTTGTCGGCCTCCTTTACTGGCTAATGCACCGGACCTGGTTTGTTGCCCCTGCTCCGCTGACCCGCAGACCCCTGGCGGGCACAGGCTGCATCCCGCACTCCCTGGAGCCCTGCCGCTGGCCGCTGGCGGAAAAACTAGCCCAAACTCGGGTTCTGGGAGGACAGCACAGAACACTCAGTCCTGCCTCTCCACTTGGCCGCTGGGTGGTCAGCCGCTGTAGAAAGTTGCTGTCTTTCCCTCGGGGTCTCCGCCTGGGGAGCGGGCTGCCACCCTGGCCCTGGCTGCCTCGCTGGGCTGGGATCGCTGTTGTTGCGATGGCTTCCCTGAAGCCGGCTGTGTGCCGGGAGGGCCGTGTCACTGTGTTTCTTGGAGCTGAACCAAGCCACCTGGAGGCTCTGATGACCTTCAGATGCCAGCCCCGGGGTGCAGGCTGTGGAGGGACAGTGGCCAGCAACCCTGTGCACACAGCTGTGGGAGGTGTGGGGACGTGCACTTACCCCCAGGGCCAGGCGCTGTTCCCTGTGCCGCTGCCACATGGCCAGCTGCGGTCCTGCGCCCCCCAGGGCTCCAGCTGCTCCAGATTTGGGGAGCCCCAGGTGTGAGCTCCTGGGGGTGCTTTGTGTCCTGGAACATCTGAGCATAAAGCAAGCGTGGAGCCCTCGGAGGAGCAGCAGGGCCGTGACCCAGGGGGAGCCCCGGGCTCCCGATGCTGCAGGCTCCTCGCTGAGACGGGCGTAGTTTGTGTGTCGGCTCTGCCACCTGCCAACTGCAAGTGTGAGTGGCGGACTGCAAGGCTCGGATTTGCCGGTTTGTCGGCAGTGAGGAGGAGAGGGCGCCCAGGCCCAGGGCCGGGGCCGGAGCTGGGGCTGGGGAAGAAGCCGGGAGGGGCCTCTAAGATCCTATCATTCCCGCAGGCTCTGGCTCCCAGGAAGTGAGTGGCTTGGGGTCTGAGCCTACCCTTCCCCCGCGTCCCTGTCTTTGCTCATTCATTTGCGCCTTCACTGCCCCAGGTGGGTGGAGTTTGCACGCAGGGCCACCTTCTGTGCTGGGTGTGGCTCAGAGAGGACTGAGCCTCAGGTGCTCCTAGCCCAGCAGGGAGAGACACGCAGAGCCCAGTGAAACTGGAAACTGCTGCTGGAGTCGGTGCACCGAGCAGAGGCGCCTGCCACCCAGAACTGCCCCAGGCTCACTCCTTGTTTATTTCATTGCAGAGTGCATTTTTATGGCTAAAACCAATCTGCATAATGCTATAACCTGCTATTTTAAGGGGCATTACATCATGAATATTGGGCCTGTGTTATTACAAAGCCCTTTGTAAATATTTTCAGTGGCTGTATTTTCAGTAAAGCAAATGCACAATTTAAGCTTGAACATTGCTGTTGATTTGTTATTTCCTTGTGATAAATAACACTGTCGGGAACATTTTTGTACATATCTGTCTCCCAATGTCTCTCTTTTTTTTGTTTTTTAAAAGATCTATTCATTTATTTGAAAGGCAGTTAGAGAGAGAGAGAGAGAGAGAGAGATCAAGCCAGGAGCAACAAGCTCTAAGCCGGTCTCCCAGGTGGATGCAGGGGCCCAAGCACTTGGGCCATCTTCTGCTGCCTTCGCTGGAGCGTTAGCAGGGAGCTGGATCGGAAGTGGAGCAGCCGGGACTTGAACCGTTGCTCATATGGGATTGCAGCAAGGCAGGCTGTGGCTTAACCTGCTCCACCACAGCGCCGGTCCCCTCACCCCGCCATGTTTCTTGTTACCTCCTTGCAGTAAATTTCTAGTCATACAATTCCAGGAACACCGTAAAAAAGCACTTCAAAAAGTTCATGGAAAACAGAATTAAAAGATATTTATTTTGGTGTAAAAAACTTGAAATCTTCCCTGGTTTTTTTATAGTAAGCATTTTCCATGCATTTCTGAAGATTCTTGTTATATGCAGGTTTCAAATTTGATTTCCCGTGGAATGTTTGACATGTCCTCATATGCGCTATTTAACATCCATCCACATTGAACGTCCAGGGACTTTGAGTTTGGTGTGTCTGCAGCCG
This sequence comes from Lepus europaeus, assembly GCF_033115175.1. Taxonomy (NCBI): domain Eukaryota; kingdom Metazoa; phylum Chordata; class Mammalia; order Lagomorpha; family Leporidae; genus Lepus; species Lepus europaeus. The sequence continues at coordinate 111,958,781 of NC_084837.1, forward strand.
GGTGGCACTGCCAGTCCTGTGTGGGGGCCCCGGGGTTACAGAAGAGAAGGCGGGGAGCCTGCGCATGGTCTGGGGTGCAGCCCAGCTCCTACACTTCCTGCTCCCACCACCTCCTCCTGAGCCCGGCTTCCTCATCCGTCCTGGTGTGGTGACCCCCTGAGGACACACAGCCCCGGGCCGGCACACTATAGGAGCATAATAGTGGCCTCCAGCCCTCAGGAAGGGGATGCTGCAGGGTCAGGCCTCACCAACCTGTGTCCCTGCAGTGACCCGGCCCCGGGCCTGCAGGAGCCTCAGGGATGGTAGTGGGGCAGAGGCCAAGGCTGAGGTCAGAGACAATGGGCAAAGGGGCACTGGGGGCAGAACAGAGTGAGGAAGAGATGTGCAGGCTGCATGGGGAGGCAGGACAGACACAGGGAGAGAGCTTGGTGGGGGTGGGGGCATAGGAATGGTCAGGAGCAAGGGTGAGATGGAAGACAAGGGTGGGTTCAGTCCAGGGTCATAAGGTGGCCAGAGGCTGTCCTGAGGGCAGCAGTGGGCACCAGGGGGCTCCAACAGGCCAACCAGCACCTGTTCTCTGCTCAGCTCCCTGTGAGAGCCTTGTGAGTCTCTGGGCATGGGTGGTCCTTCCATCCGGGACACCCTCCGGCCTGGCACCACCCACAACACGTGAGTGACTCCCCGTCCCCCATTGCTCCTCTGCCCTGGGGCTCTGAGGAGCAGGTGGACCGTAAGCCTCTCCTGGAGGATTGTTGGAGGGGATTCACAGGGGAGGGGCTCGCTTAGAGGCTGACCCTGCCCGGGGAAGCCAGGACAGAGCGGGCACGTGCGGGAGCAGGGGGTGGAGAGGCAGCTGCAGCTCCCACTGGGCTGTGTGTCCCTAGCACGTGGCCTGGGACAGCAAGTCCGGTCCCTCCTGAAGGGGGATCTGGGCTGCCTGTGGGACACAGGTGGGGGCAGGCTCTAAACACCTTGTTAGTCACCTGTTAGACACCACGCCCACCTGCGCGCTCTCCAGAGCAGGAGGCCCTGGGACAGAAACCTGAGTGGGAAACACCCTTTGTTCGAACAGGCACCAGAGACAGCGGAGGAGCCAAGGGGTTTAGGACCGCCAGGGGCTCGGCTGGAGTCGGCTCCTGAGACCCGAGCCACCATCCCGAGTTTCCTACAACATGTACAGGTTCATCAGCGTCACGCCTTAGCCGTCACGGCATTGGTGGGTTTACATTGCCGCCTACGTGACCTAGGCCCACACGTCCAATGGCCGCTGGGCCCCCTGGGGCAGGCTGATTGATAGGATAGAGCTGAGATGGAGTTACAGACGCAGATCCTAGGACGGCTTCCCGCCCGAGACAGGATCCCGTGGGTGCTGCCTCACTCCTCACGGCCAGCACCCACTTTTCACAGTTAGTGTTGGGGGAGGGGTCTGCTTGTCTTTCTTGTCTCTGGTTGTTGTTTCCTCTACAGCAGCCTCAGGCGGGGTGCAGCTGTCTGAGTTCTCCCCACCTCTGACCCGGCTCTGCTACCCCCCCACCCCCGCACGCCAGGGCTCCCTGCTCCACTCTCAGCCCAGACTGAGGTCGGGGTCTCCCGCCTTGCACCCCAGGTTTCAGGTGGTCCCTAGACCCTCCCCGGCACTGAGCTGAAATTAAGTGCTCAAAACTTGATCAGCTGGGGCGGCTGCTGGACGGCTGGCGGGAAGCTCTTTGGAGAGAAGGAAGCAGAATCAGCTGGGGAGGGAGTGGTTACTCTCCCTGCCCCGCCCTCCCTGTCAATCAGACCAGTTGGCCCCTCCCACCTGTTGAGCGTCAGTTTCCCTATCTAAATAATGAAGTCTCTCCCTCTCTCTCTCCCCCCACCCTCTCTCATAAGTAAGGTAACTATTTTTAGAAAATAAAGCAACCGCACCTGCTCTGGTCTGCGGTGCCCCAGCCACCACGCGCTCAGGGCACCCTGCTGGGATGTGCTTCCTGGGTTTCCCTCACACAGACCCTCCAGAGGGGGCTCTGAGCAGCGAGCTGCTGGCTGGCATCCCTGGGCCCCCCCCTGGAGGGCCCCTGCCCACACGGCTGGGCCTCAGCACCACCTGGGGAATCCTGACCGGCCCGGCGTGGGCGGCTGCGGCTGGGACTCTCAAAGCTCCCAGTCGGCTTGGCGCGAAGGCGTGAAGGCGCTCAGCTTCTGCAACGGCTCGCTTGGTGCAAACTGAGAACCAGAGTCTGTGTCACATCCTCAGCGCCCAGGGCCACACCCTGGGCCCCCACTGGGCCTCCCGAGCCCCACCCCGCCCTGCACTTCCTCCTCGCCGTCCTCCCGGGGCCTGTGCCCCAGGCCCTGGCCCTCACCCGTGGGGACTCCAGCAGGTGCACTGACTCCTCTGAGCCTCGGTCTCCTCGTCTGTTGAATGGGGCCACAACGCCTGGGAGGATGAGGTGGAATCGCCTTGCTCAGGCCCAGCTCCCTCCTGCCGGTGGCCATGCACGCGGGGCCGCCTCCCCCATCAGACTTGCAGGAGCAGGGCCTTGCACATTTCCAGGCCCCTAGCCAGGAAGGCACAGTAAACGCTGGTGGGGGACATTGGCAGTGGGCATCATCCCAGCGCAGCGGGCGAAGGCCTCCTGCCCCTGAGCTTTCCAAACCAAACTCCGCACCAGGGCCGCCTGGCTCCCTGGACGTCAGCAAGGAGCCTCCAGACCCCTCTCTGCAGTCTCCTCCCCTCTCCAGAAAGTTCCACACTTGTTTGCTTCTTCCAGAACAGCGCCCAGGGTGCAGCCCCAGCTCCGGGTCTCTTCCCTGACAGCCCCTCTTTCAGCCTCAGGGAACTTGTTTATCTGCTTCCCCCATCAGTGGAGGGAGAACCAAGTTAGCAGGGGCTAGGGTGAATCCCTAGGGTAGGGGCACTGGCACGGGGCACTGGCATGGGCAGAGCCTCAGAGCCAGCATGGCGGGGCCCAGGCCGTGGTATCTGTTTCTTTCCTAGGAGGCTTCTCGGAGAGTGTGGGAAGCAGGAGGGCCCTCCCCCCAGCCTTGCTGTAAGGGAGACGGTTTCTTTAGGGACCTAAACCTTCCCACATCTCCTTTGCTTGTCACACGTGAGCCTATCCGGCCCGGGGTCACACCGAGGGGAAACAGGTGGGTCAACTTCCCCAGCCCTGCTGGGTCAGGCAGGTGGCAGGGGGGTTGGGTGAGGGGAGGTCCCCAGAGTGCCACAACTCATAGTAAATACAGAAGCCCAGGCAGGTGGGACAGCACCCTCAGGGGAGCACTAACCCCTGTGTCTTTCCCTTGACAGCCGTTGCTTCCCATTTTTATTATGTTAGCACCCACTTCGGCCTCCTCCAGTGAAGCAGCTGGCCCTGGGAGGGAGCAATGCGGGGATCAGGTGCGGGGAATGAGGGTCCCTGCAGCTGCTCCCCGAGCGGCTTCCGAAGCTGAGCTGCACTCTTGGTCTCTGCCTCCCCACTTCCCCCTGGGCAGCTGTGCTCAGCGCCGTGCACACGAGGCTGGGCTCCACGGGCCCCCCACCGCCTGCTGCCCGGAGCTCATGGAGCAGCTGCGACTCACTCGAAAGCTCTGATTTCCAGGACAGGCCTCTCCCCAGGGGGCCTAGGCCTGCGCTGCGGGTGGGCGGCCACTGCCCCTGCCTGCTCCCCTCCCTGTGTTAGACAACTCCTTCTTCAGGTCTCTCCTGCTCCGAGGCCCTCCCCACACAGATCTTCCTGGAACCTGTCGTCCGTCTGTACAGAGAGCGAATCTGCCTCCCCCGTGGGCTCCCAGCCCTGCGGCAGGTCCCAGCAGGAGGCCCTGAGCTGAGAGCAAGATGAGGTTGGCTCCAGCACCCAGCACAGCCCCAGCTAGGGGGCCCCGAGCCACAGCCGATGGCGGCGGAGGACGAGCAGGTGGACCGTCCTCCTCCAGCCGGGGAGACTGAGCACACGGGCCACCACCTGCCGCCTCCCAGGGTGGGCATCCGCAGGAAGATGGGATTGGGAGGGGAGCCAGGGCTCAAGCCCAGGCACTCCGATATGGGCTGTCAGTGTCCCGAGCTGGGGCTTAACCACTAGGCCAAATGCCCAGCTTGGAAGCTTTTTTTAAAACAGGGCAGCCGGTGAAAGATAACTGTGGAGTGTAAATGCATGTTGCTGGCATCAGACAGAGACCCGGGCCTCCGCTTACTGGCTGCGCGACCTTAGAGGAACTGCAGCAAGCTCTTAATCACAGGGTATTTGAACCTGCAAAGTGGGGATAATTTCAGTGTGCACCCCACAGGGCGGGAGAGACGCCCATTGATGACCTGGTGAGCGCACCGAAGCCGAGCCGGCCGAGCCGGGCGGCCAGCAGCCAGTGTGGGAGGTGCAAAAGGTGAGGGTGGCGGGAGGAGGGGCGCTCTCTGGCCAGGACTTCAGCGTCTCTCCAGCTGTTCCTCTCATCACTTCCTTCTTCCGTGGCTCCAGCCACCACCGACGGGCGTGGCATCCATCCAGCGCGGCCCTGTCTGGACCAGCGCAGCTGGGAAAGGCAGGCTCCTGAGCGTAGGGTAGGAGCGAGCAAGGTGTGTCAGAGGGGGGGCTGGGGACAGAGGAGCCCGTGTGTGTGTGTGTGTGTGTGCAGCCAGACTGTTGAGGCAGACATCTCTACAAGGTGACAGGGAGGTTGCCTGCAGAGGCAGGGAAAGGAGCCCAGCTGGGGAGAATCCTGCCCCCGGGGGCAGGGGGAGGCCACTATTAACAGAGGGCCTCTGCCCGCCGAGACCTCGCCCCGTCTGACCAAGGGAGGACCAGCTCCAGGGAGGGAAGGGGCGGTGCCCCGGGAAGGGCCTTTGAGGTTCCAAGTGATTTCAGCTTGTCCAGCAGGTGCCACCTGAGCAGGTGTCTGACAGCTGGAGCTGATTGCTAGGCCAAGCCGGAGGACCCCCGAGGGGAGGGGGCTCCAGGGCAGTGTTCTCACCTGGGTCTGCTGCTTGGGCGTGCCCCTGCCTGGCAGCTGAGTGCTCACGTGTAGTCCACAGCGAGAGCACCAATTTGCGGGCAGCATCTGACTCACCTGTGTTGCCAGTGTGCCCGGGCCTCAGGGCCCCCCACCAAGAGCTGCTGTGGGGTGGGCAGGCCCTGGCTCCTCGGCGGGCGCGGGAGAGGTGTGTCTGTGCCTCCCACCCGAAATTCCAGACAGGACCTTGTCACCACCTCCTTTCCGAAGACTCTGGGGGGCCCGTGGGGAAACAGAGACTCGGAGTTCGAGGGTCCCTCGGCTATGGAAAGCGAGGGCCTCACCCCGGGTTTCCGGAATCCTGCTTCTGCCTCCCTCACAGCCCAGCCAGGTTCCCGGAGCCCAGACCCCGTGGTCAGCAGCGTTTGTGTGGGGGTGGCGCAAGGTCTGGATAAAGCTCTTGAAGGGTGCCTGCTCCCCCTACCCCCGCCATGCTGTGCCCCACTGCCCCCTGGGGCACGGGTCTGCCCCCAGACCGGGAGCTCTTTGAGGGCAGGAAGAGGTCTGAGGATGAAGGGCTGGGGGTGGGGAGAGTGGCCTCCCCTGGGGGGGCAGGCTGGGCTGGGGCTCGGTTGGGGAGGGTCCCAGGCCCTGCTTGTCCACACCCTCACTGGGTCCCCAGCCCCGAGGCTGGAGGGAACAGGGGCTGGAAGGGCGAGCAGAGACAGGCAGCAAAGCGGCAGGTGGTGGGCGGGCCGCACAGGGGAGCTCAGCGCCTCCACTTCCTGTGGGCCAGGGCCCGCCCGGGGCGCTTGCACAAACCGCCTTGCACAGACCTCATCGCCCCTCTGCCCTGGCCTCCCTGGGGCTGCCCTCCCCGGCTCCCGGGCTGTGCCCTCTGGCCCCGCAGGGCTGGCAAGGGCCGGGCCGGACACCGTTCCTTCCTCATTTTGCTGCTGATCCCGGTCCCGAGGAAACAGGTCAGGCCTTCCCCCCCTCCAGCTCTCTCTGGCCACAGCTGCCTCCTGAGCGCTGCAGCCGGCGCCGGCCGGTGGAGGGAAGGGGAGGAGGCCTGGCCGGGGCTCCTGGCTCCTGGCTCCTGGCCCTCGGGCAGCCCTGCCTGTGGCCACAGCGCCAGCGTCGTCGCCGGCGGAGACCCGAGGATGATGCCCCAGCTGCAGTTCCGAGATGCGTTTTGGGTGAGTGGAGGCGACGGACAAGTGGCGGGGCCGGGCCCAGCTCCCCTGGCAGCTGTGGGGGCTGCCGCTCCCAGGAGACGGTGGCTGGGTTCTGGTCTTAACCACCGCGGAGGTAGCCTGGGCCACTGTCCCCTGTGAGCTGGGAGGCGGAGGTGGGGCCTTGCCCAGGGTGCTGACTTTGTCACCTGGTGGGGAGGGAACTTGTCCCGTGGGACACACTTTGCCTCCCCCTGCCCCAGCAGGAGCCTTTGCCGTGTGTGGGTGGGGGCTGAAGGTAGCACCAGGGAAAGGGGGCACCGGGCTTGGGTTTGGGTTTGGGTTTTGGCTCCGTTATTTATGGGCTGGGCAAGTCATTTTCTGCTGCTGAACCTTAGTGTCTCCAGCCATGTAACGGAGACAGATAACAATGAAGACGGTTGCCAGGCAGGAGGAGGAAGCAAGGTGCACCTTGCCCTGCACCAAAGGATGACGCCCCTCCCCTCGCTCGACCGCTGGCCCTGGGGGCCCCAGCGTCCTTCCGTGAGGCAGCTGGGCTGGGCGGTTCCTCGCTTGCTTTCTTAGATTCAGCACTGGCAGGAATCAAGTCCTCTCGCCCGCGAACTAAGGGCCCCGGCTGGTGGTGCCGGTCCAGGGGCCTGGCCCAGGCACAGAGCCTGCAACCTGGCCTGGGTCTGGACCTCAGCCTTGCTCTAGCACCCTCCGGCCTCCACTCTGTGCCTGAAGCTCCCAGCGGCTCTCGGGGAAACGCGGGGCCCTCTCCAGGGAGAGCTGGGGAGTAAAGCCGGCTGTCCATGGCGCTGGCTCCAGCCCCTCAGAGGACACCCCAGCCCTCAGGCCCCGCCCGACCCTCCCTGCACCCTCTCCTGTGGCCACAGACAGGACAAGGGCTAAGGGTGTGTGGCCGGCTTCCCCGCCCCACCTTCACAGCTGCACGGGGCCCCCTGAGCCTCAGTTTCTCTCTCTATACCAAAGAGAGGGAAGGGGCCATCCCTAGTACAGGGCGGGTGCTGGGCCCGGGGTGGGGGCGGGGTGAGTCATCATGGTGCTGCCCTGTCCTGGAAGGCGGGGTGGAGGAGGTGCAGGCCAGGAAACCGGGGCCACTCTGGTGCCCAGGGCAGCCAGGAGACCGTGCCAGTTTTATGTCCAGGACTCTGTCCCTGCCCCGAGCCCCAGGTCTTCCCTGGGGCAGAGCAGGGAGAAGAGAAGTCTGGGAGGGTGAGGGGGGGAACAGGGTGTGGCAGCCATGGCTTCTGAGCCAAGCACCACCCACACTGAGCTCCCTGCACCTCTGGCTGGTTCCCTGGGCCTGGGTCTTGGGGGGAGGACTTGGCTTCCCCAGGGAGAGCCGGAGCAGGGGCTGGTGGGAGCCGGTAGCACTGAGTGTGGGCAGGCACCCCTGAGGGTCATGGTCAGCGTGACTGCCCCCAGGTGTTCTGACGCTCTCCGCTCGTGAGAGCTAAGGTTCACTGGGCACTGTTCTCAGGGCAGCGGGTACAGGCTCTCCTTTGGTGCCTAACAACCTTGGGCCATGCAGTAGGTATAGTTGCTATCCCTAGTATCAGAAACAGGCAGAGAGAGCTGCAGGGGCGAGGTCCCACAGCTGGGACTAAGCCCCATCGGGCTGAGTTATCCCTCTGCTCCCTGGCCTCTCCCTGCACATGTGGGCCTCAGGGGCCACATCTGGGGGGGAGGGGGGATTCTGTCCCCTTCCGTCCTCAGAGTGCGGAGGTCAGACCAGGCACAGGGGTGATGCTCGGAGTCTCGGCTCCCCGGTGTGAAGAGAGATCGCCACCCTGCTCCCACTGCGGGGCTGTGTCAGGGCCCGAGCCCAGCCCGCCTGGGCCTCTGCCTGGCTTCCCTCCACCCGGCCCAGATGCTGCCCCCGACCCCTGCGGCCTGGCACACACTTTTGGGAAAGCCTTGTTCAGGAAAGATTGGATTTCATGCCAGCACCTGCTATCTGGCACGCTTGCCCACCCGGAACACAGGTGCCCGTCAGCCGGGTTTCTGGCTGCGAGGAGGGAAGGACAGCGGCTCCTGAGGAGCCAAGGACAAGGTCACTAGCAGCTGTCCTTAAGGCTCGTGGGCTTCACTTAAAAAAAATTTATTTGAAAGGCAGAGTTATAAAGAGAGGGAGAGGGAGAAATCTTCCATCCCCTGGTTCGCTCCCCCAGATGGCTACGATAGCCAGGGCTGGGCCAGGCTGAAACCAGGAGCCTGAAGCTCCATCCGGGTCTCCTGCCTGGGTAGCAGGGACCCAAGCAGTTGGACCATCTTCTGCTGCTGTTCCCAGGCATGTTAGCAGGGAGCTGGATCAGAAGTGGAGCAGCTGGGGCACAAACCAGTGCCCATATGAGATGCTGGCACTGCAGGTGGCGGCTTGACTCGCTGTGCCACCTGCCAACCCATATGTGCTTTTCTCTTAGAAGACACCCTCGGGCCGGTGCTGAGGTATAGTGGGTAAAGCCCCTGCTGCTCCACTTCTGATCCAGCTCTCTGCTACGGCCTGAGAAAGCAGTGGAAGATGGCCCAAGTCCTTGGGTCCCTGTACCCATGTGGGAGAACCAGAGAAGGCTCCTGGCTTTGGATCAGTGCAGCCCTGGCCATTGCAGCCAATTGTTGAGTGAACCAGCGGATGGGAAACTTCTCTCTCTGCCTCTTTGTAACTCTGCCTTTCAAATAAATAAATGAGTCTTAAAAAAAAAAAAAAAAAAGCCCTGAGCTTGCAGCCAGGGCTCAGGAACTCTAGTTTTACCCCCAGGTTTTGTCCTGTGTGGGGAGGGGGAGGGGGGGGTCTGCCCAGGCCCAGGGAACAAGGGAAAAGCTCATGGAAAGTAGAACTCAAAGCTGGACTTGGGGGTGGGGCTTGGGTCCAGTGGTTAGGACGCAGGTCAGGACGCTTGCATACCACGGTGGGGTCCCTGGGCTTGGCCGCTGGCTTCAGCTCCCAGTTCCAGCTTCCTGCCAGTGTAGACTCTGGGAGGCAGCCGTGGTGGCTCAAGTAGTTGGGCCCCTGGCACCCACCTGAGGGGCCTCGATTCAGTTCCTGGGCCCCAGCTGCAGCTCGGCCCTGTCCTGCCTACTGTGGGCCTTTGGAGACAGAATGGGCAGTGGGGGTGCTCACCCCCCCTCTCGCCCCGACTCCTGTCTCTGTGCCTCTTAATAATAATAATATATCCATTCAGAGCAGACATTTAGCACAGTGGTTAAGATGCTGGCATCCCCGCGGCTCACTTGGCTAATCCTCTGCCTGTGGCACCGGTACTTCAGGTTCTAGTCCTGGTTGGGGCGCTGGATTCTGTCCTGGTTGCTCCTCTTCCAGGCCAGCTGTCTGCTGTGGCCTGGGAGTGCAGTGGAGGATGGCCCAAGTGCTTGGGCCCCTGTACCCCATGGGAGACCAGGAGAAGCACCTGGCTTCGGATCGGCGCAGCGCCAGCCATAGCGGCCATTTGGGGGGTGAACCAATGGAAGGAAGACCTTTCTCTTCTCTGTCTCTCTCTAACTCTGCCTGTCAAAAAAAAAAAAAAAAAAAAAAAAGATGCCGGTGTCCCACATTGGCGTAGCTGGGTGTGATTCCTGGCTCCAGCTCCTGACTCCAGCTTCCTGCTAACACAGACCCTGGGAGGCAGCGGTGACGGCTGCATAGCCGGGTTCCTGCCACCATGTGGGCGACCTGGAGTGAGTTCTCAGCTTCCAGTTTGGCCCTGGGCATTTGGGGTGTGAGCAAGCAGATAGAAGCTCTCCCCCTCTCAGATAAAGAACTAAATTATTTTTGAAGATGTGTTTATTTTGGTGCAGGAAATTTTTGAAACCCATGCGTAGTTTTTGCCTCGTGAGTCTTTCCGTGAACTTCTTGAGGACCTCCGAAATGCATGGACTTCAACAGTCTTTGCTCCAAATAAAGCTATCTGTGCATTCCCTTTACCATGTCTGTTTGTGTGTGTTCTTCAGTCCCCTGGTACTGCAGGGACGGATAAATACCGGTGGACCTGAACTGTCCGAGGCGGCCTCGCAGATGGCCGGCTGCACCACAGCAAGGCAGGCGAGGGACGCCCGGCTCAGAAGTGGTGGGGGTGGTCAGCGTAGGAGCAGACACAGCCCTCACGGCGGCCACGGGGTGTTTATTTCCAGCCTGTGTCGCCTGCCGCAGAGCAGGCTGCCGGGGAGGGAGGCCGTGGGCTGGCCACCGCGGGAGGGAGGCATAATTTGATTTCTGCCGCACACGCGCACGTGTGCTATAAAGAGCATCGCCGCTCTGCAAGAAGAGGTGGCTGAGACTTCGAGCGAGACCTGTGGGTCCGTGAGAAAGACCGGGCCAAGAATAAACACCGGGCGCCCAGCTAAGAGGGGTCTCCGTGGTCTCCCCTGCACTGAGCCTGCCAAGGCAGAGTGCTGCCTCCCCTGCCCACCCGTGGCTCTGCTCCTGGGGGGACGAGTGGGCAGCTGGGGTCTCCATGGCGCCCTTGCCTTCCCGGGTCTGTGTCATCCTTTGCTTCCCTGTAGTTGCACAAATTCCACCAATGTCCTTCGAGCTGGACCCTGAAGGGTCACCACCATGTCCACACAGGCGGGTGAGACCGTGTGGCCCTCCAGGAAGCCACGATGGGGTCATAGCTGACCGGTGAGTGCGATGGCCTGTGCCAGGCAGAGGGAGTGCCTGGGGACGGACTCCGAGCTGCACTGACCCCTGTGTGTCCAACGGCTCTGGCGAAAGTTGGGAGGAAGGAAAGTTAGCTGTGGGCCACGCTTTTCTTAAGATTTATTTGAAAGGCGGAATGACAGCAAGAGAGGGAGAGACAGGGCTTCCACCCACTGGTTCATTCCCCAGAGGGCCGCAATGACCAGGGCTGGGCCAGGCTGAAGCCAGGAGCTTCTGGGTCTCCCACGTGGGTGGCAGTAGCCCAGGCACCATCACGCCGCCTCCCAGGCGCATTAGCAGGGGGCGGGATGGCTCAGAGCAGCCAGGACCGGACCCGGGTGCTCCAAGGTGGGATGGGGGTGTCCCGAGTGGTGGCTTAGCCCACTGTGCCCTTCAGGGCCTAAAGAGCCCGGGCCACGTGCAGGGCAGTGGCTCTCGCCCACCGTGGTGGGGAGCCATGGTGGGGGAGGTAGGGAAACAGGCCTGGGGTTCCCTCGGGCGCGAGGTCATCGCACTCCCTCTGAGCCCAGCTCTGGCTCCATCTGGAAACCTTTGGGCCAAGCTGGGGGGAGCCCACTGATGCTGGCAGGTGGAACCGGGCTGGGCTGGGCCTGCCTTCGCTCAGCGTCCCCTTTCCCGTGTGCTGGGGCCTCTTCCTCTTCCCAGTCCTGTGTCCCTGAGGTTCCCCATTTAGGAAGTGACTGAGAAGGGGCTAGAGGGGCCCCACGCCAGGAGCCCTCCTCCACAGCCCCAGGCACCTTCTGTCCTGGCCATTTAAGTGACAGATGGACCCTTCTTTTTAAAAGACATTTTAAGAGATTTATTTATTTAGAAGGCCGAGCGAGTGAGCAAGAGTTCTTCCCTCTGCTGGTTCACTCTTCGAGTGCCCACAGCAGCAGGTCAGGAGCTGGGAACTCCATCCAGGCCTCCCACATGGGTGCAGGGGTCCGAGCACTTGGGCCATCTTCTTCTGCCTCCCGGGTGCATTAGCAGGGAGCTGGATCCTAAGCAGAGCAGCTGCGACTTGGCTGGTGCTCTGATATGGGATGCCAGCGTCGTAAGTGGCAGTTTAACGCATGGCACCACAAGGTGAGCCCCGTGATGTCTATACCTCCCAAAGAAATGAAATCCATTCATCTGTGACCTGGAAAGGGAGAAAATGGAGCCAGATAGGCCGGAGTGCGCCCCTACCCCATCGCCCAGGAGCAGGTGTGAGGCGGTGCCACGTGGCCACTTCATGCAGCTACCAGCGTATCCTGTGCCCCGTGTGGCGTTCTCCTTCCAGCTTTCTCTGCCAACTCAGGTGCATGGTGGATTGCAACTCACACACGGCGTCCAACAGACCAGGCGGACGATCTGTCAGATGCGTCCCAGAGCCCCGAGTCAGGTGCCGGAGTTAGCGGGAGGTGGCTCTGCTGTGTGCAGAGTCGGATGCCGGAGTTAGCGGGAGGTGGCTCTGCTGTGTGCAGAGTCGGGTGCCGGAGTTAGCGGGAGGTGGCTCTGCTGTGTGCAGAGTCGGGTGCCGGAGTTAGCGGGAGGTGGCTCTGCTGTGTGCAGAGTCGGGTGCCGGAGTTAGCGGGAGGTGGCTCTGCTGTGTGCAGGAAGAGGGAGTTGAGAGGACGATTTCAGAGTCGATTGTGCCGGACGTGGGTTCCTTCTGATCATGGAGGCCTCCCCGTCGTGGCCCTGCCCTTTGTCTGAGCAGGACTCGGTGTGAGGGGCGCACGCCAACAGGTGACAGGGTCACACGCAGCCCACGACCCGAGGGACAGAGAGCCCGGAGGACCTCAGCTGGCAAAACAGGCAGCCAAGTTTGGGTAGAACAGACGCCAGCGATTTCTGAGTAACCACCAGGTAGCATCTATGACACGGAAACCCTGCTTTCCCCTCCCCGGGAGTTTGGCCCACCCAGTTTACCGTCTGAACCATTTTTAAAAAAATATTTGTTGGGGCTGCCCTTGTGGCACGGGGAGTTAAGCCACCATCTGCAATGCCGGCATCCCGTAAGGGCACCAGTTCAAGTTCCTGCTGCTCCGCTTCCAATCCAGCTCCCTGCTAATGCGCCTGGGAAAGCAGCAGAAGATGGCCCAAGTGCTTGGGCCACTGTACCCACATGGGAGACCTAGATGAAGCTCCTGGCTCCTGGCTTTGGCCTGACCCAGCCCCATCTATTGCAGCCATTTGGGGAGTGAACCAGCGGATGGCAGATCTCTCCCTCTTTCACTCTGACTTTCACATAAATAAATCTTTATTTATTTGAAAGGGTTACAGAGGGAGAGGAGAGACAGGGATCATCCAACCGTTGGTTCACCCCCCTGCAAATGCCCACAACAGCTGAAGTCAGAAGCCAAGAACTCAATCAGGTCTCCCACGTGGGTGGTGGGGCCCATACACCTCAGCTCCCATCTGCTGCATGGGAAGTGGAGCAGCCGGGACTTGAACCAGTGCCTGTATGGGGTGCCAGAGTCGCATATGCTTTTTAGCTTAGCGCCCTTGCAAATGCTATGAGTGGGGACGTGGGTTCCTCGCCTTCAGTGCGCCTTGGTCGGTGGCCACCGGGGTCTCCCGCCTTTGAGCTTGGTCCACACTGTGGTGTACTCTTCCAGTCCTGTGTTGTCGGACACTTAGGCTCCTGCCGGCCCTTTCCTGTTCTGGACAGTGGTACAAAGGGCAGATCTTTGAGTCCCAGGTTTTCCCCCGGGGTTCCCAGGGCAGGAGGTGTTTCTGGGTGGACAGGGAAGGTGGGACCCGCAGGGCTGAGGGGGCTGGGCGTGACTTGGGGGTGTAGATGGTGCAGGAGGAGGTGGGCAGCCTTTGCTGCCCCCCCTCCCCCAGCTGCCTTCCGGCTGGGGAAGCTGTGAGCAGCTGTACAAAGTCAGGGGTAGGGAGTGAGGGGTGGGGGTGGGGTCAGCACTGCCCACAGGGCGGGGTTTGTGTTAACAGCAGGAGGCTACACAGAGGACTCTGGAGCGATTATCCATGGAGGGGACCAGAGAGGCCTGGCAGGGCTGGGTGGCCGCGGGCGTTTGCAGGGTGAGCATTTTCACGTGGCTTGATGTTTGGACCCTGAAAATCTATTGCTTCTTCAAAAAATGACATGGAACAGCTCAATGTGAGAAAGCGGACATAGAGTCCAAGTTCTGTAAAGATTTTTGTTTCTCTGGGTCCCAGCTGTGTCATCCCAGTGGAGCAGGGGAAGAGCCCCTACCTTGAGTGTCTGCAGCGGGCCAGGCCCTGTGTCCCCAGCCCACTCCCCAAGGCTAGACGCCAGGGTCTTCCCGTCTCCGTGGCCGGAAGCAAGGCATGGGCAGGTCAAGGTCACCTGTGCTGGATGGAACCGCCTGAGTTCCATCCAGGCCACTGGGTGACAGGCGGCCCAGGAAGAAGAGGGGCTTTGCCCTCCCGCTAGCTTCCTGCGTGCAAATGCAGGTTGCGTGTGTCATTCAAAGGGAAATATTTGAAGGCCAGGCTGAGCAATTCCTGCTTTCCAGGCCGATGTGTTTTTAGCCGCGAGCTGTGGTCTGAGGGCCCTGCCCCTCCACGTACTCTCCGTGGTGGCTGCTTCCTCGCGTGCTGAGGGCCTGCAGGCTGCGGCTGTGGGCGGGATGCCCTGCTCTGGCCTGGAGCCTGGCTGACGCTGCAAACCGCAAAGGCAGGGAACTCGGGGAGGAAACGGAGATGGCCCGAGCCTCGAGCTGGAGAGCCTGGTGCCCGGGCCCTGGGCGGCCCCAGAGGCTGCTGGGCCACCCCTGCCCCGCCCCAGTTCCAAAGGCCCCGGCTGCCTTCCCTTCCTGGGGCTGCCCCCACCTCTGTGCATTGAGGGTGGGTTGAGGGGGATGGGAGGCTTGGAGGGCAGAGCCCACCCAGGTGTGCACCTGCAGGGTAACCTTGGTGGCTCTGCCCACTTTCGTTCACCATTGCCTTTTACCGCAGGGAGTGGCTTCTCTGGTTTCGGGGGTCAGACGCCTCATGTCACTGGGCTCCAACAATGTCCCATGACATCGGCCTCCTCCTCTGGGCTGTGGAGGCTGGTGGAGGAGTTGTGGGCCTGAGGCTGCCGCGGGATGGACTCTCGGGGCTAGCATGGGCCTGGCTGGGCTTGGCAGGCTGGAGTCCAGAGCCCTTTGGGGTGAGCGGGCGGCTGAGCAGCGGGTGACCATGCAGGGAGGTGGTGGCAGTAACAGGCCTCTCACATTGGGCAACAGGAAGGAACAGCGGGAGCCCCCCACCCCCAGAACAGCAGCAAGGGGGGGATGGGAGGCAGGGGTGGTTGTGGAGACAGGAACAGGAAGCCAAGCCGTCCTGGGCAGGAAGGCGGGGGATGGGCTGTGGCAGGAGCTGGTGTGACAGGTGCCCGGGAGGGAGGTGAGGTGAGGTCAGAGCCTGCTCCTGCCGGACCCTGGGGCTCAGAGACCCCAGCGCCCAGGACGTCGCCCCTCCCCTCACAGCAGCCTTTCTGGGGGCACGGCCTGGGTTTCTGCCTTCCTCCACGTTCCCCAGGGCCTCCGTGGGTCGACATTGGCACAGTGAGGGCGGCGACCAATTCCACTGCTGACAGCAGGTGCACTCTGGCTTCTCCCTTGGGTGTGGCCCCCCAGAGAGTGAACGGGCTTGGGAGGGTTTCAGTAGCCTTGGTACATTTGCTGTCTGATTCCAGAACTGCCCCGTCAGCCTGAATAGAGACTTCCTACATTAACCACCAATTCCTGGTTCCCACCCCACCCGCAGTCTGGCCTCTCCATCTCCATCAACCGGCCAGTTCTGGGAAGGCCATGCAAAGACAATCACCCAGCGTCCGCTCACTGCTCTGCGCCTGGCTCGTGACATCAGTGCATCTCCCGTCCTGTGGACGAGTCTTCCATGCTACGCTTGTAGCTTGTTCTGTCTGTCCGTTCATCCACAGTGACTGGGGACGTCGGTGCCTCAGGCGCTGCTTGGCTCTCTGCTAGCATCCCGCTGGGGGATGTACCCAGGAGTGGGCTCGCCGAGTGGTACGGTGATCCTGTGTTGGATGTTTGTGAAACGGCCTGTTTTGCGCACTGACCGTGCCGTCTTGCATTGCCATCGGCAGGGCACAGTTTCGTTCCGTTTCGTTCCGTCTTTGCCAATAGTCCTTCATTGCGTCTTTTTGCTCACACACCCATCCTAGTGGGTGTGCGGTGGGACTGCGTTGCGGTTTCAGTTTGCACTTTGCTAATGACTGATTATGTGGGTGTCTTTACTGGCCGTTGGTAGATTTTCTTTGGAAAAATATCTACTCAAGGCATCTGCCCTTTTTAAAAAAAGATTTATTTATTTATTTGCAAGTCAGAGTTACAGAGAGAGGGAGAGGCAGAGAGAGAGCTCTTCCATCCGCTGGTTCACTCCCCAGTCGGCCTCAATGGCTGGAGCTGTGCTGATCCGAGGCCAGGAGCTTCCTCCGGGTCTCTCACGTGGGTGCAGGGGCCCAAGGACTTGGGCCATCTTCTACTGCTTTCCCAGGCCATAGCAGAGAGCTGGATGGGAAATGGAGCAGCCAGGACTTGAACTGGCGCCCACATGGGATGCGAGCTCTGCAGGCAGCAGCTTTACCCGCTGCACCACAGCGCCAGCCCCTTGAGTTACTTTTTGTATACAATGTAAAGGAAGGATCCAGCTTCATTGTATTGTGCACTGATGTCCAGGTTCCCAGCGCTACTGTCGGGAGGAATGCCCTTCCCGGCGGACTGGGCACCCACGTCAAAAGTCAGCCAACCAGAGGAGGTGGGTTTTTGGTGCAGCAGTTAAGTAGCCTCTTCTGGTACTCACATCCCATGCTACAGCGCCTGCGTTCGCCTCTCAGCTCCACTTCCAATCCAGCTTCCTGCTAACGTGCGCTCTGGGTGGCAGCCGGTGATGGCTCAAGTGCTTCACTCCTAACACCGGCGTGGGAGACCTAGGTGGAGTTCCAGGCAACTGGCTTCCACCTGCCCAGTCCTGGCTACTGCAGGCATTTGAGGAGTGATCCAGTGCGTGGGAGAACTCTGTCCCTGCGTCTAAAATGAATTGGAAATAAATTTTTTAAATAAAAAAATCCAGTGAATGGAGCAAAGTAATTAAACTTTATTAAAAAAAAAAAATTCAACTGACCGAGGGCAGGCATTTGGCTTAGCAGTTAAGATGCCAGAGTCCCACAGTGGAGGGCCTGGGTTCAAGTCCCCGCTCTGGCTCCTGACTCCAGCTTCCTGCTAATCAGACCCTGGAAAGGCAGCTCAGATACCTGGGTCTCTGCCACCCACACGGGCGGCCTGGACTGAGCTCCTGGGACCCCCTACCTGAGCCCTCATCTCCTGCCTCCTGGGGGTGCATCAACAGGAAGCAGGAACTGGAAGCCGAGCTGGGACTGGGACCCAGGCACTCCGGGATGGGACGGGGGTGTCCCAGGCAGCACCCTCACCGCTGTGCCGAGCGCCCGCCCCGGGCTCGCTGTTCTGCCGCCTGCCGCTCTGTGAGCTTTGGAATGAGGGTGTGAGTCCTCCACCTTTGCTGTGTTTCAAGATTGTCGTCCCCATTTCACGAGTGAGGAGCTGAGGCTTGAGCCTTCGGGGGTTGCCTATTCTGGACTGGGCAAAGCCTCCCTCGAGGCACACGTGGGGAGACACCGTGCCTCTGGGGGCTCCTTCCTGTGGTTGCCCTGCCTTCCGGCCCTCCCTCCAAGCAGGCCCCACCACTTCCGAGTCCCCCCGAGGGCCCAGCAGCCCTCGCTCTCCTTCACGGAGGCCTGGAGGCAGGCCTGCAGCTGGCCCTGACTTCCTGGTGGCCAGGGGGAGGCCCTGCGGGCAGCTGATGTCCGCCTGGACCTCAGGGGCCCACGGGGCCCTGCACTTCACAGACTGCAGCCATTGAGTCAAGGGGCCTCCTCCTGCCCCCCCCCCTCCCGAGCGCCCCTCCCTTAGCCATTGCCAGCCCTGAGCCCACTCTCTGGGCGGGCATGGGAAGCCCAGCCACGAGGAGCAGTACAGCCCAGGAGGTCAGCAGGGCAGGGCTGGGGGTTGGGCAGGGGTCCACACAGAAGCCTGGACCTGTGTCCCTGGAGCAGTTGTGAACACGCAGCCCAGGGCAGCTCGGAGTGGGTGCTATGTGGCTGCAGGGCAGGGAGCCAGCACTGGTGGGGAATAGGAGGGACACTGACCCTGAGGCAAAGGAATGGGGGTGGCCTATCCACCCTCCCCTGCAGCCCCTGGCTCTGTGCATTGTTGGGCTGGGCAGTACATCCCCGTGTCCACTGGAGGGCGCCCTCTCCGCCTCTCACCCTGACCTTAGGCCCCAAGGTCCTGCTCTGATTCTCCTCCATCCACGATGGCCCTGGCAAGTCCCTCCTCGGGGTTACAGGGTTGGGGGAGGCGTGTGTGTCAATGGCCGAAGCCCGTGGCCAGCTGTGAGGCCCAGAATCCACTGAGGCCAGCAGAAGAGGCCAAGAGCCTTCCAGAGGCTGCCAGGGCCAGCCCTGCCCAAGGAAGAGAGTGGGATGGGAGGGGGCTCCCCTGTCTCTGAGCAGGGCCAGAGGGGGCTGCCAGCCAATCAGCCTGCAGAGCAGCACCTGCTCCCGACCAGGGGCGCGGGATCCACATGGCAACCCCAGCTTGTGGCCCAGAGAGGGGCAGCATGTGTGCGGGTTCAGCTCCAGGTCTCCTCCCCACTCGCGGTTCCCAGGGGCCCAGCACTGCGGGCCTTGTTAAGTGGCAGGTGCCCATCAAGCATCAGATGCCCCTCCTCCCAGGCTGCTGCTGCGTCACTTCCCTCGGTCCTCGGGTCCCCCCCAAGGGAAGATGTGTTCACCCCCACTTTACAGAGCAGGCACATGTGCCCAGGAGGTCCACACAGCGTGCGTGAGGGGCCTACCCAGCACCAGGGCCCCTGCCTGGCTTCCTCCTCGGCCAGCGCTCCCCGGGCCCTGCCCTGGCAGGTGTGGGTGGTATGGCAGGGACGAGGGGGACAGCACAGGTGCAGAGATGGTGCCTGGACCCCGGGCTCTGCCTCATCCCTGGCTCATCACAGGCTGCAGCCCGGGGCCCGGCAGTGAGGGGCCCTCATGCACTGCGTTGAGCTGCCCACAGGCAATGCCCATGGCTTGCCCTCCCTGCCTCGTCCAGCCTCTGAGCCCCATGCCGCCCTCCCCTTCGGCACCTGCCCCCTCCCTCGCCCGCTGCTAGAACCTGGCAAGCCGTCCACACCAAACCCGCCTGGCGGGGGTGGCACAGAGGAGCGGAGTGAGCTGCGCCAGTCCCTAGCCTTGCTGACCCCCGCTCCTCCTCCACTCTGAGGACACAGTACAGCTCGGGAGTGACGTCACTCTGAGGTCGCAGGGGGCCAGGTAGCAGGGGCGCTGGCCCCCTGCCCATCTGCTCCCACCAGACTCCTTCCCCTGAACTTGCAGCCTGGCCAGGTTCCTTGCGGCCTTTTAGGAAGGTCCTCCCCTCCCTCTGACCTCATGCCATGTCCTCAGACACCTGCCACACCTGTGCCACCTGCTCTCCCTGGGGCCTCGGACCCAGCCTTTAAAGCAGCGTCTTGCTCTGTGACACATTCCGCTGGAACGCACGGGGCTGGGGCGGGTGTCCAGCACAGTGGTCCAGATGCCACTCAGGGGGCTGGCGCTGCGACACAGCAGGTTGGCCCACAGCTGTGGGCCCCAGCTCGAGCCCCGGCTGCTGCACTTCTGACCCAGCTCCCTGCTGATGGCCTGGGAAAGCAGTAGAAGATGGCCCAAGTGCTTGGGCCCTGCACAGTGTGGGGGACCTGGTAGAAGCTCCTGGCTTCAGCCTGGTCCAGCTCCGGCTATTATGGCTATTTGGGGAGTGAGCCAGTGGATGGAAGATATTTCTCTCTCTCTTTCTCTGTCATTCTGTCTTTCAAATGAATACATAAGCCTCTAATAAAAAATAAAAAATGCCAGTTGCGACACTCACATCCCCATCCTGGCTCCAGTCCTGGATGCTCTGCTTCCAATTCCAGCTTCCTGCTGATGTGTGCCCTAGGGAGGCCTTGAGTGATGGCTAAAGTCCTGGGGTTCTTTTTTTTTTTTTTTTAAAGATTTATTTATTTATTTGGGTAGACAGAGCTACAGAGAGGGAAAGAGAGAGAGAGGTCTTCCATCCACTGGTTCATTCTCCAGATGGCCTCAACAGCCAGAGCTGGGCTGAACTGAAGCCAGGAGCCAGGAGCTTTCTCTGGGTCTCCCACATGGAAGCAGGAGCCCATGTACTTGGGCCATCTTCCCAGGCCATCAGCAGGGAGCTGGATCAGAAATGGAGCAGCCAGGACTTGAACCAGCACCCATATGAGATGCCAGCGTTGGAGACAGAGGCTTAGCCCACTACGCCACAGCCCCAGTTTCAAATCCTTAGGTTTCTCAGCACTCATGTGGGAGACACGGATGGAGTTTCCCAGGCTCCTGGCTGTTGCAGGCATTTGCAGGGTGAACCAGCAGGTGGAAGATCCGTCCCCGCCTTTCAAATATAAATGAACATAGAGAAAAGCTGTGGAGGCAGGCAGCCCTCGCCCTGGTGGAAAGCCTGCCCGTGCTCCCAGCTCCTCCCTCCTGCTCGGCGAGACCCAGCCAGCACTGGCCCCTGCCTCGCTGGGGTCCTGGGGAGCCCCTGGGAGCTCTCAGGATACAGGTTCGCCGGGCTGCTCGGCGAGGCCCACGGAGCACCGAGCGGCGCCTCTGCCGTCCCCTCCAAGAGGAAGGCCTGCCTTTGCCCCGGCCCCTCTCTCCAGCACCGATCCTGGGCCGTCTCAGAAGACTGTCCGTCATCCCACACCTGTCTCCTCCCGCACGGCCCCCGGGTCACCGGTCTTGGCGACTCAGAGCAGGTGGCGTCCAGGGCCTGCATGCTGCCTGAGGCCATGGCTGCTCTGGGTGATGGACCACTCCCCTGCCTGCCTGAGCCACGTGGGCCCTGGGAAGCCTTGCTTGTGTTGACTGCCCCCGAGGGTCCTGGCCTGC
This sequence comes from Lepus europaeus, assembly GCF_033115175.1. NCBI lineage: Eukaryota > Metazoa > Chordata > Mammalia > Lagomorpha > Leporidae > Lepus > Lepus europaeus. Next base: position 111,979,512 of record NC_084837.1, read on the forward strand.
ACTCCAACACTCCCTCTGCCCCTAGGGGGCCCACAGGAGCCTGCAGGTGAGACTGTTTCTCAGTGGGTCCTCCCGGGCACCGACCTGGGACCCTCTTGGTACTCAGCCCTCTTCCCAGAGACTCCAGGCTCACTTACTAAAGTCTCTGGTTACCCACTCACCCATCCATACATCATCTATCCATACATATACATCTATCCACCCACCCATCCATCAATCACCCATCCGTCATCCATTCATTTTCCCATCATCCATCTGTCCATGATCCATCCATCCAAGTCATACCTGAGTCTTTGGTCATTTTTAAAAAAGATTCATTTATTTGAAATTCAGAGTTACAGGGAGAGGAGGAGGGAGAGGGGGGAAAAGGGGGAGGGGAGAAGGGTCTTCCATTTGCTGATTCACTCGCCAGATGGCCGCAATGGCCAGAGCTGCGCTGATCTGAAGCCAGGAGCCAGGAGCCAGGACCCAGGAGCTTCTTCCGGGTCTCCCATGTGGGTGCAGGGGCCCAAGCACTTGGGCCATCTTCCACTGCTTTCCCAGGCCATAGCAGAGAGCTGGATTGGAAGTGGAGCAGCCGGGGCTCGAACCAGCGCCCATATGGGATGCTGGCACTGCTGGCAGTGGCCCCAGGTCTTTGGTCCATTGAGCCCTGTTGTGAGGCAGTGGCAAGGGCCTGGCTGCTACCCGCTGACTTATTCTCCCTGAGCATCAGTTTCCTCATCCATGCAATGGGCACACCACCACCTGTCTCAGAGGGCTGTCGTGAGAAGCACAGGGACAGGTCCGCCTGGCTCATTTAAAGGTGCTGGTGACAATCCCTGGACCTGCAAGCACTGGTCTGGTCCTCTCCAGGAGCCCTCAGGACCAGCAGCCATGAAGCCCTGTCCCTCCCTGCGCCACTTCCCTGGTGCTGCCTGGGCATGGCTGTGACCGGGAACCGGCGGCCCCACCTGCTGCTCTCTGGAGCTCAGCACCTGCTACCCCAGGGCTCCCTAACAGTGCTCAGGGGACGAGCCACAGGAGCATGGTGGCCAGTAAGCCAGTGGCAGGTGTGCTGGCTGCAGAAGTCCCACTGATAAGCAGTGTGGGGGACGGGAGGGGAGGGGGGAAGCCACCTCGAGCCTCGCCACTCCAAGACGGCTGTGACAGAAGGCAGTGTGTGAGGAGTGCGCTGCTTCTGCTGCCCTACCTCCTCTCCCACTGGTAAATGCGATTTCTTTTTTAAATTACTTTCATTTATTTGAAAGGCAGAGTGACGGAGGGAGGGAGGGAGGGAAGGAAGAAAGGAGGGGCCGGCGCCGCGGCTCACTAGGCTAATCCTTCGCCTTGCGGCACCGGCACACCGGGTTCTAGTCCTGGTCGGGGCACCGATCCTGTGCCGGTTGCCCCTCTTCCAGGCCAGCTCTCTGCTGTGGCCAGGGAGTGCAGTGGAGGATGGCCCAAGTGCTTGGGCCCTGCACCCCATGGGAGACCAGGATAAGCACCTGGCTCCTGCCATCGGATCAGCGTGGTGCGCCGGCCACAGCGCGCCTATCGTGGCGGCCATTGGAGGGTGAACCAACGGCAAAAGGAAGACCTTTCTCTCTGTCTCTCTCTCACTGTCCACTCTGCCTGTCAAAAAAGAAAAAAAAAAAAAAGGGAAGGAAGGAGGAAGGGTGAGATGGAGACAGAGACAGAGAGCGAGAGGGAGCGAGCGAGCTTCCATCTATGGTTCACTCCCCAGAGGCCCACAACAGGCTGAGCTGGGCCAGGCAGAAGCCAAGAGCTCCATGCAGGTGTCTCACGTGGGTGGCAGGTGCACAAGTCCTGGAGCCCTCCCCTGCCGCCTCCCAGGCTGTGCATGAACAGGAGGATGGGTCAGAAGAGGATCCAGGACTCAAACGAGGCACTATGGGATGCGGGCACCGTCCGATTCTGTGGCTTACCCGCCGTGCCACAACCTTGGTCCCGGTGAGAGGTGAATTTTAAACCAAGGTGAACAGAAGTCAGGAGCCTCCCGACCCAAGTGCGTGCCAAAAGTCAGAGAGTCCCAGCCAGAGAGTCGGCCTCGGAACTTGGTGGGGTTCTCCCTTCTCCCTGCAGAGCCCCTGCCCCGGGGCACCTGCTAGAACCATTCCAGCCCTTCTCAGGAACCCGTCCAAGCTGAGCTGAGAGCTTTGCCTCTGGTGGAGGAGAGGGTCCGTGCTGCCCAGCCAGCCGCGTCTGGGGTCCGAGAGGAGGGGGCCAGTGAGTCTCGGGGTGGGGGAGGAGGAGCCGGGTGCCCTGGTGCTGGTGCCGGGTAGCCGCTGCACACAGCTCAGCTGTTTGTCTGCCACTCACCTGGGCGGGTTCTCCAGCGATCCTGGGCCCTGCTCACCCTGCAGCCCACACCATGCAGCTGCACCCGGGGGCTCCTGGCTCCCTGTCAGGTGGGTCCCGGGTACAGAGCACGGCCAGGCAGCTCTCCTGGGCCCCACCCACGGCCCCCAGCTGGTTCCAGGTGAGATGTCAGCCCCGGCTCATGCACACAGGCAGGTGGGAAGGGCGACTACAGCCTGGCCTCCTCCCTCCCAGGTCAGGGGCCCGCTGGCCCTGGGAGCATCCTGACGAGGGTCTGCTCCTTTCCTGGTACTGTGGGGGAGGGGAGGGGTGGCTCGCCTGGCCTGGCCTGCACGCCAGACCGCACTGCCAAGGGAAGTGTGTGTGTGTGTGTGGGGGGGGGGCCTGGCGGGGCTGCCCCTTGCTGAACACCCACTGAGCTTGGAGGGAAGCAGGGGGAGGCTGACAGCCAGGATCGGGGCATGGGAGACTCAGGTTCAAGTCCCCGCTGTGCCCTGCAGGTCCCGGGGTAATCACTCTCTTTTTAAAAATGTATTCACTGGGGCCAGTGTTTGGCACAGCAGGTTAGGTCACCCCCTGTGATGCCAACATCCCTTTCCAGAGCGCCCGTTTGAGTCCTGGCTGCTGCCCCTCCAGTCCAGCTCTCTGCTGTGGCCTGGGAAAGCAGCAGAAGACGGGCCAGGTGCTTCGGCCCCTGCACCCACGTGGGGGACCAGGATGGAGCTCCCGGCTCCTGGCTTTGGTCTGGCCCAGCCTTGGCTGTTGCAGCCGTTTGGGAAGTCAACCAGCAAATGGAAGATTCTCATTCTCTCCCTCTCCCTCTCCCTCTCCCTCCCCCCTCCTCTCCCCCCCTCCTCCTCCCCCTCCCCCCCTCCCCCTCCCCCCCTCCCCCTCCCCCTCCCCCCCCCATTTTTCCTCTCTCTTGCTTTTTCTTTCAGGTAAATAAATCTTTTAGAAATGTATTTATTTGATTGAGGCAGAGAGAGATCCCTCTTTCCAATCCAATCCCCGATTGCTTGCAATGTCTGAGACTGAGCTAGGCTGAAGCCAAGATCTAGGAGCCGGGAACTCCCTCTGGGTCTCCCACATGGGGGCAGGGACCCAAGTACTTGGGCCGTCACCTGCTGCCCCCCAGGGTCTGCACTGGCAGGAAGCTGGAGTCGCGAATGAAGCCGGGAACCCAGGCCCTGCACTGCGCCGGGCAGGCGTTAGGGGGCCCCTGCGAGTCCCCCTTTGTGCTGGGAGTCACCCTCCTTGACTTCTTAGATGAGCTGCAGGGCAGGGCCCTGGGCTGGGCTGGGCTGGGCAGGGCAGGGCAGGGCACCCACGTGCCGTGTGCTGAGCCCAGTGACTCGGCTGTGCCTCAGAGCCACACTTTCCGATGGGGAAGCCGGGCCCCCAGAAAGGAAGTGGCCTGCCGGGGGCCCTGGGCTTCGCGGCCAGGCCCCACTGCCGCCAAGAGTGATATTGGCAGGCCTAGGAGGAAGTGGGGGTGGGGACGGAGGCCGCGGCTCTACCCGGCCAGCGGGGTATGGCAGGGCCCAGGGCCAGCTCCCGCCCAGGAGCACTGTAGCAGGAAGGGGGTGGCCTGGCCACGCCGAGTCTGCCCTGAGCTCTTCCGAGCCTGGAGTGGCCGCACACCGCGGTGGCAAAGGCTGGGTCCCACATCTGGTACCCGACACCTCAGGTCTGGCGTGGCTCAGCCCGTGGTCCCACGTGGCCCACAGCCGCCCCCGTGAGTCCCTGGTGACTGAGTCACGGCCTTGCTTCGGCGCGGAGAGCGTCTGAACACTCATTTCCAGAAGCTACTACTTTTCTTTTTACTCTCTTGTTTATTTGAGAGGCAGAGGGACAGAGAGAGAGAGAGAGCCAGGGCTCCCATCTCTGGGCGCACTCCCCGCCTGGGCCGGGAACCCGCTGTGGGTCTCCCACGTGCTGGAGCCAGGCTAGAGTGGAGCCGACCCCAGGTGTCTGCCTTAGACTAAATGCCTGCCCCCCAAGAAGTTACTGTTGTAAGTCATCTTGCTGCATTTCAAAATGGGGACCCACTGCTGGGGGCACTGCTGACCGGCTGGGAACCTGGCCTTGGGGGCAGGCTGCCCCGTGCCAGCTGAGCGGCCCGGAGCGCCCTCCTGGTCACCACCTCTGCCTCCTGGCTCTGCGGCCGCCATGCTGGGGGGGCAGTGGGTGTCTCCGTGAACAAGGATCCGCAAGGTCACAGCCGGATTCCCGTGACAGAGGCCGAGGGTGCCCGGTGGCGGCTGGGGCAGGGCCCAGGTGCAATGCACCTGCCCACGGATCGCCAGGCTAGAACCTCCCAGCACACTGAGCTCTGAGCAGTCAGAGGTGTCTGGGTAAGGGGCAGGGGTGGTGGAGGAGGTCGAAGCTGGGGAGAGGAGGTGCAGGGCTGGGAGACGGCTGGAGCAGCCCCAGGGCGGGGCCGGGGATGGGCAGGCACTTCCTCGGAACAGCCAGGTCACTTGTGACCGTGGCTCATCGGCTGCACACCAGGATCCTGCAGGCTGCAGGCTGCGTGCTCCTGGGGACCCCAGGGCCTACAGGGCCCCAGCAGAATGGCCGCTGTAGGTTTGCTCTGGCTTCTTTCCACTTTGGGGGTCTTCCTGGAGGGCTGGGCCGGGCGTGGTCGGGAGGGGAGAGGACTCGGAGCAGGAAGAGCAGATCTTGCTGGGGCCACCCCTGCCCTCCTCTGGGCCTCAGTTTCCCCAGGACTGAGGGGCCCTGCACCAACGCTGCCCAGCTGTCCGGTCAGGGGGATTCCGAGCTGGATGTCCAGGTTGGGAGGAGCCCTCGCAGGAGCGGGCAGGCAGGTCCGTGGCTCTTCCTCGCCGGCTGCCACAGCTCTGACCTGGGGGGCCGGAGGCAGGGCAGGGGCTGAGCAGGGGAGCCTGTGGCCTGCCCAGGGAAGCCAGCCCAGCCTGGACGGGGTGGGGGGTGGACACCGGCTCCAGGACAGGCCCAGGAACCGCTTGTCGCCCTGCAGGCAGCTGAGCCCCAGCCAGGCCCTCCCCAGGAATTTCTGGGGATGTTTTCAGAGGGGACAAGAGCTTGAGGTCCCAAGTTGCTGAGGGTGGGTTTGGCCTGGCCAGAGGGGCCGGTGGGACCCTGTGCACCATCACGGCTCCCCTGCCCCCGTCTGCTCCTCCCAGAGCCTGGCTCCAGTGCCGCCTCCTGCAGGAAGCTCTCCTGGACTCTGGCTCTGTGGCCTGCTCCCCAAAGGCCCGTAATTCGAGGGGCCAGTGCTGGGTGGAGGTCGGAGCAACAGGGTTTGACTGCGAAGCAGGAAAGGGTGTGGGGTTGCGAGAGCCCCGCCTTGGGAATGGGGTTGGGATCCGGCAGCCACAGGAAGATGGGCAACAGGTGCCACAGTTGCCCTGCCCGGCTCCCAGGGGGCTCAGGGCCCCCAGCCAGTGTCCAGGATCCATGGCCGGTCCCTGGGTCCCTGGAACAGGCTGCCTGGGCTGTCCCTGAGGGGGCCCCCAGGACCATCTGCCCAGGCCTGGGGGTTTCCCACAACAGCAGATCAGCCCCAGGCTGCCTGCAGGTGCTGGGCCACAGGTGCTGGGCTGCCACAGGTGCCGGGCGGCCACAGCTGCTCCCTCCTCCCAGCAATGCATCCAAATGCTCCGCCCCCTCCTCCCCCCCCCGCCCACGGAGGACGTGGACTCAGGTGCTCAGTGTGCGCGCCTCACCTGGCAGGCGCAGGGGGCTGGTGTGAGCCGCACGAGAGCCCAACGTGCGGTCAGGCTCGCAGGAGCCACCCAGGGGCCAGCCGGTTGGTGCGGGGGTGGTGAGCACGAAGCCAGCTCCCTGGCTTGGCTTCAAGGTCGGGCCTTGGCTTGCTTCCAGGCTGGGTGTCCCCAGGTAAGGGCTGCTTCCCCGCGTCTCAGCCAAGTCAACAGGGCTATGGAGCTGTGTGTGTGTGGGGGGGATCTGGGCCGGGCCAGGCACCCCCGCTGGGGGGTGGATTTGCAAGTGGAGCTGAGGTCTCCCGGGCGGGCCGGCGTGTCTCCAGGCACAGCAGCCCCGCTCACCGTGCTCCTGAGCTCTCTAGGTCCTGATGCCACCTGGTCATCTCTGAGCAGGGCAATGTGGGAGGAGTGGGGGCCGGCGTGTCTCCAGGCACAGCAGCCCCGCTCACCGTGCTCCTGAGCTCTCTAGGTCCTGATGCCACCTGGTCGTCTCTGAGCAGGGCAACGTGGGAGGAGTGGGGGGTCTCCCGGGCCTCACCGCGCCCCCGCCCTGCCCTGTGTCAGTGCAGGGACTTCACGGCGCACACGGGCTACGAGGTGCTGCTGCAGCGGCTGCTGGATGGCAGGAAGATGTGCAAGGACGTGGAGGAGCTGCTGAGGCAGAGGTGAGCGGCGGGGAGCGAGGCGCCCCCACACCCCTGCTTTACAGAAGCCAGGGGGAGGCCTGCCCCTGCGCCGGTGCCTGGGTTTGGCCCATGGTTATTTCCAGGCCCCGGGGTGGGGCTGGCGGCTGGCGGCTGACGGCTGGTGTTCTGGGGGCCTGACAGTGCGTGCTTGGCTTTCGCAGGGCCCAGGCGGAGGAGCGTTATGGGAAGGAGTTGGTGCAGATCGCACGGAAGGCCGGCGGACAGACGGAGATCAAGTGAGCGCTCCCGCAGCCGCAGCCCTCGTTGGCCATCCTGGGCCTCAGACGGGGCGCAGGGCCTCCTGGGGCAGGGACGGGGTGGGGCACCCTCCTTGGAGCGCCGTGTGCAGGGAAGAAGCCCCAAGGGACTGGAGAGGCTGGAGGGCCCTGATCCCTGGGCGCCTGTGTGTGCCCTCTACCGGGCTCGGCCTGGCTCCCAGGGTGGATGTGCGGCCAGGACTTGGGGCTGGGGACACACTGGCTCCCGTGCCAGCTCTCCGCACGCCTGCTGTGTGACCTGGGCTGGCCACGGACACAGTGATGGAGCAATAGTGCAGCCCCTCCTCCTCGGGGCCATGTGGGTGTGGCTCGGGGTGGGGGCAGGGCTGTCTGAAGCTACTGGGCCTCCTTGTGGTCCGAGGCCCCCACAGACTGCAGGACAGGGCCCGGAGTGGCTGACCTCAGCAGAAGGGGATTGTCCTGGCCTGGCGCTGCTGCAGGGGACTGCTCCTGGAAGGCGCAGGTGCTCCTGGGCGAGGGCCAGGTGGGCGCCCCAACTTCTCCCCCTGCCCAGGGCCAGCAGCTGCCGTAGCAACCCCGTTCCTCACCCCTGCTTCCCTGGGGGTCAGGCCTGCAACGCGCCTGGCCGTGCCCAAGACACAGACCCGAGCGTACGACCCTGTTTCGAGACAGGGACCCTGGTGGGCCCCACTAGGAGCCAGAGCAGAGACGGAAGGGCTGGTGGGAGATTTAAAGCTGTGTAAGCCCAGGGAGACTCCTGTCCAGTGCCCAGAGGGGCCACGCTGTGTGGCTCTGGGCAAGATGCTCCACCTCTCTGAGTCAGTGCTCATCTGCCCGCTGCAGTGGGCTACCCTGTGGCTCCCTTAGGGTGCAGAGCAGGGCAGGGGGGCCTGTGGGACCTGGCTGGGGGAGGGGTGTGTGGGATTCCCTCCTGCCTGCGCCTCCCAGGCCAGCTGGGGAACATGGACTTTCCCAGAAAAAGGGGGTGGGCCCGTGGGAGGGGAGGCAGGGGGCTGCGGAGGTGGCCCGTGAGAGTTCCTCAGGGGGCCGTGAGTCACCAGGGACGGTGGCACGGAGGCTTGAGGTCACTCAGAGACCCAGGTGTGGGGGGGGCAGGAGCTGCAGAGGCTCAGTACCGTTTCTGAAGTGTGGAGGCCATGGGCTTGCATGGGGCAGGGTCTGAGCTGACGCAGGGTGGCCCTGGGGTGGTTACACCCTCTCCGAGACCCGGGTCCCTACCTGGGAGGCGCTGCTCCAGGCAGTCACAGACCCCACCTCGCAGGCATGGGGTCCTCACGGCTCACAGACCCCACCTCCTGGTGTGTGGCTGGGGGCCTGGCTGGGCAGCCCTGGCCATTTGCTTTGGGACCAGGGGAAACGGCACAGGGAGTTGGAGGCTGTGAGTAGGGGGTGGGGCTTTACTCCAGAGGCTGCACCCAGGCGGGGAGGGGCCTGGGGCCTGGGCTGGGGGTGCCAGGTGTGGGGGCTCGGCCATAGCATCAGAACCTGGGCGGCCCCACAGCCCAGCAGCCCCCAAGGCCTCAGAGCAGGAGGGGAGAGGCGTGGGGAAATCTGCACTGGGCGGCCAGAGGGGCAGGTGCAAGGGCGGAGCAGGGTGGGGGAGGCGCTTCTCGGGGAGGCAGGGTCTGGGGGTGCTCCTGCCGTAGGAGGAGGGGGGCAAGCCCAGGGCCACTGACAGCGCTGGAGCTGAACCCTCCACAGCTTCCCCCCCAGGGGCCCCAGCTCAGCTAACTGCACACAGTCGGTGCTCTGTAAGTGCTGCTGTGAGGCCACGCACCCTTCCGTTCTTCACCTGTGGGCCAGGCAGGCACTGTTTGCCCATGGAGTCCACGAGCACTTACACAGCGCCGACTGTGTGCCGTGTCCTGGACCGGGGTGTGTGTGTGTTGGGGGGGGGGGCGGGGAAGAATCCAGGAGTTAAACATAGATTAAAGGGTCCCCCTGTGGAGCAGGAGTCCAGCACGGTGAGGGGGTTCTCCGCCGTCAGCACGGCCTCTGAGACCACCCTCTCTCCGGCTGAGACCAGGTCCTGGTCCAACCTGGGGACCCTCTCCAGGGAGTGCGAGCAGTGACCATAGCCCCTGTGTCCTCATCTCCTGTGGACGCCTGTCCTGGCCCACGGGGAGGGGGCCCCACTGTCCCCAGGTCTGAGCGAGGTCTCAGCCCTAGGAGTGTGGGCAGGGGAAAGGCTGGGGGTGCGAGAGGCGACCCTAAATAGCCAAGGCAGCCTTGGGGGCTTCCATGGGGCGCATCCAGCCCGGGGAATGAGCCCCTCTCTCCCGCCATGGCTGTCCCCTGCCCTGGCATACATGCCCCTCCTGCTGCTGTGCCCGCCCCACCCCAGGCAGGGGGCTGGGAGCCCCGGGAAGCTGCCCCTGGTGGAGGAAGCGAGGCAGGCAGGGCCAGGCTGGCTCCTGGAGCCCCTGTGTGGTCGCCGGTGAGCGAGGGCAGCTGTTGGGGGGGGGGTGTTACCCTCGGGTGCTGAGGCACGTGGTGGGGGGTGGGCAGGGGATGTCCACGTGGCAGGCCTAGAGTGAGCACAGAATTCCGGGCTGAGCTCCCTGAGGGCCAAGTCAACGAGGTCAATGGGGTGTTGCGCATGGGGACGCTGGTGGTGGGTGACAGGAGGTGGAGACACAGGACCGGGAGGGGAGGCGGGCTGAGGGCGCCTGATGCTCCCCGAGTCGGAGGTTAAGGCTGCTCATGCCGGGAGCTGAGGCCGGGGCCGAGGGTGCTGACCCTGGGAGCAGGGGCGGGGCAGCGGCCCCGGCTGTCCCGGGCAGAGCGGGCACTGTATCTGTGCAGCTCCCAGGGTGCGGCAGGCCGGTGGGGACAGGAGTTTAAGGTGAGTGTGGGCTGTGGTCACCACCAGGACCGTGTCCAGGTCGGGGCAGAGAGGAGCGCCCACCTGGCCTTGCTGTGGGCTCCAGGGGGCCCCAGCTGCTCCCCCGCAGCACCCCCACCCTGAGCCCATGGGTCAAGGAGGGCGGCACTCAGCTGGGGTTGGGGTTGCCAAAGGCTTCAGAATGTGTGAAGCATTGAGGTGTTCCTGTTCCCAGGGGAGCGGGGATGGGGAATCAGCAGGTGCAAGGGCCCTGAGGCAAGAAGGTGACCAGAAGAGAGGCCTGGGGCCGTGGCCAGGGGACAGGGCTGACAGATGAGAAGCCAGGTGAAGGGGACAGGCAGTTGCTAGAAATGGCACTGGGAGATGGACCCATGGGAGCTTGGGAGGTAAGTCCTAGAAGGTGCTAGCAAAGAGGGAGGGGCCAGAGCCAGGACGGTGCCTGGGCTCCTGAGTGGAGGGCAGTGTCTTCCTGGGCTGAGGGTGGGGAGCACGCTGAGTGGGTGGGCTCCGTGAGCCATGACAGCCATGGGAAAGGCTGGGCAGGGGCTGAGGGGGTGCAAGAGGAGCCTGGGGGAGGAGAGGCTTGCTGGCCTGGTGAGATCTGACCAGGAGACCAGTGTATCTATTGGGAAAGAGATGGTAGGAGGTACAGGTGCTGGCTGGGCAGGGCCCCCCAAGCCTGGTCACTATATTCCTCTGGTCAGGAGGCCTGGCCTCGGCCACCTCTCTGACCTCGTTTTTCTTACCTGTAAAATGGGGCTAACAGGAAATTTGCTTGTGGGGATGAAATGTCCCGGGGCTGGAGTGCTCACCTGGAAGGGATGGGGGTGGGGCCTGAGCACCTGCACTTCTAGTGGGTGGTGCAGGGGGCTACACTTTGAAGCCACTGCTTCCCAGCCAGGTGCCCAGGTTTCCCCAAGTGTCCAAAAGCAAAGCCTGCCTTGCGGGGCTGCGCCGTCCTGCACCGGCGTCATGTGGCCACCAGGGGGCAGGCGAGCCGCTCCGGCAGCGAGCGTGGCCGCGCTTTGCCCCCAACCCTGCACTTCCTCCGGTCTCCTGCAGACTCCACGGCGGCGGGGATGGGGCCAGGGGCTGGGGGCCGGGAGCAGCCCTGGGTCCTGCTGCTGGCCTAGGCTCTGCCTCTGCCAAGAGGCTTCGCCCCGGGTCTGGGGGTGGTAGCTGGGCGGTGGGGGAGAGCCCCTCAGTGGGGCTGGGGTGAAACACGGGTTGGCAGCTTAGTCCAAAGTTGCAGCCAGAAGTAAATATTTGTATAGAAGCTATTTATTAGAGTACAAGTCCACCTGCTGGTCCACTCCCCAAATGCCCCCAAGGCCAGGAGCCAGGAACTCCCACGTGGGTGGCCACCTGCTTGGACCATCACCCCAGCCAAGGTGCTCTTTAGCAGGAAGCTGGGGTCAGGACTCGACCCCAGGCGCTCTGCTATGGGTGCTGGCATCCCACCCTTAGGCTTCAGATGGGGGGGGGGGGGCAAGCCTACCCTGCAGCAGGCCTTGTCTGGCTGAGCGCCACGCCACACCTGCTGTCCAGTACTCTGGGGGCCTTGCGGTTCCCCCAGGGAGAGCCCGGGGTGCGGGGCAGGCACGTGCTGACCTGTGCCTCTCTGCCCTACAGCTCCCTGAGGACGTCCTTTGAGTCCCTGAAGCAGCGTGAGTCCCCGCTGCCCCCAGCCGGGCCTGGGATGCCGAGAAGGGCGGCGGCGGTGGGGGCCGGGTGGGCGGGGGCGGCTGCGGCCCATGGGTCCGGGGTGGGGGCTGACACGCGTGCTTGGCCCTAGAAATGGAGAACGTGGGCAGCGCACACATCCAGCTGGCGCTGGCCCTGCGGGAGGAGCTGCGTGGCCTTGAGGCGTTCCGGGAGCGGCAGAAGGAGCACAGGAGGAAGGTGGGAGGGGTGAGGGGGGGGGCGCAGCACCCCTGCCGGAGCATGGAGCCCAGCAGATGCAGCCCTGGGGCTGGGGGTGACCCGGAGGAGGGTGGACGCTGCAGACCGGCTGTGCTGAGGGCAGGGGCCGGGAGGGAGGCGCCACCTCCCTGGGTGTCCTCCCGCTGGGCCCATGTGTCCCTGCCCAGCCACTTCTCTCGGGCCCTTACGTCCAATACCCCTGCTCTGGGAACTCACCCTGGAGCCTGGACCCCTGATCCCCCCAGAGCCATCCGCAGGAGCCACTGGCCTGGCCACCCCCTGGGCTGGGACCCCGTGCAGAGCAGGCCAGGGGCCCTGCAAAGCTCTTTGGGACGGTTTCCTGTCCCCCAGGCAGGTGTGTGCAGGGGCATCCACAGGCCCCAGCCCCGGGGCAGGTGGCATCCCCGGTTCCCCTCCCCCATGATGCCAGTGTCTCTGGCTGGGCCTTTTCTCCTCCACCCGCTCCAGCGGCCTGGAGCGTCTTGTCTGGGGCGGGTTAGTCATGGGAGCGTGCACACCACGTGGACACACGGATGAGGGGCTGTGTGCACCAGCACACCGGCATCTATGTCTCCGTGTGTGTGTGTGTGTGGGGGGGTGCCCAGCTACAGACCAAGTCCTGGCCAGGGTCTGCACCACGCACCCCCAGGCTCCTCACTGCCCTGGCTCTGGGAGGGGCTCCTGCCACCTTCCTCGGGGCCAGGAGGGGACACTGTGCTGCATCGCAGGCCCCCTGACCTCTGGGGGAGTGTCCTGAGGCCGCGCCCCCTGCTCAGAGCCCCCTGTCGCCCGCAGTACGAGGCCGTCATGGACCGTGTCCAGAAGAGCAAGCTGCTGTTCTACAAGAGGGCCATGGAGGTGAGCGCGGGCGGCGGTAGGCACGGGGGGGGGGGGGGGGGGAGGAGCCTGGGGCCTGGGGCTGGACGTGCTCTGCCCAGCACCACGTGGGCCATGGAGGTGAGTGTGGGCGGCGGTAGGCACAGGGGGGAGCCCGGGGCCTGGGGCTGGACGTGCTCTGCCCAGCACCACGTGGGCCATGGAGGTGAGTGTGGGCGGCGGTAGGTACGGGCGGGGGAGCCCGGGGCCTGGGGCTGGACGTGCTCTGCCCAGCACCACGTGGGCCATGGAGGTGAGTGTGGGCGGCGGTAGGCACTGGGGGGAGCCCGGGGCCTGGGGCTGGACGTCCTCTGCCCAGCACCACATGCCTGGGTGCGTGCCAGTCCCACCCCCAGCCGAGGCCCCGGGAGGGATGCATCCCCCTCCCACCCCTCCGACATGCAACAGTGAGGTTAAGCTCAGGGGTCCCTGGGGAGCACCGTGCAGCCCCCAAGTCCTGCCTGTGCACCCCCAGTCCAAGAAGACGTATGAGCAGAAGTGCCGGGACGCCGACGACGCCGAGCAGGCCTTTGAGCGTGTCAGCGCCCAGGGCCACCAGAAGCAGGTGGAGAAGGTGTGTGGGGCCACAGGGGCGGGGTCTGTGCCTGGGACATGCCTGCTGCCCCCACCCCCCCATCAGCTCTCGGTGCCCCGCTGTGGAACCTCCTGGCAGGGACCCAGTCCCCAGAGCAGGCCCGCTGGGCCTTGGAGGGGCAGGCACGTGGGACGGGCAGCGGGGGCTCAGCCCTGCCTGTGTCTCCTCAGAGCCAGAACAAAGCCCGGCAGTGCAAGGACGCGGCCACTGAGGCAGGTATGTGAGCCCTGCACCCCCACCCCCCGCACACCCCTGCTGGGAGCCGCTGGTTGGCCCTGGGGGGTGGCCATCACCAGCCCTTCAATAACAGGAGGAAGTGGAGGCACAGGAGATGCAATGCTTTGCCCAGGGGCCCACAGCCAAGTCCCTAGGAGGCAGACGCCCTCCCCTCCCCTCCCCGGGTCAGGACCTCCCCAGCACGCCCATTGCTCCCGGGAGCTGTGGGAGGTCAAGACCCCAGCCCAGACCTCCTGATGGTCCCTGGGGCCCTTTCTGGGCCTCGAGGGCGGGCAGCGCTGATGGGCAGCCGGCCCGTGGGGGGTGGGGGGGTGGCCCGCAGGCCCCAGCTCCGGGCACCTGTGCTTTCAGAGCGCCTGTACCGCCAGAGCATCGAGCAGCTGGAGAAGGTGCGGGGCGAGTGGGAGCAGGAGCACCGGACCACCTGCGAGGTAGGGACGGGCACCGGCAGGGTGGGTATCCCTCACGCATTCACCCGGGCCTCAGGGCCAGGGTCCTGCGCTCCCCACGGGCCCTTCCCGGGCAGCGTGTGGCTGGCCTGGGCCGTCCCGCAGCCCTGCTCACTGCCCGCCCGCCCGCCGCCCACAGGCCTTCCAGCTGCAGGAAGCCGACCGGCTGACGATCCTGCGCAACGCCCTGTGGGTGCACTGCAACCAGCTCTCCATGCAGTGCGTCAAGGACGACGAGGTGCGGGGCGGCCCCCACCCCGAGCCGGCATGCATGGGGAGGCCCCTGCAAGGGTGGGGGTCGGGGCACCCCGGCCCACGCCTCTGCTCCCCCCGCCCCCAGCTCTACGAGGAAGTGCGGCTGACGCTGGAGAGCTGCAGCGTAGACGCCGACATGGACGGCTTCATCCAGGCCAAGAGCACGGGCACCGAGCCCCCAGGTGAGGCCCGGCCCAGGCACCGTGGCCTCTGGGTCCAGTGTCAGCACAGGGCTGGGGGGCTCCCAGGCCAGGGGACGGGAACGGCAGGGTCGCCGGGCTGCATCCCTGAAGCAGGGGAACAGCCCCCCCCACCTGGTACACACACACACTCACCCACCCACCCCAGAACGGGATGGAGGAGGGCAGCGGGGGTGGCTGGGCAGGCCCCCCCCCCGCCTCACCGTCCTCCATCCCCAGCTCCGGTGCCCTATCAGAACTACTACGACCGGGAGGCCTCCCCGGCAGGCGGGAGCCCCGGCGTGCCACCATCCTGCGGCATGATTAAGAGGTGAGTCTGTGCCCAGTGTGCGTGCTGGACACTCCGCAGGGACAAATCCTCAGTCCTGCCACCTGGAGCCCAGGACTGTGCTCAGACCCCGAGGGAGCCCCTGCCGGCCTCCTGGTCCCATGGGCCCAGCTGCTAGCCAGGGCGGGCACCCTGGACTGCAGGCTGCAGTGGCTGCTGAAGCATCTGGCCCACAAGCTATGCTTGGAGACTCCCCTAGGCCTCCCAGGCCCCTCCCTGGCCTGCTGGAGCCAGGCACTGAGGCAGGACCCCCAGGGCCGAGGACCCGCCCTGCTCAGGTCTCGGGCTTTGACAGGGACAACCCAGTAGGGGATCTGCCACCTGCTCAGGGAGCCACTCCTCCAGGGCCAGGGGCTCCTGCAGCCCCCACGGCTGGTGGGCATGGAGGCTCACTTGGGTGGCGTTACAGGTGGGCAGGGTGACTGGGAGGGACAGGCTGCGCCCTGCCCTGCCTCCTGTTCCCTGCGAGGCCACTGTGCTGAGTGCTGAGGGGTGTAGGTGGTGTATAGCACCTGTGTACCCCCTTGTGTGGGGATCCCCTCGGCATAGTGGCCTGGCAGAGGGGAACCTGACCATTCTCCATGCAGGGAGCAGGTGCCGAGAAGGGGAGGGTACCCCTGGGGCTCAGTGGTTCTTGGAGCCTCAGGGGGCTCTGCCTGGTCCCTTCCCAGAGGTCCCTTAGGCCTGGGTGAAGACCCCCACAGTCCTCTCTGCCCCCAGGTTCTCCGGGCTGCTGCACGGAAGTCCCAAGGCCACATCATCGGCAGCTCCTGCTGGTAACCGGGGTGACCCGAGGGGAGACGGGCCAATCCCTTGAGAAAGGCTGGGCTCCGGGTTTCACCTGCTCCTATTCCTGGTCCCAGAGCCCCTGAGCACCACCCCTGAGGTGAAGGAGGGGGTCTACGCGGCCATCGATGTGAAGGAGCCGCCAGGAAACGCCACCGCACCAGCCCGGGAGTACCGGGCCCTCTACGACTACACGGCACAGGTGAGGCCCTGCCCTGGAGGACGTGTGCTGGGCAGAGGGCGGCACCCTGCGGCCATGTGCTCCCATCTGGACACCTGCATGCACGTGCCGTCCACACCCACTGGGCGCCCTGTGCCAGTGTCTGAGGGCTGGGGCTCACTTCCTGTCTGTGGTCAGGCAGCTGCAGGCCGCTGCGCCAAGCGCCTGCGGGTGTCCAGTCTGGCCCCCTCTCCACTTCAAGCAGAGAGCACAGGCAGACCCCGGCCCTGCCTGGCCTCAGGCTGTGGTTCAGGCATCAGGCTCCCACAGCTGCCGTGGCTGCTCTGGGCTCACGGCAGAGGGGATGGAGTGGGTGCCCTGCTCAGTGTGTAAGGCAGAGTGGACAAGGCAGGCCGTGAGGACCCCGGGGGTGCTCCCCCCACCCCCGTAGGTAGAGAGGCCGAGACAGACCCCCGTGCACTGCCAGAGCACAGCCAGCCTCACTCCCGTTCAATCTCTTGCCCAGAACTCTGACGAGCTGGATATCTCTGCGGGCGACGTCCTGGAGGTCATCCTGGAGGGGGAGGACGGCTGGTGGACAGTGGAGCGGAACGGGCAGCGTGGCTTCGTCCCGGGGTCCTACCTGGAGCAGCTCTGAGGGAGGGGAATAAAGGCGTGCACACTGCTTCCCTGGTCTGTGGGGCCCCTCTGTCCTCCTCCTGCCCCAGGGCAGAGCCTGGTGCCTGTCACTGCCAGCCGCGGGGGCGGGGGACACCCAGACAGGAGCCAGCAGGTGCAAGCGGTCCCCACCCTCCCCCAGTGCAACACCAGCAGGGCTCCCGTGCCCACGCAGGCTGCGCCACAGCCCTCCCGGCCAGCCGCCACCTCTCACCCAGCACACTGACCTGCCTAGGAAGGGGGTGGTCCTCTGGGTTGGACACCAATGCCCGTGTCTGCACCACGTGAGCTGGGGCCTAGGCCCACCGTCTGTGGTGTCACCATGGCCGCACAGTGGGCAGGCCCGCTGCGAAGGATGCCGACAGCCGTTCTTCCTGAAGCGTCAGCTCCCTCAACACAGCCAGCCGGACACGCGTGCTCGGAGGACGTGCGCCCTGCTGGTGGGCCTCGCCCCCGAGACGTGGCTACGCCAGAGCTCTCCCCTCAGCTCCAGCCGAGTCACTCGGGAGATCGTCCATCTGCTGGCGCACTCGCCGACTGCCTGTGGTGCAGGGCTGGGCCACACCGGGCCAGCAGCCCTGCCTGCTCGCGGCCCTGAGCCCTCGCCCTCGCCCGCTGCCTCTCAGGGTGTGCGTCCGCAGGAAGCTGGACGGACGGGACGCAGAGGTGGGACTCGACTCCAGACAGATCCGGGATGTGTGGGTCCCAATGGGGGCTTGGCCACTGCACCACAAGGCCTGCCCACACCCACGATGTCCTGACGCTGCCCTTGATAACGGGGCGTGAGTGCGGAGAGGAGTGCTCTCAGAGCTGTCACCCCGGAGGGGCAGACATGCTAGCCCTCAGATCCGGGCGGGAGGGGGTGACAGGCGTCTGAGCCGAGCCTGGGGGAGGGGCAGGTCCCCAGGGACGGCCCAGCAGGTGGCTCACGTGCCTGCAGCCAGGGTGGCAGAGGGGAGCAGGTTTCGGTGCCATCTCTCGTGAAGTCCCGGCATCTTGTCTGAGCGTTGCACACCGCTGCACAGATGTTGAGGCCCGTGGCCTAGATGTTACCAGTCATTCTGACAGGAGCCGCAGTGTGGCGGCCCCGGAGGCGGCGGTAACAAGTGTGCGCTGACCGACAGCGCCTCTGCTCCAGCCATGCAGGCAGCCCCGGGTCCCAGCTTGTACCAGGGAGGGGCCCCACACACGGAGCTGAGTGGGTGCCCTGCCCCTGCGGCTTCTCCCTTCCCCTGTCGTGGCTAGTAGCAGCAGCTCCTGACAGCTGTGGTTACATCAGCTCCAGCAGCCCCACAGGGTCACCTGCTCGCTCTGGGGCAACCCGATGTCTGCCTGGCCACCCTCCTGCAGGTCCCAGGGCCAGGCGGGGGCAAGCATCCTCACGGCTGGTCAGGGCCCCAGCCACACAGCTTCCGGAAGTGCTCAGCAGAGCCCCTGGGGACCCCACTTCAGGCCTGGGGTTCACAGGGAGCCAGCAGTGGCGCCCATCCTGGCCGCACAACACAATCTCATGAGAAGCCTTTACACGTGCTAAGCTCTGGGCCCTCTCCCAACCTGTGGATTCTGACGGGCAGCCGGGCCCAGGCACCTCCTGGCTACCGTGTTCTTCAGCTACAAATCTTACACACACACACACACGCACGGGCTCCGATACCACACGTCCCCACACCACAGTGCCCTGTTTTCTACCCCTGTGCCACTTTCTTCACAAACGCACACCCAGCAGCTCCCACCGGGCCCTCGGGGGTGACGTGCGCAGTCCCCAGCAGCGTGAGGCACCGAGGCACAAAGACTCCAGGGAGCACGAGCCCACAGGAAACCAGACCCACAGACCCCAACAAGCAGCAGCTCCTCCACGCCCACACACACCGGTGGGGAATGACTGGGAGACGACACGACTCCGGCCCCCAGAGCGGGGGTTCACAGGAAGTTTCCTGTAACAACCCCCAACAGCCTATCACACGGGGCAGAGTGAAAGCAGCTGCAAGAATACCATGGGCCCAGCCGACGGCTCAGCCCCTGCTCCTATGGGCCCAGCCGACGGGTCAGTCCCCACTCCTGCCTCCCGGGCTGGGAGAGGTGAAGGCGGCCCACACCCACGCGTCATCACCAAGGGTTGAGGGAACGACACCCTCCTAGTCCGCTGGTGGCACCTGTCCTGGTGCACTCGTTCTGGAAAGCAACTCGGTTTACCTACGAAAACTTGAGCAAGTGCCCTCTGGTCGGGGTGAATCCACTACAAGACTCCAGCCCACGCAGCACGGGTGACGGAGACGGCCTAGGAGTTGGAGGAGCCTGCGCGGCACCGGGAGCCTTGGGAATTCCACCTCGGGGGTTTACAAATGACAGGTGCCGCTGGGATGTGTCTGCTTGCCACAGTCCAGCCACCGTGCCCTGGTTACCCACGGCACAGAAACACCTGCGGAGGGCCCCACCCCAACTGCTGTAGACAGAAAAGGTGTGGAATGAGTCACATGCCAGCAAAAACCCAAACCCTCACTCACCACCACCTCTGTTTCTGTATGGCGAGGTCTTCAAAAACTTCATGGAAAATGTGGCGTTCTGAGAAACCTACGCATGGATCACAATTTTTTAAGCAAGATTTGTTTAGGGGGCCGGCGTTTGATAGTGGGTTAAGCCACTGCCTGTGAATCCAGCACCCGCTGTGAGCGTGGGCCCTGGCTGTCCGGCTTCTGGGGAGGTTATGATTTCAGTCTGGACCAGCCCCAGGCACTGTGGCCATTCGGGGGGGAACCAGCAGGAGGGAGATCTCTCTGTCTCTGTCACTCTGCCTTGCAAATAAGTAAATCATATAAAAAATTTTTAAGAATGAGCTTCCATCCACTGGTTCACCCTCCAAAGGGCTGCAGCGGCTGAGGCTGGGCCGGGAGCCAGGTCCCCCACATGGGGGCAGGGGCCCCAGCCCTCAAGCCATCTCCCGCTGCTTTCCAAGGCACATTAGTGGGGAGCTGGTCCTGAGTGGAGCAGCAGGGACTTGAGCCATTGCTCCGACATGGGATGCCAGGATTGTGGGCAGTGGCTTAACTTGAGCCACACTGCTGTTTTACACCAAATAAACTACATTTAATTCCACTTCCCATGAACCTCCTGCAATACCCTCCCAGCTGCAGAGAACAGTCTGGCAGGATCCCCACGGCTGGGCCTGTAGGCTCTCCGTTCTTCACAGACATCTGTGTTACTTACAATTCTTAAAGCACCAGTTACTTTTTGTTAAAAAACGAACACATTTTAAGACACAAACCAATTCTGTGCATCAACAGGGCAGGAAGCAGAGGCGGCCCAGTGGCAACGAGAGCCCAGCAGAGAAAGGGATCCCAGAGCTGGGCCCCCCAGGGCTGGGCCAGGGAGAGTGACAGTGAGCGTGCCCCCTGTGCACTGCTCCAGGCCGCAGCAGGGCCCCGAATGGCCCCCAAGCCGGCCAGTATCTGCAGAAGAAATGGACAGCGATGGCCTCCAATGTGCTGACGACACGGGCCGTATAAAAAGTGAGAGGCCTGGAGAGCCGCTGTCGCCACCAGTGCAGACAGGCGGGCCGGAGCGGTGCCCTCTGCTACAGCCGGGGCCCCAGGGGACACACGAGCCCCAGGCCCCGGAGAGGCTGGGCGTGCTGGGTACTCACCCTCCCTTGTCGGTCCCGCGGCAGCGCTGCAGGAGGCGGGGTTCTGTCTCATCGCCTTCCACCTGGCCCGGCTCCCGCGGCATTCTCCACAGAGGTGGACACCTCAGGGAAAGCCCTCTCCCACGCAGGGTGGGTGGGCAGTGCGCCCCTGTGGCAGCCACAGGGCCCCTTCCCTCCCTGTCTTCTCTCTCACAGGGCCCCTTCGCACAGCTAGTGACTGTCTACACTAACACGTTCCCGCTCCCCTCACCAGATGGGGTGATCAGAACCAACAGTGCCCCAGGGGCCCTCCCAGGAGACGCGGGGACCACAACATAGGCGGGGTCTAACCAAGAGGAGCACCCAGAGACCCTGGGCAAGCAGAAAGAAGGGAACGTCAGAGCGAGACAGACCCAGGAGCCCTGCCCCTTCTCGGCGGTCGGCATGCTGAACGTGGGCTCTGCAGTGTGGCTGTCACACAGGATCGCTGTTCTCAGCAAAGAGCCCCTCCAGTATCAGAGGTCAAAGGCCACGCCTGACCCATGGGAGGGGGGAGCACCTCTGATGACACAGATGACCAGTGGCCGAGGCGTCCGCAGGTGTGTGGGAAAGGCTATTCGGGCCTTGCAGCGTCTCTGCGGGTCTGGAGTTATTTCCTAACAAAAGCGACAGGAAGCCCCGGGGACTCCCATGGTGTAGACGGGGTGGGAGGGTGGCAAGTGCTGGCACAGCGGGAGAGCGCTCTCAACACACCTCGGACCCCATGGCGCTTCTGCCCCTCGAGACGACGAGCCGGGGACAGGGGCCCACGGGCGTGCACACTCCTGGTCTCAGCGACACGTGCGAGGCAGGGTCAGAGAGGGCGGGCGGGCGCAGGAGCTAAACACGGCCTGTGGCTGGCAGGGCCAGACGGTTTAGCTGGTTTAACCCGGCTGATCTGGTGCTGGCAGGGCACAGAAGCCGCTCTCCCCAGGGCGAGGAAAGGCACGCGGCAAGCTCAAGGCGTGGGCGGCCTTGATGCGTTTCCCCAAAGGACCTCACGCTTAGGAGCTCGGCTGCGTCGTGCAGCGGGGCGCGCACCCAGCGCCACAGTCCAGTCCCAGAACAACGCACGTGACCAGAAGCCAGGGGAGGGGTGGCCGTGCAAGGTCACCAACACCCCTGCCCACCGGGCAGCAGGTGGGAACAAGGGGTGGGCAGGGCTGGGCCATCAGACCCCCTGCAGCTCTCTGACGCCACGAAGGCTCTGGTCACTTCCAATCTGAACAGGGGCCGATTTTTACTCCTCTCCCATGTTCCCGTCCCAGGAGGGAGAGAACCTGCGTGATATTTGGGCATCTCAAGTCAGTGAGTCCGACACAGCAGGAGCTCCTGCCACCAGATGTGGCCCTACCTGCTCCCTCTGTGACGTCCCCAGCTGAGCGAGCCCGTGACCCAGGACTGGTCCTGGCTGCTCTGTCCCACACCTGGTTGGTGCCCATGGTTTGTCTTTCCCAACAGCCGGCTGCTCCTCACTGCCTCCACCAACCGTGCCCACTTCATGCCCAACGCACGCATGATCACCGCACAAACCCAGCCTCGGCCCCCCGGCCTCACAGGTGGTCTGCCTGCACCACCACGTTCCAAGCCTGCAATCACATTTGAGCTCCACAGGGCGCCCGGGCTTGGCCACTTCTCCCACTCTTCCCTGCTGTGTGCTCTCGGCCGCAGCCTCCGGCAGGGGCCCTGGCCTCTTCAGGCCCCTCCCTGGGTGCAATTACCACCTGGCGCCCGGCGGTGGCCTGGTACCTGCAGCACACCCTGCACTGGGAGCTGCTGTGGGCTCCTGAAGGCCAGGGCCGGGCAGCCTGGCAGCAGACACGAGACACACGACCACAGACTGCACAGACAGGCGCTGGACACCGCACGCTGCCAGCCGTGCCCCGTAACAAACACCGCACGCTGAGGGCTGACACGGAGTTTATTGGGTTAGTTTCCTATGTACAACCAGGAGCACATCTACATCCTACTCTGCTGGTCTACACGGTGTGTTCTCTCTGGCGAGTTGAGCTCACATCCCACTAGTCCTTGGGCACAGCGGTGCGCACCGGGCCCCGCCAGGCCAGCGCTGATGGAAACCACTGCTCTCAGGTCAGTCTCTGACGCTGGCGGTGAACCAAGGTACACACTGTATGACCCTAACATCTACGATAGCCATTTTGTACAGCTGCTATCTTACTGGACTACAGAATATATTTTTTAAAAGGACACCAGTGAGGGGCACTGACCGGTGTGAATTTTAACCAGACAGCTGGCTTCCTCCCCCTCCCCCCACAAACCTTTGGCCAAGTGTTCTCCACTGTGAAGAACAAAAGGACCCAGCGACGCCCCAGCACCTGCCCCACCGCGGCTCAGAGGCTCCAGAAGCAGGCCCTCACCCTCCTCTAATTCTGCTGTACTATGTGACTTGCAAACAGTTCTGAAATTAGAACATTTACCACCGTGCTTAAAACCGAGGGGCGTGGAGAGTCAGCTAGAACAAGGGGGGACTCAGGAGGGCGGGTGGAGGTGGGTACGTGCCAAGCCGAGCGCCCCATCCCACACCAGGGCACGTCTCTCCACCAGATGACCCGCGCAATCCCCCTCCGATCACCACGGCCACCTCGCCTGGGCCGAGCTGTCTACTATGCGTAGGTGCCGCCAGTGAGGAGGAGCTCGTAGGCAGGGTCTCTGCTCCGTCGGCACAGCACGATACATGCACACAGCATGCCCAGCAGCTGCGGGAAGAAAACAAGGGGGAAGGCTGAGAACCATCTGACACGGCAAGCTGCACTTCTTTGTTGGCAACAGAGCTATAAGTTCAATGGCCGGGGACGGTGTTGTGGTATAGTGGGTAAAGCCGCCGCCTGCAGTGCTGGTATCCTGTATGGATGCCGGTTCGAGCCCTGGCTGCTCCACTTCCAATCCAGCATTCCTACTAATGCATCTGGGAAAGCAACAGAAGATGGCCCAAGTGCTTGGGCCCCTGCACCTGTGTGGGAGACCTGGAGGAAGCTCCTGGCTCCTGGCTTTGGATAGGCACAGCTCTGGCCGTTGTGGCCACCTAGGGAGCAAACCAGCAGATGGAAGACCTCCCTCCCTCTCTCTCTGCCTTTCAAATAAATCACTCTTAAAAAAAAAAAAAAAGTTCAATGACCGGAAATCACCAGAGTCGTGACCAGTGACAGAAGGGCTCTCTTGGGAACCGTGAAGCCAGCAGAAACACGGGCTCCATTACTGATACGCCGCTCTCTCCGGCACCGCTAGTGTGGGTGGGTTCTTGGCACAGCAGTCAAGATGTCATTTACAGGGCCGGCGCTGTGGCGCAGCGGGTAAAGCCGCTGTCTGCAGTGCCGGCATCCCATATGGGCACCGGTTTGAGACCCAGCCGCTCCACTTCCGATCTCAGCTCTCTGGGAAAGCAGCAGAAGACGGCCCAAGTCCTTGGGCCCTTGCAACCGTATGGGAGACCCAGAGGAAGCTCCTGGCTTCAGATCAGTGCAGCTTTGGCCATTGCACCCAACTAGGGAGTGAACCAGTGGATGGAAGACCTCTCTCTCTCCCTCTCCTTCCCTCTCTAGGTAACTCTTTCTAATAAATAAATAAATTTTTTTTTTATAAAGATGTCATTGGGGTTGGCTTTGCAAGACAGTGGGTTAAGCTGCCACCTGCCACGCCATCATCCCATATCAGAGCTCCACTCGAGTCCTGACTGCACTGCATCGAATCCAGCTCCCTGCTGATGTGCCTGGGAATATAGCCCGAGCACCTGGGACAACGTCAACCATGTGGCAGAACTGGGTGGCGTTCTGGGCTTCTGGCCGTTGTAGGGATTTGGGGGTGAACTGGCTGTGGATCAGCACTGCACATCTACAAGACACGGGCCCTGAGGAACTGAGTCCAGAGACCTCTCCCGCTGTGATCACAGGTGCACGCCATCTACGATGACCACAATCACAGCAAAACGCAAGGTACAGCCCTGCACCCAGAAGCTGCTATTCGCTTTAACACAGCCCTGAACACCCACGGGCTTACAGCAGCACCAACTCCCTGGGAAGCAGACGTGGGAGCCGGCACGGGTCTGCTCAAGACCATGGCCGAGACCGGCAAGGAGGCCAACCGCCGACGAATCTGTATCAGCTAAAAACTATGTATCAAATAAGCCTTCTTAATTCAAAAAGCTACCAAGAAGTCAGTAATAATTAAGATGGATTTTCCTCCAATGTGGTATAGACACAAGAGAAAGGCACTCAGTCATAAAGAAGAACAAAGTCCTGTCATTTGCAGCAAAACGGACAGAACTAGAAGACATTACACGACGTGAAATAAGCCGGGCACACACAGACAGCACCCACTGTCTCTGCAAAACGTGTATGTGTCGGCTGCAAACGGCGATCACCTCAGGGAAGAAGGAGAGCAGAGGGCCAGAGGCTGGGGAGG
Source organism: Lepus europaeus (assembly GCF_033115175.1). NCBI lineage: Eukaryota > Metazoa > Chordata > Mammalia > Lagomorpha > Leporidae > Lepus > Lepus europaeus. Next base: position 112,003,899 of record NC_084837.1, read on the forward strand.
CGGTGGGAGAGAGGGAGACTGGGTGACAGCGACCAAAAATACAGAAAGGAGGAGTCGGGGCTGGCGCTGTGGCGTAGCGGGTAAAACCACGGCCTGCGACACTGGCATCCCAGATGGGCGCCGGTTTGTGTCCCGGCTGCTCCACTTCCCATCCAGCTCCCTGCTAATGACCTGGGAAAGCAACAACGAAGCACACGTGTTTAGGCCCCGACATCTATGTGGGAGACCTGGATGAAGCTCCTGGTTTTGGCCTGACCCAGTGCAGGCCACTGCAGCCATCTGGGAAGTGAACCAGAGGATGGAAGATCTGTGTCTCTTCTTCTAACTCTTTCAAAGTAAATAAGTAAATTTTAAAAAACAAACAAATATAAAGAGAGGAGGAGTCGGTGCCGGCGGTGACTTCAGCTCACAGGCCCCGAACACAGATGTGCAGTGTTCACAGACGGAAACACTAAGCACCCTGATCTGATCCTTACACACCGTATGCACACACTGAATTACCGCACTGTGCTCATGGAAGGGTACTATGCTATGTCAATCAAGACATTTCTAGAATGATTCTCCTCACATCAGGAAACAAGCAACAAAACCGGAGCCACTCAAGAGTGAGTTTCTCATACTTTGACAGAAGCAGGCTTCTCTTTAGCTCCCTCCGGTGGTGCGCTCCCTCCGATGGTGCGATGGTGCATTCCCTCCGGTGGTGCGCTCCCTCCAGTGGTGCGCTCCCTCCGGTGGTGTGCTCCCTCCGGTGGTGCGCTCCCTCCAGTGGTGCGCTCTCTCCCTCCAATGGTGCGCTCCCTCCAGTGGTGCGCTCCCTCCGATGGTCCGATGGTGCATTCCCTCCGGTGGTGCGCTCCCTCCGATGGTGCGATGGTGAGCCCCCTCCGATGGTGCGCCCCCTCCGATGGTGGCTCCCTCCGATGGTGCGCTCCCTCCGATGGTGGCTCCCTCCAGTGGTGCGCTCCCTCCGATGGTGCGCTCCCTCCAGTGGTGCGCTCCCTCCGGTGGTGCGCTCCCTCCGATGGTGCGCTCCCTCCGATGGTGCGCTCCGTCCAGTGGTGCGCTCCCTCCGATGGTGCGCTCCCTCCAGTGGTACGCTCCCTCCAGTGGTGCGCTCCCTCCAGTGGTGCGCTCCCTCCAGTGGTGCGCTCCCTCCGATGGTGCGCTCCCTCCAGTGGTGCGCTCCCTCCGATGGTGCGCTCCCTCCGATGGTGCGCTCCGTCCAGTGGTGCGCTCCCTCCGGTGGTGCGCTCCCTCCAGTGGTACGCTCCCTCCAGTGGTGCGCTCCCTCCGATGGTGCGCTCCCTCCGATGGTGCGCTCCCTCCGATGGTGCGCTCCCTCCGGTGGTGCGCTCCCTCCGGTGGTGCGCTCCCTCCGATGGTGCGCTCCCTCCGATGGTGCGCTCCCTCCGATGGTGCGCTCCCTCCAGTGGTGCACTCCCTCCTTGGTGCGCTCCCTCCGATGGTGGCTCCCTCCAGTGGTGCGCTCCCTCCGGTGGTGCGCTCCCTCCGATGGTGCGCTCCCTCCAGTGGTGCGCTCCCTCCGATGGTGCGCTCCCTCCGATGGTGCGCTCCCTCCAGTGGTGCGCTCCCTCCAGTGGTGCGCTCCCTCCGATGGTGCGCTCCCTCCGATGGTGCGCTCCCTCCAGTGGTGCGCTCCCTCCGATGGTGCGCTCCCTCCAGTGGTGCACTCCCTCCTTGGTGCGCTCCCTCCGATGGTGGCTCCCTCCAGTGGTGCGCTCCCTCCAGTGGTGCGCTCCCTCCAGTGGTGCGCTCCCTCCGATGGTGCGCTTCCTCCGATGGTGCGCTTCCTCCGATGGTGCGCTCCCTCCAATGGTGTGCTCGCCAGACGCCTGCCAGACCCCCCCAGCTGGGGGCCAGGAGAGCGACCCAGGTCTCTTAATGCTCAGTATTGTGATTAGAAGCAGATCTCAAATGGAGTCAGCCAGGGTTCAAGCCTCTGCTGTGGCTTTCTGTGTGATGGTCCACAGTCCTATTATCCTTGTTTTTTCCAATTTCTATGGCAAAAGAGAAACTGGAGACTCTCCAAGTGTCCTTTCTAGCTTCAGACTTCGCTACCAGGATTGTGTGCAGCACAAACGCTCACTGATGCAGGAGCTACTGCTGCCTGCCTTTTGTCTTTTACACCTGGGGCACTCATCTACTTCTGATCTTGGATAACAAAAGCTTGGACCATTTCTAGATACTTCCAAGTCCTTGGGTCCCTGCACCCGCGTGGGAAGACCTGGAGGAAGCTCCTGGCTCCTGGCTTCGGACTGGCTCAGCTCTGGCCGTTGTGGCCACCTGGGGAGTGAACCAGCAGATGGAAGAAGACCTCTCTCTCTCTGCCTCTCCTTCTCTCTCTGTGTAACTCTTTCAAGTGAAATAAATCTTTCAAAAAAATCATTTTTTCCCTTAAAACTACAGGTTTTTAATTTTCAGAAATCTTGAACTAGTGAGAGCTGTGAAGCCCTCACTTAGTTTTGCTGAACTGAAAACATCGAATCCTTATCAACTATTAAGTCGGTGTAATATAAATATAAAACGTGTATGGCATGCCTGTGGCTTACTTACATTAAGAACTGGTTAAACTATGTTTTAGCTCCCACTGCAAAGATGTAAGGAAGAAACAGCCGGCTGCCGCTCGCAGCTTCCCCGGACGCAGGGCAGAGCTGAGGCGCAGGCCCCTCCGTCTGCGTACCCGCGGTGCGCACCCCAGGACCAGCAGCAGCAGGCACTTCCGCAGCTCTGCGCTGCCTGGACGTGGCTGCACTGAGGTCGTTAAGAACACACAGATCACGGCTCCGCTTGGGGAAAGACCTCCTCACGCCTCACTGTCTCAGCCAAATGCGGGTCTACAGAGATGATCAGGATATGAGAGACACTCCTGCTGAGCCAAGAACAGAAGGGAGAGGGCAGGGGCCACAGCAAGCACGGAGCCAGGCTTCCGTGAGTCATTTCAGAGCTGTCTGAACACCAGCGAAGTCAATAACCACCCAGGAAACATACCAGGCTCTGTTCAAACATACAGAGAGCAGGCAAGCCAAGCAACGTCCACTTCAACCAGCAAACGTGGGTCTTAATCTAACAACGAACAGACACCTACACCTTTCTTGAAATAGCTTCTCTCGACCTGAAGCCCACCGCAAGAACTGAAAGCCCCTCGGAAAACTAGATCTGGCGCACAGGACGTCCAAACAGCCGTTCTGAGCGGTGAGCGGGCCGCGCCCACTCAGACAACAGGGAAGCGCACAGACTGTCTGAGACGGCTGTCCTTCTTGTCTGTTTTCAGGTGGGCGTGAGGGAGAAGCCGTGCTGTCTGTCCGGGGAAGGGGCCGGAAGCAGACAATGTGTCGGTGACGCTGGTGGTGTCCAGCGCACTACCACTGGAGGAAGAGAGCTGTTCTCCCCGGCCGGAGCCGGGAACCAACAACAGACAGCTCACTCCTGCGGGCCAAGAGAGACGTGGACCCTGGACGCTCGTCCGTCTGAAACCAAGTCCACGTACACACAAGAGGCCAGAACCTCAGTTTTTCCTGGAAAGCGACACAACGGTATCTTTATGCTAACAGACAAGTGTTGCAGCAATTCCTGATCGAGGTGTGTGAATACATAAAACCCTCGAGAGGAAAACAACTAGGAGGAGAAACAGCACTGGAACGAAGGCTGTCCATTCTCAAACTGAAAGAAAACTGTGATTTTTAAAACCGTTTTCAAGTTCTGGGGCCCCAAAATGCACTGTGACGACAGTATGCGCTCTCCACAGGCCATCAGTGATCAAGGCAGAGAGGCCCTCACGTGTGGCCCCACCCCCGGCCGGCATCTGGACACCATGCTGGTCCAGGTGGCTGCGCCCTCAGCCCTCCCCAGTCACCTCCCTAGACACAGGCCTGTGGACACGGCAGCGAGAGGCAGCGGGGCCTACCTGGATGGCTGCGAACGCCAGCGCCGCCCAGATGACGTGCATCATGATCTCCTGCAGCTTCTTCACCACCAGGGCCTCACACCCCTGCAACACAGGCACCCTCGTCACAGGTCGCTCTGCAACCCAGGGCCTCACACCTCACACCCCTGCAACACAGGCACCCTCGTCACAGGTCTCTACAACACAGGGCCTCACACCTCACACCCCTGCAACACAGGCACCCTCGTCACAGGTCGCTCTGCAACCCAGGGCCTCACACCTCACACCCCTGCAACACAGGCACCCTCGTCACAGGTCTCTACAACACAGGGCCTCACACCTCACACCCCTGCAACACAGGCACCCTCGTCACAGGTCGCTCTGCAACCCAGGGCCTCACACCTCACACCCCTGCAACACAGGCACCCTCGTCACAGGTCTCTCTCTGTAACCCAGGGCCTCAAACCCCTGCCACACACACAGGCACCCTCATCACAGGTCTCTCTCTGCAACCCAGGGCCTCACACCTCACACCCCTGCAACACATCACCCTCGTCACAGGTCTCTCTCTGTAACCCAGGGCCTCACACCCCTGCAACACAGGCACCCTCGTCACAGGTCGCTCTGCAACCCAGGGCCTCACACCTCACACCCCTGCAACACATCACCCTCGTCACAGGTCACTCTGCAACCGAGGGCCTCACACCCCTGCAACACAGGCACCCTCGTCACAGGTCGCTCTGCAACCCAGGGCCTCACACCTCACACCCCTGCAACACATCACCCTCGTCACAGGTCTCTACAACACAGGGCCTCACACCTCACACCCCTGCAACACAGGCACCCTCGTCACAGGTCGCTCTGCAACCCAGGGCTTCACACCCCTGCAACACAGGCACCCTCATCACAGGTCGCTCTGCAACCCAGGGCCTCACACCTCACACCCCTGCAACACATCACCCTCGTCACAGGTCGCTCTGCAACCCAGGGCCTCACACCTCACACCCCTGCAACACATCACCCTCGTCACAGGTCTCTACAACACAGGGCCTCACACCCCTGCAACACATCACCCTCGTCACAGGTTGCTCTGCAACCCAGGGCCTCACACCTCACACCCCTGCAACACAGGCACCCTCGTCACAGGTCGCTCTGCAACCCAGGACCTCACACCTCACACCCCTGCAACACAGACACCCTTGTCACAGGTCTGTGTAACCCAGGGCCTCACACCTCACACCCCTGCAACACATCACCCTCGTCACAGGTCGCTCTGCAACCCAGGGCCTCACACCTCACACCCCTGCCACACACACATCACCCTCGTCACAGGTCTCTCTCTGTAACCCAGGGCCTCACACCCCTGCAACACAGGCACCCTCGTCACAGGTCTCTCTCTGTAACCCAGGGCCTCAAACCCCTGCCACACACACAGGCACCCTCGTCACAGGTCTCTCTCTGTAACCCAGGGCCTCACACCTCACACCCCTGCCACATACACATCACCCTCGTCACAGGTCTCTCTCTGTAACCCAGGGCCTCAAACCCCTGCCACACACACAGGCACCCTCGTCACAGGTCTCTCTCTGTAACCCAGGGCCTCACACCTCACACCCCTGCAACACACACATCACCCTCGTCACAGGTCTCTCTGCGTAACCCAGGGCCTCACACCCCTGCCACATACATCACCCTCGTCAGATGTAAAGTGCCAGCCGCAGAGCCACACGGGACTCACGGGCAGAAATGGAAATGACAGAAGGTAAAGGTGGGGAAGAGGTGACATGATTAGAGCCACTTACACACACATAATTAAAGCAGACGCATGCATTTAAAGGCAATAACAGTAAAACAAAACACCGCTAAAGACGGACAAAAGGGAGCACTTCCAGAGGGAGCGGGCGGGCCGCGTGGACACCGGGCGGGCGGCTCGGGGCAGGCTCACCTCGGCGTACAGGTCGGCGGGCTGGGCCAGGCTGCCGTTACAGCTGCTGGCCGTCTCCCTGCAGCAGCTCAGCGGCACGCTCTGGTTTTTGGTTTCTTTGAACCAGTCTGTGTCTTCCCAGTCTGAGTAGTTGTGAATCCCACAGCAGTGCAGCTGGAAGAGAACAGAGAACCACCCTTCACACACGCACACACGACAGCTCCACGCACTACCTCACAATGAGCAGCTCTGGACCGGAGACCGCTCCGCCAGCGAGGAGCTTCCACGGCCGCAGGGTCCAACACAGCTGCACGCGGCTCGACCCGCGCTTCAATGTGGCTAGAGGGACCAAGGGCTGGGTTTTCCTTTTCGTTTAAAAAGCCACACGTGGCCGGGGCTTCGGAGCAGCACAGGAAAAGGCTACTGCCTCCAAGAAGCGGCTTCTGGCTAAGGAGAATCTTCACAGTCTCCTGAAGTTCCTGCTTGCCAGTGCTATTCCCCAGACCAGTAGCTACAAAGTCTCACCTGGCAGAGCCTGGATTTACTCTAAGATGAGCAAGAAAACAGCACACAGGGGTAGCAGGTGAAACTGACCAAGAGCGGAGCGATTCCTGCAGGCAGAGACCCACCCTGCTATCCCTCTCCCTTCACAGATGTTTCGAATCACCAGTACTCTTGTCGGTGTCCGATGCTGGCCTCTGCCGAAGGCACACGCAGCCTCCCAGCTCCCCTCCAGGCCCTGTGGGCCCCACTTCTCCACCCTCCACACACACCTCTCTTCTAACGCTTGCCGGGGGGAGGGAGGCGCCCGAGACTGACAGAGCTCGAGCCGCTGCTTATCTGGACTGGACTAGATGCTGATGGGATACACGTTTCAAGGGCGGAGGCTGGAGGAGAATACACCCCCCCCCCCCAGAGGCTGACCACAGGTGCTCACACAGGAGCCCAGCTCACCTGTCTCTGGACGTAGTCGATAGCCCGGCTGGCGGCGTCGGGGTTGGTGCCGTTGTAGGTCTTGTACACCTTCTGAATGCTGCGGTCCACCTCATTTTCCACCTGCACCGGAACAGAGAACCCAGTCCCTGAGGAATCCTGACCCACATCAGTCCAGGCTCAGCTCAAACACCGCAGGCGCGTCTGCGCGCGGCCAGATCGCTGGGCAAACATCTGCTGAGAAAGAAGTCTCCTGCCTCCCTGCCTCACACAGATGCAGTCTGACGGGGACACTGGGACACCCTGCATCACGCGACCAGAGGCAGAGAGGACTGTGAGCACAGCCAGCCGGCATGCCCCCCCGGGCGGAGCAGCGGAGCTCCGGGACACACACGCTCAGTACAGGGGCACTGTCCTTCCGCAACGCACCCTCAGCACGCTTGCTCTGACACCTACTCCACCTGCTCACCGCCTTCCCCTCGGTCAAACAAAGGGACCCTGAAGCCTCCATACGGTATCTTGAGGGCGGGCGCTGCGGCGTAGCGGGTAAAGCTGCCGCCTGCAGTGCTGGCATCCCATGTGGGCACTGGTTCGAGTCCCGGCTGCTCCACTTCCAGGCCGGCTCTCTGCTATGGCCTAGGAAAGCGGCGGAAGATGGCCCAAGTCCTTGGGCCCCTGCACCCATGTGGGAGACCCGGAAGATGCTCCTGACTCCCAGCTTCTGATTGGCTCAGCTCCAGCCATTGCAGCGGAGTGGGCTAGCAGATAGAAGACCTTTCTCTTGGCCGGTGCCGTGGCTCACTAGGCTAATCCTTCGCCTGCGGCACTGGTACCCCAGGTTCTAGTCCCAGTCGGGGTGCCAGGTTCTGTCCTGGTTGCTCCTCTTCCAGTCCAGCTCTCTGCTGTGCCCCGGGAGTACAGTGGAGGATGGCCCAGGTCCTTGGGCCTCGCACCCGCATGGGAGACCAAGAGGAAGCACCTGGCTCCTGGCTTCGGATTGGCGCAGTGCGCCAGCTGTGGCAGCCACTTGGAGGGTGAACCAACGGCAAAAAGGAAGACCTTTCTCTCTCTCTCTCTCACTGTCTAACTCTGCCTGTCAAAAAAATTAAAAAATAAATTAAAAAATAAAAAAAATAAATAAAGAAGACCTTTCTCTCCGTCTCTCCCTCTGTCTGTGGCTCTGCCTCTCAAATAAATAAAAATCTTAAAAAAAAAAAGGTATTTTGAGGGCAAACACCATCATTATTTATATTTTACTTATCTGGTATTTAGGTCTGACCAAATATGCAAAAGTAGTTAGCAATTAAAAAAACAGTTATTCCTTAGAAGCCGCACTTTATGAAAAGGCTGCTGCTCCAGCGCTGGTGGCCAAGGGTCACCTCACGTCGTTTGCTGGCCGCACTCTCCTAGGCACTCTATGATGATCAGCCACGAGCAATGGGTGGAGGGGCGACACTGACAACCAGAGCACAGGCAGGGACATAACCCACTGCACTTTGGGGCACACTTAAAGGTGCCGTCCTGTGTGTCCACTGTTTGAATGTTATTTGGCATATCATACCTCTGACTTTAACTGCTAGGTTAGGAACGATGCTACTACACCTTTGTCATTGCTCTAACGTTAAGCCCAAATTAACCAACTCAGAGCAGCCTGTTGGTCTTAAACCATGATGTGGACAGACAGAAAAAGCAGACAAAACAGAAAGGAGGGAAGAGAAAGAAAAGCAGCAGCCATGACTGAAGGCGGCGAGTGGGAGGAGGAGGGAGACCAGCGACAGCCGCCTGGGGACACAGGGCAGCGGAAGCCTTGCTCTCGGGACTGGGCCACAACGTCCAATACCTCCCTCTTAGAAAAGAAGGATCTCCCATCCATGGTTTGCTCCCCAAATGCCTGTAACTGTCAGCGCTGGGACAGTCTGAAACCAGGAGCCCAGAACACAATCTGGGTCCCCCAAGTGTATGTCAGGGACCACGTACCTGGGCTGTTACCTGCTGCCCGCAGGGTGCACACTAGCATAGCAAGAAGCAGGGCTGGAAATGGAGCCGGGACTTGAACCCAGGGATCCCCATGTAGGATGCAGGCAATCCAAGTGGTGTCTTAAATGCTAAGCCAAATGCCTATCCAGCGATATTTTTTTCCTACGTCCAAGACTAAAGTGTTCTTTAAAGAGGCAATGCAAATTGCAATCCTCAGAAAATGCATCTTCCCACCCCTACACAGGGACTCCACAGGCTGAGGACACCCACCAAGCTCCTCAGCTGAGCACAGAAAACGAAACACCTGTGACCAAAGTAACAGCAGTAACACTGCTCTGTTACTGAAGCTAAGTCTTGACATGTAAGCAACTTCTAGTTAACTTTAGATATTCAAAGCAGTGCCAGACCTTTCTCTCTCTCTCTCTCTCTCTCACTAACTCTGCCTGTCAAAAAATAAATAAATAAATAAATAAATAAATTAAATAAATAAATAAATAAAGCAGTGCCGAAACTGAAACAGGGCAAACGGAAAAGCTGACTCAGGTGAGGTGACCGGGTGGATTTCACATGAAATATTTAAAGCACGATGTGGATTCCAGCAGACAACGTACCTTTGCTCTGTAAACGTATCCCAACACCACCACCACAACTTCCGTGACAAAAACCAAGAGCAGGATGATGACAAACTGTAAAGAAACATTGTCAAAAATTAACTAACAATGAGAAAATAGCTCTACTGTCTTGATAAAACACAACTATCAGACAACTGCTAGGAGTCCCAGACAAGTGCTAGTTCTGTTCCAGTTCTCAGGGCAGAGGGACCTGGGAACAGTCACGCAGGCGCTCACGCCCCCCCGCTCGATGACAAGGGCAGTCGGGCGCGCTCACTCACCGTGGCGAGTCCGCAGCGACTCTCCCGGATTGTGGCACAGCAGCCGATGAGCCCGATGACGAAGAGCAGCGCTCCTACTGCTATGATCACCACGGCGGGAATGAGCGTGTACACATCCTCAAAGAAGTGGTCGTAGTCGTCGTAGGTGATGAAGACGTAGGCTCCCACGTAGCACAAGATGCCAGCCGCACCCTGGGGAACACAAGGTCTGAGCACTGCTCTCGGAGCCCTGCCAGTACAGCACTTCCACTACTGCTCAGTAGCTGATGATGCAATGAGAGTTCTCATTGCTCTTAAATCCATTTGTAGACTCCTTCTCCCTCCCCAGAAAAGTTGCAAAGTACCCTGCACTTTTATCAAAAACGTTTCCTAGGGAAGTGCTGTAGCACTGCAGGTTAAGCCACTTCCTGCCACGCCAGTGTCCCACATCAGGGTACCGGCTCAGTCTCGGCTGCTCTGCTCCCTGCTAATGCACCAGGGGAGGAAGCAGAAGATGGCCCAGGAGCTTGGGACCCTGCTGCCCACATAGGAGACCGGAAAGGAGTTCCTGGCTCCTGGCTTTGGCCTGGTCCAGACCTGGCTGCTGTAGCCATCTGGAAAGTAAATCGCAGGGTGGAAGCTATGTTTCTCTTTATCTCTCTGTTTCTCCCTCTTCTCTGTCACTCTTCACTCTTTCAAATAAATAAATACATGAATAAGTTTTTTTTTTTTTTTTTTTGACAGGCAGAGTGGATAGTGAGAGAGAGAGAGAGACAGAGAGAAAGGTCTTCCTTTTGCCGTTGGTTCACCCTCCAATGGCCGCTATGGCTGGCACTGCACTGATCCGAAGCCAGGAGCCAGGTGCTTCTCCTGGTCTCCCATGCAGGTGCAGGGCCCAAGGACCTCGGCCATCCTCCACTGCACTCCCAGGCCACATCAGAGAGCTGAACTGGAAGAGGGGCAACTGACACAGAATCCGGCGCCCCGACCGGGACTAGAACCCAGGGTGCCGACCACAGGCAGAGGATTAGCCTAATGAGCCACGGCACCGGCCGAATAAGTCTTAAAAGAACATTTGTTTACTAAAGTTGGGAAGTTTTCCAATTTACCTAATTGGTGGTTCAGCTAGGAGAAGAAATCACGTATAAAATAACACTGTAAGAATACATACACACACGTGCACCTGAAGACTTATTTGTACGGGGCTGTGTTGTGGCACAGTGTGTAAAGCCACCGCCTCCAACTCCAGCATCCCCTATGGGCATCAGTTTGTATCCCAGCTACTCCACTTCTGGCCCAGCTCTGAGCAAAGCAGCGGAAGACAGCCCAAGAGTCTGGGCCCCTTCCCAAAGCGGGAGATCTGCAGGCAGCCTGGCCCAGCCTGGCCACGGTGGCCATCTGGAGAGTGACACGCAGATGGAAGATCTCTCGGTCTCTCCCTCTTTCTCTGTAACTCTTTCAAATAAATAAATCTTAAAACAAAACGTATTTGTCCCTACACTGATGGATCAGAGGCAGGAAGCCTCTGCCGCTGTTGTTGTCCTCCACATGAGGAAACCTGGAGTGAGAGTTAGGATCTGAACCCAGGCAATCTGACTGCAGAATCCTGCATTTCTAAGCTCTCTCCAGCCCTTGGGGAGAGAAAATAGAATAACTGGTAAGCAGGGCACCCACGCCCAAAACCCTTGCTCTCCTGCAGAATGAAACTGTGAACCCAGAGGTTCACCCACTAGGAACATGCAAATGCTACATTTATTCCTTACAGTGCTTCTCCAACCGTACTGTGCACAGGAATCGCCCCAGTCAACTGCAGACTCTGCCACAGCAGGCCTGGGTGGGCCCGAGACAAGCCCCCAGGCGCCGGCGCACGGGGAGGGGGAGCACGGTGCTCCAGGCCCTTCCCCGCCGCAGGGGCTCACCCACACTCTCCTCGCTCACCACGTGCCGCCAGCCCAAAGCCCCTGGCTCCTAAGTGAACGAGCAAATGCAGGCTCAGGCCAAGGGTCAAACGTGCAGAGCGCCTAGACTTTCACAGGAAAAGAACGGCTGCCCCGTCTTTTAAAAGTGGACCTATAAATCAGCTTCGAACGAGGAAACGGCCTCCTCTGGGGCCCTGGGACTCCACCACCGGCTCTGCACTGGACCCTGGGTTCACAACCCGCCTGGGCGCCCTCGCTGCCCTTTCTCACACGAGGCCACTAGGACTGTCAGGTCTGAAAAGAGGCTCCATTCATAAGATGGAAAGGCAGCAACTTTTCTTTAAATAACATGGACTTTTGAAAACGAGAAGACACGGACAATGGAGGCGATTTTAACAAACATTCTTTTTGAATCTCAGCCCTGTCCCTTGGTTTCCTAAGGCCACAGCAGTTTCCTTCCTACCTCGTCATCTCCGGCACCAGACTCTAAAACGTCCACTTTGTGCTGTATTTTTTTTTTTTTTGGGGGGGGGGGACAGGCAGAGTTAGTGAGAGAGAGACAGAGAGAAAGGTCTTCCTTTTTGCCGTTGGTTCACCCTCCAATGGCTACTGCGGCTGGCGCGCTGCGCCAATCTGAAGCCAGGAGCCAGGTGCTTCCTCTTGGTCTCCCATGCGGGTGCAGGGCCCAAGGACCTGGGCCATCCTCCACTGTACTCCCGGGGCACAGCAGAGAGCTGGCCTGGAAGAGGGGCAACCAGGACAGAATCCAGCGCCCCGACTGGGACTAGAACCCGGTGTGCCGGCACCGCAAGGCGGAGGATTAGCCTGTTGAGCCGCGGCGCCGGCCAAGCCTAAGCTTTCTTTTAAAATCAGGATGGGATGAGTTAAGTCCCCTGACGACCAAAGCTGTTCATCCTTGCTCTCAGCTCTCATTACCCTCCACACACCTGAAGAACATAAAACTGTTATACCAAATGTACCACACAGTCTAACCTTTTTAAGATTTATTTATTTATTTGAACGGCAGAGTTACAGAGACAGAGAGAGAGGGAGAGACAGGGAGAGATCTTCCATCCACTGGTTCACTCCCCAGATGGCCACAATGGCCAGGACTGGGTGAGGCCAGGGCCAGGAGCTTCCTCTAGGACTCCTCTATGGGTGCAAGAGCCCAAGCACTTGGGCCATCTTCTGTTTTCCCAGGTGCATTAGCAGGTGGAGCCGCTGAGACCTGAACCAGCACACACGTGGGATGCCAGTGCCACAGTCAGCAGCTTTACTCACTATGCCACAGTGCCAGCCCCACGGTCTTTTTTTTTTTTTTTTTTAAAGTTCCATTTATTTGAAAGTCAGAATTACACAGAGAGAGGAGAGGCAGAGAGAGAGCGAGGTCTTTCTTCCATCTGCTGGTTCACTCCCCAACTGGCCACAATGGCCGGAGCTGTGCCGATCTGAAGCCAGGAGCTTCCTCCGGGTCTCATGTGTGAGTGCAGGGGCCCAAGGACTGGGCCGACTTCCGCTGCTTTGGCCCACAGCCTCACTTCTCCCTGACGCAGCTGACACGCTGCTTCGTCCCTCTGGAGGTCATCCTGGCCGTTTCTGGCCAGGTTAGGAGCCCCTCCTCCACACACACGGCCCTGGCACAGCTCCAGCAGCGTTCACGACAGCGGCAACAAGCAAATGGCGCCTGCACCGCCTCTCGTGCCCTGAACGGTGCCCGGCAGGTACCAGCTACCCGAGAACACCTCGTCTGAACCCTTCCCTTGAAACTTCCCGTCGTACCATAAGCTTTGGTTTGTACTTGCTTTTCCTCTCTTTAGTCCAATGGTTCTGGCTTCTGGTTCACTATTCCAACACAATGTGGTTAGGTCTTCAAAAGTGTGTGGGAAGTGAATATTATAAAAAAAAAGTATGGGGGCTAGCATTGTGGCGTACCAGATAAAGCTGCCACCTGCCCAGTCAGCATGCCAAATGGGCACCAGTTCCTGTCCCAGCTGCTCCACTTCCAATCCAGCTCCCTGCTGTAGCCTGGGGAAAGCAGCCAAAGATGGCCCAAGTGCGTGGGCCCTTCCACATACGTGGGAGACCTGGAATAAGCTCCCGGCTCCTAGTTTTGGCCTGGATCAGGCCCGGCCGTTGCAGCCATCTAGGGAGTGAACTGGATGGAAGATCTCTCTCCTTCTGTCTTAACTTTGCCTTTCAAATAAATAAATCTTTTTAAAAAATTCGTGGGTTTCAAAAAAAATTTAAGATTTACTCACTTCACAGGCAGAGTGGGAAAGGGAGGGGGGAGAGGGGTGGGGAAGGGAGGGAGGGAGGGATGGACAGATTATCTTCCATCCCCACATGGCTGCAAAGCCCAGGCTGGGCACGGCGGAAGTGAGAAGCAGGAATTCCCGGGGCCGAGAACCTGGGCCATCTTCCGCTTTCCCAGGCATACGGGCAGGGAGCTGAATGGGAAGTGGAGCAGCCAGATCTCAAACTGGTGCTCCGACATGGGATGCCTGCATCGCTCTGCCACAAAAGTGTTGGCACCAAATAAACTTACCTCTTAATCTCACTGTCCATGAACTTTTTAACATGCCCTCATACACGAGTTTAGAAGCAGTACCCTAGAAATATAAGTGCTGCGCTTACAGCGACTATGCCTGTTCAAAGACCCCTGAGCTCTGACGCTGGTTTCGGGGAGGTAAGCACAGGAGGGAAGAGGAGAAAGGGCTCCGGCGTGCGGGTGTGTTAACTGCGGAGGACTCGTGTCACTCGCCATTCTTACCAAGCCCTCCTTTTTCTTGACCACGTTCGGTGTGGTAAGCACACACACTTTGCTAGGCAATGTCGGTCCTCAAGCTGAGCTGTAAGAAACCCTAAATGTGATTTAATCAAACCATCTCCACTGGCTGGCTCTCTGTTCTATGGGGGTTTAGCCTCTGACTCCAAAAGGCAGTAGTTTTTAAAAGGTTTGAATACAATGAACTCCACTTTTGTTGAAGACGTTTTTAACCTACATGAGTTTCAGTGAGAAGGAAGCAGTGGAGGATGTGTGCACTCAACAATGAACTCCGAGCACAGGACAACGAAGAACTTGCATGTCAGATGCGACAGAGACTCTGAGGAGACCACGCTCAGTGCTGCCTGGCATGGGCCAACTGGAAACGTTTCCTGTGCCCCCACTCTCCACCCGGCCGGAGGCAGCACCAGAGGCAGAGGCAGAAGACCAACCAAGGACAGACAAACAGACGGAGAAGAGCGCGGGCAGACATGCAGGACGTACTATCTGTAAAGCCCTCTCAGACTCTCAAGTTGCAAACCAGGCAATGCAACTTGCACAGCGGAGCTGAGAACACAACAGAGCACTATGTCAGCAACACGCAGTGGGAGGCAACTTACTAGCTGCACACACCCAAGCAGGAACCGCACGGATCGCTGACTTGAGGCCACATGAAATCAAATGACTTGTAAACAGAGACTGTGTCTCCTAAACCGAAGAGAACCCCCAAGCTTTTCTTCTTTTGGTAACTGTGTACAGTGCTTCTGTCTTAAGCTGCACAACAGTGTATGAAATGACGCCAGTGTTGGTGTCCCGACAGCTGAACGCCTGCAGCAGCCATACGCCACTTCTTTAATGACCCCCAGCAGTCAGTGCGGGCACACCAAAGCGCAAGGGACCCAGGAGAGTCTGTGCCACACGGAGGGCAGGCTGTGACTCCCAACTGGGCAGCTCAGGGACTCTGCAGTCTAAGGACGTGGCTATTAGAAAAGCTAAACCAGTGGTGAGCTGATTAAATCCTCCCTTGGAGGGGCCACATGGGATTGAGACGTATCAAAGGAGCTGAGGTTTGCCAACAAGGCAGCTGCGAAGGAGGGGGTGGGGAGGACGGCAGGAGCTGGGAGCAGCTGGGCTGAGAACCTGAGCCTGCAAGGAGGATTTGAGCCAGGACAGCACACTAAAAATACTCGGCCTCTCAACGAGGAAGCGAAAGGAAACGTAGGGGCACGGCTGAGGGCTGAACGACACAAGGGTCTGAAGCATTCTTTCTCATTCAATAAGCCTAGGCTCTAAATTTAGCCGCAGAGAAAACGGTCAGGGCCTCTCATGACATCTAACCACTCCTCTAAAAACTAAAACTGTCTCCTCATCAAATCTTGGAAGCGCATAATTCCAGAAGTACCTTACTTCTTTTACCCTTCCTCTATACATAAACAAATGGGAAATCTCTTAAAGTGAGAAATACCATTCTTAGAGAAAACGGCTTCTCCTGTCGTTTAAAAATTAATTTGGGGAGGGGGGTGTTTCAAACCTTGTATGAAGGAGCAGATGAGCTGAGGAAATGCTACAATCTACTCAACTTCATTCCGCCCACAGTGAGATATGCCGCAAGAACGGGGGAATATTAAAGCAAGAGATCTGGGGCTGGCGATTTCCACCGCGGGCTACGCCATGCCTGGACACCAGCATCCCATGCTGAAGCACGGGTTCCAGTCCCGGCTGCTCCACTTCCAACCCAGCTCCCTGCTAGTGTGCCTAGTAAGACACCTGAAGAGGGCCCAAGAGCGTGGGCCCCTGCCGCCCACGTGGGAGACCTGGATGGAGCTCCCGGCTCCTGGCTGCAGCCTGGCCCAGCTCTGGCTGCTGCAGCCATCTCAAGAGTGATCCAGTGGATGGAAGATTAATCAATCTCTCTCATCACTCTGCGTTTCAGATAAATAAATCTTTTTTTTTTTTTTTTTTTTTTGACAGAGTGGACAGTGAGAGAGAGAGAGAGACAGAGAGAAAGGTCTTCCTTTTTGCCGTTGGTTCACCCTCCAATGGCCGCTGCGACCGGCTCATCGCGCTGATCCGAAGCCAGGAGCCAGGTGCTTCTCCTGGTCTCCCATGGGGTGCAGGGCCCAGGCACTTGGGCCATCCTCCACTGCCTTCCCGGGCCACAGCAGAGAGCTGGACTGGAAGAGGAGCAACCAGGACAGAACCTGGCGCCCCAACTGGGACTAGAACCGGTGTGCTGGCACCGCAAGGTGGAGGATTAGCCTGTTAAGCCGCGGCTCCGGCCCAGATAAATAAATCTTAAACAAACCAACCCAAAGGCTTGTTACCAGCTGGGGAGATAAAACAGCTCAGCTGTCAGGAACAGGAACGGGGCGGGGACAAGAGGCGAAGCAGCAGTGGCCTCCTTGCAGTGGACTGCATCAGACAGGCTGCCCCATCTGGAGCTGGCCGGGATCAGAAGGGGACAATGCGGACTTGGAGCTGCCGAAAGCGCTGTGCCTGTCTGCGTGCCCGGGCAAGCAGTGACTGACAGCGGAGGGAAACCCAGAGGCAGTCGAGAGAGAAAGACCGGGCTCAGCCTGCCCTGGACCCCACACCTCGTATGGAAGCAGGTTTTTCCAGGCAGCACAGTCACACTGGACCGCTATGCTTCGCCTCTCTCCTGGACAGTCATGGGGGACTCTACTGTGGGTTTCTGAGAGCTTCCCTGAGCTCCACCCCCACGCCATTCCCTGGGTCGTGTCCCAGCATTCTACTTAGCTCAGTACTGAGTCCAGGCATACCCCTTCAGCTGGCTTACTCTGACACACAGCTCCTGTTACAAAACACATCCCTCCTTCCCCAAGTCCACTGCCTGTGAATTTCAGTTACTTTCCTGTCAACTTTAAGGACAGAAAAAAAGACGATTCCACAGTCCTCAAATCCTCTTTCATCAGAAATTAAAGCTATGGGGCCGGCCCTGTGGCGCAGCAGGTAAAGCCTCAGCCTGCAGCACTGGCATCCATATGGGCGCTGGTTCAATCCTGGCTGCTCCACTTCCCATCCAGCTCCCTGCTAATGTGCTTGGGAAAGCAACAGAGGATGGCCCAAGTGCTTGGGCCCCTGCACCCGCGTGGGAGACCTGGAAGAAGCTCCTGGCTCCTGGCTTCAGATTAGCCCAGCCCCGACTGTTGCAGCCATTTGGGGAATGAACCAGTAGATGGAAGATATCTCTGTCTCTCCCTCTCACTGTCTGTAACTCTATCTTTCAAAATTAATAAATAAATCTTTAAAAAAAAGTTAAAGCTGTTCTTACCAAGACTTTTACAAGCTATTAAAGCTTTCTGTCTAATAAATTGGTTCCAAATAAAACCAAGCCAGATTCAAAGATGCGTGAGGGGACAATGAGGGCCTCCGGCTTGGAGGGACTAGAGATTATTAATTAATATTAATTAATATTAAGAAAAGTGGTTTTGGGGTGCAATCTAGCAACACGTAATCCTCAGCGTCCACGCATTCACACGGATTCCACTTCTAGAAATTTACTGGTAAGAAAGTAAGTCAGATGGAAACAAAGGTTTGCATGCCCATCAAGCAAGCAACAAAATAATAATAATAATGGAGGAGGAGGAGCCCTGACACCCAGAGGCAAGCTTGCGTTCTAGAAGGCCCTGAAATATCCTGGAAAGGCATAATTTAATAATGTTTGGGGCACAATGGGGCAACAATACAAATTCATAAACAAAGACACTTAAAAACCAAACCAAGGTCCCTCCACCCACGTGGGAGACTGGGGGTGAATTCGGGGCTCCTGGCTGTGGCCTGGCCTAGCCCTGGCTGTTGCAGCATTTGGGGAATAAAATACCATATGGAGGAGAGTCTCCCTCCCTTTTTTTCATTTAAAAAAAAAGAAGAAAGGAAAAAGCAAATAGTTAAAATTTTTAAAAAATTTACAG
The DNA here is from genome assembly GCF_033115175.1 of Lepus europaeus. Classification (NCBI taxonomy): domain Eukaryota; kingdom Metazoa; phylum Chordata; class Mammalia; order Lagomorpha; family Leporidae; genus Lepus; species Lepus europaeus. The sequence goes on from NC_084837.1 coordinate 112,022,123, forward strand.
AAACAGGCATTTGTATGGTGATTAAATCGCCACTCTGGAGAGCCTAGGCCCCTATCTGGCTTTGCCTCTAACTGCAGCTTCCTGCTGGACAGCAGCAGACGACGGCGCCCACAGCTGGGCCTTGCCATCCTTGTGGGGAAGCAGACTGCGTTTTGGGATCCTGGCTTTGGCCTGGCCCAGCCTAGCTGTTGCAGGCATTTTGGGAGTGAGCTCACAGGTAGAAGACCTCTTTCTGTCTGTCTCTGCTGAGTCTCTACCATTCAAATATAAACAAACAGGATACTTAGCTATTTTTGGTTGACAATTCTACGCATTTAAGATATATATTCAATTAATCACCAGAGTCAGCATGGAGAACAATGCCATGACCCCAAATGCCCTCTTCCTTATGTGATATAAACAGTCAGACCTCCCTCTCTAGCCCGACACTCACACTGACTGCAGCCTTTCTTCCTGCAGGGCTCACACAGACCCTTCTGAGTCTGGCTTGGATCACTCGGCACAATGCCTCTGTGGTTCCGAGCAGCACTGCTGGCAGCCGTAGCCCATCCTTCCTTTATTACGCTGAACAGGTCTGCCACTGCTTACTCTCACACTGAAGCTTTGAGTGATTATGAACAAACATCTGTAGTGAGCCTACTACATAGTTTGAATTCTTATAGCTGAAGGAACACAGTGCAAAGGCAGAATGGGTCTAATACGTCTCAGGTTTATTGAGGTGTTAATTATGACTTAAAATAAACAAAATAACCAGGCCATTTTAAAAAAACACCAAGATGTTAACATAAACTGTCTCTGGCTAGTGAAATCAAGGGTGACACTGGGGGTTGGCGCTGTGTGCAGCAGGCTAAGCCTCCACCTTGGCGCCTGCAGCCCACATGGATGCTGGTTTGTGTCCCGGCTGCTCCACTTCTGACCCAGCTCCCCGCTAATGCTCCGAGAAAGCAGTGAAAGAGGGCCCAGGTCCTTGGTGCTAAAATCTACTCAACTCCTTCATTCCACCACAGTGAGATGTGCCGCAAGAACCGGGGAATATTAAAGCAAGAGATCTGGGGCTGGCGATTTCCACCGCGGGCTACGCCACGCCTGGACACCAGCATCCCATGCTGAAGCACGGGTTCCAGTCCCGGCTGCTCCACTTCCAACCCAGCTCCCTGCTAGTGTGCCTAGTAAGGCACCAGAAGAGGGCCCAAGAGCGTGGGCCCCTGCCGCCCACGTGGGAGACCTGGATGGAGCTCCCGGCTCCTGGCTGCAGCCTGGCCCAGCTCTGGCCGTTGAGGCCATTTAGGGAGTGAACCAGCGGATGAAGGACCTGTCTGCCTCTCCCTCTCTCTCTCTCTCTGTAACTCTAGCCCTCAAATAAATAAAATCTTTAAAAACAAAAAAAAGTGGTATTTGATAGTTGGGTTTTTAAAAAAATATTTTTTTGACATCTTAGGAAAGCAAATTACTTCCATAATCAGAAAAATATTTAAAATTACATCTGAAATTGAGATGCTGTTCTCTTGAACATGAGTTAATTCCTAGATCTGTCCTTTAACCACCAAATAAAATAGGCATCTCTTTCATCTGTCTCATGTATCACTTTGCTTAGATCTACTGGGCTGTGACTCATCCTTTAGTGTTGGTTTTTTTTTTTTTTTTTTAAGATTTATTTATTTATTTGAAAGGCAGGGTTACAGAGAGGTAGAGGTAGAGCAAGGTCTTCCATCTGCTGGTTCACTCCCCAGATGGCTGCAATGGCCAAGGCTGTGCTAATCCAAAGCCAGGAGCCCACACAGTCTCCCACACAGGTACTGGGGCCCAAGGCCTTAGACCATCTTTTGCTGCTTTCCCAGGCCGTAGCAGGGAGCTGGATTGGAAGTGGAACAGCCGGGACTCAAACCACCACCCATGTGGGATGCCGGCACTGCAGGCGGCAGCTTTACCAGCTTTGCCACAGTACCGGTCCCTAGATGTTTCTAATTATCCAGCACAACTCTGATGTCGTCCTTCACTGGACATTTTCTTCTTTCAAGGAGACAAGAATTTTATAAAATCCGATGTGGACTGGGGTGTAAAGTTTTGACCATCAGCCTTTGCCATCGACACCACTGTCCTTACTGCCGTTCTTTTCAAACAGCTGAATCTTTCAGACTTGGCTGTTACTGAGGGACGCCCTTCCATTCAGCCCACTTCCACTTGCTCTGCATTTACTTTTTATTTATTTATTTATTTTGAAAAACAGAGTTACAGAGAGAGAAAGAAAGAGAGCTTTTCCATTTGCTGGTTCACTCCCCAAATAGCCGCAACAGCCAGGGCTATGCCAGGCTGAAGCCAGGAGCCAGGAGCTTCTTCCAAGCCTCCCTTGTGGGTGCAGGGCCCAGGGACTTGGGCCGTCTTTTGCTGCTTTCTGGGCGTAGCAGCAGGGAGCTGATCGGAAGTGGAGCCCACATGAGATGTTGGCACTGCAAGCCGCAGCTTAACCTGCTGTGCCACAGTGTCGGCCCCTGTATTTATTTATTGTTTTTACAATCATTGTTCATCCAGCTTAATGAAGTCCGTCTGTTTGAACCAATTTATACCTGCAAGCCAAAGATTCACAAGTTCAAGAGGCAACAAAATTGGCAATGAAGTAACTGCCAGAGCCAAACTATCGTAGCAGCTGCAGGGTTCCCAGGGTGAGGAGAGACGCACTGCCTCCGAGACCCTCTGTGCCCGCCCGCCCCGACAGCAGGAGTCCGTGTTCCGCAGGGCCCGGGGTGGCAGCTGCCCGGCTGGGTCGTGTGTCTCGGCTCTCACTGCACACTCCCGTGAGATGAGTGAACCACCAGTGCCAGCGAGTCCCTGTGCACTGAGGGGAGGGGGAACAGCTCCTTCGACGTGGCGACCTGAGCTGTTCAGGACAGGAGCGTCCCGGAGGAGGCCAGCGAGGAAGTCACGCAGCGAAGCGGCCCTCCCCTCGCGCCCTCACAGCACGGCAGCCGCTTACTGGGTGCCTCGTTACAGGGCGCACTTGGCTGGCACAAGAACAAATATTATGGAAAACATTTTCGGCAAAAAGACCTAACCTGAACAGGATCTAATGGAATAAAACTCACTGAGACGTTCCGAGGCAGGATAAATATCCTACAACGCTCATTTCAACCTATGCCTTCAGCTACAGAGAGCTCGCCTGCCGATTCCAGGGGTTACATGGCTCCTCAGGGCCTCGGGGCGCCTGCTCAGCGGGACGATGACTAAGGACGTGGAAGACTGGAAACAGTCATTTTCTTAACTGCCAACGACCCTCTCAGAAAGACATGGCCTATTGTGTACCATGACTTCCTTCCCAACAAAGTCAGCTTTTCTTCCAGTGAACCGAAAACAGCTAAGAAAAAAAAAAGCTGTTAGCTGAAGGCGTGTTCTTTGTCAGAGGAGCCCCTCCCACCAGGAGAAATACAGGAGGCCGAGGACCCACAGGCTGTCAGGGGAAGGTTCCCGAGCTGGGAAGCCGTGCCAGACCGGGAGCTCTTCCCTACACTGCTCTCTTTGAGCGCAGGAAGGTACCCCCTTCTGTCGGGAAAGCCAACTGGCCTCTTGCCCACCCCCTCGGTCTTGAAGCCCCCACTTCTTCCCAATCTCCCGCACTGGCTCCCTCCTCACACTCAGGGCAGAGGTCAGCGGTCACCCCCTCTGACGTGCTCCACCACAAAGTTCCCTGAGAAGGGGGTCTTCACTGGGCTCTGTGCCCCTTCATCAGCAATCTAGGCAACACAAGCTCACAGGCCACGGGCAGACCCGTCTAAGGAAGCAAGAACTGTACACACCCACAGGAGGAAGTAGGAGGGGTCCGTCTGTCTGCCCGACACTTCACCTGGGCAGTAGTGAGCCGTGAAAGTGCGCATTCCCACCTTGTTTCCCCCCACCCACATTTACCCAGGAGTTGGGCCTGGTAGCAGCCCCTCCCCCGCCAGCCCCCAGGACTTGCAGCGCTGCCATCACCTCCCACAGCAGACGGGCAACAAGGACCTAACAGGTGAGACTGGAATTCCTCCAGCCCGGCAAGGCTCCCCGCACAGCGCCTGTAACACAGCGCATGACCCAAGTCCACACTAGCCAACCGGCTCTTCTAGCAGGCTACAAACAGCAAAGGTAACCGGCGCGACATGGACTTGTCTAACTATTCCAGCAACTCGCCAGAATGAAAAGCTCCTATTCGACGGATTTAAACTAGTTCTACATAAGGCCTCCTGGGTCAGACCAGACGTCTAACATCAAGCGTTCCGTGTGGCACTGGACACAGGTGTAATTTATAGGCTAAGCTAATGACTGTTTACTACTCTATACTCCGGCCTTCCAACTTCAGCCCCGTGCTGGGGTGCAGCTACAGCAGGTCTAGCACCGACACACGGCCTACAGCTGCATCACTACCTAACAGCAGAGATCTGCGAGGCACGTGCTCTCACGCGTGCAAAACGATCTTCCACGCTACAAGCCAAGCATTCTGAAACGCGGCGGGCAATTCTCCATTTCCATTAGGAAACTGCAGGATTTCAGAAACAATCCCTCCCCTGGCCACAGGCACAGCGTCACACTGTGTCGTCCTCAACTCCTCACCACGTCCACAGTCAGCCCTGCGGACGGCAGCTCATTCGGAGCGCACACTACGTCTACTTCCACACCACAGCTCACCCAGCTGGGCCAGCACACCAAGAGCTAACCAGTGCGCTTTGAAGATCTTGCCTAAGCAGTTCAGCTCTAACACTTAGCAACAACCAGCCACCACGGCTACAGCGGAGCGCGGGCAACAGAGTTGCCATTACCCACTAGAGCCGGCCAGGGCACCCACAGGAACTGGTCTGCTCGGCGGAGAGAAGGCCCATCCTTCCACTCCCACACACAAAGGGGGGGGTGCTGTAGAAGGTACTAGCCCAAGGACACATTACAAATCCCAGGGAGCACCTGTTCATTTTTTTGGTACTTCCTTTTTTATTTTTATTTTTTTTGAGAGAAGAGACAGCATGTCCATCTCCTGATTTGCTCCTCAACCGCCTGCAACGGCCTAAGCCAGAAGCCGGGACTCCGGCCAGGTCTCCCACGTGGGTCAGGAACCCATCAGCTGCCGCCTCCCAGGCTGTGGATTAGCAGGGCTGGGAATACAACGAATACAACCCACGCACACTGACGTAGGACCTGGGAAAGTTAACCTGTGCAGTACTGCCAGGCCAAGCGCCTTCCCATGATCTGATTTCTCAAACAGACAAATTATAGGTTAGGGCGCTGGCGCTAAGGCACAGAGGGTTAAAGCCACAATCTGCAGCACCTGCATCCCATACGGGCGCTGGTTCGAGCCCCAGGTGCTCCACTTCTGATGGAGCTCCCTGTGAATGTGCCTGGGAAAGCCGAAGACAGCCCAAGCCCTTGGGCCTCGTCACCCAAGTAGGAGACCTGAAGAAGCTCCAGGCTCCTGGCTTTAGCCTGGCCCAGCCCCGGTCATTGTGGCCATTTGGGGAGTGAACATGCAGGTGGAAGATCTCTGTCTCTTCTCACTCTTTCATATAAATAAGACTTTTTAAAAAAGTTCCCAAACCCTTGCATATCGCACCCTGCTCTAGAGCACGGGACCCCTGGGTCTGAACGCAGGCTCCGCCACTCCCGGGTGTGCAACTTCCACTCGGCCAAGGCTCAGGTCCTCAGACCGGCGATTCCCGACAGCCCTGGTCCCTGCTGCTGAGGGTCCACTGGTCCTCACTGTCCGCCAAGCTCTTACTCAGCGCACGGTAAATCTTAGAGCACAAAGTGAACCGAAAGCAGATGGCTGTAAAAACGGGGAGGAGGAGGGAGGAAGGGGGCGCACGGGTGGGGAGCACCACTGCGTTCCTAAGTCTGTATATAAGAAACACAAGAAAGCTGTTTACCTTAAACATTTATTTTAAGAATAATTAGGAAAAATTAAATCCTGGATAGTGGGGTTAGAAGAAAGCTGTACCGCGCCTGCCAGTCAGGGCTGTGTGAGGACGCCCCATGGGAAGCGCCAGCACGCGGGGAGCAACGCAGGGTCCGTCGGGTCCCCCTCCTCGAGGAACCCAGCTGAGACCATCGACTGGCAACCTGTCAGGAGACGCACACAGAACTCCAGGGCTCAGACACGCTGGCGGCTCGACACCCAGCCCAGACGCCGGGATTCAAGTCCCGGCCCCACTGCAGACTCCAGCTCCCTGCCAATGCACACCCAAGGCAGCTCGAGTCCTCGGGTCCCCGGCACCCACTGCTCCCAGTGTCCCAGGTTCCTGGCTTTGGCTGTTGCTGGCATCTGGAGAGGAAACCGGTGGATGGAAGATTCCTGTCTGTCTCTGCCTAGCAATTAAGTTTTAAAAGCTCTAAAAGCAAGTCCCATCCTGCGTCAGTTCCGCCGCACTGTGCCACCATTTCTTTTCTCTGCGCTAAACTTCCTTACCACAGCTCGTAAAGTCTCACCACCCATGCACACCCCTCTAACTCGGATAAAGGGTGTTTGTACCCGCCACTGTGACTTCAGCCTGGGCAGGAGTTCAACACCACAGCCTCCCCACTGGCATGATTCCAGCACACACACTTACACGATTCCCAAAGATCCAGGAACTGAGTAACTGACACTTCAGAGTAAATGAAACAGTGATTAAACAAACCGGTTCCGTACTTCCAAGGCTTTGTTATGTAAACAATTCCAGTCCCTGCGATTCACCAGCCTCGACCTCACCTAACACGTAATTTGAAAACCAGGGGCCGGTGCTCAGCCTGCAACACCAGCATCCCACATGAGCACCGGTTCCAGTCCCAGCTGCTCCACTTCTTCTTCTTCTTCTTTTTTAATATATTTATTTATTTTTTTGAGAGGTAGAGTTACAGAGAGAGGTCTTCCATCCGCTGGTTCACTCCCCAAATGGCCACATGCAGCCAGAGCTGCGCCAATGCAAAGCCAGGAGCCAGGAGCTTCCTCTGGGTCTCCCACGCAGGTGCAGGGGCCCAAGCACCTGGGCCATCTTCTACTGCTTTCCCTGGCCACAGCAGAGAGCTGGATCGGAAGTGGAGCAGCCGGGACTAGAACCGGCACCCGTATGGGATGCCGGCACTGCAGGCAGAGGATTAAGCTGCTACAGCACAGCGCGGCCCCTGCTCCACTTCTGATCCGGCTCCCCGCTAATGCACCGGGGAGCGCAGCAGAAGACGAACCAAGAGCTCGGGCCCTGCACCCACGGGGGAGGCCTGGACGGACTCCTGGCTCCGGATCTGCCCAGCCCAGGCAGCCGCGGCCGCTGGGGGCTGAACCAGCGGATGGAAGACCTCCCTCCCTCTCCCTCTGTAACTCTAACTTTCAAATAAATTTAAGGGGGGGGGGGGTCTGTACATCAAATTCAAGACGAGCAACACGGCTGTCACCGGAAAAGAAGCCCCGCGTCGGGGGCTGAGCGGAGACGCCGTCCGGCCCCAGGCGGAGCTGCTCCCCTCGCAGCACGAGGCCGCCCCCCGACGCAGGCGCTGCGGGGTCAGGAGAGGGCGAGCTCGGAGGCCGGGCCCCCGGGGCGCAGCACCAGGGAGGGGCCGGGACCCCGGGGCGCAGCACCAGGGAGGGGCCGGGACCCCGGGGCGCAGCACCAGGGGAGGGGCCGGGACCCCGGGGCGCAGCACCAGGGAGGGGCCGGGACCCCGGGCGCAGCACCAGGGAGGGGCCGGGACCCCGGGCGCAGCACCAGGGGAGGGGCCGGGACCCCGGGGCGCAGCACCAGGGAGGGGCCGGGACCCCGGGGCGCCCGGCGCAGCACCGGGGAGGGGCCGGGCCCCCGCGGCCGCCGGGAAGGGGCGCCCCGGGGCGAACCCGACTGCGCCCCGGACCGAGGCCCGCCGCGGGCCGGGTGGGCGCCGCCGCCGAGCCAGCGGCCCCGTCCCCCGGTGCGGACGCGCAGGCGGCGTCGCGGGGCCCTGCCGGCCGCAGCCCGCGCCCCGACAAGGCCGCCCGCCAGGCCGCGCCGGCGCCCCCGCTCACCCAGAAGATGAGGTTGAGGAAGACCAGCACGGTCTTGGACGACGTGATGCCGCACTGGCCCATGGCGCCGGCGCCTCTCCGCTGGGAACCGCGCGGCCTGCCAGCCGCTCCCGAAGCCCCGGCGCCCCGCGCAGCCCCGGCCCAGCAGGCACCTCGCTCCTCCGCGCAGCCGCCGAGCGCGCCCCGCGCGGCTCCCGGCACCCGCGGCCCGCCCCGCGGCCGCCCCAGCCAATCGTCCGCGCGAGTGGCTGCAGCGGGCCACGCCTCTTAAAGGAGCCGCCTCTCTCGGCCTCTGGCCGCCCTTGGCAGGTCCCGCGGGTCCGAACCCACCGCCCTGCTACTGAGTGGCGTCTACTGGGCCGGCTTTATAGACGCCTCCGAGCTGGGCGGGTTGGCGACACCACTGGTTTCTCCACGCAGAGGTTTTCCCGCCCGTCTGGGAGAAGGGCAGGTGTTTATGGAAACCTGATTGTGCCAGGGACAGAGTGGCTGTCAGGGTCGCCAGGGAGCGGAGCAGGCGGCTGCTGGGCTGGCCAGGCAGGCAGGGAGGAGCCAGAGTGTGGGCCGCCTGGGTGTCATCTCAGGTCTGCTCCAGGATGGTGTGTTCTGGACCAGGAGTGACCGCAGTTACATGGACACTGCACACTCTTCCCCCTCCAGGGGCGGATCACAGCGACTGCCGGGCTGCTTCCCCCACGCCAGCCCCCACCCAGCCTTCCAAGGAAGGTGCTGTCAGCTGCGTTTCATCTAGAGGGTCCCTGGGGCTGGGTCCATGCAGAGGTGACACTCCCAGCCAGGTCCCAACAGTAACTAGCCATTCTGGGCTCACCCCTGGCTGGGCCCCGGAAGCCACCCCTTGGTCGCCCTTACCCAACCCCCCTCTCTCACAGTCTTTCTGCTCCTCCCTGCTTCCTGTCCCTGGGCACCAAGCAGCCCTTTCTCCAGCACCCAGGCTCCACAAGCCTCGCCCCCACCCCTGTGCCTTTCTGCCCCCCGCCAGGCTGTGAGCAAGGCCAGTCCTCCCTCCCGCTGAGCCTCTGTCCGGCCCAGGAAGCAGGTGTGGGACACACAGCAGAGGGGCGCCCTCGCTGAGGACAGCAGTGCTAGGAAACCTGCCTGAAGCCAGGACGCAGACCAGGGGGTACCTGGGAGGAAGAGGGCCCAGCGGCGGGGAGAGCACTGGCGAGGCCCAAGGCAGGGCGTGACCCGAGCTGTGGGGCGGGGTCCCAGAGACCCTGGGCCGCGGGAAGCCAGAGGGGGGCTCAGTGAAGTCGCCGTGGTGAGCCCCGGCTCTGCGCAGACCCGGCTGCAGTGTGCGGCGAGCGGTTCTTGCCATGTGTGTCCGGTTAGAATCCTAGCGCAGGAAGGAAAGCCTGGCTCTGGGGTGTGACTGCGTGTTGTCTCCTGTGCACCCCCCATCCTCATCCCCCCTCTGTTGCACAAGCACCCAGGCTGGCTGGAGGGGTTGCCGCAGAACCCCAGCCCTGGGTCCACTGCCCGATCCCTGACACGTGGGGTGGGGGGTGGGGTGTTTATTGCAGAGCGAGGAGCCGGCGGCTACGGCTTCATTCCCGGGAGTTGGGGTGAGGGTTCTTACAGACTGAAGTTGGAAACGAGAGGTGTGTGTTCAGCCTGTGGCCTCTGAGCCCCACAAACTCCATCGGGTTCTGGGGGTGTGCCTCGGGGAATCGGTTACTTTTGTTTGTAAGATTTATTGTTTATGTATTTGAAAAGCATCAGAGAGAGAGAGAGAGAGAGAGAGAGAGAGAGGTATTTTCCATCTGCTGGCTCACTCTCCAGATGGCTACAACGGCCAGAGCTGGGCCAGGCCAAAGCCAGGAGCTTCCTCCTGGTCTCCCAGGTGGATGCAGGGGCCCAAGGACGTGGGCCATCCTCCACTGCTTTCCCAGGCCACAGCAGAGAGCTGGATCAGAAGAGGAGCAGCCAGGACTTGAACTGGCACCCATATGGGATGCTGGTGTTGCAGGTGGTGGCGGCTTTACCAGCCTGGAATCAGTCACTTCAAAGTGCTTCCTGGGAATTCTAATACGCTTTGCCAAGCACTGTCCCAAGCTTGCACACATAGTCACGCCCCTCCCGTCCTGGAAGGAAAACCCGGTCACCCAGCACTGCCTCGCGCTTTCTCTTCCTCTGCCCTCGGCCACAGTCCCAGCGAGAGCCACGCTGAGCGGTGCTCTCAGACTTCACCTGCACGGACTCCCCGGGGCTTGTCTGCAGCCGCCCACCAAGTGCCGCCTGGCCCGCAGGCCCCAGGCCATGTCCATGCAGTTGGATCATTTAAAAAAGTTTTCTTTTATATTTATTTCGAAGAGACAGAAATCTTCCAGCAGCTGGTTCACGTCCCAAATGCACACAACACCAGCCCTGGGCCAGGGCGAAGCACTCAATCTGGGTGTCCCACGTGGGTGGCAGGGGGCCAAGTACTTGAGCCATCACCTGCCGCCTTGCAAGGGGTCTGTTAGCAGGAAGCTGGAATCTGGCACGGCCGGGACAAGAACCCTGGCACTTTAATGTGGATTACGGTGTCCCAACTGGGCTCTTGACCACTGCCCTAAATGCCTACGCTGGACTGCGGTCCTAGCCGGGGCCTGGAATTCTGCCTGGACTTTCCTGCGCACTCCGACACTCACCGCGTGGTGGCGTCACCCCACGGTGCCTGTGACGTGGCTCCCACCAGTGTCACCAGTGGAGGCCGCATGCATCGTGGTTAAGAGCTCAGACTCGGGGCGCAGAGAGCCTGGGTTCCCGGTGCAGCCCCCCATGTCCCTGTGTGCCTTGTGCTTGCCTCTGGGGAGGGGCTGCGGTGCCAGTGCACCCTCCCTCGGTTAAAGTGGGTTAACACAGCTTCACTGTTTGCACCTGCACCGTTTTCGGGGATTCTGACCTTGGCCTTCCGACTTTGTCAGCCACCAGGGCCCTGTCACCTTGTGCCTGCTGTCTGTGTGGCACTATCCTGAGCCTGCAGCTTCAGCCCAGGCCTTTCTCGCACAAAGGAGGGTCCTTCAAAACGTTCTGGGGAAATGAAATCAAAAGAGAAACTTACTTTGGTGCAGAAAGACTTGAAATCCATGCATGTGCGGGGTCTCCAAAAAGTTCGTGGAAAATGTGTTTTCTAGATAAACCACACATAGACTTGACAGTATCATGCACAATAAACCTCTTGGGGCCAGCCTTGCGGCGTAGCCGATACAGCACCATCTGGGATGCCGGGATCCTTACGGGCACCGGTTTGTGTCCCGGCTGTCCCACTTCCGATCCAGCTCTCTGCTAATGGCCTGGAAAGGCAGGGGAAGACGGCCCAAGTGCTGGGACCCCGGGGCCCATGTGAGAGACCCAGAGAAAGCTCCTGGCTCCTGGCTTCAGCCTGGCTTAGCCCTAGCTGTTGAAGCCATTTGGGGAGTGAACCAGTGCATGGAAGACCTCTCTGTCTCTCCCTCTCTCTCTGTAACTCTGACTTTCAATTAAGTAAATCTTAAAAAAAAAAAATAAGCCTCTCTTTTAATTCCGTCTTCCATGAACTTTTCCAAGTACCTGCATACGTTCAGGCTCCAAGCAGGTCCATATATTCATATATTCATATATTCATATATTCATTCCACACAGTTAGGGTTTACCGACTCTGTGTCTGACCCCACACCAGGGGCTGGGGACAGAGCGGTGAGGTGGCGAGACCAGGGCCCAGATTCCACGCTAATTATGCCATCAGTGACTTTGACTGCAATTGGGATAAGCAATGCAAACACGATGCCCAGATGGCCGTGAGAGGAAGTAACAGGGCCTGTGACCCGGTCCGGGAGAAAGTCCGCAGCCCAGCCCTGCCCCTCCTCTGCCTGTGTGCCCTGGCCAGCAGCGAGCGCAGCTGTCCTCCTCCCCGGCCAGCACCCGGCAGTGGGACCCTCTCTCCCCGCTGAGAGGCGCCTGCTTCTGGGAAAATCTGCCTTCTTGGGGGACCCCCGAAACTCTCAATTCCTATGCCTGGTGCTCAAGTCGATTTCCCCCCGGCAAAGGTGCTCCTGGCAGAACGAGAGCAGCGGAGCGGGTGAGGGCTCCCCAGAAGTGCAGGCCCCTGTGACGAGACGGCAGGAGGACCGGGCACGCTGTCTCCACCTAGGGACCCTCGGGCGCCTGACCCGACCTCATCAGCTATGGCCGCTGCCCCGCGCTGCGTGGCACAAAGTGTCTGTCTTCCGCCAGATTAGAAAGCCTCTCTCTCTCTTTTTTTTTTCCCATTGTCCAAGTTGCCCCTGTTGCAGCCGGAACGAGGATTCTTCACGGTAACCAGTAACAACACCTGCTTCCAGCATGCACCTGCCTTTCTGGAGCTGTCCCGGATTTGAAGCTCCTACCTTTTTAAAAAAAGATTTATTTATTTATTCATTTGAGAATCAGAGTTACATAGAGGAGAGGCAGAGAGAGAGAGAGACAGAGACAGAGAGGTCTTCCATCCACTGTTTCACTTCCCAGTTGGCCACAACGGCCAGAGCTGCACCAATCTGAAGCCAGGAGCCAGGAGCTTCTTCTGGGTCTCCCCTGCAGGTGCAGGGGCCCAAGGACTTGGGCCATCTTCTATTGCTTTCCCAGGCCACAGCAGAGAGCTGGATCGGAAGTGGAGCAGCCGGGTCTCAAACCAGTGCCCATGTGGATGCTGGCGTCTCAGGCCAGGGCATTAACACAGTCTAGCCCCGCCCCTACCTTTTAGGGAGGAACCCCAGCATCCAAATGTGGGGGAAGCCCAGGCTGGAGCCTGGCGGTCCTCGCTCCACACTGGAGCCGCGGCGAGGCCGGCGAGGCCGACAGAGACACAGGGACTGCAGGGAGGACGCGCCCAGGCCCCGCAGCGGCCTCGCGACCACCGGCCCTGGGCTCTCTCCCGCTAACCCGCCCTCCATTCCCAGCACTCCCGAAGGTGCGGGCACTGCCCACGGGTCTTACCGTAAACCCTCTCTGCTCGGGCAGCCAGAGCCCCCTTCTGCTGTTGGCAGTCGAGAATCCTGATCACCAACGATCACAACAGAAAACCGGGGCAGTTCCAGGAAGCAGAAGGGAGAAAACCAAAGCTCTGCTCTGAGACCCAGACACAAGATGACTTAACGTCGCCCGCCTCCCACACGCACACACACACACACACACTTAATATAATCGTAGTTGTTACAGAAAACGCATGTACTCTAACCTGATTTTTTTAGAGATTTATTTTATTTATTTGAAAGACAGAGTTAGAGAGAGAGGTAGAGACTGAGAGAGAGGTCTTCCATCTGCTGGTTCACTCCCCAGTTGGCTGTAATGGCCGGAGCTGTGCTGATCCGATGCCAGGAGCTAGGAGCTTCTTCCTGTGTCCCACGCAGGTGCAGGGGCCCAGTCTTCCATCTTCCAACAGATGGAAGCTCTCTCTATTTCTCCCTCACTCTCTGTAACTGTGCCTTTCAAATAAATAAATAAATCTTTTTTTTTTTTTAAAATGTGCTGTCTGGTTTAAAAGGGGGCAACTCTGAGTATTCATTACAGAAAATTTGAAACTACAAGAAAAAAACAGCTACCGTTTTTACGGCCTCCCAGACGGAACCATCGCTGATAACCGGGTGTTCCTAGCAACGTTTCTTGGCGTTTTCACGTGGCTGAGATTACAGCGATTACGCCAAATCCTTCGAAGACGTGAGGAGGTGCCCGGGTGGCGGATGCTCCGCTGGTACGGCGAGTTATCCTGCGCCGTGAAGATGCCTGGCTGAGCTCCGGGCTGTGAGGACACAGAAGCTCACCGTGCAGGACGTTGCCTGGCCCCGGGGATGCACCTGGCGCCGTGCCTCTGTGGCCGCCTAGGGCAGCGCCAGCACTTCCGTCTCCGTCTCCCGGGTCCTCCAACATGGCAGAGACACCACAGGAACCACGGAGCAGGTGGGGCAGCTCCAGAACCAGTTTTCCAGGAAACGGGGGGTGGGGGGGTCCGGCACAGACCCACCAACAGCTGACCCTTGCCGCCGCCCCCGCAGGGGACCTCAGACAGGTGGCGTCAGCGGCGGTGGCCTCGCTTCCCCCTCTGGTTTTTGCGATATTATCTTCCACATGGGGTGGGTGACAAGAACAATGGGTATCGCAGAGCACCACCTGTTAGGGTGCTTCTTACTCATTGGAGGGGCCACTGTTGTGGTGCAGAGGGTTAAACCACTGTTAGACACAGGCAACCCACATGAGCACGGGTTCGAGTCCCAGCTGCTCCATTTCCAATCCAGCTCCCTGCTGATGGCCTGGGAAAGCAGTGGCAGACGGCCCAAGTGCTTGGGCCCCTGCACTCGGCTGGAGCTCCAGGCTCCTGGCTTTGGCCTGGCCTAGCCCTGGCTGTTGTAGCCAGTTGGAGAGTAAATTAGTGCATGGAACCCCCCTCAAACCCTGCCTTTCATATAAACAATCTTTTTTTTTAAGTTGATTTATCAGAGAGACAGAGAGCTCCCTGCACAGTCTGCCTCCCCAGATGAGCCGCTGGCACGCGGAGGTCAGCTGATGCCCGTTTCTCAACTTCTCCTAATGAAATCCCATCAGTGTCTTCACAAAGTCCGTGGAAAATGCACGCCATGAAAAGCACGTGCATGGATTTCTAAATATTTTGTGCCCAAATAAAGTTACCTTCTATTTACTGGAGAGGCAGAGAGAGGGAGCGTTCATCTGCTGGTTTATTCCCCAATGCCCGCAAGGGCCAGGCCAAAGTCAGGAGCTGGGAGCACCATCTAGGCCCCCTGCGTGGCCGGCCAGGGCCCAAGCACTGACCGGAAGCTGGGATGAGAGCCAGAGCCGGGAACTGAACCCAGACATTGCAGTGTGGGACACGTGAGTCTTAGCTGCGAGGCTGAACATCCTCTCCTGAAAATAAACTTCAATGACTTATTTACTTATTTATTTATTTGAAAGGGAGAGAGAGAGAGAGAGAGAGAGATAGACCTCCCATCCCCCCAATGCCTGCAACAGCTGGGGTTTGGCCAGGCTGAAGCTGGGAGCTGGAAATGCGATGTGGATAAGAAGAGACCCAAGATTTATTTATTTACTTGAAAGGCAGCATTACAGAGAGAGAGAGAGAGAGAGCTTTCATTCTCTGGTTTACCCCCAAATGGCCGCAGCGGCCAGGGCTGGAGGTGGAGCGCCCACGTGGGACGCTGGTGGTGTGTAACCTGCTACGGCACAGCGCAGGCCCCGGGCCTTCTGCCTCGATTTCCAGGAGTGCGCTGCTGTGTCTCCTGGGTGGATCCTGGGCGAGCGGCTGTTCTGCCTTCCGGGGGCTCCGGCTTTCGGCTGTCAGCGCTATGTTTCGGAACTGTCTTGCTTTTTTTTTTTTTTTTTTGACAGGCAGGGTGGACAGTGAGAGAGAGAGACAGAGAGAAAGGTCTTCCTTTTTGCCGTTGGTTCACCCTCCAATGGCTGCCGCGGTAGCGCGCTGCGGCCGGCGTACCGCGCTGATCCGATGGCAGGAGCCAGGTGCTTCTCCTGGTCTCCCATGGGGTGCAGGGCCCAAGCACTTGGGCCATCCTCCACTGCCTTCCCGGGCCATAGCAGAGAGCTGGCCTGGAAGAGGGGCAACCGGGACAGGATCGGTGCCCCGACCAGGACTAGAACCCGGTGTGCCGGCGCCGCAAGGCGGAGGATTAGCCTAGTGAGCCGCGGCGCTGGCCTGTCTTGCATTTTGCGAGCAGTGCACAGGCCTGGAGTCGGGGCTGCCTCCAGAGGCCACTCAGAACGGGACATCTCCCAGAGTAACCTTCCTGAAGTCCGACTCTGGCCATGCCCGGCCCTCGCCTTGAGAGCCTCGGTCACGTTCATCGTCTACGAAGCGAGATCCAGTTCCCCAGTGTTCCCGGCTGAGTCCCCGGTCGTAGCAAATACTTGCATTTCCCCAAGAATGCCTCGTCCTCACGCCCTTCCAGCCTCTGCACACAAAGCGCACTTGGCGCTGGGTGCCCGCTCACCCCCTCTCCCTACAGGATTGGGCTTGAGCGCCCCCCCCCCCCCCCCACGCTGGGTGAAATCCCCTTCCGTGGGCCCCCAGACTCCCCCACAGACCACTGACCACAGGCCTTGTGACGGGCGGTGCTGAGGGTGTCTCTACAGGAGGAACTGACCCTCACACAGCTCCTTTCCTGTGGGCAGTGCCCGGGCGGGGCCTCGGTCAAGGCTTGTGGATCAAGCCACGTGAGCCGGTGCTCACCCTGGAGCAGAGTGCCGCTACTAAGGCCTCCCCCTAGGAAGCGGCTGGTGCACTGGGCAGGCGAGGACCCCCCCTGCCCCGGCCCTGCTGTCCCCGGCCAGGGTGCCTCCTGCACGGGTGCCTGCCCTCGACGCCAGCCCTGGGCGGCCAGGTGCTCTCCACCACGCTGTGAGCCCAGCTCTGAGGGCACAGAGAGGCAGCAGCCACCCTTTCATCACCATGCCAGGAGGTCCCTGTCTGCGCATGGGACTGGGCGTCGGGGTCAGCCCATCCGGGTCAAATCCAGGCCCTGCATTTCCTGTGTGACCTTACACAAGTCGCCCAGCTTCTCTGGGATTCAGTACCATTATTAATTAATTAATTTGAAAGGCAGAGAGGGAGAGAGAGAGAGAGAGAGCTCTCCCATCTCTCCCATCTGTTGGTTCACTCTCCAAATGCCCACAACAGCCAGGGCTGGGTCAGGCTGAAGCCAGGAGCCCAGCACTCCATCCGGGTCTCCTACATGGGGGGCAGGGACCCCAGTACTGGGGCCATCACTGCTGCCTCCAGCAGGAAGCTGGAACTGGGCACGGACACGGTGCTTTAACCCACGTGCCCCAGTATGGGAGTGAGCATCGGAACAGGCGTCTAAGCTGCTGGCCCAAATGCCGCCCCGCTCTCAGCTTTCTCATCTGTAGAGTGGGGCTGCAGGGTGCTTGTGAGGATGGCGGCGACGCAAGGGAAAGCCAGCCCGGCCCCGCACAGACAGGCGCGCGGCAGCTCCACAGGGGCAGGGCTGCCGCACCTCCCGTAACAGGGCCTGCGCTCCACTTCCGGTTCCCCGTCCTGGGAGGCGACACGTGGTGGCTGAAGTCCTTTGGCCACCCACGTGGGAGACCCAGATGGAGTTCCAGGCCCCTGGCTTTGGCCTGGCCTAGTCCTGGGTGTTGTGGCCATTTGAGGAAATGAACCAGTGGATGGAAGATGTCTCTCTCTCTCTCTGTCTCTGTAACTCTGCCTTTCAAATAAATAACTAAATCTGAAAGAAAGAAAGAAAGAAAGAAAGAAAGAAAGAAAGAAAGAAAGAAAGAAAGAAAGGAAGGAAGGAAGGAAGGAACTGGTCTCAAACCACCGTTGAAGGTGACCTCCCCGCGCACTGGGGACCCCCGCGGGCAGAGGGGGTGTCCCCGGGCCCAGCCCAGGACCCCCAGGCAGGAAGCACAGGGAGCAATGCTTACTGACTGAAGGGTTCTCAGCGCTTGCTGATCCGATGCAGAGGCAGGGGCATGACTCCCATGGAATGCCTGCTCGCTGAGATGCTGAGCTCCATCCAGCTCAACACAGCAGAAATCCCTGGGGGAAGATGGCGGGGCCCTGGTTAGTGGCCCTAGAGCTGGGACAATAAAGGCAGGGTGTGGGTTCCTTAAAGGAGGGGGTGCCAGTATGGAGATGTCGGGGCGAGGGGGAGAGGGAGGCCAGAGAAGTGACTCAGGCAGGTGAGGTGGGAACAGGAACAGAAACAAGGGGGTCCCAGAGGGCAGAATACCCAAGGGAGGGGTTGGAGGAGGGGTGGTGTGCAAAGGGCCCCCAGGGCCAGGGAAGCCGATTGAGCTCAGAGACGGAGGCAGAGGGTGGGGACCCCCACACACACATGGCCGGGGACCCCCCCACACACATGGCCAATAGCTTGTGGGGGAAAGGAGGTGGCCCGGGGTGGACTGCCTGACTGAGGGCCTTGGGGAGGAGGGGATGGGGGGACAGGCGGCGGGGGAGGGGAGCGCTGCCGGCTCTCAGCGTTCACAGGCACCGGCTCAGCGGGCGGGCGGAGAGATTGCTGGCCAAGGGGACGATGAGCTGAGCAATTTGAGCTCCTGGAGAAGCTGATCTGGGAAGACCCATGAAGCCCAGACACAGAGGCCAGTGGGAAGGTGATGACGCTGCCCTGCCCGCCCCGGCCAGGCGCTTCTGGTTCCTGTGGGCACCGATGGACAAGTCCTCTCCCAGCTCCTGCCCCCAGAGAGCCCAGGAGCCTCCCATGCCAGGGCTGCTCTTGGTCGCACACCAAGTGACCAGCCTGTCCCCAAGAGACCCCCAGCTCCCCTCACATGCGGGGTTCACACAATGGAGACCCTGCTCTGTCTCTGGTTCCCAGCCCCAAGGGGCAGGCACACCCCTTGTCTGTGCATGCACCAGCCTCTCTCCCCCTCTCTCCCTCCCTCTCCCTCCCTCTCCCTCTCTCCCTCCCCCCTCCCTCTCCCTCTCTCTCTCCCCCCCGCTTCCTCTCTCCCCCTCCCTCTCTCTCCCTCTCTCCCTCTCTTTCTCTCCCTCCCTCCCTCTCTCTTCCTCTCTCTCCCTCCCTCTCTCTCCCTTTCTCCCTCTCTCTCTCTCTCCCTCTCTCCCTCTCTCTCTCTCTCCCTCTCCCTCTCTCCCTCTCTCTCCCTCCCTCTCTCTCCCTCTCTCTCTCCCTCTCCCTCCCTCTCTCTCCCTCTCTCCCTCTCCCTCTCTCTCTCTCCCTCTCCCTATCTCCCTCCCTCTGTCTCCCTCTCTCTCCCTCTCTCCCTCTCTCTCTCTCTCCCTCCCTCTCTCCCTCCCTCTCTCTGTCTCCCTCCCTCTCTCTCTCTCCCTCTCTCCCTCTCCCTCTCTCCCTCTCTCTCTCTGTCTCCCTCTCCCTCTCTCCCTCTCTCTCTCTGTCTCCCTCCCTCTCTCTCTCTCCCTCTCTCCCTCTCCCTCTCTCCCTCTCTCTCTCTGTCTCCCTCCCTCTCTTTCTCTCCCTCTCTTTCTCTCCCTCTCTCTCTCCCTCTCTCTCTCTCCCTCTCCCTCTCTCCCTCTCTGTCTCTGTCTCTCTCTCTCTCCCTCTCTCTCTGTCTCCCTTTCTCTCTCTCTCTCCCTCTCTCTCTCTCTCCTGCCTTCATCTCTCCCAGCCTCACCTCCTGCAGGGAAAGAAGCCTTTTGGAATTTTGGAAATGAGGACACTTCCCATCAAACATGGCCCTTAGTGGATGGTGCGGGAGTCCAGGATGTCATGCAAATCTCAAATGCATCGTTTCACGCTAGCAAAGAGCTCCCAAGTGAGAAAAGCGAGGCAGAGAGCGAGAGCGAGCGAGCGCGTGCATCCATTGCAGGGAACAGACGCTGCTCTGGGGCCAGGAGGTGGCGGCAGGACGACACATTGGGATTCGCTTGTATCCGCATCAAGGGATGCTGGGAAATGGGCCACTGCGGTGCAGTGGGTTCCGCCGCTGCTAGCAATGCTGGCATCCCAGAAGGCTGGCTGGAACCCGGGCTGCTCGGCTTTGGATCCAGCTCCCTGTTAATGTGTTGGGGAAGGCAGCTGCAGATGGCCCAAGTGCTCGGGCCCCTGCCACCCACATGGGAGACCCGGACAGACTTCCCGGCTCCTGGCTTCAGCCATTGCAGGCACCGGGGGAGTGAACCAGCAAATGGAAGATCTCTCTGTGTCTCCCTCATTCTCCCCACCCTATCACTCTGCCTTTCAAATAAATAAATAAATCTTAAAAAAAAAAAAAAAAGACACACCAAAAATAAACAAACTGGGTGATGTCCTGGGTGCACGGGGCCGGGGTGGGGCAGACTTTCCCTTTTTGTTTTGTTGGGATTTGAGACTCAGACGACAGCATCGTCCATTAAATGTTTTCAAAAATAAAAACAAATTAATTCTCTGATGTCTAAATTACGTGGCCCAAAAACCCAATCCTGGAACGGCACGGGGCTGTGTGTTCATGGAAACACACGGAGAACCATCCGAGACACAGGTTCCGCCAGGCTCACGGGACCGCGAAACTCTGGGGCTCCTCCCGCATTTGCCCGGCTTCGGCATCCCATCCGGCAGCCAGCAGCCGCAGACGGCAGCCGGCAGCCGCAGAGGGGCCACCTGCTCCTGCCCCAGGGCCCGCGCACCTGCCTCCAGCCGCTTGGCTCACACTGGATTGGCTGCCCTGAGTCAGGTGTCATCCAATCAGCCGAGGCAGGAGTGGACGTGGTCCTTCCGCACCAGCCCGGCTGCCTGGTCCTGGCCCCTGCAGTCGCCTGGGTGGTGACAGCTCAGAAAATGGGGGTCTGGGCACGAAGGGCCACCAGGCTTGCTTGCTGCGCTGTGGCTGGACGTGCCATGTGGAGGGAAACGAGACCAAGCGCAGTGGGAGGAGCCCTAAGCTGGGGTCCAGAGCCCTGGTTGCAGGCTGCTCTTCTCCCAGCCTTGGCGAGGCCTGTGGCCTCCGTGAGCAGAAAGAGAGTGCACCTGTGTGCGTAGAGGCACCAGGCCGGCTCTCCTGCAGGGGAGGGGTGAGCAGTGCCCACAAGGACGCCCCACCCTGGCCCCCAGGATGCTGATGAGACAGTGAGGCAGCGTGGCCCTGGCGCGGGGACAGAGCCCAGGCTGGGGACATTGGAGAGACCTGGGCTCTGCCTCTCACCAGCTGTGAGATCTTGGCCAAGGGGAACTTCCTCCCTGGACCCCAACTTCTCCTCTGTGGGACTGCGAATGCCTGGATTTGGGGGGAATGAGGGGTGGGTGGGGGCGTGCCTGTGTGGTACCGTGGTGTGCTTCATGACTCCCCAGCGGCCCCCTCCCCCCATAGCCAAGGCAAAAGCAGACACAGGAGAGGTCTTGGCATAGCTCATGGAAAAGGTGCATTGTCGACAGACTCCGCACAGACTGGCACCAAACAATGAAAATCAGACAGGGTCACCACCCACAAAGTCCTGGGAGGGGTCCTCACAGTATGTGTACTCACAGGGCCATCACGTCTCTGTGAGACTTCCGGTGGACACTCAATCCAATTCTGGGGCCTGGTGGGAGGGTCTTAGGTCAGCGGGGGCGTGCCCTTGGGAGGGGGTTCTCACCACAGGGCTGGGCCCAGCTGTTCTCTCTCTCTGCTCCCTGGGCCCAGCTGTTCTTTATCTGCTCTCTGGCTCACAAGCTCCACACGGCCACACCGTGGACTCACCACGTGGCCAAACCAGCAGGGTCCACCCGGTCTGGGACTGTGACCCCCCAAAACCATGAGCCCACATAAACGCACCTCCTCCCTGAGCAGCCTGTGTCAGGTGGTTAGTCACAGTGACAAAATGCTAAGGCACGCTGCCGCTCGGCTGGCCCGGTTCTACCCATGGACGGCGTGGGATGGCCACGGGTGTGGCAGGGACCTGTCCAAAGGGGAGTGGAGTCATGGACGCATTCCCTGGACTTCGTGGACTATGTTTATGTTTTCTGCAGCTGCAAAATGACGTCACTTCGTAGCGAAATTATCAGCGTGATGGGTTAGCACTGGCTTCTGGGACACAGAACTCCTATCCACCAACACCCACCTTGCCAACCCATCCGCCATCGCGACAGGTGCTGCAGGCCGGAGACCACGCGCAGGCGGAGGCGTCGGCACTGACGCGTGCAGAGCCAGGGTGGACGTGTGGGGACTTCTTCCCCTCTCGCATGGGGACCTGGCCAGGTGCAAGCCCTCTCGACCATGCAAGACGCCCGGCTGGAAATGGGCTGCACCTGCAGGTTCCCTAGGAGCTGTGCAGAGTGAGGTGGAGGCTCCAGTGAGGTGGCCCAGGTTAGGCCACTGCTTGCAAGGCCGCTTCCCCTACCCGAGCACGGGCTGCTCTGCTTCCGATCCAGCTCCCCGTAAATACACCTGGGAAAGCAGTGGAGGATGGCCATGTGCCTGGGCCCCTGCACCCACATGGGCAACTCAGATGGACTTCCAGGCTCCTGGCTTCAGCCTGGTTTCAGCCTGGCTGGTGTTACCATTTGGGGGAGTGAACCAGAGGATGGAAGCTCTCTTTCTCCCTCCTACTGTCTCTGTCATTCTTTGAAAAAGAAATAAAAACACCCTTAAAAATGGATTTCCATATTGGTAGGGCCGCAGTATCACAGCAGTCCGACAGTGAGAGATTTTGCATGTGAAACTGGGTGATTTTTTAAAAAAATATTTATGTATTTACTTGAAAGAGTTACACAGAGAGAGGAGAGGCAGAAAGAGAGCGAGAGGGAGAGAGGGAGAGTTCTTCCACCCACTGGTTCACTCCCCAATTGGCCACAACGGCCAGAGCTGCGCCGATCCGAAGCCAGGAGCCAGGAGCTTCTTCTGGGTCTCCCATGTGGGTGCAGGGGTCCAAGGACTTGGGCCATCTTCTACTGCTCTCCCAGGCCATAGCAGAGAGCTAGATCAGAAGTGGAGCAGCTGGGTCTCAAACCGGCGCCCACGTGGGATGCCGGCACTGCAGGCAGCGGCTTTACCCACTGCACCACCGCGCCAGCCCCATGAAGCTGGATGATTTACCCGTCCCGCTGTGCGGAATCACATCCCGGTGTGACCGATGTGAGGTGTGTGGCAGCTCTGGGTGAACCAGCGCAGGACACTCCCCCCCCCCCCCCAAGCCACACAGCCGGGGCGGCAGGCGTTCCCTGCACGGCTCCCACACGCGCTCATCCACAAGGACGGTGCACGCAGCCCGACAGTGGTTTCACTGCACAATGAGGCCGCTCAGAGCGAGGCAGCAGCAATTTCAGAATGCATCGGAATTGCCCTGGTTAGTGAGCGCCATCAATTCCGCCTGTTTAATGCCGCTCCTTACCGCAGGCAAACTCCAGCAGCCGGGCGCCCTCCAGCTCCATCACAGACGACACCTGATGAAGGTTCGCCCGACGTGACAACACCCTGCACCGCGCGTGTGGCTTCAGCAACACATCACAGCGCCCAGCCTGTCCTCCACTCTCCCCAGCAAAACAGCCAGGCGGTGACCCTCGCCGGGGGAAGCACTAACTTGTCTCTCTGCTCAAAAGCCACTGCAGCCAGGCAGTGACCCAAAGGCAGGCAGCGGAGGTGAAGGGCGGACTCGTGTGTCACCCAGGGGTGCTGGGGCCCTGCTGAAAATCCCAGGCTCCGCACAGCCGCTCTGCTTTCCGCTCTTGGGGCTGGCTTCGCCCTTCTCCTTCTAAGCTGCCGCTCAGGGGCTGGCGGCCTGGGGATGCACCTGCTACCTCCCAGGATGCTCATGCGTAGGAAGCCAGAATCCAGAGCAGAGCCAGCACCTGACCGCAGGCGCTCGGGTACCAACACCTCAGCCCCGGACAGCTACTTTGTATCTGGACACCGCCGCCATCAAATCTTTAATGCTTCCTGTTTTTCTCCCTGTTGACTGTCCAGGAAGACACGCCCGTCCCCTGGGCTCCGGTCTCCGCCACATTTAGACCCAGTGAGGCCGCCCGAACAGTCACACCCTGGGGCGGCTGAGCAACCATGCTCAGCTCACGGCGCCCACGCCCACGGAAAACAGCCTTCCCTTTCCCCTCCCGGCCTCTCACCGACTCCAGCCTGGGGCTGCTGGCTCGGGTCCATTCCCTCTGTTCTGTCCCCAGCCCGCCTCAACGCTCTGCCGACAGTCACTACAACAACGGATCCAAAGGGACAAACGAGAGAAATCCATTAAAATACGTGTGACTCCCTCCTCGGCCGGTGCTGGGAACATTCTGTACCTACTGTGCGCTGCGTGGCAGCCCCGGCCCCCTGTGGGTTCCGCTCACTCCAGTGTGGCTGTGACTGGGGGACCGGGCTGCTCATCTCGGTTAATTTCCATTTATGTTTGTGTTGTAGCCACAGGTGGCTGGGGGCTGTGGGATTGAAAAGCCCAAGCCTACACCAGTCACAGCCACTCCGACCTCGCTCTGGGCATGGAGAGCCACAGTGGCTGCCCAACAGCGTCCACTCGCTCCGCTGTGGGGCCTTCCGAGTCCCCGGCTCGGAGCTGCATACCCTTGGTGGCAAAACCTCCAAGACGGCACGGGTAGAGGCCAATCTTTGGTCACAGGTTGCGTGGCTTAGGGGTGAAAGGTGCCCTTCCCACAGTCACGACCCTGTGCCCAGATCCCTGCAAATCATCTCCAGCTGTGGGCAGCTGGCCGAGCTCACTGTCCCCATGCTCCGACACCAGGCCAGCACTGCCTGCAGGTGTGGGAACTGCAGGGCATTCCATGGCCGACCTGGCTTCGCTTCTGTCACTGTCGGTGACTTTCTGGGGGAGAGCCTGCCATGCGGGCCGCTGTGCTGGTGCCGAGGGCACCCGTCCAGCGCGCCGATGGCACAGCAGACGGAAGCAGATGGAGAGAGAACTCCCGTGGGGCTCTGACGTGAGGACAGATCGCTGCAGGAGGAGCCCAGGGAGGTGCACCTGCCGTCCCCGCGCTGCGGCCCTTCCCACGGCCGACGTGCAGAGCTGCTGTCTCTGCTGGAAACCAGACCCTCCCTGGCGGCCCCTGCCAGGGCCATGGGGGCGCAGTGAGTGGGTGTGGGTGCCTGGGGATGCCAGGGTGGCCAGAGCCCAGGTCGGGGAGAAGGTGGGCAGGCAGCTGACAGCCGGCCCGCAGGAATGACATTGCCATGTGCCGGGGCTGACAGATGCTCCGCGGGAGATTAGGAACTCAGGCTGCGTCCCTGGGGCCCTGATACCATCAGTGCTTAAGAGGCTGTCTGATGTCATTACAAATCTCCCGGCCAGGCTCGCAGGTGTGGGAGGACAGGGCCGCCGCAAGGGTGTTTGGCTTTAATTGTGGCCATTAATCTGGCGCCAGCAGCTGGCCTGGGCTGCAGGGGAAAGGGCAGGGAGCCTGTCACTTGGGGAACAGTGCACCCCGCTGCTTTGCTGTCTGGAGGTGGGAGACAGCGGGCCTGCTGTGCTCCCCCCGCCCAGGTCTCCTGGCTGCCACGCATGCTGTGGGTGTCGGTTCGCGGCCTCCTCTTTGGCTCCCACGGGAGTCGGTGGGTGAGTAGGGCCACTGTGGGGTGTGGTCCCAGCCCTCTGCCCGGAGTCCAGGCGTGTGCAGTGAGAATGGGGGGAGGGGCAGGGTGGGGCGGGGAGAGGCCCCGAGTCCAGCGGGGGCAGTCCAGGGGGCAGGATGGGGAGTGGGGCCCTTGTTTGGAGCTGGCAGGGTAGGCGTGGGGCGACCTGGAGCTGTCTGGCCTTGGCAGAGTGGGACCGAGAGGGACGGGGAGCATGTGGGTTCCCAGTGGGCCCCTCCCTGCTGTCCCAGGAAGCCCAGCGGGGACTCTGGGGAGAGCTGGGGCGGGGGGGGGGGTCTCGCCCAGCTCCCTCTGCCCCACACTGTCCCCTGGACAGTGTGGCCCAGGGTCTCCTGCCCTTCTCCACCGAGGGTGCTGTGGGGCTCCTGAGTGCCCGCCAGACCGGGTCAGAGTGAGTGCGGCTTCGCACCTCTGTCGCCCCTGCCCACCGGGAGAACTCCTGCTCAGCCTTCAAAGCCCAGGCCAGACACACGGCCTCTTGAAACAGGCAGGTGGACAGGAGAAAATCCATTAGATCTGTGAGCTGGAAGACCAGGCCCCACGGTGCTCTCACGCCCCCACCTGTATGCGCACCTGCCAATCAGACTACGTGACCACTGCCCTTGGAAGGGGATAAAGGCCTGGACCACGGCGGGCCCTCCCCTTGTTGCCTTGTGGCTGTCCACTCTCTGCTTTATTGCCCACCTGCTCGCTCCACCTGGCTCCTGGCCTGCTCTCTGCCTGCTGGACCCAACGTAGCTTCTAGACCTCTCTTCCTTCCCTAATTAAAGCCCTCACTCTCCTATGCATTTCTCTCGCTGAATAAAACCCTTAAAAAACGTACCCTGTTGTCTGGGCTATTGGAGCCAGTATTCATGGCACGTACCAAGATTGTTAATATTTAAAATTATTAATAAGCCGGACGACACCGCTCTCAGAAGGCTGCCAAGACTGCCCTTCCTCCCCTCATGTCCGAGAGGCGATGCCTCGGTCCCCGCCCTGCCTCCTGTGGTCACCCGGCTGACACAGCCGTCAGCGTCACTGTGTCACAGCTCCTGGAGGACCCTGGACCCACGTCTGCCCTCACACCCAGCCCAGGGCCTGGCTCGGGGCACTGTCCCGTGAGCCAAGCTGAATTTGCGACAGGTCAGTGACGCGTGGGGCGGTGGTCACGCTGTGTGGCCTTAGGGGTCCCCT
Source organism: Lepus europaeus (assembly GCF_033115175.1). NCBI lineage: Eukaryota > Metazoa > Chordata > Mammalia > Lagomorpha > Leporidae > Lepus > Lepus europaeus. The sequence continues at coordinate 112,048,290 of NC_084837.1, forward strand.
CCCCTCTCTGGGCTGCTGCTTAGCTTCAGTAACTGCCTGCTGCAGGGGTGCACACAGAGCTAGGGCGTCTTGGCGGCGGCGGCCCCCAAGGTGGCTGGAATTCTTGGGAGGCACAGGGACTTGGAGCTTCCTTGGTTCCCGAGAGACATGGAGGAAGCAGCCTAGGCCAAGACAGGCAGGGGCCGCCGTGGGGCTCTGCGAATCTGCTTCATTGGCACAGATCAACTTACACGGCAGACCCGCGGCCAGGAGGGAGACGGCCACACCCAGCCTGAGAAGCCAGCCAGATCCGGGGACCCCCACCCCCCGGCCCACTCAGTATTGCCATTGATTGCAATCCGAAAACAGTCTAATTCAACGGGAGCGTTCCAAACAGCAGGCTAACGACTTCCCCAAACACAGCACAGTGGTCCAGGCTTCTGCTACACCAAGACACAGCATGGATGACAGCGAGCTCCGGGGCGGGGTCCGGGGGGGTGCTGACAGCGAGCTCCAGGGGCGGGGTCCGGGGGGGTGCTGACAGCGAGCTCCGGGGGCGGGGTCCGGGGGGGGTGCTGCTTCTGGACCCGCCAAAGAACACCCCAGGCCCAGAGCCCCTGCCTGGGTCCTCACCCCTCCCCTCCCTCCCTCTCATGGCTCATCACCGAGCTTGGCTGCCCGCGACCCCCCAGTGCGCCGTGGCAATTGTGCAGCGAGCGCCGGGCACCGCGGGCGGGCGGCTGAGCCGAGGTCTGGGACACTTGCACCCCACATCCCTCCGCCAGGCTGCCGGGGATTGAGCCTCGCCTCCAATTCCAGTCCGGCTTCCTGCGCACCCTGGGCGGCAGCATTGGTGGCTCAAGTCCTTCCTGCCACCTGCATGGAGACCGGATGGAGCTCCTGGCTCCTGGTTCCAGCCTGGCCCAGCCCTGGCTGGTGTGGGCATCTGGGGAGTGCCCCTGCTCGGCACTGCCATGGGCGGCAGGAGAAGGGACTGGTCACCCTGCTTCCTCACATTCAGCCAGGACACCCGGGAAGCTGCAGGAGCAGCCGATCCCACGCTGCCCCGAGCTCACGGCGCCCCTCCCCCGGCCCAGCGACAGTCCCGTCCCCGTCGTCCTCGGGAGCCTACAGTATTTGAACAAATATTTACCACTGCAGGAGGTGACCACTGGCTGCCCTGTCCTGCTGTGTAAGGCAGCAGGCCCCCGGCGAGCCCAAGCCTCAGAGGGGCCCACGGACACGCGGGTGCGGGTGGATCCTGGCTCCACAGCCCGGCAAACTCAGAGTAACTGGGCCCAGGGCAGAGCGGCTGGGAGTCTCCAGAGCCCGTCCCGTGCAAACTCCCTGCCGGGTCTGGCCCTCTGACCTTGGCCATCTGACGGCTCTCCAGCCCGCCCCTGATGGGCTCGGCCCCTGCTGGCCACCCCTCTCATCCGGGCTCCTCTGCACTGACACTGGCTGAACCACCACGCGGGGCCTCCGAGCCCGTGTGGCAGGTGTGACGCGGGGCCGCCCGCACTGCTAAGGGGGGAAAAAGGCAGAGAAAGCAGCGACGCTTGGAGGCACAGCCGACCCTGCTGCTGGCCATTTCTAGACGGCATCAGGGGCTCAATTTCATTTTAAAAAATTTCTAGGGCCCAGCGCTGTGGTGTAGTGGGCTAAGTCTTCTCCTGCAGTGCCGGCATCCCACATGGGCGGTGGTTCTAGTCCTGGCTGCTCCACTTCCGATCCAGCTCTCTGCTATGGCCTGGGAAAGCAGTGGAGGATGGCCCAAGTCCTTGGGCCCTGCACCCATGTGGGAGACCTGGAAGAAGCTTCTGGCTCCCAGCTTCTGATTGGCTCAGCTCCAGCTATCGTGGTCATTTGGGGAGTGAACCAGAGGGTAGAAGACCTTTCTCTCTTTCCCTCTGTCTGTAATTCTGCCTCTCAAAGAAATAAATAAAATCTTCAAAAAAATTCTACCACAAAAATGAAATTTTTAAAAACAAGGGCACTTTAGAAAATTCATGGAAAATGCAATTAAAAGTTTGTTAGTGTAAAAAATGTTGAAATCTGAGCAGTTTTTTCATTATATGAATTTTTCATGAACTTCTTGAAGATCCTTCTTCGGTATGGATATCAATTTTTTTTTGCACCAAAATAGACTTATCTTTTCATTTCCTGTTCCGTGAGCTTTGAGAAGTACCCTTGGTATAATCAGGAGAAGCTGAGAACAGGATTCAGACGGCTGTCTTAGCTTTCCACTTCTCCGATTTCTAGAAGGTTCGGCGTCTGTGTGCCCCGGTGACGTGTCTGCTCTCAGCCGTCCCTCGGTGCTGGGCGTCCCGGACCCCGGACTTTGAGCCCGAGTCTGTTGTTGGAAGACTGTTGGTGCATGTTGTCAGGGAGCAAGGCTGGTCCCCTGCGGTCACACTGACCGGTCACCTCCTTCCTGGCGCATGGCTGATTTCTAGCTCAGCGAGAGATCACACACAGCCTTAGTCTCGACTCTTTTCTCTCCTTTGTGGATGGCAGCTCTTTGATCTGTTCGGATTTCTGCCGGCCTATGGCGTGTGGGTTAATTATTTTCCAAACAGCCAATTGCATGGCGGATTACCAGATGGGACTTCGGCTCTGTCCCGGTCGTGAGGCCCTGCCCACCCCACCTCCTGTTTGTATAGATACCGGCTTCATTTTCTAGGTTACCTATTGTGTCACTTTGACCTCGTTTTTTTATGTTTTAAAATTTTTATGTATTTGTTTGAAAGGCAGAGAGAAAGAGACAGGGCAAGCACTCCGATCCACTGGTTCACGCCCCAGATGCCCACGACGGCCGGGGTTGCGCTGGGGCAAAGCTGTGAGCTGGGAACTCAGTCCAGGACTCCCATGTGGGTGACGGGGACCCGAACACTTGAGCCGTCACCGCTGCCTCCCAGGGCCTGCGCTGGCAGGGAGTGGGCGCAGGAGTCAGAGCTGGGTCCTGAAGCCAGGAACCCCGACATGGCACACGGGCTCTGGGCCAAACGGCTGCCTGTCCGTGACCTGCCCTGGCCTTGTCCCTGTGTCACCTGAGTGTGAGCGTATGGGAAAGCTACGGCTTCCGGGTCAGCCAGGCCCAGGCGGAGTCTCAGCCTTGCCACTGGCTGGCTGCGTGGCCCTGGGCCAGCTCCTTGCCCTCTCTGAGTCTCAACTTCCCCACGGGGTCTCAGGACTGTGGTGAGGATCAAATGTGGTAACTTGCAGACACGAGCAGCCCTGGCCTGACGCCCTGGGCAGCTGGGTGCAGTTCTCCTCCCTCCTGCTGGTCAGCGCCTGAGTCCCACGCGAGTCCAGCCCACCCCCACCCCCTGGCCTGGCTCAAGTAGCCCGGCTCCCGCATCCACGTGGGAGACTTGGATTCGCTTCCTGGCCAGAGCGCTGGGGCAGTGACATGTGGGTGGGAGCGCTCTCCCCCCAAAGTAATACAAGCTCAAAAAGAGAGGAGGCGGAACCAGGGCTGTGCAGGCACTGGGGGTGACCCCTCCAAGGCTGTCCCTTCAAGCCAAATACCGTCTAAGGGCCGGCTTTGAATCAGGAAAACGCCTCCTCTCCCTCCCCAACGCCTCAGGCTGCAGCGCGGGCCCAGCGAGACCTCAGGCGCCCTCCCCGCCTGCCAGACTGGGGACAGGGCCCCGGCACACGGCACCTGATGACCAGAACACTGCTGCCAAGGCCTCCCCCCCCCCCGCCCCCCGGCTCCTATGGCCCAGCACGCGGTCCTCACCACACAGAAATGGAGCTGACGAAGGCTGGTGAGAAATCACAGATGTGTTTGCAAATCCTGGCTTTGATTAACTGAAGGAAAACAGCTTCATTATTGGCTGGGGACCGGCGTGGGGGCGTGGCAGGGACAGTCGGGCCCACGACTTCCCACGGGAGCGCTGGTTCGAGTCCCGGCTGCCCCACTTCCGTTCTGGCTCCCTGCTGACGCACCTGGGAAGGCAGAGGAAGATGGTCCAAGTGCTTGGGCCTCCGCACCCGTGAGGGAGACCTGGATGGAGTTCCAGGTTCCTAGCTTTAGCCTGGCCCCGCCCTGGCCGTTGCGGCCATTTGGGGAGTGAACCAGTGGATGGAGAGTCTCCGTCTCTGTAACTGTACCTTTCAAATAAATAAATCTTAAAAAAAAAAAAAAGGTCAGAACAGCCATCAGATGCGGTGGCTGAACAAAGGGAGGCCGCAGGTGGAGCACGTGGCTGGGGCCTTTTCCGTGACCGCGGTCACCGATCACAGTATGGGCCCGCAGAGCCCCCCACCCTCCAGGGGGTGGGAGAGAAGGGGAGGGCGGGGGGACACTCAGGCTGACAGGCGTGCAGGCAGGGAGCAGACCACAAAGGGCACGGCCTCTCCCACTCCCTGCAGGCCGGGGACTTCTCTGGGGACCCCTCTCCCCTTTGTCCCCTTCCCCTTCCCTCTCCCACCCTGGCCCCTCTTGGATCCCAAAGCCGACCATCACCAGCGGTGCAGACCTACAGGTCACTCCCACGCACCTTGCAGCTGCCATGTGAGTGTGCAGAGGGCCCGCGGGGTCTCCAGGGAGCCAGGCTGTGCCCAGGCTGTGGCGCCTGCCAGTGTGAGAAAATTGGATCGCGGCCATCAGCTCCCTCCTGCCTCTGCCCCCACCCCCGGCCAGCCCCGCCCCGCCCACAGTGGGAAACCCGAGTGAGTTTCCTTGCCTGCGGCTGCTCCTGCCCACAGCTGGTGACCACGACTGCGGTTCTGGGCTCCTAAAGCAGGAAGCAGAGCCCAGGCTGGCTCCAAAGGCTGCGTGGGCTACAGGGCTCCTCTGGGCAGGAAGAATCCGAGGTTCACTCTGCAGGTGTGTGGATGCCAGAGGCCCTGGCCAATGTCCACGGTGCCGCTGCCGCTGCACCGCCCAGGTCAGGGAGAAGGGTGGTCTCACCGGGAAACCGTGGGAACGGCTCTGAGGCTCTCCCGGGTGCTTTCTCTGCGGGGTGCGCTGCACTGCCCACAGGACTAAGAAGAACAGAACTCAGGTTCTCTCTGGCGTGCCCCGCCTGGAAGAGGGCCCCCCATTCTCTTAGGCACTCACACCCTCAGCTCCAGACAGCAACTCCGAGCCCAGTGCACCCAGCCCCGGCTGCCTCTGTCCTGGGGTCTGCCCTGCGGGAGCCAGGGGAGGGGCGTTCTCTCGCCGCTCCAGCACGGGCCAGGGGACCACAGCTGTGCCTTGCGGCTGGTGCTTTTTTCTGTTGTTGACCCTCCCTCCCGGGCCCAGGCAACACCGGGAGTTCTGGGGTGCGGCCCGGAGCAGAAGAGCTGCAGCCCCTGGCGGGAGGCGGTGACCACTGCCAGGGCTGAGTGCAGGGTCCCTAAGCTCCCACCTTCATCCTCACCACTGATAATCAGGCAGCTGCCGCCAACACTGCCCACTGCCCACTCTGAAGCCAGGTGGCCTCCCGTCTCTGCCACTGGAGTGCCGGCCTTGGTGAGGGGCCTGCGTGCAAGCATGTCTTTAAGGACCAGGTCAAAGGCACGTGGATCCCGGCGAAGCTGCCTCCAGGCCCTGTGCCTGCCCAGGACAGAGGCTCAGCCAGCAGCAGCCAGCTAAGCCTCTCCAGATCCAGCGAGTGGGTGGCCGGCCACGAGGGGGCGACCTCACCCAGCAAACCTGTGGTCTGCGGGCTGGGAACGGCCCACTGCCTTTTCTGAGATTAGAGAACAAGGCATCCCTGCCAGGAGGAGATAAGGCGCTGGGTGGCTACACGCCGTCATCTCCCACTGGATGGATGGGGTGTCCGCCCCCGGAGTGGGACACAGCCATGGCTGCAAGCGTGGAACCGTCGCCAGGAGAACCAGCCAGGAGCCGGCTTGTCGTGTGTATGAAAATGAGTTTATTTACACAGTTACATGATGCCACGGAGTACACAGCAAAGTACCACAGCAAACCAGAGGGCGGCGCCCCGGTGACCAAGGGGACTCTCGGGGGTGAGGGGGCAGGTAGAGAGGTGAGGCCCTGGGAAGCGGGGATGCGGAGGGACTGGAAGGAGGGCTGTCACGACTCCCGTCGCCGGGACGGCCACTTGGTCTCCGCCCGCAGACCAGCCCTCGCCTCTGTGTCCCCAGTACAGCACTCTCTGGAACTGGTGGGGGAAGGGATGCCCAGGGACTGTGTGGAGCAAGTTTCCTGGAGCAGTGTGGTTTAACCTTTCCGAAATGCTACCCTGAAGCCATCGGGCTGGCTCAACATTCAAGTCATCGTGGGTGCAGACACACAGACACACACACACACGCACGCACACGCACACCCCAACAGGCAGAGTGGGTTCTCTGGACTACAATAATATTCGTAGCAAAATATATAACTCTGTACTTCTGCTAGGTTAAAAAATTCCCGACCTCTTTTGATTCCCTGAAACTTTCTTGATTAGGGAAAAAATTAAAAAAAAAAAAAAAAAAAAAGCCCACAAGGGGGTGGGTGGGATGGGTCCAAGGTGAGAAGCTGGAACGTGGTGGGGGAGGGGGGAGACCCTCTAGGTGGGGCGTCCCAGGCGCGGGCCCCGGGTGCCCACCCCGGCCGGGAAGCTGCTGTAGCAGCCCGTTCTGATCTCTGCCAGCTGCGGGGGTGGGGCGCTGGGCCCTGTATAGCACCTGTGCGTTCTGGGCACGGAGAGGATGGCGAGACGGCTGGGGAAGGCCTTTGCTTTATAAACACGGTGCGGTTTGTTAAGAATGTCCCAAGGGCCGTTTAAACAAACTTATTGAAACTACCATGAGCTCTTGTTTAAAAAAAGAAAAACCAAGGAAAACCCTTCAGCTCTCGCTGTCACCGGGGTCTGGTGCTCCCCAGCTGAGGAGTGGCCGTGGCCGTGGCCGGGGTAGCAGGAGGGGGCTGGTCTCTTCTCCCCAGTCCCGGAGGACTCTGTCCGCTCAGGGCTTCATCATCATCTTCTACTTTTTTCTCTCAATTTACTGCATGGGCTTCTTAAAAACGGACTTCTTAAAAAGAAAGCAGGTGTTTTGAGGGTTTGAACACCCTGCCACGGTCCGTGTGCAAGCTCCCTGCCCGTGGGCTTGGTCCCGGCACAGCTCATCGCTGCCGAAGCACCAGGACAGAGGCTGTGTCTTTGGTATAATCTCTACCTAGCGGCTTGCACTGCAGCTCCTCGGACCTCCCTGGGGACCCCGGTTCTGGCCCACGGAGCCCACTCCCAGAGCTCAGCAGGTACGGGCAGCTGGACTTGGGCGCACACATCAGCCGGAGCGGCCCCTCGGTCTGGCCTCGCACAGCACTGCAGGCCTTGGGGAAGCAGCTTCAGTGAGGTAAAAGTAACATTTCAGCCTCGTGGGCAGCCGTGCTGTGGCTCATCAGGCTGGACCGGAACGTCCAACCCTCCGCAGCCAGCGAGGGGAGTGGAAGAGGGGCCGTGCGGCCCTCCGGACAGCTTCTCTCTTTGTCGACACAGCTGGAGCCGTGAGAAACAGGAGGGCTAGGTCTGGCCCGCATCTCCACGGCCCCCTGCTAGTGGGACAGGGAACAACCAAAGGTTGGGGTACTCCGGAGACCAGAGTGAGAAGGACCTAATAAATGTGGGAAGCTGCCCGGTGCCACGCAGTGCGTCCCAGGGGTGTCACCTGGGAACTGCACAGGACAGCTTTAGTTTGACTCCCAGAAGTGTCGTGAATTCCTAAAGCCTCGGGTGCCTTGGCTGTGGCCCTCCGTGGTCACGAACCGACTCGGAGTTTGGCAGGAACACCGGTCCCCTAATCTGATGGCGTTCAGCCCTCGGCCATGAGCAGGTGGGGCCGCCGGGTGCCCGGGCTGCCCTCTACCTCGTCCAGCTCACTTTCTGAGGGCACTCTTGGATCTCACTGCCACCGTGCTGGCCTCTAGTTCAGACCTGGCCCTGGAGCCGGCGGGGCTCATCCTGGGCTCTGGTGCTGAGGTCCCACAGGTTACTGCGACCCTCTCAGATCAGCCCCGGGCCTCCCATGGGTGCCTGGAGACCCGAGAGCCTCCCCAGCACGGTGTCAGGAGCTGCTCATGGCCCCGTGTCTCCCTGCCCACAGGGCCGGGCGCCGCCCGTTAAGGGCTGGCTCTGGGCAACTCAGGCCGCTGGCCACCTGTGAAGCACCTGAGTGTGGCCAAGGCTGCCCAGGCCCAGGGGGCTAAGGAAAGTGCCAGTGTGGGCCTCACTGCTCAGACTCTCACGATAGACCCAAGGATCTACAGGACAGACTGGCAGCAGAGAAAACAATGCCAATCGCTATGGAAGACAGTAACTTGGTGTTACTCAAGGAAACTGCAAGTGCTATGCTAGTCACAGTCCAGAACTCACACGAACGTGTTTCTGGGACGCGTGTGGTGGACAGCGGGGAAAGCAGGAAGAATGAATTCAAAGTCCCCACGGCAGCGTAAATGGAGAGGGAACCACCTGTGCTGTGTGTGGCTGAGCCTCACCCCCTGGGGAAGCAGTCTGAGGACCGTCCCTGGCGCTCCTGGCCGCGCGGCACCCTCGGTCGCTCCCCACGGTCGTTCTGCGCCCACCACCCAGAGAAAAACCCGCGCGAGGCCCCTCTCTGACCGGCTGGCACTCGTCTTTCGCCCCTACCAAGCGTGCATACAAAAGCAGTGCTAGCCGGCTGTGGCTGTGGCTGTGGCTGTGGCGAGCGGAGGTGCTCGGTGGACAGTGCGCTAAGATAAGGTGGGGAGGGGTCCGTGCTGCTTCTACTGCAGGGTTAAAATGAAGACTGGATACGAGTCTTAACAGATAAAAAAGAAAAACAGAGACATACCTAGAAACATAACAAACGGAGGGACCAGGGCACGTTCTGCATTAAATACGTCACCACATTCAAATTTACGTGGCCAAGGCACCGCGAGAGTGACAGGGAGAGCGGCCGCTTTACTACGTGACCAGGCAGGGAGAGCAGTGCACACGGGCTGTGCCACAGCGAACCCCGCCCCAGCCTGCCAGCCACGGCACAGCCATGCCACAGCCACGCCAGGGGCACAGCGCCGTGCCAGCTCTGCAGCCATCCCCGGGGGCGACAGGAGGCAAGACTGCGGGCCGACCAGCCCTCTTGGCTGGGAGTCCCCACTGCTGGCCAGGCCAGGACGTGCTCCACAGGGGGGCCTCACACAGCCACTTCCCCGACAGACAGAAGAGCTCAGGGAAATACATTCTCCTTCCCTGGATGCTCTCTGACGCAGGGCAATCGCAGGAAAGGCCATTAAAAACGCTCTGGTTTCAGAGCTTCCGAGGCCGGAAGACAGCGCAGTCCCCCTCGGCTTGCAGGAAACCCTGCACGGGCGGACCAGGGCGCCAGGGCTTGCCCGCCGCTGGGTGCAGAGTCTGTGAAGCCCGCCACAGGTTGCTGCCCCGGAGGCCTGGCCCCTGCTCCCGGCACGCGTGCAAGCGTGTGCGCACACACGCGAACACACCCGCCGTGCTCGAGCGACTCTTGGGATTTCGAGGCTAAAGTAAACAGATAGTCACAGTTTTGAATACAACAAGCACAGCAGTGTGTGTACACACGCACACACGCACACACACACACACCCGGGTAGAAGGGACACTTGTCTCAGCGCTAATATGTGCCAAGGGGCGCAGGAGTGGGTTTCCGTAGCTCTCGCTTCGGGTGAAGTTGCGACTAAACCAGTCACGTGCAGCTGCCCAAGGCCACACTCAGATTGCACATGGGTCCGCAGGCAGGGCTCGGCCCGCCCCCCGCCGCCCTCCACAGCCACCGCGGGGTCAGAAGCAGCGGCCTCAGCAGCAGCCTGCTCCCCGCCGCCCGGTCACCCCCCAGCCCGGCTGCCTGCCCTCCAGGGGGGATCTCAGCGCTTGGCCATTTCATTCGGCACTGTTCCCTACAGCCCTAGGTAGACCAGTTAACACTGGCAACGGACAGCAGGAAGCTGGCCAATGACTGCTTGGGGCAGGCGAAGCCCTGGTCTGGGCCCCAGCAGCCCCGGCTGCCAAGGCTGCCAGCTCTGACAGCCAGCAAGGAACGGCACTTTGGGCTCTGTTCCCCACGGGCCCCTGAAGAACGGCGCCCGTGACCACAAACCTCCTCATGTCCCGCCAGCTGTTTCGGGGCCTTGAATCGCACCCCACCCCGCGGAGGCGCCGGGCCGGCTGTGCCAGGCCACAGGTGCCTGAGCAACACACACTTCCCCATCACAGGCGGACAGACCTGGGGAAGGAGGCCTGGCAGGGGGCTCCCAGGGCCGGCCTCTGTGTGCAAGACACACACTTCCGGACGCCAGAGGCGACCCGAGGGTGGGACTCTCGCCTGGTCCCTCTGCCACCTGCTAATCAGAGGCTACGGGAAGGGCACAGGGAACCAGGGGCTGACGCTCTGCCTGGTCCCAGGGTCGCAGACAGGGACACTGGGGGGGGGGGGCAGTCTGCTGTCACTCCTACGGGATGTCTCTCGCCAGCGGGAATAAATACTTGGTGCTGACAAGGGACGCGCTCTTCACACTCCAGGAGGAACTGGATGCAGCCTGCTGAGTTCATGCCAAGGAACGCGCGCGTCACCTCCTGCCCGCGTCCCGGCGGGGCAGGGGGCACGAGGGTGGAGCAGGCCCTAGGGGCAGGCAGGTGCACGTCCGGGCAGCTGACCCAGCTTTCACTCGGCACGGACTCGTTTGTTCGGGGACGGAGACGGGAGGGTTGTCCGTCCGTCCGTCTGTCTGTCTGTCATTCTGTGAGTATGAGGGAGGGGGAGGTGTGTCGGCAACATGAAGAAGGTGAAAAGGTAGAAAAAGCAGCATCTGGGTGGTATTAACGGTGTTGCAGGATCTTCACGATGCAGCCGAGGGAGTCCGTGGTGGCGAAGGCCAGGTACTGCGCACAGAGCCAGTCCTCGAGGCTCACGCCGGCCTCCCTGTCCAGCGACTTCTCGGCGAACTTGATCATGAGCAGCGTCCGCTTGATGTCCAGCCAGTTCTGGAGCAGCGCGCTCCTCTGCGCCAGGCTAGGGGAGGCGCTGAACGTCTGGAAGAGGTCCTCCCGGGGGCCCCAGAGCAGGCACTGCAGGATGCCTCTGGCGTCGGAGATGAGGATCCGCTCGGAAGGGTTGGGGTTCAGGAGGCAGCTGGCCAGCTGCTGCAGGCCCCGCGAGTAGTGGGAGCGCAGCGGGATGCGCGGCAGGTCCGCCCGCGTGTACTCCTTCTCCTTCAGCTCAGGGTGCTCGTCGAAGGGGTTGGGCAGGTGCAGCATCTCGTAGATGAGGATGCCGGTCTGGAACTCGTCGCACTTCTTGTACTGGGTGGCCGTGATGATCTCCGGGGCCAGGCGCGACTGGTCCCGGAGGATGTCGGGGTCCACCAGGTGGCTCTTCTGCTTGGCCTGCGAGAAGTTGCTCACGAGGAGGCGTGTGGGACAAGACGAGGTGGGGCTGGGCTCCGAGGGCCCCGGGCCCTGGGTCGCGCCCCCGGGCTGGTAGTGGACAAGCAGCAGGTTCTCGAGCCGAAGGTCGCAGTGAGTGACGTGGTAGGGCTTGAGGTGCTCGAGGCCAGAGCAGAGCTGTAAGAGCAGCAGGCATACCTGCCTCTCGTACACATCCGGGCTTTTCCCGTGGTGGGCCAGAGAGTCCCGCACGAAGTCGGCCACGGTGAGGTGGGGGACCTCCCGGGTGATGACCACGACGTGGCTTCTCTGCCGCCGGCCCGTGCCGCCCTGGCTCTCCTTCCGGGACGCCTCTGTTTCGGAGCACGGCTCTGGGGGTGTGCCGCCGGCCCCCACTTCCGCCCCTGCTCCATTCTCTTCCACTTCATCATCTTCCTTTCCAGGGGCATCGGGGTCCTCCCAGGGAAGTAGCCGGTTGGGGACCTCGGCCAGGAAGTGGCCACAGTCCTGCTGGATGTTAAAATGGACGGCCAGGCTCTGCCGGACGGCCAAGCTGTGATAATACTGCTGAGACTCTTTAGCCTTGCTCTTACAGATCTGGAGGGAGAAAGCAGATAACTCCAATTAAACCTCACACTTTCACGAGCTGGCTTAAGATGTGCTAGGAGGCTTCACGGGAGGGGGACTGGTTGTGGAAGCAAACGCCGAGAGCTTCAGAATGGCTCGGCAGGCTGGGGCACCTGCTTGGAACCGGAAGTGTCTCAGAGTTCAGGGTTTTCTGCATTTTGGATATTTGCGCTGACTTTTCCAATTGAGCATCCCTAGTCCAGAAACCCAAAACCTTTTAGGCAGCGAATTTCAGATTTTGGAGCATCTCGGGTTTGGATTTTCGGATCAGGGATGCTCAGCCAGTAACCGTCCCTCCCACCGTGCGTCTGGGTGCCAGGCTGTGCTGTCTGAGCCCTTTCTGCTCTCTCTCTGGTCCTCTTGTTCGCCCTTCACCGGAGCCCAAGGACCTGAGAACCAAAAGGAGGAAAGCAGCCTGAGGTTACCCCTTTAGGAACCCAAGTCTGTCTGATGCCAAAGCTCACTCTTTCCACCACACTCTACACCTTGTCTAGGAAGCAGGACAGAGACAAGAGAGCTGCTCGGGGCTGGCGCGGTGGCACAGCAGGCTAAGCCTCCACTTGCAGTGCCGGCAACCCATATGGGCGCCGGTTTGAGTCCCGCTGCTCCACTTCTGATCCAGCTCTCTGCTATGGCCTGGGAGAGCAGTGGAAGATGGCCCAGGTCCTTGGGCCCCTGCACCTGCGTGGGAGACCTGGAGGAAGCTATTGTGGCCATTTGGGGAGTGAACCTGTGGACAGAAGAGCTTTCTCTCTGTCTCTCCCTCTCTATAACTCTGTCTCTCAAATAAATCAACAGAATCTTTAGAAAGAGAGGGCGAGCTGCTCGCCCATTTCTGCGGAGGTCACAGCCCACGGCCACACAAGGCCGACAAATGCCTCCCCCTATCCGCCAGAGTCCCTCATCCACTACCGGTCACCCTTTGGGTCAAACTTCTCGTTGGCCGGGTCAGCTGGGGGCTCTCGAGACGTCCCCGGGAAGGACAGCGTGGTGGCCACAGCTCTGGGACGCGCTGCTCCCTGGCAGGGTGGGGTGAGGGCTGAGCCAATCCGTGGTCTGCCCCAGGGAGAGCACGGCCACCATTTTAGCAGCAGCATTCTGAGTTCTAGGCTTGTTTTTTTTTTTTTTAAACAGGTCGCATTAGCACCCCAAATTCACGCAATAAGACCTTTCAAGAAAGAACTCGGGGTGGGGGTGGGGGACCTGTGTGACCACAGGCATTCGTCAGCTGTACACACCGTAACAGACTGTATTTCTGGTCCCGGTGGGTTAGAAGGCAAACAGCAGGTGACAGAGCATGATCAGATAGGCTTAGTGTCAGGAGAGAGAGGCTGGCGAGCGGAGCTTCAGCCTCTGGCGCTCGTGCCCAGCGGAGTGGCCGCGGCAGGCGCACCGCTCAGCCAGGCCCCGGTCTCAGCATCCTCCACCCCTCCTCCGGACGGGGCCCATCACCGCATCCTGCAGATACCGGGTCTCCCAGCAACGAGCGCCCTGTGGAGCTGACGCTGCCTGTCTCTTACTTGAACGGTAAGATGGAAAAGCATTTTAGCCAAGCGTGTCCTAGCTATTTTTACCTAAAAAGAAAAATGGATGTCTTCTTAGGGGGATGTAGCTGGGCCCCCGTTCTGAGAAACACTGTGCTCTGATTTCCATTCATTTAACAAAACACAGCAAAATGCTAAAAACCAAAGGCACAGGAGTCACCAGACATAGAAACACCTCTCTCTCTCTCTCTCTCTCTCTCTCTCTCTCTGCTGTTTTTATTACAGTTAAAAGGACATGATCAGGGCCATGGAAATACAGATGTGTGTACCTGTCAACCATCCATCCATCTGTCCATCCATCCATCCAGAGTTCAGAAAACAAGTTCCTTCAAGTCTTCCTCCACCTACCCAATCAGTGAGCATCCACCTAGCATCTCTTTGAAGCAAACTTCTGGACTTGAGACAGATGTTCCTAAGCTGGGTTCAAGTTCAAATGTATCTTTTGGAAAACATTACCTTTGGAAAGCTCTCAAAATCTCAGCACATATAGTATAATCTATTATCCTATGAACTAATTGATCACTACATGCATTCTTTCTATATGGTATTGTTGGCAATATTGCATATTTATGTGTCACCAGGCATTTAAAAGTCCTATTTTATTTGAAAAACCAGACATCGTTTAGTTAGGTAAGAGCTAGACCTGGCACACGATGCACCATTAATTAACTCCACTATCAGCTGAAAGAGCCTGCTCCGTGCCACACGGCCCGCTGGAATGAAAGCTCAGGGGTCCCGACTCCTGGGTTTTTGTCACTGTGCTTAGCTGAGTGAGTCTGGCGAGGAACGGGCCTGCCACAGCAAGGACACTCGGCACGACTTGTGAGGCCTGGGATTTGGCCTTGCCACTAGCTACGTGACCTTGGGCGTTCCACTGAGCGCCTCTGGGTCTCGGTCCCCCCAGTGAGGGCGACACTGTGGACAACACTGACAGGTGCCGCACAGGGCAGTTGTGAGGGGTGCACGGGATCAAGTCCGGAGAGCACATTTGTAAACGACAAAGCGGTACAGAGCTAGCGCTGGTAATGACAGACAATTACCGACTGGCAAGTGTTACAAGTGACACAGTCTTATAGACTCCTTTTTTTTTTTTTTTTGAATAACGAGAGAAAAACCAAAGTCTTGCTTTTGAATCCTGAGAGCCACTTGCCACAGCAGTGAAGCTGTCTGACCACACGTGTGACAGAGGGAGCTACTGAGGGGCTGCTGGGGGTCCACTCTGCCACAGGTCAAGGTCAGCAGGTTACTCTGAGACAACAGGCTGAGCGCGGGCCCGGAGAAGGAACGGTTGGGACAGGTGCTTTGCGCAATGGCCGCGGCCTGGGACACCCGCGGCCCATATCCGAGTGCTGGGCGGGGGTCCCCCTTTGCTCTGCGTTGCAGCTTCCTGCCAGCGCACACCCCGGGAGGCAGCAGGGAGGGGCTCACACACATAGGAGACTGGACTGAGATCCGGGCTCCCAGCTTTGCCTTTGCTCAGCACTGGCTGTTGAGGGCATTTGGGGAGTGAAGCAGTGGATGGAAGCTGCTTCCCTGTCTGTCTCTGCCTCTCAAATAAAGAAGAGACTTTGCAAACAGATGAAGACGAAGAGGCCTCCCACCCACTGGTTAACTCCCCAGATGGGGCTGAGCCAGGCCAAAGCCAGGAGTCTGGAACTCCGCCTGGGTCTCCCACGTGAGTGTAAGAAACCCAAGCACTGGAGGGACCACCTGCTGGCTCCCACGTCTACACTGGCAGGAAGCTGGAGGCAGGAGCCAGAGCTGGGAACTGAACCCAGGCGCTCTGCTACGGGACAGGGGTGTCTTAACTGCTGGGCTACACGCCTGCTCCGGAGGAGATGCTCTGTAGCCGCACACATGCACAGGCGTGCACACACACACACCCACATGGGCACACACACACACACGCACTGTTACAGGGCCCTGCAGAGCTCTGTGAGTAGATAAGAACATGGATACTACACCGAGGATTTATGTTTAGCTTCACAGATCAACCTGAGATAAAGGATCCCAGTAATTTACGAAGCAGAGACGATAAATTGTGCTCTGAAGGAGAGCGGTTTGCCCACACAGCCAACCAGAGTGGGCGGCCCCTCCTTATCTCTCCATTGCACAACGCACAGCCAGGCTGAGGAAGAATGGGCCGCTCTCGTTGTAAGGGCAAGCGAAACAAGGGAGACAACGCAGGTGGGGGCCGGGGGTGCCAGGGCTTTTAATTGGTTCACAACCATGAAGACAGTCACACCCCAAACGCAGACCTATGGAGATTTCCACAGCAGGATTGCATGTGGTGGGCATCCCATAAATCTTTATTATGGAGCAGCGAGGATGTTAATTTAGGTAGGAGTGTGCTATTATTCTGTGCACCGCCGAGTAGCCATTTTTCAAATATTAATAACTTTGACTCCTTTAGTTCCTTAAAAAACTCAGAATGACCTGACTTCAGATGATAAATTTCTGGCCCACAGGCTCTCTGCAGAACAACGGACCGCTTCCGCCTGCGCTGCGCCTTCCTCTCCCTCCCCCTTCTCTTCCTGTCCGGTATTTTCTTGACCAGGCATCAAAGTAACCTCTTCTTGGCCTCTCATTTTTATGTATCTCCCAAGAAAGGAATTCGCATTCCTCCTGGGAACCAGAGCAGTCCAGTACAAGATTCTATTCCCCAGGAAGAATGAGTCCCCATAGGCCCTCGAGGCCCCCCAGCTTTTAAACAGGAATAGAACCGGAACAGGAATGGTCCTGTATTTTTTCTAATGGGAGAAACATCATCCCATAGTTGTTTTGATTACGTATGGGAAAACCTACTTAAAAAGCCGACAATCCGGGCACATTCTGTGAAAGCAAGAGAAAGGCTACGAGCGCCTGCGCCGCGGCGACACTAGAGGGCGCTGTGGTCTCAGCGTCCAGGCGCCAGGCACAGCCAGGCAGAGGGAGGTTGGGTCTCCTTGTGAAATCCATCACAGGGCCTCCTCCCAGGCAAGCTGCTGGCTCCTCGGAGGTGGTAGGGCCAGGCTCACGTGGAGGGGATACCTCCCGTGAGAGCAAGCATCGGGGAAGAGGCCCCGCCTGCTGCCCGGGCTCCTCTCCCCAGGAGAGTCAGGGGGACCGCGGAGGCAGGCACACCTCCACCTGTGCCGGGAACGACAGACTGGGGAAAGCCGGGCTCACAGGGGTCAGTGAGGACAGGGCAGAAGCACAAGCACTGGCTCACAGGGTCAGACGCTCCTACTCCCCAGCACCTCCCATCGGTGCCACGGGGCTCCCTGAGGCAGTCGGACCAGATCCCCAAACACAGACCATGGGGACCCTCTAGCCACCAACAAGCCAACTTTTGGAAAACGAGAGAAAACAGAAAGAACCAAAGCCAAGTGCCCGGCCTCTGAGGCCTTCCCTGACCAGGCCGGAGCACACAACCCTGCCACAAGCCCCATCTCAGCAGGGAGACAGAGCTTGGCAGAGGTTCCACACACACACCGGAGAAGTTTGTTTTTGTTTTTTCTTCTTTAAATACTTATTTTATTTATTTGAAAGACAGAGTTACAGAGAGAGGTAGAGACCGAGAGAGAGGTCTTCCATTTGCTGGTTCACTCCCGAGATGGCGCAACAGCTGGAGCTGCGCCGATCCAAAGCCAGGAGCCAGGAGCTTCTTCCGGGTCTCCCACGTGGGTGCAGGGGCCCAAGCACTTGGGGCATCCTCCACTGCTTTCCCAGGCCACAGCAGAGAGCTGGATGGGAAGTGGAGCAGCTGGGACTAGAACCAGCACCCATATGGGATGCCGGTGCTTCAGGCCAGGGCTTTAACCCACTATGCCACAGCACTGGCCCCCAGAGAAGTTTAATTCCAAACGTTCATTCCAGTTCAGGGGCTCGTTTTTCTGTGTTGCTCATGGCAACTGCTCTGCACACCTTTGAGGCAAATTTGCCATTACAAAGCATTTATACTGTAATAACAGCCTCAACCTAGACAGCTACCTTCTAAACAGTGGACGGGGCAGGGTTCTGACTGCAAAGCCACAGAGCGGCTGGGAAGGGTGTGGCCTTCTGAGTCTGTGACCCATTGCGGATGGCCCAAGCACAAGGACACACGTCCTGCTGGCCTCTCAACAGTGGATCTTCAGGGTGAGGGAGCACAGCAGCGGAGCGAGCGGGGAGCCGGACGCCTGGCAAAGCCAGCCGGAGTTGATCAGCGGGGGGACGGAGTGCTGTGTCCACCTCATGAGCGCCTCCGTCATCTGTCCCAACATCAGGACAGAAGCCAGGCTCATTCTGACTTCTCTGTCTTCATTGCTCACATCCAATCAGTGCCCAGCTCCCGAAACAACTTTCAAAGCCACCTCTTCTCTCCATCTTTCTTGCCACCACCCTCACTTGCTTGGACGACCACAAAAGCTTTCCAACTGGTCTCCCTGCCTCTCACACAGACCTTCTACATGGCCACAGGGCCATCATAAAAAAACCAAAACCCGACATCACTTCCTCTCTCAGCCTCCTCGTGGCCACTTATCATCACAGACACGGCCATGGCCCTGCCTCCCTTCCGTCTTATTTCCCACTTGTTTCTCACCCTATGAAGCCGTCTGCAGCGAGCCCCCCATGCCTACCCTCCAGGGGTCTCTCTGTGTGGGGCCTCCTCTTCAGCTCTCCTCTGCCTAAGTGATCCTTATTTCTTCTTCCTTTTTTAAATTGTATTTATTTGAAAGGCAGAGTTGGAGAGACACAGAGGTCTTCCATCTGCTGGTTCACTTCCCAAATGACTGCCAATTGCCGGAGCTAGGCCGGACTGCAGCCAGAGCCTGGAACTCCATCTGGGTCTCTCACATGGGTGGCAGGATCCCAAGCACTTGGGCCACCTTCCACTGCTTTCCCAGGTGCATTAGCAGAGAGCTGGATTGGAAGCAGAGCAGCCGGGACTCGAACCAATGCTCACATGGGATGCTGGCACTGCAGGTGGCGGCTCAACCCCTGCACCACAATGCTGCCCCCCCCCCCGCCCCCATTTATTCTTTCAAAGCCCTTCTCAGGTGTTACTTCTAGAGAGAAAGCGCTACAGACCACACACCGGTTCCTGCCTCGTGCCAGCACTTACGCGTTCTGGACCTATGTTAAGAGCAGATGCTTGTGTCTCTGGGTCTTGGCAGAGCCCAGCACACAGCACGTGTTCAATATGTCTGCGCAAGACACAGGCAGGAGGCCACCTCTGATCCCGCCTGGCCACGGGGTCGCTTCTTCAGAAGAGCTGGGAGAGATGACCAGCTTTGAAGAAGCAGATGGAAGCTGGCGAGGCGATGGAGAGGAGGCAGAGGCGGACACATCTGAATAACAAACACGCAGGAATGACCCGACTGCACTACTGAGTGAAATCCCTTCGCTGGCGCTGTCTGCCGAGCCCAGGCTGCCGGGGGCTCACTAATTTTGCACTGCACAAAACCACACAAAAACGACACAGCTCTTTGTCATTCTGTTCAATTTCCTTTCCTATTCCCCCAAAGAAAGCAATAATTACGAAATACAGGACTCTTCAGAAGTAGTCTGGATTAGCTTTTTATTTTTCCATCACGGGCCCAGCGTGCCTTCAGCCTACTTCCACTTTATCAGAGGGGATCTCATTTCCACCTCACACCATGTGAACCTTAGGTGAGCCGGCCATGGCAGGGGCAGAATGAGAAAGACCGGAGATCACACACATTAACGCCCGGGTGCTGTTTTGTCACGGCACAGTGGGGTGGCGGGGGGAGCATGTGGAGAGCTGCAGCCTCGGAAGCGGTGCCCAGTGCGAGGCCCAGCGTGGCTCCCAGGGCACTGGCTGCCGGTCACTGACATCAATTCCACGACTGCCAGCGATACAGCTGCCTGGGTTCTGCTCTACCTGTGGCTGCAGAGGGGAGACCCCCATCCCCCACACACACCCTGTGCTCTCACAACTGTATTCCAAATGGCTCCAGCATTCAATATATAAAAGGCTGCCCGGGGCACCACGGACTCCAGGCCGTAGGAACCTGCTGCGAGACCCGCCGGGCCGGCCAGGTAATTGACAGCCCAAACGGCTGCAGAAATGTTCCCACGCCCAAGAAACCCATTTTGGGGCCTAGAAGTGAAATTTAGGAAGGCAACCGTATGAGATTTCATTTGTGACTTGTACTATTCAGTCTTCCCACCCTCCCAATTCAGCATGGGTATCAAGAGAGGATCCTGGTGCTCCTGACCCAGGGGTGCAGGCTCACACGGCGATGCGCAGGCATCACACCAGACACACCGAGCCTCAGAGGAGCTCAAGAACCAATTCAGGCCTTGAGCAGGAGTCCAGTTACTGTGAATCCTGTGTCTTCTGGCCTCTTTAGTTAAGGCCATGGCTTCCTGGGCCGGCACCATGTCCTAGCGGTAAAGCTGCTGCCTGCGACACCAGCAAGCTGTATGGGCACTGGTATGGGGCTTCCGATCTGCTTTCCTGCTGATGGCCTGGGAAAGCAGTGGAAGATGGCCCAAGTGCTTGGGTCCTGGCACACATGTGGGAAACCCGATGAAGCTCCTGGCATATGACTTCAGCTTGGCCCAGCTCTGGCTAGTGTGGCCATCTGGGGAGTGAACCAGCAATGGAAGCTCTCTGTCTGTCTCTCCTTCTAATTCTTTGAAATAACACATCTTAAAAAAAAAAAAAAAAAAAAGCTGTGGCTTTTCCCACTAGACATCATTTTGATTCCATGTAGACACGAGTGCCCCCTAATTTTTCCTTTCTAAACCAATCCCCAGTTGAGACTCTTAGGAATTTTTTTTTTTTTAAAGATTTATTTATTTGAGAGGTAGAGCCACAGACAGAGGGAGAGACAGAGAGGTCTTCCTTCCTCTGGTTCATTCCCCAAATGGCTGCAATGGCTGGAGTTGGGCCAATCTGAAGCCAGGAGCAAGGAGCTTCTTCCAGGTCTCCCATGCGGGTGCAGGGCCTAAGCACTTGGCCATCCTCCACTGTCCTCCCAGGCCACAGCAGAGAGTTGCATCGGAAGAAGAGCAGCCGGGACATGAACTGGTGCCCACATGGGATACCAGTGCCACAGGTGGAGGCTTAGCCCACCACGCCACAGCACCGGCCCCTCCTAGGCACTTCTTGCTCTGAGATGAATGGACGCGAACCTAGGATGGCTAAGGGTTATGTGGGGTCGGCTGCTGATCAACCCCAAAGTTGGGCATATTCGTGTTGAATTATGAAAGCGGAAGTGGTTTCCCATCTGGTTGTTTCATTACCACCAGGCCAGTCATTAGCTGCCTGTGTATACAGCCTGAATGAGTTGTAAATTCCACCGATCAGGGTTCTTCCCATCAAGCCTTTTTCATTTAGCGTCTTGCCTTCTCAGCATCCACCCAAATGAGACAGAGAGAGGCAGTGGAGTCACACATGCCATGAAAGATGCTGGTCTCCACAGTCCACTCTGCTTCACCGGGAGCTTCTCCCGAGCTCCTGGCACAGCTGCCAGGACGGAGGGAAGTGCACGTCCTCACGGAGCTCGGGTGCTCTGGCCTGGAGGACAAAGACCTGGACTGCCTTCAGAGAACACGCCAACCACCCCGTTCCTGCAGCTGCTGGAAAAAACAACCCAAGAAGTTCATACTTCTCTGCTTACAGAGATTTTTCCTGTCTTCTTAGGGGTAATGTCAATTGAATACCTTCTGTGGTCTCGCACGGCAGCACTTGTTACAACACAATCTTGTGAGAGCTAGCCAAGATTTCACCACCTGTCCACCTGCTTCTAGCCTGTCCGGGAGACAGCAGGGCCAGTGACTGACAGCAAAGGGCCTGCCCTAAGCCTGCATGGTAGGGACTTGGGAGGGGGAGGGACTCCTCTAGGGCCTCTGTTTCCTGCTGTACAGAACAAGGAAGGCCCTTCGAGAATCGACTTAGGTCTACTGCGAGGGTTATGTGTGTGGTCAGTGGCTACCCAGGTTCTTTGAAAGCAAGAAAAAGCAAGGCAGATTTTACTTCCAGAGCAGGGAAGCTAAGGGCTGGAGGGGCCCACAGCAACAGGCAGGTCGTTCTGGTGGGTGGTGGCTCACCAAATGGTGACGACAGGAGACAAGGGGACGCGGATGAGACGGGAGCAGGAGTCAAAGATAAAACACTGTTCGGGAATCCCTCCGGCCTCTCCTTTGCTGGAATTCTTAAGTGGCCATGCTCCCTGACCCCTCGCCTCTCCCTTCCATCCTCCTAACTCCCGCGTCGGGCCCCCCGCCACCTCGGACTCTGGTCTGTGGGAGTTTCTGCTTTGGGTCACTAGGATGTGTAGGTCTTTTCCCAGTGTGCATATTTTCCCACTACCATTTCAAACATTCCCACAGTTTTGACTACATCAAGTTATGAGAGGGCTGCAGAACATATTTCTAGGCTGAGCGCTCTTCTGAGAACCACCCCACACTGCAGTCTGCTGCTGGGCTTCTCCACGGGTGAGCCTCTGGGAAAGCTCGCTGGTTCCTGTGTCAGGTCACGGCATCAGCACCCTCTTGGCGGCAGTGGGGTGGTGGTGCTGCCTAGGCATTTCCGCATCACTGCCCTTGCCCAACACCCAGCCGCTCAGCACAGGCGGCCCACCGCCTTCCCCAGGGCTTCACCCCCACCCCTTCCTTCCCTCCAGGCCATTTCAGGCGTCACTGTGGCTCACCTGATGACTGTCTTCCCCCCCACATCCTGCTGGCCACTTCCACCATAGTTTTCTTGTAAAACCATTCATTTTACATCATTCCTCTGTTTAAAAATTCTTAGTGGGGGCCGCGCTGTAGTGCAGCGGGTAAAGCTGCTGCCTGCCGTGCCGGCATCCCATATGGGTGCCAGTTAAAGTCCCAGCTGCTCCACTTCTGATCCAGCTCTCTGCTATGGCCTGGGAAAGCAGTGGAGGATGGCCCAAGTCCTTGCACCCTTGCACCTGTGTGGGAGACCCAGAAGAAGCTCCTGGCTCGTGGCTTCGGATGGGGGCAGCTGGCTAGGAATGCAGTTTCCCAGGCCTAACCGCCAGAGGGTCTGGTTCTGCAGGCCTGGGATGGAGTGGGGAAATGACACTTGGAGTGAGTGTCACCAGCCTCGGCTCATCCCGAGGAGGCCATCTGTGCGGCACTCCTGGCATGGTGCAGCTCCCCAGGGGAAGAGCCGTCTGTGTACCAAGGCCGGGAAGCACGAACCAGGGGTTATTTAGGATTTGGTCTAGAGGGTGGGGCCTCAGACATACAGAACCAGGGATCCTATGGCTTCAAGATGCTCAGTGTCAAGTGACCCAAACTCTCTAATTTTTAATTTTTTTTCCTCAAAAAGGCAACGTGACACCATCTTTAAAACACAATCAAAATCACCCATAATTATAACACAAACATAGGATTTATTTTCATACTACATTTTGTAGATCAATTTTTAAAAAGTTATGATTACACTATTTGGTATTCTGCTATTTTCATGTGACATTTTACAAAAAAATGCTTTTCATGATTTGATACAGTCTTCATAATTACCAATTTTAATGGCTGCAAACATTTTATTATGGCTGATGTGCCATGATTTATTAAATTGTTTCCTTAATATCAGGCACTTAATTTGTTTCCAATTTTTGGCAGTACTTAAATTCTTGAGGCTGTTAGCATTTTGCAGCTTTCATAATTTTAGGGAAAAAAGATGTTTACATCTTTGAGGTAATGAGAAAGAAAAATGTCTAAGTGCAGAGTATTTCTAAATATACTTGGGCTGATGCTCAATATCAAAGAATAACAGTGATCTATGGGATGCTGTGCAGTAATTTTCCACTAATGTTAATAACAACAATGTATTATTTTACATGCACTTTATAAAAGCAGTTTTACTACATAAACATGGGTATTGTAACAATCTTATGAGGTAGGCAGGGCAGTCAGTATCAACTGATGTGAAAACCATGACACAGCTTTGGCACACACGGTGAGGGGCCGGCGTTGTTGCCGGTCATTCCACCACCTGCCTGCGATGCCAGCGGCGCATACCAGAGCACTGGTCTGAGTCCTGGCTGCTCTGCTTCCAACCCAGCTCCCTGCTAAGGTGCCTGGACAAGCAGCAGTAGAAAGCACAAGTCCTTGGGCCCCTGCCACCCACAAGGCAGACACCAATGGAGTTCCAGGCTCCTGTTTTATCGTGGTGCAGCCCCAATCAGTGCACTGGGGGAGTGAATCAGCAGATGGAAGGTCTCTCTTTGTCTACCTTTCTCCTCTCTCTGTCACTCTGCCTTTCAAAGTAAAAAGCAAATCTTGAACACCTCCCCACAAACAAATCCTGTGAAGCATTCAGGACTTGGACACAGGCCAGCTATCTCTAAAGCTCTTTATTCTGCTAGGATGTCTTTAATTTAAGAGCAATATAAATAATAAGGCTGGATAGCCAATGAAAATAAGAGTAGTACGTGAAAGAAAATCTACAAATCCAGGAAAGCCATGCCTTTTCAAAAAAATTTATATTAAAGAGAGAGGGGGAGAGAATCTTCCATCTGCCAGTTCACTCTCCAAATGGCCGCAATGGCCAGGGCCAGGCCAGGCCAAAGCCAGGAGCCTGAATTTCTACCCACGTCTCCCATGAGGGTGCAGGGGCCCAAGCACTTGAGCCATCCTCTGCTGCTTTCCCAGTCACATTAGCAGGCAGCTGGATCAGCCAGGACTCGAACAAGTCTTGGGCAGCCGCCTAACCTGCTGTGCCACAACACCAGCCCCAGACCATGCATTTTATGACAAAGACACACACAGCATCTGTTAGAAACTGAGCCGTGTGCTGCCACATCCCAATTCGAGGGTTAAAGTCCTAACCTCCAGTATGGCTACATTTAGGGAAAAGCAATAAAGAGGTAATTAAAGTCCAATGAAGTCCTAACAGTTGGGCCCTGATGTGACAGGATATGCCCTCCTAAGAAGAGACACCAGAGAGCTCGTTAACTGTCATGCGCAGACACAGGGAGAAGGCAGCCAAGTGCAAGTCAGGAAGGGAGCTCTCACCAGAAACCAGAGCAGCCAGAACCGTGACCTTCGACTTCCTCACTCCCAGAACTGAAAGGACATAGATTTGTTTTATTTATTTATTTTTAAAATGCCATCTGGTTCATGAGCTTTCGTTATGGCAACCCAGCGTATTTTGATGATGAGAAAAGGGTGCCATTATAACAATTATCTACAGATGTATAAGCTGCTTTGGAAACAGACGCTCCAAGAGTCGGAGATGCACGTCAGATAACCAAGAACAGACAGTTGCTAGAACTACGGCTGTTAACGGCAATTCTGGTGAGGTCTCTGATGGAAATGAGGACTATGTTATTGGCAACTGGAAGAAAGGTGATTCTTGTCATAAAGTGGCAAAATCTTGGCTGAACTGTGTTCTAGTGTTTCATGAGAAATAGGACCTAAAAGAGATGAAATAGAATTTTATAAAAAATTCATTTATTTGAAAGGCAGAGCTATGAGAGAGAGAGGAAGAGAGAGGAAGAGAGAGAGAGGGAATGCACTTCCATCCACTGGTTCACTAACCAAATGGCTGCAACAGCCAAATCTGTGCCAGGCCAGACCAGGAGCCTAGAGCTCCACCCAGGTCTCCCAGGCAGACTGTCGGGGCTCAGGTAACTTAGGCTGTCTTCTGCTGCCTTCCCAGGTGCACTAAGAGGAAGCTGGATGGGCAGCACAGTAGCTGGACTCGAATCTGCACTCTGCTGTGGGATGCTGGCATCCTGCAATACTGGCCCTGAAATTGGCTTTTTAGTTGAAGAGATTTCTAAGCAGCGTGTTGGAGGAGTGGCTTGGATCCTCCTGAGCGCTTACAGACAAATGCAAAAGGAGAAAGATGAGTTGAAGAGGGAATTGTTAATCAAAAGGGACCAGAACTTGAAGACTTGCAAAATTCTCGGTTTATCCATAATGCAAAAAAGTGTGAAAGCTTGTTCTGTAGAGAACGCTAAGGGCATGACGACACAGCTGTTTGATAAAAAGGTCATGCGTGGGACTCACGGACGGTATCAGCCAGAGACTCCATCTGGGTCTCCCACATGGGAGGCAGGACCTCAAATATTAGGGCCATCCTCCGCTGCCTTCCAGGAGCATCAGGAGGAAGTGGACTGAATCCCAGGCACTCCAATAGGGGGTGCACGCATCCCAGGTGGCAGCTTAACCTACTGTGCCAGTGCCTGTCCCAAGCTTTAGGATTTCACACAATCTGACTTGCTACCAGGTTCGATCTTGCTTCAGATCTATCACCCCCCCCTTCCTTCCTTCCTCCTGATTTTTCTTCTTGGAAGGGAAACGTCTACCCTATGCCTGCTCGCAGCTGTATTTTGCAGGAAGCACATAACTTGTCTGGTTTCACAGGTTCGTGGCTGGGGAGGGATTTTGCCCCAGGATGAATCATAGCTTGAATCTCATTCGTATTTGATTCAGATCAGACTTCAGGTTTCAGAATTTACGCCTGAGTGAGTTAAGGTTTGGGAGGCTGTTGGGATGTGTTTCACATATGGTAAGGACAGGAATCTGGGGAAATGGAGGGCTGGGGCAGAGTGCTCTGCCCCCAAATAAATATGTTGAAGCTCTTACCCCTAACATGTGACTGTATACAGAGACTGGGCCTACAAAAAGGTAAATAAGATTCAGAAGCTCATCACAGGGGCCAGCGCTGTGGTGCAGTGGGTAAAGCCGCTGCCTGCAGCGCTGGCATCCCATATGGGCGCTGGATCAAGTCCCTGCTGCATGGCTTCTGATCCAGCTCTCTGCTATGGCCTGGGAAAGCAGTGGAAGGTGGCTCAAGTGCTTGGGCCCCTGCACAGTGTGGGAGACCTGGAAAAAGGTCCTGGCTCCTGGCTTCAGATCGGTGCAGTTCCAGCTGTGGTGGCCATTTGGGGAGTGAACCAGCAGATGGAAGACTTCTCACTCTCTTTCTCTGCCTCTTTATAACTCTGCCTCTCAAATAAATAAATAAATAAATAATCTTTTTTTTTAAAGAAGGTCACCATACTGGGGCCCTGAAGTGACAGGACTGGTGTTCTCATAGGAAGAGACACCAGAGAGCTAAGAAGCTCTCTTTCTTCCTCTCTCCTCCGCCCCCAAAGCACGTGAAGACACAGAGAGAAGATGGCTGCCCACAACTCAGATTTCTGGAGCCCTCACCAGCAACTGGATAAACTGGAACCCTGATCTTGGGCTGTTGGCCTCCAGAAACACAAGAAAAGAAAGTTCTGTTGTTTCGGCCATGTAATCCACAGTAATTTGTTGTGGCAGCCTGAGCAGACTGAGACAACACACAGGAAATATTTTTTCAATGATTGAAAGGGATTTGGTCCTTTAGGGGCAGGAGCAGCGTCTTTTGGCTTTCAAACTGCTGAACTCCGGCACCGGGAGCCTCCTGCAACATCCAGAAGACCTCTCAGCCTCTCCAGGAGACAGCCGCACCGTCAGCCCACTCTCAGTTGCACTAGAAGGGAAGGGGTGTTTTCAGGGACAAGCAGTACAAGGAGCTCTTGGGCCAGCTGCTCGTCCCTTTTGCTTATTTCCGCAGAGGTAAGGTTCGCGGCGGCCCAGTGGTTTGCTGTCTAAGACTGTATTTGTGCAATCAATTGGGCTTCTGGAAACACCCAGAGGGTCTTCAGAGAGACATTTATATTCAGCGTTTAGTGAAACATCTTTTCCCAAATCTGCCAACAACTGCCAGTATATTACCATTTGCCACCTGTTCTTTGGAGGTTGCTTTTGCATCATTACAAGCGAAGAAATCAATACCAGACCATTGATTTGGGGGAAAAGACAAGATTGCATGGCAATAATACATAAAGGTAGTCAAGCCCGGCTTCTCCATTGTTTAGAAAGATCGGATAGCTCAGCACCGCTTTCTGAAGGAGGCACTTGCCCTGCATTGGTGATCCTGTAGCAGTAAAGGCCCACCCATGATCGCTAAGACACTATAATCCCAATTGAGATAACAGCTCTTGAGGGCCATACAGAATTGCAAAATGCTGCTTTAGATTTAACAGTAACACGTGAACTCGAATCCAGGCCCTCTGTGCTGTTTGCCTCTCAGTTTATTTTAAAAAGAGAGTGGTGGTACATGGGCTCACCCTGCCAGTCAGTGCCTCCAGACAGTCCCGGGGTGTGGGTGCTGCAGCCACATAGAGCAGCTAGCTGAAGGTCTGGCCGAACATAAATTCTGTCGTGAGAGACAGGTAAGGCCAATTGTTTACCTTACCCATTAATTTACTAGGATACCATCTGTCTTTCCAAGCCAAATTAACATGTAAAAGTCATTTAGATATGTTAATTGGTTTTGAACCAGTGAATAGAATCAGTACAGAGGCAGACATTACCTTAAGTCTGCAGAGAGCTTTAGGCTTTCACAACCCTTTCTCTTGCAATATCTCACTTGATTCTATTTCAGTCCTATAAAGTAGATGGATTATCACTGTAAACAACTCAAAGAGGAGGAGACACCCAACGTTGTTACTCTCTTAAAGCAGCCTAGGGAAGAAGTTCACGAGCAATGACAGAAATGAGCAGGAATTAGGGACACCAGCGTTTTGCTTTGGTTCTTCATTTTGTCGCCCTATGTTACAGCATGGGCACCATTACTGACAAATCTACAAAGTCGTAGAGCCAGGATCTACACCCAAGTCTTTGGGTCTCCCCAGTCCATGCTGTATTTATTACACTGATGAGACCTACAGCCTGATGTCACGGTGCCTATAACTGGGTGAGAAGTCTCCATGTCAAGAGTTCTGGTCGCTTGAAGCACTGGGTTGTCTCGAATGGTGGGACAGATGCAGGACGCAAGGGCCGAAGTGCAGGCCGTGGAGTCAGGAATACCTGTGTTTAAATGCTCACTTCGCTGTGTGACCCTAAGCAGCTTAGCACAGCCCTCTGAGCTTCATTCCCCTCATCTGTCCAATGGGGACAAAGATCTTCACCCCAGGGAGCTATGTGAAGATTCAACTACATAAGGTAAAGAAGTTCCCAGCACATCAACAAACATATGTTTCTCCTGGAGGCAAATGACTTAATGAGCACGGGTAGACAAGGGTCTCTAACTGGTGGAGAATCAAGACAAAAACTTGGAGTGCAAGGTATACAGCAGCCCTCGAGTTTTAGGTGGCCCTGTCGACAGTCTCAGCCAAGGGATTACCTACTTCAGCCTTCTCTCACTCCCAGAGTCTGGGCTGTGGTCCTGCCAAGCCCCCGAGCAATTCCTGTTTCCCTCTACCTTCGCACACAGGACAGGGCACAACTCTGTCTCTGTTTTCTCCTCTAAAGAATGAATAAGCCCCTTGACTATTACAGCATTCACTGTGGAGCTGTAACTTGGGCTGTGGAGGAGAGAAGAATGGACTCGTAACAGTCACGGCTGGCGGGTTAAGAGCAAGACGGAATTTATACAACGTCCTACCTTGACCGCGTAGTTACTCAGCGGATCCTTTGCATAGGAGGCGGTGTAGTAAACGGCGTCGCCTGCCTCGCAGCACGGCTTGTCGCTGGTTAGCCGGAAGTCTGACCAGCTGTCCACCCCAAAACGGAGCTGGTCTTTCTGCCCAGCCATGAAGAGGTCTTCACACTGAGCGGCCAGCTTCTTCAAGGCGTCTGTGTGAAGGCTGCGGATTTTGCCCACCACTTCCTCCCGATTCTCCAGTCCTCGATAAAGTGCTTGTCTCTGTGGTTTCTGGATGCCTCGGCCCTGTCTAGAGGAGGGACCCCGTCGGCTGGACAGGGACTCCGTGCTGTTGGAAAACCGGTCCTTAACACTGAGAGCGGTCAAGCTGGAGATGCTGTTTGCGGCCGAGGGGACGGGTCTCTCCCTGTGCAAGGGTCTCTCCAAGGAGTCACAAGACTCGATGTCCAGTCCCTTGAGTTCGTAGCTGACGGAAGAGCCAGCACTGCTGGCATCCCAGTTGGGGTCGATATCATAGGTGGGGTTAGCCATGACACAAAGGCTGCTCTCCATGGATTTCTGGAGTTCTCTGGAGATTGGCTCTGTATTGGCTCTGATGATCATCTTCTTTGGCAGTGGGGGTGGTGTCGGGTGGGAAACATTTGGGGTTTCTTGGTCTGTTTTTCCCCCAAAGGCGATGGCATCATCCAGAGCTCCCTTGGGCTGCCGGGGGTGCTTGGGAGGTATCATGGCTGCTCTGGACTGCCCTGCATGGTTTCAAAATAAAGAAAAGAGAATAATGAAGTTTGCAGTCTCATTTCATAATTGAAACTGGAGCAAGGAGGAGAGAGGGAGCCAGGGGCACGTGAGAATTGGTCAATACTTTAATTCAAAATAGGAAAGGAAAGTAACAATGGAAAAAAATACTAAACATTGAAAGTGAGTCCAAGACTTGGGGGTGCAGCCTATGTGAACACTACCTCAGCATTCCTCTGCCACAGGAATAGAGCTGGGCTTGTTAGGTAGGAAGTCAGATATGAGCTTATGTGTGTGTGACAAAGGCCTAAGGAGACATCTGGGTCCAGCATCCACATCTCAATGTCATCCTGATAACCTTCCAGGGGCAGCCCGGTATCTGCACTTGAAACATCCTGCCCCTTCTACCCGATAACCACCCTTCCTCTACCCGATAACCATCCTTCCTCTACCCGATAACCATCCTTCCTCTAAGGGGCGGCGGGGGGTGGGGGGGCAACGCCAGCCAGGCTTCCCCCTGATAACTTCAGGGGGAAACTCAGAAAGGAATTTTCGTATTTACATCCAAAAAGTCCTTTGTTCCAGGAGGAGCAGAGGTGGGGAGGCAAGACCCATCCCCTTAAAAACCCCCAGCCTCAACCGGACTGTGCGCTCAGCCCTCTGCCTCTCTGCTGAGCCGCCCGCCTGGCCTGCCCAGGTGTGTTCTCTCCACTCAACCATATAACCTCGCTCTCCCCCAGTCTGAGCAACTGGCCTCTCTCTCTCAGGTCCTGTCTGGAGAGTGCCCATCCGTTCTTACGGATGTCCCTGCCCTAACAAACCTTGCTATTTGGTTTCCACTTACTCTGTCTCACACCTAAATTCTTTCTTGTGCGAAGACAAGAACCCTTGCTTCTCTGGTAACAGGCTCAGGTTAAAAAAGATCCAGATTCTCTAGCCCTTCCCCTGGTTCCACCATGTTCACCCCATCAGAATACCATGGGATGAGGGATGGTCAAATACACGTACAGTGAGACACAGAGAGGGAGCAGCACTTATGGATAAAGAAAATAGGAGCATTATCAAATACGGAATTGAGACTAGCAATGGGACCAGCAGACAGGGGCCAGGGAGATCCTGGTTTTTAAATTCTGTTCCACAGTGACATCGTACTGTGATCCTGATGCTAGAGAGAGGACCTGAGGTCCGACAGCCCCAGCCAACCTCTGTGGTAGTGGGGACTTCTGGCATAAGAGCAGCCCCCCCAACCCACTGTGAGCAGCCCCAGATGGCAGCCCCGTGCTGTGACAACCCAGTCTACACCATGAAACCTCTTCTCTGTGCACTGCCCACACCCACCTTCCACGTACCGCCAAGCCTCCCCCTTGCACACAAATTCCGCCAAGCTGCCAATTCAGAACCAGTGCCAGCTGGAGATACCCAGTATGGCTGCAGACTGTCCTTGTGATGACCTTCAGGTCACTGTGATAGAATTACCATGGCCAGCTCTCTCACTCCCATCATGCACCTGATGCCTTTGATATTTCTGAAAAGGGGCACAGAAATGGGTGATGATCAAGCCCCTCCCCAAACTCCATCTCATTTCAATGTTCAATGAGGCCCCACCCCAGACATCACCCCCTATGCCTCCCAACAGTATAAAAGGACGGCCCAAAGCTTCTTCGGTTTTTGTTCGCCCTCTTGTGCACACGCACCCACATTGGAGTCTTAAGTGTGTGCTTCTCCTTTGCTTCAGACGAGTCCTGCTTTCCCTTCCTGCACAGCTCTGTGCCTCCCCCGCGGGCTCTCTCTCAGGTGGAGAAAGAGCCTGGGATAAGCACAGCCAGGGGCCCCGCTGCCCACAGCAGTCCTGTTTGATTTTAGGGGTGGACACACTGTGATTTGAGAGATGCGACTTTCGAACATCCCTTGCAAGCCATGGTATGGAACTGCTTATCTCTGTTGAGTGTCCAGCATTTACACCAGAAGAGGAAACTCACGTGTGTGTGTGTGTGTGTGTGTTTGAGGCACCTTCAGGGTGACCGTAAAACGGGGAGGGGAGATTATAGTTTCTAGAGACACACATATACTAAATTCCATAAAAGCTATTAAGATCGGTCACATTATTAAAATGAGGCTTCCACTCAAGATCTCAGCGTTACAGACTGATGCTGCTGTGGGTTGAATTCTGTTCCCCAAAAAGGCAACGTTGAAGTTCTCGCCCCTGATGTCTCTGTAGATGTACTCAAGCTAAGAGGTCGTCAGAGCAGCTCCAACCCACTATGTCCGCAGAACCCACCAGGTGAAGACGGAGACACACAGGGAGGGCACCTCGACGCAGACAGGGACTGCAGCGACGCAGCTGCAAGCCAAGGGCCTGCCGTCAGACGCCAGGGCGGCCAGGAAGGACCCCACCCCCCACCCCGTGTCTCAGAGGGAGCTCCTGTGACAGTCAGGCGGGAACTCTGCTGCTTTACCCACCGCGGCAGCCCTGGGACCTGGACACTTGCCCCTCCTGAGGGTCGCTCAGAGAGGACGGCACTGCACGGCTCTGAGGATGGTAATCAATACGGGCTCATTTATTCATTTATTGTTTTACTGATGTAGACGTCTCAGGTCCTGGTCTCTTAGTCTCCCTACCTGAACCTTTCTTTGCCCTGCTGTGATGACCGCCAGCCAACTTCTTCCTAAAGTCTGACTCACTGGATTAAGGGAGAGGTGCGTCAGGCTCAGCTGGTCCCAGGGGGTCCCAGATCACAGGACCCGAGTCCACTCGCCTCCTCTCTAGATAGCATCTTGATGGTGGGCCTGTCATGAGGGACTCTACGCCCTGAGTAAACAACGTAACAGCCACCTACACAGGGCACCCAGACAGGCTGGAGCCCAATCTGCCAACATCAAAATCCTCAAAGGACCACAACGGCCATGCTATTGCTGACCCATCAAGGGAAGGGCGCGAGCCCTATAAGCCAGCCCGAGACCTGCACACAGGCTGAACGCGCACCCTCAACCCCAGCTTCGGTCTGTAAGACTGCTACCCTTGTGGAATCTGGGAATTCAGTGACAGCTGCCTGTGCTCCTTCCTCCAGGCTTTGCAAAAATAAATACGGACTTTCTTTCGCCACTCTGGTGTCAGTGACTGGCTTGTTGTCCACTGGGTGAGTGGGCTCAGGTTTTGGGGTTTGCAACAAATCAAGTCTTTGTTGTAATGCCAAGGGCGAGTGCCAATATAAACCGTGATTGTAATAAAAATAATAATAGTATTTCCCAGCTCTCATGTATACAATTGTCTTCAAGAACATGTAAGAATTTTTTTTTTAATCTTTTTTTTTTTTTAATTTTTGGACAGGCAGAGTTAGACAGTGAGAGAGAGACAGAGAGAAAGGTCTTCCTTTTTCTGTTGGTTCACCCCCCAAACGGCTGCTACTGCCGGCATGCTGCGGCCAGCGCCCTGCCGTTCCGAAGCCAGGAGCCAGGTACTCCCTCCTGGTCTCCCATGTGGGTGCAGGGCCCAAGCACTTGGGCCATCCTCCACTGCCTTCCAGGGCCACAGCAGAGAGCTGGACTGGAAGAGGAGCAACCGGGACAGAATCTGGTGCCCCAACCAGGAATAGAACCTGGGGTGCCGGCACCGCAGGCGGAGGATTAACCAAGTGAGCAGCGGCGCCGGCCTAGATTTACTGTTGTAACCTCTGTGTACCAAAACCAGGATCTGTATGTGACAGATACTCAATAAATATTTCTTGAATGACTAAAAGAATGAATATTTAGGGCTTAAACGGAAAAAGCAGTACAATCAGATACCTACAATAAGGAAAGAAATGAGTCAGT
Organism: Lepus europaeus; assembly: GCF_033115175.1. Taxonomy (NCBI): domain Eukaryota; kingdom Metazoa; phylum Chordata; class Mammalia; order Lagomorpha; family Leporidae; genus Lepus; species Lepus europaeus. The sequence continues at coordinate 112,081,715 of NC_084837.1, forward strand.
AATTTTAAAACTTTTCACACACACACAAAAATTAAAACCCAGGACCAGACAGCTTTTCTAATTAATTCTACCAAATGTTTTAAGAAGTATTAATATCAATTTTTCAAAAACTCTTCTAAAAAACAGAAGAGCAAGAGGGAACACATTCCAACTCAAATTCTGTGGGGCCTTCGTTACCTAGATACCAAAGCCAGATGAAGACACCGCAAGAAAACTAGGGACTAACACGTCTCAAGAGTCTCACTGCAACAGTCCTCACAATACTAGCAATCTGAATCCAGCAATATACAGAAAGGATTCTACACCACGACAAAGTGGGATTTATCCTCAGAATGCAAGGTTGGTTTGTCATCTTAAAAATCGATCCGTGTAAAAGGCTGTGCTGACAAAATAAAGGAGAAAAAACCCTCAGGTGATCACCTCAGTGGATGCCCAAAGAACATCTGATAAAACCCAACACTTTTTCATGCTAATGATAATGAGGCTCAACAAATGAGGGATAGGAGGGCACATCTCCAGCCCGATAAATGGCAGCTACGTAAAACCAAGCGCTAACACCACACTTCATCCTGAGAGACTGGATGATCCCTCCTTTGGGAGGGTGAACCATCCCTCGTGGAATATACTCCAAGGAGGTTATTCAGGGAAACTGAAGATCTTTGCAGATGGGGGAATGGTTCTGAAAAGCTGGCATTTTGCAAAAAGAAATTTACGTCTATCCAGATTAGCAAAGGACTAGGCATAGACCTTTCTACTGCAAAGGAAGGGTCTTCCCACAGAAGTAGAGACTAGGTGGTCTGGACCTGACCCACACAGATGATGGTGAGTCGCTGGTACCCGAGACTTCAATTGCATGGCAAGACAACTCTTGGGGTATATGTGTTTCTGCGTGATGTTAAGTTGTGTGCTAATCACACTCCTGTGATTCCCCCAACATCCTGAGCTGTGGCTTCTCCTTGGCACATTAATAAATCCTTACGCCTTTTCTCCTGCTTATTCTGTGTAGGATTATTCCAGAAAACCGGCAGGATGCCGAGGGGAAATTTCTGTTCAACACCTACGCTTCTAATAGAACAAGATGAATATTTTTGCTCTTGCCATTTCTAGTCTACAATGTACTGGACAATTAGGAAAGAAAAAGAAGTAAATCATCTAGGTTGGAAAGGAGGAAGTAAAGTTATCTCTATTCACAGATGACATAATTTTTATTTTGAAAGCCTAAGGAATCCACAAAAAATTAGAACTAATACTATAGTTCAGCAAGGCTGCAGGATACAAGAACAATATACAAAAATCAACTGCATTTCCATATACTAGCAATGAATCCAAAAATGAAATTAATAAAGCAAGTACATTTACAATATCATCAAAAATAATGAAATATTTAGGAATGAATTGGACAAAGTGGCACCCACATGGGATGATGGAACTGCAGGCAGAGGTTTAGCCTACTACTCCACAGCGCTGGCCCCTAGAACAGATTTTAAAGCCTAGTTTTGGTCCCAGCTGCTCCTCTTCTAATCCACTATGCTATGGCCTGGGAAAGCAGTAGAAGATGGCCTAAGTGCTTGGGCCCCTGCACCCACATGGGAGACCTGGAAGAGGCTCCTGGCTCCTGGCTCCTGGCTTTGGATTGGCCCAGCTGCAGCCATTGAGGCCATTTGGGGAGTGAACCAGTGGATGGAAGACCTTTCTTTCTGTCTCTCCCTGTAACTCTACCACTCAAATAAATAATTTTTTTTTTTTAAAAAGCACCTTGTTTTGTGATGAGGTGAGTTAAGCCACCACTTGCAATGCTGGCATTCCACATTGGCATGCTGGTTCAAGTGCTGGCTATTCCACTTCCAATCCAGCTCCCTGCTAATGTGTCTGCGAAAGCAGCTGAAGATTACCTAAGTACTTGGCCCCTGACAGCTAAGTGGGACACCTGGATGAAATTCCTGGTTCCCGGCTTTGGTGTGGCTCAGTCTCGGCCATTGCAGTAATTTGGGAGAGAGAACCAGTGAGTGAAAGATCTGTTGTCCCCCACCCCCACCCCACGTTGCTCTGCCTTTCAAATTAATTTTTCTTTTTAAGATTTGTTTATCTGAAAGAATTAGAGAGAGATAGAGAGGGAGAGACACCGAGAGAAAGATCTTCCTTCCATGGGTTCATTCCCCAGGTGGCTGCAAAGGCCAGGGGTGGGCCAAGCCAAAGCTAAGAGCTTCTTCTGGGTGTACCCCGTGGGTAATAGGGGCCCAAGCCCTTGGGCCATCCTCCACTGCTTCTCCCAGGCCATTAGCAGGGAGCCAGACAGGAAGTGGAGGAGCTGGGACATGAACTGGTGCTCATATGGAATGCTGAAGTTGCTGGTGGAGGCTTTACCCACTATGGCCACAATACCAGCCCCAAGTCTATATTGAATATAGTTTATTGATTTTTGAAAAGGTTGTGAAGAAAATTCAATGGGGCATGAAGTCTTCCAACAAATGAGATGAGGCATCCACATACAGAAGACAGACGTTGAAAGTGGAAACAGTAAAACTCTTAGGAAAACACATGAATAAGTTTGCAACCAGGGTTAGGCGATAATTTCTTACATATCACAGCTGAAGTTCAAGTGACAAGAGTAAGAGAAAAGTAGAGGCCGGCGCCGCGGCTCACTAGGCTAATCCTCCGCCTTGCGGCGCCGGCACACCGGGTTCTAGTCCCGGTCGGGGCACCGATCCTGTCCCGCTTGCCCCTCTTCCAGGCCAGCTCTCTTCTGTGGCCAGGGAGTGCAGTGGAGGATGGCCCAAGTGCTTGGGCCCTGCACCCCATGGGAGACCAGGAGAAGCACCTGGCTCCTGCCATCGGAACAGCGCGGTGCGCCGGCCGCAGCGCGCTACCGTGGCGGCCATTGGAGGGTGAACCAACGGCAAAAGGAAGACCTTTCTCTCTGTCTCTCTCTCACTGTCCACTCTGCCTGTCAAAAATTAAAAAAAAAAAAAAAAAGTAGATACACTTTGAAGTCCATAAAAATGAAAAACTTTTGTGTTTCACCCAACATAAAGCAGGTTTTTCCCCCGAAAACAGGAAAGTCCAGTGCCCCTGAGCTACACAATAAGGAAATCCCCTCTGCTTTAACACTTAACAGTAACCGGACACAGCCCGATGTTTACCAGCTTTGTTCTGTTCTATTCCCCTGCTCCCACCTTACGAACCTGCTTCTGCTGCTGCTTAATGGGAGCTGGGACCAACCATGTCCATTCATGACGGTGACAGAAAGTGATGTTAATGCCCAAAGTTTGGGTCAAACCCTCAAAACTGAGAGGTTGTCCGAGAGAGAGGATGGTTAAATTGAACTGAATTTGGCCTAAAGCTGCCTCTGTTCACACTTTCAAATTGGTTGTAAAGGCCCATACCTTCATGGTGAACTCTGAAGTCACTTGGCGGGTAAACTCTTGTAACAAGTAGCCGAGTCTCAAACACAAGCCCCGGCCATTCAAACAAGTTGCAAATCAGACAGACATGAACTGCAACCAATCGGGCTGTCTTTCCCTAACTTCCTTCCTGTATGTCACTTCCTGCTCTCGGGATATAAATATAATCTGCTCACGTGGTAGAATGGAGCTTTCTGAACCATGTTTGGTCCAAACTGCTACCCAATTCTAGAACTGAAAAATAAAATCGAGATCTGAAAACCAAACCAAAAAAAAAAAAAGCATTTTGTCCTTCAAAAGACACTTTCCAGAAAGACTATCCATGGCATGGGAGAAAATATGTTCAAATTATGTAAAAGGCTTGTATCTAGAATGAACAGAAATTACAAAAATGGATAAATAACCCAGTTAAACAATGCTAAAAGATTTGCTTAGACATTTCCCCAAAGATATAAAAATGGCCAACAAGCATATGAAAAAACGTGCAAAATCATTACTTATTAGGTAAAAGAAAACCACAGTGAGACCCCAATTCCCATCTGATATGTGAGCTGTAAGAAAAACCTCAGCCATGTGCTCTTAGGGATATGGAAAAATTCAGGCGCTCGCACACTGCCAGGAGGAACCTAAAATGGCTTAGCCACTTCGGAGAAACATTTTGATAGTATCTCAGAAAGTCAGACACAGTTACCACTTGGCCCAGCACTGCCACTCCGAGGGATGCATGGCCAAGAAAAATGAAAACATGTGTCCACATAAAGCCTCATACACAAATGTTCACGGCAGCATGTCATGACAGCGAAAGAGGAGCAACACCAGAAATGCCCGTTACCCGATGGGCAGATACACAAAGGGACAGGGCCACAATGACTGGCTGCTTAAAGAACAGTGTGTGCTGCCCCCTGAGCCGCGTGTCAGCAGGCGACTCTGTTATTGTATGAGCACCACAGAGAGCTCTGACACAAGTGCACGCCATGACATCACCAGGCAATGACATTTTAGGGGCCACCACTCACTTTGTCACTGACCGGAGTGTTATGTAGTACAGGACTGTCCTGATGCACGCTATGATATGGATGAACCTTGAATAAATGCCGAGCGAGAGAAGCCAGTCACAAATGACCACTTGTCATCCAAGTCCACTTATTTGAAGTGTCCAGAAACACATAAAGCCGTGGAGACTGAGTGCCGATGAGTGGTTCTGAGGGGTTGGGGGATGAGGAGGACAGGCAGTGATGGCTAATGGGGTTGTTGGGGTGATGAGGTTGTTCTGCAATCAGAGGTGAGGACCGCATTCATTGAGATGTACACTCTCAAAGGGTGAATTTCATGTGTGCAAATTACCTCAATCAAGCGAGCCAGCAATCCACCCTTGGAAGCCACCACACGTGCAGCCTTCAGTGCCGTCTTCCCGTTCCGCTGTGCCCGTGGTAGCACAGGGGACGCAGGAGCTCAGCAGTTACCGGACTCCTGCTGTGACAGCGAGGCCTCTTTCCCAGAGCGGCCCCTGCCCTGTTTCCCCTTGGCTGACCGTGGTGTCTTCACAGGGTGAGACAGGCACGCTTTGTAACAGGCCCTCATTTTTCAGCTGCTGACCCAGCCTTTGGAGATGAAGTGCTGCAGAGAAGGTGAGCCCTGTCAATCACCCTAACCTGACAGCCGCAACAGCGTCCGATTAGGGAGGCTCCCTTCCTCCCTTCCTCCCTCCTCCTCCTCCTCCTCCTCCTCCTCCTCCTCCTTCTCCTTCTTCTTCTTCTTTTCTCTCTCTCTCTCTCTCTCTCTCTCTCTCTTTCTTTCTAACATCAAACTCGATCAAACTCCTGTTCTTAAAATGAAGCCCGAATCTTGAAGCACAGTGAGCACGCCTTTCCCAGCCTGGCCCCGCTGCACCTGTCCCTTGCAGTGTTTCCTCCTGCACCTTCTGTCCCAGCAACCAAGCCGGCACTCCGTGCTACTTCACACTCCCTGACGCTTCGTGTCTTTGCACACGCTGACCCCCTCCAAGGTGTAGCCTTCCACCCTTCTCATCATCAACCACTCTGTCTCCGGGGAGTGCTTCTCCCCCGACTCCTCCAAACTGACCTGCCTTTCCCTGGGATCTCAGAAACGCTCTCTAAGTGTAGCTCCGTGCGCACTCACAGCTCTCGTCCTGGGGCTGCCTGGGTTCTCACCTGGGTTGCTCGTGCAGGGCATGGACTGTGGAATGGAATAAGTGAACAAATAGCCAGAAACACCAGCTTCGCCTGGCCCACTCCCGTGCGAGCCCTGGAAGAGGCTGCACTGGCTGTCATGTGCCATCCACTTCTCCAAGTTAGATAACCACAGACTGGGATGAGCGGAGACCTGCCACAGCGCTTGCGCCCTGCGATTACTTCAGGGCTGGCAAGCGAGGCAGGGTCTGTCTCCACGATGGGCTAACCAGAACCGGAGAGGAGGGCCAATCGCGTCACTGCCCACCACCAACAGAACAAAGCCCAAGCTCGTCTGCAACTTGGTCAAGGTCTCTGTCTTTTAGCTGCACTGTTTCTCAGTAGCCCTTCCGCAAGAACCACTCACTTCCTGTTCTTCTAACGTGCTCCATCTCGGCTTTTACGCAGAGTCTTAGCAAAGGTGTTCTGTCCTCAGCCCAGCTGAAACAGCTCTGCGCCACTGGCCCCTTCCCTACTTTCCTGCCCTGCCTCACATGGGGAGCCCGCATTTCTTCCCTTAGCATTTTAAAGAGTGTGTGTGTTTCCCAACATCTCAGAGAGATGTGTGGTGACGGGGACACAGCAGGTGTGCAGGAAGCAGGACAGAGCTCTGTGGGGCAGGTCATCATCCCAGAGTGCAGATGGGGCCGCGCAAGCAAGCAGTTAAAGACAACTAGCAGAGGCCCTCTTCCCACAGCGCAGCACACGGTCTCTGGGGACCCAGGGCATCTCCACCCGAGAAGATCGAACTCACGCACTCCAGAGGAAACCACAGACATTCCACAGCCCGTGCAAGCAGGTCAAGTCACTCTCCTAGGGCCAAAAGCATTTTGTGTGTTCAGATTTTTTGTTTGTTTGTTTCTCCAAGAAAGGCAAGTTCTCCTAACCGAATTCCAGTCGTCTTGGTCAGTATTTTATACGCCTGGTGTCTTAGCTGTTTTTATTTTAAACTTTTAATCCTGTACATTCCTTCCAAGCCTCTGGGACCAGAGGCCATACTCAGCTTTCATCAGGCCTGATATAACTTCACATACTGTACATTTTTGTGGCATACCAGGGCTCCAAATAGGAAAGAAGTGGATTGTGTTCTAAGTCTCGCTATATGCTAAAAAGGTTCTCTTGAACAAATGTGAGTGTGTTTGCCCGCAACACAGTCAAACCTTACTTTCTGCTCTTTTCGAGTTTCCATATTCTATCTTTTCTTTTTAAAAATTATTTACGTATATATTTTCATTTTATTTGAAAGGTGGGGGGTGGCATGGGGGACAGACAGAGACAGAGGATCTTCCATCCACTGGTTCACTCCCCAAATGCCTGCGATAGCTGGTGCTGGACCAGGCTGAAGCCAGGAGCCCGGATCTTAATCTGGGTCTCCCATATAGGTGGCAGGAACCCAAGTAACTGAGTTGTCACTGCTGCCTCCCAGGGTGTGCATCAGCAGGAAGCTGGAATTGGAGGTGGAGCCAGGGCTTGGAGGCGCACACTCTGAAATGGGCTGTGGGCATCCGGGAGGTGACTTACTCGCACCAGGTGCCAGCACCCCCCTATTCTTTAACTCTAAAGTCAGCATTTTGAAGATGATTACGTATTGAAGGACTCCAAATAGCCATATGGTTCCAGTGACCACAGAAAGCCCACCAGGGATAAGCCATTACACACGTTTGCTATGACTCAGCAACCATTCCTGTCCTGGGCAGTAGAGGCCCTGCGTGATGACCCATGTGGACAGGGACAGCACGCTGGTGACCACAAGCAGCTCTCTATCCCAACAGTACTGAAACGGCATGATTTCCTGGTCAACCTTCCTGCCTCCCGTTATACCATAGTTGGCTCCAGAATGATCTCTTAAAAATGCTGACTGTGCCTCTATTTGAAATTTTTCAATGGCTCCTCATATAGGTCTTCTATATGTGACCCTCTGCCACACCCTTCCAGACAGATGCTTTTATCAAACCTGGAAATATCTGCATGATGGCGAGCACCACATGGAATCCTGGGAGTCCAGCCCATGTCTACTCATGCCACGGTCAGGAGTCCTTGAAGGCTGGGCTCCTGTTCCCAGCACCTAGCCTAGGACCAGGGAGATGGCTGATACCCCACAAATAAAGTATGCAAGCATGAATACATGTCTTTCTATCTAAATTATAATCTTCATCTCTGACTTTTTTCCTAGGGCCCAGGACAAGCAATGTCGATGAAGGTGGGGAGAGGACAAACGATGATTACCTGAAGCTGGGAACTTACCATCATAGCAGCCTTCACAGATGAACAGGGCCCCTCACTGGTTGAACCCAGTGTCCACTGGACCACCCCTGGGGAGCAGGCACCCGAGGGGGAAGGGCCTGAGCTATGCAGCCTGGTACTGTGCCCGGCCAACCCCAGGCATATGTAAGCAACAACTGGCAAGGCATGGCAGACAACTTCATGCCCAGCAATAAAGCAAAGGTCACGCTGGGCTTAGCCTCCAATAAACACATACAGGAGCACGTTGAGAGCACTCGGTGGTGTGCAGCTGATGGGATTCACATTTGTAAGGGCTGCCTAGTGAAAATGTCCCCGAAAACAGAGAGTACATGTTTGGGAGTAAGTGGTCTTTGTCATCTGAATATTACACTCTGTCAACTAATTCCAGGACTCGGGAAATTATTTCTGCGTGTGGCCGTAGATAACTAAGGGGCATAGTCTACAATTTCTTTTTAAATAGAAATAATCACAATTTTAGGAAGTACAACAAATGCTCAAACAAATGTTCCAAGCTGTCAACCTCAGTTTTATTTTAAACATCCAGATAATCTAAAACTGTGCAATTCTTTAATCTTCAGCTGAAATCATTCACTCTGTGGTATGTGGAGTCATGTCGACTCAATAATTATTTGTTGAGTAAATGAATGAGTGGTAATGTACTCTGCAGAATGATTCTAAAGAGCGGAAACAGATAATGACATTGTTCTATTTTTACACCACCGAGGGCAGGGATATAATGAGATTCCTTTAAGTGTGTCCACCTCTTAAACACTGACAATGTAGTGCCTCCATCGTCAGCTTGAAGACACAGGGGGATCTGGGTGATTTCTCTCCGTGCTTGTAGGGCGCAGCATGAAGACGAGGCGCAGAGTAAATCAAAGGATACACGTGGTCAGTTTCTCATGGAGACATGTGGAAAGGCGACAGAAGCCAGTTTATGTGATTCCTTAAACAGAGAACCTGAGGACCGTATCCCCCTGGGGAGAGGCGGCTGGTGACCGGAGCACATACACTCTACTGTTTTCCTACAGATACTCCTGGGCAGAGCCAGACTTCCTTCAAATGGGAATCTTCTAAAGTCCAATCTCAAAGCCATTTTTAGCTCATTCGTTCACAGTCTTAGCACCTCCTCTGTGTTTTAGAATAATACGCTGGGTTGTAGGATATAGAAAGAGGAGCAAGCTGAACATCTTTCTGAAAATCTAAGATCTTTCTACAAGGCAACGTGTGAGCACTTGGGTACAACGTGAATGAAGGAGAGTTAAAGTCACTAACTTATTGCCGGTAGAGTCGAACTCACTACATGATTCAGATTTTAGCAGGCTGAAATTTTAGTCAGTTATGCACGTTCAAACACACACACACACACCCCCACACACCCCAGTAATCTTTCTCCTAGATATTTTGAGCTAGACATAATAAACATGGGAAAACGTGAAGGTCTGATAAGAAAAACATTCTTCTTTGGGCAATCACTTTGAGTGACAGACACTGTGCAAAATTCGGTTTGGGACGGATTAAAGTGCCACAGATCAGAGCTCGTTCGGTGATCTCATATGACCGCCATCCAGAATCAAATCATCACTCTGGAAGGGACATTCTTCTTAAGGGGCTGTCAGTTGCCTAAAGACCAATGTGATTTTTGTGCAACATCGAAGACAATATAAATCCCCAAACAGCCGATTTTTCACAGCAGTGCCTCCCAGTAGAGCTTTCTGTGACAGCGGGGATGTGCTCCACCTGTGCCGTCCAGCACAGCAGCTGCTGGTGGCACAGGGCCACTGGGCACCTGACAAGTTGCCAGTGAGACTGTGGGGCTGAAGGTGCATTTATATTTCAGTGAATTTATATCTGAGCAGTTGGATGGGGCTAGCGCCTATTATACTGGATAGTGCAGCTCTAAAATCTAATAGTTAATTCAGCTGCAAACAAAAGCAGATGTGTTTTATTTATGTCAAGGACAAGAAACATGGCGTCTGAATTAACAGTGTAGGCAGTCTCTGGGGTACAGAGAGCGGTGCGTGGGTCGTACCTGGCAGCAGGTTTTTGGGGCACGACTGAGGCCCCACTCCTGTGCAGCGTAGTGGAACAGTGAGATGTGCTGCAGGCCGAGGCCTAGTGGGAGAGTGAGGGATGCTAATCCAACCTATTCCAACTGAGTTTTCTTCTTTTTAAATTAACTTACTTATTTGGAAGGCAGAGTTGAAAAAGAGAGAGAGAGATCAATCTTCCATTCCCTGGACCACTCCCCAGATGGCCCCGATGACCCCAGCTGCACTATTCTGAAGCCAGGAGCTTCATCTGGGTCTCCCATGTGGGTGCAGGAGCCCAAGGACTTGGGTCATCCTCTGCTGCTTCCCCAGGCACATCAACAGGAAGCTGGATTGGAAGTGGAGCAACCAGGACTCAAACTGGCACACATATGGGATGCTAATGCTGCAGGTGGTGGCTTTACCCACTGAGCCACAGCACCCACCTGTTTTTTTTTTTTAACTTGCTACTTTTCATGGGTATGTGAGCAATGGGCCCTGTCACACAGATCCAGACCACGCCCCTTTGCTTTGCTGTGACTGGCAGACCTCGAGGGGCTGCTAGGTAGGGGTCATTTCTTGTCTGCTCCGTGTCGGCCACCTCGGGTCCTACGGCCTGCCTTTACACCTCCAGTCACCAGCTAACAAAAACGAGCCCGCAATTTTCTGAACTTACATTTTTGTTCTGCTTATTCAACACCATGCAATAAACTTATTAATCATTTTCAGTTCATTCTACATTTTCTAGCTACCATAGCTCACATATTCAGAGGAGGAAGAGGGGTATATTTTGGGGGAAGCCATAGAGAAACTCCACCATTATTAGGCCCTTCTACACACCACACAAAAACCTTCTAGCAGCAGCCCTACCGGCAGAAGAGAACAGGCAGCTCAGGAGCCATCACTGGCCACTCCACAATCGTGCAGTGGGCAGTGGCACAGCCGTGGGATGAGCCTGAATCTTCCTGACGTCCCCAGCTGGGCTTCCTTCCTGCTACACTGCACTGTTTCCTAAATCCATTTTCCCATGTAATCTTCAGAAATAACCCCGTCCATTTATTGCATGCAAATTATACCTTAATAGTTAATTTTAATAAACTAAATTTTTTAAAAAAGTGTATTTATTATTTATTTGAAAGACAGAGATACAAAGAGAGAAAGGGAGGGAGGGAAGGGGAGAGAGAAAGAGAGGGGGGAGGGGATCTTCCATCCGCTAGTTCGATCCCCAAATGGCCACAATGGTAGAGGCTGGACCAGACCAAAGCCAGGATCCAGGAGCTTCTTCTGGGTCTCCCATGCAGGTGCAGGGGCCCAAGGACTTGGGTCATCTTCTGCTGCTTTCCCAGGCCACAGCAGGGAGCTGGATTGGCAGTGGAGCAGCCGGGACTGGACCTGTGCTCATATGGGATGTCGGAACTGCAGGCAGAGGCTTCATCCTCTAAACCACAGCAACAGCCCCAATGAATTAAAATTTAAAAAAAACAAACTGGGCCAGCTCTGTGGCCATTGTGTCCATTTGGGGAGTGAACCAGCAGATGGAAGATCTCTCCCCCTGCTTCTCTGTAACTCTGCTTTTCAAATAAATAAATCTTTAAAAAAATAAACAAATAAACTGAAATTTTAAAATGATGGCAACCCTGTACTTTTCTTCCTTAGTTTCTTCCATATCTGTCCATCCAACTTCTGCTTTATTTGAAAAAAAAAAAAAAGGGGGGGGGGGAGAAAAGACAGAGACTAGTCTTTATGGAATGGCTCCAGAACATTCGACACAGATCTAGTGCTACTGCATTACAAGGTTGTGTTTCTTTTCAGTTCCTAAAAACATACCAATTTTTAGAAAGTTGCTAGGGCTTTAAATCATAAAGAATTACTCAGAGAACTGCATACAAATGATTTGTTGGAAGTATTGTGAAAGAAGAGTTCCCAATGCTTGCTAAAATACTTGTTAGGAAAAATAACAACAAAATAAAAAATTAAAACAAAAATCTCAGTTTGTAGAGCAAATGCAGTCAACCCTATCTATTACCTTTCTAAAGACAAGGAAAACCACGTGTCAGGCATTACGGACTCAAGGACACAGCCCTGAAACACTTACGAGGAACCATACATTTTGCAGGCCTATCACATGTTTTTAAAAGTAAGGCAATACGTAGAAAGAAAGCTATTTTCTGATAGGGCATCTACAACCTAGCATATTTTGCACATATATTTTTAAGTCTTAAAATCTGCATCTGAAAACAGATGACTTAAAGAAAAAGCAAAGGAAACAGTTGTAACACTTCTGCACATTATAGTCTGCGGGCTAAGTGACTGGCATCCAATCTTGGTTCAATCCTGACTCATTCTGTGACTCGGGCACGGCCCCCTGTCTCATTTTCCCTCTCTAAAAATGGGGATAATAATTCCTAAGGTGGTTGTGAGGATTAAAGGACCCAATATACGTAAGGTGCTTAGAATTCTCATGGAAGCAATGCTCTATTTTATCTACCAATATTCATCATGGAGAAGAAAATGAGATAAAACCATTAACTAACATTGGCCAACGGAAATCCTTGGGGGGCGATCCATGAGACATCACTCACTTAGTGAAAATTATACATTTATTGAGGCCATCATGAAATTCTGGTGTGGGAAGGATGTCTAGAATATAATTCCCACTATAGTATGCCGTCTAAGGGCATATAATAAGTCAACAGTAAAATTTTCACTTTGTGGTCTGCCCCGTGAAATACAAAACGGGAGAAGTCCAATAAGCTGTTTGACCGTGACAGCTACTCCAACAGGAAAGTGGTGTCCAAGACAGGTGAACTCTCTCTCCCCTGCCCTAGTGCCGGAACTCGGGAGTCTCTTCCTTGCAGCCCACCCCCCGCCCCAGCCCCACCTTTAGAGGCATTGGCAGGCATTGCTCCTACAGTGCTACCTCAACTTCTCAGCCTTCTTTAGAGAGCCGCTATTGCCAAGCACCCCAGCAGATCTTAGAACGATTTTTCCTTAAGATAACTGGACAGAGGAAAAAGACAGAAGAGGGATGAGAAACCAGGCAGGGTGTTTCAGTTGTTTCAGTGACACACGCCATTGGTTTCCAGTGGTTCATGAGAGACTTGCTACTGCCCCGCCGTGGGAGGCCACACCACTCACCTCCCTCCTGACTCCACGGGAGAAGAGCACCAGGAAATCTCCAGCCTGCCCAGGCTTTGTGTTCAGAAGGAAGGATACGGCAGGACGCTTAGAGAAGGGGGACAGATCAGAAGGTACTGGGGGCCAGAGCTGTGGTGCAGGAGGTTAAGCTTCTGTCTGCAGTGTTGGCATCCCATATGCGAGCTGGTTCAAGTCCTGGCTGCTCCACTTCTGATCCAGCTCCCTGCTAATGTGCCTGGGAAAGCAGAGGAGGATGGCCCAAGCGCTTGGGCCCCTGCACCTATGTGGGAGACCCAGAGGAAGCTCCTGGCTCCTGGCTCCTGGCTCCTGGCCCAACCCTGGCCATTGTGGCCAATTGGAGAGTGAACCAATGGATGGAAGATCGCACCCTCTCTCTCCTTCTCTCTGTATCTTTGCCTTTCAAATTAAGAAATCTAAGAAGCCGCTGGGCATTCAAAGAAGAGTGAAGACCAGAGAACTGAGGAGCCGTGGTCCTGGCAGGCACGGCCGAGGCAGACGCGTTCTCCCTCACAGCTTCCCTGAGAGACGGAGCAGCGCCAGCGATCAGGATCGCCCTTCCCTGGAGGCTGCTTGATCTGTCAGAAGTCTGGGCTGCACATCGACTCTCTGTGCTCCCAACTCTGGGTATCTGTCGCTCCAGTCTCTCTCCGATGTGTCCCCAGCTGCGCCTCCCATGGCCCGAGGTGAGGCCTCCCTTTCCCATTTTGTGCTCCTGCAACAGGGTCCAACCACCAGGTTTCCTGCCACCGAACAATCCACTTTAGTGACAGCTTGCACAGGAGATGCTCCAAAGCACAAATCTAGTCGTGTTATTTCGTGGCTTAGAACCCTTTCTAAGGTTTTCGCCTGAGAGGTATGCTGTCGTGTGGTTCCGCATTCCGCCTGTCGGCAGCACTCAATGGTCGTGGTACCCACACGCAGCCAGCCGCTCACACAGCTGCCTCTACCTGGAGTACTCCCCCTCTGTCAGCCAGTGAACTCAGCCTAGGAATTATCCCCAGGAGGGCATCTTTTGACACCCTCTGCTGCACAACGTCAAAAACCCTCTGTATGTGCATCTATCACTGGATTTATCACAACATAACTGCAATGACCAAGTTCACCTTTTTCTCCCCAGGTGAGGGAAGGTCTTAAGACCAGGACCCTGTCAGCACCCTTAGCACACGGCATAGGACTATTCCTGACGGGAGTTAAAATTCATAACTCCAGTGGTCCATCTTTTGCTCCATGGATTTTTTTTTTAAAGATTTCTATCCTTAATGTGTTATACAATGTGAATTTATGCTATAACTAGTACTAAAACAGTATTTTACACTTTGTGTTTCTGTGTGGGTGCAAACTGTTGAAATCTTTACTTAATATATACTAAATTGATCTTCTGTATATAAAGATAATTGAAAATGAATCTTGACTTGAATGGAATGGGAGAGGGAGCGGGAGATGAGAGGGTTGCAGGTGGGAGGGAAGTTATGGGGGTGGGGGGAAGCCACTGTAATCCAAAAGCTGTACTTTGGAAATTTATATTTATTAAATAAAAGTTTAAAAAAAGATTTACTTATTTGAAAGGCAGAGTTAGAGAGAGGCAGAGGCAGAGAGAGAGAGAGAGAGAGAGAGATCTTCCATCTGCTGGCTCATTCCCTAAATGGCTGCAATGGCCAGAGCTGGGCTGATCAGAAGCCAGGAGCCAGGAGCTTCCTCTGGGTCTTCCACTTGGGTGCAGGGGCCCAAGGACATGGGCCATCCTCCACGGCTTTCCCAGGCCACAGCAGAGAGCTGGCTCAGAAGTGGAGCAGCCAGGACTTGAACCGGTGCCCATATGGGATGCCGGCACAGCAGGTGGTGGCCTCACCCGCTTCGCCATAGCACTGGCCCCTCCATGAATGGTTTTTATGAAGACATTGGTTCAAGAAAACGGAACACTTGACGAGTGCACAAAAAGCCCACATTTCCATAGCAGTGAGATGGCAAGTGCACTTACCTAAATTGCTGTATGTTGCACTACAGGGGCTCAGGTCCAGGGGATCAGAAGTGTCTTCCTTCTCCTCTTCCTTTTCCAGTGCAGGTAGGGGCAATGCTGGGGCCATGGAAGTGCCATCCCCGCCACCTTGCTTCACAACAACTGTTCTTGGATCCCGAGGAGAAAAGTCCTCTGTCGCTTCATGGGTCACGTGACTAAAACAAATCAGACCATGTGTCATACTGGCAGCCAACACTTCTGCTAACATTGAGATTTATGCAAGGCATGCATTTCCCACAAATGTAAATCACGACTGTACACTCACAGCAGTGGGTCACAAGCCCCCATCCACTTCTCTGAACACGAGGGAGCCCTTCACTAGGCCCACACTTGATCTACCTTGATCCAGTCTGCTGGAGGAGGCATGGGAAGCCGCTGGGGGGCGGGGGGGGGGGGCGGGGGGGGCGGAGGGGGCGGAGGCTTGAGAATAACAGGCCAGGAGTAGGACGATTCTTTTAGCTTGGAGAAGGCAGTGGTGGTGGCGGGGGGAGTTGAATGCTTAGCCAGTGAAAGCCAAGTATACTCGAGTATTTAGTCAAGTTATTACCATCCTTACTACAGTACCCTAAGTACTCTACTGCTGTAGTAAATACCAAGTTCCTCACTCCACAGTGCTTATGCCAGCTAGTACACAGCATTCACTACACACTAAAGTGTTTAGTAAGGATCAGGAATGAAGTCCAGATTGGACCATGTACGTGATGAGGTCAAGCCAAGGTGTCAGGCCAGGGAGGTCTTCTCCCCAGGACAGAAGAACCACCTGTGCCTGGATGCCTGCAGCAGCGAGGGCAAACGAAGCCAAGCTCTGCATTCAGAGCAACTTCAGCTATTAAAGCCAGTCTGAAGCACCCTGGGACACCCACTCCAGTGTTTGAGTAATCTTGGTTTACCATTGCCTGTTCATTTGCTCATAGCTGCCTCTTCTCATCACGCTCCCCGGCCCGTCTGAATGATGCTGGTTCTATTGCTATAAAGTACAAGGGGACTGGAAGGGTCATTAGATGCTGGTGGGGAAAACTGGCCCAGCCAGAAAACCTCAGTGGGCTGACCAAAGGAATTCAAAGTCAGCATCTTGAAAGGTTTCTGGGTCCACCGGAAGGTGTTCCTAGGCTATCACACACCCATCGGCTCTTCTTCTGGGCTTCTTCATGGGCAAAGAGAAAGAAAGAGAGGAAAGAAGGCAGGCAGGCAGGCAAACGACATCCTACATATGGCTACGTGTTACTTCTCGATTTTCCAGCAGGCAGTGGGCCATGGTGACATTTACAAGTTTCTTTAAAAGAGGTGCTCTGTTGGGTCAGGCGTCATCTGAACACCTGTCACCTGTGGGTTTCAGGGAGTGGATCTGAAGGAGAAAGAGTGGCTTCCTATCAATCTTCCATTATGGAAACTATGCATGTGCCTGGATACAAGAAGCAGCCTCGAAGTCTGCCTGATACACAACTTCAAGAATAGTTTTTCAAAGCGGGCATGAGCCAGAGGCCTCGCTATCCAGAGAGTGATCAGTGAGCTGGAAATTCTATTACGGGATTCGGCGATTGGGGAAGGAGTCCTTCTGCTGGCGGTGAATGGGGGACGTCTGCGTGAAGGAGGCCTGCCACAGGGGAGCTTGTTGCTTCTTTCCAGCGTGCTGCCCAGGGGCACCAGCCCAAAAGAGGTGCTCCGCACAAAGCTGGTTTCTCAAAACGCAGAGCACCACAAAAATTAAGGTAATGAGGAAGCTCTGCTTCCACGCAGCAGCAAAGACAAGGCAGAGTGACACTTCCAGAACACTCCCAGGTGCCCCCAGTGCCAAGACTGCATGTCACCGAGACGTGGTCACCAGGCTGCAGAAGAGGAAAGCATTCTTTGCTGGGCAAAGGTAATTAAATAAAATCATTTCTGGGGCCAGCGTTGCAGCATAGTGGGTATAGCCACTGCCTGAGATGCTGACATCTCATATCATGTCCCAGCTGCTCCCCTTCCGAGCCAGCTCTCTGCTATGGCCTGGGAAAAGCAGCAGAAGATGGCCCAAGTGCTTGGGCTCCTGCCACCCACGTGGGAGACCCGGAAGAAGCTCCTGGCTCCTGGCTTCAGCCTGGCCCTGGCCCTGGCCGTTGTGGCCATGTGGGGAATGAATCATTGGAAAGAAGATCTCTCTCTCTCTCTCTCTCTCTCTCTCTCTCTCTTTCTTCCTCCTCTCTCTTTGTAACCCTTTCAAGTAAAGAAATAACTCTTTATATATATGTATATATAATTTCTAATTTCAGAGCAGAAAATACATAAAATGGTTTAAAAATCTTAGTCTTCCTTGAGAGGAAAATGTGAATGCTCCAGACATTGTCTTCTGGGTCCAGAGCCAGCTGTAGAGGTTTCTCCAAAAGCTGCCCTGCTCCACCATCTCTTTCTTTCTCCAGTCTCCTGGTTGCTTCTGAAAGAAAACTCTCCTCCCAGTGGTCTGAAAGGGTAGGCGGAGGATCCGGCCACGATTCCACACCCGCCTGCCTGTCTGTTCTCCTCCCGGGGAATGGGGTTCTTTACGGAGACGCTCTGCTATGGTGAAAACCACAGGGGGACCTGCTGCTGTTCACCCTGGGCCTGTTCTATATACATGCGACACAGCTCTGGGCTTCAAAGGGCTTTACCAAACCAAACACGGATGCTAAAAGCAAGAGATGTTGAAGACTCACCCACTGTACTCACTCACACAATTCCCCATTAAGGGAAATTCTCACGGGGTCATCTTGAGCCTTCTGATCATGTCCTGAAACCACAGATCCCACTGAGTTCTGGAGCGCTACAGCTCGGGCAAACTGTGAGAACAGGCTTGAGTTCTGCACTACAGTATCACCCACTGCACCCTGACCTTTACCTTCGGGGTTTGGTCTGGGAAGTGTGCCAAATTACCTTTCAGGGAGGGAAGCAAAGGGAGAGCCAGTCTGGTTAACTCTTTGAGGACCTGGGCAGTACAGTCTGTATTCCAGACAAAGGCTGGTTTTCATAAGCACATTTTAAGTAAGTGAGCTGGTATGATAAACCACCAATTAAAATAATTGTCAGCTATGAGGAACTACGCAAATAGGGTTGATG
This sequence comes from Lepus europaeus, assembly GCF_033115175.1. Taxonomy (NCBI): domain Eukaryota; kingdom Metazoa; phylum Chordata; class Mammalia; order Lagomorpha; family Leporidae; genus Lepus; species Lepus europaeus. The sequence goes on from NC_084837.1 coordinate 112,099,824, forward strand.
AAAGTAAAATGACATGGGCTTGCCAAAGGATGCTGAAATGTTTAATCTGCATTCGCAGTGGAAGCAGTGTCTAAAAGGAGTAAGAATTTTTAAAAATGCATCAGTGGTATGTCATGTCTTAATGCTCAAGGGAAGAACAGCTCTTTGTATGAGTAAATGGAAAGCGAGAGGGTAGAAGGGAGAGGCTCTGAGAGTGTGAGCTTGGATGCAGTAATGTGCTCTAAAAACGGAAAACAAGAATGGTGACTAGCATTAGAGAAGGTAGTATCATTCACTGTATACATATACCATAAGCACACAAACGTACAGAGAGTATAATGTTATTATTATCATTCTGCATATTGATTTTATAAGGGAATTCAATTTTGACCATTGACTTTTTTTTAAATTTCAAAGTTGGACATAAAACAGGAAAACCCTCCCAAACCCTCAGATGGCCCTTCATGGTCGCAGGCCGTATCTACTAGCAACGTGCTTCACTGCCAACATTGCACTGGGAAATGTTTAATGAAATGCAGAAGACAGTAAGAATCAGGGTCTGAGCTCTCTTTCTCGCTTACCTTGACCTTCTGGACAAACTCTATGACAACATTAGGAAGGACATAAAGGAGAAAATGAAAAATTTCCCCAATCCATCCATGAGACAGACAAGAATTATTTAAATGAAAAGTACAATAAATCTGCAAGAACTTCTTATATACTACCTATTAGCACAAGTTCTGAAATAGTAAATAATGGCCAGGGTAACTATTTTTTTTTAAAGAACATGATATTCATTTATTGGTGGATGGAAGCTCTGTTGTGCTCTCTCTCTGCCTTTTAAGTAAATAAATAAATAGATAAAATATGTCAAGATGGGTAAGCACAGAGTAGTATAGGTCACAGAAAACAAATGCGGAAATCGGTTTGAAACTATTTAAAAAAATGCATCTGCACTAAACATGTACAGAATTTTTGCTTGTTATATTCCCCTAGACAATACAGTATGACAACTGTTCAAATGGCATTTATGCTGTATTTAAAGAGGCAACTAGTGATGATTTAAAATATATGGGAGAATGTGTGTAGGTTATATGCAAGTACTACACCATCAAAAATTTATTTTTTATTTTTTAAAGATTTATTTATTTATTTGAAAGGCAGAGCTACAGAGAGGTAGAGAGAGAGAGAGAGAGAATATCTTTCATTCGCTGGTTCACTCCCCAAATGGCCGCAAAATGGCCAGAGCTGGTCCGACCTGAAGCCAGGAGCCTGGAGCTTCTTCCAGGTATTCCACATGGGTGCAGGGCCCCAAGGGCTTGGGCCCATCCTCTGCTGCTCTCCCAGACACATTTGCAGGCAGCTGGATTGGAAGAGGAGCAGCCGGGACTTGAACCCACGCCCATATGGGATGCCAGTATTGCAGGTGGTGGCTTTACCCACTATGCCAACGCCAGCCACAATTTATTATTTTTTAAAATGTATTTGAGAGGCAGAGAGATAGCAACAGGCAGAACTCCCTTCTGCCATGCCCACAGTGACTGGGGCTGTCCAATTACTTGACCCATCCCTGCTGCCTCCCTGGATCTGCACTGGTGGGGAGCTGGAGTTAGAAAAGCCACAGCCAGGACCGGAATGCAGGCTCTCCACCTGGAACGTGAGTGTCTTAATGGCTACGTTGAATGTCTGCTCCCTCCTGCACCATTTTACAGAAGGGACAAGGGATTTGGGCATCCTGGGACCTTGGTATCCAATCCTCCATGGCGACTGTACTTTACACTCTTCAAACAACTCCTCTGAATGACCAGTTTTTAAATGAGATTTGGTGTGTCCGACTCGACACTTAAACACCCACGTCATAATCTCCACAAAGACAACTCATTTTTTTGAACATGTAGAATGGATGTAAGATGTTCAAAGGAAACCGTAACATTGTTACAGATTTGTCTGTTACATAAACGAATCCCTTGGAAGGTTCTATCTCATCAGTCTGCAATATTCATACATAATTCAAAACCACAGAAGCAGTCTCCTGTGGGAAACTCACTTGGCTTACCCAGGTGGTAGGATTAATCATTATACCATCAAATGAAATAATCCTTTTTTTTTTTCCCGGCAAATTCGTTCAAGACAGATTTTTTGTAAAAACTCTGTTAAATGTCTGAATGTACTTTTTAAAAAAGGCAAATCAAATTTCACATTAGAACAGATTAAAGGCCTTTACGTATCCAAGTATTTGCACATTTCCAGTTCAACTTTATCTCCAAGTTCAGCCACCTTCACTCAGCTTCAGAGGACGAGTAAATGCAATCAGACTTCCCTCGAGACCATCTGCTGCTGGAGCACATGGTATTCTAAGTCACCGTTCGCCAGCAGCTCTCGCCAGCAGCTCTGTCTGTCTCTAGTTGCCCAAGACAGCCAATGCACACATGGGTGATTTTTGAAATCTCTTCCCTTCTCCCCTAAAAAACAGACCAAAGCACATGTGAAGCAAAGTTTCACGCTTTGTTACTGGTTTCCAGAGCTGCCTGCATTATAGGACAGGAACCTTCGCAGAAACAGGACTGGCACGGCACGGGAGCAGGAAGATTCCGTTACCATGTCCCACACCTTTGTCATTGGCTGCAAGGCAGGAAACTCCCTCCCCCCATTTCTTTTGGTCTTTCTATGCCTAGGAACCCCTGTGAATGTGGCATTTCTTAATTCGAGCTTGGTCTCCAGGTCATGACTTTGATCTTGGATTTGCTACACTTTCCCATCGCTGGCATTCCCAGGGAGAAGAGGGTGGTCACTATCTAGTGTCTCCAGTTTCCCAATAAGCCCGCCTGTGGTCTCCAGCGAAAACGGCAAATTTCTTATCCTAGACAGAGATTAACCTTTAGTTGAGCTCCTGCGAGTCCCTGCTAACACGCCCCGCAGAGCCTGGTCCGACAGAGGCCGCTCTTGCCAGGGCGAAGCGGCCAGGTCTTGGCATGGCGGCCAGGAGCAAGGCCTTGAATAAACTGTAATTTTCTGACTCTGCAGTTCTAGGTTTTTTTTTTTTTTTTCTTAAACGGAATTGAATGGCAAATTAAAGGTGTCTTCAAGGTACCAGATTGCATGACAGTAAAGTAGATAAAAACACAGCCCGCTGTAAATCACTGTCACCTTCAGAATACTGAGAAAAATTACAGTTTAAAAGCCCCATGAAATGCAAAGTCAGAATGGCGTCTGTGCAAATGAACGGAACAGGTACATGACTCTCGGAGAAGAGAGAAGAGGGCTGCCGTTTTGAACAACGAAGGCACAGGAGCAGCTCCTTGGCGTCCCCGGCTCCCGCAGCCCTCCCTAAGAGGGCTAGCCCCGGAAGCACACGCAGCAGTCCTCCTGGGCTCCCGGGCTGCTGTGTCCCCTTCTCACTCTGATCTCCACCTGCCATTTGAGTTGGGGCGGGACGATGCTGAGAGATGAGTCTGTACACGTAGTTCTCCAGAGCACGGCAGGCTCCCAGAGGGAGTGGATGTGGGCTGGGACTGGGACCTAGAAGTCCTCAGAACACACTCCTACTCAGCCCCACACAAGCTGTGCACGTTTCCATCAATTCACAAAAACACTTCGTGATGCTGCAAAATACACGTGCGGTCCCATTTCCTGGGACTCCTAAAAATCCTTGGAAGTGTTGCCCAAATGTCTTTGACCATGCCAACGAGGCGACTGCTTGTTGTGGCAGCTAGGTGGCTTGACGATGGGGGCTGGCCCCGGAATGACCGTGGCAGGATCAGAGGGCTCAAGGCTTAATTATCACCACTGGCTAAGAACTCAACCAATCACGCCTGTGTAATGGAGCCTCCCCAAAACTCCAAAAGGACAGGAACAGGAGAGCTTCAGGGGAGATGCAGAGGTGCCTGTGGGTCGCACACATGCCCCTTCCGACCCGTTCATCTGTATCCTTTGTGACATCCCCTACTGCAGACCAGGAAACAGGGCCTCTCTGAGTTCTGTGAGACCCTGAGGGAATTGTGGGAACTGCGTTTATAGCAGGTGGGTCAGACGCTCAGGCGGAACAGCCTGGGGCTCACGGCTGGCATCTAAAGAGTTTGGGGACACAGCCTGCCACAGAGGTCATCTTGTCGACTGTGGTGGGGACACGGGGTTCTTCCTCACAGACACCTCCAGGGGGAGCCACAGGGATCTCATCTGACAACCCAGGAAACTGGGATGGACAGGAAGCACAGAGGTCAAGCGAGGTGCGGGGGGTTACGTGGGTACCCAGGCGGGCGGCAGAGTCAGCATCCGCCCAGTGCCGTCCAGGACAAGCTTGGACAAGAACTGGTTGTGAGGATGTGGAAGTAAAACTACCCTGAAACGTGGAGTGTTAATGATTATACCTGTATTCTCCATTAGAAAAACCCTAAACAAAATGAACTGGAGAGGTTCTGATCTGTACCATGAAAGGTTTCTCTGAGCTGCTCTAGTGTAGAATCATTATGTTTATGGATATTTGGCTTCCTCGTAACAGTCACCAGCACCACTTCCCCTGTATTTACCAAGTGCTGGGCACTGTGCGCAAATACATACATTCTAACAATGCCACTGAGTCGGGCTTGCTGTCCCCGCGACAGCAGCAATAACACAGTGCTTATTATGTGCCCGTCCCAAGCAGAGCGGCACAGCCCACTTTTTAGGCCAGGTGATTCTTTGCCGGAAAGGTCTGGCCACACAGCAGGGTCACATCAGTGGTTCTGCCTGGGCCCGCCAGGGGTGGGAAACGTCCAACCCACCGACGGCATAAGGCCTGTGCAATCATTAGGTCTGGTCCTGCCAAGGCAGCTGCAGGGGGAACTCGAAATTCAATAAACCTATGGCAGGCTCATTGTTAAGCTGATAATGTTGTTTGGCCCATGAATGATGTTACAAATATCCAAATGGCCCTTGGCAGAAAAAAGGTTCCCCATTCCTGCCTAGCCAACGGAACCCCTCCTCCACCCACCCAGTGGTGACAACCAAAAAGTGTCTTCAGAAATCGTCAAATGTGTCCCTGGACGGAGGAGGGGGAATCCCATTTTTCTTTCCAAACCCTTTAAACAAATTCCTTTAAGTCTTGCAACAATCTACTCTTTGCCAATGAAGACATGACAGCCCAGAGAGGTAGAGTCACTCGCTTTAGGCAACCCAGCTTGTAGGTGGCGGCGCTGAGACTCCAGCCCTGCGGGTTAGCTCCAGAGTCTACGCTCTAAGCAGTGACACAAGTCTGCCTCAGTTTACAGGTGAGGAGGAACTTGGCCAGGATGACACAGCTCACGGGTGGCAAATGCAGGATTCACACTCAGGTCTGAGTGACTTCAAAGGTTCTGTTCTAAAATATTCCGCCAATGGTTATCACATGTAGATGTACCCAGGTATTACCTGGGGAGCCTGCAGAAGCTGTACATTCTTAGCTTCCACCTGCAGGTTGGGGTGTGGCTCAGGGGTCTGCCTGCACACTCCGGAGATTCTGGACCGCGCTCTGAGAGCTGCCTTCCTCCTCCGGAAGCAGCAGGCGGCAGGCGTAGGAGGAGGCGTGCAGGTCAGCAGGGCAGTTTTCAGTAAGGGAGCATCGCTCCCCAGAGTGACAGGAGCAGAAAGGGGAATCATCTGATGGTCACAGATGAGACTTCATAAGTAAGTCGAGTCTTCCACCGTGCAGCACTGCTCCGTTTGTACCAACAGAGGGCGGAGTGAGTACAGATAGGCCCGGTGACCGCAGGAGCTGCCCTGCTGCCTGCTCCTGCCCCCCTCCCCACCCCGGTCTGTCCGAGGTGCCACGTCTATTCCGCTGCTCCTCTGCTCACACCATCCACCGTGGCCATCCAGGCTCCCCTGCAGGCCCACAAGCCCCTGTCCAGCAGGGCTACACAGGGCTGGGTATCTCAAAAAGTTCATGGAAACACAGAATTAAAAGTTAATACTGGTACAAAAAGAGATGGGAATCCAGGCATGGTCTTCTCATAATACGCATTTTCCTATGAACCCTGAGGCCCCTCCTTGTATGCAGGGATTTCAACATTTGTGCACCAAAGTAAACCTTCCGGCCCCGTTTTCCTTGACCTTCCTGACGTGGCCTGTGTGTTTCCATCCTACTCCAATTTCCTCAGACAGGCACCTTCCGCTCCAGACCAGCTCCTCCACTCCAAGCTCAGCGGGTCCTCAGAGACTGCTGGCTCCTTATAACCCAGAAGGCCTTTCCACCCCTAGGGCCTCCGTCCTTCTCAGAGCTCCCCTGGGGGAACAGGTGGTTGCAGCAAGCACTCAGTAGGTAGGTGCTGAATAAATCAAACCAGGTGGCATCTGAGCAGCAGGGCAAGGCACCCAGAGCGGCGTCCACACACTGCCGCCCGCAGAACTCCTGCCTGTACCCTCACGGAGAGCAGGACTGGGACAGGACCCGATGTGGGACAAACAGTGGGGCCGGGGAGCGCTCTGCCCACGAGGAAGTCAGAACAGGACGCCTCACAGGCGCCGGCAGCTTCAGTTCTGCGCTGGCAGCCAGAAAGGCCGACCGGCTGACCCCTGGGGCTATGTCAGGGCCTGAAAGTGAGCAGCGCAGGCAGGGGCTGACGGCGGTGCCAGTGCTGCCTCCCTTCCTTCTCTGCCCGCTATGAACAAATCATCACAGAGACGAACTACATGCGGATAAACTGCTTTCTCTGGAATTGACCTTTACATGTAAATATCACCTGGTGACTGATCAATACTGCATTGCCACTACGCTACATAACCATGGTGGAAACTGTGGCCTGGCGGTCTGAAGGCGGGCCTAGAAGTTTACACTCAAATTCAATTTCAGCTCTGGCCCTGCCTCCCATCACTCATCTGTAAAATGGGTGTAGTGACAGTTATAGGAGCACGTATTAATGAGGACATTCTCATAAAGTGCTTTTAAGAGAGTGGATAACTACGCCAGTGCTGAGTGCCAGAGGCTGTGCGACAAGTCGGTGAATCAGTGCACTTCACCGTGGCCTTCGCTGGTCATAGGCGTGCCTTCCTGGGCTCAGACGGACTTCAGCGCAACAAGGCGCTCTCGGGGGCCCAGCAGTCTCTGGAGTCTGCTGCAGCCAGCCCTGGGAGCAGCAGGGACCTCTGGGACGGTTTCCCATGAGATGGGAAGGATGTGTGGCCAAAGGTGCTGGGACAGCTGGGAGACGGGCGTGAAGACACTGCAAGGATTACCCCAGAAGTATTGGCATTTAACTGCAGGTTCGTCAGAGGGAGAACAGCGAACAGAACGCCCAGGTGGGGCTTCCTTTTGGTTCTTCGCTGCGGAACACACTCCTTAGGAGACTGGGCAAGCCAGCTGACTTCGCGGGGGTCATGTCGCCATCCAAAAGGAAGAGCAGCAACGCTGCTTGAACCACCCCGCCCCCCACGGGAACGCAGCCATTCTGCTTCCTGCTGTGAACAGGTTGCAGTAAGGTAGTCACCAACTTTCTCCAAGAGAGAACAAAACAGTAACAGCAGCTCATGAACCCATCTAAACCCGAGGAGCAACAGTTGGCAATGCCGACGTGCTCTTTGTAAATGCTCAGAGTTCAGAAGTGTCTTCAGAGCAAGCGAGCGCGCGGTCAGGAGAGCATGCAACTTTCAGCTTGGTCTCTGACGATATTTGCTTTGTAAGAAGCAGGAATTCCATCTTCCAAGGCCAGTTTGGTCCTAAACCTGAGAAGATGATTTTGATGCTATTTTCTTGTAAAAAAATTACAGACAATGCAAATTAAGATAGAACTGGAGCAGAAGCATGAAAACAACTCAAGATTCTGAGCTTTCCAGAAAGAAGGACATCAGATGTAGTTTAAAAAGTGCTTGGACTTCTCTTTTTCTACACTCTACGTGTGCACACGCAATATTACCAGCTCCTGACTGGTTATCATAGTGAGTACTGAACCTATCCTGTGTTTGGCTCGAACGGCCGCAGGCCACTCACACACCTGACCACCACTGACAAGTCTGACAGCAGCTTCATGCAGGGGTCAGCAAGCTTTTGCTGAAGGGGCCAGACGGTAACACTGTAGGCTCCGCTGGCCAGAGGTCTCCACTGCAGCTCCTCCACTCCGCTGCGGTATGAAAGAGACTGCAGAACCTGTGGGAGACGAGTGAGGCTCTTTTCTGCTGTAGCCTCATTCTCTGACACAGGTGACCTCCACGCCCCGGAGGCCTTGAATGGACTAGAGGACTTCCAGGTCCACTTCGGGACCGTCGAGGAATATTTTAGTTGTAAGGTCTCTGGGGAGATCCAACAGACCTTAGGAGAGGAGAGGAACGTTTATACAGGTGAACGGCATTCCTAAGGGAGCAAAGGTGTGCCTAGTCCAGTCTGCCCGTGCAACTGGGAGCTGGCGGAGGCTTGGACTGGATCCCAGCTGTCTTACGCATAGCTGGATTCCTGAGATGCGTCTGGGAGCCCTCAAGGACCTGGACTTCCATGTGGTCCCAGATCCATGCTGGAGGCTTCGCTAATTAGGAGTCCGATGTGGAGGAGCAGTGGAGTCAGAAAAGCCAGAAAGGTCAGCTAGTGATCAAGAAGTGGCAGACACCCTTAACTTTGGCTGCGGGGTTACGGTGCTTTTCTTACTCACTAGATTAGATTTTTATCATTCAGAAAAATATTTTTGCATTAAAATTTCAAGGACATGTATGTAACTGGCGGTAGATCTTGCTTACAAATTCTGAAAAAAAAGTTATTTAATAAACATAAGATTAAGTGCCCTGAATGGGCAATTTGAGCTTGGTGGTATTTTTACATTTAGCAACATAATTTCAACACAGGACTTGTACCTGAAAACGAAGTTAACATGCAAAAAAAAAAAAAAAAAAAAAGCCACGATACTAATCAACAGCCAATAATGAGAATTCACCACCACCACCATGACTACTAAAAGGGTATAATGTTAGGAAGAAGGAAATTGAATGCAAAAAGGAGAAGTGAAATGAGTATGAAATAGTTAAAAAAAAAAACCCACATAGTTATAAACGAGGATGAATCTGAAAAAAAAAAAAAAAAAAGATGTGATGCAGAGAGACAGGGTCAGGGGAGTTTCTTCAGATCTGCAGGTTAGTGAAGAAATCCTGTGAGGAGGTGACATTTAAATTGGGAGCTGATGACAAGGAGTCAACCATGCAGAGATCTGAAGGAAGCGCTCCCGAGAGAGAAGAGTGAACAATGAGGTAATCGGTGGGAGCCGGGCAGAACAGATCGTATCGGGTAGGGACTCTCCTCACTGCGTGAAACAATGGGACTTGTGTTTTAAAGATTTATCTTTTATTTCTTTGAAAGAGTGACAAAGAGAAAGGGAGAGACAGAGGAAGAGAGAAAGAAATAAAGAAAGAGAATGATCTTTTACCATCTGATTCACTCACTTAACACCCTCAACAGCCAAGACTGGGAAAGGCTGAAGCCAGGGGCCAGGAACTCCATCCAGGTCTCCCAAATAGGATGCACATTAACTGGAAGCTGGATGAGAAGCAGAGGCAGGGGCTGGTGTTGTGGTGCAGTGGGTTAATCCACCACCTGCAATGCTGGCATCCCATATGGGTGCCGGTTTGAGGCCAGGCTGCTCCACTTCTGATCCAGCTCCCTGCTAATGTGCCTGGGAACACAACAGAAGATGACCCAAGTTCTTGGATTCCTACCACCTACATGGGAGACCAGCTTTGGCCTGGCCCAGCCCCAGCCATTGCAGCCATTTGGGGAGTGAACTGGCAGATGAAAATATTCTCTCTCTTTCTCTCTCTCAGAGTTAGCAAAGAGAAAGCAAGCAAGCAGAGAAAAAACTTGATCCAGTCACTCTGCTGTGGGCATCCCAAACACACGCCACTGTGTCATGATGCCTGCGCTGGGTTGGTAGTTTGAAGAGGACTTGGCTGGGGCCGGCATTGTGGTGTAGCAGGTACAGCTGCCTCCTACGACACCAGCATTCCACGTGGGCACCTGCCCAAGTCCTGGCTGCACCACTTCCAATCCAGCTCTCTGCTAATGTGCCTAGGACAGCAGTGGAGGACGGCCCGGGTGCTTAGGTCCCTGCTCCCACATGGGAGACCTAGCAGAAATTCCTGCCTTTTGACTGGCCCAGCCCCAGCCACTTTAGCCATATGGGGAGTGGACTGGTGGATGGAATCTGTCTGTCTGTCTCTCTCTGTGGCTTTTTAAATAAATAAATAAATCTTAAAAAAAAAAAGAGTCCTTGGCTATTCCAAAAAGATTACATTACAAGGTAAGAGATTACGCAGAGGGATTTAGGAAAATACTTTAGTAAACCAAAGGAGCACAGATGGAGAGAGAGATTGGGATTATGTTTGGGATATATTTTGGAGGTTGAATCAACAGAGCTCGATATTTTATTTCCTTAAAGATTTGTTTATTTATTTGAAAGGCAGAGTGACAAGAGAGGGAAGGAGGGAGGAAAAGAGGGTTGGAAGGAGAGATGGATGGAGAGATGGAGAGATCTTCTATCTACTGGTTCACTACCCAGATGCCTGCAACTCCAGGGCTGGGCTGGGCCAAAGTCAGGAGCTTGGGCTCTATCTGGCTCTCCCATGTGGGTGGCAGGAATCCAATCACTTGAGTCATTATCCACCATCTCCCTGGCGCATTCGCAGGAAGCTGGACAGGAAGTGCTGAATATCAGGGACTGGAATGGGCACTCTGACATGGAACGTAGGCATCTCAAGTGGCAGCTTAAGCCACTGCGCCTCAAAGCTTGGTATTTCAGGTGTAATGGGAGGGAGAAAGAGAAGAATCAAGGAGGACTCTAGTTTTCTGTCCTGAGCAACTGGATGGATGGTGGGCCATGCATGTGGGAGGGAAGACAAGATGGAACAGATCTGTAGGGGAAAATCAGTTCTGTTTTGGCTGTGTTTCATTTGAAAGGTTCATCTGAAGTAGAGATATCACGTGGAGAGTTGCATGTGAGTCATGAGGGAGGGGTTAGGGAGGGACTTATACATTGGGACCGTATCAGAATATTTACTTGTATGGTATTCAAAATTTTGGTACCAGGTAGCCAGGAGTTAGCCAGGAGTTATGATTTATTTATTTATTTGTTTAAAGATTTTGTTTGTTTATTTCAGAGGTAGAGTTACAGATAGTGAGAGGGAGAGACAGAGAGAAAGGTCTTCCAGCCCCTGGCTCACTTCCCAAATGGACGAAATGGCTGGAGCTGATCTGATCTGAAGCCAGGAGCCAGGAGCTTCTTCTGGGTCTCCCACACGGATGCTGGAGCCCAAGGACTCAGGCCATCTTCTATTGCTTTCCCAGACCATAGCAAAGAGCTGGATTGGAAGAGGAGCAGCCGTGACTAGAACCGGTGCCCATATGGGATGCCAGCATCACAGGTGGAGGATTCACCTACTGCTCCACAGCACCGGCACCGGGAAAAGAATCTTTTCTGGAATATGGTTATTATGAAAAAAATAAAAGAGCTTATCTTTTAGAGATAACATAGTGAAATATTTACATATCAAATAAACCAGCATTTGTTTCAAAATAATAGGGGGAGAGTGGATAGGGGTGTAAGTGACACAGGTTTGTCCATCAGTTGGTAACAGTCAAAGTACAGTTTTGTAGTCAATGCTGACTTATTACACTACTCTATCTACTTTATATATATTTACAATTTTCTATCATAACAAGTTTAAAATAAAAATTTTAAAAAGGACCTATTTTAAGATGGTCTCCATTAAAAGGTAATTCTGTTTTATTGGTCCCAAGGTCAATGTTACAAACAAGGCACAGGAAAGAAAGGAAGCCGGAACAGCCAAAGGTTCAAGGGCAAGAGGGGAAGATTAAACAGGCAGGCAGAGGTTACCCGGGTAGGGCTTCCCTCAGTGAGGGGGACATGAATGAACTTACACTTAGAAAGAGCCCGTGGCCATTCTCAGAATAGAAGGGTTGTGGTTGTGGCACAGAGGGTTAAGCCCCTATCTGGGACACATCCCATAAGGGTGTGCCTGGAACTGAGTCCTGACTCTGATCCAGCTCCCTGCTAACGCACCTGCGAGGCAGCAGGTGAGGGCCCCAGGACTTGGGCCCTGCCGTTCACGTGAGATCCAGACAGAGTTCCAGACTCCTGGCTTCAGCCTGGTCCAGTCTAGAAGTTGTGGGCTAGAGGATGGAAGTGTTTCTCTCTCTCTCTTTCAACTAACTAAAATAAAATAATAAAAAATTGCCAGGGGTGCAAGACATCAAGCAATGATGATCTTAAATTCTGGGTCCCTAAGTATGATTTTATAAAGAGATTGCCTCCTATTGCTAGATATTATATGAGATGCTTTATAGATATGATCTACTTAGTTCTTATAAGACTTAAGAACTAGGTAGGTATCATTATTTATTGTTCAGATCGGGAAACTTCAGCTCAAGTCAAAAGTCACTATTCTGTGGTACAGTCAGGATTCAAATCTTTGCCTCTCGTGTTTCATTCTTCCCACTGTGTACTATTATTCCCCATGTTGTGGATACCAAAGCATTGAAGAGATAGAAGGAAGGTATTATTTAAAAAAAAAAAAAAAGATAACTGAGGAATTCCCAGTCAGTCACAGACCTTACTAGCCATAAACTCGTTTCTCTTGCATTAGCTGAAATTTTGAGCCAGATGGAAGTGATGCCTACGATACACTCCTAGACCACCATTTCACCCACCGGTGTCCCACTTTCAGTACTACTGTCAGAAAATATCTTATTAAAACAAAACTTCACTTTCCTACTTGAAAACGGTTTCATCCACAGAATCTAAAGACAAGGACAAACATTCCAACACACCATGCGAGGCTCTTCACCGCTCAGTCATGCTCGAACGTTTTGGTCTCTGAGTTGTTTTCCACTCTTAAAAATCGAGAGCTGCAAGAGCTCTTGTTTGTGATATTTATATTAAAAATTAACACTCAGAAAACTTGAAACAGGGATCAATTCATTAAAATAAATCACTTAAATATTAACCTAAATAACTTCTCCCTGAATCTTTCTAGACTCTGGCTTAAGACAAGACAGCTGAATTCCCCTGTCTGATTCTGCATTCAGTCTGCTGGGATACGTTGCTGGGATGAGAGAACAGGAAAGAAAATCTCGCCTCAGCCAGCCTTATCGGTGGCAAGGAGAAGGGGCTGTTTTTAATAGCATTTGGTCACTACTCCTTTGGTCTGACACGAGATCCTGATCACTGGTAGCGGTACCTTTCTTAATGGTTACCTGTAACGTGGGATCTAAAACTACGCCAGTGAACGTTCTGTACTGTGCCACATTAAAATCCACGGGTCTGTCCTGCAGTCTGAATTGATCTCTGACTCACGTGCAGTTCTGTACTGCTTTCCTGAGTTATGCAGCTCCTCCAAATGGTTTTTTTTTTTTTAATTTACTTTTTTATTTATTTGAAAGATGGAGTTATGGAGAGAGGTAGAGACAGAGAGGTCTTCCATCCACTGGTTCACTCCCCAGATGGCTGAAACGGCTGGAGCTGTGCCCATCTGAAGCCAGGAGCTTCTACCAGGTCTCCCACATGGATGCAGGGGCCCAAGGACTTGGGCCATCTTCCATTGCTTTCCCAGGCCATAGCAGAGAGCCGAATGGGAAGTAGAGCAGCCGGGACTAGAACCGGCGCCCATATGGGATGCTGGTGCTTCAGGCCAGGGCATTAACACGCTGTGCCACATCGCCGGCCCCAGCTCCTCCAAATGTTGATACATATCATTATACGATACTTAAAAAAAACAAAAAACAAAAAAAAAACAAAAAACCTCTTGGTAACTCCATCACCAATCTCATCAGAAAAATATGTATCAGGGAGGTGTCAAAGAGCGCCAGATAAAAGTTTCAAAAAAACTCTTTGTGCTTGAAAGCTTGAATTTCATTACTGACAGCGAACAGTCCATGGTCTTCCCTGAAGTCCCGGGCTTGCTAAGGCGGCAGCCGCCAAGCACGCGAGTCCGAACCACCAGAGCGGCTCTCTCCTCTCTCAGCTGTACTTTCCAACGAGGAAACGAGGGGGCTGCTTGGCTTCCTAACGCAAACTCTGCAAATCAAACTGTTTCCCAAGCGTCCTCCCTGGAGACAGCCACCACTCTTGGCACGCAGCACAAGTACTCTACGCATGCTTGCCACTTCATCACACAGAACTATAAAATGACAGGTTCTCAATGGCCGAGATTTAATAAAATTTACTACTTCATCAAAGGCAGTCTTAAGCGAAACTGACCTTTATTTTCCTTAAACTCCCAGCATAATATGGTGCAATGGCTTTGGTTTGTGCTAAAGCACAGGTTGTTCAGCCGTTATTATTCTGGCCCCATCAGTGCAAATAATCAACACAGAGAAAAAGACAAACATCACAGCATTATTAAGAAAACGGTGACCTTTGTGTGGCCACTGCTTAACCCCACATGGATCACACTTTAAGAATAAGTAGATTATTTTATGTTTTTGCTACTTTGACAGATAGCTATATGTATAACATATATGTATTTAGTTATATACATTTAGTATAGGTTAGGGTATGACGTTTTAATATACACACACACACGTTGTGGAAAGAGTAAACAGTGCTAATTAATATCTGCATCACCTAACATACTCATCACTTGTGGTGTGATGTTTAAAAGCCCCTTTTAGCAATTGTAAAATCTACACTATTTTTTTTTTTTTTTGACAGGCAGAGTGGACAGTGAGAGAGAGAGAGAGGCAGAGAGAAAGGTCTTCCTTTTGCCATTGGTTCACCCTCCAATGGCTGCTGCAGCCAGTGCGCTGCAGCCGGTGCACCGTGCTGATCCAAAGCCAGGAGCCAGGTGCTTCTCCTGGTCTCCCATGGGGTGCAGGGCCCAAGCACTTGGGCCATCCTCCACTGCACTCCCTGGCCACAGCAGAGAGCTGGCCTGGAAGAGGGGCAACCGGGATAGAATCCGGCGCCCCGACCGGGACTAGAACCCGGTGTGCCGGCACCGCATGGTAGAGGATTAGCCTAGTGAGCCGTGGTGCCGGCCGAAATCTACACTATTATTAACTGTGCAAGAGTTCCCTGAAACTTAGTCCTCCCTCTAACTGGGCCCTGGAGCAGACCCACTGGACTACTCACGACCCGTCGGCAGCCACGTGTCCTACTTCTCCAGGCTGTCACCTCATCCCTGTGACTTTGCTCAAGCTGCTCCTTCTGCTTGGACCGTTTTTCCCAAGCAGCTGGTGGAACTGAGTTATCTCCAGCAAGCGTTCGGATCTCATTTCTGGGAAGTCCGTCTGAGGCTGGTTTAATCACCCGCACGCTGGTTCAGCACTGACCACAGGGCGGGCAGAGGGCTCCGGGCACTTTAAAGCACCCAGTGTGTGCCTCGCCCTTTCGATGTTCTCTGATGGGAGCCTCGAGTCAATTCTACGACACAGGTATGGCTACAGCACTGTGACCCGGGCCACTAGACAGACCGCGGGACCTGACGTCAAACCCAAGTCCGTCATCCCTGCGGTGGCTGCCCCCTGTTTGTTCCGGGCCTGATGGCGCACACTCAGGTGATGTCTCCGGAGGAGTCTAGTGGCTGCAGCCTAACCCCACTATGAACGCCTCTGCCAAACCCCTCCCTCCGCTCTCAAAGCCTGGGGTCCGGCCTTCAGTGCTCCTGCATCCTTCACTCCTTGCATACGCTTAGATTGGGCATCTTCACTGACTTACAGACAAACCGTTTTCATTTCTTTCAGCCGTGGGATGGTAATTTAATGGTCATGTGGCCATCAAGCCGGGAACACAAATGCTGGCATTTGATGGTAATGCTGTTCTCTCAAAGCTGCTTCCAGTAAATATCAGTGGTGTATCTAAGCAAATTAGGTAACCACTGAAATGTGAATGGTGTCTAATATGTGCAATCATGTTCTAAACTCTGCAGAGTTAGAAAGTGCCACTGGACCCCGCTTTTTCCACTTAGCCTGGGACACGATGAGGCGTGAGAATCCCCAGGTGCCTCTAGGGACAGCTTTACAGCCGTGTCAGTCACTGGTGACACAAACCCCAGGATCTGCTAACTTCACATCGGTGCTGAGCCCAGAGGTGCGGGAGTGGGGCCGCCGACCAGCAGCACTGCATCAGAGCCGGGGCTCTGGGAAGTCAAGTGCAAGCTGGGATCCCACAAGTGCAAGTCACGGGGGCCCAGCCCACACCTGCTGAGTCGCAGCTCCCAGGGGTGTGTTGTAGCAGCCCTCTGGATGACGGCGAAACGTGGACCGGTTTGAGAAGCAAGAGGCGAATCGACTGCCACTTGGATTCACGGATGTTACATGTGAAGAAAACTGCTAAATTTTAAAAGACATGAAGTGGTCCACACATAACCAAATCTGAAAGTATAGACCGTGCAGTAAGGGGTGCGCCACGCCCAGGGCTGCCCATGCGCAGTGGTGTGCAGCCAAGGGCGAGAGAACGTCTCCTTCCAGAGAAGGCAGGCCAGCTCACAGCTCGGCTCTGCCCTCCAGGGTGCGGACAAATACTCTAGAGCTGTACTTAATTAGGGTGAAGGTCATTCATTGATCCACAAGAACCATTTGCTGGTCCCTTCTAGTTAACTCCAACCACGTGTTGCTCAAAGCGCCTCCTAAATACAACAGGAACATGCAATGCCCACGTTTCAGGACCACGGAGCACAAGAGTGGATCACAGAGTGTGTTACCACGGAACACAGCGTTCAGCTACAGTGACGAGACCGGGCTTCCAGGAATACATTACCACTACTCTAGCTGCTTTGTTATTCCACGGATGGAAGTAAAACGGGGGCTTCATATATCTAAAACCTGCTAGTGGCTTTCTGGGAAAGCTGAAGGCCTTCAGTGCCGACTTCATCTTAATTTAATTTACACTTTTCTAGAGAAAAACTGGTGAGAGAGTCTGCCCCCGCCAGTCGGTGCCCGTGTTTGGCGGAGAGCGGCCAGGCCCGGTGGAGACAGTGGGCTCCGGAGCAGACGAAACGTGAACCCAGGGCACAGCCTTGTGTGCGATGGGGAGGGCGCATATGGGAATCATCCTGTTTGTCGGAAACTCGGGTAGAAGTTCCTCCTTTGTAACAGTAGTTAATTCATTCTGCTGCACTACCAGCAACACTACAGCCGCCTTGTCTGACCCGTGCTCCTCAACGGTGCAACGTCATAGGAAGCCCAGACGCTGCAGAGTGAGGCAGGCCACCGTGTGAAATCCAGCCCTGACAAGCACGAGCTCTGGACGCCGGCCAATTCCTAATGCTCTGTTTTTTAGTTTCCTTATCTGAAGGATGCACAATTTCCAGGGCTTTCTGAGGATTTGCAATAAATATCAGGGATGCACCTTGCACAGAGTAAGTGATCGACAAGTCATCAAGGTATTAAAGAAAATGAACGCAGGGAGAATGGATGTGGGTACACAGTCTGCCTTGGCTGAACCAAGGATTCTACCGCCAGCTTCCCTATCTCGCCTACACCTGAAGGACCTGCAGCCAGCCTGCTCCCCGCCCTGCCACGACCCTTGGGAGCAGGACGGAAAGAGGCACCCGTCAGAAATACAAACGCTGCCTCCCAGTGAAGTGAGACACACGGAGAACCTCCTTGCGGCCTTCTCGCCTTTCCGGGAGGGAAGCGCAGCCCTGCCGTGCGCGCCTTTGCCCTGCTTCTTCCTCACGGCACAGCAGATCCCGAGCATCTTCCTCACCGCTACCAAGGTGTCACGGCTTTGCTTTTCCCCTGTGTTTACCAGAACGCAGCACTACTCTGGCTAAACCCCGGGGCCGTAATCCCTGCTCAGTGCGGGAAGACCATGTAAGGATGTGCCGATTTCGGAAAGCAGTGATAAGGACAAACGACGGCCACGGAGCGCTGGCCAGGCGGTCTTCCATGCCGTGAGAAGCCGAGCACTTGCCGGCGTGTTTCAGAGAACCCCCACACCGCGCCCACCTCTGCTCCCTACCTGAGACGTTTCTGAGGGGCCTGTGACGGGGAAGGGTGACTCCTTTTCTTCTTCTCCGAGTCCGGCGACAGCGCGTCCTCCGCTCTGCCCTTCTCTGAAGCCGCGGCCTGGTCTGCCCCTGCCTTGCTCTGGTCCACGCTGAGCTGGCCTTGCGCAGGGTCACACCTGTACATGAAGACAAGCGCTGGCTTCTCGCTCGACTCTCCCTTAGCCTCTGTGAACCAGTGATGGCGCTGCACCGGAGGGGGCGGCAGCATGTGGATGACCGTGCCGTCCAGGCCCACCAGCTTCCCTTTCTCCCGCTCTTTCTCTTTGTCGTCGTCCTCGTCTGTTTTCCGGCGGCGGAAGAAGCTTTTGAAGGATATCCAGCGCTTGGGCTTCGCATCAGCTGCCCGCCGGCTGCCTTCCGAGGGCAGCACGGACTCAGCCTCTGTGGACCGCACGGGGCTGGTCGGCTTGGCCCAGTTGGTGAAATGCCTCTGCAGAAGGTTACCTGCGTGGTAAGGGGAGGAAGTGGAGCGGGGCGGGGGGAAGGGGGGCGGGGGCTCGCCCTGGGGGCTGCCCACTAATTTGGAGGGAGGAGAGGTGACAGGCTTTGGGAGGGGATCTTTCGGTCCTTTGCTGGTGGGACTTTCGGTGGTCTGAGGTGCCTCGGCCTCCCCACTGGGCTGCGTGGTGAAGAGGGATTGGGGCCGGATGGGTGTGCTCTTCGGGGCGCTCTCATCGGCACTGCACGCCTTGGGGCTGGACGGCGGGACCTCCGGAGGGGACGGTGGCGGCTGGATGGAAGCCACTATCTGAGAGAGCACCGCGCTGGCTTTCTCCCGGCTGCCGCCCGACGCCTGGGACTCCTGGGACTCCGTTTTGGCCATGGGCTCCCGAGCGCTCCTCTGGGCCTTCGCGGGGGAACTGTGGCTGGAACTGTAGCTCCTCTGCGGTGAAGACTGGCCCCTGCTGAGACAGCTGTTAAACTCCTGCACCTTCTGGGCCACGGAGCCCCTTTTCCGCTCCGTGCTGTTGGAAGACACCTTGGCCTGGGGGCAGTCGGCGGGTTTGCCAGTGGCCTTATCCGAGGCCGAGGCCCCCGCGTGGCTTTCGGTTTCTATTTCCTCGTAAGTGTGGCTGATGACGCTCGTGGTTTTCTCCTTCACTGAGAGCTCCCCGCTTGTCCCCAGAAAACTTTTGTAGATGGCCAGATTGTCGTATGCATTCGGATTGATGACAATGGGCACTTTGATAGCATTTTTGGAACTCCGAGCGTACGTGGGCTCGTCGTGAATGATGATCGGGAAAGGCGGCATCCCCGCGTTGTTGTAACTATTAAATTTGATTTCAGACAAGTTCGGTGACTTGACAGGGATGGTTCTGGAGGCAATGTTTGTAGCTGTGGGTGACGTAGGTGCGGATTTGTGACAGTTTTTCCTGGGAGGCACATTGGGTCCCGTTCCACCGGGAATCAACTCCACTTTTGGTATCTTTTGTCTTGGACTGGTGCTGGAAGTCCACACTTCCTGGTATCGTATTGCACTGGACTTTTGGAAATGGGCACTTATTTGTCCTGGGGTGGGCGCAGGTGATGTCACGGGAGAGCTTGGAGTGGAGACGGAGCCTTTTGTCTTGGCGCTGCCGACAGGGCCCTCGAGGTGCTCGCTGGCCATGGCTGCTGACACGTCCACCACAGTGTACGGCTTACACAGTGGCTGCTCCAGGTTCACCACTCGGTAGGGCTTCGCTTGCTCTTCTACGGGGACGAGGTTGATGGTCACGGCTTGCCCAGCGACATCCGTGGAGGCTTTGCCTTCCTGCTTCTCCGTCTGCACGGCGATTTTGCCGTCCTTCTCTTCTAATCGGAGGGCGAGGACTGCTTTGTGCGTCTCTGGAGCTTTGGGTGCGTTTTTGGAAGCTTGTGATGGGTCCTTCTCTTGACTGCTACCAGGGAGGCTCTCAGGACTGGGCTCCGTTTCCTTCGTGTCCTCGGGGTCTCCTGGGTTGCCAGGAGATAACCCCCCATTGCAGATCTTCTGAGACAAACTGCTGGCTGTCTCGGAACGGGATTCTTCCGTGAGAGAGGAGTCTGGAGAGGTGGAGTCAGAGGACAGCATGCTCTGGACACTCCCCTGTCCGTAGGAGGCCACGGAGTGCTCCTCATAGCCATTCAGGATCTCGTCGTAGCTGTCGTCGTAGTCGACAGCACAGATCCGCTGCAGGGACTTATTGCGCAGGGGGACTGTATTCCACTTTTTGTCCACGAAGAATCGAACCGGAGACAGAGTGTTGGCCCTGAAGTTGGCGAAGCGAGGCTGCCCTCGCATGCGGATCTCCATGGCCAACAGCTCCTCGTCGCTCTCATCCCAGCTCTCGCGCTCCTCCTCCAGGTTGCTGAAAAGCACGTCCTCCTCGCTCTCCTCGCCGCTGGAGAACTCGGGGTAACAGAACCGGCCCCCGTCGTTGCTGATCACTTCTGTGCTCCCGCTCAGAACCACGTGCTTGCCCTGAGCATCCCTCGTGCCCCCCAGCATGCAGCTCGGGGGGAGCTTTCTCTCCAGGGACCGTTTGTAGCAGTCATTTATCCTCCCCAGGAAGGTCTCCCTGGAGTTGGCTTCGCTGCCTCCGGTCTGAGGGGCGGCGTCCAGGCCCGCGATCTCCTTGAGCACTTCGGCCAGCCCGCTGTTGTTGTTGTTCGCTACCTTCGTGCTGTCGGTGCTGCCGTAAGGCTTGGGGACGTGGCTAAATCCTTCGCCATCGCCCTGGTTATTGTTCAGTGGCTTCTGACTCAAGGCAGTCCTGTTTCGGTTCCATCCTACGATGACAGGCTTGTTCTCGCAGTGTTCTTGGACGCTAAGCTCCCCACACACACTTTGCCCATCTGCCACCATCATCGTGGGCTTCACAGCTATCGTGGGTTTTTTAGCCACAGGAGGCCGGAAATTTCCGGTGTTCCTGATGCGGTGGTTGTTGCTGTGATTGGCATTTGTTTTCACGTTGCCATGGGTGACGGGCGCCTTCTCAGAGTCTGGGGGGAGCTGGTGCAAGCTTTTAGGTTTAAAGCAATTCTTGCATTCACCAGGTTTCCAAACGTGTTCAGTAAAGGTGTTACAAGCAGACATTTTTAAAGATAGAACTTCACAGACAATGCTTTCCTTTCAGCACATGTTAGTGTCCGCGGAGCCTCCGTGGTCTAGCAGCTCTTCTAAGTACAGTCGGTCTGGGGGTGGGGAGGGCAGGGAGGAAAAAGAAAACAAATCTGAATGGGAAAGGAACTGCAAGACAAGTGACTCAAGATTCAAAAACTTGGTTCATCCTCAAAATGTTCTTTAAGTTAAAGACTCAGAGATAAACTAGGGTACTTCGTTTTCATTTTCCTTCTTTGGCCAATCAGCATCTTGGAAAGTTTTTAGCCTTTTTTTTTTTTTTCTTAAAATTGAGAAGCAGAGAGATATACAAAGAGAGACAAGGAGCCGGAGAGAGAGAGAGAGCGAGCGAGAGAGACAGCAAGAGGGAGAGAAAGAGAGTGTGAGAGAGAGGGAGAGGGAGAGGGAGGGAGAAGGAGAGAGAGGGAGAGGGAGGGAGAGGGAGAGGGAGAGAAGCAGAGATATGCAAAGAGAGATTAGTCAGAGAGAGAGAGAGAGAGAGAGCGCGCGAGATACCCCATCTGCTTGCTGGTTCACTCCCCAAATGCCCTCAACAGTTGAGAGCAGGTTGCAGCTAGAGCTAGAAGCCTATCCAGGTCTCCCAGGTGGGTGACAGTAACTGAGCCTTCACCATAGCCTCCCAGTGTCTGTACTGGCATGAAGTTGGAGCTGGTAGCCAGGGGCTGGCACCATGGCGTGATGGGTTAAGTCACGGCCTGTGGTGCTGGCATCCCACTTGGGCATGGTTCAAGTTCCAGCTGCTCCATTTCCAATCCAACTCTCTGCTGATGTACCTGGGAAAGCAGCAGAGGATGGCCAAGTCCTTGGGCCCCTGCACCCATGTGGAAGACCCAGAAGAAGTTCCTGGCTTTGGCCTGGTAGAAGCTCTAGTCTATGCAGCCATTTGGTGAGTAAACCAGAAGATGGAAGATCTATGTATTTATTTATTTGAAAGGTAGGGTTACAGAGAGGCAGAGGCAGAGAGAACTTTTATCTGTGGGTTCACTCCCCAAATGGCCACAATGGCCAGAGCTGGGCCTATCTGAAGCTAGGAGCCAGGAGCCTCTTCTCTGTCTCCCATGTGGGTGCAGGAGCCCAAGAACTTAGGCCAACCTCTGCTGCTTTCCCAGGTACATCAGCAGGGAGTTGGATTTGAAGGGAGCAGCTGGGACTTGAACCCATACCCAAATGGGATGTTGGTGCTGCAGGTGGTGGGTGGCCTTACCTGCTACGGCACAGCACTGGCCCCAAATAAATCTCTTAAAAAAAAAGTCAGTAGTTAGAGCCAGGAATCAAACTTAGGTATGCTGATATGAGGCAAATATCTTAACCACTAGGCTAAATACCTGCCCCACTTGTTAGCTTTTTAACCACAATTTTATGCACTCTTTATTGAACCCTATATAATCTTGACACTTCTGTAGACTGACAGGTGTGCTGCAGCCTTCCCTCCCAGGAGACGTGGGTGATGCTCTCTGTTCTCAATCAACCTTTTTAATACCCCTTACTATACTGCAGGTTTCACTTCTATCCACCCTTGAGATTCTGGGTGCTTCAAGGAGACCCTTCAAGGTCAATGCATTCCAAATGAATCCTCTGGTTGCCCTTTTTCTCAGCTCTGAGGAATGAACTAGCTCTGCTCCACCCTCCATGTTTCTTTGTCCTATGTTTCGGTTAATGTCGTCACTGTCTGGCTAGATAGCTAAGCTTCAGCCCGCAGACCACCCTCGACAGCTGTCTCCTGACTTTTCACTCATGTCTCTGATACTTGGCCAGCCTTGTGAATTTTCCCTCCCTGAATTTCCCTGGACGCCGATCTTGCCATCCGCAGTCACTGCTAGTAGTTCAGACGCCCCCTATCTCCTGCCTAGGTCACTGTGATGGCTTGGTAACTGATCTCCATGCCTGCCATCTCATCCGTTCCAATCCATCCCACACGCTTGCTGCTCACACTGTGTGCCTGGGGGAGCAATACTGGCCCTACCTGGGAACTTGTTAGAAACACAAGTATCAGGGCCTGCACCGTGGCTCACGTGGTTAATCCTCTGCCTGTGGCGCCGGCATCCCATATGAGAGCCGGGTTCTAATACTGGTTGCTCCTCTTCTGGTCCAGCTCTCTGCTGTGGCCCGGGAAGGCAGTGGAGGATGGCCCAAGTGCTTGGGCCCCTGCATTGCATGGGAGACCAGGAGGAAGCACCTGGCTCCTGGCTTCGGATAGGCGCAGTGCTGGCCATAGCAGCCATTTGGGGAGTGAACCAACGGAAGGAAGACCTTCTCTCTGTCTCTCTCTCTCTCTCACTAACTGTCAAATAAATAGAAATAAAAAATAAAAATAAAAAAAAGAAACACAAGTATCTTGGGTCCAGTGCCAGACCCACTGAATCAGAATTTGGGGATTCTACTGTTCACTCTATATTTCAATTACAGTCAACTTTCTAAAATGCCAGGATGACCCATCTTAGTAATAAGCTTAAAAACTATTCTGTGGCTCAGTCTTACTTACCTAATGCACTGGCTCCCAAGTGTCAGTGTGCAAACTGGGTGGGGGAGGGGGGGTGCTGCGAGCTAAATAAGAACCACCTAGGAGAACGACCTTCCAGCCACCTAGTCCACCTTTGGGGAAGAACCCAGGAATCTGAATCTTCACAGGCTCTCCAGGTAACTCTGTGTGCAGTGAGATGTTGGGAAACAGGAGGAATCCAAGTGCCCTAGCCTTTCAGGATACAGCCCTCGCCTCCCTTCCAGCCTCACGTCCTGGAACTCTGCAAGTCTCATCCCACCCTAAATCCTACTGAGCTGTTCACTTCCCCACGGTATTACCAAAGCCCCTCAAACCAAACCCAGCTGCATAAATATGTGCTTTTACTTTTAATTGTCTGATTCCTCATTAGCTTCTGAGATCTTTAACGCACAAGCTATATCTTTCTTCATCTCTGTATGTCTAGCATAAAGACAATGAACACTGATGGAAAGTGCTGGTTTTGAGAACTGTTGAAACCATGGCCCTTTGCGGCTTTCTCTTAGCTTGGGTACGTGGCTGCTGACTTCCCACAGAGCACCAGCACAGTCTGATGGTTCTACTGTGACTTATAACAAAGCTGGCAGCAGGCCCGTCAGAACCACGTTAACAGTAGGGGGGATGTATCACTATGTTCCTGAATCTGTATACATGAAATATGTGAAACATGTATGACTTAAATAAAATAAATGTAAAAAAACTCATGTCAATAGTTGTACAGAACTTCACCTTGGACAATGACAGGGACAGGACCCTTACTTGGCCCAGAAACTCAGCCTTCCTGGCAAGTTTCCGTATGTTCTAAGGAATAGAAATATTTTCTTCAGCTGAATACAGAGTGAGGTCCCTCACATACAATGCTGAACGCACTGTGCCTCAGTGGAAGAAGTAGACGTTAAGGACGAAAGAGGTCCATGCAGACAGCCCTGTGACCCAGTGAGGATAAAACACATCCTCAGGTGTTTGCTTGAAAACATTTATTTAGTCTTTCAGATGTTTTAAAAGCTTTAATCCCGGGGCCCGGTACTGTGGCACAGTGGGTTAATGCCCTGGCCTGAAGCGCTGGCATCCCATATGGGCGCTGGTTCAAGACCTGGCTGCTCTGCTTCCAATCCAGCTCTCTGCTATGACCTGGGAAAACAGTGGAAGATGGCCCCGGCACCCGTGTGGGAGACCTGGAAGAAGCTCCTGGCTTCGGATCGGCGCAGCTCCGGCTGTTGTGACCAGTTGGGGAATGAACCATCAAATGGAGGACCTCTCTCTCTCTCTCTGCCTCTCCTCTCTCTGTGTAACTCAGACTTTCAAATAAATAAATAAATAAATAAATAAATAAATCTTTTAAGGAAAAGCTTTAATCCCTGAGTTGGGAAAGCCATTTCCTCCTAGTCTGAGACTGAACACTGTGAACAAGGCCAAGAGCGGCAGAAATCAGGCTGAGAGGAGAGCAGAGGCCCGGCCCGCGGAGCCTCTCAGACTTCTGAAGACTGCAGACGTCATCCTCAGGGCAGTGGGAGCCACCTAAGGGTTCTGAGTGGGGGAAACAACATGCTCCAATGTGCATTTAAAAAAGATGACTCTGAACACAAAACACACTTGGGAATACAGGTAACAAATATGTGCAAAATCTAAAATCTAGATGTGGAAAAGCACAAAAACCGGTGAGACCACCCAAGAAGACCTAAATAAATGGAGACGTATCAAAGTTCTCAACATTATTAAGATGTCAGTTCTCCCCAAACCTATCTGATTCAACATCATTCCAATCAACATCAGAGCACGACTGTTGTAAACTGATTCTCATAATCATGACGTTGGGATTCTGAGTCTGCCAGCAGACGTCTAGGGGCACACGGTCACACTGGCTTGTCCACAGGCGTCTCTGGCTGCTTCTGTGCCGCAGGAGTGTGGAGTGGTGGCGGCAGCGACGGGGTGTGCCGCTCACTCCTCTGAGAGCTCTCCAGCTCTCTGCAGGCGGCAGGGTCCCCACTGGTGCACACGTCACCCTTACAACACCATCACAGGTACGTATTAGCAGGTGAACTTTAAATCAGTTCTGAGGAGAGGAAACACTGACTTTGAACCCTAATTCTTCCAAAAAAGAATTCCATGCTTATTATGTAGACCTGTATTACAAAATATGGTACTTCATTATATTTTGAATTTTGTCAAAAATTCTGCAGAAATTTGTTTTCTCTCCTGTTATCAAATATCTAAATAATATCTTTCATTTTTGCCTTGTGCCTGGCAAAACTCCAAAATACTTACTCGCTGGTCTTTTACAGAAAAAGTTTGCTGCTGATACCTGACACAGATTACAAGAGAATAGAGAACAGACCTGCAGAAGTGTAGTCAAGTGATTTCGGACAAAGAAGAAGGGATAATCTTTTCATCCAATGATGCTGGAACAGCTGGATATTCACAGGCAAAAAAACGAATCTTGATCTACACCTCACACCACACACTAATACGAATTCATATTGGACCACAGACCTAAGTATAATAATCTAACACTATGAAATTTTTAGAAGATGACACAAGAGACAAATTGTTGTGGCCTTCTGTTAGGCAGAGTTCTGATACACAAAATCAAAACCATGTTCTAAAAAGAAAACTGATAATTTGAACCTCATAAAAATGAAAAATATTTGCTCCACCAAAGACAGAACAAGGAAATGAAGACAAGCCACTGATAAGAAGGATTTTTTTTTTGCAAAGTACATATGTGATAAAGGACTTTTTATCTAGAACGTATAAAGAACTTTCAAAGTTCAATGAAAAGAAAGTAATCCAATAAAAACCAGGAAAAAAACCTCAGCAGATATCTGATTAAAGATATATGGATTCATATACACATGTGGAAGATTCTAAATACCATTGGTCACGTGAAAATGCAAATTTAAATTACAATGAGCTACGCTGCACATTTATCAGAATGGCTGAAACAAAAACAAAAACTGATTTGTACTAGCAAGGATGCAGAGCAATTGGAAGGCTCATACATTATGGGTAGGGATGCAATGGTACAGGCGCTTTGAACAGTTTGGCAGCTTCTTATAAAGCTAAACATAAGCTTACCTTGGAACCCAGTAATTCCACTCCAACATATCTGCCCCAGAGCACTTCTGTTTACTGTAAAACTGAGGCATAAAGGTTTACAGCAAAACGCTGCAAACAAGCCACTGTGTGGTGGTGGTTCCCCAACGGCACACATTTATCAGAAGTCATACAGAGCTGTGGACTAAAAGGTGAGCTGTTACTATCTGCAAGTAAACCAACTTACAGAACAGAAGACGGCTTCGGTGGCTGGGGAGAACAGGGCAGGAGGCAAGGAGACCCTTAGGGAGGGTGGATGTGCCGGTCCAAGTCCTGGCACCTCCGCTCTGGCCCCCTTCTTACCAAGGCATCCTACAAGGCAGCAGGTGACGTCTCAAGTGCTTGGGTCCCTGCCCCCACCTGAAAGACCAGGATGGAGTTCCACACTCCTTGCTGTGGCCCAGCCATGGCTGCTGTGGGCATCTGGGGGTAAACCAGTGGGTGGAAGATATCCCTCAATTATAAAACAAAATAAAGGACTGACACGAATAAAGTAAGATCTGATGAGAATGTGCTGCTGAAAGGCAAATGAAAAATGACTTCACTGTGCTCGCTGGACTGGGCCCTGGGAGCTCCACAGTGGCCCTGGCAGGAGCTCCAGGATGCTGGCGTGGCTGAACAAAGTGACCGAGCGACAGCGGCTAACTTTTTGGAGAGACGTAGGTGGGAACTGGCAGCAAGAGAGGTCTGAGGGAGTCGAGACCCAGAAAGGAGTTCCTAGGGGAGAAACTAGATATTGTTTAAATGACAACACTGGGGCAAGACACAGGGCAGTTGGAGAGGCTGAGAAGACAGGAAGAAAGAGAGAAAAATCGTTACCTTAGAAAGTTACAAACCATGCCAGGCCCCTCATTCAAGCCTTCCGTTTTTTTTTTTTTTTTTTGACAGGCAGAGTGGGCAGTGAGAGAGAGAGACAGAGAGAAAGGTCTTCCTTTGCTGTTGGTTCACCCTCCAATGGCCGCCGCGGCCGGCGCATTGCGCTGATCCGAAGCCAGGAGCCAGGTGCTTCTCCTGGTCTCCCATGGGGTGCAGGGCCCAAGGACTTGGGCCATCCTCCACTGCACTCCCGGGCCACAGCAGAGAGCTGGCCTGGAAGAGGGGCAACCGGGACAGAATGCGGTGGTGCCCCGACCGGGACTAGAACCCGGTGTGCCGGCCTCACAAGCCTCCTGTTTTACGGGCAATGAACTGAAGCCCAGGAGATGAAGTTACTTTCCTAAGGCTCCACAGTGAGTGAGAAGGACCCAGATCTCAGATGCAAGGCTGCTGCCACTAACAGTGTTTTGCTTCTCTGAATTGTTTTTCCTTTTGTAGATTTCTTTTCTTTAATTGTACATGCTTGCTGTGCAAATTCAGGAAAGCATAAAGAAAATAGAAACCATGTGTAATCCTATTATTCAGAGGCTACTTCTGTTAGCAGTTTGTAGCAGGTCTGGTCAGCCACTGAGACACTTACAAAACCTTTTTCTTCTTGTGTACTTAGTATTATTTTGGCACTGACTACAAAGAATCAGCCATCCTGGCCTAATATCTTGTTAACCAAGCGAGACTCATTCCTGATAAGAGCCAGATTAAGTTCTCTCTTTGTAAGTAGTACAGTATATTTTCTTTTCGCAAGATGGGTACATAAATCCCCCACTTTGAGTGTAGGTTAATTCGGTCAGTGGATGGCTCCGGAACCGATCAGCAGCTATCACATCATGGACAGACTCGCCAAGTGCGCTTCACCAGCAACACAATCAGCTCACGCCAGGGCTGGGTACAGCAGGAACTCATCTGGGATTTGGCACTCGTTTGCAAGTTCTATGTCCATCTGTAGCCACGCTGCCATGGAACGGAGACGAACTGAGCAAACACCTTTAACAAGCACCAGATGGAGCTGCTGTCTAAGCCACAGAACTTGAACTTTTGAGGGCTTCTTTTTAAACACCAATTATGTTTGGAGACAAAGATATGCACTTAAAGACGTTGTCCGAATTATTTTAACTCATAACAGGCTCACACAGAGAGCAGCTGCACCATATGCACAAATGCCCCACGAGCAACCCATGCCTTTTGAAATGACTTCAGTGGCAACCGCCGACAACCAGCGGCTCTCCTGCTCCACACTGACACTCCCCAAATGGGAAACTCCAGTCCCCAAAGTTGTGCTCAAGACAGAAGCAATCCGTCTCTGGAGGCACTTAAACAAGGAGTGCAGCCGCGCCTGCTGGTGCGTTCTATTTATTTGCCAGAACAGGTCTGGCACAGAGTGCCCACGTGGGATGTTTGATAAGAGCAGCTCATTTGTCTCCGCGGTCCTTATAATCTCAGGGCAAACCCTCTGGATGAAATGGTCCATGGGACAGTGTAGTGGCTGAAGCTGCCCCTAGAAGCTAGCCAGGATTCTAGGCTCTAAAACTCTGTTTCATATTTGACAGGTTTCAGGACCAAAGCCCTTCTGGCTATAGGTGGGAGCCATTCAAGAGTAGCCTGTTTCACTTCAAGCCATGACAGCTTTTTAAGAACCTATTACTGCCTTTTCTTTTTTTTTTTAAAATACTCTCTCTACTGCTGTCCAATGACAATAATTAGCTTGCTTCCAGCCTAGCAGTCTCTAGCAGACTCGATGCAAGATAACCACATGCACACTGGACTTCAATCACAAAATAAACTGGCCTGCAGGAAGGGTGGGGGCACCTCAAGCTGGACACGACTGGCTCCAGTGCGAGGGAGCACCACACACAGAGTGCTTCCTCACAGCTCCCCAGGAGAGTCAGACGACAGCAAAGGAGGACGGGGAGCGGATGCGGAGTTCCTCCGGAGTCCCGCGGCCCCCTCGGCTCTGTCTCCCGCAGATCTACCACCGCGGCGTGGAGGCAGAGTCCAGCGCCCTCGCTGCTCTGCACGGGCTGGTGAGGGCGCTCACAGCGAGCAGCCGCTGTCTCCAGGATGCTGGGCTCTCCTCGGGCCTTTGTAACGGAACGTGTGGGTCACTTCTATAAAAGGGAAAGGAAAGTGTGACAAGTGGCCCCACGTCACTCTTCCCAACCTTTCCTTCTCCCACAGGGAAAAAATGCTGACCCGACACCTTGACCAGTTGCCAAACCCCTCAGCAGATGACTAAAAGGGTGGGGAGAGGAAGTGAGAGCAGAGCAGGAAGAGGTTTTGCAAGAGATAAAACACAGCTTTAACTTGGTGCACAAATGGAAATTCCATGAATAAAAAGAATCTTCTTAATTGGAGATTGAAAAAGAAAGACAGACTAATACAAAACAACCCAAACACACAGCTTCTTGGTATTTCAAGACTTTACAACATGAAGTTCTCTTGTCCAAGAAAGAAAACAAAATAAAACCTGCTTGATTTTGAAAAACCAAGTAAAAATCTATCAGAAATCTGCAGATGCCTAGCCATTTTCAGTTGTTCTGATTACAACAGTGTTCTAAAATGCATGGTTCCTGTCGCGGGGCTGTCTTCTCAGGGTAAGGACTGTGCAACAGCAAATGTACCACTGCCCGGCAGCACCACTCAGCCACCCAGTCACCTCTTAGAAAAGGCAGAGAGGCCGGCGCCGCGGCTCACTGGGCTAATCCTCCACCTTGCGGCGCTGGCACACCGGGTTCTAGTCCCGGTTGGGGCGTCGGATTCTATCCCGGTTGCCCCTCTTCCAGGCCAGCTCTCTGCTATGGCCCGGGAAGGCAGTGGAGGATGGCCCAAGTGCTTGGGCCCTGCACCCGCATGGGAGACCAGGAGAAGCACCTGGCTCCTGGCTTCAGATCAGCGCGATGCGCCGGCCGCAGCGGCCATTGGAGGGCAAACCAACGGCAAAAAGGAAGACCTTTCTCTCTGCCTCTCTCTCTCACTATCCACTCTGCCTGTCAAAAAAAAAAAAAAAAAAAAAAGAAAAGAAAGAAAGAAAAGGCAGAGAGGCTGGCGCCGCGGCTCACTAGGCTAATCCTCCGCCTGCGGTGCCAGCACACCGGGTTCTAGTCCCGGTTGGGGCACCGGATTCTGTCCCGGTTGCCCCTCTTCCAGGCCAGCTCTCTGCTGTGGCCTGGGAGTGCAGTGGAGGATGGCCCAAGTGCTTGGGCCCTGCACCCGCATGGGAGACCAGGAGAAGCACCTGGCTCCTGGCTTCGGATCAGTGTGGTGCGCCAGCCACAGCGGCCATTGGAGGGTGAACCAACGGCAAAGGAAGACCTTTCTCTCTCTCCCTCTCTCTGTCAACTCTGCTTGTCAAAAAGAAATAAAGAAATAAAGAAATAAAGAAAAAAAAGAAAAGGCAGAGAGAGAGAGACAGAGAGACAGAGATCTCCCATCTTTTGGTTCACTTCCCAGATGCCTGAACAGCCATTTTCAGGACCGGACCAGGCCAAAGCCAGGAACAAGGAACTCAATCCAGGTCTCCCAAATGGGTGGTGGCGAGGTCCCAAGTACTTGAGCCACCTGCTGCCTCCCAGGGTCTGATTAGTGGGAAGCTGGAACTGCAAGCAGAGGCAGGATTCGAACCCAAGCACTCCACTCAAGTCACTGTAAAGTTCTTCGATGAATTAGTTTAATACTAACGCTACTTCTAATTATTATTATAAAACTGCTAGTAATGAATTATAAGACCATAAATCCCTAGAAGGCAGGGCTATGTCTTTTTCATTTTTATATATCTTGGATTGCTTAGCACATGCTACATACTAAATAAGTGTCTGTTTAATAATAATTCTAGTTAGCATTTACTATTTGAAGCACTTTGCCCATGACAACTCTTAATTTGCACAAAACTCCCATGACATGCACACTATTGTCAGCCTTACAGACTTGCCCAAGGTCACCCAGCCAATGAACGGCAGAGCCAGGTGGCCGAGGGCATACACAGACGCCTGAGTGGTGGGACTCGGCCGGCCGTGGCACCTGGAGGTGCTTTAGGCACAAGGACCGCAGCACCTGAATGGTGGTCCACGCAGCAGCAGCGGCACTGTCCACTAGAGTAGAATTCCACTGTGAATGGAGAAGGGCTGCAGGGAGACAGGCCCACACCTGTCCAGCGCAGCGCTCAGATACACGGCTCGTGGGCTGTCCCAAAGCTCTGTCTCTTGTGCCTTTGAGTGTCGAGGGAGTGAACATGAGGACGCAAATTACGCCAGACCGTCTGTCCAGCCCAGTCTGAGTCTGAGCCACCCCGAAGTGGACAGTGAGACGCTGCTGACGTCACGCTGTGCTCCTCCTCTCCGCTGCCCCATCCTCAGGGCCACCTGTCTATGAAGCAGAGGAAGCTGGACCGGAGGCTAAACTAGGGAGTCAGTGCTGAGTGCCCGGTGAGGAGACAGGTCAACTTTGGTTTCTTAAAAAAAGGGAGTGAGATAGGGGAGACAAGGACAGTGTTGGCCTAGGATTCACATGAGAGGAGGGGAAAGACATGGAAGGCAAGAGAAGAAGGAAAACAGCTGTTGCCCTGAGGAAAGCGCCACTCAGAAGTCTGCAGCGACGGCACCAGCAGGACAACACCACCCGGGGGCTTTACTGTCCTGTGTGACCTGTACCCTTGGTAGAAGGTATTATTTGTCCAATTAAATTACATTTAATTTCCCAGCTACAGAAAACAGCGAACAGAACGTACTGTAAAACATTTAGAATTTACACTTTTAGAGGGAAGAAGTACTTCTAAATTAATCAAAGTCTGAATTATACAACACTGTGAAGAAATATGGATTTACTGCTTTCAAGAAAATAATATACAAGTCTGCTTGGTAGCGGTATTTGGAGGACTCATTCTAACAAGTGGAAAAGGATTATGTTTATGGCGGTTGTGAATACATGGTGGCTTATGGAACACATTAAAAGACTCATTCTCAAACTAGAATCCAGGATATATTTGCAAGGGTTTGTGAGTCCTCCAAAACAGCTTGGTACTGAACTGAAAGCAAAGTTTACACCTACAATAAATTAATATAAACACAGGCAGGATCACTGCCATGGCCGCTTATTAACCACGCAAATCAGCATGTCTTTCAGGTCCACCAGCACCTCAGTGTAGCCATGCGATCCTCAACAGCCTGGAGAGACACCTGACAGCGAAGACAGCCGAGGGGAGCGGAAGCTGCAAAGGAACGGCGTGCGGCAGGCAGCCCCGGCCGCTGGCTGTGAGCAGCCATCCAGCTTCAGCAAAACACCAGTTATCACATGAAATTAATGCTAATTTGCGTTTCCCTCATTTTGTAGGGTTTTCTGGTACTCAACTTCTAAATTTGCTTTGGTTTATAGTTAAATGAGAAACATAAGCATAGAGAATCTATACCCAATTTTATATGTTTGTACTTCAGTAAAATTATAATGATGTATGTCAACACTGACAGATCGCAGGGTTTCCCCTTTGTCTTTTTCAGCTAGGAGGGGTCCACTGTGGTGGGTGTTGTGGCACAATGGGTTAAGCTGCTGCTGGGATACCTATAAACTATACTGGAGGCTGGTCCAAGTCCTGGCAACTTTGCTTCCAATCTGGCTCCCCGCTGAAGTGCCTGGGAGACAGCAGATGACGGCCCAAGTACTTGGACCTCTGCCGCCCATGTGGGAGACCGGGACGGAGTTTCCGGTTCCTGGCTTCAACCTGGCCCAGTCCTGGCTGTTTAGGCACTTCGGGGGTAAATCAGCAAGTGAAGGATTTCTTTTCTCTCTCTGTAACTCTGCCTTTCAAATAAATGAATGGATGCATAAATATATAAATTTTTTTAAAAAATAAAATAAAGAGGCTGGCGTTGTGGCGTAGCGGGTATAGCCAGTGCCTGCATCGCCAGCATCCCACGTGAGCGCTGGTTTGAGAGCTGGATGCTCCACTGCTGATCCAGCTCCTGCTAATCTACCTGGGAAAGCAGCGGAAGATGGCCCATTGTGCTCGGGCCCCCGGCCCCACATGAGAGGCCTGGAAGAAGCTCCTGGCTCCAGAAGGGCCTAGCCCTGGCTGTTGCAGCCATTTGGGGAGAGAATCAGCAGATGGCAGATCTTTCTTTCTCTCTCTGTCTCCTCCTCTCTGTAATTCTGCCTTTCAAATAAATAATAAATGAATCTTTAAAAACATTAAAAAGGGGGTAATCTATAAATTATTGAAGTTTGAAAAGTGGTGCTTAAAACAATGTTTCCCTTTCTTAAGGTAAGCATTCCTCTTGTGGTCTTATTTATATGAGCATTATTAATTTCCTAAGCATTTGTAACAGGAATACCATAACTGTATACTTCACAGAGCTGATCTGAAAATAAATTAAGATAAAATACCTAAAGTGCCTAGCTCAGAAACTGACTCATGGTAAGCACTTAATAAATACTAGTTCTTTTTTCCTTCACTAAATCTATACACTGTGGATGTTGGGAAGGGGAGTGGTCCATCTCCAGTCCCCACCACACAGATCCATACCCTAACCACACACCACCTGAGCACTCGGGAAGCTATTCCCATGGAAACACTGGTAACTTGCCAGCTGGGGTTCAATTGCTGCAGACACTTCCATGGGGAGTTTCAGCTGGATTGGTAACCTTCTTATCATTTATCATTTCTACTCGGAAACTCTACTTCAAGTTCTGAGCACATGACTTGCACCGAAACGTTAGCATCCCCTCTCACTTGGGTGTTTTTGCACCAGGTTCAAGCGATGCTATCAGATTACATCAGAAAGGAGGTGCTGAGCAATAGGGTATTATGATACTACTTGTGCTTTAGGGGCTCAGGTGGAAATGGAAGGGGTACATTGACAGAAGGCAAGGTGAGAGACAATGTGGTTGGTTCAATAATACAGTAATAGACTAGGGACAGGTGTTTGGCATGGTGGTTAAGACTTCTGCAACCCATACTAGAGTGTCTTGAGTTTGAGTCCTGGCTTCATTTTTTTTTTTTTTTTTTTTTTTTTTTTTTTTTTTTATTTGAAAGGCAGAGTTACAGAGAGGCTGCAATGGCCGGAGCTGAGCTGATCCAAAATCAGGAGCCAGGAGCTTCTTCCAGGTCTCCCACATGGGTGCAGGTGCCCAAGCACTTGGACCATCTTCTACTGCTTTCCCAGGCCATAGCAGAGGGATGGATCTGAAGTAGAGCGGACGGAATTCGAACCGGCGTGCATATGGGATGCCGGCACTGCATATGGGATGTGGCACTGCTATGCCACAGCGCCAGCCCCATGGCTTCACTCTTGATTCAGCATTTCTCCTGATGTGTGCTCTGGGAGTCAGCAGGTGATGGCTCAAGCGGTTGGGTCCCTGATACCCATGTGGGAGACACAGAATGAGCTCCTGGCTCAGCTCTGGTTGTTGCAGGCATTTTGCAGGAGTGAACCAGTTGAATGGGAGATCTCTCTGCGCCTCAGCCTTTCAAATAAATTTTTAAAAAAGGTGCCCAGGGGCCAGCGCGGTGGTGTAGAGGGTTAAGCCAATGCCTGTGGTGCCCAAAAGCTCATATGGGCACCAGTTTGAGTCCCAGCTGCTCCACTTCCGATCCAGCTCCCTGTTGATGGCCTGGGAAAGCAGCAGAAGATGACCCAAGTGCTTGGGCCCCTGCACCCACGTGGGAGACCTGGAGGAAGCTCCTGGCTCTTGGCTTTGGATGGGCCCAGCTTCAGCCATGGTGGCTATTTGGGGAGTGAATCAGTGAAAGGAAGATCTCATCTTCCGCCCCCTGCCCCCGCCATAACTCTGCCTTTGAAATGCATATAAGTAAATCTTAAAAAAAAAAAAATGTGCCCAAATGTTTTTTCCAGGAGTACCTATTTGAAAATAAATCTCTTTCTGCACCTAGGAAAGCAGTGGAGGATGATCCAAGTACTTAGGCCCCTGCCACCCATGTGGGAGACCCAGATGGAGTTCCAGGCTCCTGGCTTTAGCCTGGTCCAGCCCCAACCCTTGAGGCCATTTGTGGAGTGAACCCCACCCCCTATATACTTGGTATCTTTTTCTTTATCACTCTGCCTTTCAAATAAATAAAATCAATACTTTTTGAAAAAGAGACTCTCTTTCTAACCACCTCTCTGCGCTCTTGTCTATTCCCAAATACTGAAGGAAGGAATAACTTCCCAGAGTGCCTATCGCCCGCTCCTGTGCTCTGGCACTGTGGAGTTCAGCTGCCAGCTGCCTACTAGATCTCTCCACAGAGGGCCAACTGTCCTTCCTCCAAAATGTGCTCCACTCTTGGTGAAGGTGGAGCAGGTTGGGTCACCTGTGACTCTTCTAATCCTTCGTGTGCTATATCCTCTCAACCTCCAGGTCCTGTCTCCGATCTGCCCTCTCGCTTTAGCCCTTCTAGTTCTGGGTCTCACTGCTCTTTGTCTGACATTAATCTTGTTATTTCCTTGGCCCCTGATTCCTCTAAGATACAGCTCTTTACTACTTTGCTTCCTCACAAAACCATGAGTTCTCAGTTGCCAAATAATACGTCTGAATTATTTAGAATAAAATGTGATGTTCTTTGTGATCTGACACTGTTGTACCATTTCTAAAAGTAGCATGTCCTGCGTGTCCACTCATCCAACAACTGCTCAAAATTCTACAGATCTCTTGATGCTCCAATCAAATGTCAACTCCTCTGCGAAGTCTCTGATCTTCCTCTTAGAACTGCCTGCCCCCTTCCTCAGGTTCCCATTATGCTTCTGGCTATTTGTATACATTTCTCTCTTCCTGTATCACTAGTCTTAGCCTCTCAAAGGCAGGAGACATTTCTCATTCAGTTTTGGCACTGTATATGTTTTGAACAGTTGAATAAATGATGCGTTGCTGTCCAGTTCCATAGACCGAAATAACTTAGAAAGAGACAGAAGCATTCAGATAAGAAGCGGCAAGTGACAAGTGACTACCTGACAGCAAAGACAGAGAAAGAAACAAAAACAAACTTGGGAACTCAAAAAACATTTCAGAATGGAGCAATAGTCCTTTATCCCTTAAGGGCATCACCATATTCTAGAATAGCACTGTGACTGATGTTGACACTAATTACTGCAAGAAAATGTTAAATCGTGTTTAATGTCCTGTGTTTAACAAGGGAAGAAGACAACAAAACTGTGAAATGTATTTCTGAAAGATTTTCATACGAATGATCTTACTATTTAAGGTTTATTTAATTGCAAAATAAGTACTCATGATAGCAAATTTAGTAAAGATAGAAGGAGGAATAAAAACACCCAAAATCTTAGCTTGCATTAAAAGAAATGTGGGTCACATTAAGCATCAAATGATTATTCTAACTGAAAACATTTTAGTGCTTAAAGAGCTGAAACCACAGTCATCTAGAGAATCTGCCAACTGGAACTCGTTCTTCCAAAGAGCACAAGACTTTATTGTCTCATTACGTGAAGTTATTCACCACGATTCTCCTACATGGAATTGGAAAATGGTGGAGTGCGGAGATGAAGGAGGGGGGACCCACAGCAACAACAAAGAGAAGATAAAAAAATAACAGATGGTGAGTGATACAGAAAAGAGCCCAAATAAATAAAAGGTTGGGGGATAAGTGAGAGGGAAAGGGGAAACGGAGAGAGAGCCAGTGTGCGTTCGGAAAAAGGACGGCCCTCCTTTCATTCTCCCCTCTTGACTTCCTTTGTTCTAATTGACTTCAGGCTGATGTGTGTACCCCTAGACGCTTGCTGAATTCCAATGAAGTCCTCCTACACGTACACTTTATACCAACATGATCCAGCTAAAAGGATTTTAATTGGTGTGCACCATTCCCTGCAATTCCAACAGTTTAGAAATGAAGAGTCTCAGTAAGTAGCAGATGGTGACATGTACTAATTAATCAGGACTGCTCAATGAACGAGCATATTAAAACAAATGCACCTATTAGACACGTGCTGCTGATGCTCCATCCCGAGGAAGCTTCCCCTGAACTGAGCGCCCACAGAAGGTGCCGATTCACCGCGCGCTGCTCACGTGTCTTCCACAATAATTTGCAGCAGCTACGCCATCACTCTTGCGTTTCCCTCTGGATGGCTCGGTATTTCATGCTAAGCAGTCTGCGAGCCCTGCTCTCTCTCCTAATCTGTTTAGCCTCCGTAAGCAAGCTAGCTAAATAGCTGGTCTACAGGTTTTCTGCCAAAGGGAAGATCTTACAGACTCATCAAGGTCATTTGTTAAATGGACAGTGGGTGAGGGACACATCAACCAGGGCTCTTGATTCAACTCCTTCCCTCCCAATTCGTCTGTCAGGCAGTGAAAGCAGAGTACGGGTAGCCGAAGGCATAAAATAGCGCCAATGGAACCTGCAAAACAGGCTGCCCTGCTCTGTCTTCTCTCCAGCCATGGACAGAAAGGTATAACCCATTCTACGTCTCAAAATACTACTACGGCACACTTTCCTAGAAGAGAAACAAAGCCTAAAACCACTTGTTCTTGGCTCCTTATATGAATACTCATCTTACTTCTGTTGTATATTATCTTGGAACACCAGAATTTCAAGCATATTCTAGCAGAAGAAAATTTCCCAAATCTCTCTAGATTTGCTAAGAAACACTGGTTTCTGCTTTGTTGAAGGCACCGAAAACTGAGCAGCTAATCAGGCGAAGAGGTAGCCAGTACAGCCAGAATGTGGACTTCGAACAAGGGGGTATCATGAGACACATCTGTCACCAAGCACACAGTAAGTGCTGACAGATGATAGCCCATCTCCTCCAGACAGTAACAAATGGCAGGGAAAACTTCTTTCACTCATTAAAAAACCAACTTGAAGGGGAACATATCTGACGAGAAGCCTACATATTATGACTTCTGGAGAATTTATAGAGATTATACAAAAAATGTGATTTGGGGGTATACTTTTAAAACTGAATACAATACCCTTTACCTTCTAAAATAATCTTGGAAGATAGAATTTTGCAAAATCTGTGCTTGTTTGTAATGTATGGCAACGGCTATTAAAGTAAAAGAATACTTAAGGAAGGGTAAGTCAGTAATAGAAACAACAAAATTCATAGTTATAGACCAGAAAAGCCTTCAATGGCAAAGGCCATTTAAATTTTATTTTTTTCCCTTGTCCCTTACCTAAAAATGAGACATGGAATTTATGCATTATTCAAACAGGATTTAATTAATTTGAACATAATTAAAAGTCTAAATTGACAGGAAGATTTTCATCATGGGATTTCTGCACAATGACTGAACAATCTTTTGAAAATTTCTACTACTTTGGTTTAATACATTTAAGTATATTTCTATTATTTTTAAAGTTTTGATTCTACCTTTCTCCCCCTACCTTAAGTAAAATAATATATTGGTAGAGTGTGCAGCATATAAGCAAGTTTTTTATGAGTCCCATGTTCTGAGGTAAGACAAGATATCAAAACCAGTAATAATTCTTGGCCCAAACACTTTAAAGGAGCAAGACTAGCAAGCCTAGAACCTTGACTATTGGAAGGGAAAGTGGTGATTTATAATAACTCAATAGATAAAGATAACTTTCAGACAACCCTAAAAAAAATCTATTAATTGCAAAAAAGCACAATTGTTCAATACTCTACAAATCCAGGCCACAAAAACAAAACAATCAGAAAACATGATGCTTCTAGAACGTGCAGGATGTGAACTGTGTCATGGGAACAGCTGCACCAAAGAGGGCCTGTCTCCCAGTCTAGACTGCAGGCAGCTTTGACTGGAAGACTGCACTAATATTACAGCTCAGCTTGATCTGGAATAACATCAGAGTCTACAGTAACCAAATTTGACAAAAAGCAGACAAATCAGATGCTCGGAGAGGAGCTGGTGTGGTCCAAGGATGACATCTAACAGTCAGGGCTGGAGGTTCCACTTCTGCTTCTGTCTTTAAGACAGAACTCGGAATTAGTCATTATGCCTCTGGCTAAGTGTCAGGCTGCACACAAGGTGCTGAGATTCCTTGGAAGGCAGCCATGAATATATTAATGTAAAACAGATCAGGAATTAGCTTTTCCTAGATGATCAACCACAAATGCTGAAAAGACAGTGTTTGGAATACACTGGACCCCACGTAGAGGTAGAACTGGGAACTTTTCCGTGAAAAATAAAAAGATGATGTCTGGAAATGGGTAAACAGTACTATTAAGACACAATGGGTTAGTGTTTCTAAAAATTTTATCTATCTATCTATCTATTTATTTATTTATATTTGAAAGGGAGAGAAAGAGAGAGAGAGAGAGATCAATCTTTCATCTGCTGGTTCACTCCCCAAATATCCATGAAAGCTGGGGCTGGGCTAGGAGTCAAGAACTCTGTCCAGGTTTCCCACGCTGGCGGCAGAGACCCAAGCACCTGGATCATCACCCACTGCCCCCGAGGGATGTGCATTAGTAGGAAGCTGGATCTGAAGGGCAGGTGGAACTCCAACCCAGGCACTCTGAGCTGCACTGCCAGGTGGCTTAACCACCAAGCCATAATGCTCAGCCCTGGCTTGAAGCTGGAAAGACAGTTGTGAAATGTTTTTAAAAACAACTTCGCTGGGGCCGGCGCCGTGGCTCACTGGTTAATCCTCCGCCTGCAGTGCTGGCATCCCATATGGGCACCGGGTTCTAGTCCCAACTGCTCCTCTTCCAGTCCAGCTCTCTGCTGTGGCCCAGGAGGGCAGTGGAGGATGGCCCAAGTGCTTGGGCCCTGCACCCGCATGGGAGACCAGGAGGAAGTATCTGGCTCCTGGCTTTGGACTGGCGTAGCTCCGGCCATAGCGGCCATTTGGGGCATGAACCAATGGAAGGAAGACCTTTCTCTCTGTCTCTCTCTCTCTCACTGTCTAATTCTATCTGACAGAAACAAAAACAAAAACAAAACCTTCCCTGAAATCAGGAACAGTAATCCCGGTTGCTGCCATGAACTCAACACGTGCAGGGTGTGACGTGCTCAATGTTCATCAGCATCTACAAAGCTGATAACAGCGAAGAGACCACGCTGCCGTATGTGAATAAATTCTATTTCTGGGGGTAGATGAAAAGAAGGGAACCGGCACTGTGCTGAAACTGTGTGCCACCTCATCTAGTCCTCCTAGTAGCCCTTCCAGGTAAGACTCGTAAGAATCGAGAAAACCGAAGCCAATAGTGTAAAAGTAGGGAGCAGTGGATTAATATAGCTCAGGCTTCACTGACTGCATTTCCTGTGCGTCATGCAATGATATTTGGAAAATAATATATTTTACTCCAGAGGTAAAGTGTGATTCTCCACGTAGTAATTTTCTAAAGTTGATTAGAAGGAAAAGTACAAAAAAGAAACTGAACCATTTACATACCAGGCAAAATAACATGAAACACATCTGACCCTACTAGAAGATTTCACAAGCAAGAAACAATCTGCTGTTAACACTGAAGTTTCTATTGAATGTGCTCTTTATTCTGTTTATCGCTTGTCCTCTAACTGACCAGCAGTTCTGAAATGAGATGCTCAAAATAAAAACCTTTTAGATCCTGACCGTGGTTCAAACTGTAAAACAGTAAAGCTACTACACCATGTTCGCAAATAAAACTTGCTCTTTTTAGTGGGGGGTTCTTAAACTTTAATATGCTTACAAAATATGTGAGTATCTTGTAAAAATGTAGATTCTGATTCCTAGCTCTGGGGCTACAGGCCACACTTTGAGTAAGAGTTTAAAATACATACAAACCGTAGCGATGACAGAAATCTGAGAAACGGTAGCTGTAAAAACTAAGAAATCTTTGATATCGGTCCTTGGACATGTAGCTAAGGAAGGCCACAGGAATGCATTTTCAGTCTTGTCCCACCTAGCATAATCTGTAGGACTGAAATCAATAGCCATAGCCCAGAAGAACAGACACAATTTTGAATAAAGTCAGGGGACTGACTTTAAGGTCTCCTATAAAGCTAACGTAATCAAGACAGTGTAGTATCGGCAAAATAGAACAAAAAGACAAAGAGATCAATGGAACAGAAAAGAGAGTCCAGAAATAGATCCAAACAAACCCTGACAAAGGAGCAGAGGCAACACAATTGGCAAAGGAGAGCCTTTCTCACAAATGGAACTGAACAGCCACTACCCACATACTGAAGAAGAGGGGTCTCCGCAGATCCTATAGCCTTCACAAAAATTAACTCAAGATGAGTCACAGATCTACATGCAAGACTCCAAACAACAACATTCTCAGAAGATAACACAGGGAAAAAAAGTCTAGATGATATTAGGTTTGGCGAACACTTCTTAAATGTGACCCTAAAGGCATGATCCATGACAGAAAAACATTAGAGTTCAATTTCATTAAAATAAAACAAAATTCTTCTCTACCAAAGAATTAGAAAATATTTGCAGAAGGCATATCTTACAGATATGTTCAGACTGTTATCCAAAATACACAAAGAACTCTCTTTAATAATCAGAAAAGAAATAACCTGATGTAAAAATGGGCAGAAGATCTGTGGTAGGCGTTTGGTGCAGGGGTAAGATGCACTTGGGATGCCCACACTCCACGTCAGAATGCCTGGGTTTGAGTCTTGGCTCCGATCCCAATTCCAGCTAATGTGCCCCTGGCGGGCAGCAGGTGATGGCTCAAGTACTCCCGGTCCTGCCAATCATGTGCAAGACCCACTGAGTTCCAGGCTCCTGGTATTGGCTGGGCCTAGCCCTAGCTATTCTGGGCATTTGGAGAGTGAACCAACAGAGAGAAGATCTCTTTGTCTCTGCTTCTCTGCCTTCAAATAAATTTTTAAATGGGCAAAGATTTAAAGAGACATATAAAAAGCACGGATGACTAATAAACATAAGAGAAGATGCTCCACAGCTTACACCATTAGGGACTTGGAAACTAAAACAGTAAGATACCACTGAAATCCCAAACACTGACAAAACCCAGTGCTGACAAGAATGTGGGGTAACACATTCACTGATGCCGGGAACAGTCTGATAGCTTCTTACAAAACCAAACAGATCTTTCTCATACAATCCTGCAATCATGTTCTTTAGCACTTGCCCAAAGGAGTTACAAAAGCTTTGAAGTTAAATTTATTTATTTGAGAGGCGGAAAGACAAAGAAAGGTTGATGGAGAGGTCTCCCATCCACTGACTCACTCCCCAAACGCCCAGAACAGCCAAGCGGGGCCGGGGCCACAGCCAGGAGCCAGGAAGGCAGTCGCGGCCTCCCGCGTGGATGGCAGGAAGTCAGTTTCTGAAGCCACCGCTGCTGCCTCCCAGGGTCTGCATCAGCAGGAAACTGGCGTCAGGAGCCAGAGCTGAGTATCTGCCTAGGTACTCCGATGTGGGACACGGCTAAACGCCTGCTCCAGGAGCTGAAAATGTGTCAAACAAAACTGCACACAATGCTTATTGCTTTCGTTATAATCGCCAAAACTTGAAGCGACCAAGATGTCCTCCAGTAAGTGAATGGATA
Source organism: Lepus europaeus (assembly GCF_033115175.1). Lineage (NCBI taxonomy): Eukaryota > Metazoa > Chordata > Mammalia > Lagomorpha > Leporidae > Lepus > Lepus europaeus. Next base: position 112,142,743 of record NC_084837.1, read on the forward strand.
AACGGTGGTAATGGCCACACAACAGAATATAATCCAGGGATAAAAATAAATGTGTAGTCACTCCGAGAGGAGACATGGGAGAATCTCAGATCCCCACTGCTAAGTGAAGAGAGGCCAATCCAGAAAGGCTAGATGCCATACGACTCTCACTGCATGGCATTTTGAAAAATGTAGAGCTACAGAGACAGTGGAAAGACCAGTGTTTGGCCCGGGCAGGGAGACAGAGGGGATGAACGGTTAAGCACAGGGGACTCTTAGGCCTGAGAAACTATCCAGTACCATTCTATCACAGTAGATACACATCATCACACACTTGTCACAACCCAGAGAGTGAACCCTAGCACACTACAGGCCTTGGTTGAGACGTCCCTGTTGCTCCATCAGATGTAACAAACATGCCGCCCTGGTGCGGTGTGCTGATGGTGGGGAGGCCGTGCCCGAGTGGGTGTAGTCAGGGTGCGAGAGATCTCTGTATGCTCCTCCAATTTTGCTGTCATCCTAAAACTGCTCTAAAAAAATAAAGTCTATGAATTAAAATAACAACAACAAAAAGTCAAGACTGAGTGTATCTCAATGCTTAAAAAAAGACCTACTCTTTAACTGGAAGCATGGAAAATTTCCACAGCTCAAATGGATAGCAGTACAACAATTTGGGTTTATGCAAGAAAGCACCGCTATTGTTTTTCCATTTAAAATGGGAATTCATTTCCAAAGGGGCGAAGGGAGGCCTTTCCTTTAACAACAGGAATGAGTAGCAGGGGACCTTGGGGTGGTACTGTGGGTGCTAACGGGTGTAAAGGTTGTCACCTGTGTTCAAACCCAGGCAAAATGGAACTGAGGCGGGCCAGCAAGGGAGGGCCCTCAGCCACCATCTGCCTGATATTGGGTCCCGTCACAAGAAATACTTCCAAACTGCAGCTTGCACACAAGTCAGACAAGCTCAAACACGAACACCGTCTCACAAGCCCACTCCAACAGAACAGCCCACTGTGACTTTAAGACAATCTTGACCCAGTAGCTGCAGCCACTCACCAATCAGAGTCCATCAGAGCCCACACCACACACCAGTGCCAACAAGCTTTCTTTCCAAACACTTGGCTAGCTGTTCTCTTTCCTCAGTAAAACCCCAACCTTTCCTTTGTTCCTTGGGCAGACCAGAGGCTGGACTGTGCTTGTGTGCCCTAGACTGTAATCCCATTCCTTGTTGAATCCCAATAAAACCTTTCTGCATTTTTGTCTGACTGACCAAGGGAGAGGCAGGACTGATGGGGGGTTTCTAACAAAGAGCATTGTTTTCCATTTCCAGCTATGCTTTCAATGTTCCCCTCCAAACTCTCAGAGCTTCCGCTGAGCCACGGGCTTGGTGCATGCCTGGGACGAGCTGGGCTAAAACTGGATCTGTGTTAAATGGAAATAGGGACACGGCTCTGAACATGGCCACATTCCCCCAGAGACTTTAAACAGCTGGTGAGAAAAAAGAACCAAGGGACGGGCGTTTGGCCTGTTGATTGAGACACCTGCGTCCCATATCGAGTGCCCAATATAGAGTTTGAGTCCTGACTCTACTCCCAATTCCAGATTGTGCACTGGGAGGCAGCAGGAAATGGCACATGAAACCGGATTCCTGCCACCCACATGGAATACCTGGAAGGCTTTCCTGGCTCCCAGCTTCGGCTGTGTGGGCAACTGGGGAGCGAACCAATGGATGAGAGCACACACACACACATACTCTCTGTGTCTTAAACAAACAAACAAATAAATAAAATTTAAACTAAAAGGGAGTCCAAAGTAAGCAACCTCTGCTATGCATCTGCTCACAACCTCTAATGTAATGTTTTTATCCTCACAGATACTATGTATCATGCCTTCTAATAGTACTGTGCAGGTCATTTCTCCAATTTATACAGCACTGAGGGCCAGTAGTTACCATTAAAATAAATGATCGGGGCAGGCGCTATAGCGCAGAGGGTTAACACCCTGGCCTGAAGCGCTGGCATCCCATATGGGCGCCAGTTCAAGACCCGGCTGCTCTACTTCTGATCCAGCTTTTTGCTATGGCCTGGGAAAGCAGAAGATGGCCCAACTCCTTGGGCCCCTGCACCCAAATGGGAGACCTGGAAGAAGCTCCTGGCTCCTGGCTCCTGGCTTCGGATTGACAAAGCTCTGGCTGTTGTGGCCAATTGGGGAGTGAACCAGCAGATGGAAGACGTCTCTCTCTTTCTCTGCCTCTCCTCTCTCTGTGTAACTCAAATAAATAAATAAATCTTAAAAAAAAAATGATCGATGAAGGGTTGAAGATATTAAAAAGACTTGCACAATGTTATTCAGCTTTAAAGTGGTAACTTGGAATCTGAACCCAAGTCTGACTCCCTACAAAGTCCTACTCAACTCAGATAAATTAAACCGTTTCCATACTCCTTGGTAACCACCACATCCCTTCTCTCATTTCTCATCAGTTATCACACTCTGTCCTTGGCCAATGCTACTAGAAGCTCCAAGAAAACACTCCCTCACTGTCAGTACTACTTCCACAGGACTTAACATCAACCAGCCAGCAACTTCCTACCAGTCACTCTTAACTATCACCTTCATCTGCTCTCCTCCTCCTCTTAATTAAGATTCCTAGGTTAACTGGAACTGTGAATTCCAGGTAACACAGCACAGGGAAAAAACATCGTCCTTTCTGCTTCGGGAGAAAAGGCAGGAAAATGACCCAAAACCCAAACTTCTGTTTACCACTTTACCGTTTACTAAAACAGTAAAAAATGATGGGTCATGAATGGTTAATGACTAATGTGTGAAATTACCACATATGACTGTGGAAAACTAACCCACTAGTGAAGAACCGAAGGAACTGGTCTGAGAAAAAGAAATGTCATGAGCTGTTATTAAATACTACCGCGTGTCCTTTATCAACCCCATTACCACTCTGCACAGCAGCTACAAAATATGCTATCTATGGGGCTGGCGCTGTGGTTCAGCGGGTTAAAGCCATGACCTGCAGTGCCGGCATCCCATATGGGCACCAGTGCTAGTCCTGGCTGCTCCACTTCCGATCCAGCTCTCTGCTGTGGCCTAGGAAAGCAGAAGATGGCCCAAGTCCTTGGGCCACTGCACCCGCGTGGGAGACCCAGAGGAAGCTCCTGGCTCCTGGCTTTGGATAGGCACAGCTCCGGCCATTGCAGCCAATTGAGGAATGAACCATTGGATGGAAGACTTCTCTCTCTGTGTAACTCTGACTTTCAAATACAATAAATAAATCTTTTAAAAAATATGCTGTCTAAAGGAACCCTTCTAATTTTCAGTCATTTTTCAAGGACTATCTCCTCTCTATTGTTTCTCTTCTTGAAAATAAGGGAAGATTTAAGTGTCTATAGACTAACTAGCAAGTAAACGTGCAGCATGGAGTCAACTACTCACTGGCATAAAGACAGGAAATAAGCGCTGAAAAAAGTCCTGTTAAAAGGAAACAAACCGAGGCTGGTCCAAGATAACTCTTTTACCTATTTCTTTTTAATATAAAATAAAATAATTTCCTTGTGACATATGAGAAAGAACACACAACACCCAGGATTTCCATATGCCTTCAGCTGAGGAGTCCAGACACGAGCAAAGCCTTTCCAAGTGTAAACGCCTGCATTGTATCCTGAGCTTACTTCTCATTCCTTCAGGAAAAGATGTCTCCTAGACGAGGAACTATCAAACAAGGTAACAGATGGCAAGGGCATTGAATCAAGTCTAATTTGGGCTGAATTCAAGTTTGATTATCTGGAGACAGGAAAGCAATATACTTATATTAGCATCAAATGCCTCACATTGATAAAAATGTTAGGGAAGCATGATCCAGGAGAAAGCTTCCTGGGACTGCAAAGATCCCCTCAGGCTAACGAGCTGCGGAACTGGCAAAGTCAGGGTGCCTTCAGCCTCAAGACACTCAGCCAGCGCGATGGGATGAGAACACCTAGCCCTCCTTTCTGTAAGACACTGAGAGGACGAGAGAGACTATTAACACGTGGCCCCCCCCCCCCCTGTGGTAGGTCGAATAACAGCTCCTGCACCCCCAGATGTCCATCCATAGCCTGACCAGACCATTTATACTGTCCCTTAGGGCCATCAGGAGGGATGCAGCACTGCCAAAGCTTGGGCTCCCGCCCAAAGAGACCTCTCTCAGACGTCTGACCGCCAGGACTGCAAGATCATAAACTTGTGTTGTTTTTAAAACCAAGAAGCTTGTGGGAATTTGTAAGAGCAGCAATGGGAAACTAACAACTGGGTTCAAGCTCAGCTTCGACACTTATGGGGGCCACTGTCCTGGAACCACTTATTTATGTCTCAGAACTTCAGTGTCCACATCCGTCACATGGGGATTAACAGCAGCAACCACAAACCAGGACAACTGAGAGCCACTGAGTGGTCTAAAAGGGTAACCACCCCTGCACTGGCACTTACTGCTTATGTTATACTAGTGCAAGAGAGTGCGATGAATTTTTAAAAACCTACATAAAAAACAAAGCTAAAAAAAAAAAAAAGAAAGAAAGAAATACAGTGCTTTGGCAAGCTTCGTTTTAAATCCTTGCCAGATAAATTGATAGACATTATATACTATAGTTTTTTTTTTCTTTGACAGGCAGAGTGGATAGTGAGAGAGAGAGACAGAGAGAAAGGTCTTCCTTTGCCATTGGTTCACCCTCCAATGGCTGCTGTGGCCGGCGCACCGCGCTGATCCGAAGCCAGGAGCCAGGTGCTTCTCCTGGTCTCCCATGCGGGTGCAGGGCCCAAGCACTTGGGCCATCCTCCACTGCCTTCCTGGGCCATAGCAGAGAGCTGGACTGGAAGAGGGGCAACCGGGACAGAATCCGGTGTCCCAACCGGGACTAGAACCCGGTGTGCCGGCGCCACAAGGTGGAGGATTAACCTGTTAAGCCACGGCGCTAGCCTATTATTTACTATAGTTTTGATGATTTTCTATTTTAAAATTTACTTTGTGGGTGAAGTTGAACATCTTTTGATCACTGTTCACAGCCCTTGTCTATTCTCCAGCTGGATGATGGTCTTCCTACTATTTGTTTGTTGAACTCTTTATTTAGTGCAGTCACTAAGCCTTTGGTTATAATGTAAGTTTAAAACGCTATTTAAAACAATATAACATATTAAGTTAAAACACATACATTCAAGTTATAGTTTCCATGTACACAAGAAATGTGAATTAAGGTTTCTGTCATTAAAGTTGTTAGAGAGATGAGGGAGAAGTCATCAGTTTGTTCACAGACCGCAAGGCTGCAGCCTTTCAGACCTCGGAGTTCCCAAAGGGAGGAAGTAATATTTATGGAGTTTGTGTCAAACCCAGGCCACATCTGGCATAAAGTCAAGGTTCCGCATTGACTTTGTCCTCAGGTTATTTCTTTATCCTTCAGGAAAAAATGCCTTTTAAGCCAGAGAACTTTTGATGAACAAAGATAATAAAATTTCAAATATAAACACAGATAGATCTCTGCAGTCCTACCTCTTTTATTAATCAAGAACATTCACAAGGAAGTTCAATGATATAGCTGGTTACCTGTAATCAGCCGGTTCATGTCAGAGATGGATAACCATCCGGGTTTTCTACCTTCACGTCTGAGCTACTTGGTTTCAGCCTTGACCAGTGAACTATAGCCAATGGGCCAAATCTGGTCTGCCTCTTGCTTTTATAAATAAAGTTTTATTGGCAACACAGGCACACATATCGTCTTCAGCTGTTTTCATGCTACAATGGCAGAGCTAAGTAGATGCGACAGACTGCATGGCCTGCAAAGCCTAAGTATTTATGACCAGCACTTAGCAGGACACACGCTGACCCTGGTGTTACGGTATATTGTTTCTCAAGGCAGAGAAGGCTTAATGCATCTTGTAAAATGCTTCAAAACTATATATATATATATATATATATATATAGAGAGAGAGAGAGAGAGAGAGAGAGAGAGAGGCAGAGTTAGACAGTAAGAGAGAGAGAGACAGAGAAAAAGGTCTTCCTTTTTCCATTGGTTCACCCCTCCAAGTGGCCGCCGTGGCCAGCGTGTTGCAGCCAGCACATTGTGCCGATCCAAAGGCAGGATCCAGGTACTTCCTCCTGGTCTCCCATGCGGGTGCAGGGCCCAAGGACCTGGGCCATCCTCCACTGCACTCCCTGGCCACAGCAGAGAGCTGGACTGGAAGAGGAGCAACCGGGACAGGACCAGTGTCCCAACCGGGACTAGAACCTGGGGTGCTGGTGCCACAGGTGGAGGATTAGCCTAGTGAGCCGTGGCGCCAGCCTCAAAACAATATATTTTTAAAATCAGCCTTCATCAAAATTTTGAGACTATCACACAAATAAAGGAATACTGTAGCCTAATGTATCATTTAATTTTAAGTATGCGTGAAATTCTGTGCAGTGCAGGGTCTATGGCTCCACTAAGATGCCAAAGAGGTGAGTTCAAATCTGGCTAAACAGGCCGGCGCCGCGGCTCACTAGGCTAATCCTCCGCCTTGCGGCGCCGGCACACCGGGTTCTAGTCCCGGTCGGGGCACCGATCCTGTCCCGGTTGCCCCTCTTCCAGGCCAGCTCTCTGCTGTGGCCAGGGAGTGCAGTGGAGGATGGCCCAAGTGCTTGGGTCCTGCACCCCATAGGAGACCAGGAGAAGCACCTGGCTCCTGCCATCGGAACAGCGCGGTGTGCCGGCTGCAGCGCGCTACCGCGGCGGCCATTGGAGGGTGAACCAACGGCAAAAGGAAGACCTTTCTCTCTGTCTCTCTCTCACTGTCCACTCTGCCTGCCAAAAAAAAAAAAAAAAAAAAAGAGAAAAAAATCTGGCTAAACATGGTTGGGGTGCCCACATTGCACACTGGAGCGCCTGCGTACAGGTCCTCTGCCTGCTCCAGATCCAGCTCCCTGCTCATGTGTACCCTAGGAGGCAGCAGGTGAGGGCTCAGGGAGCTGGGCTCCTGACACCCATGTGGGAGACCCGGACTGAGCCCTGGCTTTGGCTTCGGCTGGCCTGCGCCACTGCAGACACTTGGCAAGTGAATCAGCAGCTCTCTGTGTCTCAGTCTCTCAAATAAATAAATAAAAGTTGAAAAAAAAATTCCAGCTAAATAATGTTGACTTAAGACCAGCAAAATTACTCATCTCAGCATACAAATGCCAAACCAAATAATGAATGACTATTGCCATAATCATTATTCAATAAAGTACCGTAAACATGTTTGATCATAATTTGTATTGAAAACGGATCATTATTAAATATAACGTGAAACACTCTGTCTCATTCTCTAGTGCTGCCATAGAGCATGTACTCGTTAGTATTTTCCCAGTTCCTTCTCTCGGAAGGATCACACATCTCCTACAAGACTCACACCTATGCTTTCTCATGATCAGGTATGAGCAACAGCTAATACTTACTGGTGTGAACACGCTCCAGGAACTAAAATATATAACCACTGAGTTTTCAAAATAAACACATGAAGAAAGATCTCTCATTTCTGCTTCCACAGATGAAGAGTGTGACTCGGGGAAAAGTGAACTTTCTCTCCAGGATGACGCCATGAAAGCCGTTCGCTGGCCGAGCCGGGACTCGGGCCCAGGCGTGGCAGTCTCCAGGTTCTCCTTTCAATGCCTTCCTGACTTCACAGAGTCTTCAGATCCACTGACCTGCTTGGAACAGTGGGCACAGAACTGGGCCCTCAGTGACTGACTACATAGTCAAGTCCTTTGGTAGTTTCAAAGCTCCTTGATTGAAAACAAAAAAATTGCACTGGCTTACAGGTAATTTCCATGGCGAAATGGAATAGACTTACGTCTGGGCAAAAAGATCAATCAGGCCCCCACATTTAAAAGATAAACGTCAATTTTGCTACAGATGTAATTCTGAAATCTAAAGCATTTGGATCTTCACTGAATGCAATGATACAGGGTACAAAAATATCAGAGAGATTTATGAGAGAGCTTGATAAAAATCAATTCATGCCATTTTTTGTTAAGTTTGCCTGCTCCTATTCAACAGAGGTCAACAAGCGACACTGCAGCTCTGTCACGAAGCTCCACACTCGCATGCAGAACATCTGCAGCCAGCAAGCCGGGCAGGGTCGCCTCAGAAGTCCTACGCAAAGGTCATCAATGGATTTAAATTTAACGTTATACGCTTGGCTTTTTAGAAATAGTGATAGCAGAAATATTTAACCAGAGAACATTTCTAGTCCTTTTGCAAAACCCCAGCCTGAGGTATTTGAGCTACTATACCCAACATCCCTCCCTTAACGATCCAAGTAATACCTTCTAGAGTTCAGCACGAATCAATTTTTTCATTTGTCAATGATAAGAAACTTTTAAAAGAAACACAGAAGCTTGGAATCTGCAGGATAAAAAGAAATATTTTTGGATAAAGAAAATTCAGACAGATCCCAATTCCCTACACTGAATGTATTTCTAAAGCACTATATTTGTAGTCAGAAAAGACTGAAGTCCAATTAACTGGAATCCTTCATTAACTGGAATGATACTCTATTCAATTCTTTAGAGAAAGGGAAGTATTTTTTATTTATTTATTTATTTTTAACAGGCAGAGTGGATAGTGAGAGAGAGACAGTGAGAAAAGGTCTTCCTTTTTGCCGTTGGTTCACCCTCTAATGGCCGCTGCGGCCGGCGCATTGCGCTGATCCGAAGCCAGGAGCCAGGTGCTTCTCCTGGTCTCCCATGCGGGTGCAGGGCCCAAGGACTTGGGCCATCCTCCACTGCCTTCCCAGGCCATAGCAGAGAGCTGGCCTGGAAGAGGGGCAACCGGGATAGAATCCAGCGCCCCACCGGGACTAGAACCTGGTGTGCAGGCGCCGCAAGGCGGAAGATTAGCCTGTTGAGCCACGGCGCCGGCCGAGAAAGGGAAGTATTAAGACAAGCAAATATCAGGTTTTGGAAAGCAAGGCAAAAATAGAAATGACCCTCAGAATGGGTGTCTGGCTTAGATTTTTTTTTTTAAAGATTTATTTATTTGAAAGAGTTACACAGAGAGAGGAGAGACAGAGAGAGAGAGAGAGAGAGAGAGAGAGAGGTCTTTCATCCGCTGATTCACTCCCCAAATGGCCACAACGGCTGGAGTTGTGCTGATCCGAAGCCAGGAGCCTCTTCTGGATCTCCCACATGGGTGCAGGGCCCAAGGACTTGGGCCATAATCCACTGCCCTCCTGGGCCACAGCAGAGAGCTGGATCACAAGTGGAGCAGCCGGGTCTCAAGCTGCTGTCCACATGGGATGGCGACACTGCAGGCTGTGGCTTAACCTGCTATGCCACAGCACCGGCCCCAGGCTTAGAGCTTAAGATGCTGGTTGAGACACCAGCATTGCACAGCAGAGTGCCTGGATTCCAGTCCGGGCTCCTGCCGACGCACACCCTGGGAGGCAGCAGATGGCGGCTCAAACACCTGGGTCTCTGCCACTCACATGGCAGATCCAGATGGAGATCGAGGCTCATGGTTTTGCTGTTGTGGGAAACAGGGAGTGAACCAGTGGACAGGAATTTTCTGTTTTTTCTCCAGGAAAGGGAAGGGTAGAGGATTGGAGGGGAGAAAGGAAGATTAAAAGAGATAGAGAAAGGGAGGGAGGGAGAGAGAGAAGCAGAGGGAGAGGCAGAGGAAGGAAGGAAGGGAGGGCAGGCAGATGGACAGACAGACCCTACCCTCAAAGATGTTAACCTTGTAGAGGACTGTAACAATGAGAAAACACATAAAATAAGTAGCACCCTAAGATTTACAGGCAGAGATACCTGAGAGTTCTGAGAAGTGAAACACTGCTTCCAGAATGAAAGTATGTCTTTATAAACAGGTGGCATAAACCTGGGCCAAAGGATGGGCGGGATTGATTACATTCTTCCCTGTTTACTAGACATTGATTTGCACACCATAAAACTCACCTAGTTTAGTGCATAGTTCTGTCGTTGTTGTGTGCACACAACTGTGTAACCAACACAACAGTGAAGATCAGAACAAGTCCCTCCTTCACAGGAGTGCCCTCGTGCCTCCTGGCACCGATCTGCTGCCCGGCGTTGTTGAAGGCACTGTACCCATCCTGCTAGCCCAGGAAGAGATCAGAATGCAAACTCTGAAGTGTGGTTCACATTGAGCATGCATCAACTTTGCACCACTGCGAAATCTAAAAGAGAAGCCAGGCATCCCACGCTGGCAGTCTGCCTGTCTGCCGGGACTGGGCTCCGTGTTGTCCTTCCCATCCCCAGGGCCTGCAGATGCCCCTTCTTCCATTCTCAGCGCTGCTAACTTGTATCTTCTCCCTGTTAATGCTTTCCTTGTACAACAAACGTTTGGTTTCACTGCTTCTCTTGTACTCCCCAGCCCCACATCCAATTAAAACTGATTTGTGCTACTATTTCCTTATTTCTGTTTGCTTTGGGTTTAACTTACTTTTCCTATTTCAGCCTCTTAAAGTGGAAGTCTGTTGTTGGTGGTGGGGGTGATAAACATTCCCATAAAAGGCGAGAGGATGAACGTGGGCTCCGCGGCGTGCACGGTCTCTTGTCCTCACCTCGGCCATCGTGGTGTGAAAGCACCTGGAGACAGTGTGCAGACAACACGGCTGCACACGCTCCACACCTCGCCTCCCCTGCCACCAGTCATGAAAACAAGGAGGCAGGCGGCATTTGGCTCACAACACATAGTTTGCTGACCTCTGGTTTATTGATTTGAAATAACAGCTTATTGGTTAAAAATATTTTATGCTTTTTGTGTCAGAATTAGAAATCTTTAACAAGTCCAAAGTCACTGAAATGTTTTTCTACATCTTTTTCTCAGAAGTTCCACAGGATGTTAATTTCCTTCCTCCTTCCCACCCTCCCTCCCTCCCTTCCTCCCTTCCTTCCTTCCTTCCTTCTTTTTAAAGCCAGGAGCCAGGAACTTCTCCCAGGTTTCCCATGCGGGTGCAGGGGCCCAAGAACTTGGGCCATCCTCCACTGCCCTCCCAGGCCACAGCAGAGAGCTGGATTGGAAGAGGAGCAGCCGGGACTCGAACCTGCGCCCATATGGGATGCTGGCACTGAGGTGGCGGCTTTATCCGCTGCCCCAGATGTTAATTTTCTATTTCTCTCTCTCTCTCTCTCTCTCTCTCTTTTTTTTTTTTGCACTTAGCTGTCTAATTGTTTCAGCATGATTTATTGAAAAGATTATCCTTTGCCATTAAATTGCTTCGGCACATTTATTAAAAAAAAAAAAGCCCAATTGATTATATAGGAATGGGTCTATTTCTGGACCCTCTATTCTTTTCCATTCATCTGTTTGTCTCTCTTAATGCTGAATGACTCTCTTGATTACTGCACACTTTGATTACTACAGTGTTGAAATCAGGTAATGTAAGTCCTCCAATTTCATTCTATTTAACAGGTTTGTTTATTTATGCAGAGTTAGAGAGAGAGAGACAGAGAGAGACAGAGAGAGACAGAGTAAGCACGCTCTTCCATCTACTGGTTCACTCCCTAAATGGCCACAATGGCCAGATCTCTGGGCCAATCTGAATCCAGGGACTTCTTCTGGGTCTCCCATATAGTTGCAGGGGCCCAAGTACATGGGCTATCCTCCTCTGCTTTCCCAGGCCATTAGCTGGATTCAAAGTGGATCAGCCGGAACTCGAACCAGGGCCATTCTTTTTCAATGTTGTCCTTTTGCCTTTTAATACAGGAGTATTTTTTTTAAAAAAAGCTTATGGAAGGGCCAGCTCCGTGGCTCACTAGGCTAATCCTCTGCCTGTGGTGCCGGCACCCTGGGTTCTAGTCCTGGTTGGGGTGCTGGATTCTGTCCCAGTTGCTCCTCTTCCAGGCCAGCTCTCTGCTGTGGCCCGGGAGTGCAGTGGAGGATGGCCCAAGTGCTAGGGCCCTGCACCCGCATGGGAGACCGGGAGGTAGCACCTGGTTTCTGGCTTCAGATTGGTGCAGCACACCAGCTGCACCGCGCTGGCCATAGCAGCCACTTGGGGGGGTGAACCAACAGAAAAAGGAAGACCTTTCTCTCTCTCTCTCTCACTGTCTAACTCTGCCTGTCAAAAAAAAAAAAAAAAAAAAAAGCTTATGGAAATAGTGAACTAAAAGATTTATTTTCGGGGCCAGCGTTGTGGCACAGTGGGTAAAGCTGCTGCTGCGGTCCCTTTTAGGCACTGGCTTGAGTCCCAGCTGCTCCACTTCTGATCCAGCTCCCTGCTAATGCACCTGGGAAAGCAGCGCAAGATGGCTAAAGTACTTGGGCCCCTGCACGCATGTGGGAGACCTGGAAGAAGTTCCTGGTTCCTGACTCCTGGCTCTTGACTTCAGATCGGCCCAGCTCTGGCCATTGCTGATATCTGGGAGTGAACCAGCAGATGGAAGACCTCTCTTTCTCTCTCTCTCCCTCTTTCTCAGTAACTCTCAGATAAATAAACCTTAAAAAATTTATTTTGGTGTAAAACTTTTTGAAACCCATGTGTAGTTTTTCATCACATGTATTTTTCATGAACTTTTTAATTTTTTTTTTTTTTTTGGACAGGCAGAGTGGACAGTGAGAGAGAGAGACAGAGAGAAAGGTCTTCCTCTGCCATTGGTTCACCCTCCAACGGCCGCCACGGCCAGCGTGCTGCGGCCAGCGCACCGTGCTGATCCAAAGGCAGGAGCTAGGTGCTTCTCCTGGTCTCCCATGGGGTGCAGGGCCCAAGCACTTGGGCCATCCTCCACTGCACTCCCGGGCCACAGCAGAGAGCTGGCCTGGAAGAGGAGCAACCGGGACAGAATCTGGCACCCTGACCAGGACTAGAACCCGGTGTGCCGGCACCACTAGGCAGAGGATTAGCCTAGTGAGCCACGGCGCCGGCCTCATGAACTTTTTAAACATTCCTTCATATAAACCTTAGAAACAGCTTATCGATTACATCATTGATTTGAGACCTTTCTGTTTGTGTAATATAGGCATCCAAAGCTATGTATTTCTCTCCAAGTACAATTTTGCTGTTATCTCGCAAGTTTTGATACATTGTATGTTCAGTATCAGTTTAAAATTTTTTCAAATTTCTCTTACAATTTCTTCTGATCCAACCATATTTTCAAAATTTCTTTTCTGATTATCTTATAATTAATTTCTAATTTAATTGCACTATGTTCAGAGAACAAACTCTAAATGGCTCCAATCCTTTTACATCTAAGATTTGTTTTGGGGCCCAGACTACAGCTTACTGTGATAAATGCACCACTGCACTTGAATGTGTATTCCACCACTGTTTGGAGTAAAGTTCTATGAACAGCAAGGAGAGCTAAGTAGTTGAAAGTGTTGCTCAGATAACCCATGTGTCTGTTGACTTTGTCTTCTCTAGTTCCACCAGTTCATGAAATGATGGTATTAAAACCAACTGCGGGGGCCTGTGCTGTGGCATAGCGGGTAAAGCCGCCGCCTGCAGTGCCGCCATCCCATATGGGCGCCAGTTGGAGTCCCACTGCTCCACTTCGATCCAACTCTCTGCTATGGCCTGGGAAAGCAGTAGAAGATGGCCCAAGTCCTTGGGCCACTGTACCCGCATGGGAAGACCCAGAGTAAGCTCCCAGCTCCTGGCTTCAGATTGGCACAGCTCCAGCCGTTGTGGCCAGTTGGGAGTGAGCCAGTGGATGGAAGACCTCTCTCTGTCTCTGCCTCTCTGCCTCTCCTTGTTTCTCTGTGTAACTCTGACTTTCAAATAAATAAACAAATCTTTAAAAAATTTAAAAAAAATAAAATCAACTACGACTGGGAAATTGCTTATTTTGTCCTTTAATTCTGTCAATTTTTGTTTCATGTACTTTAGAGCACTATTATTAGGCACAAATACATTTATATTTGCTATATGTCCCTGTTGAATTCCATTTCATTTTCGTGTTGGATTTTTATCTATCATATTTTGCATTATTTTATAGTAGCTGTCTTCAGGGATTACAATAATAACCTGAAGTTTTCACAGTCTATTTATATTAATAATAAATCATTTCACATAAAACATAGATTTGCAACCTTGTTTTCTACTTTTATTTTTAAGATTTACTTATCTGACAGGCACAGTGACAGAGACAGAGAGAGAACAATCTTCTTGCTGGTTCATTCCCAAAACACCCATAACAGCCAGGGGTAGGCCAGGTTCAAGCTAGAAGCAAGGAACTCCATTCAGGTCACCATGGGAGTGGCAGGAACCCAAGGACTTGGGTCATCATCCAGTGCCTTCTAGGTACATTATCAGGGAGCTCGATCAGAAGAGAGGAGTAGCTGGGACTTGAACAAGGACTCCAATATGGGACACAGGCGTCCTAAGTGGTGGATTAACCGGCTGCCCCACAATGCTCATCTTAGAAGGTCTGCAATCTTATAGACCTACACACCTTCCCTCACCCACCCAACCCCTCACACATGATGAGCCTCACAAGACAGTGCTGTAATTTTGGTTCTAAATGGTTATAGTCTATAAAGAAACCAGAAGTAAAAAGATAAAACTTATTGCCCACTTTGCTTACTAAAGATCTCAGTTTCTGCTGAGAATTATTCATGTTTAGCCTAGAAAGTTTCCTTTATTATTAAAATTAAAAAAAAAATTATCTTATTTGAAAGGCAGAAAGAGTTAGAGACAGGGAAAGGCAGAAATAGAACCAGATCTAGAGAGGTTTTCCCAACCTGGTTTGCTTCCCCAATGCCTGCAACAGCTGGGGCTGCGCCTGGCCAAGGCCAGGAGCCAGGAACTCAAGCTGGGTCTCCCACATGGGTGGCAGGAATCCAAATACTTGAGCCATCAGCTGCTGCCTTCCAGCGCATGCATTCGTAGGAAGCTGGAATTGGAAACGGAGCAGGTTCAGGAACCCAGGCAGTCCCACGCGGGATGTGGGTGTCCCAGTGGCTTCCTGACAGCAGCACTAAAAACCTGCTCCAGCCCCACTGCCCTTGGCTGCTTCGAGTGCGGCAGGCCTGCTGGCAGAACGTTCTCTTGGTTCCTTTTTACCTGAAAATGTCTTTACTCTGCTGTCCTTCTCGAGCAGTAACTTTTACTTGGTATAGGATCCGAGACTGACAGTTGATTTTCGTTCTGTTCTACTCTCTCCTCTCCTCAGTGGTTTCTGGTGAGAGCCAGTGATGAGTCAGCTTGCTGCTCCTTTATACACAACATGTCATTTTTCTTTTTTGTTGTTTTCAAGATTGCTCCATTTTTGGTTTTCATCACCTACCTGTGACATGGCTTGGCCAGGGCTTCATTGTGTTTATTTGGGTTGGCTTTGTTTGGTATTTGTATTTGCAAATTTTTGTATCTTATCACATGTCTGAAATTTTCAACCATTAATTCTTTAATTTTTTTCTGCTCTGTTTTCTCTCCACTGTTTCTGGTATCCCAGTTAAATGTACAGTTGGTAATTAAATATCATCTAATAGGTTTTTCAGGGTTTGTTCATCCCCCCCATCTTTCTTTCCTTTGTTTCCAGCTAATGTAGTTAATATTGATCTATTTGAAATCACTCCCTCTTTCTCCTATCATGACACTCAGCTTTTAAATCTATTCAGTGAACTTTTCAATTCAGTATTTTTCTGTTCTAGAATGTCCATTTGGTTCTTTTGCATTATTCCTATCTAAGACTTCCCTTTTTGTTTTGCTGAGATTTCTCTACGTTAAAAACATGTTTTTGTGGGGATGGCACTTTGGCTTAGCAGGCAAAGCCACTGTCTGTAACACCAGCATCCCATATGGGAGCTAGTGCCTGTCCTGGCTGCTCTACTTCCAATCCAGCTCCCTCCTAACGGCCTGGGAAAAACAGCAGAAGATGGCCCAGATGTTTGGGCCCCCGCCACCCATGTAGGAGACCTGGATGAAGCTTCTGGCTCCTGCTTTAGTCTGGCCCAGCGCTGGCCATTTCAGTTATCTGGAGAGTGAATTAGTGGATGGAAGCTCTCTCTCTGTTTCTCCCTCTCTCTGACTTTCAAAATAAATAGCTAAATCTTTAAAAACAATGCATTGTTTTACTTAATTGATAATAACTATTTTTAAACCCTCATTAATTCCAACACCCAGTCCATCTTGGGGTTGAAGCCAACTGACTATCCTTCAAATGAAAATATATTACATTTTCTTGGTTCTTTGTAAGTCAGCTAATTTTGGATTGCATCCTGAGTTGTGGAGTTTCTTAATCCTGTTATTTTTCTCTAATGAGCAATATTTTCTCTGGTTCAAGAGTCAGAGAGGTGGACAGACAAAAACTTAATCTTCCATCTGGGTCTTCCCTTGCAGGCTCTGTCCTCTTCAGCATTCTTAGTTTCTCTTTTCTGCTTCAGATGACCAAAAAGGCTACAGGCTTTTCCATGTGTGGGCCACTGACACCCACGTCACACTTCACAGGCCGCACTTAGTCCCTGGCTCTGGATGAGTGTGGCGGGAGACGTGGAGGGCATGAGGCTCGTCAAGGAAACATAAGAAATCATATGACGCGGTGAGGTGAGAAGTGATGCTGTGACGCTGTGTTTGGATTAAGTCATGCAAATTGCCGGATGTCAGCTAAATCTAGGAGTAGGGACAACAAAATATCCACTGTGGGCAGAAGGACAATATAGTCACATCTCTGTGTACTGTGTAATTTGAACTGCAATGTGGAGACTGATATGGAGGCAGTTCCAGAAAAGCAGGTGGGAGGTAATGAGATCTAAAGGAGGCGAGAGGCAGAAGGAATAGAAAGCAAGAAATAAAAGTGAGATGATATGGCAAACGATTGATTGATGACCCTGAAATTCTCCAATAATCTGAACTGTCAGAAAAAGATTAAATTTTACCATGAGGCAGGGACTGTTCTCATTATTTAATAGGGAGGACTATTATTAAAGCAAACCAGTGTAAAAAAATTTTATCTATGTATGAGCCTGAAACCTTTGGTGAGTGACAAGGCAATTATTGATTACAGTTACAAGGGCTCCGGTGTCAACACCATACAACAGCTGACCTTTAATCAGGATATATCTAAAGAGGTGGGAAGTTAAAACAACCTATTTCTCAAACCTCCTACCAGTAGAGTGCAAGGCTGCCATTGCTGCAGGCCTAATTACAGGGCTGTCCATGCTGCAATCCCATTAGTGCTGCTGCACACCAAGTAGTCCGGACTGGGAAGGTGGAAAAGGACTAAAATGTCCTTTTCCGAGCTATTATAAAACAAAAATGACTTTCAAGGTATCATTGTAACGAAGTGTAAAGCTTCAGTGAAAACCATACACATCTCTCACATGCCATTTGGGAGCAGCAGTGGTCCCAGCTATCCCGCTTTTAATCCAGCTTCCTGCTAATGTACCTGGGAAGGCAGAAGGTGATGGCCAAGGTGCCTGGGCCCCTGCCACCTACGAGGGAGACTTGGATGGAGTTACAGGTTCCTGGCTTCAGCCTGGACCAGACTCGGCTGTGGTCGGCATTTGGAGAGTAAGCTAGCAGATCAAAGATCTTTCTCACTTTCAAAAACCTTGCAACTTTTACTCAGAAGTTTCAATGTATCAGAACAAAGTATTATTTTAAAGAAGTTGCAATCCTGTTGCTTAGTACATTACTTGAACGGGGAATATATCCCTTTTATTAACCTATGACTAAAGCTGATAGGCATACTGAGAAATTTATATGAGACAACTTAGCAAAAATCACTGCAGTGTTGCCAATATGCAATCATACAGATTGCATACAGATTAAAATTAAATCAACACAGAGAAAACAGCTGATCATCTATCGAATAGCTCTAAAGTAGAAACAACTGTCCACGCCTAACTGGTGGTTGGGTGTGAAGTATGCTACATGCTGTTGAGCAGAGCACAAAACCAGAGGAAGCTTCCTAGCGGTGAGAAGGCACCGTGCGTCAAGGCATCCAATGAAGCAACAAATAAAAGCAAGCAAAGCGCACATTAAAATTGTAAATGCCTGGGATGGGTAAAGCTGCTGCCTGCAATGCCTACATCCTAATGGTTGCAGGTTCGTGTCCCAGATGCTTCACTTCCAATCCACCTCCCTGCTAATGACCTGGGAAAAGAAGCAGAAGATGGCCCAAGTGTTTGGGATGCTGCCACCCATATAGGAGACCTGGACAAAGATCCTGGTTCCTGGCTTCAGCCTGGCCCACCACTGGCCGTTGTGGCCAACTGGGGTGTGAACCAACAATGGAAGACCTCTCTCTCTCTCTCTCTCCCTCCCTCCCCTACTCCCTCCCTCTCTCCCTTCCTCTCCCCCTCTCCCTCTCTCCCTATCCCTTTCAGCAATTTTGCCTTTCAAATAAATAAAATAAATCTTCAAAAACAAAGATGAAAAACTATACAGGATAATCAATTTTGCATAAAACAAGGCTTATAAATTTATTTTTAAAAAACTGAAAGACAAATAACAAAAAGTTAAATAGAAATGAAAATGTTCCAAGTTTCCATTAGCATATATTCCTTTTATCTTTACTGTTTTCATAATCAGAAAAAAACAGCATTGAGCTACTAAAAAGCAGTCACACAGTTCCTTTAGCCACCTGCAGTGTGCTCTGGACACCCTGGGCCTGATGGGCACACGTAAAACTCCTGCTTTGTCACTGCGGTTCTGAAGGAGCCTGGCAAAGCATGTCCTGATCGTGGATCACAGCCCATCACCCGGGAAGCATCGCATCAAATTGTTATGAGTATGGGGACCCAAACGACTGCCCTGATGCAGTCTGATGCTACAGGAAGATTATGCGTGTCCTAGGTAAGATTTGTTCTCCAGAGGTGAGAGGGTAGGGCATTAGCCACACTTTATATTAAATATCTTCATCATTTGTGAGCAGCCAGATGGTTGGTAATATGTGTGGATATTTTGAAACATAGGCTGACTGATTTCAATTAGCTTTGAAGTGAGACAAATGATAGTGAGGATCTGTATTGCTAAGCCCAGGGGTACCAAGGGAATATTTTCTTACAGATGAATACCCCATCAGCAAGAGATTCAGTTTATATAATACAGCTAATAGGTTACTCAGGAACACATGTGCTGTTGGAAAGAAACTGTGTTATGAAGCACCTAACTGGGCAAACATTTTATGCCCACCATAAGAAAACCAGCTAAGGGAATAAAAAAAAAATTATAGCTTATATACTTGTATTTCTGAATGCACTAAGAAGTTTGTGAAGGAGTTTGGCAGCAAATAAAAATACTTCCACGATAACCTGCAGTAGTTTTGGGCCAAATCAAAGGCTCTTCTAGAAAAGATCAGTAACTGAACAAATGGTGGCTTTCGCAGGCATAATGTGGAATGCCAGTTTTATGTCATGCTCCTCAAGGTGCCAGCTGTGTTGTTCCTGATGGCTGTCCTCTCTACTGTGCTATGCAGAAAAAGGGTATGGCAAGAATCTCACTATGTGGGCACATATCGGCCTCAAACATACAAGCAAACTAGGATAGAATGCAATTCATTCCCTTTTTCAAAATAAAACTGAGAATACAACATTTACCCTTTTCCCAGTCACAGGGGTTCTAATGAAATTCAGAGCAGTGATCTGACTGCCACTCTTCGAAAGGAATCGGATGGAGGACTTTTTAAAACTTGGAGGAGAACAGAAACATAAAAAAGTAAAATAAACACATCATTTTTCATTATTTTCTTTGAAGGAAAACAGTTCACAACTTTTTCTCCCTTGTTAGCTCCATCACTAATGAAATACCTGACACTGAGAAAATTACACAGTTTTTAATACTTATTTCACTTCTCTCAGTGACAAGAAGCTTACCTATTAACTGCTAAATGCCTCCTATGCTGTAGTTCTAAAGTACACTGTACCAGCTGTTTCATATACATTATTGCTAATCACTCACTATCCCAACAACGTTATACATTTTGCATCCTAAAGAAATCTTTATTTTGATTTTACATACTAAGACATTGAAGGTCAAAGAAATCAACCAACTTGACCAAGGTCACACAGTCCAGGTTCCACTCCAAAACCCACACTCCCTAAACGGGAGCATCTCTGCTAATGAATTGGTTTCAGTGATTCAGCTTTCTTCCACGAAAATGCAAAGAAAGGCTCCTGAGACAAAAAGTGTGGCGTTTCTACTATCAAGGGGCGCGTCTTCCAGAGGCAACCTCCCTCACCACAGAGAGGCACTGCGAAATAGCGGGAGGTGGCCAAACGCGGGGCGCAGAGTGAACCTTGCAGATAGAAAGTCCAACACGGAGAGACCTGTGCTACAGGCAGCAGGAACAACTGCTTAGACTGCTTCTTCAAATGTGACCCACTAACTAGTGCCACCGATAATACCCGTGGGCTGTGAGAGACACGGAGTCTCAGGCCCACGCCAGAGGGGCTGGACTAGAGGCTGTGTTTGCTGATTCACAGGAGCTTCAGAAGCAATGGCTTTAATTACAACGAAGCCAACAGTGACTAAAAGGTGGCCAACACTGGTCTAAAGAGATGGAAATAGCTGATAGTCAACAGTTAAGCCTTTAGGAAGAACACATATTTTTATATCTTTTCATCATTTGATTAATACTGTAAATTGTGAACAGCTTTTATGTCACTTGTCAAGGGCACTCTTGCCACAAACTTTGAAACTGTTACTCCACTCCTTCAATCTTACCAGGTAAGAAGTTGGTCTCATGTTACACTTTTCACTAACTCATTCTTAAAAAATTTTTTTAAACTATTTTTTACATTCTTCACTTTTTTGATTAACAAGTAATAATTGCACATAATTACGGGGTACAGTGTGGTATTTCGTGAGACTTACGCAGCTTTGCAATGATTTAATCACAATAGTTAGCATTTCCACCTCATCATGTCTTTGTGTCCCTCCTTCTAGTCCTCTCAAGACAGGTAATAGGTTATCATGTCACTAACGCATTCTTAGCTTCCATCCAAGCATAAGCAGAAAGCAGCAGCACCTGCCTTGGCAGACATTGCCTTAGCTTCATCAGGGCCAAGATAAGTTCCGTGGAGACGAAACGCATTTGCATTCAAGAGCTGTCTTCACCCACATGCACGGTGTTCCTTATGATTTAACTATCATGGCAAGCAATCTGGATATTACCCCACAAAACAAATGTCTTCCTGTGTCAGCAGTGGTCTCTAATACTGTGGCTAACAGGAAGGATTTATGGATCCTTTTGTCAAGACAAAAGATCTTGTAAAAATAACATACCTCTCTTCCATGGGGAGCCGCTGCTCAAACAATTACGCTAGTGGGAAGCGTGGTAATGCATTTGATCATAGAGAGAACACCCAACTAAGTCTGTTATGTAACTGACTGATGGTATCACTGCTGTCCAGCTCTGTAGACTAAAATGTAAAATCACTGCTAGGCCCCCCTCCTCACAGACAAGAGGCGCTCTGCCAGTCAACCACGACCTACTCCCAGAATCTCATCACAGGACAAGGAGCTAATTTTAAAGGGGAGCCATTACCCCCATTCCAGAGGCTCTTCTTGTTGCTGTCTGCTTTTGTTTGGTTTACATACCTTATATTTTATTTATTTGTTGTTTACATTTATTAGCTTAATAAACCAGAAAATAACAATGAAGACTGTGAGTCAAAATCCATTCCTATGGCTACGTTTTAAAGGAATTTTCTCAAACAGATTCAAATCATTTTCTTACTTTTTCACTCATAATTTTAAAAATCTGACTCAAAATCCTCAAAATGCTTTACAAATAGGTAGCTTTGCTTTTCTACGTTAACCTCAAGAATTGAACCAAAGGAAAACTAATTCACACAGGGAGACTAAGCTACTATCTGGCTTGTAATTTCAGACACGTTTTCTCTACTTTATAACCTTGTTAACACCCTTACATTCTACAACAAAGAGAACTAAGAAAGGATTGGTTCATGTGGCTAATATCACAACGCAGGGAAAGGATTGGCGACACGACTCTCACTGTTCAGATTATAACAACCCTGCCCTGACTGTCTGTCCAGGAGCACACTGTTCTTCTGTCCGCTGGCGCCCACCTCTGCGCTTTCTTTTCTCCTTCAACATGACCACTGACCTTGATTTGCCTCTGATTTATCAGACTGTTAGAGTCTGTCTAATTTGAGTAAGCTCTAAAAAAATGCTGTTTTAGAAAGGTCAATTAGTTCACAACAAAGGCATTCAGTTCAGTAAGCATCTCCTGGAGATACTTCCTGTAGGATAAGCCAATATTTCCTGCTGTGCTCCAGCATACAAAGGGGCAAAGGAAGCAGTAAGCGAGTGCACACATTACCAGTTGGAGGCCCCAGGGTGTATAATTTCTGACAGCACTTCCAGGAGATTTCCACCACACTGCTATACCAGCATTTTCTAAGATTCTGCTGCACTGTGTCATTTGTAGAGAGAGAGGGGTTTCAAAACACATGCAATCTATCAGGAAGCCTGGATTTCCCCTGCACTGTGATTCTTGGTCTTGCCCATCTCCTTCCACTTCCACAGTTGCACGGTTCATGGGCAGATTGCTCTGGCACGCTCCCAGCGGGTGACTTTGTCTCTTGGCTCTCCCACTCCATGCATAGGCAGTCACTAAAACAGTGCTTCTCAATTAATATAATCCTGTAACCTGCCGGTTCAAAAATTTACACTATTTCTCAGTCTATCAAATCCAGACTTTTAGCTTGAGTTGCAAAATCCTACACTCTTCAAGTCAGCAATTACCTCTCCGCAGATGAGAAAACAAGCATTCTGAAGCCACTTGCCTGGGGTCACAGTGTGAGAGCACCGGGATCTCTGCCCAGGCAGTCTGTTCCAGAGTGTGTGCTCTCCTGCATCACCCCACGTCACCCCTGTCAGAGCCTGCTGTGTGGCTGTGACCTTGTTGCTGCACTGTACGTGTCTGCAGACTGTTTCCCCAACTGCACCATTCTCTGAGCCAATCTGTTCCCTCTCTTTGTTCACACAGAATCCATAGATTGTAAACACTCAGTGTTCCATTGACTGGTGTGGTCCTAGGACGGTTCATCAGGTAAACCATAATGCCAAGATTCCAACTGCTTGGAGTAAAATATCTCTGAAGATATAAGTGTTTATGGTTGTTTTCATCTATTTATATCCTCATCTTCTGTAGTTTCTACTTAAAAATAGTTTGTGGTATTAAGATTTCCTTTAAGACGTCCTGGTCTACAGATAACAACGCGCAATCTGAGCAGAGGCTATAAACATACGCACGCATGCACTCAGGCTGAGCACTCATTATTATCCAAAATGTCTTGGCACCAGTATTTAAAAAAGTTTTAGATTTTGGAAAATTTGTATATAATGAGATATCCTGGGGATAGGAGCCAAGTCGAAACATGAAATTGATTTGTTTCATTTGTACCTTCATACTCATAGCCTGAAAGTAATTTTATGTAATATTCTAAGTAATTCTGTGCATGAAACAAGGTTTCCTGTTGTGAAATTTTCCACTGTGGCATCATGTTGGCACTCAAAAAAGCTTCAGACTTTGGAGCACTTTGAATTCTGGATCAGAGATGTTCAACCTGTACATGTGTGTGGGTATAATGTATGCAGACAATTCTAGAACTAAATGAAGTACAAAGGCCATATCAAGCATGATGTTATGTAATCTCCAGCATTTACAACATTTAAATGTAAAATGACATTTAATGCATTCACTGCTTTCACCTATGATGAAAACAATAAAGTAAACAAGGGGGGGCTCTTCACTGAGAAGAGGTTGTGAACGTGCTAAGCAAAGTTCATGTAAATTAAATATTTATGCCAGCATCCTACTGTAAGTATTTAATCATTCCTTTACTAAGAAAAAAATGAGAAATCAATACTTTCGTTTTAAGTGCGTCAAGTTCACAGCACCTGAAAATAAAAGGATATGTGCACTATGTCACAGAGACAGGACCATTACCAGAAGAGGAACAATAGCTCTCTTCTTCTCTTTTCTCTTGTGGTTTTTTGCATTACATTGCCGGTTAAATATTCTGAATCTGTTTCAAGTAAAAAACAAAACAAAAAACAGACTTTCCTCTGAGATGTTTTGAAAGAAAACTGAAACGTTATCATTTAGAAATCCAGAGATAGACCACATAAAATACGATGGAGGTGCCATTACAATTAGGCATTCATATATTGTTTCATTGACAAGAACCTATTGTTCCATGGACTGCAGCTAGCAAGTTTATGCCTCAAGTTTGTGATACACCAATATACCTATTCTTAAAATAAGATAATGAATAACTCTAAAACTGGCTGCAGGTATAATTAGCTACTCCACAGGATGCTAGAGGAAACTGAAAACCAAGATGTGCCTACTTTCTCTGACACTAGTTTCTGAGTAGTCCAAATGTAAACTTGGAGGCAAGTTCAGGCCCCCAGGTAAATCTGTCTGATGAAAAGAGAGCATGGGAAGTTCTGCATAAATATTCTTAGAGATGTGGAAAAGAGATACTGTGCGAAACGCCTCACTTCATGAGTCAAGATGAAGACTGTGGATAAATCCACGTGACCAGAATAACAATAGCTCCACTTACTGTGCACCAAGCGCTTTTCACCTATTATCCCCTTTAATCCTCCCACTACCTCATAAAATTTTACCATTCCTACTGTATACACAAGAAATTGAAGGCCAGAGAAATTCAGAACCTCGACTGATCAGAGACCTAGGACTGGATAATGTACGAAGACCATGGCCTGACTGGACTCTGGACTCAGACATGAGTGTGTCCAACTCCACAGTCCATGTTTCGAGTTCACTATGCACAGCAGTTATCAACCTTTAGTGCCTTTCACAACCATATGGAGTCTTTTTCGAAACTACAGATGCAAGGGTTTTAGACAGACAGGTCCTAAACCAGCAGGTCTGAGATGAGGCTCAAATATCTTTAAGACATAGTTTAGGTGCTTCTGACGTACATCAGAGGAAGAGAACTGGTACCTGTCTCCGGACTGAAGAAACTGTTTTGTAACACAGCCATGCACCACTGAACAGTGGGATACAGTCCGAGGAATCTGTCAGGAGAGTTCATCGTTCTGAGAACAGCACGGTACATACTTACACAAAGAAAGACAGCCACATCAGCAGGTAAGGTAACCTTATGGAACCGCTGCCACTGACCACTGACAGGCAACACTGGCTTTTCAGCAAATTGACCTTTCTAGTTACGTGTTCTGTAGGCATCCATTAAATCGCCCTGTGTTCTATCAGGATATCCCTAAGGATGTACAGGGGCTGGAGCTGTGGGGCTGAGGCAATCGCATTGGCTAGTGAAGGAACATCAAATAGGAGTTGACTGTTTTCTACCCATAATGTGAAAATATACAGACATAAGAAGCAGAAGTAACAGACATACTGTTCTAACACACTAGGATACCTGAAAAGTTCATGAACAAAGGAGTTAAAAGGTAAGATTATTTTAGTGCAAAAAATTCTGAAATCTGTGCATAGTTTTTCTTAAGATGAATTTTCTACAAACTGACTCCTTATATTCAGGATTTCAACTTTTGGAGGGCACCAAAACAACTTATGTTTTAATTTCATTTTCCACGAACTTTTTGAAGTACCCTGGTATTAAAACAGCATACATTGTGGATTAGACATAGAAGAATAAAGCCACTTTGGGGCTGGCATTGTAGCGCGGTTGGTTAAGCTGCCATCTATGCCATATATGCCATATATGGCATTCCATGTAAGAGCCAGTTTGAGTCCTTGTTGCTCCACTTCTGATCTAGTTCCCTGCTAATGAGCCTGGGAAAGCAGCAGAAGATGAGCCAAGTATTTGGGCCTCTGACACGCATGTAGGAAACCCAGATGAAGCTTCTGGTCTCTGGCTTCAGCCTGATCCAGCCCCAGCAATTGCAGTGAGTTGGGGCGTGAACCAGCAGATGGAAGCGCTCTCTCACTCTCTTTAACTCTGCCTTTCAAGCAAATAAATCAACCTTTTCTTTTAAAAAGCCATTTAAATAAATTGGAAACAACCATTTAAAAGAGCTCTGGGCTTAATCTTCAGAATCTTACCATCGTAAAAGTGAAATCTGAGCCCTTTGTGATAGAAACATCTCTAAAATGGCTTATACTATCTTTTTGCAAAGAATAAATTTTAAAACTCCCATAGTACAGGTTAATAGAAGTGGAGATACTGCAGGGTCAAGGAAGAGTAGGGGAAGAAACAGCAGAGGAAACTCTTCCGGAACTAGTGATTCACAGTGGACCTGCGTGGAGAGCGTGGGAGCCCAAGTTCGGGACACCAGCAGCAGACTCAACGCACCAGCGCTGGAACGCGAGGTGAGCCGAACCTCCATAGCCCGAGACACCAGCGGGCAAGCGGAAAGAGGAGGCTAGAGGGAACGAGGCTTGAAACTCCGTGGGGAAAAGTTCACCAGGCTAACTAGAAGAGAGAGAGGGAAAAAAAAAAGTGACCGAAACAGACACGAGTTTCTCTCTCTCCGCTCACCTCTCAAAGGCGAGCAAGACAGAGCAGGCGCCATTTTGGACATACGTCATAAGCAGGGCGACCTCAGGTCTGCACCAGCCCTGAGCCTAGCAGAAAAACCTGACTCTGGGGGAGGGGTGAAATAACAGGAGATTAGCATCTAACTTGGCAACCCAGTGGGAGACTGCAGGAGAATTGGAGCCCACACTGAGGGCAGCAGAGATTCCCTGTGTGGTCCTTGGGAAAGAGCTTCCAATCTCTGGCTCCTGTGGGTATATCATTTGCCTGCTAACTACCTCCAATTACATTCAGCTGTGCGGAATTACTTCCCTTTTGAATCAACAAAAGAAAGAGACATTTACCACACCTAACCTGGGAGTGTCATCTTGACACACCCGCAACCCTGAGCAACCAAACACAGCTCTCAGTCCACACCCATCTCAAGCCTCTAAGGCTCCACCAAAAGCAGACAGTCCACTTAATCTAGAGTCATAGTATAACAAGAAAAAAAAAAACACCACAGTGAAGAAACCAAATATCTCCAACATGCCATACAACAAACGCAAAAACCGAGGTAACAAGAACAAGGAAGACACTATGACGCCCCCAAATGAAAAAGACACCCCAACTCAAGATTATGAAGATGATGAGATAGAAGAAATGCAAGAAACGGATCTCAAAACATTGATAAGAACATTAAGAAGTTCTCAAAAACAAATTCTTGAACTACAGAAATCCTTTAAGGACAAGATAGAAAATCTCTCTCGTGAAAGTGAAATATTAAGGAGGAATCAAAATGAAATGAAACAACTAGTGGAACAAGAAATGGTGATTGTGACGAGAAATCATAATGAAATGAAGATTTCAATAGATCAAATGACAAACACATTAGAGAGCCTTAAAAACAGAATGGGCGAAGCAGAAGAGAGAATATCAGACTTAGAAGACAGAGAACAGGAAAGGAAACAGGCAAACCAAAGAAAAGAAGAAGAAATTAGAAATCTAAAAAATATTGTCGGGAATCTACAGGATACTATTAAAAAACCCAACATTCGGGTTCTAGGAGTTCCTGAAGGCATGGAGAGGGAGAAAGGATTAGAAGGCATTTTCAGTGAGATACTAGCAGAAAATTTCCCAGGTTTGGAGAAGGACAGAGGCATCTTAGTACAGGAAGCTTATAGAACCCCTAATAAACATGACCAAAAGAGATCCTCACCACGACACGTCATAATCAAACTTACCACAGTGAAACATAAAGAAAAGATTCTAAAAGGTGCAAGAGAGAATCGTCAGATTACTCTCAGAGGATCTCCAATTAGACTCACAGCAGACTTCTCATCAGAAACCCTACAAGCTAGAAGGGAATGGCGAGACATAGCCCAGGTACTAAGAGAGAAAAACTGCCAGCCCAGAATATTATATCCTGCAAAGCTCTCATTTGTGAATGAAGGTGAAATTAAGACTTTTCATAGCAAACAGAAACTGAAAGAATTTGTTGCCACTCATCCTGCCCTGCAAAAGATGCTTAAAGATGTGTTACATACAGAAACACAGAAACATGGTCACCAATATGAAAGAAGGTAAAGGAAGGAAACCTCACAGCAAAAGATCACAGGAAGCTCAATTTCTCTTTGACATAGAATTAAACTCTGATGCACTGTTAGAGCAATGTGTTAAAGTAATCTATTATGTTCTCTTGATGTCTGTTAAATTCTAATGGTTCAAAAACAGCTGAATTTTTATTAAGAGCTATGGGTTATTTAACTATGTGCTTATTTTCAAAGACTTGAATAATCACCTTGTAACAATGATCAAATTTGGTCTATGTTATGTCATGATTTTAAGGAATCTTAGTTCAACCAGATATTTTGGATTTTGATATTGGTCTATTATGCTATGTTATATGTGCGTACATATTGTATGTCCACATGGGGAAATTTTATTAAGAGTTTTATTTTAAATGGCTTTTAGATAAGATTGTCCATAAATTTAAGCTGCTAAAATCAATCAAAGATACATTTTAATTAGTGTGACCTGAATCTGTGTATCATATGTTTTAAACTTGTTGGTAGAAAGAAACTAAAAACATTTTATATGGTTGTGCTTAAGTTTACTGGTTAAACAAACTACACCATGTTAGATATTTAAGAGGTGTTTTCAAATACATGATTCTTAAAATTTATAGAAGGCATTGGACCTTCTGGTAAATGTTTTATTAAGTTCTTATCTAATGGTTGAAACGGTTTGCTAAGTATTCATGTAATATTGCTATTGTCAGCAAGTGATCTAGGACTTGCTCCCTCATTTCTCTATTCTAAGCCCAACTTGTTCTTTCATTTCTCTATTCTCTTCAAGGTAGGGAACTAATTCTATTATAAAGGAATCTGTAGGATGCACAATTTAATCTTTAGACCTTATAAGAGATGGCTAACATTTTTCTGTAATAGCATAGCCAAAATAAGAGCTTAAATAATAATCTCATAGCTAGATTCACATCGCCATCAGCGAAGTATACAGTAAGTAGAAAAAAAAAAACCTCCCTTTCAGACCAAAGGGAAAGAAAGTTTTAAAGTGAGAATATAATTTTCCTCATGGGCATTGTCTACCTTAGAAAAACTACTACTGAACATGCCTGTGACTATAGACTTGTAGTTCAGGCCACCGAAGATTAGAGATGGGACATGGGCACTCCCTTGACTTGCATCCTCTGGTCTGCTTTAACACAAACCAGGAGGAAAAGAAAGCTAGGCATCAGAAGCAATGGGTGGCAGGCCTATTAATGGCTGATCTGTACGGTGATCTGCCCTCAAGGAGACCCAACAGGCCAGTCCACTGCAGTGGCTTTCAATGTGGTAAGTCTGGGCTTCAGCAGAAGTCAGCTTGTGAAGAGCCCTGGCAGCTCTGCCAAGAGTTGGATCACTGGAAATGGACATGCCCTGGAGTCGAAGGATGCCCAGGTCAGAGCCACAGATCTTATTGGCTCCAAGCTGAAAAGCCCTTCACTCAGCCCAACTTCCAAAGGGACCACTGCAGCTGAGGGGATGGTCAAGTAGGGTCAGCAACATTGCAGGCAGAACTGTACATTTCTTGTTAGAGATGCCCCCTGCCTTTACCTGGCCAGCTCTCCTCCCAGGCCAGCCAAGCAATGAAAGTCAACAGGGTGCCTTCCCCTAGGAGGTTCACACCTCCCTTAGGATATACCCCATGTGAAGAGATAGATAGGTCTGGGCCTCTTAACTTACAAGGCCTAAAGCCCACCGGATTATTATCAAGCCCCTTCTATCAGGTTCTATTTGCCTCTCAATCAGAAAACTTAATTGTAGCTTAGACAGCACCTTTCTTAGCTCCTCTAATAATGACTCTGTCCTTTGTTCTAGACCCTGTCTAGTGCACTTGGGCCTCATTCCTTTGTAATCATAACCTCTACTCTACCACCAATGGCTCTACTCCCAACCTGTGTGTACTGATGGTCCTCTTCCCCACTTAATGCTGTATAATTGTTCAGACCTGGTAAATGCCACTCTTAGGATCATTGGTTACTATCCTCACCCTGTCTTTTATGACCTTGTCTAAATATGATCAGAGTCGGGGAACTTGGAAGGCTTCCATAGCCTTGGCAACTCATGAGGACAGCCTAGGGTGGTTACTGGTGCCATAAACTAGAGTGTCAATTTGTTGGGTCAACAACAGGAGCCACTGTGCGCTTGCTCCTGATGTGGGATCTCTGTCCTTAATGTACTGTACATTTTGATTTAATGCTATAACTAGTACTCAAACAGTAGGTTTCACTTTGTGTTTCTATGTGGGTGCAAACTGTTGAAATCTTTACTTAATGTATACTAAATTGATCTTCTGTATATAAAGAGAATTGAAAATGAATCTTAATGTGAATGGAAGGGGAGAGGGAGCGGGAGAGGGGAGGGTTGCGGGTGGGAGGGAAATTATGGGAAGGGGAAGCCATTGTAATCCATAAGCTGTATACTGGAAATTTATATTCATTAAATAAAAGTTAAAAAAAAAAACTGAAAAAAAAAAAAGAACTGTACTTCATGTACGACACAGCAATATACACATGCATGTTATGCATACATATGTAAATAAACCAAATGTTTCATAAGACAAAAAAAAAAAAACTCCCATAGTTCAGTACTCTTTGGAATATATTTTTCTCTTAAGAAAAAAATATTCTGTATATATCATTATTTTACCCATTCCATAAATATTTATTGAGTACTTGCAACTTAGAAAGCATTTTACTACTTCTAATCTTTCACCAGTTATATTATTATTATTATTATTATTTTGACAGGCAGAGTTAGACAGTGAGAGAGAGACAGAGAGAACGGTCTTCCTTCCATTGGTTCTATGGCCGGCGTGCTGCGCCGATCCGAAGCCAGGAGCCAGGTGCTTCCTCCTGGTCTTCCATGTGGGTGCAGGGCCCAAGCACTTGGGTCACCCTCCACTGCCTTCCCGGGCCACAGCAGAGAGCTGGCCTGGAAGAGGAGCAACCGGGACAGAATCCGGGGCCCCAACCAGGGGACTAGAACCCGGGTGCCGGCGCCACAAGCGGAGGATTAGCCCAGTGAGTTGCAGTGCTGGCCTACCAGTTATTTATTTATTTATTTGTTTTTGACAGGCAGAGTGGACAGTGAGAGAGACAGAGAGAAAGCTCTTCCTTTGCCGTTGGTTCACCCTCCAATGGCCGCTGCAGCCAGCGCGTTGCAGCTGGCATACCTCGCTGATCCGATGGCAGGAGCCAGGTGCTTCTCCTGGTCTCCCATGGGGTGCAGGGTCCAAGCACTTGGGCCATCCTCCACTCCCTGGCCACAGCAGAGAGCTGGCCTGGAAGAAGGGAAACCGGGACAGAATCCAGTGCCCTGACCGGGACTAGAACCCGGTGTGCCGGTGCCGCATGGCGGAGGATTAGCCTATTGAGCCATGGCGCCGGCTCAGTAGGATCACACTTTTTTTTAAAGATTTATTTATTTATTTGAAAGTCAGAGTTACACAGAGAGAGAAGGAAAGGCAGAGAGAGAGAGAGAGAGAGAGAGAGAGAGAGAGAGGTCTTTCATCTGCTGGTTCACTCCCCAATTGTCCACAAGGTCAGGAGCTGTGCCGATCCAAAGCCAGGAGCCAGAAGCTTCTTCCAGGTCTCCCATGTGGGTGCAGAGGCCCAAGCACTTGGGCCATCTTCCACTGCTTTCCAGGCCATAGCGGAGAGCTGGATCAGAAATGGAGCGGCCAGGACTTGAACCAGTGCTCATATGGGATGCTGGCACTGCAGGCAGTGATTTTACCCGCTACGCCATGGCGCTGGCTCCTAGTTATATTACAATGCCACACTTTTTGTGTAGCATCTCTGAACTTGTACTTCCAACCAGGCATGCTAAAAATGCAGGCTGGCTCCTAAGCCCATTCTGCATCTATATGAGGTACCCTGGGCCTCCCTTCACAATAAGGCTGTGTTAGGTACTTTGTCCTGGGCCTTGTCTAGGGTTTCTGACGTAGGACTTCACTTAAGAAAGCTTGATCTGAAAGGGCCTTTACAGGTTGCCTGCTCCAAGCTCCCTGTGATACGGTGACGCCTCTGGAGTGCAGGAGGGAGAGCTGGGTGAACACGTGAGCCGTCTTCTCAGAATTTGCAGCCCTTTCAGGCTAGCACAGCCCTGAGAGGCCCACAGCAGGCCTCAGGCGGGGCCCCACAGGCTTCTGTGAGCCCTTGACGTTTTTGTGTCTTTTGGCCTTCCTCCACAAAAGAATTCTCAAGTTGCATTTTATAGGATGCTTGGGTATGAAGACAAATACACTAATGTTACATATTAAAACTTGCTGTTCAGCACCAGAAGGTATTTTTTCTTCTGATTTTAGAAGACGTTAAAACATTCTCACGAATTCCTATTGAGGGCTCTGGGCATGACTTGAGCCCTTGACCCAGTTCCAGGTCCTTCACGTGTGAGTGTGACCAGCTGTGCATCTATGCAGGGGAGCTGGTTCTCGACGGGGCATGCTAAGTGTGGATGCACAGGCCCTGGAGAGCTCAGCCCTCGCATCTCAGGCTCCTCCGGAAGTCCTCATTCCAGCAGCTCTTCCAACCTACTTCCTCCTCTCAACACCATCCCTGGAGAGCCTGCAGTACTCGGCAGAGATGGGCCACCAAGCCCCTGGGAAAGAAAACCACCTCCAGGGCAGGGAGGAACTTGCTGCATTTAAAATGGACATTAGAAGAACACTTCACTTTCCTTCACAACCTGTCTAGTTACCACCGACAAAGACAGACTTACACTAAGAAAATACATGGGGATTGTCTAGACATGATTTTTTAAAAAGATTTTATTTATTTGAAAGGCAAAGTTAGAGAGAGAGAGAGAGAGAGAGAGAGAGAGAGAGAGAGAGAGAATCATCCCTTCCCTAGTTTACTCCCTGAATGGTTGCAAGAGTCAGGACTGGGCAAGGCCAAAGGAAGGAGCCCGGGGCTTCTTCCAGGTCTCCCATGTGGGTGCAGGGGCCCAAGCACTTGGGCCACCTTCCGCTGCCTTCCCAGGTACATTAGCAGGAAGCTGGATTGGAAGAGGAGCAGCCGAGGACTTGAACCTGTGCCCATATTGGATGCCAGTGTCATAGGCGGCAGCTTTACCCCCTAGGTCACTCCGCCTCTAGAAATGATTTTGTTTCCAATACAGTCACTATGGGAAAAGGCTGTGTTATTCACCAAATGGAGAAAGGTTTAATTCTGTTGAAACCAGAGGAAAAACAAATAATGTAAAATATCTGATATCTCCCTGCTTTCAGCAAACTGGCACGGTAAAGTGGAATTTACCATTCCCACTGCACCTGTTCTGACGGGTTTATCTTAGGTCCCCACGCACTACACATGGCTCAAGCCTGTCTCTGCCATAACTCAACATTGATCCCCACTCTCATGGTCAGAGACATCTGACTCCTGACCACTTCTGTCACAGATTTTTTTTTTTCTTTAGTTGTTTCTGATGTTCAATTCAACAAATGTTTCTCTGGGACCATAATGTGACAGGTGTGACACGGTGTATACAAGCATCAAGAAAACAAGACCCTGCTCTCTCGGGGCTAATTTCAAGAAAGAGGGAACATAATATGTAAAACACGCAGAAACTCTGTAAGTGCCACGACAGGAAAGCCACTGGTGAAGGAGCTCTCTGGAAAGGCATCACGCGAGTGACAGCACTGCAGGCGACTCTCAACGAGAACAGATCACTCAGGATTGCAAAGGGGGAAGGGAAACAGCACGGCAGAGACTCATAAGCAAAGTGTGGAATGCACTTACGGAACTGCAAGAAGCCTCATTTGGTTACATCATGCAGTATTGCTAAGAAGAAACAAAAAGCAAAATGGGGAGCACAATGTCAGCATCCAAAGGGAGCCCGGGCTTTGCACTCCGCATTCTCTGTCAGCCCAGCCTCGTGTTGGTCATACGCAATGTTTGGCAGGTGACTTAAGCTGCCAGAAAAAGCATCAACATACACAATGAACTCAGAGCCCCTGTCCAAAGGTGTTTAGTAATCACAGCATATCCACGATGATATAAGGCACCTGAAACAAAGTTCCCCGCCAAGTGTACTATAAAATGGCTGCAGTTAACGGAGTATAGACTTTGGGAAAGTCATTCCAGCCTTTCTCGTAGAATAAATTCAGTACTTGGGAAAAATTACAATAGGCCCCACCAATTTCATGCTTCTTTCAGTGAAGCTCAGAAATAAACTATGTGGAAAGCTACATTTAAGTAAGTTTCAGTAAAAAAATAGATTTTCTAGTGGTTTAGCCTGTTAAGTCTGCTTTTCATCAAGTCTTCCAAGAGAGGTGCAAATTTAATTTAATAAGTGGAACTGCAGTGACTCCTCAAGCAGAGAGAGACAGCTAAAATTAAAGACACAGTTCTATTGAAAGCAAGTTACAACTGCATAATTAGGTGTAACTCAGGGATTTGATAAACTGCCCAAATTAAACTGAAAAAATTAGAATTTTCTTGCATTAAAAAGTTTTTATGGTATAGTTTCCAGACATGCATAAAATATTCAAATTTAAAAACATATTCAAAAATGTCAGAAATAAATGGATAAATATTTAAGCAATATAACTGCATGAAAATATAATACATCCAAATACAATACAATAAGTATTCATTTAATGTTTTGAAAATTAAATTTGTGGGCAAGCAACTGATGCAGCAGTTAAGACACTACTCAGGGTCCCCGTATCCCATACACTGGAGGGCCCAGGTGCGGGCTCTGCTTCTGATTCCAACCTCCGGCTAATGTGCACCCAGGAGGTGGCAGCTGTGGCTCAGGTACTGGGATCTCGGCTAGGGTGTGAGGTGTCCTGCACTGGCGGAGGTGGTGAACTAGCGGATGGGAGATCCCTGTCTGTCTGTGTCTCTGCTTTCAGATAAGCCGGTAACCCACTCAGCAGCGCAGACTGGACCGTCATCGTCCCAGAAGCCCACACTAACTCATTTTCTTACAAGCTCTTCTGCCTCTGTCTAAATAGATACATTCTGAAATTTGAACAAAAACAAGTATTTGCTTTAATACTACCATTATGACCCAAAG
This sequence comes from Lepus europaeus, assembly GCF_033115175.1. Classification (NCBI taxonomy): domain Eukaryota; kingdom Metazoa; phylum Chordata; class Mammalia; order Lagomorpha; family Leporidae; genus Lepus; species Lepus europaeus. The sequence continues at coordinate 112,177,685 of NC_084837.1, forward strand.
CTATTGTAAACGTTTCTTCAGGAGTAGCCCACATCCCACATAAATCACATTCACCTGGGGTGCTCTTAAACTGCAGATACTGACTCCGACATATCATTGGTCTTACCAAGATATAAAATCATTGCCCTCAATACTTAATCAGATGACCCGGATTCAATCCCACAGTCACGTTCTCCGCTTTGCAGATGCTTGCTTGTCTTCCTTCCTTCTCTTCTAGCCAAATGCCAAGCCGACAACCTGCCTTTCCTACAGAGCCTGCTTCTACGTGGATGCACACCGCCAGAGAAATCCATAGCGGTGCCAGCTACGCTCACTCACCACTCATCACCAGCAGCCCCCACGGGGACCTGGCACTGCCTGCGGAGTCCACCCCATTCTTCTGAGATAACTATTTCAGACTCTCTCGTCCCCCTCAAGTCTCCAGCACCCCATTTCCCAGGTCACTTACTCCTGAAAACCTTGCTGCAGACTTTGGGAGGAAAACAGACCCAGCCAGAGGACTTCTCTGACCTTCCCGCACACTCTGCCCTCCTCGCTGGGTGCACTGGCACACATGCTGCCTTCTCTACTTTACGCTGGAAGAGTGCTCGTGGGCCTCGGCATGGCCAGCACATCTCCCCAGGGCCAGGATCTCACCCACTGTGATTCTGCAAGGACTGTTCCTCCAGTACCTTTTCCCTCTTCCGCACCATCACTGTCTCATTCCAGATAATTCCCACTGGCAAAGGAATGTGCAAAACCTCTCACACCTTAAAAAACCGAACAACTTTCCTTTGTACTTATGTTTTCCTCTAGGTAGCACTGCATTCCTCCATTACCTACAGGATCAAAAATCCTTGGAAAGAGTAGTCCATTTTCTGCCCATCTGTTTTCTCCTCAACTCACTTCATTCAGGTTCATGTTTCTATCAATGACTGCATTTTCCCCAAGGCCAGTGACCAATTCTGGTTCTCACCGTATCAAACCTTGTACTAGCATTTCATATAGCTGATCACTTCCTCTTTCGTGGAATATTTCTTTCTCTAGGCTTTCAAAGCCATATATATATATATATATATATATATATATATATATATTAAGATTTTATTGATTGATTTGAGAGGTAGAGTGACAGACAGTAAGAGGGAAACACTGAGAGAAAGGTCTTCCATCCGCTAGTTCACTTCCCAAGTTGCTGCAATGGCTGGAGCTTGGCCAATCTTAAACCAGGAGCCAGTTTCTTCTGGGTCTCCCACCCAAGTGCAGGGGCCCAAGTGCTTGGGCCATCTTCTATTGCTTTACCAGGCCATTAGCAGAGAGCTGGATTGGAAGAGGAGCAGCCAGGACTAGAACCGGTGCCCACATGGGATTCCAGTGCCACAGGTGGAGGATAAACCCACTGTGCCACAGCACCAGTCCCCCCTCCACACACACTTTTTTTTTTGTTTTTAAGATTTACTTATTTACCTGGAAGGCAGAGTTCCTGAGAGAGACAGACAGACAGACAAAGAGAGAGAATTCTTCCACCCACTGGTTTACTCCCCTCAAATGGTTGCAATGGCCAGGGCTAGGACAGGCCAATGCCAGGAGCCTAGAAATCCATCTGGGACTCTAGTGTCATTAGGAGGGACCCAAGCACTTGGTCCATCTTCCATTGCTTTCCCGGCCCATTAGCAGGGAGTTGGATTGGAAGCGGAGCAGCCAGGACCTGAACCAGAGCTCATATGGGATGCTGGCATTGCAGGTGGTAGCTTAACCTGCTATACCACAGTGCCAGCCCTGCAATGCCCTATTCTTTTTCTTCCAATTTAATTAACCACCCCCTTTCCACCATGTGAGATCTCTCAAAGCTGAAGTGACCAAGGACATTCCTTAGCCCTATTTTGCCCTTTTTACCAATTCTTTCTAAGTGATTTTATCCCTTCTCATTGCTTTGGATTCTACCAAATTTCGCTTACTACTCTCTAACTTTATCTCCAACTCATATCTTTCTTTTGAACGCTCATCTCCTGTATGCCACTGCCTTCTTAACATTTCTGCATGGATGTGTAAGAGGCACCTCACACTTAGCAAGATCAGAGCAGCCACAGACGTTCAGTCTCTTCTCTTGCTCCCGTCCCCCTAACACCGGAAAATGATACCATCATCCACCCACCTGCCCAAACAAAAACTAGGAGTCATTATTTTATTCCTTTTCACTTATTCTCCATCCAATCCTATCCACCAATTAAATCTTGCCACTCTATCTCACCCCCCCTCCTCAAATCTAACCAGGTCAAACTGAGAGTGAGTTCCTTGTGTATGCCTGACGCTAGGCTGTGTATTGGGTCAACTGCATGTCTACATCTCTGACCATTCCACACGCACTGGCTTGGTTTAAGTCTTCCTGTCTCATTTAAACTGTACTGACCATCTTACTGGTCTTCCTACCTCAACTCTCTCCCCTTCTCCACTCTCCACACTGGGATGGTGGATCCTGGATGTCCATGGAGACAACCCTCATCCGCTTGTCAGGGCATCACCAACTCGTCATGGTTTAACTCAGCCATCTTCAGTGCATCCCCTTCAACCACTCTCCAGTCATGAAGGACTACCTAACCATTCCCCGATCCCAGCAGGCAGCGACCTGCCGCTCTGTCTTGGCGCATGCTGTCCTTCACCCTGGCAACAGTCACTGGTACAGAAAACACTGCACTGGCAGGCATGGACAGAAGTTCCAGCCTCACCGCTGCTTCTTCTGAGTCCGATCATCACAGGCAAAACAGGGACCAACAACACCTTAGAATTAAATACAAGCATCTTTGAGAGTTGTTTATAAATTCTAAAGGACACACAAAATACTGGCAAATTATTCTATTCTATTCTATTCTAGCATTTCATATAGCTGATCACTGATCATTTCATATAGCTGATCACAGAAAAAGAGGGAGAGGAAGGGAGGGAGGGAGGGAGGAGGGGGAGAGAAAGAGAGAGAGAGAGAGGGAGAGATGGAGAGGGAGGGGGGAGAGGGGGAGAGAGGGGGGGGGGTCTTCCATTCACTGATTCACTCCTCAACTGGCCACAACGGCCGGGGCCATGTCGATCCGAAGCCAGGAGCCAGGAGCTTCTTCTGGGTCTCCCACATGGGTGCAGGGGCCCAAGGACTTGGGCCATCTTCTACTGCTTTCCCAGGCCCTAGCAGAGAGCTGGATCAGAAGTGGAGCAGTCAGGACTTGAATCAGTGCCCATATGGGATGCTGGCACTGCAGGCGGCGGTTTTACCCACTATGCCACGGTGCAGGCCCCTCTACTTGCTGTTTTTATGACTATAAATGTTTTGTTTAACCAATGAAAATACATTTTTAAGTCTAGCACTTAGCTCTTTTCAAAAATACATCTTCTTCTTTGTTTTAACTTCGTTTCTCTGGATTCGTTTGCTAGGCATTCAGAATAATTCTGTATCTATGGCAGTTTTATTTCAGCTTTTGAGGGGAGAGAGAGGGAGGAAAGGGGAGAAGAGAATGCACCCATGTGCTAGTTCACTCCCTAAACGTCTGTACTGGTTGTAGTTGGGTGCCTGGAACTCAGTGGGTGGAGGGAATCAAGTATTTGCACCATCAGCTGCTGCTCCCCAGGGCTGCACTAGCAGATAGCTGGGACTGGGAGCTGGAGTCAGCACTCGAACCCAGGTGCTCTGACACGGGACATGGGCATCTCAACCATGAGGCCGAACGTCCATCCTGGCACCTACCTTTTAGACTTGTTAAGGGTGTTGTAATCCAAGAAAGTTTATGCTCTAAACTCAATGTTTTACTTCTCATGACTTATGAGTTAGAAAATTCATTTAAGAATGCTTGCACCATCTCTGTCATAAACATTTTCTTGTAATATTTACAAAGTACTTCATGTATTTAGATTTTTTAAAAAAGATTTATTCTATTTATTTGAAAGGCAGAGTTACAGAGACAGGGAAAGATGTCTTCCATCTGCTGCTTCACTCCCCAATGGCCACAATGGCTGGGGCCTGGGCCAGGTCCAAGCCAGGAGCCAGGAACTTCATCTGGGTCTCCCAGCCTAAATACTTGGGCCATCTTTTAATGGATTTCCCAAGTCATTTACAGGGAGCTGGATTGGAAGTGGAGCAGCTGGGTCTTGAACCGACACCCATATTGGATGCTGGTGTTGCAGGTAGCAGCTTAACTCACCACACCACAGTGTCAGCCTCGCATATTACATTTTTATAACTTTTCAAATGTATTTTTGAGACCGGTGCTAGAGATTTAATATACCTTTCTAAATGTACATGGTTTATTGAGTAGTCCATTCTTTAAATATTGATTTAAAATGCTACATTACTGTATGTTTAAATTGTGAGATACTGATGGATCTGTCTCAGAAAGTTCTATAGTTCCATTTTTTAAAATATTTTTTTTTATTTGAAAGGCAGTTACACACATATACACAGAGCGAGAGCAAAAGAGTGAGTGAGACACATACACATACACACACACACACGACCTTTCATTCATTGTTTCACTCCTCAAATGGCTGCAATGGCCATGGCTGGCCCAAGTGGAAGCCAGGAGCTTCTTCCGGGTGTCCCATGTGGGTGCAGGGGCCATCCTCTACTGCTTTCCCAGGCCACAGCAGAGAGCTGGACTGGAAGTAGAGCACCTAGGACTCAAACCAGTGGCCATGCGGGATGCCAGTGTTGCAGACAGCAGCCCAACCTGCTACACCACGACGACAGCCCTTGCTCTGCTCAGCTGCCCCAGTTGTCTTTTCCTTATGCCAAAATCATACCGTTGTACTTGGGCTATCCTCCACTGCACGCCATCCTCCACGCCTTGTGGCGCCGGCACACCGGGTTCTAGTCCCGGTCGGGGCACCGGATTCTGTCCCGGTTGCCCCTCTTCCAGTCCAGCTCTCTGCTGTGGCCAGGGAGTGCAGTGGAGCATGGCCCAAGTGCTTGGGCCCTGCACCCCATGGGAGACCAGGAGAAGCACCTGGCTCCTGGCTTCGGATCAGCGTGGTGCGCCGGCCGCAGCGCGCCAACCGCGGTGGCCATTGGAGGGTGAACCAATGGCAAAGGAAGAGCTTTCTCTGTCTCTCTCTCTCACTGTCCACTCTGCCTGTCAAAAAAAAAAAAAAAGATTTATTTATTTATTTGAAAGGCAGAGTTACAGAGAGGCAGAGGGAGAGACAGAGAGAGAGAGAGAGAGAGGTCTTCCATATGTTGGCTCACTCCCCAGATGGCCCCAATGGCTGGAACTGCACCAATCCGAAGCCAGGAGCTTCTTTGGGGTCTCCCACGGGGGTGCAGGGACCCAAGCACTTGGGCCTTCTTCCACTGCTTTCCCAGGCTGCAGCGGACTTGTATCAGAAGTGGAGCAGCTGAGACTTGACGTGAAGCAGGCAGGACTCAAACCAGCATCCATATGGGATGCTGGCACTGCAGGCAGTGGCTTTACCTGCTACATCACAGTGCCCGCCCTGAGTTCCACTTTTTTCATAAGATTATACAAATTTATATACAGTATCTTTAAAAGTTACTTAGAACTTACCTGTAAAACCTGGGCTAACACTGGACAGAATCTTAAAGTTCTTTTCTGTTCCTTCTCATAATTATTAGCTAATGCAGTTTTTACCTTTCCTTAAGACAATTTGAATAAATCAAAATTTTCTGAAAATTACCCATTATGTATAGGCTTCCACATTTATCAGTATAAACTTGTATGTAGAGTTACTATGATTTTATAAATTTCTTTTTTTAAATTTTTATTTATTTATTTATTTATTTATTGACAGGCCGGTGCACTGCGGCCGGCGCACCCCGCTGATCCGATGGCAGGAGCCAGGGGCTTCTCCTGGTCTCCCATGGGGTGCAGGGCCCAAGCACTTGGGCCATCCTCCACTGCACTCCCGGGCCACAGCAGAGAGCTGGCCTGGAAGAGGGGCAACCGGGACAGAATCCGGCGCCCCAACCGGGACTAGAACCAGGTGTGCCAGCGCCGCAAGGCAGAGGATTAGCCTAGTGAGCCGCGGCACTGGCAATTTTATAAATTTCTATATTTTTGTTTTTTTTAACTTCTAATATTGATTGGCATATTTTCACACTTGCCAATATTTATCTGTTTTTTATTGAGCTTTTGTCAATAAACATGGCCACTGGAGTTTTACTTTTTTTAAAAATTTATTTGACAGATAGAGTTAGACAGAGAGACAGAGAGAAAGGTCTTCCTTCCATTGGTTTACCCCCCAAATGGCCACTACGGCCGGAGCTATGCCGATCCGAAGCCAGGAGCCAGGTGCTTCTCCTGGTCTCCCATGCGGGTGCAGGGCCCAAGCACTGGGCCATCCTCCACTGCCTTCCCGGGCCACAGCAGAGAGCTGGACTGGAAGAGGTGCAGCCGGGACTAGAACCCAGTGCCCATATGGGATGCCAGCGCTGCAGGCGGAGGATTAGCCAAGTGAGCCATGGCGCTGGCCCCTAGAGTTTTACTTTAATCATTACTAATTTGGTTCATTATTTTTTTTGCATTATTTCATCATTCTTTTTAAAAATCTTTAATATAGGGGCCAGCACTATGGCATAGCAAGTAAAGCTGCTGCCTGCAGTGCCAGCATCCCATAGGGTCGTTGGTTTGAGTCCCAGTTGCTCCACTTCTGATCCAGCTCTCTGCTATGGCCTAAGAAAGCAGTAGAAGATGGCCCAAGTGCTTGGGCCCCTGCACCCTTGTGGGAAAACCAGAAGAAGCTCCTGGCTCCTGGCTTCGGATCGGCTCAGCTCTGGCCATTGCGGCCATTTGAGGAGTGAACCAGCAGATGGAAGACCTCTGTCTGTCTCTGACTTTACCTCTCTGTAACAATGCCTTTCAAATTACCAAACAAATGTTTAAAAACAATCTTTAATATAATTGTCTAATACGCTTATTTAAGCCAGCAGTTTGTATAAAAATGAACAAGCAGCACATGAAAATATAAAACGGTGAAAGTGGCAGACCAACCAATGCCCCATTATCCAGAAAGAAGAAGTGTGAGCAGTAGTTGTGCATCCTTTTACACACTCTGCAAGCTCATATGGAGACACAGGGACGAGCAAAACTGGAGAGATACTGAGATTACAGAAAGCAGTTCTCTAAAAAAGATTTTACTAATGACATTTAAAAATATGCAGACATAATTTTACATGAGTTGAACAGAAGAAATAGCACTGAAGATATTGATTATTCTCAGTTGTTTCTCTGCTAGAAGAGATTATAAATTCTAAAACATTTATCTAAGTTTCAGAAAAAAAAGATTAAGAAAATGATCAAAATTTAATTTCTCCAATATTCTATGAAAAGCACTAAAAACTACAGATTTATTCTGAGTACATTTGGATGGCATCCTACAGGTTTTTCACATGTGAAGCTCTCGGGATCACTCATTCTAAAATGCTCGTTAATTCTCGTTTCCACTTTATCTTATCCCTATAATTTAAAAGCTTTCAACATTTTCAGTTTCATATTTCATGATCCTTTCATAAATCTCGTATGATTTTCTTTTAAAATTTATTTAGATGTTCTTTGTGTATTATATATGATCAATTTCTGTGAATTCTCCCCATGTTTGAAATAAATGTTTAATAGATATCAGTATCTATTAAATCAATCTTGTTAACTGCCCTATTCAAACTTTATATTTTATTTATTTATTCATTATTTTTCTCCCTACTTTATTTTTTTATTTTCGGAAAGGATATGCTAAAATATCACACTATGATCATGGCTTAGTCAAGGTTTTTTTTTTTTTTTAATATTTGTTTTGTTTATTTGAAAGGCAAATTGACAGAGAAAGAGAAGGAGGCCAGAGCCGCGGCTCACTTGGCTAATCCTCCGCCTGTGGTGCTGGTACCCCGGGTTCCAGTCCCAGTTGGGGCGCTGGATTCTATCCCGGTTGCCCCTCTTCCAGTCCAGCTCTCTGCTGTGGCCCGGGAAGGCAGTGGAGGATGGCCCAAGTCCTTGGGCCCTGCACCCCATGGGAGACCAGGAGGAAGCACCTGGCTCCTGGCTTCAGACCGGCACAGCGCACCAGCCGTAGTGGCCATTTGCGGGGTGAACCAACGGAAAAGGAAGATCTTTCTCTCTGTCTCTCTCTTACTGTCTAACTCTGCCTGTCAAAAAAAAAAAAAAAAAAAAAAAAAAAAAAAAAAAAAAAGAAGGAGAAGAGATCTTCCAAAACCAGGAGCCCAGGTCTCCCACATGGGTGGCATAGGCCCAACTATTTGAGCCATCTTCCACTGTTTTCCCAGGTACATTAGCAGGAATCTGGATTGGAAGTGGAGCAGCGAGGGTTGAACTCACACTCTGACATGGGATGCTGGCGTTCTAAATGGTAGATCAACCCACTGCACCACAGGACAGCCATTTTATCAAAGTTTTAAAATTTTTCTGTTAGCTTTCCTTTGTATTAAAGGTATGTTACTAAATAAACTCATTTTGATAAAAGAGTACAGAAAGGAAGTAATGAAATATCTCTTCATGTCTTTTGCTTCAAAGCTGTTTTTTTGAATTCTATTGCTATGCCTACTATTTTCTCTTCTTATTGACATAATTAATCTTTTCTCCAAACTTCCAATCTGTTTATGTTTCATGTGCTGCTTGTAAACAGCCAGCTTTTTTTCAGATTGATTCGAGAGGTTGTCTTTTGATAGGTGATGACTGTGTTTCCTTTTTTCACGCTTCCTTGTAGCTTCCATATTTTCTTTCCTTGCTACGTTAGATAGAGATTTCTGTGTTCCATTTTCTTTTTACTCAAAGGGTTTGAGTAAAACATTCTGCTGCTTTTCTTCTGGTAATTACACTTACACCGTGAGTCCTTGTACGTCTGAAAAGTATCAGTTTTATAATTTGGGTAGGTTTTGAACTCTAAGTTCATAATTATTTTTTCCCAAGAAATCTGAAGACTCTACCTCACTGTCTTTTTGCAACCAATGTTGTTAACAAGAAGTACGACATCCATATAATTACAGGCTTATTTCTCCAACTATCTTCAGTGTCTCTCAATTTACCTTTTTTCTCCTTAATTTGTTGTCCTTCCTTTTGAGCTGTTAGCTTCAAAAACCTCTGAAGTTTTCTTTTCTTTTCTTTTCTTTTTAATGAATGCAAGGTCATCTTGCCTGTCTCTGAAGATGGTGGCTATTTTTATTCTAAAGTCCTGTCTTGGTTTCCTTACTAACTCTGATCTCCTGGGTGTTTATTCTTCCATTTGTGAAGTTTGGTGCCCTCCTTTCTGGTATTGGTTTTCTTGTGATTCCGGGTTGAAAGCTCTTCTGGGTTTGGCTCTTCAGACAGATTGTTGGCCTGTGACTGAGCCTGTGATGACAGTAACACTGGGGCTGGGTCACGAACAAGAAGAGTGAGTGGTCTAACAACCTTGGACCACTGCCATGGCTATCTGTTTTTATATCTGAGACACCAAGGAGGCACAAAGGGAGGGAGAGACAGACTCACACATTGTTTGTCCAGCAGGATTGACATAAAGCAGCCCCGTGGTCACATAGGCCTTTCACTGTACTCCCAGGCATATTCTAAATTACAGTTCCCATCTGCAAATGCGGATGAGATTTTCCAGGGCTTCACTGTTTTGGGCCCATTTTTCTTTTAGTTTCCTACCCCAGTTTTCTTGTTTTGTAGGAGACTGGGATAGAGTTCCACGCTCCTGTGGCCATTTGGGGAGTGAATCAGCAGATAAAAGACTTCCCTCTGTCTCTCTCCTCTCTCTCTCTTTCTGTACCTCTGCCTTTCCAGTAAGTATATAAATCTTTCTTTTTTAAAGTAAGTATAATACTTCACCATTTCCATAGTAAAAAAATTATTTCCTCCTGTTTCTTTAAAAATGTTTAGCTGTTCATAAATTACTAAGATCATGTAGGTTACATTGTAAGACCCAGTTTTTCAAAAATTTACTTTATTATAAAAGTAAGCCCACAGCTGTAATGAAAGTAAAATTGACAATAAAAACCTAGAGACACAAACTAAACACTAAGAGAGCCTGACTCCTGCTGAATTCAACATATATTTAACTTCGTAAATTATCTGACATTGTTTTCAAAGGAAAAGAATCATACAAAAACAAATTCTGTGCCCAATATGGAAAAGAGTTCAATGTCACAAATTCTAATAAAGATATCACTACACACTGACCACAGTGGCTAAAAATGATAAAGTATAATATCAAATGATGGAAATAATGTGGAGTGACTAGAACTCTCCTAACTTAAGGAAAGAGCATTTGTGAGAAACCCACAGCTAACACTATACTACACAGTGAAGGACTGACAGTTTCACCCCACCACCTCCCAAGCGAAAGTCATGAACAAGAGAAAGATTCTCACTTTCACCACTTCTTCTAGTCAATGTAGCCCCAGGTTTTCTAGCTAGAGCAATTAGGCAAGAAAAATAAATAAGGCATCTAAATTGGAAAGGAAGTAGTGAAATTATCACCCACAGAATTCATAGATAGAAAATCCTAAAGAATCTATGCACACATAAAGAATCCTTAGGGTTAATAAACTAATTCCCTAAGTCACAGGAAATGAGATCAAAACACAAACACCAGTTGGGTTTCAATACACTAACACGAGCAGCCTGAAGAGCAAAGAAAGAAAGCAATTTGCACTGGGCATGACTGTACGCATGGGAAATCCCAAGGCAGCTACAAAAGCCTCTTAGCATTAATAAGTGAATATTTTAAAACTATAAGATACAAGTCAACATACCAAGTGCATTTCTGTACACGAGCAACACAGTGGAGGAAACCAAAATTTAAAAAATATCCTTCACGGGGCTGGCACTGTGGTGCAGGTTAATCCTCCACCTGTGGCACCGGCATCCCATGTGGGCGGCAGTTCTAGTCCTGGTTTCTCCTTTTCCCATCCTCTCTGCTATGGCCTGGGAAGGCAGTGGAGGATGGCCCAAATGCTTGGGCCCCTGCACCCACATGAGAGACCTGGAAGAAGCTCCAGGCTCCTGGCTTCAGATCGGCGTAGCTCCAGCCATTTGGGGAGTGAACCAACAGAAGGAAGACCTTTCTCTCTGTCTCTCCCTCTCACTGTCTTGTAACTCTACCATTCAAATAAATAAATACAATCTTCAATAAAAAAAGAAAGAGAAAAAAAAGCAATTCTTGGGTGTAAATTCAAGAAAACAGGTATAGAAGCTGTATGCTGGGGGCTGGTGCTGTGGCATAGCGGGTAAGACTGCCCGCAGTGCCAGCATCCCATATGGGCGCCAGTTTGAGTCCTGGCTGCTCCTCTTCCAATCCAGCTCTCTGCTATGTCCTGGGAAAGCAGTAGAAGATGGTCCAAGTCCTTGGGCCCCTGCACCCACGTGAGAGACCCGGAAGAAGCTCCTGGCTCCTGATCGGCACAGCTCCGGCCATTGTGGTCATATGGGGAGTAAACCAGCGGATGGAAGATTGAGCTCTCTCTCTATCTGCCTCTGCTCTCTGTAATTCTGCCTTACCCTTTCAAATTAAATAAAACTTAAAAAAAGGGGGGGGGCGGGCGTCATGGCTCACTAGGTTAATCCTCTGCCTGCGGCACCGGCATCCTATATGGGCGCCGGGTTCTAGTTCCGGTTGCTCTTCTTCCAGTCCAGTTCTCTGCTGTGGCCTGTGATAGCAGTGGAGGATGGCCAAAGTCCTTGGGCCCCTGCACCCGTGTGGGAGACCAGGAAGAGACTCCTGGCTCCTGGCTTTGGATCGGCGTATCTCCGGCCGTAGCGGCCATTTGGGGGGTGAACCAATGGAAGGAAGACCTTTCTCTCTGTCTCTCTCTCCCTCTCTGTCTGTAAACTCTACCTGTCAAAAAAAAAAAAAAAAAGAGCTGAATGCTGAAAACTACAAAAAGCTAATGAAAGAAATTGAAGACCTAAGTGGACATACTATGCTCATTGATTTTAAGACCCAACCAGAATAAAGACATTAGTTTTCCTCAAACTGATATACAGATTTTATACAATTCAACAAACACCACTTTTTTCAATGAATATATCACAAAGATTTTTCTATATTAATACATATTGTTCTATAGTAACTTTTTTTTATAGATTTATTTATTTGAGAGGCAGAGTTACAGAGAGAGAAAGAGAGAGAAAGAGATCTTCCATCTGCTGGTTCAGTCCTCAAATGGATGCAACAGCCGGAACTGCACTGATCCAAAGCCAGGAGCCAGGAGCTTCTTCTGGGTCTCCCGCATGGGTACAGGGGCCCAAGCACTTGGGCCACCTTCCTCTGCTTCCCCAGGCACATTAGCAGAGAGCTGGATCAGAACAGGAGTAGCCAGGACTTGAACCTGTGTCCATATGGGATGCTAATGCCCAGGCAGAGGCTGGGCCACAGCACCGGTCCCTATAATACCATTTTAAAGGCTACATCCCGTTTTCATTTTCTGGATTGGTGCCAAAATTATTTATATGCATTCCTTTGACCTGATGCTTAAGTAGTTTCCAGCATATCTCTAATATATACAGAATTAATAAATATTCTCCCAACTTAATCTTTGCACACAACATTGTTTCCTTAAGATAAATTCTTAGAAGTACACTTTTTTAAATCAAAGGATATATTTTTCAAAACTTTTTATATATATTGGCAAAACGCCCTCTAGAAGGTCTTTCTTTGTTAAATTTTGACTTAAAATTTACCTCTTAGGAAAAGCCCACTGCTTAATCTCTACAGCTATTTGGTCTCATTAAATTACTGTTACATTTATTGGACTACATAAGCAATTACTGTTTTAACAAGAGAGTAAGCCTCTAGGCTCTCTGCTCACAAAGCACATGCCTTTGAGGAAGTCGAAGAGAAGGGAAAATACATAGGACCATAAACTGACGACCATGAAATGGCTAATAACCTTGCTGTGAGAAGATAAGGCACTGGAGTTAAGTGGCAAACTCCCCACTTCCCGTGAGAGGAGCTTATTCTAATTGCGTTTAGATTTTCCTATTATTTCAGTCTGTGTCCCCATTAAAAGGCAGTAGCTACAGCTGCAGTTTGCATTTTCTTTCCCCCAGCCGCATCCCAGAGCTTTACTGGACACAGCGCAGGTGCCAGACCCTGCAGGCCAGCACCACCCGGCATGAGGGAGCCGGGGTTGGAGGGAGGGTGGCTTCATCCACATGGCGACCCTCTACCTGAGGTTACCCCGGCGCTGGGAGAGGAGCTGCTCCACACACACCCGATACTCCATAAAGAGACATCCAGCGATGAGAGGGACAACAAGTGTAACTCATCCTTAAACACACAGCCTCCACTGCAGGTGAGTACATGGGCCTCCTCCCCAGTGGGGGGCTGGGACTGGGGAGTGGTTCCAGAAGTCCACGACTCAGGGAATGCCAGGCGGGGACGACAGGTGATGTGAACCAGGACACTGCTGCGGGGGCCGCTGCCTGCGTGTGCCCAAGTGTGTGTCAGGCTGTTCATTCTAGAATGTGGAGTGGTGGTCTCTACATCACGTCCTGTGGCTGGTGGGCTTGGAGAGGGGCTGCTTTGTGGGGAGGATGAGGCCGAGCACCTCGGGAAAGGTCAGCACTGGAATCACGCTAACAGCTGGGGTTGATGGGCAGTGCCCGGCACGTGTTGCCCACGCTGCAGATGCTGCCACACTCCCACACGCGGGGCGGCTCCCAGGGGTTTGGCCAAGGCACTGCCACCACCAGGATGACAGACTTCATGGTCAGCTCTGGCCACGTGACAGACATGGCGGCAACACCGGGTCGCTCCTGGCCGTGGGCGCTGAAGGTCACAGCTTATGACCTCTGCGGGTGGTGAGGCGCAGGGCGGGCACAAACGCACACTCGGGGTAGCAGGCAGGGCCTACAGTTTGCCATCTTCTGACCTACCTTTGGAATCAGTTACTAAAAAAGAGGTCCAGTGCTGTTACATTTTGTGGAATCTCCCATCAAAAAGCACATGTACCCTCTCCAGGTTTCCACCCTGCCTCACTGTAGGCAAGAAGACAAAGGCCACTGATGCCTTGCAACACAGAAGTGTTAATTCAGAGATGGACTGTGGCGCCTTATTCCACACGAGCAGTGAGGCCACGCACGTGGAACGAGATTAAACTACCAAGCCTTGCATTTTCAGCACCTGACATCACTCACGAATAGTCATGCCAATTAGGTCCAACACTGTAGATTAAGAAAAACTAATTAGCTCTGGCAATTATGAAAGTCACTGGAAAGCCCAGCAGTGGGCACTATGTGCTGTAAAATATACATATTTTAGGGATGACTTGCTGAGAGCTGCTTTCTCGGGTTTTATTTCTGTGCCCCTTGCTTTTAGAACATGGCAGCCTGTGTATCGCCAGGCTCCCACAAATAGTAAGAGAATACACAAAAGCAGGAGCATATTCTACACAACCATATGTCAGACTAAATTTGGGCCAAAAAAGGGAATGAATGCAATCCATATCTGATTTATATTTGACAAATACAGAGATATAAGCTCCTGTTTTGAATGCCTACATGTTGTTTCCATGGCAACTGCATAAACACTTTCCTCATAACATAGCCATCTTCATTCTTTACATACCATTATTTCCTTCTTTCCACTCTCAAGGGAAAGCCTAATTTATTCCCCAGGAAAAATCAATCACTGATTTTCTTAATCAGTGGCATTTGAGGAGTAGGTGGCACAGTTCTTTTTATGGAAAAGCAATCTCCACCAGCGCTCCTGCTATGTGTACTTACTTTAAGCAAAGTGTGAGAACAAGTTGCCATGAACAATCCCTCCAAGAGATGAGGATGTGCATTAGAAACCCACAGAAGGCTGGCAAGTGATCACATGCAGCTCCCTCTTCCATGTGCATGGAACACGATGGAGACTGCTTCGTGAGAAAAAACCTTGTCATCCCTACAGAGTTTCGGTAGCCTCTGGAGAAAACCCTTTGTTGATTTCCTTGTGAGACATAGACTGTGCAGACTGGCTAGCAACTGGAAGCCAAAGCAAGGCAACCCACTTCGAAGCAGATCCAACGACAGCAAACGGGAAAGACAAAGGAAACCCCACCAGATTTCTTCACTTTGTCTATTCTTTGAGTCTGGGGTAATTATCACAGATTCAAGAGGCAGCAGATGGAAGAGATCCCATATTCCACTTTAGCAATCAAATGAACAATTTCTCAAAATCCTCAAAGGGACAACGGATAAATTACACTCCAGCTTTTAGTTCCTCTCCACACTCAGGGCTCATGGCGCTGGCTGGGGAAGGCTAAGCGCAGGGGACTTGCCACTCCTCCTCTGGGCCCTCCTGGCAACCCCACGGCAGCTCTCATTGCTGTGTGGCTACTGCTTATATGTGACTTCCTCAAGGGATCTCCAATCCAAGGCAGCCTCTGAGTTACAACAGCAGGGTACTTAATAAGCTAGTTGAATAAACAAGTCTTTTTGCAGTAATTCCGTCTATCAGACCAGTTTCAATTCTTTGTAGTCTTATCTTGTCCTCCACTTCTACCAAACAGAATCTCTTCCAATCTACTCTTTGTTGATCTCTGAGGCCTATGTCAAGGTATGGACCGATGCTCTTTTGTTCCTTTTGATTTCTGGTTTTAAGTGGCTGTCTAACTGTTCCAGCACCACTTGTTTAAAAGACTAATCTTTTTACTTTAGATTATCTCTGCACCTTTGTCAGAAGTCAACTGATTATATGTACAGAGTACTTAAAAAGTTTGTGAATTGCAAAAAAAAAAAAAATTGAAATCCACACATTTACTTTTTTCACAACATATTTTCCATGAACTTTTTTGATGACCCCTAGTATGCACTGATTTCAGAACTTGCACCAAAGTAAACCTATCTTTTAATTCCATTGTCCACACACTTTCTGAAGCATACGTACATACACATCTATTTCCGGACTGTATTCTCCACAGATCCAGGTGTTGTATCTATCTTTTTAATAGTACACTACTTGATTTCAGTAGCTTTTCAGTAAGTCTCAGTGTGGGTCCTCCAGTTTTGTTCCTCTTAAAAGCTGTTTTGGCTCTTTTCTAGATGTTTTTACCTTTCCAAATAAATTTTACAATCAGATTGTTAACTGCCACAAAGAATCTCCAGTAGGATTTTGCCAGGGATCTCATTCGATCCACAGCACAATTTGATGGAGTTGGCATCCTGGTAACTGGCCTCTTCCAACAGCTGAACACACTGTCTCCCTTCTCTTCCTGGGATCTTCTTTGATTTTTTTCAACAGTGCTTTGTAGCTCATCAGCACAGACACTGCACACGTTTCATTGATTTATACTTACGTAGTTCACGTTTCAGTCCTATACAGTGCTCCTGTAGGTGGAGTTTTCTATAATTTTAATCTCTAAATAATAGAACATAGACATGATTGATTTTTATATAATGACTTTGAATCCTGTGACTTTACTAATTCACTTATTAGTTCTAGTATATTTTGGGGGCAGATTGTCCAGGATTTTCTGCATAAAAATTTTTTCACTTGCAAATAGAGAGAGCTTTATTTCTTTCTGCTCAATTTGTATTCCTTTTATTTCTTTTTTCTTGCCTTACTGAACTGGTTATGGGATCCTTGCCTTGTTCCCCATCTCAGGAAGAAAATACTTGGGTTTTCATCACAAAGATACTTATATTTCCCATCTATCAGGTTGAGAAAATCTTTCTACTCTTAGTTTGCAGAAACTTTTAAATTATGAATTGATGTGCTATCTCATCATTGAGATAACTACATGGACTTTTTTCCTTTTAATTTGCTGAGATAGTGAATTCTACTGACTCATTTTAAAGATCAAAATAGCCTTGTCTTCTTGGGATAAAGCCTGCTTAGTCATAATGCAGTATCATTTTTACATATTGGTGATTCTGACCTGTTAATATTTTCTTGAGGACTTTTGTGTCTGTTTAAAGGTTTCTTTCTTGTAATCCATTCAACTTGTTTTGATATCATAATAACACTGGCTTCATAAGTGGGTTGAGAAGTGCTCTGTCTTCTTTTATTTCCTGGCAGTTTGTGCAGAATCAATATTATTTCTTCATTAAATACTTCCTTAGTAGCATTTGCCAGTAAAGGCCTCTGGGTCTGGAGTTTTCTTTAGTGGGAAGTTTTAAGCCCCAAATTAAATTTCTTCAATCCATATAAAACTATTCAATTATGTATTATTTTCTTGAGTCAGCTTTGTTAGTTTGGATCAGTCAATAAATGTTCCATTTAAGATTTTGAATTTATGGGCACAATGTTCTGTTCTTTCCTTTTTGTTTTTTAAAGATGTATTTATTTATTTGCGCAGGGGCCATGCTAATCTTCTCCGTATCATTCCAATTTTAGTATATGTGCTGCCGAAGTGAGCGCCATTTATTTATTTGAAAGGCACAGTTACAGAAAGAGAAAGAGAGGCAAAGAGATCTTCCATTCTCTGGTTCATTTCCCAAATGGTCTCAACAGCCTTGGGCTAGGTCAGGCTGAAGCCAGGAGCCAGGAGCCTCTTCCAGGTCTCTCAAGTTGGTGGCAGGGGCCCAAGAACTTGGGCTAGCTTCAGCGGTTTTTCCTAGGCACATTAGCTGGATTAGAAGTGGAGCAGCTGGGAGCTGAACCGGTACCCACACAGGATGCCTGTCCTACAGGCAAAGGCTTAAACCACCTGTGCCACGGTGCTGGTCTACAATGTTTCTTTCTTATTTGTTTCAAATAAATAAAAGACAAAGAGAAAAGGCTCCCCTATCTACTGGCTACCTCCCCAACCAGAAGCCAGGATCACAATCCAGGTTCCCCAGGCTGAGTGGTAGTCACCCAATTACCACTCCCTCCCAGAGTTCGCATTAGCAGGAAGCTGAGTCAGGAGTCAGAACCGGACATCAAAGCCTGGCACTGCCATGTAGGATGTGCACGTCTTCACTGCCAGGCTAACCTGCCCCAGTCCCGTACTGTCCTTGTGACATCTGTATGACCTGCACCTGCAATCCCCCACTTCGTCCTGACACTTGTAATTTGTCTTGTTTTTCTATCAGTCTAGTTAAAAGGGTATTAATTTTACTCATCTTTTGGTTTCATGTATTTTCTTTATTGCTTTTGTTTTAAATTTGAATGATTTCGGTTTTTCATTCTTTCCTTATGTTTATTTTGGGTTTCATTTGTTCAACTTTTTCTGCTTCTTCATGGAGGAAGCTCAGGTCACTGACTGGAGGCTCTTCTTCCCTCTCTCCTAATTCAGTGTTTATTAGAAATGTCCTATTGCTTTACAAGCATCCCCACGTTTTGATATTGTGATTTCACTTTCATTCAACTAGAAATATAATTTCTATTCTGACTTCCTCATTGACCTACGCAGTGTTTACAAATGGGCTGTTTATTTTCCAAATATGTGAAGATTTCTCAATATTGTTCTGTTACTGATTGATCATAATTGGCTTATCTATGAATAACACAGCTATGCACATTTGTGTACAAATATTTGTTTCAGACTTTGTTTTCAGTGCTTTTTTGTGTATATCTAGGAATGGAACTGCTGGGTCAGGTGGTAATTCTATGTTTAACTTCTTTTTTCCAAGAGGCAGAGAGAAAGAGAGACAGAGCCCCAACTGGGTAGAAGATGGAAGTCATGGCCTCAATCCAGGCCTCCCACATGGGTGGTAGGGAGCTACCACTTGAGTTGTCCCACTTTCTCCTGGGGTCTGCAGTAGCAGGAAGCTGGAGTCAGGAGTCAGACCCAGGCGCTCTGGCCCTGGCAAGCATCGTCGCTGGTGTCTTCCAGGCCATCCACCGCCACTATCTGATGTTGTGAGGACCTTCCAAACTTGTTTTCAAAGGCTGAAACTTTCAGATTCCTACCACTCATGTACTTAAGTCCTAATTCCGGTACAGCGTTGCCAACGCCTGCTACTTTCTGTCCTCCATCCTTCTCTCTCTCTCTGTCCCTCCCTCCTCCTTCCCTCCTTCCTGGTTTTCCTTCTGGCTACAGCTATCCTCACGGCTGTGAAGTGTTACTTCTCTGTGGTTTGTCACCATTTAAAAAAAACACAAAATAAAAAAACACCTGCCTGATGGTTTTGAAAGGGTGGAATTGAAGTGGCCAGGAGTCCTGGTGCCTCTCCATTCTTGGCAGATATATGGTGGAGCACAGAAGAAATACTGAACAAATCTACCTGGAAATAAAGGTAGTGACTGCACATTTCTCCCACTGCATTTAAACAACGGATGTTTGGTTTCCTGTAACAGTCCTCTGGTGAAACATACCTGCGCGAGAGCAGGAGGCATGCAATGGACCATGATGCTCATCATCAGAGCACAGGGCGGCATGAGAAGGTTTTGTTTTCTCTCTTTTTATATGCCAAGTGAGTGGCAGGAAACAAAAGCTGGCGATTCTCCAAGAAAAATGAGTTTCTTTAGGATCAAGTTTCCCCTCATTTTTCTAATTTGGCATTTTTAGGTAACTTTTCCTGGGGCTATGTGACAGAACTGTTCATCTTTAAAAAGTACAAGCGAGAATGATCATGTTAACTTTTTCTCCACTATTCTTTTGTTAGCATATGGGGACAATTACTTGAGCGTTGAAGTCGGGGAGCTGTTTTCTAGCTTCCAATTTTCCCTATTAGGAGAACACGGTACGCGGATTTCCCTTGCAGTGATAGAAAGAGGGGAATGTCACCACTTCACTTGCTCTCCGATCACCTCATATGTTCAGTGATATTTCAACTGACTGCGATTTACTTAAAACATCTACTGTGAATTGTGGTTGGCAAAATGAGTCAGGGGGTAAAACTGTGTTCTCAGAACTCTTGTTAATCTTCTCCTGCACAGCTGATACAGGTCCCTACCTTTTTTTTAAGATTTATTTTATTTATTTGGAATAGTTACAGAGAGAGGTAAAGCCAGAGAGGGAGAAAGAGAGGTCTTCCAACCCCTAGTTCACTCCTCTCCAAATGATCACAACGGCCAGAGATGAGCTGATCCAAAGCCAGGAGCCAGGAGCTTCTTCTGGGTCTCCCACGTGGGGGCAGGAGCCCAAGGACTTGGGCCATCTTCCACTGTTTTCCCAGGTCAAAGCAGAGAGCTGGATGGGAAGTGGAGCAGCCAGGGCTCGAAACCAGCGCCCATATGGGATGCCAGTACTGCAGGTGCCACATCCCTCATCTGAGGGCCAGGCTCTCAGTGAAGGAGTTGAGATAAACATTCTCTTCCTGGGTTGTCTTGCCGTGGTGTGTTCAAAGGTCAGCTCGTCTACACAGCATGATCAGATTATCACTACCCTGCAATGCTGTTGTCTTGTGGCCATGTGAGCGTGGAGGCAGAATTTCCACCACTCAATGCATTCATTCTTCGGTCATTTACTCTACCAGAGAGTATTTCTGCTGCAATTATCCCAGCAGTAGAGAATTTTAAAATCTAATGTTAGAGTAGATGTAAGCCCACAGAAATAATTGTTTTCCAACAAAGTCCTAAAAATACATTTGAAGAACTAAAGAATTGATGGAATCACCTTCTTCCAAAACACAATGCAGATTTAACAGGATGAGGGCAGCCCCATGAGCGGTGAGAACAAAGCCTCGCACAGCAGCCTGTGTGCACAGCTAACCGGAGAACATCACCTGCTCTGCCACGTGCTCTCTCACTCCATCCCCCCACCCCGGAAATGAAAGTCATACTTATTTTCTAATTGTAAAGGCAATACAAGCTGGCTGTAAAACATTTACATATTCCATTATAGCATAAAGACTGCAACATGGAGCACAGATCCAGTATTCATTCAAACCACTATTGACATTTTGGTAAACATCCTTCCCAGTAGGCTTCCATTTAAAAAATCATATTATAATGCCTTTCCCCCCCAAAAAAAACTATTCAAATTGAGGTAACAAACACTTAAAATATAGCAACTTAACTAGCTTAAGCATATGCTCCAGGGTAAAAATCACATTCATAATGTGCAACCATCACCTCCATCCAACTCTTGGACTCAACTCTTTCACTGAGAGCCTGGCCCTCAGATGAGGGATGATGGAAAAAGAGGTAGGAGGGGCTGGGGCTATGGCGTGGCAGGTAAGGCCACCACCTGCAATGCCAGCAACCCATATGGGTGCTGGTCTCGAGCCCGGGCTGCTCCACTGCCCATCCAGCTCTCTGCTTGTACAACCATGAGGCTGTATCCACTGATAACCCCCATTCTCTCTTCCCTGCAGCCCCGCACCCACCATCCTGTTTCCCAGCTCCACGACTTTCACTATTCTAAGTACTTCATATTGCTGGATCCTACACTGTACGCCTCTTTGTGACTGGCTTATTTCAGTGAGAATGATGCCCTAGAGGTTTGTCTGTGTTAAAGTACACGTCATGATTTCTCTTTTTCAGGCTGCATATTTTGTTTTATTAACATCACATTTAACTTATCTACGCATCCAGCAGTGGATACTTAACATTGCTTCTATGTTTTTGCTATTGTGAATAATGCTGCTATGAACATGGGTTTACAAGTATCTCTTTGAGACCCCGCTATCAATTATTTGAGACACATACCCAGCAGAAGTGATGAATCATAGGGTAATTCTAGTTTGAATTTTTGAAGAACTGGTATGTTGTTTTCCACAGAGGGTGTACCACTGTAAAGTGTAAAGTACCAATAGTGCAGAAGGGCTCCAGTCTCCCCTCATCCTTGCCAATGCTAATTTTCTGTTTTACTGCTAGTAGCCATCCCTTTGGGTATTGGCTGTCATACTAATGTAATTTGGATTTGCATTTCCCTAATGATTAGTGGTGCTGAGAATCTTTTCATGTGCTTGTTAGAAATTAGCTTGTCTTCTTTGGAGAAATGTCTATTCAACTCATTTGCCATTTTTGAATTGGGTTATCTTTTTTTGTTTCTGAGTTTTAATTATTAATTAATTATTAATACCTTAACAAATGCCTAAATTGAAAATCTTTTTCCATTTTTTCCAATATATTGATATTATCTTTTGATGTACAATATTTTAAAGTTTCCATGAAGTCCAACTTGCGTATTTCTTCTATTTGTACTTTTGCTTCCATAACCAATATCACTGCCAAATTCCGTGTTGTTAAATGTTGTCCTAACCGAGTTTCCTTCTAACAGCTTTATAGTTCAGGTGTCACATTTCGGCTACTGACCTGCTCTGAGGTCATCTTGGTCTATGGTACCAAGGAAGGGTCCAGCTTCATTCTTTGCATGTGGATGTCCAGTTTTGGCAGCACCATTTGTTGAGAAGACCGTCCATTCCCCCACTGAATGATACTAGCGCCCGTGTAAAAAAATCACCTGCAAGGGTTTGTTTCTGGGCTTACTGTTCTATTCTATTAGTGCTTATGTCTGTCTTTATGCCAGTAACACACAGTTTTGATTATGTATCTTTGGAGTTAAGTTTTGAATTTAATAAGTGTGAAGCTTCCAGCACTGTTCCTCTGCAAGACTGTTGTGGCCCTTCAGGGTTCCTTGGGATTTCCTATGACTATCAGAACCTTTTTTCATAGGTCTGCAAAAAACATCGGTAGGAATTTGTCAGAGTTCGCACTGAATCTATCGCTGATTTTGGGTAGTACTGGTATCTCTACAATGTCTGCCAAACTATGAACATGGGACGTTTCCATTTATTTGTGTCCTTTTAAGTTTTATTTATATTTGAAAGTCAGAGTTAAAGAGAGAGAGGGAGGGAGAGAGAGATCAATCTTCCCACTGCAGGTTCACTCCCAAGATGGCCTCAAAGGCCTGCGTTGGGCCAGGCCAAAGTCGGGAGCCAGGAGCTTTATCCAGGTCTCCCATGCAGGTAGAAAGGTCCCAAGCCCTTGGGCCATCCCCTACCACTTCTCCCAAGCCATTAGCAGGGAGTTGGATTGGAAATAGAGCAGCCAGGACACAAATTGGCGTTCAGATGGGATGCCAGTGTTGCAGTCGGCAGCTTTACCCACTATGCCACAACACCAACCCCTTTTTGTGTCTTTATTTTTTTTTCTTTTAAGATTTTATTTATTTATTTGAGTGGTAGAGTTACAAACAGTGAGAGGGAGAGACAGCAAGAAAGGTCTTCCTTCTATTGGTTTACTCCCCAGATGGCCACAATGGCCAGAGCTGTGCCTATAAAAAGCCAGGAGCCAGGAGCTTCTTCCTGGTCTCCCATGTAGGTGCAGGGGCTCAAGGACTTGGGCCATCTTCTACTGCTTTCCCAGGCATAGCAGAGAGCTGGATTGGAAGAGGGGCAGCTGGGACTAGAACCAGCACCACATAGGATGCCAGCGCTGCAGGCAAAGGATTAACCTAGTGTGCCACAGAGCTAGCCTTAATTTCTTTCAGCAGTATTTTTTTGCATTTTTCAATGTATACATTGTTTCTTCGTCTTGGTTAGGTTTCCAAGATATGTCATGCTTTTGATGCTATTGTAAAAGGAATTATCATAATTTCCTTTTCAGGTTGTAAGCTGTTGGTGTATAGATTTGCAACTGCTTTTTATGTACTGGTTTTTTATCCTGCTAGTTTGTTAAATTCATTAGGTCTAGCAGGTATTTTGTGTATGTGTGTATAACATTCCAATATTCTCTGTAAACATTCTTATTTCTTTGTTTCCAATACAGACATCTTTATTTCTACTTTTTTTTTTTACCCTGCTGTTAATTTCTTTTGTGTATGTTCTTTGGTTATTTCCTTTGTGGTTAACATGGTGATTTTATATTTATATCACCTTAACTTTAATAACATAACAATTCTACTCCTTTCAGCTCAGTCCCCCTAATCCTTGGTTGCTGATGTCACAAAATTATAGCTTTATACACCATTTACCCAAAAATATAAACTAGTAATTCTTTTAAATGAATTAGTCTGTTAAATTATGTTGAAAACAAAAGATGGAATACAAACAAAAATTACAATACTAGCTTTTAGATTAATCATTCTTTTCTAAAATGTACTATCCCCTTAAATTACACAGAAAAAGAAAAGCTGTAGACAACTGTTGCAATACTACTACCTTTTGTCACTGTAGTTAGCTGGGTTGAGAGCCTGTCTCCTTCACGGTTTCGTGTTTCTGTGCAGTGTCCTTCACTCTACCCTGAAGGCTCCCTTCGCGTGTCCCGTACAGGACAGATCAGGTGGTAATGAACGCCCTGAGTCTCCACCTGCGGATGTCTTCACTTCTCCCTCACTTTTGAAGGATAGTTTTTCCAGATATAAGATTTTTGGTTGACAGCTTTTTTTATTTAGCATAATGAATACATAAGATTAATGACCAGTAGCCTGCAAAGTTTTTGATGATTATCTGTTGACAATTTTTTAAAGATTTATTTAGTTATTTGAAAGGCAGAGTTATGTATGTGTGTGTGTGTGTGTGTGTATGAGAAATCTTCCATCTACTGGTTCACTCTCCACATGGCCACAACAGTAGGGCTGGACTGGTCTGAAGCCAGGAGCCTGCAGCTTCTTCTGGTATCCCACCTGGGTACAAGGGCCCAAGCACTTGAGCCATCCTCTGCTGCTTTCCCAGGTACATTAGCAGGGAGCTGGATGGTAAGTGGAGCAGCTGGGACTGCAACTGGCATCTATATGCGATGCCGGCATTGCAGCTGGTGGCTTTACCTGCTATGCCTCAATGCTGGCCTCAATCTGTTGGCAATTCTATTGAGGAGACTTGAATGTGGTAAGTCACTTCTCTTGCTGTTTTCAAGATTCTCTTCGTCTTTAGCTTGTGAATATTTGACTGTAATATGTTTTGGTGTGAGTTTCTTAAAGTTCACCTTCTTGGTAGTTGATTGAGCTTCTTGGATATTCATGTGCACATCTTCCTTCAAAATTGAGATGCTTTTGGTCATTGTTTCCGGCAGTATTCTTTGTCCAGTTCTCCCAATTATGTGCTCCTAAGACTCCCACACGTGTAGGCTTGTCCACTTGAGCGGTGTGCTACAGGAGTCTATTTATTACTCTTCCACCTTATTTCCTTTAGCTCTTCAGATTCAGTAACTCCCATGGTTCCACAGTCAAGTTCACTGATTCTTTTTTCTGCCTAATTAAATCTGCCTCTGAATCCCTTTAGTGAATTTTTCATTTCAGTTATCACATTTATAGCTCTAGAATCTGTTGTTTCTTTTTGTGTTTTATATCTTTATCGACACTTTCATTTTGTTCAAGCATTGTTTCCTTGACATCTACATCTTTTAGTTTGCTATTGGCAACTTTAAGCCAGCTCTTTTAAGGTTTTTGCCTAATACACCTGCCATTAGATATCGTTCAGGGAAAGATCCTGCTAACTTTTCCCTTTCAATGGGCCAAATTTTCATGTTTCTTCATATGCCTCATGATTTTTTGTTTAGAACCAGACATTTGGATAATAATGTATCTCTGGAAATCCCTACCTTTTCCCCAGGCTTGCTGTCTTTTGTATTTGCTTTTATTTGTTGCTTTTGGTTTTTTAATTATTATGGATAGTTCTGTGCAAAATATCAGTCTAAGGTATAAATAAGTTTAATATACATTAAGGGCCAGCGCCGCAGCTCACTAGGCTAATCCTCTGCCTGCGGCGCCGGCACCCCAGGTTCTAGTCCCGGTCGGGGCGTTGGATTCTGTCCCAGTTGTTCCTCTTCCAGGCCAGCTCTCTGCTGTGGCCAGGGAGTGCAGTGGAGGATGGCCCAAGTGCTTGGGCCCTGCACCTGCATGGGAGACCAGGAGGAAGCACCTGGCTACTGGCTTCGGATCAGCGCAACGTGCCGGCCACAACACGCCGGCCATAGCAGCCACTTGGGGGGTGAACCAATGGAAAAAGGAAGACCTTTCTCTCTGTCTCTCTCTCTCTCTCTCACTGTCTAACTCTGCCTGTCAAAAAAAAAAAAATATATATATATATATACATACATATATACATTAAGGTCTTTTCAGAGCTTGTATATTTCCCTGGGCATGCACAGTCAGTTTCTAATTTTCCTCATATAAACAGTTCTAAATGTCTCCATCTTTAATGCTTGGATCACAAAAGGGAAAAAGAATGCTACAGAGGGAGGATAAAAGGTCCCTGTTGTTTTAAATCCCCTGGAAGTCACTTCAGCTGCAGGGGAAGGGGCCTGCAACCATGCTGACAGCCACCTCTCTCTCTGACCTCTGCAGTGAGAAGCATCAGTAATCACTCAGAGCACAGACCCCTAATAATCTGGAGCAGCGAGCAGTTTTCTCACAAACGGCTCCTATAACTGTGTTCTGGCTGCCACCATGGGTCGAGGAGTAGTAGATGGACAGCCGTTAAGAGCTGAATTTGATGGAGATTAACCACAATTAGCCTTCCAAGTCTTCTCATGGAAACTGAAAGCCTTCAGTCTACTCCAGAGCTCCAGAACAGTCCATCAGAGCTGCCAGTTGCCTAGGTGAGCAGTCGGGTTTGGGTGCTCCCCACTCTGCCGTCTGCCTCATGCCACCCTTGACAGGGTCTGCTGGGAGCAAACGTTTTCAATGTGGATGAAGTCCAACTTCAAAAAACTCCAGGTTTTTTTCTTTTTTTTTTTTTACATATTGTGCCTGGTGTCATGTCTAATTCCTCAGCAAGCCCTATATTTTGAGGATTCTCTTATAATTTCTTCTAAAAGTTCTATATTTTTCACATTTTCCACTTAATTTTATGATCCAGTTTTAGTTCATTTTTACATGACATGAGACTTAAGTTGAGGCTCACTTTTTTCTGCATGAATATTCAATGGTTCTTGTACCATGTGCTGAACAGACATCCTGCAACGAATTCACTTCAAACCTTTACAAACCACTTCTAGATTACCTAGTGCATTGATCTGCACATCTTTCAATACCCCAGTCCTGATTGTTATTGCTAGATCATCTCTACAACTGGGTAAAGTGATTTGTTTGATGTTATTTTAATCTTTCAAAGCTTTTAGTTATTCTAATTTTCTGACCTTTCCATATAAATTTTAATCATGAAGATACTGCAAGAAAAATATTTCCTGGATTTTAAGAAATGAATTAAAATTGTATGTCAGTTTGGATAAAATTGATATTTCTACTATGCTGAATCTTGATGATAGCTTTTCCTGCCCTTAGTTTTCTACAATTAATAAGAGTAAGAAGTACCAATGTGAAAGGGACTCTACAAAACTAAACAGAAAATCCACCCCATTAAGATGAACTAATCTGAGGCACAAGATGTGGCGCAGTGGGATAGGTCTCCACCTACAAGGCCATCATCCCATATGGGTGCCAGTTCGAGTTCTGACTGCTCCACTTCTGATCCAGCTCCCTGCTAATGCATCTGGGAGCAGAGGATGGGCCCTGCACCCACATGTGAGACACGGATGAAGCTCTATGTGCCTGGCTTCAACCTGGCCCATTCCTGGCTGCTGCAATCATTTGGGAAGTGAACCAGCGGATGGAAGATCTCTGCCTCTCCTTTTCTCTCTCTGTAACTCTGCCTTTCAAATAAATAAATAAATCTTTAAAATAAATAGAAGATTAATATGTATTCACTGTAATTTGTTTTTAATGACATCACTTTCTAAGACTGAAAATCACTAAAGAATTTTGGGGGGACAAAGAGAAAAGAGAAAGGTAGATAAGACTTCAAGGGAAGACAGATATGTGGAGAGTGTAGTCTTGTACCTTTTTTTCCATGAGTATCTCTTCCCCTTCTCTGTCTCCTATGTCTTTATCTCAAGTAAAATGTGGGGACTACTGTTACCATCTTCAAGTAACTTAGTGATGGATTAATGTGTCTTCTAAAAAACCAAATTGGGCCGGCGCCGTGCCTTAACAGGCTAATCCTCTGCCTTACGGCGCCGGCACACCAGGTTCTAGTCCCGGTCGGGGCACCGATCCTGTCCCGGTTGCCCCTCTTCCAGGCCAGCTCTCTGCTGTGGCCAGGGAGTGCAGTGGAGGATGGCCCAAGTGCTTGGGCCCTGCACCCCATGGGAGACCAGGAGAAGCACCTGGCTCCTGCCATCGGAACAGCGCGGTGCGCCGGCCGCAGCACGCCTACCGCAGCGGCCATTGGAGGGTGAACCAACGGCAAAGGAAGACCTTTCTCTCTGTCTCCCTCTACTGTCCACTCTGCCTGTCCAAAAAAAAAAAACAAAAACAAATTGATTTAAAATTTCATGAATATATCTTTCACATTACACAATGACTAACACAATAAGAACATAGTCAACACAATCATAAATTACTGACAGAACTAAATTGATTCTGCAAGAATACCCATAATATGCACCTCAAGGCAGTATGATTTTACAAAATTTACAATATGAATGCTGCTAATAATAGGTCTTTCTTATTTGTAAGTAGATAAAGAGGAAGCAACTTCAAGAGTTGTGTTTTAAGTCTCTGTAAACTAGAATAAACCTGTGGTTAAGAACTCAGGCTGTACAGGCAGATGTGGTGATACCTCTAACTAGTCACTAATGTCAGGCAATTTATTTAACGGCCTGGAGAGTGGTTTTCCATATAGGGGATAGGGAAATATTTAAGACTATGACCTATGTCAATTGTGAAGCTAAAGAGTAATGCATATATCATGGAATAAATGTTTGTCTTCAAAAGGAAAATTCCTGTGTTAACATACACTCCCCAGTGTGCTCGCAGTTGGAAGTGAGTCCTCTGGCAGGTGTTTAGGTCATGAGGCTGGAGCCCTCGGGAGAAAGATCAGTGCCCTTATAAAAGAAAACTCCAGAGAGCTCACTTGCACCTGTGCCACGTCTATGAATGAGAGAGCGGGTTCTTGCAGATACTTCGCCTGCTCCACTGTGATCTCGGACATCCCAGCCCACAGAACTGTGAGGCTGCGTATCTCTGTTGTTTGGGGGCCGACCAGTTCCAGCTATTTTATTAAAGCAGCTCAAATGGACTAAGATGGCATATTAAAAGCTAATCCCAAAGGTTGGCAGTTGGTAAATATTCAATATTCAATACTACTATTTCAAATTCATTTTTGTCTGAGGACATTAAACATAGCTCCCGTCTGTAAGCACAGCTGTCCTAAATGAAGATATTATAAAAGATGCTCTAAAGGTCCATCACGCTCTATGAAGTTAAGATTCTAAACAGTTGCCAGACTGTTCAGGGAAGTCTTTTTGTCTTCCAAGAACGCACTTCCCTACTCTCAAGGGTCAAAACTTTTAGCTCATGAAGTGAACTGACACAAAACTGGGTGCTTGACTCAATCTTGGCATTACAGAGCTAGAATGTCATCCTTTGAATTGTAGTTTCCTCAAAGTAGCCATGATGGTTCATATAATGAAAAAAAAATTCTTACCCGTGCACATTAGAAATTTGGTAAGGTACACGAATGACAAATGAAAAATCATTCCACTCTCTCTTCTGGATTTTTATGGGGTTGGCATTGGTGATGCTACCTGAGACACCATCATTCCCGTATGAGCAGCAGTTTGAGTCCCTGCTCCACTTCCAATCCAGCGCCCTGCTAATGCTCTTGGGAAAGCAGTGGAAGGTGGCCCAAGTGCCTGGGCCCCTGCACCCACGTGGGAGTCCCAGGTGGAGTTCTAGGCTCCTGGGTTAGGTCGGGCCTCACCATAGCTGTTGTGGCCACTGAGGAGTGAAGCCGTAGAGGGACGATCTCTTTCTCTGTGTCTTTGTCTCTCCCTCTCTGTAACTCTGCCTTTCAAGTAAGTAAATACATCTTTAAAAAAATAAATAAATAAATACCACTGCAGATTTTAGATTCTGGGGGCAATCAACTGAAATGGAGCCAGCAAAACTGTATGTAAATGCAGATGGTTGGGCCAGAGCTGTGGCGTAGGGGGTTAAACCACCGACTGAGATGCTGGCATCCCATATGGGCACCTGTTGGTGTCCCGGCTGCTCCACTTCCAATCTAGCCCCCTGCTAATGGTCTAGAAAAGCAGTGGGAGAGGGCCCATATGGGCCCCTGCTACCCACGCGAGAGACTCAACTTCTGGTTTTGGCCTGGCCCAGCCCCAGCCGTTGCGGCCATCTCAGGAGTGAACTAGTGGATGGAAGATCTCTATTTCTCTTCTCTCTAACTCTCATTTTCAAACCTCACAGACATGTTGTATTACCTTATTTGGGCTAGGTGGGAGAGTCAGTGCAGCTCTTTCTACTGTGCAGACAGCTGAAGCTCTAATCTCATATGCATGTTGATAACACACATACAACCCTGAACCACACTCAGTAGTGAGAAGAGTGAAAATCAACAATGAAAAGATATTGTCATTCTATACTGTCTTTCTTTCTTTTTTTTTTTAAAGATTTATTTATTTGAAAGTCAGAGTTACACATACAGAGAAGGAGAGGCGCAGAGAGAGAGAAAGAGAGAGAGAGAGAAAGAGAGAAAGAGAGAGAGAGAGAGAGAGAGGTGTTCCATTTGCTAATTCACTCCCCAATTGGCTGCAACACTTGGAGCTGCACCGATCTGAAGCCAGGAGCCTGGAGCTTCCTCTGGGTCTCCCACATAGGTGCAGGGGCCCAAGGACTTGGGCCATCTTCTACTGCTTTCCCAGGCCATAGCAGAGAGCTGGATTGGAAGTGGAACAGCCGGGACTCAAACCCACACCCATATGGGATGCCGGCACTGCAGGCGGCGGCTTTACCCGCTACACCACAGCGCCAGCCTCTATACTAGGTTTTAATGATAGTATTCACCATTACCAAAAGTCACTGAGATGGATTTAAATGAAATCAGAAGTTTGATAAAATATGGAAAAAGCATCACAGTAAAAAAAATTCAAAGAGTTGCTTTATTCATTTGAAAGGAAGAGAGGGAGAGACTGAGAGACAGAGAGATCCTCCATCCTCTGGTTGACCCCCAAATGGCCGCAATGGCCACGGCTTGGCCAGGCTGAAGCCAGGAGTCAGAAGCTTCTTCCAGGTCTCCCACGTGGGTGCAGGGCCCAAACACTTGGGCCATTTTCCACTGCTTTCCCAGGTGCAATTAGCAGTGAGCTGGACTGGAAGTGGAGCAGCCTGGTCTTGAACCAGCATCACAGGCGATGGCTTTACCAACTATGTCATGCCGGCCCCATAAAATCTTTTTTTACAATGTTATTTGCTTTTAGTTCTACAATGACACTGGTTATATAAGATTATAGAAGCAGGCAAAACTAAATTGGCAAACAGGTCATTAACAAATAAAACAGGGAAATTGGGTGACTTTCTATGCATTACCTCACCTGCATAAGAGAACATTATGCATTTAAATTTTTTTTGTGTTTGAAAAGTTGGTTCCTTCAACTTGAAAAAAAATGTTTTTTAAATGATGAGGAATAGAAAAGATTTACAGGACACTTCTACAGGCTGAATGAGGCCACCTGTCAGTGAGATCACAGGAAAGGTCTAATTATACCATAAGTAGATGTTTAACCAAAACTGGAGAATAAAAAAAGTCACTATGAAGTTATTTTGTATCTGAATAAATAACATGTTAATGTCAGTACAAGGAAGAGTGATTAGACCATCTATTCTTTGGAACACGATTTATCCAGTGTTTCACTTGAAACTCTTCCTTCAAACAGGCACCTGTATTCCTTAGAAACATTAGCACTAGACTATTTAACTTATTTTGATTGACTTTTCATGTCTACTGCATTTCACAGCAAGGGACTAGTTTTAGTCAATGCTACTCATTTGTTAATACTACATAGGGACCCAGACAAATGTCTACCCTCAAAATCAAACTAACAGCTGTCCAATGAATAAAAGTTATCACTGTTCACTAGGATGACATAAAAATTTTGCAAATATTTGAATCTTTACAAAATACACATTGAAATAATTTTAGCTTAAGGTCACAAAGATTTAAGAAGACTGATAAAGAATCTTAAGTCTTTATATAGTTGCTTCCCATGCTACCTAGAAGCTAACAGTCCTTGCAATTAAGAAGAACAAAGAATTTTATAATCTTCTCAAATTGATCTCTCTTTTCCTATTTCAGAATTTTGTGTCCTTTGTAACCCTCAGTTTCTGTAATATGCTTTCTAGGAGGCAGAGGGGGCAGAGGAGAAAATAAAGATGAAATAAAAATAAGATATCAGACATTAAAGAAAAAAGATCTAGAGACCAGGTGCCAAGTAAGGAGGCTAAAAAACATTAAGTGAAGTCTCCGGAACAAGACCAGAAACCTCTGTATATGTGATAGAAAGTGCTACTTATGTAGCTTGAATTATTTCTATGAAAAGAAAAAATGATGAAGCATACCTAAAAATACACTAGTGCATACACCGTATTCTTTCCCAAGTAAGTTTATGTTTCTAAGTTAAGAAGTTTATAACTGGGGGAAAAAACCAACAGTTCTTCTGAGCAAACATTAAGGACCTAAATAAAGCCTGCCTATGTTAAGTAAGTTATAAAATTATCAGCTTTATCGACAGTTTGGCATTTGTAAGGAAAACATTGAAACGTAAAAAGAAGTCCTTTCAAGTCGTCTAAAGTTCTTGCTGGAAGCACGACAGCGCGTTCTAGTTACCGTTTACATCTGAGGCACTTCTCCCACTGTGGTGACGGCGACGGTTTCAGCACTTGGCGTTACATTCCTTTACAATTTCAGAGTGCTTTGGATCTTCCCAAGATGAATGTCTTTTCTTCCATGTCTCCCATTCCTTAACTTGTTTTCTGAAGATAGCTATGTTTACTGCAAGAGAAAAAAATAAAATAGACCTAAGCTGGGTATTCAACTAGTGTAAAAATACTGGACATCTCTGTATATTAGAAATATTCCTTCTGGATATTTCTAATTTCACCCTCATACCACAGTTATAATCCATCTAATCCACTTAAGAGAGAACTTCCTTACTTACATGGGGAGACAGACCCTCCCACATCTGAGAACCCTCATGTCATTCAAGAATCAAGAGAACATTGATGCATTCGAGATTTTCTAAGACGTATGTGATTGTCACTTAGATTTATTTTACTAGAAGTAAATGGATATCATTGAATGTGAAATCATTAGACACTACTTCACCTTTACAGACATCAAATTCTAAAAGTCACAATCTCCAAATGAAAATATTTCACTGGTTTGCAGTTTTACTTTAGGCTCACATTTATGGTTTTGAAAACAACCACCCAAAATTGGGGGCTGGCTTTGTGGGGTAAGGGTTGAGCTGCCATTTGCAATGCTAGCATCCCATGTGAGTACTGGTTCTATTCCGGGCTGGTCCACTTCCAATCCAGCTCCCTGCTAATGCACCTGGGAAAGCAGTGGAAGATGGCACAAGTGCTTGGGTTCCTGCACCCATGTGAGAGACCCGAATGGAGTTTCTGGCTCCTGGCTTCGGCCTGGCTCTGCACTGGCCATAGCAGCCATCTGGGGAGTAAACCAGTGGCTGTAAGATCTGTCTCTCTGCTTGTTACTGTGCCTTTCAAATAAATAAATAAATACATAGATCTTTAAAAAACAAAATAAAAAGTGCCCAACCTCTAATTTGTTTTCATATAACATCAAATACAAGGAAATCAACTGGAAGAGTTAAGCAGAAAACAAAATAAAATGTGATTACTTTAAAATAATTCCTGATTGTCCTCACCTATTATAATTAAACTTTTCAATGAATTTTAAGAAAACGGAAAAATATTTTTTAAAAAGATTTTATTTATTTATTTGAGAGGTAGTGTTACAGAGAGAGAGAGAGACAGAGAAAGGTCTTCTATCTGCTTGTTCACTCCCCAAATGGCTGCAACAGCCAGAGCTGGGCCGATCCACAGCCAAGAGCCAGAAGCTTCTTCCAGGTTGCCCACGCAGGTTCAGGGTCCCAAGTGCTTGAGCCATCCTCTATTGCTCTCCCAGGCAACAGCAGAGAGCTGGATGAGAAGACGTGCAGCTAGGACACAAACCAGGGCCCATATGGGATGCCTGTGCTACAAGCGGAGCCTTAGCCTACTACACCACAGTGTCGGCCCCAGAAAAGCATTTTTAGAAGGCAGTTTGAGGGATGAGCATTTGGCCTAGCAGTTAAGACGCTGGCTTGGATGCCCACACCCAAGATCAGGGTGTCTGGGTTCATGCCCTGGCTCCACTTTCATTTCCAGCTTCCTGCTAATGTGCACCGTGAGAAGAAGTGGGTGATGGCTCAGAGATTTGGGTCCCTGACACCCACATGGGAGACCTGGATTAAGTTCTTAGCTCCCAGTTCTGGCCTGGTTAAGGCCATGATGTTGTGGGCACTGAGGAGTTCATCAGTGGACGACAGCTCTCTATCTGTGTCTTTCTGTCTCTTTATATCTATGCCACTCAAATAAAATAAATAAGGCAGTTTTTGTAAGTGTACCATGAAACACCATCTAAATTCAATACAGCTGAGTTATTCATGATGCAAACAAGACCAGTGTCTTACAGTACTCACAGCTATCACTTCGTGTGGCAACATAACAATGCTAAGCGACATGTAGGAAAATACTACCAAGAGGAGGCAGCCAAGGATGGCTCCCTACAGAAACAGGAACTTGAACAGCCATGCATACGCCAGCGGACTTTTACATGGAGGAACCAAGTACCTGAATTTAGTGTAATGATAAGAAGAGACCACTGATGGGGCCGGCGCTGTGGCGCACTAGGTTAATCCTCCACCTGCGGCAGCAGCATCCCATATGGGCGCCAGTTCTAGTCCTGGCTGCCCCTCTTCCGGTCCAGCTCTCTGCTATGGCCTGTGAAAGCAGCAGAAGATGGCCCAAGCCCTTGGGCCCCTGCTCCCACGTGGGAGACCAGGAAGAAGCTCCTGGCTCCTGGCTTTGGATTGGCGCAGCTTCGGCTACTGCAGGCATTTGGGGAGTGAACCAACAGAAGAAAGACCTTTCTCTCTCTATCTCCCTCTCACTGTCTGTAACTCTAACTCTCAAATAAAATAAATAAAATCTTAAAAAAAAAAAAGAGGAAGAGGAGGAAGAGGAGGAAGAAGAGGAGGAAGAAGAGGAGGAAGAAGAGGAGGAAGAAGAAGAGGAAGAAGAAGAGGAAGAAGAAGAGGAAGAGGAAGAAGAAGAGACACACTGAAGAAGCCAGGAAGGAAAGAGCTGCCCCATCGCCCATCCCCCACCCTAGCTGCACAGCACAGGACACTGCCCACCTGGAGGAGGGATAGGGAATCGGGTCCAGGCCTTCACACTAGGCCTGGCATCAGGCAGAAACCCTCGGCCCCTGCCCCTGGCAGTCAGGCGACTACATCCATCACCCCTCCAAACCTTGGGCACAGAGTGTGGAGGAAGATTTCAACCAGTAAGGAGTGGGACAGGAAAGTGAGCACGGGACTAGACACTGCTGAGCATGGAGATACACATGGCTTTAGAGAAAGGAACTAAGCACATAGCATCTGCCATTCTGTCTGCCAAGGTCAACCAGGAGCCAAGAGGAACTTCATTTGGTGGGAAGCCAGAGTCACTCACCAGTCCCCACTCACACCACAGACACCTGAACCATTTACTGCTGGAGAAACCAGTGGCCCTGCCAGGCCATGAGTCAAGTCTGGGGAGCTGCAACATTACCACACTGCCACAGTGCCCCAGAAAAGGAGCCTAGCCCATGTTATGTACTCTCCAACCAAGCTTTTGCTGCTCAAAGCCAAGTTGAGACCCCACCTATCAGGATCCTGTGAAGCAGTCAGGCAGCTAATCCCAGAAGCTCCACAGACCCAACCCTGTGAATCAGCCAGGACGCATACTGAGAGACTTGGCTTGTAGAAGCACCCAGAACAATCTGGCATCCCCACCCAGCCACACACTGCAGTAGAAACACCCAAGCAGTCCCATCTACACTCTGGATGACTTTACTCATGCAACCTCAAACCCAGGAAGAAACTGGCAACTAACCCTGAGTGGTTCACCCTGTCTGTCAAGGCCCCCAGGAACACCGTGGGGACCCTGCCCACGCCCCGCGGCCTTAAGAAGTATAAGAAGAAAACCCCTTCAACGAAATAATTGCTGAAAATCTTTCAAATCTCAGGAAAGAAACAAGTCCGGGAAGTCCAAGAGGTCGCTGACAGAGTCAATCAAAACAGATCCTCCAAAACCACAAGACAAAAGAGAGAAGTCTAGAAACACCAAGAGGAAAGTGTCAAGTCACTTACGAGAGAATCCCTACTCACGCGTCAGGCTTCTCCGCAGACAGCTTACAGGCCGGGAGACGATGGGAGGAAAGATACCAAGTCCTCAAAGAAAACAACTGCCGGTCCAGGACACTATGCCCAGGGCATCTGAACTAACATGGTGTTAGTTAAGAGGTTACGCGGACCACTTCCCCACAGAAACACCAATGTGATCAGCCGCATGCTCACCAAGAGCTCCGGAAGGCAGGCAGGAGACCACAGTGCCTCATCTTTTATAATCATGGGAAAAGTCACATTGAAGAAGCAAGAAGGGAAGAGCTGCTCACATCACCCCTGCCCAGCTACAAGGAACACAGCATGGAGAGCTGCCTCCCGCGTCGCAGAGGGAGAGAGAGCCGAATCCCAGTGCTAGACCCACTGCGACGAAACTCAGCAGGACTGGCGCCCCTGCCCTGACCACCATGCCATAGCTGTGGAATGAATATGTGGAGCTTCCATATTCAGGTGGCTTCTGCCACCTCCCCCTCAGCTGATGGAAGAACACAAACTGCAGCTTGGAGAGGGAGCTTAGGACTGGGATCTGGAGCTCAGAGGCGTGCCTGCCGTGTTAACATCAATCTCTGATGGAGCCCCAAGGCCTCTAGCCCCTGGCCAGTGCTCAGAGACTGAGCCTCTAGACTTGCCTGGTCTCCGGAAGGCTCAGACCAGTGTGCCACTGCTGGCTTCTTCTGGGCTTGGCAAACATCCTCAGGACACTGCAGGAGCCTGTGTCTGTGGGACTCAAGTGCACAGCAAGAGGGTTGCCTTTATCACTCTCCTCCAACCCCAGGCAGACAACAAGGGGCCACAGGATTGTGTCCTGAGACTCAGTGCTTGGCTGGTGCATCCCAGTGCTGGGCGGATCCTAGAAGTTTCCATCTCGAGTTCAATGCACATGGACACAGTCTCTGGGCTTGCCCCGGTATCAGGCAGAGACCCCTCCCCGGTGAGACAAACCACCAGCCTCCTGCAGGACTGCTGTGCACTCCCACTGCTGTGAGGCCCAGTCTAGGGCCTGCCTGAGCAGCTGAAGTGTTGCCTCTGTCACCCCTCCTGCAATCCCAAGCTGAAGGAAAGAACCCAAGGGCTGTTAATTTTTGTTTTGTTTTGTTTTTGTTTTAAGATTTATTTATTTACTTGAAAGAGTTACAGAGAGTTAGAGAGGTAGACAGAGAGAGAGAAAGATATCTTTCATCTGCTGGTACATTCCCCAGATGGTTGCATTAGCCAAGGCTGGGCTAGGTGGAAGCCAGAAGCCAGGAGCTTCATCCAGGTCTCCCTCATGGGTTGTAGGGGCCCAAACACATGGGCTATTTTCTACTGCTTTTCTCAAGCCATTAGCAGGAAGCTAGATTAGCAGGGAGCAGTTGGAACATGAACTGTGCCCATATGGGATACCAGCGTTGCAGGCAGGGCTTAACCCATTACACCAACGCTGGCCCCATCACAGGACAGTCTGAGGACTCGGTTCCAGGTTGATAAACCCCCGCATTCCTAATGGTCTCTGTGTCCAGGACGGTGCCTGCAGACAGAGCTGGGCCGGCTTCAGTGTCCAGATGAGCAGTATTACAGCCCAGCCAGCATCATCACCGGCTGGCACGTGCGGCATTGGGCAGGGAGCCCACTCCAGCATCAGCAGCCGGCGGCAAGGTGAGTGTCGGTCCTGCCCCAGGCTACACTGCTCTTGGCAGGAAGAAGGCTATGGATGTGATCTAGCAGCAAGGCAGGACAAGGCGCCTGAGCTACCACAGGCCCAGAAGAGGCCCGGGGGGGTGGGGGGTGGAATACCCCCTTTAGGCACTTCTCCATTCCAGTCCACACTGAACAACACATCAATGGCAGATCTGGGACAATTCTGGTCTGGGGAGCACGGTAAGACTGGACCAGTACAAATACATCAACAGCGGACTTGGGGCAAACTGTGACTCTGCGTGTTCTTCTGTGAAGGAAGAGCAGAAGTACTCACAGTGTCGGGGAAATGAACAGACTGCTTATTAGAATTCTGGACAGACAGCCACACAAGAAGCCAGAGTACTGGAACTCATCCTTCAGAGCACAGACGACATTGTGCACCAGCAAGCATCAAGAATCTCCAGGGAACCTCACCTAAAGCACAAAATAAGGGGCCAGAAACCAACCACCTAGGAACTGAAACTTCAAAATGCTCAGGTGAAGATTTTAAAATAGCTGTCTTAAGGAAAAACATTGAGGGGCCGGTGTTGTGGCACAGCAAGTTAACGCCCTGGCCTGAAGTGCCGGCATCCCATATGGGCACTGGTTTGAGACCCAGCTGCTCCACTTCCCATCCAGCTTTCTGCTGTGGCCTGGGAAAGCAGATGGCCCAAATCCTTGGGTCCCTGCACATGCGTGGGAGACCCAGAAGAAGCTCCTGGCTCTTGGCTTCGGATCAGTGTAGCTCCAGCCATTGCGGACAACTGGGGAGTAAACCATCGGATGGAAGACC
This sequence comes from Lepus europaeus, assembly GCF_033115175.1. NCBI lineage: Eukaryota > Metazoa > Chordata > Mammalia > Lagomorpha > Leporidae > Lepus > Lepus europaeus. Next base: position 112,216,137 of record NC_084837.1, read on the forward strand.
TCTCTCTCTCTCTGCCTCTCCTCTCTTTGTGTAACTCTGACTTTGAAATAAACAAATAAATCTTAAAAAAAAAAAACACATTGAACTTCAAGAGAACACAGAGAAATAATTAAATATTCTGAGACTGGACCGAGATGGAAAAAAATTAAACAAAATTAAGCAGAAATCCTTCAACTGAAAGGTATGCTAAGTGAGCTAAAATGTGACAAAAGGCATCAAAGCAGGACAGATTAAACAGAAGCAAAAATCAGTGAGTGTGAAGACAGGCTATTTGAAAATATACAGTTTGAAGAGAAAAAAGAAAATAGACTCAAGAGGAAAGCTTATGGGGAATAAAGGACAGCATAAAAACAAATATTTGAGTAATTGTGATTTAAGAAGGAATTGAGAAAGACAAACAAGGAGGAAACACATATAAAGAGACAATCACAGAAAACTTCCCAAGTCTGGAGAAAGACACAACTATCCAGATACAGGAAGGTCAGAGGTCACCAGTCAGATTCAACCCAACCAAATGTACCCCAAGACTTATACTCTCCAAGATAAAGAGAGGACTTGCAAAACCATAAATGAAAAGAAGCAAATAAACAAAAAGAGGCCCAATTCACCTGCCTACAGCCTTTTCAGCAGAAACCTTATAAGCCCAGAGGGAACAGAATGAGTCTTTTACCATATTAAAGGAAAAAAAATGCAAGCCAAGACACTTTATCCAACAAAGCCAAACTTCAGATATGACGGAGAAACAGACATGTCCAGATAAAATCTGAGTAAATTTATCACCACCAGATCTGTGTTACAAGAGACATTAAAGAGTTCTTCATATGGAAAGAGATAACAAATGAGAAGAAAATATCAGAAGGCAGAAGACTCACTGGTGAGACTAACTATACAAACGATTCAGAACGCTCTGATACTGTAAGCACGGTGAGCAAACCGTTCACACCTTTACTATGAAGACTGTGGAAAGAAATTGTAATCAATACATTAAAATGTTAAGGGACAGGCAATACTGAAAGAGGTCAAACCGAACCATCAAAATTCAAAATGAGGGGCTGGTATTGTGATAAAATGGGATAAGCCGCTGCTTGCAATGCTGGCCTCACCTGTCGAAGGCCTGCTGGAGTCCCGCCTTGAGTCCTCTGCTTCAGATCCAGCTCCCTGCTACCGGGGAGATCAGTGGAAGAAGGCCCTAGTAGTTAAGCCCCTGCCACGTGGGGCATCAGATGGAGTTGTGGGCTCCTTGCTTCAGCCTGGCCCGGCCTCAGTCACTGCAGCCACTGGGGAATGAGCCAGCAGATGGAAGTTGTCCCTATCACTCTGTTTTTTATTTATTTTTTTAAAGATTTCTTTATTTGAAAGGCAGAGTTACAGAGAGGCAGAGGAAGAGGCAAAGAGAGAGAATGAGAGAAGAGTCTTCCATCTGCTGGTTCATTCCCCAAATGACTGCAATGGCAGGAGCTGGGCTGATCCGAAGCCAAGAACCAGGAGCTTTCTTCCAGGTCTCCCATGCAGGTATAGGGGCCAAAGGACTTGGGCCTTCCTCCACCGCTTTCCCAGACCATAGCAGAGAGCTGGATCAGAAGTGCATCAGGTTGGCACCGTGGCTCAACAGGCTAATCCTCCGCCTAGTGGCACCAGCACACTGGGTTCTAGTCCCAGTCGGGGCGCCGGATTCTGTCCCGGTTGCCCCTCTTCCAGGCCAGCTCTCTGTTATGGCCTGGGAGTGCAGTGGAGGATGGCCCAAGTGCTTGGGCCCTGCACCCCATGGGAGACCAGGAGAAGCACCTGGCTCCTGCCTTCAGATCAGCATGGTGCACTGGCCGCAGCGCACCAGCCACAGCGGTCATTGGAGGGTGAACCAACGGCAAAGGAAGACCTTTCCCTCTGTCTCTCTCTCTCTCACTGTCCACTCTGCCTGTCAAAAAAATAAAAAAATAAAAAAAAAAAGAAGTGGATCAGAAGTGGATCAGCTGGGACTCGAACCAGCGCCCATTTGGGATGCCGAAACTATAGGCGGTGGCTTTACCTGCTATACTGTAGGCCCTGCACTCTGCCTTTTAAATAAATATGTAAATAAATCTTTAAAAAATTCAAGGGGCCGGTGCTGTGGCATACCAGGTAAAGCTACCACCTGCAGTGCTGGCATCCCATATGGGCACCAGTTGCAGTCCCAGCTGTTGAACTTCTGAACCAGCTCTCTGCTATGGCCTGGGAAAGCTATAGAAGATGGCCCAAGTCCTTGGACCCTTGCACCTACGTGGGGGACCCGGAAGAAGCTCCTGGCTCCTGACTTCAGATGGGCACAGCTCTGGCCGTTACAGCCAACTGGAGAGTGAAACAGCAGATGGAAGACCTCTTCCTCTCTCTCTCTCTCTCTCTCTCTCTCTCTCTCTCTCTCTGCCTCTCTTCTCTCTGTGTAACTCTGACTTTCAAATAAAGAAATGAATAAATTGAAAAGATAAGGGTAAAAATATTACCAAAATTGTCCTTTAGAAATGAAAGAGGGGCCGGGGCTGTGGCGCAGTGGGTTAACGCCCTGGCCTGCAGCGCTGGCATCCCATATGGGTGCTGGTTCGAGACCAGGCTGATCCACTTCCAATCCAGCTCTCTGCTGGATGGCCTGGGAAAGCAGCAGAAGATGGCCCAAGTCCTTGGGCCCCTGCACCCATGTGGAAGTCCTGGAAGAAGCTCCTGGCTCCTGGCTTCAGATTGGTGCAGCTCCGGCTATTGTGGCCAATTGAGGAGTGAACCATCAGATGGAAGACCTCTCTCTGTCTCTCCTCCCTCTGTGTAACTGTGTAACTCTTTCAAATAAATAAATAAATCTTTAAAAATAAAATAAAATAAATGAAAGAGAAAAACTTTCCAGGACAAGCAAAACCTTAATGAACTGATCACCAATGCATAGGGCCCTCCAAAAATGCTTAGGGGAATCTTACATGAGAAATGTAAAGAGAGAGGAAGGCACTCAGTGCAGTGGGTTAAGCTCCTGCTTGGGATGCCCACATGCCACATCAGAGTCCCAGCTACTCCACTTCTGAGCTAGCTTCCTACTGGTACGCATCCTGGGAGGCAGCACATGGTGACTCAAGGGCTTGGGCCCCTGCCACTCAGGTAGGAGACTCAGAGGGTTCCAGGCTCTTGGTCCTGGCCCAGGCCTGGCTATTGTAGATCTATAGAAAGTCAATTAGTGACAGGCAGGTTTCTCTCTCTCTCAAATAGATGAAAATAAATAAACGTTAAAAAAAAAAAAGTGGGGGCTGGCACTGTGGCTAAAGCTGCTGGCTGCAGTGCCAGCATCCCATATGGGTGTGGGTTTGAGTCCTGGCTGCTCCACTTCCAATCCTGGGAAAGCAGTAGAAGATGGCCCAAGTCCTTGGGCCCATGTACCCACATAGGAGGCCTGGAAGAAGGTCTGGTTCCTGGCTTCAGATTGGCCTAGCTCCAGCCATTGCAGCCATCTGGGTAGTGAACCAGTGGACAGAAGACCTCTCTCTATCTGCCTCTCTGCAACTCTGCCATTCAAATAAATAAATAAATCTCTCTCTCTCTCTCTCTTTTTTTTTTTAAGATTTTACTTATTTATTTGACAGGTAGAGTTACAGACAGTGAGAGGGAGAGACAGAGAGAAAGGTCTTCCATCCGCTGGTTCAGTCCTCAGATGGCTGCAATGGCTGGAGTTGGGCCAATCTGCTACTGCTTTCCCAGGCCAGAGCAAAGAGCTGGATTGGAAGAGGAGCACCCACATGGGATGCTGGCACTGCAGGCAGAGGATTAACCTACTGCATCACAGTGTTGGCCCTAATAAATCTTTAAAAAATAGTGTAAGGCTGACAATTATCATCATAAAAATATGTGGAAATGCAAATCTTAACAGCAGAGCAGATGCAAAAAAGAGAAAGAAGAAAAAAAATCTAATGATTCATATTTTATTTTTCCTTTTTTCTGGGTTTGATTTGCTATATATTTAGTTAAGGATATTTTCATCTGTATTAAGGCTAAAGTTATGGATTTTTTTTTTCTTTTACACATTAGTTTTTGAGATCAGGGTAATTCTGGTCTCTTAAAATGAGCTGGAAAGTGTGATCTTTCTCTGTTTTCTAAAGGACTATTTTGCTATTATTTCTTCTTTAGAATTTGCCAGTGAAACTGTTTAGGTCATTAGTTATCTCTGGGGGAAGGTCTTTTAAATGAATTTAACTTCTTAAATACATTTGAGGCTATTCAAAAATTATTTTTCTCTTCATGAAGAAATATGTGCATTTCACCTAGATTGACAAAATTGTTGGCATAAAATTATTTAACATCCTTCAAACAATTAAAAATGCAGCTACATGTGATCCAGCAATCCCGCTACTGGGTATATATCACAAGGCAATGAAGTCAGAATGTTAAAAAGACATCCGCACTCCCATGCTTATTGCAGCGTTACAACAGTCAAGATATGGAATGAACCCAAGTGTCCATTAGCAGAGGAACACAGGAAATGTGGTACATACATGTACAGCGGAATATCATTCAGTTCTAGGAAAAAATAAAATCTTGCTATTTGTGACAATATGGATGAACCTGGAGGACATGTGCTGGGTGCCAGGCTCAGAAAGAAAAATTCCACATGACCTCACTCATACTGGAATGTGAGGAAGCTGATCTCACTGAAGCTGACAGTGGAACAATGGTCACCACACGCTGGACAGGGAGGGAGGTGTGGGAAATGGGCAGAGGCTAATCAACAGGTATGTTAGACAGGAAGAACGATTTCTTGTTTTCTATTACCAGTAGAGTGACCTGGCTAACAATCACGTATTGTCTATTTCAAAATAGAGGACATTTAAGAATCCTAACAGAAATTTCTGAGGTGACTGATATGCAAATTACCCTAATATGATCATTACACAATGTATACATGTTATCTAAACATCACATTGTATCATGTAAATATGTATAGTTATGCATCAATAAAAATACAACTTTTTTTTTTTTTTTGACAGGCAGAGTTAAACAGTGAGAGAGAGAGACAGAGAGAAAGGTCTTCCTTCTGATGGTTCACCCCCCAAATGGCTGCTACAGCCGGCGCGCTGTGCCGATCTGAAGCCAGGAGCCAGGTACTTCCTCCTGGTCTCCCATGCGGGTGCAGGGCCCAAGGACCTTGGCCATCCTCCACTGCCTTCCCAGGCCACAGCAGAGAGCTGGACTGGAAGAAGAGCAACCAGGACAGAACCGGTGCTCCAAATGGGACTAGAACCTGGAGTGCCGGCGAAGCAGGCAGAGGATTAGCCTAGCGAGTCGCAGCGCCAGCCAAAATACAACTATTTTTTAAACGTTAATAACCAGAAAAATATCGCTAGGAAATGTGAGTATCACTAATACATATTTCAAAAAATGATGATGCCCAAGATCATATAACCAGTTAATGCAAAATTAGTACTCTACATTACAAGAAGAATCCTTAAAGAAAAATATCATCTATGCCAATTTTATTTTTAAATTGGAAAAAAAAAGGCTAAAAAAGTTTAGTATTTACCTAACTTAAAGCTAATATTGAGTAGTACATAAAACATAAGAACCATGCTATGACAGAACTCCTTTAACTCTAATATATTTTTGCTAATATGATCATATTTTATACCTACAGCTACATACATATAACAAAACCCCATAACACAATGGGTTAATTTTTGCTTTTTTAAAAAGATTTAATTATTTATTTGAAAGTCAAAGTTAAACAGAGAGAGAAGAGGCACAGAGAGAGAGGTCTTCCATCTGCTGGTTTACTCCCCAATTGGCCGCAACGGCTGGAGCTGCACCGATCCGAAGCTAGGAGCCAGGAGCTTCTTCTGGGTCTCCCACACAGGTGCAGGGGCCCAAGGACTTGGCCCATCCTCCACTGCTTTTTCAGGTCATAGCAGAGAGCTGGATCGGAAGAGGAGCAGTCAGGACCCAAACCAGCACCCATATGGGATGCCGGCACTGTAGGAGGCAGCTTTACCCACTACACCACAGCATCGGCCCTGGCCTGTATTTCTAAAAAAAAAAAAAAAAAAAAAACCACAAAACACCTCTGCCTCATTCTTTCTCTTGCTCTTTGGAGCTCAAGTATATAAAAGTTTGACTGCTCATGATCACTGAGTATCTTCTTTTTAAAAATTTTTCTGGAGATGGGCATTTTGTTAAGACGTTGCTTGAGCCATCCATGTCTTGTATCAGAGTGCCAGATTCAAGATCTGGCTCCTCTGCTTCCAATCCTGCCTCCTGCGCTATGCACCCTGGGAGCAGCAGGTGATGGTTCAAGTGCTTGAGTCCCTGCCACCCACGTGGGAGACTCTGATGGAGCTCCTGCCTCCCAGCATAAGTCTGGCCCAGCTCCAGCTGTTGCAGCTCCAGCTGTTGCAGGTTTGGGGAGTGTACCAGTGGATGGAAGATCTCTCTCCCTCTCTGCGTGTATATCTCTCAAATTAAGTGAAAAAAAATTTTTTAACTTTCTCTTTGTTAGGTAAAATAATTTCTATTGATTTGTCATCAGGTTCACTGGCCCTGTGTTCTGCCATTTCTTATCTGCTTGGTGTATCCAGCAAACTTCATTTCAGGTATTATATTTTCTTTTCTAAAAATACTTCTACTTCCCTCTACAGAGCTCCACAAGCATTTTTATGCCCCCTTTTCCTTTATGATCTTAACCTCATTCCTAATGAGTGACTGGTGCTACTCTGCTGACTCCAGTATCTGGATTGGCTGTCTTTTCTCTTAACCACGGGTAACTTTTTTTCTATTTCTCCACATTCAATAGTTTTTTTTTTTTTAAGTTGTACACTAGATGGTACAGATGATGTACTCTAGATGCACTGGATGTTGCTATCTTCCTTTGAAGTCTGATGATTTCTCTCCCACAAGCAGTTAAAATGTTGACTGATCATTGTGAACTATGGATGCTTGGTTTTACACTTGTTAGAAAGGGGATGTTTCAGTTTTGCACTTAATGATAGAACAAATCCCTCAGGCCTTACACATGGTCTTAAAATTTTTTAAACATTTATTTATATATTTGAAAGGTACAGTTACAGAGAAGGAGAGAAGTGAAGAGATCTTTCACGTGCTGGTTCACTCCCCAGATGGTTGCAAGGACCAGGGCTGGGCCAAACCAAAGCCAGGAGCCCAGAGCTTCTTCTGGGTCTCCCACATGGGTGGCCGGGGCTCAAGCACCTGGGTCATCTTTTGCTGCTTTTCCTAGGCCATTAGCAGGCAGCTGGATCAGAAGTGTACTAGCCAGAACTCAAACCAGTGTCCACATGGGATGCCAGCATTGCAGGTGGCTGTTTAACTCATCATGCCACAAAGCTGATCCCTGCACATGGTCTTCACACAGAAGGCAGTACCCTTCGTAATTTTAATAGGACTCTTTTTTTTTTAATTTTTTTTTTTTTTTGACAGGCAGAGTGGACAGTGAGAGAGAGACAGAGAGAAAGGTCTTCCTTTTTGCCGTTGGTTCACCCTCCAATGGCCGCCGCGGTAGCGCGCTGCGGCCGGCGCACCACGCTGATCTGATGGCAGGAGCCAGGTGCTTCTCCTGGTCTCCCATGGGGTGCAGGGCCCAAGGACCTGGGCCATCCTCCACTGCACTCCCTGGCCACAGCAGAGAGCTGGCCTGGAAGAGGGGCAACCAGGACAGGATCCGTGCCCCGACTGGGACTAGAACCTGGTGTGCCGGCGCCGCAAGGCGGAGGATTAGCCTAGTGAGCCGCGGCGCCGGCCAGGACTCTTGATCTGTTTAAAAAGTCCCTCTAACATGGTAAGACTCAAACTCCATAGCTGGTCAGAAATACCAGCTCAACACTTCCCATTATGGCTGTTAATTTTCCAGCGGGGATCCATGGAGTTTTCCCATACCCGCGACATTAGTGGCCAGCCAAGGAGCAGGAAGCAAGGCATGTGCAGACCTGAGGCTCCCTTCTTTCGGGAGACTTCCACCACTGAATTCCAGCACAACTGGCATACACTGCAAGGGGAACGATGCATCAGGCTGTAGTGACCTAACAATGCTGAGTTTCCAAAGGTTATTATTTTATCCTGGCTGTGTGTGACAACATCTTTGTAGAAAACACACTCTAAAGTATTCAGAGTTGATGGAGCTCAATGTCAACAACCCACCCTCAAGTAATTCAGGAAAAAAAAATTCCTATCACATTTCTAAGATGACTTCTGTGGAACTTCAGTGCTGCTAGGTTCTTGAAGGAAGAGTAGTTCTGTAGCAAAATAAGCTTGGGTAAAACCACTGCATTCCTCTTTGCCAATATACAATGCACGCCAGCAAACCATGTACTCGTATAAGTCATGCAGGGCAGACACTCTCATGTATCATCCTCCCAATCAACCACACAGAAATTAGGAACGCAGGACCTATTATGTGAAAGGCTAGACTGAAAGTACTAGAGAGGTAATAAGGAAGGCAAGGCCTCTCCTCTCACAGAGCAGATGAATAAGTAATTCCAAATGATGAAAACCACTCTGCAGAAAATAAAAAGTGGGTGTTAGAGATTGCGAAGGTGGAGATGCCTGCTACTTTATAAGGTGCATCAAAGAACACCCACTGACAAGGTGACGTTCAAGTTGAAGCTGAATGTAATGAGCCAGGTCTGAAAAGATTTAAGTGAGGGGCCAGCGCTGTAGCGTAGAGGGTAGAGCCTCCGCCTGCAGTGCTGGCATCCCCTATGGGTTCCAGTTTGAGTCCGGCTGCTTCACTTCCGATCCAGCTCTCTGCTGTGGCCTGGGAAAGCAGCAGAAGATGGCCCAAGTCCTTGGGCCCCTGCACCCGCGTGGGAAACCTGGAAGAAGCTCCTGGCTCCTGGTTTCAGATCAGCACAGCTCCAGCTGTTGCAGCCAATTGGGGTGTGAACCAACAATGGAAGACCTCTCTCTCTCTCTCTCTCTCTCTCTCTCTCTCCTTTTCTACGTGTAACTCTTTCAAATAAATAAATGTTAAAAAAAGGAAAAGATTTAGGTGTCTTAAGAGAGGAATAAGTTGAACAAACGGAGGCAGCAAGATGGCGGAATAGGCAGGGAGCACACTTAGTCCGGGGGAGAGACAGTTTAATATAAGTGGAGATACTGCAGTGTCAAGGAAGAGTAGGGGAAGAAACAGCAGAGGAAACTCTTCCGGAACTAGTGATTCACAGTGGACCTGCGTGGAGAGCGTGGGAGCCCAAGTTCGGGACACCAGCGGCAGACTCAACGCGCCAGCGCTGGAACGCGAGGGGAGCCGAACCTCAATAGCCCGAGACACCAGCGGGCAAGCGGAAAGAGGAGGCTAGAGGGAACGAGGCTTGAAACTCCGTGGGGAAAAGTTCACCAGGCTAACTAGAAGAGAGAGAGGAAAAAAAAAAAAGTGACCGATACGGACACGAGTTTCTCTCTCTCCGCTCACCTCTCAAAGGCGAGCAAGACAGAGCAGGCGCCATTTTGGACATACGTCATAAGCAGGGCGACCTCAGGTCTGCACCGGCCCTGAGCCTAGCAGAAAAACCTGACTCTGGGGGGAGGGGTGAAATAACAGGAGATTAGCATCTAACTTGGCAACCCAGTAGGAGACTGCAGGAGAATTGGAGCTCACACTGAGGGCAAAAGAGATTCCCTGTGTGGCCCTCGGGAAAGAGCTTCCGATCTCTGGCTCCTGTGGGTATATCATTTGCCTGCTAACTACCTCCAATTACGTTCAGCTGTGCGGAATTACTTCCCTTTTAAATCAAAAAAAGAAAGAGAGATTTACCACACCTAACCTGGGAGTGTCATCCTTGACACACCCTCAACCCTGAGGAACCAAACACAGCTCTCAGTCCACACTCATCTCAAGCCTCTAAGGCTCCACTGAAAGCAGACAGTCCACTTAATATAGAGCCATAGTGTAACAAGAAAAAACACCACAGTGAAGAAACCAAATATCTCCAACATGCCAAACAACAAACGCAAAAACCAAGCTAACAAGAACAAGGAAGACACTGTGATGCCCCCAAATGAAAAAGACACCCCAATTCAAGACTATGAAGATGATGAGATTGAAGAAATGCAAGAAGCGGATCTCAAAAAATTGATAAGAACATTAAGAAGTTCTCAAAAACAAATTCTTGAAATACAGAAATCCTTCATGGACAAGATAGAAAATCTCTCTCGTGAAAGTGAAATATTAAGGAGGAATCAAAATGAAATGAAACAACTAGTGGAACAAGAAACTCTGATAGTGACTAGAAATCATAATGAAATGAAGAGTTCAATAGATCAAATGACAAACACATTAGAGAGCCTTAAAAACAGAATGGGCGAAGCAGAAGAGAGAATATCAGACTTAGAAGACAGAGAACAGGAAAGGAAACAGGCAAACCAAAGAAAAGAAGAAGAAATTAGAAATCTAAAAAATATTGTCGGGAATCTACAGGATACTATTAAAAAACCCAACATTCGGGTTCTAGGAGTTCCTGAAGGCATGGAGAGGGAGAAAGGATTAGAAGGCATTTTCAGTGACATACTAGCAGAAAATTTCCCAGGTTTGGAGAAGGACAGAGGCATCTTAGTACAGGAAGCTTATAGAACCCCTAATAAACATGACCAAAAGAGATCCTCACCACGACATGTTGTAATCAAACTCACCACAGTGAAACAGAAAGAAAAGATCCTAAAAGGTGCAAGAGAGAAACGTCAGATCACTCTTAGAGGATCTCCAATTAGACTCACAGCAGACTTCTCATCAGAAACCCTACAAGCTAGAAGGGAATGGCGAGACATAGCCCAGGTACTAAGAGAGAAAAACTGCCAGCCCAGAATACTATATCCTGCAAAGCTCTCATTTGTGAATGAAGGTGAAATTAAGACTTTTCATAGCAAACAGAAACTGAAAGAATTTGTTGCCACTCATCCTGCCCTGCAAAAGATGCTTAAAGATGTCTTACACACAGAAACACAGAAGCATGGTCACCAGTATGAAAGAAGGTAAAGGAAGGAAACCTCACAGCAAAAGATCACAGGAAGCTCAATTTCTCTTTGACATAGAATTAAACTCTGATGCTCTGTTAAAGCAATATGTTAAAGTAATCTATTATGTTCTCTTGATGTCTGTTAAATTCTAATTGTTCAAAAACAGCTGAATTTTTATTAAGAGCTATGGGCTATTTAAATATGTGCTTATTTTCAAAGATTTGAATAATCACCTTGTAACAATGATCAAATTTGGTCTATGTTATGTCATGATTTTAAGAAATCTTATTTCAACCAGATATTTTGGAGACATGATAGTTATCTTAATGAGAAAGCCCCAGAGGCTTAAAGGGTTAAATACTTGTAAAATCCTACAGGTGCTTTCAAAAATACTGTGAAGTAAGCAAGTGCCTCTTGTTGGTTGATGAGTTTATAATTTTAAATTGTCAGCAAGCGATCTAGGACTTGCTCCCTCACTTCTCTATTCTAAGCCCAACTTGTTCTTTCATTTCTCTATGCTCTTCAAGGTAGGAAACTAACTCTATTATGAAGGAATCTGTAGGATGCACAATTTAATCTTTAGACCTTATAAAAGAGATGGCTAACATTTTTCTGCAATAGCATAGCCAAAATAAGAACTCAAATAATAATCTCATAACTAGATTCACTTCGCCATCAGCCAAGTATACAGTAAGTAGAAAAAACCTCCCTTTCAGACCAAAGGGAAAGAAAGTTTTAAAGTGAGAATATAATTTTCCTCATGGGCATTGTCTACCTTAGAAAAACTACTACAGAACATGCCTGTGACTATAGACTTGTAGTTCAGGCCACCGAAGATTAGAGATGGGACATGGGCACTCCCTTGACTTGCATCCTCTGGTCTGCTTTAACACAAACCAGGAGGAAAAGAAAGCTAGGCATCAGAAGCAATGGGTGGCAGGCCTATTAATGGCTGATCTGTACAGTGATCTGACCTCAAGGAGACCCAACAGGCCAGTCCACTGCAGTGGCTTTCAATGTGGTAAGCCTGGGCTTCAGCAGAAGTCAGCTTGTGAAGAGCCCTGGCAGCTCTGCCAAGAGTTGGATCACTGGAAATGGACCTGCCCTGGAGTCGAAGGATGCCCAGGTCAGAGCCACAGATCTTATTGGCTCTAAGCTGAAAAGCCCTTCACTCAGCCCAACTTCCAAAGTGACCACTGCAGCTGAGGGGATGGTCAAGTAGGGTCAGCAACATTGCAGGCAGAACTGTCAATTTCTTGTTAGAGATGCCCCCTGCCTTTACCTGGCCAGCTCTCCTCCCAGGCCAGCCAAGTCATGAAAGTCAACAGAGTGCCTTCCCCTAGGAGGTTCACACCTCCCTTAGGATATACCCCATGTGAAGAGATAGATAGGTCTGGGCCTCTGAATTTACAAGGCCTGAAGCCCACCAGATTATTATCAAGCCCCTTCTATCAGGTTCTATTTGCCTCTCAATCAGAAAACTTAATTGTAGCTTAGACAGCACCTTTCTTTGCTCCTCTAATAATGACTCTGTCCGTTGTTCTAGGCCCTGTCTAGTGCACTTGGGCCTCATTCCTTTGTAATCATAACCTCTACTCTACCACCAATGGCTCTACTCCCAACCTGTGTGTACTGATGGTCCTCTTCCCCACTTAATGCTGTATAATTGTTCAAACCTGGTAAATGCCACTCTTAGGATCATTGGTTACTATCCTCACTCTGTCTTTTATGACCTTGTCTAAATATGAGCAGAGTCGGCAAACTTGGAAGGCTTCCATAGCCTTGGCAACTCATGACGACAGCCTAGGATGGTTACTGGCGCCATAAACTAGAGTGTCAATTTGTTGGGTCAACAACAGGAGCCACTGTGCACTTGCTCCTCATGTGGGATCTCTGTCCTTAATGTGCTGTCCATTTTGATTTAATGCTATAACTAGTACTCAAACAGTATGTTTCACTTTGTGTTTCTATGTGGGTGCAAACTGTTGAAATCTTTATACTAAATTGATCTTCTGTATATAAAGAGAATTGAAAATGAATCTTGATGCAAATGGAAGGGGAGAGGGAGTGGGAGAGGGGAGGGTTGCGGGTGGGAGGGAAGTTATGGGGGGGGGAAGCCATTGTAATCCATAAGCTGTACACTGGAAATTTATATTCATTAAATAAAAGTTAAAAAAAAAAAGATAGGAATAAGTTAATAATGCTCATGGAAGGAAGTTTCTAAAACAACAAAACGACAAGTTTGTTAGAAAACTCTGGAGTCCACACCACTATTACCTCCTTCCCAAATTTGAGAAAATGTCTGATTTTATAACTATTTGTTAATTATCACTATGTATTGACAATAATAACAATTACTTAAAATTTTTAAACTTTTTACTAACAATACAGATTCTCTTTGGTTGCCAACTCTCTATTAATTCGTAGCTTCTATCAGAACAAATTTTTATTTTTATTTTCTATCTGAAAACAATGTTTTTCTCTCTTGGAATTGAAAGAGAAATAAGTTGCCTCTCTGCGTTGTTTTCTTCTTCTTTTTTCTTTTCTTTCTTTCTTTTTTTTTTTTTTTTTTTTCGCTTTTTCTGGACCATGTCCCAGTGCATTGGGAAAACATGGAGACAGGTGAGCAGAGAGTGTGACTATACACAGATGGCTGCTACCCAAGCACTGCTGCAGCAGCTGCCTTTCCCTAAACCAGAACCTTCCATGGCACTGGATTTGGGCTGCTGCCAAAGAACTTCAATTACATACCTTATGGAAGAAGAGAGGAAAATACACTTATGATTAATATAGAATATGCATGGCATGACCACTCATGTCCAAGCCACAAATGGCACTAAACGAAATCAGAGATCCTACGTGTCAATATTAGAATTGGGGTTGACCAGTACCGTAGCAACAACAAATACAGAGAACACATGGTGGGACAGATTTTGAACTCCAGCTGGATAACAATGTGATGTGGCAGACACCACAGCCGCACAGGTAATGAGCACGAGGACTGAATCTCAAGATTGGGAACCAGGGAGAAAAGAAATCTGGATTTTGTAACTGGGGACAGCACAAAGTCAAAAATCATATAAAGTGAAAGAACTTTCTGCTTCTAAGTACCAGGCCGACTTTATCACAAAATAAACAAACTTGGGATATAGGAATAGGTGCTAAATTTTTAATTTCATAAGACAGGAGAACTGAAACTAAGTATTAGGGAGGAAGGAATTCAGCCTGCCATGATTAAAAAGAGAAAAGGCGCAAGGTTGGGAGTAAGATAAATTAGACACTACTCCAATTTCCCCATTGGCTAAGGAATCGTTGATGTAACTTTTGACACTATATAATCTTTCCTGGCCCTACAGGAGCAAACGTGTGTAATCTCGTTTACTTTGTTCTTTAACTTAATGATAGGGAATGGTTTCAAGTATCACTTAGAATCCCAATACAATGATCTACTGAGAGCCTACAGCTTCCTGGGGAGCTTTTTCATTACACAGCGCAGGGCTGTGCAGCCACAACCCACGCCAAACCCAACCTGCCACTTGTCCATGAACAGCTTGTAAGGTAGTTAGTCATAGTTTTCATATTTGTAAACAGCTGCAAAAAAAGAATGTTTGAGATACAAAAGTTACATGAGGGGTTAGCATTGTGGCACAGCAGGATAAGCTGTGGCAAGTGACACTGGCATCCCATATGAGCAAGGGTTCGAGTCCCGCTACTCCACTTCCAATCCAACTCCTTGTTAACGTGCCTGAGAAACCAGTGGGAGATTCCCAAGTACCTGAGGCACCTGCCCCCATGTGGAAGACCCGAAGAAATTCCAGCCTCCTGGAGTTGGCCTGGTCCAGCCTGGTTGTTGCAGCCATCTGGGGAGTGAATGAGTGGATGGAAGCTCGCCTGCTCTCTCTCTCTCTCCTGCTGTATCTCTGCCTTTCAAATAAATTAATAAATATTTTTTTAAATTACATGAAATTCAAATTTCACTGTCCATAAATAAAGTTTTGTCAGAACACAGCCAGCTCATTAGTTTGTGCATGGTCTTCAGCTGCCCCTGTGCCCCAAAGCTGAGAGGCAGTGACAGGGACAGCGTGGCTACCAAGTCCAAACTACGCGGTATCCGGCCCATTGCCGAAACCGCTTATCAGTTCCTTACAGGAAGTATCTTCAACAGAGCTATCCTATAAAACCATATGCTTCATATTTTGGAACACTAGATGACACGGTTCTTTTTGGTCCCTAACCTGAGGCACGTGATTCTTTCGGGCATCTAATGAAATGTTAAGCAGCAATTTTATAGTTAAAGTTACTACCCTGTAATATTGACAGTCTTTGTACTCTGGAGAAACACGTGTTCCTGATCTGTGAAACTTATTAGGTGTGATATGTCATTTTCTTCCATCAGTTTCTGATTTAAAGTTTGCAACATGCTGTTTGAGTTGTAAAATAAACAGCAGTTCCCACAGTGGACACAAAGTAATTTGTGACAATACAGAGAAAATGCGAGTTGATGGTTAAGTGTTAGAAAAAGTAATCATTTTTTTGAGAGCTTCTGCACTTTGCAGAGTGTTAGCATCAAAACTCATTCTAGAAAGATCTGACTGCTGTGTCTGACCAGGAGGGAGGAAGCAGGTCTGGAGCGCCCCTCTCACTGTAAGCACTAGAGCGCAGTATACATACAGTAAGGACTACCAGAAAAGCAGTGCAGGGCTGTGAGCCCCAGGAGAAGGGAGACAAACAAGGCGAGGCCTACCATCCAGGCTCCCCGCCAGGGAGCAATTTACCAGGACAGGGAGGAAGGGCCTGGCCATCCTGCTGACTGGCAAAGACAGAGAAAAGTGCCAGGAGGCCCAGGTGGTGAGACTGCCTGGGGCAGAGTTCTGGGGTGAGGGGAAGAGAGTTCCAGTAATTTGAATAAGGGTGCCCTGGAGTGTTTAGCTAACTAAAAACTTGCGCATGAGAAGGGTAACATTTCTTGAGAACAGGGAAGAATTTCTAAGGAGACAAAAGTGCCAGGGAGTTGTAACAGGAATGGCTCTCACAGCTGAGGAAGGCATGACAACTCTGCAAGCTCTCTCTCCTGCCAGGGAGAAACGTCACAGAACACACTAGACAGTCAGCAGTAACTCCAGGATGGGCCCTGCCATGGAAGTAGGAGGAATGCAGCCCCAGGCCAATGCTGCTCTAGATATGCCCAAAAAGAACAAACTAACTTGCAATCAACAAAAATGCCTTTAAGGGAAAGGCCCAATCTTTTTTAAAAGGTATATGAGAAATTAAAAATCGGAGAATGTAAAATTCACAAATATTTGTCATTTACTAAGAAAATCACTGGACATTTTAAGAAGCACAAAATTGTGATTCATGAGGCTGGTGCCATGGCACAGAAGGTTAAACTTCTGCCTGCAGTGCCAGCATCCCATATGGGCGCCCATTCTGGTCCCAGCTGCTCCTCTTCCGATCCAACTCTCTGCTACAGCCTGGGAGAGCAGTAGAATATGGCCCAAGTCCTTTGGTCCCTGCACCCGCATGGGAGACCCGGAGGAAGCTCCTGGCTCCTGGCTTTGGATTGGCACAGCTCCAGCCATTGTGGCCAATTGGGGAGTGAACCATCGGGTGGAAGACCTCTCTCTCTCTGCCTCTCCTTCTCTCTCTGAGTAACTCTGACTTTTGAATAAATAAATAAATAAAACTTTTTTAAAAAAGAGATGGGAAAAAAGACAAAAAAAAGAAAAGGTGATTCATAACCAGAAAAATATCAGTCAATGGAGAGAGACCCAGAAATGACAGAAGTGGAATTAGCAAGCAAAGATATTAAAAGGGCTACAACTATGTTCTCTATCATTTGAGGATGTCAATGGAAACAGGAATACAGTTTAGAGAGAAGTGCAGAGTCTTTAAAAAGAACTCCTAGAAGCCAGCGCCGCAGCTCACTAGGCTAATCCCCTGCCTGCGGCACCGGTACTCCAGGTTCTAGTCCAGGTTGGGGCATCGGTTCTGTCCCGGTCCAGCTCTCTGCTGTGGCCTGGGAAGGCAGTGGAGGATGGCCTAGGTGCTTGGGCCCCTGCACCTGCATGGGAGACCAGGAGGAGGCACCTGGCTCCTGGCTTCGGATCGGCGCAGCACGCAGGCCGTAGCGGCCATTTGGGGGTAAACCAACGGAAGGAAGACCTTTCTCTCTGTCTCTTTCTCACTAACTCTGCCTGTCAAAAAAAAAAAAAAAAAAAAAAAAAAGAACTTCCAGAGATAAAATATATGTAATATTTGAAATGGAAATTTCATTACACGGTAAGTTAGCAGATTATACACTGAAGAAAAACAGATATGAGTGAACAGCACTATAATTTATCCAAAATGAAGCTCAGAGTAAAAAAGTTCTGAATGAGACCCAGAGAAACACTGTTATAAAGGTTGTATATTATATAAGAAGTGGTACAAGCTCCCTGCTAACGTGCCTGGGAAAGCAGCACAGGACAGCCCAAGTGCTTGGGCCCTGCACTCCTGTGGCAGACCCGGAAGGGGCTCTTGGCTCCTAGCTTCGGACTGGCCCGGCCGTGGCTGCTGCAGCCATTTGAGGAGTGAACCAGCAGATGGAAGATTCTCTCTCTCTCTCTCTTACACACACACTGTCTCTCTCTCTGTCTTTAAATAAATAAATAAATCTTGAAAAATAAAGAAGTGGTACAATGTTACTTAATAGATTATAATAAGCTGAAGAGGCATAACATAAATCATAGAGCAATCACTAAAAATACACACAGAACAAAGAATTAGCCAAAGGTGGAACAAATGAGCCAACAGAAAAGATTACCCTAAAGCATTTTTAAATCACGTGGAAGGTTAACAGGAAATAAACAGCAAGATGGTAGATTCCAAACCAATCACACTGGGGTGGACATATGGCCTGGTGGCTGAGATGCCAGTGAAGACCCCGACAGCTGGTAACAGAGTGCCTGGCTTCCATTCCGGGCTTTCACTCCCTGTTCCAGCTTCCTGGAAGGAAGTGGCAATGACTCAAGGCACTGTGTTCCTGCTGCCCACAGGGGAGACCTGGATTGAGTTTTGGGCTCCTGGCATTGGTCTAGCCCTGTCCTGACCATGGCAGGCATTTGGGGAATAAACTGGCAGATGGGCACTCTAATTAAAAATAAAATATAACCAACCATAGCAATACATAACATGTAAATCTAATTACTCCAATTAAAAGACATATAAAAAAGCAAGACCCATATATATGCTCTAACTATCCTACACTAAAAAAAGAAATAGAGTAGAAATAAAAGGATAAAACATACAACATGCAAATTGGAATAAGTCATATATACATCAGACAAGGGAGAAGACAACACAAGGACTATGATCTGAGGGACATTTATAGTGATCAAGAGATTATTCCAGCTTCCTGCTACTGCACACTCCGGGAGACAGTAGGTGATGGCTCAAATAGTTGGGACCCTGGTGACATCCACGCGGGAGAACCGGATTGAGTTCCAGTCTCCTGGCATTGACCTGGTCCTGCCACAGCTGTTTTGGGCATTTGGGGAGAAAACTAGAAGATGAGATTCCTATTCATTCTCTCTCTCTTTCCCTCTCTCCTTTCCAAAAAAATAATTTTTTTTTACCAAAAACAAACTACACATACTATATACTATATTCTCTTACCACAGTGGACTTAAATTTGAAAAGGTGTTTGGAAACTTCCCAAATATTTGGAGATCAAGCAACATTTTCTAAAATAATCCATGGATCAAATAATAAAACACAAGGGAAACTGTGAGTTCAAGGAAAATGAAAACACATCAAAACTTGCTAAAAAAAAAAGTGCTTGGAGGACATTTATCATGTTTTATATCTTTATTAGGGGATAAAAGGCCTAAAGTCAATTTTCCAAGCTTCCACCAAAGGCAGCTAGACAAAATGATCAAATTAATTCAAAGTTAAACAGACAGTGACGGAGTTTGTGGTCACAAAAGGCTTCCCATAGCCTTGGCAGCTCATGGCAAGAGCCTGGGGTGATCACTGACCTTATAAATAAGAGTGCTAATAGTTAAATTAACAACAGAAGTCACTGTGCACTTACTCCCAGTGTAGGACCTCTGTCCTTAATGAGTTGAACTATGAGAATTAACTGCAAAACTTGTTCTCAAACAGAACTTTTTACTGTGTGTGTGTGTGTGTGCAAACTGTTGAAAGCTTTACTTAGTATAGAGTTGGTCTTCTGTGTATAAAGTTAATTAAAAATAAATCTTAATGAGGCCGGCGCCATGGCTCAACAGGCTAATCCTCCGCCTAGTGGTGCCAGCACACCAGGTTCTAGTCCCGGTCGGGGCGCCGGATTCTGTCCCAGTTGCCCCTCTTCCAGGCCAGCTCTCTGTTATGGCCCGGGAGTGCAGTGGAGGATGGCCTAAGTGCTTGGGCCCTGCACCCCATGGGAGACCAGGAGAAGCACCTGGCTCCTGGCTTCGGATCAGCGCGGTGCGCCGGCCACGGCAGTCATTGGAGGGTGAACCAACGGCAAAGGAAGACCTTTCTGTCTCTGTCTCTCTCACTGTCCTCTCTGCCTGTCCCAAAAAAAAAAAAAAAAAATCTTAATGAAGAATGGGATGGGAAAGGGAGTAGGTGGTAGGAGGGATTAGGGGTGGGAGGGAGGGTATGGGAAGAAAAACCACTATATTCCTAAAGTTGTACCTAAGAAAATTGTATTCATTAAATAAAAACTTTTAAAAAAAGTTAAGCAGACAGTAATAAAATAACAAAGAACTAAATCAATAAAATGGACGCCTGAAAACACAGAGAAATCAATGAAGCCAAAAACTGGTTCTCTGAAAGACAATGAATGCGACTGATAAAACTCTGGCCAGTCTAAAGAAGAGAAGACAGAACATTTTCAATTAAGAGAAGTGATGCTGGCCATCTGGACAAGGGACTGCTGACTATAAGGGAAAAGGCGGAAGTTCTCAACTCTTAAGGAAACTGCATGCTGGGATTACTGATATCCGTGGGAGTAACCAAACACAGCACACACCAGAGTCTGAAATCGGGGGTCCAGGCCCAATTCTTGCACCTCTGCTTCTGGCGCTGCTTCCTGCAATACATTCTGGGAGGCAGCAATCGATGGTTTAAGGGCTTAGGTCCCTGCCGTTACCTGGGAGACCCAGGTAGAATTCCAGGCTCCTGGCTTCTGGCTGTTGCAGACATCTGGGGGAGTGAACCAGCACACAGAAAATCTCTCTCTCTCTTAGATGAAAATAAATCTTTTAGAAAATAAGCATCTAGTATGTGGATACTGTGTTGATGGAATAATTCTGTCCTTTTTGTGTAGTACTGGCTACATGAATCTACGCATGATATATTGCCAAAGAACTATATTCTCATGTTAGAATTTCCTGATCTTGATATTGTTTTACAGTTACGTAACATATAACTAATATCAGAAACACCAATGGGCTTCTCTGTGCTTTCTTTGCAACGTCTATGAATTCATCAGTATTTAGAGCAGAAAGTTTAAAAAAGTGAATTAACTTTGTAAATTCGTTGGAGCTCACTATCAGACTCTCTATAATATCTAAGTAAATTTTTTTTCCTTTTCTATTAAAAGAAAGTCACAGCAGCTTTACACATATTGGTTAAAAATTAGAACTAAGAAGCCAGTCTAAAAAGGCTGCAGGGTATACAATTCCAGTTACAGGACATTCTGGAAAAGACAAAGCTAGAGAGACAGTAAAAGCACCAGTGGGTTGCCAGGAGCAGAGCATGGGGAGTTTCTAGGTCAGGGACACTACTCTGTAGGATACTGTGACATTGTAAACTTGTCACTGTGCACATGTCCAAACCCACAGACTGCCTAACACCAAGAATGAACCCTACACTGTGAACTTTGAGTGACTGTACCACCTCGACGTAGGCTCATCAACGGTAACAAATATCCACTCTGAGGGGAGAGTTTAATAATGGGGGAGATTACATGCTTGTGGGGATGGGATGGAATGGGATATTTCTCTTTCTCTCAATTTTTATTGTGAATCTAAAATTGCTCCTGCTGCTATTAATAGGCAAATAGCAACATAATCTTACAATGTAACACTACTTAGCAATTCAAAGAGTGAAGCACTGGTACATACAACACAGATGGATCTCAAAAACGGAATACCTCTTTTATGCAATATTCTGGAATCGGCAAAATGACAGTGAGAGGGTTACAGATCAGCAGTTGCCTAGTTTGAGGTTTCAGGAGAGATTTTTTTTTTAAAGATTTATTTTCTGTGATTGAAAGAGCTAGAGAGAGAAGGAGAGAAAGCCCCGCAATGGCCAGGCCAAAGCCAGGAGCCAGGAGCTTCTTCCTAGTCTCCCACACGGGTGCAGGGCCTCAGGCACTTGGGCCATCTTCTGCTGCTTTTCCCAGGCACCTTAGTAGAGAGCTGGATGGGAAATGGAGCAGCTGGGACACAATGGAACGTCTGCATGTCAGCACTGCAGGCAGTGCCTTAATCCACTGCACCACAACGTGGGCCCCAGCAGAGATTTTGACCAAAGGGACAACCTTAAGGGATTTTCTGGGGTAAGGGGACTATTTGTCTCTTGTGTGTAGTGCCAGCTACATGAATGTGTGCATGTGCTAAAGTTCACAGAACTTATTTTAAAAAGTCAATTTGATTGTATGTAAGTTTTAAAAACTAATAGCAACATAAAAATCATTTCCCAAACCAAAATTTAAAGTTCTGTCTTCAATTCTTCAGAAGATTTGCACAGAGTATTTTAATCTTAGTTAATCTTAGTTCTGTGACTACCTGCACAATGCCTGGATTTAACCTCTCACCTCTGGTTTCTCTCTCTAAAATGAAATGGGAAAATTAAATGACCTCTGAAGTCTCTTCCTACTCTAAAAATCCATTCCTATTCCATGCTTCTGCTAAATTTTTATCTCAAAATTAAGAAGGAACACAAAACATTTCTATATGGACTCAAGTATTGCAGACAGTGTAGCCTGGCTTACAGAATTCACTGTTACTGGTTTTAGGTTACCTATTTAATGAGTTCTAAATATTTGACCTCACTAGCTTTGAATATTTTCCCTCTTTGGAGTAATCAGGCTTCAGACTATAAGGACTGTATAAGATTTTTATCAATTTTTACCATATCAGACCATCTCCACAGTTTGATATAGTCTGTGAACTGGTATCCCTGCTGGCATAATAATGTCTGCCATTACCAACGTTTTAAAAAGTAGTTATTTATCAGCTAAATGGATGAATATGGAAAATACCACACTTAGTGAAACAAACCAGTCCCAAAGCGACAAATATCCTATGTTCTCCCTGATCGGTAACAACTAATAGAGCGCCTAAAAGGAAACCTGTAGAAGTGAAACTGACACTATGAGAAACAATGACTTGAATAGCCCTTGTATTGACTGTCGAGGAACAGTTTATTATTTCATTTTATTTATTTATTTTTATTCTTTTTTTCTTCTCTACTTAATTCCATTGGTTGAACTCCTTACTTAGCATAGAATTAATCATAGATGTATTAAGTCAATTGAAAATAGATCTCAGTTAAAAATAAGAATGGGAATGAGAGAGCTGTACAGATCAGCACACATTCTGACAGACTTACCCTTAAGGG
This sequence comes from Lepus europaeus, assembly GCF_033115175.1. Classification (NCBI taxonomy): domain Eukaryota; kingdom Metazoa; phylum Chordata; class Mammalia; order Lagomorpha; family Leporidae; genus Lepus; species Lepus europaeus. Next base: position 112,238,709 of record NC_084837.1, read on the forward strand.
TGAAGCTAAAAAGTTGCCATGGACTCCAAATCCCATTCAGCTGGGTGGCACAAATCCCATCTTACGTGATAAAGTGATCATATTAAATATGGAATTGATCATATACATAGGACCATAAGTCAAAGGGATCACATAAATAACACCAAGTGCCTGGTAATAACAACAGGTAGAATTACAAAGGAGAGAAAGTTCCAACATGGGAAGTAGTCCACATAGCAGACCCATAGAATGACAAACGCCCTAAACAGCACTCTGACCTCAGAATCAGCCCCTAAGGTCTGACTGAAAACACTATGAGAGCATTTCAGGCATGGAAAGCCAAGACATAGTAGCAAAAACAGTTCTGCATGAAGGATCTCTGTGAGTGGGACCCCAGTGGAAGAAGGGGCCATCAAAGAAGGATGTACTTTTCTCTGAAGGGAGAAGAGAACTGCCACTTTGCATATGGCCCTATCTAAAAACCGATGGAGTTTGTGGGCTCAAAAGGCTTCCATAGCCTTGGTGGCTCATGCCAAGAGTCTCAGGTGATTACTGACGTCATAAATAAGAGTGTCAGTTGTTAAATCAACAACAGGAGTCACTGTGCACTTGCTCCCCATGTTGGACCTCTGTCCTTAATGAGCTGTACTATGAGAATTAACAGTAAAATTTTGTCTTTAAACTGTACTTTTTACTTTGTGTGTCTGTGTGGGTGCAAAAAGTTGAAATCTCTACTTAGTATAGGGTTGGTCTTCTGTATATCAAGTCAATTAAAAACTAATTTTAATGAAAAATGGAATGGGAGAGGGAGTGGGAGGTGGGATGGGAGTGGGGGTGGGAATGGGGGGAAGAAACACTATATCCCTAAAAGCTGTACATATGAAAATTTGTATTCATTAAATGAAAACCTTCAAAAAAAGTGTTTATTTATTCATTTAATCTTCCATCTTCTGGTTTACTCCCCAAATGGCTGCGATACAATCCTGGGCCAAGCCAAAGTCAGGAGCCTGGAACTCCATCTGGGTCTCCCACAGGAGTATCAAGGGCCCAAGTGTTTACACCACCTTCTTCCCAGACAAGTTATCTTCCTAGACAAGGAAAGTCCATGGCAGGTGGATGGGAAGTGGAGCTGTCGGGATGCAAACCAGTATTACAATACAGGATGCGGGTGTCGCACCACAATGCCAGCCCCTGCCATTATTAGTTTTATAAAATGTGATATTTGTATTATTGGAATAGGATTCATGATATGATCAAGTACATTTTTTTTTTTGCTCTGTACAGAAAATCTAGTATCCCGAAGTTCTTTGCAATCTTCTACTACTTCTTAGAAGATCTGCAGACCATCAGTGTTTCAGACTAGCAAATATTACATTGAAGTGCTCCATTTCTACGTAAGAATGGACAAAGTTAGCAAAGGAGTTCACACAATTTTTAGTTAAAATTTGGTCTTCATAGAAAAAAATTGTAATTAATATCCTCTGGTTTAAAATTTTGTTGGAAAGAGGTTTCCATAAAAATCCAAAAAGACTCAAGAGCAAATGATTATATATTCCAACAAACATCTCGATTTTGTCTGGCAGAACAACCTCTGAACACTCATGAGAATCATCCAGTTTTCTCACTTTCACAACATGAAAAATAAAGATGACATATCTACATGCTAACAGAGCAGTCCACAAATGTTTTGAGTACTTATACTTGCTTGATAATACTTTTCTGACAAACTCCAATGAATGAGCAACAGGAGATGTACTGATCTTAGAAATGCAGACCACCACATTATGTATTTTTTTTTAAAAATATGTCATCCCATTTAATTTTTTTTTTTTTTGGACAGGCAGAGTGGACAGTGAGAGAGAGAGAGATAGAGAGAAAGGTCCTCCCTCCGTTGGTTCACCCCCTAAATGGCTGCTACAGCCAGCACGGTGCGCCGATCTGAAGCCAGGAGCCAGGTGCTTCTCCTGGTCTTCCATGGGGGTGCAGGGCCCAGTGACTTGGGCCATCCTCTATTGCCCTCCTGGGCCACAGCAGAGAGCTGGACTGGAAGAGGAGCAACTGGGACAGAACTGGCGCTCCAACCAGGACTAGAACCCGGAGTACCGGCGCCGGAGGCGGAGGATTAGCCTAGTGAGCTGCGGCACTGGCTATCCCATTTAATTATTTCAACCACAAGACTAAGATAGAAAATGAAGTCTTAGGCTACACTTAATCATTTAGTTGTTAAGCAGCAATACTCTTGGAAAAGGAAAACCAATCAACTTTTCCTTATAACTCCATCACCACGTCAAACTTTAAAATAACTGTTCCGGAACACACTGTAAATCAAATTATTTTTTTATTTCCTGGGTGCTAATCACCCCACGCAAACACACATACATACCACACTCACAAACATCAACACACGTACACACCACACTCACACATCAACACTCATACATACCACATGCACACACACCAACACACATATATGCCACACTCACATACTTTAACATACATACATACCACACTCACACACATCAACACATGTACACATCACAGTCACACACATCAATACAGGTACATACCACACTCACACACATCAACACATGTACACATCACAGTTACACACGTCAATACAGGTACATACCACACTCACACACATCAACACTCTGGTTTTTCCCTCATTGCCATCCTCAGATTTACTAAAAATGATCTCACAAAGCACCTGAGAGTTCCCTGAACCTCCAGACACCTAAGAACTGAGTTTGTGGAAATCTCCTTGGCACAAAAAACAGATTATACAGAGAAGCAAATCTGCATTAAGTACTGAAGCAACCAATCTCCAGGAAAGCACTCTAATGCTACTTGATTTGTCAAGGCAAGGGTGGAGTGGAAGTTAGTGTTTCAACCATTTCTTTACAGAAAGGAGTAGTTTTAAAAATTAAAAGGCTTTATGTACTAGCACCACGCCTTCTGAATCACAAGGCCACACATGTGCCCCAAGAGAATGTTCTAATGTGAGTGAGACTCCAGCCTGGAAGCTGGCTGGCTGCAGTTGAATCTAGATCAGGAATTTTTAACCCTAAGGCCAAATGAGGGAAACACGAATCACAGGAAAAGCCAACTTATCCATAAAGATTCCACGCCATGAGCTCATGTCACAGTTTTGTCATGACCACTAAATCACAGCTGGCCCAAGACAAGCTAAATATAGTCCATAAAACTGACGAGAGTCTGGGAAAACAAGACACAGTCATATTCTAACAAAACAATTTAATCAAACTGTTTACTTCAGGCACTTTAAGTTTCCAGAAAACTAGCTCTGGAGTTACCTCGAAAACTAAAAACCAACTACTGTGACGTGGCCTTTCCATTTCTCCTTTAAAGCACCATAAAGCCGCTGCTGGAAGAAACAAAACAAAACAACCCTTGCCTATGGTCTGAGGTCAGATACAAAGCTGCGGAGCAAAACCTGTTCTATTCACATCACATCAAGCATCATCTGCCCGAATTCCCCAGCTGTGCGAGGGCCTGAGCGCTGGAGCAGGCGGGCTCGGCGGGGGACAGCACAGCAGCCGCTGGGCAGGAGGGACTGGACAGGGCTCTGAACAAAAACAGGCTTCCGACAGGGCCAGCCAGACGGCATCTTCTCCAGGTCACACCGTACAACGCTGCTCTCAGACCGGGCCAGCCAGACGGCATCTTCTCCAGGTCACACCGTACAACGCTGCTCTCAGACAGGACCAGCCGGACGGCATCTTCTCCAGGTCACACCGTACAACGCTGCTCTCAGACAGGACCAGCCGGACGGCATCTTCTCCAGGTCACACCGTACAACGCTGCTCTCAGACAGGACCAGCCGGACGGCATCTTCTCCAGGTCACACCGTACAGCGCTGCTCTCAGACAGGACCAGCCGGACGGCATCTTCTCCAGGTCACACCGTACAGCGCTGCTCTCAGACAGGACCAGCCGGACGGCATCTTCTCCAGGTCACACCGTACAACGCTGCTCTCAGACAGGACCAGCCAGACGGCATCTTCTCCAGGTCACACCGTACAACGCTGCTCTCAGACAGGACCAGCCAGACGGCATCTCCTCCAGGTCACACCGTACAGCGCTGCTCTCAGACAGGGCCAGCCAGACGGCATCTTCTCCAGGTCACACCGTACAACGCTGCTCTCAGACAGGACCAGCCAGACGGCATCTTCTCCAGGTCACACCGTACAACGCTGCTCTCAGACAGGACCAGCCAGACGGCATCTTCTCCAGGTCACACCGTACAGCGCTGCTCTCAGACAGGACCAGCCAGACGGCATCTTCTCCAGGTCACACCGTACAACGCTGCTCTCAGACAGGACCAGCCAGACGGCATCTTCTCCAGGTCACACCGTACAGCGCTGCTCTCAGACAGGACCAGCCAGACGGCATCTTCTCCAGGTCACACCGTACAACGCTGCTCTCAGACAGGGCCAGCCAGACGGCATCTTCTCCAGGTCACACCGTACAACGCTGCTCTCAGACAGGACCAGCCAGACGGCATCTTCTCCAGGTCACACCGTACAACGCTGCTCTCAGACAGGACCAGCCAGACGGCATCTTCTCCAGGTCACACCGTACAGCGCTGCTCTCAGACAGGGCCAGCCAGACGGCATCTTCTCCAGGTCACACCGTACAACGCTGCTCTCAGACAGGGCCAGCCAGACGGCATCTTCTCCAGGTCACACCGTACAACGCTGCTCTCAGACAGGGCCAGCCAGACGGCATCTTCTCCAGGTCACACCGTACAGCACTGCTCTCAGACAGGGCCAGCCAGACGGCATCTTCTCCAGGTCACACCGTACAACGCTGCTCTCAGACAGTCTCCTACACCAACTTCATCCGTCACTGGTTCCCTCACTTGAGTAGAACCTTTGGGTGCTCCTCCTTTTACTCATTCTACAGCATAAATGTAGCCTGTCATCTTGAAAACTTTAATATTGAATAAAATTTAGAGACTTTGTTAATGATCAAATTCTCTTAGCTACACAGAAAGCACCATCACACCACAGTTTAGAAAACCAGTTACTGTTAAAGGAGGGACAATTTGGGGACCAACTGAATGAACGAAACTTACATCCATACACTCGTTTCAAGCTTTCTTTTCCAATTAAAAAATTGTATTTTTTTACTGAAAGTTCCCAAGGGAAATCCATTTTTTTGCTCTGTATGGCAAGGTCATGGGTATAGACACACGTACTGTTTCTAAGCAATACCTCCATACTTCAGAGAGGAAAAACAAAACTTGCACCAACAAAGTAGTGAAATAATTAAATGATTTTGTGTATAGTTTCCCAAACTCATTTTTTACTGTATCCTCCTGAATTAACTTTTAACTTCTCCGTAGCTTAACTACAATTTGAAAATACTTCACTATTTCATCTCCTTGAATTATTTCAGCAAGCATAAAGCATATCAAATGGCTCACTACTTTTAAAAGTTTTTTTAAAAAATATTTTTAAATTTTATTTGAAAGACAGAGTTACAGAGAGAGGTAGGGACAGAGAGAGAGGTCTTCCATCTGCTGGTTCACTCCCCAGATGGCAGCACCAGCTGGAGATGGGCCAATCCGAAGCCAGGAGCCAGGAGCTTCTTCTGGGTTTCCCACACAGGTGCAGGGGCCCAAGGACTTGGCCATCTTCTACTGCTTTCCCAGGCCACAGCAAAGAGCTGGATTGGAAGTGGAGCAGATGGGACTAGAACCGGTGTCCACATGGGATGCCGGTGCTTTAGGCCAGGACTTTAAGCCACTGTGCCACAGCGCCGGCCCCTCACTACTTTTAAACACAAGGATACTAAAACTCAGTTATCCTTATTCCTAATCCATGAATAAATGAAAACAAGGATTATATCAACTCATAGATCCTAGTTGTGGCTATTTTCTTAGTTCTATGTTTCTGCTATTTATACCATTGTAGCACTACATTCATACTAGAAAACATTCTTATCTCTTGTTTAATTTCTTTCATAAATCACTGAATTCTCACTTTCATATACAACAGGACTGCATCACTAAGCAAGAAAACATGGTTTTATTTATTTATTTGAGACAGGACAAAAGAAAGATAAATGGAGAAAAGCAAAAGAGCTGCCACCTGCTGGCTCTCTCCCCAATACCTGAAATGGCCTCTGGCTGGGGAAGGAGCCAGGAGCTGGGAACTCAAGCCGGGTCCGACACGGGTGGCAGGCACCCAGTCGCTGGGGCCCTAACCGCTGCCTCTCAGGGTCTGCACTAGCAGGAAGCCGGAGTCAGAAGCCAGGTGAGTAGACGACCCCGGCACTCCGACACAGGTGCAGGCATCCTACTAGTGAGGCCGAACACCCACAGCCACGGCAAACTTCAGGCTGAGAGTCACGGAGCACTGAGTCGAAGTCTAACTCTGTGGCCCAGAGCCAGTTCCCTTGGTCATGTGCAAAATGAAGATGACAACATGGGACCCACAAGGGCGTGATATGGAGTGCGGGAAACAACGGTGTGTGAAAGAGCCGTGAAGAGCTGACAGCGCCACACAAATCGAGAGCCTTGGTTTTTTCACCCATCACACTGGAGGGTTCAGGTAAGTCATCTCTGAAGACTCCATCCCTAAACACGCTTCGATACTTGCATTTGAAGCACATTAAAATAAAAACCCCACTGTCAGGATCCTTTCATCATTGTTAAGAGACTCAGGGAACAATTAACCTTCTCATCTTACAGAATGAGTGCGAGAGCAGAGTGAGAGGTTTGTAGAGCACACAGGTCAGCAGGAAAGCTGGGAGTTAGGTCTGAGTTCTCCCGACCCCGTCTCAAAGTCCTGTCTCTCTCACGAAGGCCATGTCCGTTGTCGTCACTATTCTGGCCCAGCCCTGGCCCAGCCCCGGCACTGAGGTCATCTGGGGAAGAACAAGTGGAAGTAATAAGGTTTCCTCTCTCTGCCTCTCTGTAACTGCCTTTCAAATAAATAAATACATCTTTTTTTTTTAAAAGATGTATTTATTTACTTGAAAGTCAGAGTTACACAGGCAGAGAAGGAGAGGCGGAGAGAGAGAAAAATAAATAAATCTTTTAAAAATAAAATAAAAGGGACAAACATCAAGTATTTCACTTGGCTACTGTGAATTAAATGAGAGAGCTCATCTGAAGGCCTCCCGGCAGTACCTGGTACAAACACTAGTTCCCTTCTCTGATCTTCTGAACTTTAGGAAATGGAGAACGCTTTCCCCTCTCTTTATTTCTCAGAGAACTTCCGTAAATGCAACGTCTGGGCCCTCACCCTCAGCATCAGCGATCAGGAGCTGCCCGGCCACCGACCCTAACTAAACTGGGCACGTCGTGATGTATGGAAAGCAAATCAGGTTTGCAGCCCACAGATCTGAGTTTGAATCCAGCTCAACTCACTTAACAGCCCGGTCCGACCTTGAACTGTTCACCAAAATGCACAAAGCTTCTCATCCTAAAATGAGAATATCATCTAGTGTTTCATCATTTTGTTTTTCACATTCACAGCTGCACCGTAAATACTTGAAGAAGGGCCTGACTTCATTTTTGTCTCCGCCATACTATCACGGCAAGGTTCAAGACTAAGATTTGCTGCCGGGATAGGGCAGGAGACTGATTTTCAAAGGGATTTGAGAGTATAACAAACGAGCTACACTGTGGAACGGAAAAGGACACGCCAGGGTTAGCGCACTCCAGCTCTAGGCGCTCTGTCCTTGCCTCCTTTCCTTTCCTTGTGAATGGAGCACAAACGGACCTTTCCTACAGGAAAAGGCAAAGTAAGGAATACATTAGTGAAGGGCATTTGATCACACCTTATAACCAAGCATTCTTAATTCACATCAGGCAGAATCAAACTCCAAATCATTCTATCTGATGGACTTGTTTTTAAGCAATACAATAAGCAGAAGGTATTTTAGCTGGTTGATGTAACAGAAAATATGAAAGGTTTAAGCAGCCATAACAATTTTATTTAGGATAAATAAGTTTGTTTTATTATTAGTTTGTTTGTTTTATTTTCAAAGAATGGCAACAGTTTTGTTAAAGATGACTTAACCACTTAAGGATTACAGGAAGCAACACAGCTTATTACACCACACCAAAATATCATAGGTTTTAAAATGCTATAGTTCTTAACCTTTTGGGTAGAAGGTGAGTGGTGAGTTATGGAAAACGATGGGAATCAGAAAAAGCTGTGAACTGAATCCACAGAAAAATGCACATATACACATCATATTTTGCGCATAATTTTAGTTGAGACAAGAAATCCAGGCATGTATTCTGTGGGTCTCTAAATCCTGTTAGTAGACATTGAGTAAACTCTGGTCTTGATTTTTTTTAAGGTTTATTTATTTACTTGAAAGGCAGAGTCACAGACAGGAAGAGTCAGAGAGAGGGAGAGAGAGAGGTCTTCCCTCCACTGGTTCACTCCCCAGATGGCTGCAATGGCTGCAGCTGTGTCAATCCGAAGCCAGGAGCCAGGAGCTTCTTCTTGGGTCTCCCAATCAGGTGCAGGGGCCCAGGGACTTGGGCCAGCCTCCACTGCTCTCTCAGGCCACAGCAAATCACGCCACAGGATCAGAAGTGGAGCAGCCAGGACTCGAACGGGCGCCCATCTTTACCAGATACCCCACAGCTCCCGCCCGGAGTTTTTTTTTTTTGTTTTTTTTTTTTTTTTTTTTAGATATTTACATGGAGAGAGAGGAGGAGGGGGAGTGAGAGAGTGCATGGGAGGATGAGTATGCTGGGAAAAATCACTATATTCCTAAAATTGTACTTATGAAGTGAATGAAGCTTGTACTCCTTAAATAAAAGGTTTCTTTGATGGGGGAAAAAGATATTTTATTTATTTATTTGAAAGTCAGAGTTATAAAGAGAGGGAGAGAGAGAGAGAGAGAGGGAAGGAGGAAGAGAGGGAGAGAGAGAGAGAGACAGAGAGAGAGAGAGAGAGAGAGCGAGCTTCCATCTGCTGATTCATTCCCCAAATGACTGCAAGGACCAGGGCTGGGCCAGGTTGAAGCCAGGAGCCAGGAGCTTCTTCTGGGTCTCCCACGTGAGTGCAGGGGCCCAAGGACTTGGGCCATCTTCCACTGCTTTCCCAGGTGCATTAGCAGGGAGCTGGATTGGAAGTGGAGCAGCCGGGACTCGAACCAGCACCCATATGGGAGGCCAGTGCTGCAGGTGGCTGACCCCTTGAGTTCTTCAAACTGAGTGGGCTTACAGGGTTTTAGAAAAACAGCAGTTTAGGAATCAACTAATGCAAAGTGACAACAGAAAAATGGAGAAATGTTGTATCCCAGGTTTCAGCATGCATGTGTACGCACACACACACATACACACAAAGAAAAAGGGAAAGAAAAATGAGTAAGTAGTGACTCAGAGAGATGGAAAGAATGAAGTCCTCACTGTACTCAGGGACAGAGCGGTGTCCAACCCCCACGCTAAGCCATGTGAGACTGACTATGCGGAATTTAGAACAAATCAGCACCTTTGGGTTAGACTAATTTGTACAACAGAACCAGAATAAGAGACTTTAAAATAGTTTTTTTGGTTCTAAATATGTACTAGATCATCAGTGGCTAAGTGAATAAATCTTGGAATTATACAAATATGTGACAAAGTTGAGCAAGTCACTTTCTCATCCTCAGGTTCTTCAAATGCAAAAATAGACATGATAAAACCTACCCTTGTAGATTACTTTAGGAATAAAAGAAGATAATAGAGATACCACATGTAATACAGTGCCTGTAACACAGTAGGTGCTCGTGAAATGCCATGAACTCAAAATTAGTTCTTGTCAAGTGATGGAATTAGATAAAATATCAAAAGTCTCAAAGCGAACAGAATGTTTTTCAGCTGAGCAAAGTAAGTGGCGAACTCATCACGTTCACAGCTCAGCTGGTCATGTCTTCCTAAAACCTGTTCCTCAGCAGTGAGTGGCACCACAGCCCCCACCACTCCAGCCAAGAGCTTGGCAGTAGCCTCACATTTTACCAACCACCTGCAAGTCTGGCTTCTCGAAACACTTCCCAAGTGTCCACCGTCAACTCCAAACCTAGAGACAGTATCAAAGCCCAGGCTTTGCCTCCTAACAGGACCAGATTAGTAACCTCACTCACCCTCACCACCCATTTATCCTACTTCAAATTTATTTACCACACTGCTCCCAAAATGATTAGACACCAAGCCCTATCGTATGTCTGGCCCCTCAATGGTAACCTGTCACAGAATAAAGTCCAAGTTTGATACTGGCTCATGTCCATCTCTTCAGCTTCATTTTCTCACACCACAACCATATGGAACTGTCTGTCAATCTCTTATATTCTCACGTTGCTCTTTCTGCCCGTCTATCCTTGCACCAAGCATGAGAAACTCACTTCTCTTCAAGTTTCAGGTACAGGCCCACCTTTTCTGGGAACCCTGACCACAGCACACGTCCCCGTTCCACCTAGCTGACACATCACAATCGCAACAAGCACTCAGGAGATACCTGTTAAACTGAACAAAAATGAAACTAACCAAACTAATGGCACAGCACCATATAACTCATCCATCCAAAGCCAGTGAGAAGGGAACTAGATGGATTTCAGTACACTTCTTTGAAGAAAAAGACTTGGTCTGGGGGAATTCAACATGTGATTTGTCACAGATTATTGAAGACAGGAATTATTGGAGACAGGAAATAAAAGTGAGAGAATAAAACAGAAATGGAAGAGAGCACATGAGAGGGGGCTGAAGAGATGTGTATGGCAAGGACTGGAGGGACAATAACAGCAAATACAGACTCACAAACACAGCCATGCTTACAAAGAGCCTTGGATGCCACAACTAACACTTCACCAAAGACTGACGAACTGTTTCCTCTGAAACCATATGGCATCATTGCCGGTTAGATACAGCCCTGCACTTCCGTTAGAGATGTATTAGTTGGGAAAGACGTTTTCATCTTTTAGTCACTCTCCTGCATTCTTACAGTTTGAAGAAGGTATCCTTACTTAGCACTTACTGAAGGGCTCCATCAAATTCTCAAATTATATACAGTTTATGAAGTTGGAAAGAGGTAATGGGCTATCTCACTTAAGGCAAGAGCTGGCCATCGTACAACATAATATTAAGATATTACGTCGCTCCAAATCAACAGGGGAAAATAAAAATACAGTAAGCTTAATGTTCAACTCACAGTGGACTTCAACTATCCATATTTTGCTTTCTCATTGCAATAATTAAAAAGTACCAATCTTGGTGCCAGTGCCATGGCATGGCAGGTTAGGCTGCCACCTGCAGTGCCGGCATCCCGTATGGGCACTGGATTGAGTTCCGGCTGCTCCACTTCTGATCCAGCTCCCTGCTAGTACGCCTGGGAGAACAGCAGAAGATGGCCCAAATTTTTGGGCTCCTGCCACACACGTGGGAGACCTGGATGAAGCTCCTGGCTTTGACCTGGCCCAGGCCTGACTGTTGTGGCCATTTGAGAAGTGAACCAGCAGATGGAAGATCTCACTCTGTCTCTCCCTCTCTCTCTCTGGGTCTCTGCCTTACAAATAAATAAATAATTCTTTTTTTTTTAAAGTACCAATCTTTAAACTTCAATATATTGGTCATAGTGCAGAAGAACAGATCAGTGAGGTATTTTCATATGAAAATTGAAGATTAAGGTCATCTACCAAAAATAAGGAGCGGGGGAAAATGTATTCACAATCACCATTTTTAAAAAAAGTTTATTTTTATTTATTTGAAAGGCAGACATGAGAAACAGATCTTCCACCCACTGGTTTATTCCCCCAGTTCCCACAACAGGTGGGGCTAGGACAGGCCAAAGCCAGGAGTCAGGAACTCCACCTGGATCTTCAGTGTGGGTGGCAGGGACCCGAGGGCTTGAGCCATCACCTGCTGCCTTCCTGGCATTAGCAGGGAGCTGGAGTAGAAACAGAGGCAGGACCCTACAGTAGGCCCCAAGTACCTGATTAACCCACTGAGTTATACCATAACCACTCCTAATGATCCAAAATCTACTTTTTTATTAAAGACAGAAAACATTTACTCTAATTCCTTAGTTAAAAGACCAAAGATCAGTCAGAGGGGGATTAAGTCAGAAGCATTCACTGGCCAATAAACCAGCCATTGGAAACTGAAGCAACTCCAAACGAAGGTCTGTATGACTGTTATTTAACTGTGCATCTGTAAAATACCCCGAGTACATCTCTATACCAAGGAGAAGGGTGATTAGAAAACACCCATGCTAACCAGCACAGAACCACTTCGGATGTACAAGTCCCTGCATGGGGTCCCAGGTCCTGTTGTCCTTGACTCTGTAAATGCCAATTCCTCGATTTCAGGCTTACAGACAGTAAAAAGTGAGATACAAGGCTGAATGTTAAATTTCAACATAGCATTGACAGTGTGTCAGAAGGTACGGGCAATTCTCAATCTCACATAATACCTGTCATTTTAAAACTCCCCTACTGATATGAACCAACATTCATGAATGAAAGGTTAAAAAATCCTTTTGGGCTGTGGTATTCAAGCAAACTGACAGATAGAATGCACACATGCTAGTCTTCAATTATGAAATCTCCTCACACATAAACACCATTATGAAATAAATTTTGCGGAGAAGAGGGACTGATAATGTTGCACGCTTGCTACAGAGATAACATCAGGCATAAAAGGAACTGACAGCCCACCAAAGACGCTGACAGCCACGCTATGCCCACGTGGGCGGGGGATGATCGTTTAGCTTCTGTCAATGTCACCTGTGCTTCCCCAGTATTCCATTTCAGGAAAACGTTCTGGCCTAGGGATGTGGAACTGCCCACCTGAGCTAAATTAGTCTCTCTTTTTCTCTGGTATGCATTCGTCTGTCACTAACCAGGTTACGTATTTCTTACGGTCACATTCTCAAGTATAAATTAGGACTAATGTCTGCAGTGTACAAATGGAAGGATTATTTCTAAGATTTTTTTTTGTCTTCTAAAAAGATTATTTATTTGAAAACTATTTATTATTATTTAAAAAGTTTCAGAGAGAAAGGGAGGATAAAAGAGAAACAGAGAGAGATAAAGAAATCTTTCATTCATTGGTTCCTCCCCAAATACCTAAGACAGCTGGGGCTGGGCTAGGACAAAGCTAGAAGCCAGGAAGTAAGTCACACGTGGTTGGCAGGAACTCAAATTCTTGGGCCATCATCTGCTGCCTCCCAGGTATGTCAGCAGGATGCTGGATCAGAAATGGTGTTGGACTTGAGCCCAGGCATTACCATACTGGAATGGATGCGGGCATGCCAAGAAGTAGCTTAATCCACTGTGGCACATGCTCACCCCAAGATAACAGATTTTTTTTTAAAAGATTTATTTATTTATTTGAAAGGCAGAGTTACACAGAGAGAGGAGAGGCAGAGAGAGAGGCCTTCCATCTGCTGGTTCACTCCCCAGATGGCCGCAACGGATGGAGCTGCGCCAATCTGAAGCCAGGAGCCAGGAGCTTCCTCTGGGTCTCCCACATGAGTGCAGGGGCCCAAGGACTTGGGCCATCTTCTACTGCTTTCCCAGGCCACAGCAGAGAGCTGGATCAGAAGAGGAGCAGCCGGGACTACAATCGGCGCCCATATGAGACACTGGCACTTCAGGCCAGGGCGTTAACCCGCTGTGCCACAGCACCGGCCCCAAGATAACAGATTTTATAGCCCCCCCTCCCCCAGACACACACACACAACTGATTCTTGTTATTTATGGTTCTATTATAGTGTCATAGACGCTGAATTAGTGAATACTGAATCGTTATTTCTGGAGAAACGGGATATAGAGGGTTAGGTTCCCACAAGCTTCTGGATACAGCACTTTCATTGTGTGATCGGTACATAGCCTTGTTTTAGATTGTTTAAAGACACTTTATTAATTATATATTGTTGATTCATTAACATAAAATTCACAGCCAACAGCAAAAATCATGACTAAGCAAAGCAAAATCAAGTATTTCCTCCTTAAGGTATATGACAGTATTTTCTTTTATTTAAAAATTATTTAATTGAGAGATCCCAGTCACTGGTTTACTCCTAGATGCTGTAAAGGCTGGGGATAGACCGGGACCAGAGATAGGAGCTGGGAATGCATTCAAAGTCTCTCACATGAGTGGCAGGAACCACATTTTCCTCGAGCCATCATTACTACCTCCCAGGGTCTGCATTAGTAGAGAGCTGGACTCAGGAACCGCGCCCAGGAAGTCCAGCGTGGGGCGGTGCCTTAACTGCCAGGCTGAACACCTGACACTTTTGAGCTTAGGATCACTACATCCCACCTCAGTGCAACACTTGGGTATCGTGTCAATCAGCAAAATCACCAAAAATAGCAGAGAAAGTGTGAAAGTCGTGTCGTTAAGTAGTTTGTCACCTCGCTTGACTTCAGCTGAGAATCTGCACACTGAGCAAGTCAAATTTCCTGAAACTATGAACACACAAGTCCGCAGCCAACTGCAAAAACACAGCAAGTGCGGATTTGGGGTCACCAATAAACTTTAGCAAGTGGGCGAGTTTGCAAATATGGAATCCGTGAGTAGTGAGGATCAACGGTGGTGTGCGCAGTCACCCCTCAGTCCCTGCGGGCTGGTGGCCCAGGAGCCCCCAGATACCGAAACGAGCCTGTGCCTCCAAGATACTGGGGCAGTATTTGCATATAACCTGTCCTCCTACGTGCTGTACATCATCCTCTCGATTACTCATAATACCTATACAGCAGGAATGGAAATGCTGCTATGCCACATGGCTTAGGGAAAAAAGGAAAAGGGAGAAAGTGTGTATGTGCCCAATACAGACTCCTTTTTTTCCCCGGATACTCTCAATCCTCTGCCGTGGAACCCACAGGTGCGGCAGGCCCACTGTATGTGTACATGAACACTTGACACGTGACCCATCCCACGAGAAGAAACGAGCAGCGGCACTGCCCAGGGCATCTCCACCTCACCTGCTGGATCCCACCACCCACATGTCCTGGCAGCACTTCAGACTGAGGAGACCAAGCTCACCGTCCTTACCGACCTCACACCCGGCTTCAGCGATACTCACCCCGGGACCCCGCATCCCAGCTGGACACCAAGTCATGCTGACTCCTCCCCTGAAATATCTCTGCGAGCTCTCTCTCCTGCCCAAGCCCCTGCAGGATCACCAAATGCCCTTCTGGCACGTGGGCCAGGAGCATGGCTTCCTGACTGCCCTCTCTCCCTCCACTCCCAACTCACAGGCTACGTTACTGTCAGTGCTCGCTTTTCTTAACATTTATTTATGTATTTGTTTCAAAGGCAGAGTTAGACACACACACACACAGACACAGACAGAGGCAGAGAGAGCGAGCAAGCGAGCGAGAGACAGAGAATCTTCCATCCACTGGTTCACTCCCCAAATGGGTGCAACGGCCAGGGCTGGGCCAGGCCGAAGCCAGGAGCCAGGAGCTTTCTCTGGGTCTCCCACCTGGCTGCAGGGGTCTCAGCACTTGGGCCATCTTTCCCTACCTTTCCAGGCCATTGGCGGAGAGCTGGATTGGATGTGGAGCAGCTGGGTCTCAAGCCGCACCCATACGGGATGCCAGCACCGCAGGCGGTATCTGTTACCCACCCACTGTGCTACAGCGCCAGCCCCAGTGCTTTCTTTTTAAAACCCAAACCTAACCACACTCCTCGCTTCCTGGCTCCTATTTGCTAGGCGTCAAATTTCTTGGTATGGTACATATGACCAGGGATGGTCTGGCACCAAACCATGTTTTTCGACTCACCTGGGACAATCATCCCTGATGAGTCATTACTCCAGTCACAGCAATCTGTCCCCATTCCTTGGATACCCCATGGTTTTTAAAGACCCTTTATATGTCCTAGCCCTCCTCCCACTAGGAATGTTCTTTGCTTCCATTCTCTGCTTGCCCTTAAAGTCTCCACCGGGGTTGCCTCCTTGTGAAGCCTGTCCTGACAGCTGAGTTGACTACTCCACTTTCCTGCTTCCAAAGTCTTGTCACACTATTCCATCACAAAATCTCTTAAATTCAGCTATAATCACTAAGAAAGTACAAGAATGTACAAATATTGTTCATGGGCATGGCTGTGTGAATTCACTGTATCACTGCCCACTCTAGTGTAGTATGCTAAGTTTCCACTAGGAGAAGTATAGAAGAGAGCGAACGAGAGCGAGAATACATATCTATGATAACTAAAAATCTAATTTACACATGAGTTAAATGGAGCATTACTTTTCTGCTCACACAAGAGGCCCAGAGCTGTGTGGTCTAAGATTAGTATAAAGGCACAAGAGAGACATCAAGTTCAAGGCTCTTCCTATCTTTATGCTCATCAAGTGTGACTTGTTGCTTCAACATTGCTTGTCGTAGATGCAGGCATTACCCTGTGTTCTTGGCAGGAAAAAGGACAGCATCAGTCACACATTCACTCCTTTCACAAGAAAAACAAAAGCCTTTCCCCAGTGCCCGCAGTGAGCTTGGCTCGTATCACGCTGTCCGCATCTGCTGGGTCAGAGTTTGACGGCCTCATCTCCTTGAGGGCAGAGGCTGGTCTTGTGCTTTAGCAACCAATGCAGTACCAGGACTTGGTGCCTACTGAATGGATGAGTCTAACAAAGGAAGCTGCAATGAGTGTAGTACCAGAAGAACCCTGCTGTCCTAAATTGCTTTTGGAGAATATAATAAAAGAAGGTTTTTTTTTTTTAATTGCAGTGCTATGCAAATAAGGAGTCCCTAGTTTAGTAGTATGTTGACATCTATTATCGTGAAATACTACAAGGCTGCTGCTGTCTGCAGACCTGACAGAGTACTGACAAGGAATCAGGAAACCCGGATTTCTTTCTACACAAAGTGCTCATTGCTGCTGAACTTCAGCTCAGCTGAAAGATGGTGCTCATCTGTTCCCAGGGTTGTTCTGGGGTAAAGAAAACAACATAAGTGCACTCTGACATATATAAAATGCAAAAACACACGCATTTTAAACACAAAGGTTCTTCTACAAGAGGCAACTTGGAATTCTCACGGAACATGCCTAGAGCGTCTGGCACACAACAGTGTGACCTAATAATGCAGTGCTATCAACAAATGCAATGAACGCTGGCCACTGGCTCAAGCTTAGCTGAGTTGTTGGCCTTGCCATAGCCCTTTCATTGCTATAGGAAACTAAGCAAATCATAACTTGTATTTATACCTTGTCAAGGAAAAAATGCTTTATAAAATAAGAATTATGTGTCTACTTGCAATTATGTAATATGTACAAGTTGGAAAACCAGGACATGACCATCAAAACAAATGAGTTAATAGATAGCTGACATCAAATTCTACTCCATCAATTAACAATTACTATCAATGAATGGAAAGTACTGAAGTAGGTCGAGATCCTAAAGTACTTCTAAGAAAAATCCAGTGAAAAACAAAACAGTGGAAGCTCTGAATATTAGTTTTCCTTTAGTAACCTTGGTTGAGCTTACAAACAGTACCTTCTGGGTGACAGCACAGCTCAAAAGCACAGGCCACCTTGGTAGTCAGTCTATTTCTATAAACGATAGACTCAATGGCCTATTTTCCAAGTTTTTATTAAGTGGTACATTTATTTTCTTTTTCTTTTGGACAGGCAGAGTGGACAATGAGAGAGACAGAGACAGAGAGAAAGGTCTTCCTTTGCCGTTGGTTCACCCCCCAAATGGCTGCTACAGCTGGTGCACTGCGCCGATCCGAAGCCAGGAGCTTCTCCTGGTCTCCCATGCGGGTGCAGGGCCCAAGCACCTCGGCCATCCTCCACTGCCTTCCCGGGCCATAGCAGAGAACTGGCCTGGAAGAGGGGCAACCAGGATAGAATCCGGCACCCCGACCGGGACTAGAACCCAGTGTGCCGGCGCCGCAAGGCAGAGGATTAGCCTGTTAAGCCACGGCGCCGGCAGATTTCTGTTTGTTAACAGAGGGAGAAAGCGCAGGCTAGTCTTCTTCTCTGCATGCGCAGCTGTACCCACTAAAGCTCAACAGTTAACACTTCTCCTACAAAGAAACTCTGGGACACCAGGAATAAGCAATAAACTGTCAATGTGCCAGTGTTTGCAAAATTAAAAGTTGTGATATTTACCATAAGGAGGAATCTTAAATATTTAATTTTGCAGTTAGAAAAGGAAGAATATGAAGTGTAAGGTTCAATGCTGTTTAAAACATGTGTTTTCTCTCATTCAAAGCTAAAAAGGGTTTGGGGAGAGGAGAGAGAAGCAAGTTAGCGTGAACGAGAAGTACAAGGGCCACCGAGGACTAAGGAGGAGCTGACCCTGCCTTACTTTCTGCGGCACACGGGCGAGATCTCTGAAATGGCAGAGTGCTCATTTACCCTGCAACACGTTACCATTAACTGTGATAGCTCTTGGGAGGCCTCGTGTTCAAAGGGACCCATTTTTTTCTTTTTAAAGCTGAAAAAAATATATATAATGAAAATATTTTAAAGAAGGAAGGAATACATGGAAGGAAGGATGGAGACAAGACAGACACACACACACACAGAGAATTTAAACTTCGGCCCAAAGCATCATGTATTGCAGCATAGAGAATGTCCCAGGAGATCAATCACTGTCATATTATGACATCAAAGATCAAAATTCCAGGTATTCTAAAATGGACCAAAATCGGATTTAATCAGAAGTAATCAGCTGTAAAAAATGCAGATCTGAGAGGTCCAGACTACACTCTCCTGCCACTCCCTGTCAGGGTTTCAAACTGAATTTGGAAGAGTTTAGAAGATTTGTATTTGCTAAAATTAGGCCTCAGGATATGTGCAGAATGTGAAATGCCTCTGCGAGCAGCTGGCCTGCTGGGCGCGATGAGAAAGTCCCACCACCATTCTAACAGAAAGAGCACGTGTGTCACCGCAGCTACTTAAAGCCCGCATTTTCACTACTTCTAGTAGTAAGAAAAGTAAAATATTCCAATTTCCAACTCACTCCAGGCAGAACAGAAAAATCGCACCTTCTTAGAAACTTGTGTTAGCAGTACACCAAAGTAAGTGCTACCAACCCCTGTGGCCGCCTCTTCCCTAAACATGTGTCACTGCCGCTGACAACAGCTCGTCCTCCATGGAGGACTTTCCTCATCCTGTCAACAGTCTGGTCAAGCAGGTGAAAATACTTCTCACAGGGGATTCCCTTAGCACAGCATGCTATTTCTTCAACTCTAAAATCTGTAGCCACGTGACATCTGAGGGTAGGATAAGAAAAAAAGAGAAACCTATTAGGTTTTAATTCCAAAATTCCAAAGATACTGCTTTTCTTGTCTTTTTTAAAAGATTTATTTGAAAGGCAAAGTTTACAGTGAAAGATGGAAAGAGGGAGGGAGGGAGGGAGGGAGGGAGAGATATCTTCCATCTGCTCATTCACTCCCCAAATGGCTGCAATGGCTGGAGCCGGTCCCGTCCAAAGTCAGGAGCCAGGAGCTTCTTTCAGTCTCCCACATGGGTCCAGGGACCCTAGGACTTGGGCCATCTTCTGCTGCTTTCCCAGGCCATAGCAGGGAGCTGGATTGGAAGTGGAGCAGCCAGGACCTGAAAAGGCGCCCATATGGGATGCTGGTGCCATAGGCAGTGGCTTTACCTGCTACACCACAACGTGGGTCCTTAACTTATTTTTTGAACAACAGAGTGACACAGAGAGGAGGAGAGATGGAAAGAAAGAGATCTTTCACTTGGTGGCTCACTTTCCAAATGGATGCAACAGCTACCGCTGGGCCAGGCTCAAGTCAGGAACCAAGAACTCCAATCCAGGTCTTCTGTGTGGGTGGCAGGGGCCCAAGCACTTGAACTTTCATCGGCTGCCTTCCTAGGCTCCTTAGCTGGAAGCTGGATCAGAAACAGAGGAGCAAGCGCTTGGCTATGGGCTATCAGCACTGCAAGCAGCAGATTAACCCCCTGAGCCACAATGCTGGCCTCAATGCTGCTTTTTTTCTTTTTTTAATTTATTATTATTTTTTTGACAGGCAGAGTGGACAGTGAGAGAGACAGAGACAGAAAGGTCTTCCTTTGCCGTTGGTTCACCCTCCAATGGCCACCACGGCTGGCGCGCTGCGGCTGGCACACCGCGCTGATCCGAAGGCAGGAGCCAGGTGCTTCTCCTGGTCTCCCATGGGGTGCAGGGCCCAAGCACTTGGGCCATCCTCCTCTGCACTCCCGGGCCACAGCAGAGAGCTGGCCTGGAAGAGGGGCAACCGGGACAGAATCTGGCGCCCCGACTGGGACTAGAACCTGGTGTACCGGCGCCGCTAGGTGGAGGATTAGCCTGTTGAGCCACGGCGCCGGCCAACACTGCTTGTTAAACTACAAAATTCATCGGCTTCTAAAAACTCATGGCTTATGTTTTAAGTTAAGTTTTAACCTGCTAAATATTACTGGATATCACAGACAATTCCATTAATAAAAGTTATATCAAAAATTTCTATTTTTTCTGTGCTAAGTTCCAGGTAATAATTATTAAAAGGAAAACAAGTAGATTGAATTTACATTATTATAGAAAAAGTGGCTCTTCGGGCCAGGTATTTTAAAAAAATGCTATAGCTGCTGGTGTACTGAGAAATATTCAATGATGAAAGGATGTTCCTGTTTCTCATCTATGCCTTTACACAGACAGTATTTATGATGCACTGCAGATTTCCCTGGGGTTTTGCACAAAAATTCTGTAAACCAGAATCACACACTTGGACACTTACAGAACATGTGAACCAGGCGGTCAGACAGGACTGGCTTCGTCCTCCTTGGGCATCTCAGTGACAGACCCCTTAAGTGAAGGAGTCTCCCCTGGGAACACAAGCACCTCCCTTCCACACTGCACAGTGTGCTGCTCGGCTGCAGTTCAGCTGCCGTAAGAAAGTACCGCACTGCCTGAAACAACTGCCATTTTCTGTGACCGAGCTATCTGTGCACCCGGAGGGGCAGCCGGCAGAGCGGCTCTAAGACCGTACACACTCTTTTCATAATACTGGTGTGGGGTGGGTTGGGGAGGAGAGCTTGAATAAAAAGGAAATTGGAAGCAGGGGAGGAATTCTGCTATAAATAGGCAGAATTTTCCATTTCTCTGGCAGCCGTGAGGAATCCAACAATATAAAAAACAACAAAAAATACTTCTACAAGCTGGCAAGGATTTCTCTGATGAACTAAAAAAAAAAAAAAAAAAAAAGCAGACTGGGCAACACACCACGTCAATCACTCCCTGCTTCGAAACCAGCCACTCAGAGCACAGCAGAGCCAGTGAGTCTTTCAAGTGGCAATAGATTTTAAAGGAATCTTTTAAAATGGCAGTAATCTGTATGACTGACTATGCTACAATTTTTTTTAATTGTGGCAAAGAAAAATGAAGTTGATATTCTTGTTTACAGATTAGGTTCCCGGGGCCAGCACTGTGGCATAAGTTATGCCTCTGCCTGCGGTGCTGGCATCTCAAAGGGGCACCAGTTCATGTCCCATCGCTCCACTTCCAGTCCAGCTCCCTGCTGTGGCCTGGGAAAGCAGTGGAAGACGGCCCAAGTGCTTGGGCCCCTGCACCAGCACGGGAGACCTGGGAGAGGTTCCTGGCTCCTGGCTTCAGATCGACCCAGCTCTGGCTACTGTGGCAATTTGGGGAGTGAAGACCTCTCTGTCTCTCCCTCTTCTCTCTGTAACTCTAAGTCTCAAATAAATACATGTTGAAAGAAAGAAAAGGAAGGAAGGAAGAAAGGGAAGGAGGGAGGTAGGAAGACAGATAAAGTCCCTCCCCACTATGTGAATTCAAGAATAATGTGAGTACATTCCATTTATATCACATCCCAAATTGTCCCATGAGTAGGAAGTGGGAATTGAATAATATGGGTAAGAAATTTACTTGTCTCTCAGAAATTAATGCCAATTTTTCAGACTATTCAACATTTATTCCATGACAAATATTTATTGAATCCACCTTGTTCCAGGCTCTTTAATTAATTATTCAGTCATCCAAAGAACATATTTTTAAAATCTTAACATACTGCTGATCATGTGGTTTCCAAAGAGGTAATTCTTATTTTCATTGTTATGTTTTAGGTTTTCAACTTTTTTTTTTTTTTTTTTGACAGGCAGAGTGGACAGTGAGAGAGAGAGATAGAGAGAAAGGTCTTCCTTTTTGCCGTTGGTTCACCCTCCAATGGCCGCCGCGGTAGGCGCGCTGCTGCCAGCGCACTGCACTGATCCGATGGCAGGAGCCAGGTGCTTCTCCTGGTCTCCCATGTGGGTGCAGGGCCCAAGCACTTGGGCCATCCTCCACTGCACTCCCTGGCCACAGCAGAGAGCTGGCCTGGAAGAGGGGCAACCGGGACAGGATCGGTGCCCCGACCGGGACTAGAACCCAGTGTGCCGGCACCGCAAGGCAGAGGATTAGCCTGTTGAGCCGCGATGCCGGCTAAGTTTTCAACTTTTAAAGGAAGAAACCTCAGCTATGTAAAGATAGTTTAACAAGGTATTGTTGTTGTTTGTCAGAATCTATTTATCTTCTATTTCAGCTGAAAAAAAACTAAAATGAAGCCAAGACATAGTCTTGGTTTAGCTGCAATTAGGAGAGTCATTTTCAGCAGTTTTTCTCAAATAAAAAAAAAAAAGTCAAGTATTTTAGGTCAAGTCAGAGAAAACAACCTGCCTCTGACTGCATTTACTATTTTTTTTTAAGATTTTTATTTATTTATTTGAAAGTCAGAGTTACCCAGATAGAGGAGAGGCAGAGAGAGAGAGAGAGAGAGAGAGAGAGAGGTCTTCCATCTCCCAATTCACTCCTCAACTGGCCGCAACGGCCAGAGCTGTGCTGATCCGGAGCCAGGAGCCAGGAGCTTCTTCTGGGTCTCCCACGTAGGTGCAGGGGCCCAAGGACTTGGGCCATCTTCTACTGCTTTCCCAGGCCATAGCAGAGAGCTGGATTGGAAGTGGAGTAGCCGGGTCTCGAACCAGTGTCCATATGGGATACCGGTGCTTCAGGCCAGGGTGGTTAACCCGCTGTGCCACAGCGCCGGCCCCTGCATTTACTACTAATGAAGAAAGTCTGAAAGCTTCTTTTGTGTCTTTAATTCCTATGAAGGAACAATGAGGAGCCCCAATGACTGTCCCTTATCACATTTCCTACCTAAACTCTGACTGCTGGATAGGACATAATGCATTAAATGCTCTTTTCAAAACTATCCTTCCTGAACATTTAATTCAAACTGCATCACGTGCCCGCATGCGCTGAGCCCTCAGGGATCACAGATTAGGACAGGAGAACAGGATCCTTGGACTTACTCTAAGAATTCCATTGTTTGCTCAATCACTGGCAGCTTCTCTTCCTACCAACACACAACACCAAGTTCCTTCCACACTTCAGAGAAATCATGCCTCCTGCAAGTCTCCTTAGAGTGGGCGGGGCTCCGTGGGAGCCCCCTGTTCACTGCTCTGGGCAGTCCTAGGCAGAACTGGAGGGTGAGAGGCAGTGCTGGTTAGCACCCCTCCTCCTCCTCTCCCTGCCCCACTCGCCAGCCGGAGCGGGCAGCTAACCTTGGATTTCCACTCCTGGCAATGTGACAGGCCAAGAAAAAGCAATGAACTACTAAAAGTCATCCATATAAAGTTTCTAAGGTTATTTCTATGATTTTTTTCCTTGTAATAATCCCTTCCATGAACTCTCTTATGTCCCATCAGCCCTAAAAATTTAGGTCCATAAGGAAGACATTCTACTAAATAGTCATGATACAACTATCAAACGAACAGGGGCCGGCTCCGCGGCTCACTTGGTTAATCCTCTGCCTGCGGCGCTGGCATCCCATATGGGCACTGGGTTCTAGTCCTGGTTGCTCCTCTTCCAGTCCAGCTCTCTGCTGTGGCCTGGGAAGGCAGTGGAGGATGGCCCAAGTGTTTGGGCCCTGCACCCACATGGGAGACCAGGAGAAGCAACTGGCTCCTGACTTTGGATTGGCGCAGTGCACCGGCCGTAGCGGCCATTTCGGGGGTGAACCAACAGAAGGAAGACCTTTCTCTCTGTCTCTCTCTCTCTCGCTGTCTAACTTTGCCTGTCAAATTTAAAAAAACAACTATCAAATTAGCAATAATAAGTCACTGCCATATGTATATACCTCACTCAAGTTTCAACCATTTATCCCAGCAGCATCACAAAGGATAACATTTCATTGCATGTTTCTTGGTCTCTTAAAATTTGGAACAGTTCTAAAGTTTTTCCATGACCTCTGATCATCTTTTGAAGTTTGAAGGTTACAGGCCAGGTATCCTACAGAAAGACGAGTTTAATTCTTTTGTATTTCTCCAGGGTTAAGTTTCAGTTACACATTTGCTGGCAGAAGTGTCAGAAATGAGGCTACGTCCCTCACAGCTCCTATCAGACAGTGTGTGACTGTATTAAAGCAACTTGCAACACCTGACTGAGGTGGTACCTGCCAGATACCGACCTGAAAAATCACCTTTTCCCTTCAGACTTCATGGATACTCTGCGGGAGGTAATATGCCACTATGTGAGCAGTTCATTCCCCATCAAATCCGTGCCTCTGAGTTTAGCACCTGCTAATACACTGATTACGTTACAAAGGTTCTCAAGTGGTGATTTTCCAATTCTCTCATTCCTTTTCATCTTATTATATCTTTACTATATCACTACGAACTTAGGATTTTTAATATAAAAGGCCTCCAAGAACATTGTGAAAAATGTATATTCTGAAAAACTATCATGGATTTCAAAAATGTGTACACCAAAATAGACCCATCTTTTAATTCCATTTTCCACAAACTTTCTGAGTCTCAGTACATGCTTACTCAGCGTGAGTCTATCTCCTTTGATGAGGTGTTTTTTCAGATCTTTTGCCCACTTTTAAATTAACTTGTTTTCTCTCATTGCTGAGTTTTAAGACTTCTTTGTATATTTTGGATTCAAGTCTTTTTCCAGATATGTGTTTTGCAAATATTTCCTGTCTCTGGCTTGTCTTTCCATTCTCTTAAAACTGTCTGTCACAGAGCAGAAGTTTTTGATTTTAACTATGCCCCACCTCACCAACTCTTTTCTTGCATGGCTCATTCTATAAATGACTGTATTTTAAAATTCACCAACAAACCCAAGACCATACAGACTTTCTCCTATGTTTTATTCAATAAGCTTTCGAGCTCTGCATCTTACATGTAGGCCCACATCCAGTTTGAGTGGATCACTGTGTAAATTGTAAGGTCTGTGACTAGGTTCACTGTTTTCCATTTGGATGTCCAATTGTCTTGAAAAAGACTATCCTTTCTCCATCTGCTCTTTTGTTAAATGTCAGCTGACTGTGGGGACTTATTTTGCCCTGTCTATTGTGTTCCCTTAAAAAACCCCACAGTATCTTGATTACTGTGACCTCTAGTAAGCTTTGAAATCAAGTATTATTTTGATTGGGATTTTATTGAATCCATAGACCAGGGTGAAGAGAATGGACATCATGTCAATATTGAGTCTTCTAAACCACGAACATAGAATATTTATTTAATTTCAACTTTTCTTTTTTAACCAGCGCTTTGTAGTTTTCCACTTACGCATTCTGTGATACTGTTGGACTGTCACCTAATATTTCCTTGTGGGGGTGTTACTGTAAATGGTACCTCCTGAGATTAAATCACTTCATCTACTTGGACTTTTCTTCTCTGTATCATCCCTACACTCACTACTATAAAGGGTAAAAAGAAAAAAATGACGATATATGTAAACTGGAAATTTCTAAACAAATATAAGAAAAATTAAACTCATTCTCCTTCACATAAGTGTAAATAAACTAAACTCCAGAGCAATTAAGTCTTATGACAAAATTTCATCAGGGACATGGAACAACTCAGAGTGCACAGAGCAGAATCAAAACTGAAACAAAACTGGCCGAGAGGAAGATCCACAGAGGGAGATAAGAAGGCAGTCAGGAGTAGACGGACTACACGGACTACACCAGATACGGAATGAGGAGCTGCTGACTGTCTGACCAGGACAAAGGAAGAAAAAATTAGCACAGAAGTTTCTAGAAGTTCATCGGATCGGTAGATGGGGTGGAATAAAATAGAGAATTGGAAGGACACAAGTGCAGTAGGGCCTTGACAAGAATTTTAGAGCAAGAGAGGAACTTAAGAATAACCTATTCTAATGCCCTCATTTTCTATACTTTCTAGGTTATTCTTATCAGCAAAAATTCATAGATATGGCCCCACCCACTTTACCCCCCTTGCAACGGCAATTGAGCCATACATTTTTGCTTAGACAGTTCTGTTTTTGACCCCGAATGTTTCTGTATGTTAAGGGAGGTGGTGGCGGAGGAATAAAAGGCAGAGTTTAAAAGAGTAAGAGAAGCAATCAGTGAGACCTCACTTCAAGTCTAAAACGGCCCTTGGACTTAACTATGGGAATTCTGAGGATATCTTTCGTCCTTTTGTTCTTACGTCCTTTGCATGTCCAGCAATTATTTAGTTTATCTGCATATATTCTATTTCCTAAATAAGGAAACTAGAAGGCTGACAGTAGACCTAGGCAAGGCTGAAGAACACTTTCCTGTGCCATTCAGAATTGAAGGCCACGTCTGGTTCCAGAGAAAGCACAGTTAGAATCATTTAAAATCCCAGGAAGTGGCTGTGTGGCAGAGTTTGGCATTTACATTTTGAACTGCTTAATCATTCCTTTTATAGACTAGCTGAAGGTTACTCTGTCTCCCTGGCATTTTCTTATGTCTCAGCTGCTTTCCTCTGTCATCCAGGGCTCAGTTTCAAGGTTGAAATACATTATGATAATCACAGACAACCAAAGGCATCCTCATTCCGAACTCTTCATAACTTCATGCTTTCCCCATCAATTTCACTTCAGTTAAAAGGCCAGTTAAAGGAAGAACGTATGAATAAATCTGAGCTTACAGTTCTACCACCGCCATTACCTCACAGGATAAGCGTTTTTATTAAATCTGCCATCTTCACACCACATTACACATTAAGAGAACGGCATGTAC
Source organism: Lepus europaeus (assembly GCF_033115175.1). Classification (NCBI taxonomy): domain Eukaryota; kingdom Metazoa; phylum Chordata; class Mammalia; order Lagomorpha; family Leporidae; genus Lepus; species Lepus europaeus. Next base: position 112,265,660 of record NC_084837.1, read on the forward strand.
AGAAACATCTTCAGAAATTAAGTGGTTCCACTTTAGAAAGTGGAACATTCTGAAGCAGCGAGTCTACATGCTTTACCTAAATAAATTATTTTATGCATCCCACCTTAGATATTTTTGTTATTTCATATTTCTTCAATCATTTCTCTTCCAAAGCCATTGAAGAAAAATAACAAACACAGACATCAATTATTTTTGCTTACTAAACCACCGGTAGCCTTTCTGCGTGTGCTTCAGAAACCATGCCAAGCCACGCTCCAGGCTGCTGCATACAGTAACGGTCACGCACACACCACAACAGCCTTGAGCCAGAGCTTGTCCGAGGGCACAAAGAAGGCACTGCACACGATGACTGGTAAATTATCTTAAACACGCATCAGCAATCCAAACTTTTTTAACTTCTGATGTTGACATTTTTCCAGATTTGGGGTTTTTCAGAACAAAGTGTCTTTAGAGTCTCAGTAGATCACAAAGGCAAGAGCAGCATAAGTAACTGACAAACACTGGGTGAATAAGATGGATTCGGGACAAACTGGCTTTCCTTTGCCTTGGACAAACGACCCTTATCTGTAACACCCTTCCTGCTTCAGGAGCTCTTATGCTAACTGCTTCTTCTGGGTTTCCATTGCGCACACATTCTTCTCTGTCAGAACATTTCAACCAGACTAGAACTCCTCTTTCCTTGTTCGCCCTTATAGGCTGAGTCCCGGCTGCCAACTGGATTATGTCTGTTTGCTTTCGCATGCACTTCCCCTTCTCAACAGAAGGGGAGCAATCAGGAAAGGAACTGGCAAAGAGCCACGGAGTACTGGAAAAGGAACTCCTGCTCACTTTGATTCTTCTCTTAAACTATGTGCCTACAAGGCTGGAATAGTTAGTTCATAAATATTTAGTTTGGACAACTTGGTTTTCACGTTGAGTTTTAGCTCTCCTAATTCTTAAGTGTTAGGAACATACTACTTGCTTAATAAGCATGAATAAAGAGTGAATAAAAAGTTAACAAATACAAGGATTAAGATGGCACAATTTAACTTGTTCAGGTATACTAAAGGTATTCAGCAGAACGAATGTTTTAAAATGTCTCTTTCGGAGTATTTGGCGTGGTGGTTAAGATGCTGGCTAGCAGGCCTGCATCCCACGTATGAGTGCCTGGGTTCAATACCACCTCCAGCTCCTGACTCCAGCTCCCTGCTAGTGTGGGCCCTGGGAAGGCAGCAGTGATGGCTCAGGTAAGTGGGTCCCTGCACTTTCCTGGGAGACCTACACTGAGTGCCCAGATCCCAGCTTTGCTCCATCCCCAGCCTGGCTATTGTTGGCATTCAGAGTGAACCAGTGGAGGGGACCTCTCCGTCTGCCCCTCAAATAAAAAAACAAGAGAACAAAGTAAAATAAATAATAAAATGGCTATTTTAGTACAAGTTCTCATCTCATGAAGTCTGAAGTATTGGGAAGAACACCAGCAGGATCAGACAACCCCTGGGTGACTTGATCTCTCTGAGCCTCCATGCCCTCATTCATACAACTGGAATCAACCTACAGCGTTGCTACAGAAAGATTAACGGTAATGTGGGAGAAGCTTCTATTAGCAGTAGGTGCTTGATAAATATATCAATTTATGGCAATATGATGTGACTTGTTCCTTACAGGAACTTCAGATTTAATAGAGATAAACCCTTTTTCCTCCTTGTTTCATGTTCAATATACCCTTCATTTATATTTCAGGCCCTCCTAATCACATTCCAGTTAATAAATTTCAGTTATGTATGCTTCTCCCAAATATAAGTGTCATTACAAATTCTATTAGGAGGAAAGCCTTCCATACTTTAACAGTAGAGAAAAATCAGTTTTGATATTTCATTGCTTTTCTGAAGTCCTAGAAGAGTAATAATATTTATGGCACTGAGCACTGAGGTTTACGAAGCAGTAAATAGCTTTTGTGGCTGATTAAACATCTCTGTTTCATTTCACATACCCTAGTACCATAGGCATTACCCCTTAATTAAATGCTTATTTATGTTACACAAGGACTTTTTCTGGTCCTGCACCTTTCAACAAATGTTACAATGAGGGAGAAGGGGGAAAAAAGCTGAATTATTAGAGATGATGTTATTAATATTGAAACTTTTGTTGAAAGTTTTGGGTCAACAAGATGACAGCATGCAAAACTTTACTGTTTAAAATCAAAGCTCAAAAATAAATCCAGAAAAATCTTTGGAAAGATGTCAATTCCACTTGAAATGTTTGAGTTTTAGAAGTACAAGTAATGGCTGGCACCGTGGCTCACTTGGCTAATCTGCCTGCAGTGCTGGCACCCCGGGTTCTAGTCCCGGGTGGGGCGCCGGGTTCTAGCCTGGTTGCTCCTCTTCCAGTCCAGCTCTCTGCTGTGGCCTGGGAAGGCAGTGAAGGATGGCCCAAGTGCTTGGGTCTCTGCACCCGCATGGGAGACTGGGAGGAAGCACCTGGCTCCTGGCTTCGGATTGGCACAGCACCGGCCGTAGCGGCCATTTGGGGAGTGAACCAACAGAAGGAAGACCTTTCTCTTTCTCGCTGTCTATAAACTCTGTCTCTCTCTCTCTCTCTCACTATCTAACTCTGCCTGGCAAATAAATAAATAAACTAAAAAAAAAAAAAAAAAAGAAGTACAAGTAAAACCATAGACATCGGTTTCTTTTCCAATTTTTGTTGGAAATAATTAATTATAAAGTCATTTTATAATTTTGATTTGACATTAATGTTAGGTTTCAAATGGCAAATGATCAGAGGGACAGAGTTACTGTCATTACCACAGATGAGTGTGTCTCCTCACATTTATGGGGATTTTATCCCAGAATAAGATCAAGGAAAAGTTAAAGGAGAAACCCTAGAAACCCCTGACAAATTATCCTCAGGCTTTGCAGTTCACAGAAAGTGCAGCTGCCACCGCCACTTTAATTCTCCCAATTCAGGGAGCAAGTGGTAAATCTGAGCCTCCACGCATACAGCAGAGTGACACACAGGGCTGTCACGGCTGGAACTCCTGGCAGAAGGTACGTTTTCCAGCAAGGGAGACCCCAACCACCACACCCCTCCCCCACAAAACAAAACAAAACAAAACACCTTAAAAGCGCCAGAAAAATAAAATCTACATGTCATGGAATGACAAAATGTTGAACACTGAGCAGCTGACTGCAGACTGAAGGTGAGAGTGACATGCACACGTAACAGTGTCATAAAGTAAAGGACGTGTCCTAGAGCAGATCAATCATCCCCATACCAGTTTCTATGGCCCAAATACCCTCTCTCCCCACATTCTATTTAATCCACTAAAAAAGACTGGACTAGCAGCTTTCTTTGATACGTGAGCTAAATACCAAAAAGGATTTCTTGGGTTCTCTCAATGAATTTACTTTTGTGAATCTTTTATTTGTCATGCAACCTACTAACATATTATTTATACAATCTTTATTATTTACACTAATGGAAGGGGACATAGTAGTGAATAATCCAAAACATTAAAAAAATCTGAATTTTTATACATTGAAATACGATGATCAAAGAACTTTAAGGCATGATACATGAGAAACTGGAGCTATTTATTCTTCCTGGAGAAAAACTACTTGGGGAGGATATGGTGGCAGTCTTCAAATATGTGAGCTGTCATTCCACAGCATGCTAAGAAATAAAACAGAGGCCGGCGCTGTGGCAAGTAGGTTAAGCCATAGCCTGAGACGCTGGCATCCCACATGGGAACTGGTTCAAGTACCGGTGGCTCCACTTCCAATCCAGCTCCCTGCTAACATACCTGGGAAAGCAAGTGGAAGATGGGCCAAGTGCCCAGGTCCCTGAACCCAAGTTGGAGAACTGGAAGAAACTGAGCTCCTGGCTTCAGATCAGCCCAGCTCTGGCCATTACAGTCATTTGGGGAGTGAACCAGCAGATGGAAGATCTTTCTGTCTGTCTATCTCTCTCCCTCTCCCTCTGCCTTTCTAATAAATAAATAAATCTTGAAGAAAAAAAAAAAAAGAACTAAAACCAGTGCATGGAAGTGGTAAGAAGACAGGGTTCAGCGCACTAAATATATAGAAGAGAATCTTTTAAAAATGTTTTTTAAAGATTTTATTTATTTGAAACACACAGTTACAGAGAGAGGTAGAGCCAGAGAGAGAGGTCTTCCATCGGTGGTTCATTCCCCAGTTGATCGCAACAGCCAGAGCTGAACTGATCTGAAGCCAGGAGCTTCTTCTGGGTCTCCCACGTGAGTGCAGGGGTCCAAGGACTTGGGCCATCTTCCACTGCTTTCCCAGGCCACAGCAGAGAGCTGGATTGGAAGTGGAGCAGCTGGGACTCAAACCAGCACCCATGGGATGCCGGCACTGCAGGCGGCGGCTTTAACCCACTGTGCCACAGCGCCAGCCCCAGAAGACAATCTCGTGTGTGGGTGGCAAAGAACACTCTGAAAGCAAGTAACACTGAAGAAATGTGGTTAGACTAAAACTAAGTGGCTCTAAGCTTCTTCCATCCCTCATGTCCATGACTTTGTAATTTATGTCTCAACTTAGGACAAAATATGGATGTTTCCCAGGAGTTCACAAAGTCATACCAAAGTTCTAACAACTCTTAAGGTTTGAGTCCTTGAACTACTCCTTTTACAAATCCTTATGTTCTTAGCGGGGCCTTAGCACTCATTTAAGCAGAGCTTATATTACTCAGAACTTTTCTGAATGGAGCAAAATTGCTTTCCCTGCAGGTTATTAAAAATACTGCAAAGAAATGAAAACTAAAAACTGGAGAGAAAAATGGGTTAGGCTACATAAAAAGGGTTCAGCACAAAGGAACCTAGGGTGCTGATGAGATCTGTTGACCATAAGGCCCAGACAGGGTGAGAATCTAATGGGATGATGAAACAAGTGGCTGTGTAGGAGGAAAGGCCTCTATGAGGGTGTATGCAGTAATGCTACTTTCTACCAGACAGACGGCGCATTTAAGATGCCCACACCCATGCTACAGCATCGGAGATCCACACTCGGCCCTACGTCCTGACTCAAACCACCTGATGGCACACACCCTGGGAGGCAGCAGTGATGGCTCAACGAAAACCGGTTGCTGTCACCCACATAAGAGACCTGGACTGAGTTCTGAGCTCTGCCTTCTGGGCATCTAGGGGGTGAACCAGAGGATGGGAGCTTTCTCTGCCCATCTGTCTCTTTGCCTCTCAAATAAATACACTTAAAATAAACAAAGGGTGTATAACCAGTGTTAAAAATTAAATGAACTATGTGCTCTTCAACTGACTCAAGTATGCATATAGCTTTATGAAAAGACAGGGAGGGAAAACTTATAGAACAAAGAAACCTGGCCTAGACTGGGCTGGGGATACGTGAGGAAGTGTTCAAAGCTGAAGGACAAAATCTAACTGATCAGTGTTTCAGCCATGTGCATAAGGAACACGTGCAAAGGCCCTGGGGTGAGGGGGAGCACCGTATGCTCAAAGAACTAAAAGAAGAAAATGGAGGCTTCACATCCCAGATCCAGCTAAGTTTTAACCTCTAGCCTTAGGAACTCTTAGGAAACCAAAGAACATTTATTTGAGTCAGAAAGAGAGAGAAGAGAGAGGCAGGCAGAGACTGAAACACAGAGATCTGCCATCTGCTGATGTTCTCTCCAAACTTCCACAACAGCCAGGGCTGGGCGAGGCCAACGCTGGGAACTGGAAACTCACTCCAGGTCTCTCATGTGGGGCAGGGGCTCCACCTGCGTCACTATTTGCTGCCTCCCGGGGTGCACATCAGCAATCAGCTGGAATTATGAGCAGAATCGGGACTGGAACTCAGGCACTCTGATATGGGATATGGGCTTTCCAACCAGCGTCTTAAGTACTAAGACAAACGCCTGCCCCAACGAATGGCTTTAAAGCGCAGGGCCACGACGACCAAGATCTGGCTTTGAAAAGATCACTACACACAAGTTAAAGAATAGATTTGACAAATCATCAAACTAGGAGTAGACAGACCATGAAATAAATTATTATGACAGTGGCCTAGAACAGAGCGGTGGTAATGGAGGTGGAAGTAGAATTCCAGAACATTTCCAACGTGATCCCCGCCAGAATCACCTAACAGAGGCTGGACGCAGGAGTCTCCAGAGGGAAGGGGGAGAGCGGTAAGGTCTTCCCAAAGACCAGCTCTGAGTTCTTAAAAGACTAAAAGGCACTGGGCCTAAGAACACTGGAAGGAACGTTCTGAGATAAACAAAGACATTCCAAAAGAAAAACAGAAGCTGTTCTAAGTTTGAGATGCAGCTGCGGTGTATCTGGAGGGGTATCTGTGTGTGTGTAGGGCACTGGCATGAAATGGAGCTCAAGAGCCAGGCAGGGTCAGGGTCTGAGAGGCTTTCAAGAGAAAAAAACTAAACTTCACACCGGAGACTACGCACAGCCAATATATAATTTTCCTGAAGGAAAGAAACAAGATTTCAACCTGCCTTTTAGAAAGACTGCTTACTCAGTGGTGTGGAGAGATGACGACTGGGAAGGGAGACTAAGTCTGAAAACTCTATGATCTTATTTATTTGAAAGTCAGAGTTATAGAGAGGGAGAGAGAGGGAAAGAGAGAGATCTTCCATCTACTGGGTCACTCCTGAAGTGACCGCAATGGCCATGGCTGAGCCAGGCTGAGCCAGGAGCCAGCAGCTGCATCTGGGTCTCCCACATGGGTGGTAGCTGCTCAGTGGGGCCATCTTCCACTGCTTTTCCCAGGCTACTAGCAGCAAGCTGGATTGGAAGTGCAGCAGCCGGGACTGAAAACAGCACCTGAATGGGTGCGGGTGGAGGCTTTACTGGCTACGCCACAATGCTGGCCCCAAAGCTGTATGATATATGAGACACATACATGGGGGTCAGAACTGGCGGAGGAGCAAGGAAATGAAGAAATTGGGTCGGGGCCTGCGCTGTGGCACAGCGGACAATGCCACTGCCTGAGATATCAGCGGCCCAGATGAGCAACAATTTGAGTCCCAGCTGCTCCACTTCCGATTCAGCTCCCTGTTAATGTGCCTGGGAAAGCAGCAGTGATGGCCCAAGTGCTTGGGCCCCTGCATCCACCTGGGAGACCAGGAAAAGCTCCTGGTTCCTGGCTTCAGCCTGGCCCGGCCCTGGTATTGCAGCCATTTGGGAAGTGAACCAGTGAATGGGAGATCTCTCTCTCTCTCCCTCTCTCTCTCTAACTCTGCCTTTCAAATAAATAAAATACGTCTTTAAAAAGAAAGAAAATGGGACACAAAGTGTTTACGAGATAGGAAAAAAAGGAGTGGTTACCAAATGGATGTGATGAGTTCAGGTTTCTGCTTGGAACTGGTCAACAGAAAAATCTGCTAATGCAGAGAGTGCAAGAAGAGAAGTGGTTAAAGTGACACTTCAGGTAACTGTGACCTAGAAAAGACAAATAGCACTACATCTCATTTTTAATTATGTAAGGAGTCTTCATGAAGTTCATGAAATGCATATTATGAAAACAAATCATGGGCTTCAAAAAACTTTTGTGCCAAAATAAACATTTTAATTCCATTTCCCCACATTTTTAAAAGATTTATTTATTTATTTGAAAGACAGAGTTAGAGAGAGACAGAAGGACAGACAGAGATAGAGAGATCTTCCATCTCCTGGTTCACTCTCTAAATGGCTGCAATGGCTGGAGCTGGGCTGATCTGAAGCCAGGATCTAGGAGCTTCTTCTGAGTTTCCCACATAGGTGCAGGGCCCAAATACTTGGGCCCTCCTCCACAGCTTTTCCAGGCACATTAGCAGGGAGCTGGATCGGAAGTGGAGCAGCCAAGACTCAAATGGGCACCTGTATGGGCTGTCGGTGTGGCAGGGGTGCCGGTGTGGCAGGCAGCAGCTTTACCCATTATGCCACGATGCCAGCCCCAACCCCTACAAACATTTTAAAGTCCCCTTGTAGTTAGGCATGTGATTACCCAAATCTGCAAACCACTTTAAACGTGGGTTCAGAGGAAAGGGAATAACACTGATGGAGTCCCCCTGTTTGTTCATTCATTCGCCTCTTGCTGCCTCGACTGGCTTATTTGAAAGGCAGAGTACTAGGGAGGGGAGACTTTGTCTTGACTGTTGAGGAGCAGTTCCCCGCCCCCTCCCCCCACAATTTGTTGAACTCCTTACTTAGTATAGAGTTAATCTTCTGTGTATAAAGTAAATTGAAAGTAGATCTCAGTAAAAAATAAGACCGGGAATAGGAGAGGGAGGAGGAGAGGAGCGGGAGTGTGTGTGCGAGGGCGGGTATGGTGGGACGAATCACTGCGTTCCTAAAGTTGTATTTAGGAAATGCATGAAGTCTGTGTTCCTGAAATGAAAGGTTTCTCTGGGAAAAAGAAAGGGATAGACAGCCGAAAGAGATCTTCCAGCCGTGGTTCACCGTCCCCCAAATGGCTGAAACAACCCGGCCTGAGCCGACCTGAAACCAGGAGCCAGGACCTCCATCCTGACCTCCCAGCTGAATGCCGGGAGCCCGAAGTATTGATCCATGTTCCCGGGAGCACCCGCAGGGAGCTGGATGGCAAGCTGGCAGCATCCGCGGTGACTGGTCCACTGTACCACAGGCCCGCCCCAGCAGGATTCCCCTCTTCACGCTCCAGCTTGCTGAGTCCTACACCAGGCGGCCTCAGCAATCCTTTGTAAATAAATGAATAATAATTCTGCAAACCAAATTGATAACTGAATTGTGTGCTGAGTCGCAACTAGAGAAAAGCCAAGGAACAGTAGTTTCCAGGGGTGGGCGACCTTTTTTTGCCAAGGGCCATGTGGATATTTATGACATCATTGTGGGTCACACAAAATTCTTTTTTTTACAATTTATTTATTTACTTCTATTTATTTGAAAAGCAGAGTGATAGAGAGAGAGAGAGATCTTCCATCCACTGGTTCACTCCCTAAATACCCACAATAGCCAGGGCTGGACCAAGACAAAGCCAGAGCCTACAACTCCATCCAGGTCTCCCATACGAGTGGCAGCACTCAGCCACTTGAACCAGCAGCACTGCCTCCTAGCGTGCTCATTAGCAGGAAGCAGATCAGAAATGGAGGTGGGACTTGATCCCAGGCACTCCAATAGAGGATGCAGGTATCCCAACCTTCTACGCCAGAATGTGCACTCTAGGTTGTGATATTTGATTACAGAAAGAGTCCTCCCCCACAGACTCACACGCACATCACCCTGGACAGTACTGTGTCCCGGGGCCAACCCTGCCTGAGGCACATCTAAAGGAGAAAGAAGGGAAAGATAGGTTGTTAGAAATGTATTCCTCAGGGCCCGCACCACGGCTCACTTGGCTAATCCGCCTGCGGTGCCAGCACCCTGGGTTCTAGTCCCGGTCAGGGTGCCAGATTCTGTCCCGGTTGCTCCTCTTCCAGTCCAGCTCTCTGCTGTGGCCCGGGAAGGCAGTGGAGGATGGCCCAAGTGCTTGGGCTCTGCACCTGTGTGGGAGACCAGGAGGAAGCACCTGGCTCCTGGCCATTTGGGGGGTGAACCAACAGAAGGAAGACCTTTCTTTCTGTCTTTCCCTCTCTCTGTAAATCTCTCTCTCAAATAAATAAATAAATAAATAATTTTTTAAAAATGCACTTTTCATGAAGCTACATAACGTATGTATGACATGGCAGAATTTTTATCTGGTTTATCAGAAATCTTAATAAACGGAATAAAAACCTGAACTAAAAGGTAACACCCAGACCTGGGTTTCTAACACCATTCTTCAATAAAAGGAAGCAGGATTCCTGGAGGAAGGCCTACGACAGGAAGTACATAGGAGAAGCCTGGAGTGTCTCAGAGTGCCAGAAATAAGGAAACGCTTAAAAATATGCACACCTAGCCGGCACCGCGGCTCACTAGGCTAATCCTCCGCCTTGCGGCGCCAGCATACCGGGTTCTAGTCCCGGTCGGGGTACCAATCCTGTCCCGGTTGCCCCTCTTCCAGGCCAGCTCTCTGCTGTGGCCAGGGAGTGCAGTGGAGGATGGCCCAAGTGCTTGGGCCCTGCACCCCATGGGAGACCAGGAGAAGCACCTGGCTCCTGCCATTGGAACAGCGCGGTGCGCCAGCCGCAGCGCGCCAACCGCGGCGGCCATTGGAGGGTGAACCAACGGCAAAAGGAAGACCTTTCTCTCTGTCTCTCTCTCACTGTCCACTCTGCCTGTCAAAAATTAAAAAAAAAAAATATGCACACCTACAATCTTGTGGATGGGGTAAGCCAAGGGAGCCCAGAAGGCAAATTAACAGCTCCCAGTGGCCAAAGTTAGAAGAAGCTGAGCCAAATGATAAAGGAGAAGGGGATTAAAACCCCAAAGTATAAAGTAAATCTCCATTTTTGGATAAGGCGTGCAGCTTGGATGGAGGACTAACCCTTACCATTCTGTATCACAGGACAGTGACAGTTGACAGCAACGAGTCACACATCTCAAAATAGGTACTAGAAGGTACTTTGTTCACAACACAAAGAAATGACAAACGTTTGAGGTGATGGATATGTCAATTACCCTGATCTGATGGATCACTGTACAGATTGTATAAAAATATGCTTCTATGTCACTGAAAACAAATTCAGTCTTTAAAAATAAATCTCCATGAATCCATTCCAATATAAGTGAGTAAGCAAATAAACGGGAGAGAGCAGACAAATCTGTGGGGAAAAATTCCAACTGCTTTATTCACTTCCTCAAGGAAGCACACCCTAACTCCCAGTGTTTAAGAGCAGGCTGTGTGTGGAGACTCCCTTTTCCAGAGCCGTGTGTGGGAAGAGGGTGGGAGGCAGGTGACTAACTTGACAGTGGAAAAGCCTCACAGAAACCGCCGCAGCTGCTGATCTAGGTTAGAATCAACAGTGATGTCATGTCGACAGAACGCGTTCCCGATAAGATATCAAGGATGAGAACGGCACTGTACCTCTCTGGTCTTCCTGCCAAAAGCTCACATCCCCAGTCTAGTGGTGAGAAGAACATCAGATGAGCCCCAGCAGACATTCTACAAACCATCAAATTTGTCAAGGACATCAAGTCAAAGAAATATTTGAGACGTGGTCACAGTCAAGAGGAGCATCAAGAGACCTGAAAAGTGAATGCAGTGTGGGATCCTGGAACAGGGAAAAGGATACAGGTGAAAACTAGGCAATGTGAATCAGCTATGGGCTTCAGCTAACACTAATGTACCACACTACTGTCGGATGCTAGTAACAGGAAACCATGTGTGTGTTAGGGAAGGCCGTAAGAGAATTCTCTGTATTCACCTTCTCAAAGTTTCTGCAAACCTAAAGCTGCTCTTCAAAGGTCTATTTTATTTAAAAAATCAATAGCTATCTGTTTTATCAGCACTATATTAATACTTGGAGATTTTTGTCAATTTTTCTGTCAGTTTCATTTTCCTTTATGAGTATGTGTATTCATATAGACAACAAGTTTATGGTTTTTCTTTTTATTTAAATGATAAGTACATATTACCTGTAGGAAATAGAGACAAAACAGAGTTTAAAAATCTTCTGTAATGCTACCACCGCCCACCAGTGAAGATTCTGGTCACCCTGACACAGAGCCATCCAGCTGTGTACGTGGGCAGCTACTCAGCTGCGCCCTGCTCTGGCTTCACCCATCCTGTACCCACACAGACACCCTAAGATTTCACCTCCAGAGTCCCTTCTCTGGGGATCCTCCCTGGCTCCTAGAGTGGGGCAGGTGTCCCTGACGGCCACTGTACACCTCCCTCTATCGCACTGCTCTTTCTTGGTGCTTACTGCATTTCAGTCAAATCATCAATTAATCCCCATTAATGTCTGTCTACCAACTGTCATGTAGGCTCCTTTCTTACTCATCACAGGTCCCCAGCCTGGTACCTTCAACAGCAGGCATTCAGCGAACAGTGAGGAACAGATGAGTAAAGGCTGCGTGTACACAGTGAGGTAATGGCACAGCTACTGAAGACACACACTTAGCTACAGGAAAATGCGCAAGAAGATATCTTAGCAAAATACCAAAATGCATAAACAATGTGCACAGCAAATTCCACTTTTTTGTTTCAATAATAACAAAAAGTTTGTGTGCAGAAACACAAATAGAATATTAGTTAAACAGTTCATAGTAGCTGACTTTGGATAGGAGATTTGAGGAGGCATTTACTTTCTAGTGAACATAATTCTACTGTTTTCATTTTTAATGTGTACATACTACATTTAGAAAAACAGATAAAATATATATTCACCATGGAAAAATTATAAAGACAAGTTCTTTAGGAAAAAATCTTATTGTCAAACCTCAGTATATCAGATACAACCACAGTATACAACATTTTAGTATATTTCCTTTCATTATTTTTATTTGTTTATTTTCATTCTATTTGAGACACAGAGAGATCTTCCATCTGCTGATCCAGTCCACAAATACCTACAACAGTCAGGGCTGAGCCAGGCCAAAGCCAGGAGCCCAGAACTCAATCTGGGTCCCCCACTTGGGTGGCAGGGACCTGAGCACTGGGGTCAGAACTCGCTGCCTCCCAGGGTGCATCAGCCGGAAGCTGGGATCAGAAGTGGAGCTGGAACTTGAGCAGCTACTCTGAGTAGGCATCCCAGGCAGCCTTTTAACCACTGTGTGGTTTTTTTTTTTTTTAAGAATTTATTTATTTATTTGAGAGGCAGAGTTACAGGCAGAGAAAGGGAGAGACAGAGAGAAAGGTCTTCCATCCACTGGTCCACTCCCCAAATGGCCGCAACAGTCAGAGCTGAGCCAATCCAAAGCCAGGAGCCAGGAGCTTCTTCCAGGTCTCCCACTTGGGTGCAGGGGCTCAAGCACTTCGGCCATCTTCCACTGCTTTCCTAGGTGCATTTAGCAGAGAGCTGGATCAGAAGAGGAGCAGCTTGGACATGAACCGGCACTCATAGAGGATGCCAGCACCACAGGGGAAGGCTTGGACTACTATACCATAGCACCAGGCCCAATCACCGTACCAAGAACATGCCTCTGCATACTTCCTTCAAGTTTGTACCTTATTCACTTTTGTTTGACATAATAAAGAAAATTCCATATTTTGACTCTTATGTTTCATTTCATCCTCACCATCGTCCTCTCAGGTAGACAACCCTAGGCTACAGAAGTGGCACAATGGGACTGAATGAAAAGCACATGGTCCCCGGACTGGATAGAAATAGAAGAGTAGGGCCAACTGGCTCTCAGTCCTCCACTCTCCCTTAGCCTATCAGCTCAGCAACAAGCTCTCAGAGTTAAGATACTGTATGTACTGTATAACACGTGAATTCAAATTAAATACCACAACAAGTTTAAATTAGTCACTTTCATAATATTGCATGTGTTCACAAAGTTAGGCAAATGTTTACTGTGGCCTTAAGAAGCAGAGGCAAGCATTTGGCACAGAAGTTAAGACACCAATCGCGAAGTCCACATTCCATATTGGAGTGCCTGAGTTCAATTCCAGTCCCTGCCAACATGCGCCTTTGGGGGCAGCAGTTGATGACTCCATGAGAGAACCAGACTGAGTAACAAGCTCCCAGCTTCAGTCTGACCCAGCTCCAGGTGTTTGCAAGCATTTGGGGAAGGAATGATTGGATACAGTCAACCAGCCAATCAATTCCCCCGTGCCTCCGCCACCTGGCCTTTGAGAAAGCAGACTAACTACTGATGGAATGGAACAGCTCAGACAGATCTCAAGGGAACTGTGCTGGATGAAAAACACCCATCTGAAAGGCTAACCAGACTATGATTCCACCTACACAGCATTCTTCAAATGACAAAATTTCAGAAACGGGGCCTGCGCCGTGGCGCACTAGGTTAATCCTCCACCTGTGGCACTGGCATCCCATGTGGACGCTGCTTCTAGTCCCACTTGCTCCCCTTCCAGTCTAGCTCTCTGCTGTGGCCCGGGAGGGCAGTGGAGGATGGCCCAGGTGCCTGGGCCCCTGCACCAGCATGGGAGACCAGGAGGAGGCTCCTGGCTCCTGGCTTAGGATCAGCGCAGCTCCGGCCGTTGCGGCCATTTGGGGAGTGAACCAGTAGAGGGAAGACCTTTCTCTCTGTCTCTCTCTCACTGTCTGTAACTCTACCTGTCAAATAAAAAAATAAATAAAAAATCTAAAAAAAAATTTCAGAAACGTAGAGATTAGTTGTGAGGATTAGGATGACTATAAAGGGGTAGCATTCAATGGCCTGGGAAAGCAGTAGAAGATGGCCCAAGTCCTTGGACCCCTGTACCCACGTGGAAGACCTGGAAGAAGCTCCTGGCTTCTGGCTCTGGAGCAGCTCAGCTCTGGCTGTTGCAGCCATTTGGGGAGTGAACCAGTGGAATGGAAGACCTCTCTCTCTGCCTCTCCTTCTCTCTGTGTTAACTCTGACTTTCAGATAAATAAAATAATTCCTAAAAAGGGAGGGGGGTAGCATGCAGATTTTTGTGGGTATGAAGTAGTTCTGGATCTTACTATGAGGCAGTTAGACAAATCTACACATATGAATCGCTCAGACACAGAAACGGAGAGAAAGAGAAATGCACATGAAACTGATGAAATTGGAATGGGTTTGTGGATTATGCCAGTGTCAATTTCATGCCTTTACTATTTCAAGATGGTTTTTAAACATGTGATGACTGGGGGAAGCTGGTTGAAGAGTACATATGACCTCTCTTAACTGTTTCGGCAACTTTCTATGAATGTTTAACTATTTTTTTAAACATTTATTTGAAAGGCAGAGCTACAAAGAGCAAGAGTGAGACAGATCTTCCACCTGTTGGTTCATTCCCCAAATGGCTGCAATGACCAGGGTTGGACCAGACTGAAGTCAGGAACCTGGAACTCCATCCAAGTCTCCCAAGAGGGTGCAGAGGGCCAAGAACATGGGCCTTGCTCCACTGCTTTCCCAGGTGCATAAGCAGGGAGCTGGATTGGAAGTGGAGCAGTGGGGACTTGAACTGACACTCAAAGGGGATGGCGGGATTGCAGGTGGTAGCTTAACCCTCTGTGCCACAATATTGGCTCCATAAAAGTTTTTTTTTTTTTAAACAGGCAAGAAAGACAAGATAAATCATACAAAAATCTTATCACCCTTGCCAGAAATGCCTTAAATTATGATTTTGTGAATGTTTGATACATTTGGTACTAATGGGGTAGGAAGGAAAACGACACTGCAGGGAGAATTTGTCATGGTGTCGCCCAGCCACACAGTGTAACCCTGGACAGGTAGCAAGCTGCTCAGTAGAGGTATCTGAGTGGAGAGGATGGCTTACTGAAGGAAGATACGGTAAGAACGACTCATACGATTTCACAGGTGGGACCTATTCAAAGGCTCCTTTATGAATTTAATAAACATGGCATAAGCAACACAAAACCTACTCCCTCTCTTTCCAACTGTCAATCTCACAGACAGTGTAGGTCACACTACTCCTTCCCAGACGTCCCCGACAAGCCTCCCGCTGTCAACAAGCACTTTGGGCGGTAGGATTTGCCTTGCTGGACTAGAGCCCACCAACACAGTGCCCAGTATTCTGGTAAAGACTCCTTAGATGACACAAGTGTAACCCTTAACTCGAGAGGGAAGCTCTGCCAATTCTGCACTAGACCAGGATGCAGACCCTAACAGGCCTGGAGAAGAGTGCCTCCGGCCGCAAGAGCCACGTAACTGCTGCAACTTGGAAACTTAGTAGCTACTCTGATCCACTGACCTAGCAGCACTTTATCACTCCAAATAAATTCAATGTACCTTTAACCTTACTCCCTCAGAAAAGGTGGGACATTATTCCTGGTTTATAAGAAGGTAGAATTCTGGCAAATGGAAGGTAAGCAATAATTTGCCAGAAATATATAGTCTTAAAGTTCAAAAAGAACAAAATTGTAGAAGAAAACTCATATAGAATGAAAAATTAGTGTATAGTGATGAACCAACGATTAATCACTGAGTGTGAGTCCTCCTAGCACCTCTTTATTCCGTGACGTCACTGCTGATAAAAGAAGCCCTAACCTTAGTCTCTCTATTCCCTTGTGTTGTGCCACTAAGAGAAATTATTTACTATAATAAAATCCAAACCACTTGGATAACCAGTCTATCCCACTGTACTATAGTTATTTGTATATAGCTGTCTGTATATAAAAGAATACCAAGAATAAAGCACTCTTCGCACATTTTTTTATCCCTAGTGTTGAGCATGATGCTTGCACACAGGAGACCCTAGGGGATTGGCTGATGAAAACTTTTAGGGGTGGACACCTGGTGCAGCAGTTAAGATGCTGCTTGTAGGGCCGGCGCTGTGGCGTAGTGGGTAAAGCCACTGCCTACAGTGCCAGCATGCCATATGGGTGCCGGTTCAAGTCCTGGCTGCTCCAACTTCAATCGAGCTCTCTGCTACGGTCTGGGAAAGCAGCACAAGATGACCTGAGTCCTTGGGCCCCTGCACCCATGTGGGAAGACCCAGAAGAAGCTCCTGGTTCCTGGCTTCGGACTGGTGCAGCTCCGGCCGTTGTGGCCAACTGGGGAGTGAACAAGCAGATGGAAGACCTCTCTCTCTCTCTCTGCCTCTACTTTTCTCTCTGTGTAACTCTGACTTTCAAATAAATAAAATAAATCTTTAAAAAAAAAAAAGATGCTGCTTGTGAGGCCCACATCACATATCAGAGTACCTGGGTTCAAGTCCCAGCTCTACTTCCATAGCCAGCTTCTTGCTAATATACACTTTGGGAGGCAGCAGGTGACTGTAGCTGGGTCCCTGCCACCTACTTGGCAGAACCGGATTCAATTCCTAGCGCTTGGTTTTAGACTGGCCCAGCTCTGGCTATTCTAGGCATTTGGAGAGTGAGACATTTGGAGAGTGAATGAGTGGGTTGAAGATCTTCATGTATCTATCTGTCTGTCCCTCTCTCTGTGGCTGCTTTTCAAAAATATTTTTAATTTAATAATCAAAGGCAAACATATAGCACAGCAATTAAAAGTTTGCCTGCAATGCCTACGTCCCCTAACAGAGTTCCTGGTTTGAGTCCCAGTTACTCACCTCTGATCCAGCTTCCTGCTAATGCTCACCCTGGAAGGGAACAGGTGATGGCTAAAGTACCTGGGTTCCTGCCATCCATGTGGGAGACCTGGATGGAATCTCAGGCTCCTTGCTCAGCCTCACCCAGTGCTAGCTGTTGCAGGCATGTGGGTAAAGAACAAGCAGGTGGAAGAGCTCTCTCCATCAGTTCGTCTTACTTTCAAATAAAATGAAAATAAATAGAAGAGCCAATAAGAAAACAAAAAATGGCTCATTAAGATGAACTTTTATACATTTTTAAAATCTTAAAATGCTTTTCATTAGAAAGAATTTTAATAATCTCTGAAAAACCCTCTAGAAACAATTTCACTGTCTACTAGAATTTTATTTCTAAATTTTTCTTGACAAAATATAATACAGTATCAAAACCAAAAACTTCTGCTCTGCCTGTATGGTTTACTGCTTTTGATCCCTGGGAGTTAAATGACATTTACATCAGCTAGTTGGGCCTCTTCTTCCTTCCTTCCTTCCTTCCTTCCTTCCTTCCTTCCTTCCTTCCTTCCTTCCTTCCTTAGATTTATTAATTTTATTTGAGAGGCAGAGTTACAAAGAGGCAGAGGCACAGAGAGAGCTAGAGGTCTCCCATCTACTGGTTCACTCCCCTAATGGCTGCAATGGCCTGAGCAGGGCCAATCTGAAGCCAGGAGCCTGGAGCTTCCTCCAGTTCTCCCACATGGGTGCAGGGGCCCTAGGACTTGGGCCATCTTCCACTGTTTTCCCAGGCCATAGCAGAGAGCTGGATCATAAGTAGAGCAGCCAGGACTCAAACCGGTGTCCACATGGGATGCCAGCACGCAGGGGCAGGCCCCAGGGCCTCTTATTTCTTTGTGCCAAAGTTTAAGACTTGAGAGACAGACAATGAGATCCTCAAGGGCAGGAATCATGCCTTATTTATCTCTGTTCTCCCAGTTCCTAGTGATGGAATAGGAGCTCAAGAAATGTTTTCTGAGTACATTATTAAATTCAGTCACTGTATTTTTCATAGTGGCTAAAAATAATTCCTAATATTGTAACCATAATCCATGTAGAAAAATCCTGAAATATTTGTCCCACTAGTCTTCATAAAGTAACTTGATGAGGGCAGGGATGTATCAAATTGAATTCAGTTCCTAGGTCCCATGTAGAGTGAAATCTGAATATGAGAATAAATAAATAAATAAAAACCCAGCAAGAACAGATTCTCTGAAAATCCTTTCCCTAGTGTGCCCACAGCAGAGCTGAAGCTGAGCTTCAGGCAGTTTTCCAGAGAGAGGATAAATGAGCAGTGATAGAAACACTGACGAATCAGAAGCAACCTCCTTGCAGGGTCTATATGTTCATGGAAGTCAAAGTCCCCAAAAAGAAGTGCTAACTCCCTATTTTTGGAATGATTCTTTTAAAAGATTTATTTATTTATTTATTTATTTGGAAGGAAGTGTTACAGAGAGGCAGAGGCAAAGGCAGAGTGAGAGAAGTCTTTCATTCGCTGGTTCACTCCCCAACTGGCTGCAACTGTCAGAGCTGAGCTGATCCAAAGCCAGGAGCCAGGAGTTTCTTCCAGTCTCCCACGCAGGTGCAGGGGCCCAAGGACTTGGGCCACCTTGCACTGCTTTCCCAGGCCGCAGCAGAGAGCTGGATTGGAAGAAGAGCAGCAGGGACTTGATCCAGTGCCCGTATAGGATGCCGGCACTGCAGGCAGCAGCTTCACCTGCTACGCCACAATGCCCACCCCTGGAATGATTTTTAAAAGATGTTTGTGAGGTCTCCAAATTTCCTTTCTCTCAAAAATATACAAATGGAATTTTATCAGCTTATAAAGTGACTTATGGTTTTTCTGAAATCTGAAAATCCACTGTATGTGCTAGATGCCTTTTTAAACTGCTGCCTCAGCCGGCGCCGCGGCTCAATAGGCTAATCCTCCGCCTTGCGGCGCCGGCACACCGGGTTCTAGTCCCGGTTGGGGCACCGATCCTGTCCCAGTTGCCCCTCTTCCAGGCCAGCTCTCTGCTGTGGCCAGGGAGTGCAGTGGAGGATAGCCCAAGTGCTTGGGCCCTGCACCCCATGGGAGACCAGGAGAAGCACCTGGCTCCTGCCATCGGATCAGCGCGGTGTGCCGGCCGCAGCGCACCTACCGCGGTGGCCATTGGAGGGTGAACCAACGGCAAAAAGGAAGACCTTTCTCTCTGTCTCTCTCTCTCACTGTCCACTCTGCCTGTCAAAAAAAAAAATAATAATAAAAATAAAAATAAAAAAAAATAAACTGCTGCCTCACAGGGACTAAGATTCTCTGACATGGATTTAGTTCACCTAAAAATATACGCAACCAATTTTAGTTAGGTTATATGAAATTAAATTAGCTTTGAAGAATGGATTAAGTTTTTTTTTTTTAAGGTGCAAATATAATGAATGTAACAGAGGGCTGGCACAAAATATAATTCTTAAAAAATAAACTATAACCATAGATTAAGCTTACTTCTGTAGTTTTGAGACTTAGGACCATATAATTTCAATTTGTTTACTACATGCTCTAAATTCTAAGAGCTATCTGGTCTCAAAATATTCTTCAATGACTGTAGGCAATAAAATCTCCCCATCTGCTTAGCCATTTTTGTCATGCCCCTTGAGCACTTAACACCCGCTCCGGCCCCCCACCCACACACGGCTCCCTTTGCACTCTGGAGAATCACATGATGAACTCCAGCAGGAGGGGCCCAGTAGCTTTCCTAGAGGAGGCATTCAAGACAGCACTTTCAGCCTCTCTCGGGATGACAAACCACAACACCCTGGGTCCTAACGATCTTTCACATAGAAATTTTAAATGAAGAGAAATGAGAGAAAGGACACAAAACATTTCCAAAAGAAACATAAATGCCAGAATCATTTAAAAACAAAATTATAACCGTTTTCTCCTGCCCTAAATGCAACAAGGGGCCACGCAGCGCAGTGTGGAGACTCCCTCTTCTTGTCTTATTTTTCCACCTGATGATAGCATTCTGCCAAGGTAAGGAATCTCTCATCAGAGAAACTCTCTGTCCTGCAACCTAAGAGAAAGCAAAAACTAAAAACATTCTTGGCTCCTGAATCCAAAAACCTAGCAATGCTGCAAGAATAAGTGCCCAAGATGTCAAGACAGTTCTGAAACTCGGTCTCATTTTCTCCAACACAGAACCAACCAGGGTCTACACTCTAGATATCATCCTGTTTAGCAAGGAGAATGACACGTGGGAGGGATCAAAATAAAATTAAGGTGATAAATGAGCTTATGCTGTAGGCAGATAGCATGCAGTCTACTCTGAAAATCTTCAGAAGTTGAGTAAAGAAGGAAAACCCCAACAGGGCGCACTATTATTTGCCTTAAGTACACACATTCACAAACTGCACCCAAAAATATTTATTGTAACGTGACATCTGACTACCATTTAAAGCAAGACTTCAGAATACATGCAGAAAATCCAAACATTTCTAATGTGACTCTGTTTTCCACAGTAATTAATACTATTGAAAAATTATAATTTGCAAAGACTAAAAATCTGTAACTTAAATTTTAGAAATAATGAAATAGCCAAAGATTTAAAAACTAAATTTAGTAGAGTGTGCCCAGGCAATTACCAATACAATGGCAATTGTATATTAATGTTTTAATAATTACAGAATCACATATTTGGACATTAGGTTAAACTAGTCCCTGTACTCACTAAATTACAGTTCCATATTAAGTAAACCATTGTTGGGACAAGGGTATATTTAAACCGAAGCCAGTCAATCAAATAAAGAAATAACCAACGAATCACTGAAAATTCCTATGCCAATAAGATAAAAACTCAATCGTGGTTCTAATATATTCTAAACACCTGTTTACATTTATCACTCATATTTCAGGTAAGTGCAGATAATGTGAAACAAGGTTCATTTTGTAACATACACAAGTGTGTGACACCAATATTAAGTATTACTGAAACATTATGTCAACAATAAAGTATGCTAAAGTCATAATAAATATTCCTATTTACAAAAAAGTAAAACTAAGTACAAGTTATTGTTAGATTCTTTTATGCGAACCCTGAAAAACTAAAATATTATATAAAATGTAAAATAAAAACTAAACATGCTGGATTTTCCTTTTGATATCAGAAACCATTAATGAGACTATTTAGGAAAAATACATTATTACAAAAGTCAAGATAAAACAGTAAAATTAAGGAGGGTAATCACACTTTGAAGACTTAAGAATTAATTGATACATTTTGGTAGCATGAGAAAAAGAAAAATACCTTGGACAAAGCACCCTCAACAGCAGCAGTCCACATGACGTGAAGGATGTTTCAATATCACAGACAACACAGCGCAACTCCCCACACTGCTTATGGACCACTGCTCGGCAGTCCCCACGGACAGAACTCTAATCTGATAATGGAACCTTCGCTCTCCAGTAATACGGCAAAAGATCACTTTACAATATACCACATGGGCTTTAATCCCCTGACTGGCCCATTAGCACATACACAGTCTTCAAAAGCCTTCCTGATATGTTCCTCAGTTTTCTTTCTCAATGGAAAGGAAAAAATGTACCTACCTTACACAGCTGCAGAGATTAGAGACAAGATAAACAAAGCTGGCAGCACAAGGATCTGCAGGGTATCTGGTACAATTACATATCTTAGACACACTGTAAACCTGTTCAGTGAACATCTTTAAAAAGGATGAAAAAAGTTAAAGATGTGGCATCATGCAGATCGGGTCTAGTAACTGATATTCTTCTCATTCAACATTAAAGGCACCCACTACAGAAATTAGGCCGGAGCCGTGGCTTAACAGGCTAATCCTCCGCCTTGCGGCGCCAGCACACTGGGTTCTAGTCTGGTTGGGGCATCGGATTCTGTCCCGGTGGCCCCTCTTCCAGGCCAGCTCTCTGCTGTGGCCCGGGAAGGCAGTGGAGGATGGCCCAAGTCCTTGGGCCCTGCACCCGCATGGGAGACCAGGAGAAGCACCTGGCTCCTGGCTTCGGATCAGTGAGATGCGCTGGCCGCAGCGGCCATTGGAGGGTGAACCAACGGCAAAAAGGAAGACCTTTCTCTCTGTCTGTCTCTCTCACTATCCACTCTGGCAAAAAAAGAAAAAAAAAAATTAAAGGCACCCACTACAGAAATTAAAGCATAACAAATTCACTAAAGTTTCTACTCAATAAAACGACAGATTTGAAACACAGAATACAGGAACTGGAAGGAAGGAATGTTTACTGGCTGCCAACTGTACCCTGGGCACACAGCGAGAGGCTCACTACAGGCAGGCTGGCTGAAAACACCAAGGCCCCGGCAGCCATCCGCAGGGCTACCTGGAGTCAGTGCTGGGATTCAGCTTGCTGTGTTATGGTGCCACAGGCTCTTTTCTTCCCACAGGGTCACACACAATTCATAGAAAAGTCATTAAGAATTTGGAAAGCATAAACACTGCGGAAAGATAGTTGTTGCTGAAACCAAGGAATGATTTCCATTTACAGGAAGCAACGACAAAGTGGTTAAGCAGACCAGAGAGAAGTGCATCAAACGTGTACAATGCTAACTCACCACACATGGCCTTTAGTAAGTATGGAAAGACACAGTAGACTCAGAAAGTTTTAGACCTCAGAAGGAGCTCAAGCATGAAATTTCTGTGTTTTCATAAAAAAGAACTCTTATTTGTTTTTAATTAATGAACTAAATTTTAGCCAGCAGGCCACAAAGTAATTTTGCTGTTTACATAACAAGTGTCCCCACAAATTTATAGTTTACTGTTGTGGTGGATTCATTCTGAGAGGTGGGGGCAAGGGGCACAGAGTCAACACACAGACCCCAGGAGTCGGGTGAAAGCAGGCCAGAGGCAGGAAGCCCACAGACTCGTTTATTTCAGTTGGTACAGCAGCTTATATAGTCAAGGCAGCCAATCCGGTCAAGGGGCGGTCTATGCCTTAACCAATCACAGCCTGTTGCCAGGCAGGCTCTGTTTGCCATGTGGTTTCCAAAGCCATCCAATCACAGCCTGCTGCCAGGCAGGCTCCGTTGCCAGGTGGGTTTCAAAGCCATCCAATCACAGCCTGTTGCCAGGCAGGCTCCGTTGCCAGGTAGGTTTCAAAGCCATTCCTGAGTAACTGACTGTAGCTTGCCAGTGGCCATCTTGGCATGGTCTTCTCATTCCACCACATTTCCCCCTTTTTGTTTATTTTTGAGCAACGGGAGGCATGATTCTTGGCCATACCATTGTTGACCCGGTTTCCATGTGGTCTCTGTACGCGGCTGTGCCTGTCTTAGGTTGTCACCCAGGGGATCTTACCCGTCGTTGACTAACCAGCGCTCAAATCGAGAGACCACAGGAGTGCTTGCTCAGATAGGGGTAGGAATGAGGAACAATGGTAATCAGGAATGGCATGACCACACACAGGCTGTGGGCCATTTGAGTGGCTGACCAGAGCTAGTGGGGTATAAAGTAGTAGCGGATGTGGCTATGGGCAGTTTCTCAGGGTAGGTTGATAGGGCAGGTGCGTCCGCTAACAAGACGGACTCTCAGTCTTGTTCAGCTGGTTCTGGTTGGCTGTCAGTTGAAAGTTTGATGTTTCTGGCTGGTACCCAAATGGGCTGTCCCGCATTCTCTGGAAAGACACAAGCATATCCTTGACCCTTGGTTAGCAGAGGGTGTGGTCCCTTCCATTCTCCTGCCAGGGGGTCTTTCCACCTAACCATAGGGGCTGGGGTCTGGGATGGAAAGGATCCCCAGTGTTTATAAGGTGGGCTGATCCCTTGGGAATCAAAAGTAAGAAAACTGATAGTGAAAAGGACCTCAATCAAAGCAAGCTGTGGGTCTGGGGGGGGGGGGCATATGATTGTTTTTCTGTCTTTGTAAGAGTTCTTTAATCGTCCTATGAGTTCTTTCAATGATTGCCTATCCCTGTGGGTTGTATGGGATATATGTGGCAGACTGTATGTTCCAGGACTTCAGGAAGGAATTAAATTCCTGTGATGTATACGCTGGCCCGTTATCAGTCTTTATGGTCCAGGGGACACCAAGGACCAGCATGGCTGACTTAACCGCCTTTATCACATTACCAGCCTTTTCTCTGGATTGGGCTGTTGCAAATACAGTCTTTGAATAGGTATCTAGCACCACATGGACAAACTTAAGTTTACCAAAGGAGTTAATGTGGGTGATGTCCACTTGCCAGAGCTTATTAGGAGCAAGGCGTCGCGGGTTTACTCCTGCTTGTTGCAGTGGGCCTAATGGGGTGAGGGGTGCACAATTCTTGCAAGAGTGCACTAGGTGTTTGCATTGGCTCATTGTTAGCTCCAGGAAAAGCAACTTTATGTTGTTTGCTGACATATGAAATTGTTGGTGTAGAATATGGGCTTGTTCTAGGTGTCCAATGGAAGCCATGTGACAGGAGATAAGACGATCAACATTTTTGTTGCCTTGGAAAATAAAGCCAAGTTGGCCAGCGCCGCGACTCAATAGGCTAATCCTCCGCCTGTGGTGCCGGCACACAGGGTTCTAGTCCCAGTCGGGGTGCCGGATTCTGTCCCGATTGCCCCTCTTCCAGGCCAGCTCTCTGCTATGGCCCGGGAAGGCAGTGGAGGATGGCCCAAGTGCTTGGGCCCTGCACCCGCATGGGAGACCTGGAGAAGCACCAGGCTCCTGGCTTTGGATCAGTGCAATGCACTGGCCGCAGCATGCCGGCCGCAGTGGCCATTGGAGGGTGAACCAACGGCAAAAGGAAGACCTTTCTCTCTGTCTCTCTCACTGTCCACTCTGCCTGTCAAAAAAAAAAAAAAAAAAAAAAAAAAAGAAAGAAAGAAAGAAAGAAAAAAAGAAAAGAAAAGAAAGCCAAGTAACCCAGTATGTGATCTTACGTGTGAGATACACCATGGGTGTTTTCTATTCTCAGCTCTTTAAGTGTTGTGAACATATGGTCAATTGGTTTATTGGTCAGGTTAAAGACTGCAAAAGGGATCGTCTTTGCTACCTGTACTGAGTATTTGCTGTCCAAAAATATATTTACCGGCCCATCCTGGCTAAGGAGTAGAACCTTGACTATTGCCCTTATTTCTCTCAACTGTGCTGATCCCCCATGGGGTTCTACATGGATCTTATCTTTTTCTGTTGAAGGTTTGATCATTATTCCAAACAGTGACTTGTTGGCATCCGTAAACACACATGGTGCCATGGGTATAGGTTGATAAGCAGGGAAAGCATGTTTTGGATAGTCTATTTCTAAGGTTTGTAGTGTCTGGAGTAGCCTGTCCACTGGCAGGTGATTGTCAACCTGTCCTGGGAAATTTATCATTAAAGTTTGAAAAAGTGTGCTATTCTGCATCAATGTGGACAGTTCTAATTGTGATAGGGGTAGGACCACTATGTCTGGCTCTGTGTTAAATATCTTGTTGGCATAATATCTTAATTTAAGTCCCATCATAAGGATGGCATCTACTTTGTTAACTATTTTATGACACTCGCTCCAGGCTATGTGCACTCAAAAAAGTGGCCTGTGTTGTTGCCAAATAACTCCTAAGGGGGCCTTGAGGGTAGATATGGTTATGGCAAATAGAGGCACCTGAGGGTCATATCTACAGGTTTTTAAATTTGACAACTGGGTGTTGATCTTTTCTAGAGTGGATCTGGCTTGTGGTGTCAATGTGATTTTTGAAGAAGGGCTGTTCCCCTTAGTCAGTAAATCGAATAGTGGTCTAGGCTCTTGGTGACGAAAGCTCACCTTCCTATTCTCTCACCAAAAATCTCCCTTTGTAAGGGCCTTCACTAGGAACGAAGGTAGCTTTTCCACTCATGGTCCCTTATGAGTGAAGGGCTGACGGTAACTGACTTTGTTTTATTTTATTCATAGACAAGTAACTTGGCAGGTTTGTCTGTAAAAGCAAATCTTCAGGCCAGTTTGGTTGCCCCGCTGCTAACACGAAGAATAGAGTCTACGAATGTGCTGCTCCGAGGAGCATAAACTGCTTAGTCATACTACAAAGCAATCCATGAATACCTAGCACCCAACACAGGCACCCAACAACCCACCAACCACACTCTCCAGTGTATACCTCAGTAAAATAAATGAAAATTGCCAACGTGGCACTGTTAATGGTACAGAGTTAAATACATTTCCATTAGCTTTTCATCACTACAGCAAAATACTGAAACAACCCACTGATGAAGGAAGGAGGTTTCCTGTGCCTCACAGTTTTGACAGTTCAGAGCCCAGGACTGGGCAGGCCCCAGTGGTTCTGCTGTCCCTGAGGCGAGAGGATGATGACGGCAGCGGCAGAGCACATGCAGGGGAATGGTCACGTGGTAAGCCAGGAAGCAGGCAGCACACTGGGCCCAACTCCTACATTACAGCCAACAGTCTCACAAGAACTACCTTCCAAGGACATACTCCCAGTGACCTACGGACGTCCCACTAGGCCCACCTCCTACCATCACCTTGATGACTTTGCAACTGAACCACGTGCTTGAGTCCAGGAGCCATATTCAATTGAAACCACAGCAACACTGAAGTGCCATGAGCAGTAAACTTTATAAATAAGATGGGCTCTCAGTGTGCAGAGCAAAGAGTGCACCCAAGATAGACGGCCAGCACTCAGAAGTAAAGAAGCAAAAGTGCATGCGGCTACAAGGACAGACCATCACAACCCAGGACTCAACAAAAAGGGGAAAGCAATGGAATGTACTGCCCAGAGCCATGACAGAAATTACCAACTCATATACACAGGAAACATTACTTATTTTCCAAAGGCACACAAATATCAAAAGACACACGTTAACTAGATTAAAGTAGGTGCTTATGGGAGGAAGGAAAGTCAGAAAATGACTGGGGAAAATAGAACAATAACCAATTCGGAGGTAAGTTTATTCCTCAGAGTGCTGGCATTAAGAATGATGATTGCATTCTACCTGTGCCCCTGAGGTCTGGGAAGCAAATAGGGTAGTAAGGAAAATCCAAACAAAATAATTTGTAATTTTTTTCATAATATACATATTCCATGGCCTTTCTGAAGATCCCTCAGCTGCATCAAATTCAAAATTTTCTGCACCAAAATAGACTTACATTTAATTCCATTTTCCATGAACATTTTGAAATACCTTCAGTCACGAGACTTCCATTTGAAAAAAAAAAAAAAAGTCCTAATTATGCTAAGACTAATATAGCTCGTTTTGAAAGGAGCTAGGATGATACATCCTTCATCTAGAAAAGAAAACTTCAGTCAATGTTTATTGAGAAATAAAGGAAGAATAACCATTGGCAATTATAATCAGCAATGCAAAGTACCGACACGCCCAAGGTGAGAACTTGGTGACTTGTCTCGAACATTATGGGGAGACTACTCCGAGGACATCATCCTAACATATGTATATCCTGAACATAAAACACCAAGCAGGAAATAAAGCAGTGTGGTGGAGAGATACTACACCAACTAGATTTTTAATGTATACTCTTGCCTTACGTATCATGTTATAAAACTGTTACCATGAAATAATTCCTATGAATGCAAAATATGGATTCTAGAAAACTGAGTGAGAAAAAAGACATCATTATGACACAGTTATGGACATAGTCTAACCAAAAGAAGGGATGGGAAGACAAAACCTTGACACATTTCACCCCTGAGGAGTATGCGAGGAATAGAAACTACTAGAGTAGGAAGAGCAGTGACTTAAAAATCAATGTCCTTGGCAGATTGGTCTGTTCTCATTAAATTACGACTGAATCTGTCAATGATGCTTTACAATATATCAATTATGAAGGATGCTGATAGAAAAACAATCTGGACTGGATGTGCCATTACAGAGCTTTTTTAGGTTTCTAAAACCTAAAATAAACGATCCTGGGAGAAAAGTGAGGTCACTATTCTTTAGATGTAAGAAACAGCAGAAATTTAAGCTTTATCAGTTTTCTTCTGTTTTGCTTTTCTATTGGACTCAAACTATATACCAATCAAAAGATAAAAAATGGGCAGTGATGATCAAAATCAACAGTGACAAGTCAGCACACACAATTAACACAGCAAACAATGAAAACAGCCTTCTCTACAGAGTGCAATCCTGCGTGGTGCAGATTTAATCTAGGCCACAGAGAATTCTGCAAAGATCTGACAGCCTCTGCTGTTGCTGACTCTTGCTGCCTTCATCAGCATAAATAATTACACTCAACCCTCTCCAGCCCAGCCAGAATCAAGTCACTTTCCTCCCACCGAGGGTGGAAACAGCAGCTCTACCTGCACCTCGAACTGCACAGACCCTCTGACTGAGACTGCAAGCTCTCTCAGCTCTCTTTCAGCTGCTGTCACTTCTAATACAGAAAACCTGCAACTTAAAAAAGGAGCTCTCAGGAGGGATCCATAAAAGGTATGCCCTCCAACTAGCAGCATGCTTTAAATAATTAAATCTTGCTTGTTTTTGCTGAATATTCTTAACCTGGTAGCTATGGAACAAGGTATAATCTAATTTCAATTGTGTGTGCATCAAAAAACAGTACCCATTAAAAAAAAAAAAACTTTTAAAAACAGCTCTTAAGAATCAATTTAGTAAACTGTTATTTTTTTTAAAAAAAGATTTATTTATTTCCTCAAGAGGCAGAGTTACAGACAGAGAGAGAGGTCCTCCAATTAGTGGTTAATTCCCAAAATGGCCGCGATGGCCAGAGTTGGGCCAATCCAAAGCCAGGAGCCAGGGACTACATCTGGGTCTCCCACTTGGGTGCAGGGCCCCAAGCACCCATCTTCCACTGCTTTCTCAGGCCATCAGCACGGAGCTGGATCAGAAGTGGAGCAGCCAGGATTCAGACCATCCTTACGGGATGCAGGCACTGCAGGCGGATGTTTAACCCACTATACCACAGCACCAGCACCAGCTGAGTAAACTTTTAAAAAACACACCCTATGACAAACCTTCAAGTCAGAAATAAATCACAGTAGATTAAACAAAACATGGAATTTCAAAAGATACTTCCAAGATAAAATGAAAACCTATAGTAACTTAATTCTTTACATTAAGTTGCTTTAAATTATCTTTTCTTACAGTAAAAAAAAAAATAAACATGCCATAATCTAAAAAACAACACTGAATTTTGAAATAAATAAGTTGCAGAAATACATGCAGGGGCTGGCACTGTGGCACAGCGGGTAAAGCTGCCCCTTCAGTGCTGGCATCCATATGGGCACCAGTTCAAGTTCCAGTTGTTCCACTTCCGATCCAGCTCTCTGCTATGGCCTGGGAAAGCAGTGGAAGATGGCCCAAGTCCTTGGGCTCTTGCACCCACATGGGAGTCCTGGAAGAAGCTCCTGGCTTTGGATTGGCCCAGCTTAGCTGTTGTGGCTCTTTAGGGAGTGAACCAGCAAATGGAAAACCTCTCTATCTCTCTCTCTCCCTCACTCTGCCTCTCTGTTAACTCGGCCTTTCAAATAATAAATAAATAAATAAATCTTATAAAAAAGATTTTTATAAAGCCATTTGGTAAGTACTTTTAAATATGGGTCATTATATTAACCTGTGTACCTGTTTTAAATATGTTCTAATTTTAAAAGTGCAAAACAAAGTTTATGAAAAATTAGATTTAGATAAAATTCAATCAAAATGGAGTGCAGACCTAAATGTATGAAACATCTAAATAAGACAGGGGGAAATCTAGGTAACTTAGGCCTGATTCATTTATAGACACACACCTAAAGCACTATCCAAGACACACACTGGCAAGTTAGACCCATTAAAATTAAAACTCCTGCTCTGCAAAGGGCATTGTTAACAAAAAGATAAACCACAAACTAGGAAGAAATATTTGCACAAGACATACCTGAAAAAGTACTGTTATCCAAAATACACACAGAGCTCAGAAAGGCAACAAGAAATTAAACAACTCAATTAAAAAGTAGACAAAAGATCTGAATAGCCACCTCAGCAAAGAAGAGATGCAGGTGGAGAATAAGCATACGTAAGGACGGTCAACATCAATGTCATTAGGGAAGCACAAATTCAAACAGCAATGAGATATCACACAGAGCAGCTATCAGAGTGACTAAAACTCCAACGCTGCCCATGCTTGTGAGGGTATGGGGACAGGAGCTCTTACTCACTGCTACAAGGGTACATTAAGTTTGGGAAACAGTCTGACGATTTTTTACAATGTTAAATGTAGCCACGATCCAGCAACTATGCTTTGGTTTGAAACCGCTGTCCCCATAAAAACACACATACAAATGTCTATGTTAGTAAAATGGTGACGTCTTATCTGTGCCATCTACGCCCCGGAAGCCATTTTAGGCCCTGGCCCCCATCACCACCTTGCACAGTAAGCTTGGGTCCTAAGCCCAATGGCCCAACCACAAGCATCAGCTCCATCCCCAACCTAACAGGATGCCTTACTCCTGTAAAGGTGTAACAGGGCCTGCTTCCTGCACAGGTGCTCTCTCTCCTGATCGCTCGCTCTCTCAATTTCGAACCCCTCTCTCTCTTCTTCACCCCCTCCCTCCAGCCCTTCAGGTTTCCCCCACTTGACAGTAAACTTCTCCCTTAATTTGGTGTTGGTGTGTTGTGTGGTGGCCTGACAGTCTACAGCAGCTTGATTTCGGAAGTGCCAAAATTAGGAAAGAACCAAGCTGTCCTTTAATATGTATGCATAAATTTTGGCAAGTCCACATCTCTCGATATTAATTAGTGATAAAAATAAAAAAGTTTTAAAGCCACAAAAAGACAGAGGAAGCTTAAATGCACCGGGCTAAGTGAAATAAGCCAATCCAAAAATACTACGTACTGTCTAACTACATGATGACCTGAACAAGGTAAAACCATGGAGACAACACAAAGAAGAGTGGTTTCTAGGAGTTCAAGACGAAATTAATAGGGGTGGACGGGTAGCTAGGGAGCCAACACCCAAACCAAACCCATCACCTTCCATGCCAACTCCCAACATGGCTGCAGATGGTGCAGGCACTCCTCATCACCCAGCTTAGCCTCACTTTCCAGCAGGAACCAGATGCCATGAGACACCTTCCTGGAGGCCAGCAGGTGCTCCAGCCCCACCCCAAGCCCTGCCTCCCTGAAACATCTGATCAGGCCCGGTCCTGAGCACCACCCTTTATCCTATAAAGTGGATGACCCAGCCTGGGTGGGGCAGTGCTCCCTCACGAGGTTGCCCACACTCACATCTGACTTTTAATAAAGCCTGCCTTTCTGCTCACCTCTGTCTACATATCACAGCTGTATTCTCACATGCAGGAAGATAATATCCTGGACTAAGCTTGGCTGGGGCGGGGGGGTCTCCCCACAACCAGCCAGGACTCTCTATCCTCACAACAGAAAGATGAATTTTTTTTTTTAAAAAAAGTATTTACTTTGATTTAAAAGGCAGAGTGTCAGAGAGAAGGGGAAACCAGAGTCAAAGATCTTCCATCCACTGGTTCATTCCTACACATGGTCTTAGCCAAAAGACCAAGAAGCGATGGTTCATTCCTCAAAGGCTGGGCCAGGCTGAAGCCAGGAGCCAGGAACTCCATCCAGGTCTCCGACATGAATGGCAGAAACCCAAGGACTTGGGCTGTCATCCGCTTCCTCCTCATACACATTAGCAGGAAGCAGAGGAGCCAGGTTGGGTTTTCTTTTTTAAATGTAAGGTATGTAAATTTCATTTATTTCATGTATACAGATTTAGGAACACAGTGGTACCTCCCACCATCTCCTCCCTCCCACTCACACTCCCACCTTTCCTCCTCCTTTCTCTCCTATTAGGAGCCAGATTTAAACCAGCACTCCAATACGGGATGCAGGAGCCCCAGCAGTTGCTTAATCTACTGTACCACAACACTTACCCTGAATAGATGCATTTTTTAGGCAGTGAAAATATTCTGTATGGTACTGTAATGGTAGATACACACATGATATTGTGAATTTATCAAAACCCATTAAACTACAATATGAAGTGAACTCTAATGTAAACTACAGACACTACTTTATGATAATACCATCAACGCTGGATGACTAGTTGTGACAAACGTACCCCATTCTGCTTCCACCTCAGCTGTGTGTACACTGCACTTCAGTTCTGGTACTAACTTGGATCTACCAAGATAAAGGACAGGATCTCCAATAAGACTGCCTTTACTTCACCTGACAGCTGGACTTCAGGGGTGTCCAGGCTGCCTGCTGACCATAAACTCAGGAGTCTCCACGACCCTCTCAGGTTCAATAATTTGCTAGAAATGACCCAAAGAATTCAGAAGGCACTATGCTTAAGATGCTAGCTTTATTACAAAGGAAACACATAAGGCAGTCTCAGGATCCCATAAGTAGTCTTCATGAGCTTTCTCTGTGAATCAGGGTACATTACCCTCCCACACATCCACGTGTTCACAACTAACCCCCCCCCCCACAAGCTTCACTACCAAGTTTTTACAGGGGCCCCATCACATAGCCACACTTGCTTAAATCATTAGCCGTATGGTTGAGCTCTATCTCCCCACTCCCCTCCCCCTGAGAGCAGACTGGCCTAAAGTTCCAACCTTCTCATCAGGTCCTGGTCTTTCTAGTGACCAGCCCCCATGTTGAAGCTATCTAGAGGCCCACCAAGAATCACAACATCAACACAACAAAGACATGTCCAAGACTCCAGGAATTCCAAGGGTTTTAGAGGATTCATGCCAAGAAGGCCCCCACACTGTGACATAGCTGGTTCAGCTAAGACCTATAACACCAGCGTCTCATATGGGCACTGGTTCCAGTCCTGGCTGCTCTGCTTCCTATCCAGCTCTCTGCTGATGGCCTGGGAAAAGCAGAAGATGGCCCAAGTAGTTGGGCCCCTGCTAGCCATGTGGGAGACCTAACACAGCTCCCAGCTCCTGGCTTTGGCCTGGCCCAGCCCTGGCTATTGCAGCCATCTGGGGAGTATACCAGTGGAGGGAAGAGATCTCTCTCTCTCTTTCTCTCTCTCTCTGCCTCTCTCTGTCTCCCCCTCTCTCCCTCTGACTCAAATAAATGAATAAATAAATCTTAAAAAAAAAAAAAAGAAGATCCACGCCAAGAATCTGAGAAAAAGACCAGATAACCACACTAATGTAAGGTTTTAATAAAGGGAAACTATGTATGTGGGTGGGGAGAGGGCATTTACAGGAACTCTCTACTTTTTCTTTAAAGATTTATTTATTTTGAAAGTCACAGCTATAGAAATGGAGGGAGAGAGGAAGGAAGGGAGGGGGAGAGAGAGGGTTCTTCCATCCACCAATTCCTTCCCCAAGAGGCCACAAAGGCCAGGGCAAAGACAAGCCAAAACCAGGAGCTTCATCTGGGTTTTCCACACGGGTGGGAGGGCTGCAAACACTTGAGCCTTCTTCTGCTGCTCTTTCCAGGGATTAGCAGGGAGCTGAATGGGAAGTGGAGCAGCTGGGACATGAACCAGTGCCCATATGCAATGCCAGCGTCACAGGCGACACCTACATAAGCTGGCCCCACTCTCTGTACTTTCTGCTAAGTTTTTTAAAAACAAAACTAAATAAGTTCTTTTCACAAAAAGTTCATTTTTTAAAGATTTATTTTAGCATAAAGGCAGAGTTATAAAGAGAAAGAGGCAGAGACAGAGAGACTGATCTTCCATCTGCCAGTTCACTCCTCAAACAGCTAATGGCCGGGGTTGGGCCAGCCAAAGCCAGGAGACAGGAACTACATTCGGGTCTCTCACATGAGTGCCATCTTCTGATTCTTTCCTAGATGCATTAGCAGGGAGCTGGATCAGAAGTGGAGCAGCCAGGACTTGAACCAATGCTCATATGGGCTGGCATCTCAGGCAGCAGCTTAATCCACTGAGCCACAACATGTGTCCCTTAAAAATCTATTCATTAAAACATAATTCTATTATAATACCTCAAAATGGTTACTTAGACTAAGTCACAAGTCACTAGGGGTTTTATTGATCCTCATTTTTTTTTTTTTTTTTTTTTGGACAGGCAGAGTGGATAGTAAGAGAGAGAGAGACAGAGGGAAAGGTCTTTCTTTTTGCCATTGGTTCACCCTCCAATGGCCGCTATGGACAGCGCATCGCGCTGATCCGAAGCCAGGAGCCAGGTGC
Source organism: Lepus europaeus (assembly GCF_033115175.1). Taxonomy (NCBI): domain Eukaryota; kingdom Metazoa; phylum Chordata; class Mammalia; order Lagomorpha; family Leporidae; genus Lepus; species Lepus europaeus. The sequence goes on from NC_084837.1 coordinate 112,299,758, forward strand.
TTCTCCTGGTCTCCCATGCGGGTGCAGGGCCCAAGGACTTGGGCCATCCTCCACTGCACTCCCTGGCCACAGCAGAGAGCTGGCCTGGAAGAGGGGCCACTGGGACAGATTCCGGTGCCCCAACCAGGACTAGAACCCAGAGTGCCGGCGCCGCTAGGCGGAGGATTAGCCTATTGAGCCGCGGCGCCGGCCTAATCCTCATATTTTCTTAGTCCACAGTCTATGCGGCACACAGCAGTCATCTCATAAACAATTACTGAATGACTGGCTGAAAGACAATAGAATGCCTCTTGACAATTCAGATAGCTTAATTTCCTTTATTGTGATTAAATCACACACACACACACACACAGTTTAACAGGTGGCTGTTAGGTGTAATGATTAAGACACTGCCCACGTCAGATTTCCTGTGTTCGAGTTCGGGCTCTGTTCCCAATTCCAGCTTCCTGCTAGTGCAGACCCTGTGAAACAGCAGGTGATGGCTCAAGTGAATGGGCCTGCCAACCACTAGGGATACCTGGATAGAGCTCTGCTCCTGGCTTTGGCTTGGTCCAGCTCCAGCTGTTGCAGGCATTTGGGGAGTGAACCACTGAATGGGAGATCTTTCTCTCTCTGACTCTAAAATAAAATTTTAAGGGGCCAGCACTATGGTGCCGTGGTTAAGCCTCCACTTTTGATGCCAGCACCGCATATCAGAGCATAGGTTTGAGTCTGGGCTGCTCAATGTCCAATCCAGCTCCCTGTCCATGGGCCTGGGAAGGCAGCAGACAATGGTTCAAGTACCTGGGCCCCTGCCACACATGGACACAGAGTTCTAGGCTCCTGGCTTGGTCAGGATGGCCATTTTGAGAATGAACCTGCAGATGGAAAATCTCTAACTCTGCCTTCCAAATAAATAAATCTTTAAAAACCAATTTTTAAATCTTACAAAGCATAACATAAAATCTGCCATTTTAACATTTAGGTATACAGTTAAGTAGTGAGTGTTAACTATATTCACATGTGAAATTATTTCTAGCACTTTCTCACCACGCTTAGCTGGAACTCTATATCCATTAAGCAAAAATTCCCCTTTTCCCTTTTCCCCCAACAACTACCATCTCACTCTGTTTATGAATTTAACTATTTTAGATACTTTAAATAAGTGGACCCACAGTTTATGTCTCTTGTGACTGATTTATTTCACGTAGCATAACGTCCTCAAGGTTCATCTGTGTGGCAGTACGTGACAGGGTTGCTTTCCTTTTCAAGGTTCAATAATATTCCAGTGCATACTCATACGGGCACTACACCTGCTGACGGACACCGGGGCTGCGCCCACCTCTGAGCATGGTCATTATTTTTGAGGCCGTGCTGTCAGTGTTTTCAGACGTATTTCCAGAGAGTGGACGCTTCGTCAAATGGCGGCTGTGCTTTTTCACTTTCCAGAAGAACAACCACACTGTTCCCCACAGCAGCCGCAGCGTTTTGTGTTTCTATCAACAATGCACAGGGTTCCAGTTTCTGCACATCCTTGCCGATCCTGCTTGTGGTTACACTGTTTAGTAACAGCCATCCGGACGGGGCGCAGTGTCAGTGCCTTGGTACTGTTGTCTAATCTGAGAGGCAGAGACAGAGAGCTCCAAATGTTGGTTCACTCCTCACATTCCCACAAAGGCTGGGGCTGGGGTAGGCCAGATTGAAGCCAGGAGCCCAGAACTTAATCCAGGTCTCCCACATGAGTGGGAGCAACCCTACTACCTGAGCCCCCATGGCTGCCTCCCAGGGTCTACACTGACAGAAAGCTGTAGTCAGAAGCCAGAGCCAGGTTTTGAACCCAGGCACTCTGATATAGGATGTGGGTGTCTTAACTGGCACCTTAACTAAAGGGCCTATCCCCTCACAATGGTTTTGACTTGTATTTCCCTAATGCTTAGCAATATTAATAATCTCTACATGTGCTTACATCCATTTGTACATTTAGAGAAACATTTATTCAAATCCTGTGACTACTTTTTGAGGGTTTTTTTTTTTTTTTGCTATTGTTGAGTGGTTGAGGTTCTTTATATATTCTGAATATCAATCCCACATTAGATATGATTTGCAAGTATTTTCCCCATTCTAAAAGTTGCCTCTTCACTCTGTTGTTAATGTTCTTTAACTCCCAAAAGTGTTTGATGGCACTGAAGTCCAATATATCTATTTTTCTTTTCTCACCTGTGCTTTAGGTGTCAAATCCAAAAAATGATCGCCAAATCTAAGTCCTCAAGTCTTTTCATCTTGCATACTTCTAAGAGTTTTGTCTCTTATATGTGGGTCCATGGTCCACATTAAGCTACTTTTTCAAAATTGTGCAATTTAAGGTTTCTACTTGTATTTTTTTTTATCATGGGCATCTACTTTTCCTAATACCATTTGCTGAAAAGATTCTCCCCACTGAACGATCTTGTCACCCTTGTCAAAAACCATTTCATCATTCTCTGAGGGTATACTTCTGAGCTCTCAATTCTAGTATGTCTGTGTTGATGCCAGTATCATAATAACAGTTCTCAGAGAGCCCACAGAAAATGTATCATGAAAAACAGTGCATTAATTTCAAATTGTATTCACAAAAATAAACGTATTTGTTAACTGAGATCCCATGAACCTTCTGAAGTGGCAGAGTGACAGTGCTGCGTTGCTCCCCAAGTGCCTACACAACAGCTGTACCAGGACCAGGCTGAAGCCAGGAGCCAGCAGTTCAATCCAGGCCTCCCAGGTGGGTGGCAAGAGTTCAACTGCTGGGGTCATCATCTGCTTCTTCCCCAGGGAGCATATTCACAGGAGGATGGGACTGGGAGCAGAGCCAGGCACTCAGAGGTGGGCATCCCAAGTGGCATCTTAATTACCAGACCAAATGCTGCCTCTGAAGAATACGCTCATGTTCCCATCACTCTAGCTTTGTCGTGAGTTCTGAAATCAGGAAGTGCAGAATCTCTAGTTTTGTTCTTTTTCTTTTTTTTTTTTCTTTCTTATTTTTATTTTTTGACAGGCAGAGTTAGACAGAAAGAGAGAGACAGAGAGAAAGGTCTTCCTTTTCCGTTGGTTCACCCCCAAAATGGCTGCCACGGCCTGTGCTGCACCGATCCGAAGCCAGGAGCCAGATGTTTTCTCCTGGTCTCCCATGCAGGTGTAGGGCCCAAGGACCTGGGCCATCCTCCACTGCCTTCCCGGGCCATAGCACAGAGCTGGACTGAAGAGGAGCAACCGGGACAGAACTGGCACCCCAACCGGGATTAGAACCCGGAGTGCCGGCACCGCAGGTGGAGGATTAGCCTAGTGAGCCGTGGCGCCAGCCTAGTTTTGTTCTTTTTCAAGATTGTTTTAATGACTTGGAGTACCTTCAAGTTGCACATGAATTTTAGGATTAATGTTTCTTTCCTGAAAAAAAAAAAAAGTTACTGGAATTTTGACTGGGTAGCACTAAATCTGTAAACTACTTTGGGCAGTACTGGCATCTTAAAAATTTTTTATATCTTTCAATTCATGAACATGGGCCGTGTTTCTATTTATTTAGGTCTTTTTAAATTTCTTTTGGTGTTTCTGCTGCTCAGTCTTCAGGTGCTCTACTTGTTAAGAGAAACTTATCTGGTAACAAACTATACAAGTGATTCCCAAAAGCATTAGTCGGCTTTGATTAAATTTAATCAGAAATGTTGTATTCTTTTTGATGAAACTATTTTCCTATTTTCATTTTTGGGTTTTTCATTGTTGGTATACAGAAATAGAACTTATTTTTGTGTGTTGGTTTTATATCCAGAAACACTGTTAAATTTATTAGTTCTGAAAATTACTTGGTATAATCTTTAGGGTTTTCTACACATGAAGTCACATCATCTCTAAACAGACAACTTCTTCCTTCCCAGCTTCGATACCCTTTGATTGTTCTGCCAAGTACTTCCAACATTATGTTGAACAGAAGTGAAAAGAATGGCAGTCCTTGCTCTGTTCCTGATCATAGACGAAAAGCTTACAATGTCCCACCACGGAGTACAAGATCAGCTGTGGGCTCTTAATAAGACCTTTATTGCGTGGGAGTACACGCCTCCTATCTCCAGTCTGTCATGTCCTGCTTCTATTTTTTCATATAATCATAAAAGGGTGCGAATCTTGTCAAATGCTTTTTCTGCATCAATTGAGATGATCGTGTGGTTTTGGTCCTTTATTAGACAACTGGATAGCTTCTCATTAAAAAACAAGTTAATGCCCTCATTTCCCATGGAGCATCTCTTATTTTTGTAACTAAACATTTAAAGCAGAGATTAATGACACAAACTCTTTGCATTTCATGAAAGGTCAGAAATCCCAACAGGATGAAAACCATGGAGCCTTGGTCAGAAGGCAAACTCAAAGGGAGCACATTTCATAAGTAGCTCACACTTGCCCAAACAATCAAGGCAGACCAACACCACATTTGATAGCATCCAGGCATTTGTCAACACACAACCCAGAACCAGCATACTGTTAATACTGAAATCCATTTTTTAACGTCTGCAAGTGCACACTGATTATGGAAACTAACGATGGTTACAGTCTCCCAAGATCAAAAGGAATCTGTATGACTGAATTAACAGCTGGGGGAATGAAATGGAAAAGAAATCAAGCGGCATTCACTCAAAACTGCTTACCCTTTCCCATTGAGTTAATCAAAGAAGCAAGGGCTCAATGACTATAAACCAAAGCCCTGAGGGTCAAAATTACACTTAAAAGAATTCATCATTTTCCTCTCCAATACTAATAAATAAGTCATGTAATCTACCTTTTTGGCATAATAAAGTCATCTCAATAGAACTGAAAGTGCCAGGGTTTCAATGACATCTCTTCTGAAAACAAACATTGCTGCCGTGACTCAGAATTCAAATTGCAGGAACAGGTCATTGTTCTGTTGACATATTTTAACTCATTTTATAAACCTAGAATTTGTTTCTGTTCTGTAATCTCAGTAAAAAATGTTTATAAGAGGGCATTTTCATTTTGCTAGGCTGACAGTGACAGTCCCTTGGGGGGAGAAGCCAACTCAAGCAAGACTGAAGCAGCTGTTAGGGAGCCAATTTTCCTACCTGTTAATTGCTTTTGTGACTAGGTTGCACCAGCTCAGACATCCACCTGGCAAGCAGTAGACAGATCGAAACAGTCACATCTCAAGAGTTTCAGAGTTAGAATGTTTTCCCCTTCCTTGGAAAGAATTTGATGAGGGAATGGAACAGCAAAGAAAGAGAAAAACGTCAGACGTACACAAACAGCAGTGGGGATTAAGCCTACTGGTTAAGATACTCCTGTGTCACATCAGAGTGTCTGTGTTTGACTCCTGGCCCTGGCTCCTTAATCCAGCTTCCTGCTAATGTAGGAGACAGTGGTAATGGCTCAAGTAATTGGGTTCTTGTCACCTACATGGGAGACGTGGGTTGCATTCCAGGTTTCTGGCTTTGGCCCCACCCCAGCTGTTGTGGGCATCTGAGGAGTGAACAATTGCATGGGAGCTCTGTCTCTCTCTCTCTCTCTTCCTCTCATTTTCTCTCTCTGCCTCTCAAATACATTTTTGTTAAAGATTTATTTATTTATTGGAAATCAGAGTTCTGGGGGCAGGGAGGGAGAGAATCTTCCATCTGCCAGTGCACTTCACAGCTGGGCTGGGCCGGGCCAAGTGGAAGCCAGGGACCAGGAGCTTCATCCAAGTCTCCCACGCGGATGGCAGAGCCCCAAATACTTGGGCCATCTTCTGCTACTTTTCCCAGGCCATGAGCAGGGAGCTCAATGGGAAGTGGAGCAACTGGGACATGAACAGGATCCCATATGGGGATCACAGGTGGAGGGTTTTACCAGCTATACCACAATGCCAGTCCCTCAAATAAATTAAAAAAAAAAAAAAATCAGGATCCAATAGTGGGCTAGGCCTCTGCCTGTGGCGCCAGCATCCCATATGGGATCATGGGCTTATGTCCCGGCTGCTCCACTTCCAATCCAGCTCTCTGCTATCGCCTGGGAAAACAGCGCAAGATGCCACTGTGTTTGGGCCTCTGCACCTGCATGGCAGTCCTGGAGGAAGCTCCTGGCTCCTGGCTTTGGACTGGTGCAGCACTAGCTGTTGCAGCCATTTGAGAAGTGAACCAGCAGGTGGAAGACCTTTCTCTCTGTCTCTATCTCTCTGTAATTCTGCCCCTTAAATAAATAATTTTTTTAAAAAATGATAAGCACACAATTGTACCCTCCTAACTCCATCCACACAAAATGGAAAAGAGTAAAAAGATACCTTTGTAGATAGCCAGTAGCAAAATTATCCATTCATTTATTCAAACAACAAGTATTTACTGGAAGATCTACTGCAGCAGATACTATTCTAGGTACTGGGAAATACAGTGCTACACAAGACAAAATGTCCTCCGTCCTCATCAAGGGAGATGAATAAAAAAGAGATATCAGGGCTGGCGCCGTGGCTCAACAGGCTAATCCTCTGCCTGCGGGGCCAGCACACGGGGTTCTAGTCCCGGTTGGGGTGCCGGATTCTGTCCCGGTTGCCCCTCTTCCAGGCCAGCTCTCTGCTATGGCCCGGGAGTGCAGTGGAGGATGGCCCAAGTGCTTGGGCCCTGCACCCCATGGGAGACCAGGAGAAGCACCTGCCTCCTGCCTTGGGATCAGCGCAGTGCGTAGGCCGCAGCGTGCTGGCCGCGGCGGCCATTGGAGGGTGAACCAACGGCAAAGGAAGACCTTTCTCTCTCTCTCTCACTGTCCACTCTGCCTGTCAAAAAAATAAAAAAGACAGAAAAAAGATATCAGTTAGTGATTAGGTGCTAAGAAGCAAACAAAAATAGGCAAGTAATAAGCAGGAGTTGGGGGAGCACTCATTTATAGTGAGCTGTCAAGGGAATCTTCTTTTTTTTTTTTTTTTTTTTGACAGGCAGAGTGGATAGTGAGAGAGAGAGACAGAGAGAAAGGGCTTCCTTTTTGCCATTGGTTCACCCTCCAATGGCCGCTGCGGCCGGCACATCGTGCTGATCCGAAGCCAGGAGCCAGGTGCTTCTCCTGGTCTCCCATGCGGGTGCAGGGCCCAAGGACCTGGGCCATCCTCCACTGCCTTCCCGGGCCACAGCAGAGAGCTGGCCTGGAAGAGGGGCAACCGGGATAGAATCCGGCGCCCCAACCGGGACTAGAACCCGGTGTGCCAGCACCACAAGGCGGAGGATTAGCCTGTTAAGCCACGGCACCGGCCAAGGGAATCTTTTAGAAAAGGAACATTTAAGCTGTGACTTTCATGACAAGGAAAACCAGCAAACCAGCAGGCTGGGCTAAGACCATTGCCCACAGAGAGACAAGCAGTGGAAGGCCCTGAAGCTGGAATAACCGTGGCGTAATTGCACAGAAGAAAAGAAGGCCAATGGAGGTAGAATTTTGAGAACACGGTTAAGAACAGGAGCAGATAAGATCTGAAAGTGCCCTGGCCATTTCAAAGCCATCAGTTGGGAAGATAAAAATAAAACTATGACCAATGAGCTATTCACAGGAACTCACTTTAGACGAGTAATGACCACCAGGAAACTTCAACAGAAAAAAAGGGAACTCTGAGTTCAGAAATGCCACAAGGGCAGAGGTTTCTGAATCAGAGGGCAGCAGCATCAGAGCCCTGGCTGAATCACTGCTGTCAGTCACCCCAAAGCAAGCGTGTTCCAAGCAAGATCAGTATCTAGGGCAGGTGTGCTGGGGTGAGGGGATCCCTGAGCGTGCAAGGGGAAATGTTACAGCACAGCACTCAGAAGGGGACTCTTGACAGAATGAGATGTTTCTGGATGTGCTGGACCTACACACGTCAGAGTCCAGAGATGGTTTTTAAGTTTAATGTAAATAGACACCATAAACACTTTCCTAAAACATTAATTTTTAGAAATTACAGAAAACTTTTATGTATTTCACACCTTCTCTAGAATTACAAAATAAATTAGAATTTTTTAAAATGAAATAAGACATAGATCATCCATTTTCCTTTTATGGCAAGCACAAAACAGTTTGAAGTTTGCAACACCTATGTCATTAAATGCTACATTTAAAAAATAAAATATAACTATTAAAAAGCAATTAGCTCATCTTATTTGAAGAACAAACAACATTTTTCAGTACTTAAATATTTCTAAACATGTAGCACCTATAACATAATGTTAGTATGACATTATGCAATGGCACTATGTTAAGATTTCCAAACTGGGGGCTGGCGTTGTGGTGCAGCAGGTTAAAGCCCTGGCCTGAAGCGCCAGCATCCCATATGGGAACTGGTTCTAGTCCCGGCTGCTCCTCTTATGATCTAGCTCTCTGACATGGCCTGGGAAAGCAGAAGATGGCCCAAGTCCTTGGGCCCCTGCACCCATGCGGGAAACCCTGAAGAAGCTCCTGGCTCCTGGCTTCGGATTGGCACAGCTCCGGCCATTGCAGCCATCTGGAGAGTAAACCAGCAGATGGAAGAACTCTCTCTGTCTCTACCTCCCTCTGTAACTCTATCTTTCAAATAAATAAGCCCAACTGAAAATTGATCCCTGTTCAAAATAAGAGTGGGAATAAGAGAGGGAGGAGGTATACAGTTCGGCACACACTCCCTCAAACTTACCTCTAAGGGTAAAGCTAAAATCTTGCCATGGGACTCCAAATCCCATTAAGTTGGCAGGTACCAATGCCACCTTACTAGTCAAAGTGATCAGTTTAAGTTCATAACTGATCATAAAGATAGGATTAAGTGTCAAAGGGATCACATAAATAAGCCCAGTGTCTGCTAATAATAATCGATAGAATTTAAAAGGAGGGAACAATGCAACATGGGAAGCAGGATACACAGCAGACTCATAGAATGGCAAATGCCCTAAACAGCACTCTGGCCTCAGAATCAGCCCTTAGGGCACTTGGATCTGGCTAAAAAGCCCATGAGAGTACCTCAGGCATGGAAAACCAAGACACTGTGGCAAAAAATGACCTAAATGAAAGATCTCTGTGAGGGAGATCTCAGTGGAAGGAACGGGCCATTAAAGAAGGAGGTACCTTTCTCTGAAGGGAGGAGAGAACTTCCACTTTGATTATGGCCTTGTCTAAATAAGGTCGGAGTTTGTGGACTCAAGAGGCTTCCATACATAGCCTTGGCAGCTCATAACAAGAGCCTCGAGTGATTACTGACGTCATAAATAAGAGTGTGAATTGTTAAGTCAACAACAGGAGTCATGGTGCACCTACTCCCCATGTAGGATCTCTGTCCTTAATGTGTTGTACTAGGAGAATTAACAGTAAAACTAATATTCAAACAGTACTTTATACTTTGTGTGTCTGTGTGGGTGCAGACTGTTGGAATCTTTACTCAGGAGTTGATCTTCTGTACATGAAGAGTTAAAAGTGAATCTTAATGAAGAATGGGACGGGAGAGGGAGTGGGAGGTGGGATGGTTTGCAGGTGGGAGGGTGGTTATGGGGGGAAGAACCACTATAATCCAAAAGTTGTACTTTTGAAATTTGTGTTTATTAAATAAAAGTATTCTATTAAAAAAATGAAATAAAACTTTTTTAAAAAGCAAAAAAAATGTTCCCAAACTATGCTTACTGCTACCAAATATATGTATTCTTCTATAATAACATCTTGGTAAGGCACCAACTGTTCATTTTGGGAAAAAAACAAAGGGAAAATAATGGAGATTAAAGCTGCTCTAGCTGAGGTGTGTGGCGACGTGTTTTCACTCAAGCCACATGCTTTTTAACAAATGAACATGGGCCTCAGAGACTTCCCTTGAGCGCCAATGAGCTCACAGGCTCGCTGAGCCTCAGGCCTTCTCACTGTCCTTACAAGACTGATCGGAAAATTAAATGAGATAAGATAAATGAAGATGAATGAGATGCAGTATTACGTGGTCACCACAGTGTTAGCCAGGTAACGAATGCAACTGCACAGCAGAGGAGAAAAAGCAAAAATAATCAACTGAGTTATGTCAATAGCACTCCTCAAGTCAGGCAGGCTGGCCAAGCGCTTTCGTTTTACCTGGAAACGAACACAGCTCCAAAAGTTTAAGGGATCGGCCCAGAGTTACAACGCTGGCACAACGCAGCTAAAATCGTGCTTCAATCCTAAATCTGCAGAGCACTTCCATGTAAGATCCCGTCGATGTTCCTAAGATGGTCAGTGTGCCTCTCGGGAAAACGCACAGCACCAAAGTCAGCCAGCTTGACTGGGACAGGACACCGAGTCCTGTGTCTCCCAGTCCCCAATGACTAACACAGAGGACAGCCCTTCCCAAGCTGTCGTCCCTGCACTCACCCTGTACAGACACGAATGCTCCCATGCTGAGTCACTCAGCGCCTCAGCATAAAGACACCCATCATAAGAGGACATGAAGTCTCCGCACACAAGATTTTTGACCTATTTTCCAAACTCAAACCTCAAATGATGCTGTCCTGGTACAAGTGAGCGAGAATTACTGTTCTTCTGTTGCAGCAGGACAGCTGGGTGAGTGAGGTGCTGAATGTTTTATCACATGCAGTCAAGCCAGCTATTGTTTGTATCCTTAATGACTGGCAGTCACACACTGACACATTGCTTAATCAACCCTTCCTTCCTTTCACATAGGATTGTCAGGCCACCCTTCTGTAAACAGGTCACTCAGTTCTTGTAGCTGAGTCAAGATGACTCACTTTCGTGTAATAATTATGCTACAAACACTGCATTACTGCACAGCTGAAGAGACAGACAGGCCTGGAAACGGTGAAAACAAAAGGAATCGGGGCTGGCACTGTGGCGCACTAGGTTGATCCTCCGCCTGCGGCGCCAGCATCCCACATGGGCGCCGGTTCTAGTCCCGGTTGGTCCTCTTCCAGTCCAGCTCTCTGCTGTGGCCCGGGAAGGCAGTGGAGGATGGCGCAAGTCCTTGGGCCCTGCACCTGCATGGGAGATCAGGAGGAAGCACCTGGCTCCTGGCTTCAGATCGGCGCAGCGCACCGGCCGTAGCAGCCATTTTGGGAGTGAACCAATGGAAGGAAGACCTTTCTCTCTGTCTCTCCCTCTCAGTCTGTAACTCTACCTATCAAATAAATAAATAAAATCTTTAAAAAAAAAAAAAAGGAATCAGGTGCAGATGAGCCAAGGAGCAACAAAGCCTCTAAGCAACAGTCCCATTCTACAACACAAGTGTCTGAACGCCGCTGAGCGAGGCTATGAAGGTGGGCAAGGGTCCTCGGCCTGGCAACAACAGAGGTGGACGTCAGGTAAGGATGAGAAGGGAAGCAGTGATCAGGATCTTTGAGAGGCCACGCCAGAGATTGAACTTAACCTCAGGGAAAGTGTGAAGGACTGAAGGACTCTGAGCAGACTTGGTAACGACCGGCAGAGTTTCAGAGAACCCTACCCGGCCAAACAGCATACAGATTGGGAAGGACGAGGCCTGGTGGCAACGGAGTCTGGCAGACTTACCAAAAGGTTATTAAAATCACGAGCACTCTCGGATCAAGGCAACAGACCTCGGCCCTCCCGTGGCCACACAGGGAGCAGGGGGAGGGCCATGGGAGGGCCTGCTGAATCTCACCTCCACGGGCGACTTTCCACCTGACCGGAACCCAAGGACTCCTCGCTCACAGGGCCTCAAGCCCACTTCCAGGATAGGTCCTTCCACAGGTCCGTACACTGCTGGGCCTGAAGGGAGACACATACACAGTATTGAACTGAGAATCAGCAATTTCCTGCCATACTCATGTATAATTGAATGTTTCTGTCTAAAACGCAAAGCTTATGACAACTAATACTGACCTGAAATTTAAAAACGCTTTTAATCTTCCAAGAAGATCTGAAATAATTCTTTGACAGCCGAAAGATATTCTTCATGTGAGTCAGATTTATAGAAGTCAGGATCAACTTTAGATAGGCACAGCAATCTGAAGATACAAAGGCCAACCAGCTGTTGACCAACAAGTCATTCAGGGAAGGCCAGACTAAAGACAGGCAGTTGTTATGTAAAAATGGGCTGCTGAATTGCACCACGCTGCTCACAGGCATACAGAGATGCACACTAGACAGATTCAGAACAAACAGACTCTGGAGCAAGGGACTGCTGGCTGAAGACAAAGAAAACTCCAGGTCCTCTGAGGGCAGCGTCCATCCAGCTGTGGGCAGCAGCAGCACCCACCCACGTGGCCATGGAAAGAAGCTCCTCAGCTGGACAGTATTTTGTGGCAGGCAGAGGCCACTGGACATGCGGACAAAAACCAGGAGCTCCACAAACCTGAGTGGGAAAATGAATTACTCCTCTCTTTTCTCCAACCTCTAAATTACTATGGTTATTAGGCCTGTCACTATAACTTGCTTTGTATTGTGTTAAAGCAGCACATACTGCTTTATCACAATTAGATTAATAATATTTGCATATAATTTGCTCCCTCTGTAATGCTATGTGGTTCACTTTGTCCGTCCAGGGCAGAAGCTCCCATCTCACACGTTCTTCTCTGACGTGAGTTTGCCACTGAGTGATTCCCAGCGCTGGCTGAGGAAAAGCTACGCAGATTCTGGGACTAACTTTGGAGCAGTTTGTTGTACAGCAAGAGTTGCCAGAACAGAATCTGGCGCATGAAACTAGGGTGCTAATATAACAAAACTGAAAACACAGGACACTGCTATCAAGCCTGGGTGGTGGGCCTAAGGATCTCACCAGCAAACCCTGGGAGCCTCCTGCAGAGTACCGGGAAGGCCCCAAAGGAGAGTGAAAGGTCAGCAGCAGCTGGAAGAGAGACGTTCGTTGTGAAGTGGTGGAAAATCTAGCAAAACTGTTCACCGCGGTAAGACTGAAAAGCAGGAAATGCTGGTAAGGAACTGCTGGTTCTAGCTAGGCAATCTTCCAGCAGCACATCCAGAGCGTCAGCTGATCCCTCTGACACGTACACTGTGAGGTGCACAGAGACGGGCTACGGGAGACAGTGCGCATCTTCAAGCAGAATCAGGTAGAAATACAAAGGAGCCAGCAAATGCTGAGCTCAAAAATAGAACTGTTTCTCAACCACAACCTCGCCCAGCAGAGAATGCTCCAAGTAAGAAAGAGTCCAGGGTTTTCCACCATGGCGAACAGGAGGGAACGCACCGCTGTAGTCTAGGGGAAGATAGTTTTAAAAAGAAGTGGAAAGAAAGCAATCTCAGGGAAGAGTTAGGAAGAAAACAGCAGAGGAAACTCCACGCAAATTAGAGGGACACAGTGGACCTACGTGGAGGGTGTGCATGTACAACTCAGGACCCCAGCAGCCGAGAGCCTCAGCACCAGCTTTGGAATGAGGTGAGACCAGACTGCAGCAGCCCAAGTCACGGGTGATAAAGCTGTGGGAAGAGCCTGGTGGGAGTCTGGCTGGAACCCTGTGGGTGACAGTGTACTCGCCAACCTAGAGAGAAAAAACGGGGTTGGAGGTGCATTTCTCTTTCCCCAACCACTCCGCCCAGCATCCTGTAACTAGCTGAGAGCAGGCAGGTGCCATTTTGGACATACGTGACACCTGCACAAGCTCGTGTCCACGTGCCCAGCAACCAGACAAGTGTAGACACCTGAATCTGGCTGGGAGAACTGACAGAGGGCTGGGAGCTTGTGACTGCGGGAGCCTTCTGTGTTGGTACTGTGAAAAAACTGTGGCTGCGTGGGAAGGTGCAGGGTGTGGCTGGGACACTGGGCAGTCACTGTGGGCGGCTCCACACACTTGAGGCTCCCTGATTCCCTGGTGAGGGTTATTGCTGCAGGATCTATGTTCACACCATGGATTGCATGGATCCTTTGTGTGGTTCTTGTGATGGCGTGGATGAAAACTGTACTCACTGGGGCTAGCACTCAGGCATTGATCTCCTTTGAGGAGAGGAGGTAAGCGTCAGAATATGCCAACAGGACAGAACAAACCTCCCCTCTGATTATATAAAAAAGAGAGAGAGAGAGAGAGGTTTACCACGCCCAACTTGGGGGTCACCTTGGACACTCCCCTCACCCTACACCCAGAACTGAAGAGAGCTCCCTGGCTACATGCCTCTGGGTATTCACTGAAAGAGCAGTCACTCCACTAAGCCACAGAGGCACAGTTCAAAGACAAAAGCAACCATAGGGAAAGAAAAAAATGAACAAGTATCACCAAAAATGTCTAATAAGAAACTCAGCAATTCACAAAACAAGAATAAGGAAGACAACATGACATCCCCAAAAGAACACACTTCAATACTAGAATGTGAAGATGAAGAGACTGACAAAATGCCAGAAATGAATTTAAAAAATTGATCGTAGGATTACTTAGAAGTAATCAGAAGCAAATTCACGAACTAAAGAAATCCGTACAAGACATGAATGGAAATTTTTCCCATGAAACTGAGATCTTAAAGAGACACTACAAAAATTGGAAACGAAGAATTCAATAGAACAAATAAAAATATGGTGGAAAGCATTAAAGAACAGACTTGATATGGCAGAAGAAAGAAAAGCCAAGTTAGAAGACAAGTCTCAGGAAATTTTACAGTCAGACCAAAAAAAAAAAAAAATTAGAAAACTAAAAAACAGTGTTGAAGATTTATGGGATACTATCAAAAGACTCAACTTATGGGTCTTAGGAGTTCCTGAAGGCATGGAAAGAATGGGTTAGAAAGTCTTTTTAAAGAAATAATCACAGGCCGGCGCCGTGGCTTAACAGGCTAATCCTCCACCTTGTGGCGCCGGCACACCGGGTTCTAGTCCCGGTCGGGGCGCCAGATTCTATCCCGGTTGCCCCTCTTCCAGGCCAGCTCTCTGCTATGGCCCGGGAAGGCAGTGGAGGATGGCCCAAGTCCTTGGGCCCTGCACCCGCATGGGAGACCAGGAGAAGCACCTGGCTCCTGGCTTCGGATCACCGAGATGCACCGGCTGCAGCAGCCATTGGAGGGTGAACCAACGGCAAAAAGGAAGACCTTTCTCTCTCTCTCTCTCTCTCTCTCTCTCACTGTCCACTCTGCCTGTAAAAAAAAAAAAAAGAAAGAAAGAAATAATCACAGAGTTTGGCAAAGTAGCAGGACTATAAAATCAACACACAAAAATCAATACCCCTTTTCTACACTGACAATGCAATAGGTGAGAAAGACCTTTTAAGATTAATCCCATTCACAACAGCTACAAAGGAAATCAATATCTTGGAATAAATTTAACCAAGGATGTCAAAGATCTCTACAATGAGAACTATAAAACATTAAAAAAAGAAATAGAAGACACACAAAAAAAATGGAAAACTCTTCCATGTTCATGGATTGGAAGAATCGATATCATCAAAATGTCCATTCTTCCAAAAGCAATTTACAGAAACAATGCAATACCAATCAAAATACCAAGGATATTCTTCTCAGATACAGAAAAATGATGCTGAAATTCATATGAAAACACAGGAGATCTTGAATAGCTAAAGCAATCTTATACAACAAAACAAAGCCAGAAGCATCATAATACCAGATTTCAAGACATACTACAGGGCAGTTATAATCAAAACAGCCTGGTACTGGTACAAAAACAGATGGATAGAACATTGGAACAGAATAGAAATGCCAGAAATCAACCCACACATCTATAACCTATTTATCTTTGACAAAGGAGCTAAAATCAACCCCTGGAACAAGGACAGTCTCTTCAACAAATGATGCTAGGGAAACTGGCTCTCCACATGCAGAAGTATGAAGCAAGACCCCTATCTCACAGTTCACATAGAAATCCACTCAAAATGGATTAAAGACCTAAATCTATGACTCAATACCATAAATTATTAGAGAACATTGGAGAAACCCTGCAAGACATTGGCATAGGCAACTAGTTCTTGGAAAAGACCCCAGAGGCATAGGCAATCAAAGCCATAATTGACAAATGTGATTACACTGAATTGAGAAGTTTCTGTACTGCAAAAGAAACAGTCAGGAAAGTGAAAGGCAACTGACAGAATGGAAGAAATTATTTGCAAACTATGTAACTGATAAAGGATTAATAATCAGAATTATAAAGAGATCAAGAAACTCAGCAACAACAAAACAAGCAACCCACAAAGGACTTAAACAGACATTTTTCAAAACAGGAAATCCAAATGGCCAACAGACACACAAACAAAATTCTCAGGATAACTAGCTGTCAGAGAAATCCAAATCAAAACCACAGTGAGATTTAACCTCACCCCAGTTAGAATGGCTCTCATACAGAGAGTAAACTAGTAAACTAGTACAGCCACCATGGAAGACAGTATGGCAATACCTCAGAAACCTGAATACAGACCTACCAAAAGACCCAGCCAGCTCACTCCTCGGAATTTACCCAAGGGAAGTGAAATCAGCATATGAAAAAGTTATCTGTACCCTCATGTTTATTGCAGCTCCATTCACAGTAGCTAAGATATGGAATCAACCTAAAAGTCCATCAACTGAAGACTGACTAAACAAATTATGGGATATGTACACAGTGGTTAAAAAAAAAAAATGAAACCCTGTCGTTTGCAACAAAATGGATGAAATTGGGAAACATCATACTTGGAGAAATAAGCCTGTCCGAGGAGGACTAATACCATATGTTCTTCTTGATCTGTGATAACTAATAGAACTCCTGAAAGGTAACCTATAGAAGTGAAATTAACACTTCAAGATCCAATGACTTTGAACAGCTCTTGTCTCACTGACTGAGTAACAAGGTTTTTTTTTTTTCCATACAATTTGTTGAACTCTTTACTTAATCATATGTGTATAAAGTTAATTGAAAACAGATCTTAATAAAAAATAAGAATGGGACTAGGAGAGGGAGGAGGAAAAGGGGTGGGAGGGCGGGAATGGTGGGAAGAATCACTATATTCCTAAATTTAGGAAATGCATGAAGTTTGTATTCCTAAAATAAAGCTTTCTTTGGGAAAGAAAGAAAAGAAAGAAAGGAAGGAAGAGTCTAAGGACTGAGGCTGAGTCCAGGGTACAGAAAGGAAAAGACGCTCTGGAGTAGAGAAGCAGCCCAGGGCACTGCTGGGAACCCCTGGTTAACAGTTCCTCCCCTGGTTTTTTTTTTTTTTTTTTTTTTCTTTTTTCTTTTTCTAAAAATTTATTTGTTTGAGAGGCAGAATTAGAGAGAAGGAGAGAGAGAGAGAGGTCTTCCATCCACTGGTTCACTCCCCAAATGGCCGTGCTGGGCCAATCCGAAGTTAGGAGCCAGGAGCTTCTTCCAGGTCTCCCAGGTGGGTGTAGAGGCCCAAGCACTTGGGTCATCTTCCAACGTTTTCGCAGGCCATTAGCAGTGAACTGGATCAGAAGTGAAGCAGCAGAGACTTGAACCAGCGTCCATATGGGATGCCAGTGCTGCAGGCAAGGGCTCAGCCCACTACACCACAGTGCAAGCCCTGGTTTTTCCTTCTTGATCTTCCTCCCAATGCCTTTCCTGTACCTGTCCAGAAAATCTACATGTGTCCCGACAATTCCTTCTTCAATCACTCCCTAAAATCTATTAATCTCAAACATCTCTCAGAATCAGTCTCCTTGTTTCCCCTCCCTCCTTAATTCCCATCTCTCGCTAAGAACTGCAAACAGATCTGTACATCTCCACCTCACTGGCAAGGAAATCTCAAACTCATTTTGGGTTCATTCCCCAAACGGCCGCTATGGCCAGCGCTGAGCCGATCTGAAGCCAGGAGCCAGGCACCTCTTCCTGGTCTCCCATGCGGGTGTAGGGGCCCATGCACTTGGGTCATCCTCTACTGCCCTCCCGGGCCACAGCAGAGAGCTGGACTGGAAGAGCAGCAACCAGGACTAGAACCCGGCGCCCATATGAGATGCCGGCGCCACAAGGCAGAGGATTAACCAAGTGAGCCATGGCACCGGCCCCCCAAACCATCTTTCATACTACTCTAAAAACCACCTTCTGAGAATATTAGCCATGTTAATCCCCTGCTCCCTGACAAAATCCTGGGACACAGACTACAAGTAGGCACTCTGTGATCTGGCCCTTCCCTACAAACTGTGCCTACTTACCATGTATTCCAACAACACTGAAAAATATTGGAATTAGACAGACGGTGGTTTCGAGTACATACTTTTCTATCTGCCTAAAATGCAGTGCCTCCGATTATGAATACTAAGTAGTTCTCTGTGTATTGATTTAATCCTACAATTATAGGGCACCTACTCTGTGGCAAATGTGGCAGGCTGTGTGCCAGAGCCAGGCATACACAAATAAATGAGAAACAGGACCTGCTTCTCCTCAGGAAAAACGCAGCTTAGAAAGGAAAACAAGTCTATCCCCACGCTTTCTAATGGAAGGCAGCATGGAGTGGTGGACCAAATCCTTGGAGGGGAGGCCAAAGATATTGTTCCCAGAGAGTACGACAGGCAGTAAGCAAACACAGTAGAATAAACACAGTACATTCTCTGGGAGCAGCATGTTTCCTCGATGGAAGGAACTGAAAACATTTTAAACTATTCCAGAGAGGTTGCGCCAGCAAAATCTGTAGAAATTAATATACTTATAATAAGTAGAATACAAATTGACATGGAAAATGCAATCAAAGACTTAAAACTTCCTGGGCCATTTTGGACAAAAATGACTGTCCAGAGTTAGAATGTAAAATAACAATGCAAAGCAGAAGAGGAGCACTTTTAGGTCAGAAACCCTCTTAGAGCTACTCAAGTCACATCAGGATTGTTGCTCCACTGACTCAAAAAGCCAGTCTCGGCTGGGTGGCCACTCAGTGAAGCCCACTGGACAGTCAAAAACAATCTGCAGGGCCATTTGTCACAGGAAGCCTATGCCTCTGTCCAGCCTCAAGGGGGCTTCAGTTCTGGCACAGAGTAAGCTGTATGGATGATCAGGGAGTCTTGAACCCACCCTATACTAGGGGTCAGAAGAAAGCTACCTACAATTATGTAAAGCAAGTCTAAGAGAGCTGAAAAAAAGTTTACACCGTTTTCAATTAATTTTTAAAGATTTATTTATTTAAAAGTCAGAGTTACACAAAGAGAGGAGAGGCAGAGAGAGAAAGAGAGAAAGAAGTCTTCCATCCACTGGTTCACTCCCCGATTGGCCGCAACAGCAGGAGCTGCGCCAATCCGAAGCCAGGAGCCAGGAGCTTCTGGGCCTGCCACACAGGCCATCTTCTACTGCTATCCCAGGCCACAGCAGAGAGCTGAATCAGAAGTGCAGCAGCCAGGTCTCGAACTGGCACCCATATGGGATGCCGGCGCTTCAGGCCAGGGCATTAACCCGCTGCACCACAGCACCAGCCCCTGTTTTCGATTCTTGCAAAGACAGTGAATTAGCTAAAGTGCTGATCCTCTCCCAAAACATGAGCCCTGGAGTCACACCAGAAAACAGATAGAATTATGAGAAACCCTTGAATAACTAAGGACCACTGATCTGGTGTGCGTGGAATGGTGGCTCTGGCCTTACACGAGGCAGCCCAGTAAGTGCAGGATAACAAGCCAGAGAAAGAACTCCTAACCTTCTGTCTTGCACCCCACGTTCAGCACCCACATGCACACCTGGTCCCACTTTGCATCCCTGAGAAGTCACCTCAGGTCCTGAGGAAAATAATCCGGAGCTGAGAAAACCACTGGCCACGCACTAACCTCTGCTGGCTGCCGCCCTGCATGCCCCTCTTCTCCAGCACAAAGCCCAGGAACCGGATGTGCCTGCCTGGAAGGCAGCTCCCTCAGCTTCCTCCTCGAGAGGAACAAGCATGAGGTGGTCTGAGGATATGCTGGTGGGGTGTGCCGCTGTAACCTGAGGCTCTCTGAAGCAGACATCTCCCCACCTTGTTCCTGGTACCAGTGGGATTGAAATACACCTGATCCTACCTATACATGCAGTGTCTGACCAGGCAAAATAACAAGAGGCAAAGAAAAAATGTGAACAGGATAGTATTGTCTGCTTGGCCTACAAAGTCAAACACCAGAGTGGGGCTTACACAATAGGAATACATCTTCCCACAGTTATGGAGGCAGGAAGCCCAAGACCAGGAGGACGGCAAGACCAGATCTGGTGAGGACTGTCAGGCCTGCAGGTGGCTGCCTTCCTATGTATCCTCACGTGCTGGGGACAGAGGGACAGTGAGGAACTGAGGTCCAGAGTAGAACCCCACTGGACCAAGGCCCCAACTCCATGACCTCATCTCGCCCAGATTTTCCCCCAGAGGTGCCATCTCCAGACCTATCACACTGAAGATTAGGGTTTCAATACTTGAATTTTGAGTAGGGGGCTCATTCAGTCCACAGTATCCAAGTTTTTTGAAAAAAGCAAAATGTTGGGGCGGCACTATGGCACAGTGGTTAACGCCCTGGCTTGAAGCGCCGGCATCCTATATGGGCGCCGGTTCTAGTCCCAGCTGCTCCTCTTCCAATTCAGCTCTCTGCTATGACCTGGGAAAGCAGTGGAGGATGGCCTAGGTCCTTGGGCCCCTGCACCTGCATGGGAGACCAGGAAGAAGCTCCTGGCTCCTGGCTTCGGATTGGTGTAACTCCGGCCATTGCAGCCATCTGGGGAGTGAACCAGCAGATGGAAGACCTCTCTCTGTCTCTACCTCTCTCTGTAACTCTGTCTTTCAAATAAATAAAATAAATCTTTAAAAAAAAAAAAAAGCAAAATGTCATCCTAAGAGTAAACCACATGAAATATGAACACCAGAGGGACTAAGGACTTTAATGTCAAAAACATTTGGGGGTGGAAAAAACCAACTTGGGGGGGGGGCCACTGTTGTGGTACAATGGGTGAAGCCAGAGTTTATATGATGCCAGTCCCACATCAGAGCACCAGTTCAAGCTGCTCTGCTTCGAACCCAGCTTCCTGCTAATGAATCTGGGAAAAGCTGTGGAAAATGCCCAAGTACGTAGGAAGATGCCCAAGTACGTAGGAAGATGGCCAAGTACGTAGGAAGATGCCCAAGTACGTAGGAAGATGCCCAAGTACGTAGGAAGATGGCCCAAGTACATAGGAAGATGCCCAAGTATGTAGGAAGATGGCCCAAGTACATAGGAAGATGGCCAAGTACATAGGAAGATGCCCAAGTACGGAGGAAGATGGCCCAAGTACGGAGGAAGATGGCCAAGTACGTAGGAAGATGCCCAAGTACGTAGGAAGATGGCCCAAGTACGTAGGAAGATGGCCAAGTACGTAGGAAGATGCCCAAGTACGTAGGAAGATGGCCCAAGTACATAGGAAGATGCCCAAGTACGTAGGAAGATGCCCAAGTACGTAGGAAGATGCCCAAGTACGTAGGAAGATGGCCCAAGTACGTAGGAAGATGGCCAAGTACGTAGGAAGATGGCCAAGTACGTAGGAAGATGGCCCAAGTACGTAGGAAGATGGCCCAAGTACGTAGGCCCCTGCTACCCTCGTGGGAGACCCAAATGGAGCTCCTGGCTCCTGGCTTCAGCCTGGTTTAGCCCTGGCCCTTGTGGCCATCTGGAGAGTGAACCAGCAGATGGAAGACCTTTCTCGCTCTCCTCCACTCTTTATTGCTCTACCTTTCAAATAAAATAACTGCATCTTTGAAAAGAATAATGGTAGGAAAAATGAGTATCTTTTAATGTTGGGGTAAAGAATAATTTCTTTTAAAAACAAGATATATTTGACTATATTAAAATTAAGAACCTTTGTTTATTTTAAAAAATACCTCAAAGAAAGTAAAAATACAAGTTCTAAGCTGGGAGAAGGTATTCACAATACATGTCATTTAAAATACATTATTAACAAGAACATATAAAGCAATGATACACACCAAAAAAAATCAAGGCCAGAAAAAAAGAGAAAGAGGCAATGAAAAGGGGCTGCCACTGTGGCATAATCAGTGAAGCCCCAGTCTGCAGTGCCAGCATCCCAAATGACACTGGTTTGAGTCTCGGCTGCTCCACTTCCCATCCAGCTCCCTGCTAATGCACCTGGGAAAGCAGTAGAAGATGGCCTAAGTCCTCAGGACCCTGTACCCACGTGGGAGATCCAGAAGAAGCTCCTGGCTTTGGATTGGCACAGCTCCAGCCATTGCAACCATCTGAGGAGTGACATAGCAGATAGAAGACCACTATTTCTCTGCCTCTGCCTCTCTGTAACTCTGCCATTCAAATAAATAAGTCTTTTTTAAAAAGGCAATGAAGAAGCACCTCATGTACAACACAAACATACAGCCATCAAATTATGAAAAGTTAACATCAGCAGGACTCACAGAAATGCAAAGCAAGGCCACACTGCTCAGGAAAAACTCTGAAAGGCTTTGAAGTGGGCCAGATAAGGGACCAGTGACTGCCCTCCCAAGTTCATGCATCCCTTCCCTCCGACTTTTAAGTTTTCAATTCTATACATTGTAGAAAACAGATAATAACGTGAATTATTCCCATCGACAGAGAGCAAATTATTTCTGCATAGAATACAACTCATAATCACCTACTAGACAAAACAGTTTTACACCTATTTGAAAAATTTATTTCAGTGTTCCTGTATAGCATATAAATAAGTAGCCATTTGAATTTTCCTTTGAAATGGTTTCAACATCTTACCGATTTCCTAATAAATTAATAAGTTAAAATAAAATAGCTTACAAGTGTCCACTTTGTATCTGTAACACCACAATCAAATTCAACATCAGGGAGCTGGCGCTGTGGTGCAGAAGGTTAAGCTTCTGCCTACAGTGTCAGCATCTCATATGGGCATCAGTTCAAGTCCCAGCTGCTCCACTTCAATCCAGCTCCCTGCTAATGTGCCTGGGAAAGCACAGAAGATGGCCCAATCCTTGGGCCCCTGCACCCACATGGGAGACCCAGAAGAAGCTCCTGGCTCCTGGCTTCGGCCTGGCCCAGCCCCGGCTGTCACAGACCTTTGGGGAGTGAACCAATGGATAAAAGATATCTCTCTCTCTCTCTCTCTCTCTCTCTCTCTCTCTCTCTCTCTCTCTCTCTCTCCATACCTCTTTCAAATAAATAAATAAATCTTTAAAGAAAAAAACCTCAACATCACATGTGTATGACAGAGGAAACTCTCAGCCACGGAAGGGGAGCACAGTGCTGCGCAGGGAAGACTGGAAACTCCTCCTAAAATCAGGAACAGCCAAACACTCTGTTCTTGCAACTCCTATTCAATATCACAACTAGAGGGTCCAGTTAGTAAACTGAGGCAAAGAAAGAAACCAGAAATACAGATGGATCAGAAGCAAAATCAAGTGAACACACACACACACACATCATAGGTACACAGTAAACTCAGAAAGAAAAACTATTAGAACTGTAGAATAAAGACCAACATGCAATATTTAATGCTGTTTTTATGTAGTAGCAATGAAAAACTAGAAATGAAATACTCTTTTTTAAAATATTTATTTATTATTTGTTTATTTGAAAGTCAGAGTTACACAGAGGGAGAAGGAGAGGCAGAGAGAGAGAGAGAGAGAGAGAGAGAGAGAGAGAGAGGTCTTCCATCTGCTGGTTTACTTCCGAATTGACTGCAACGGCCGGAGCTGTGCTGATCTGAAGCCAGGAGCCAGGAGCCAGGGGCTTCTTCCAGGTCTCCCACATGGGTGCAGGGGCCCAAGGTCTTGGGCCATCTTCTACTGCTTTCCCAGGCCACAGCAGAGAGCTGGTTCAGAAGTGGAGCAGCTGGGATTTGAAATAGCACCCATATGGAATGCCAGCACTGCAGGTGGTGGCTTTACCTGCTATGCCACAGTGCCAGCCACTTGAAATACTCTTAAAATGTTATTTAATAGTATCCAAAAAGCCTCAAATAATACAAGACCTATACACTGAAAAATAAAAAGTATAGCTCTGAGAAATTAAAGAAGAATTCCGGCAATAGAGAGAGAGAGACACTGTTTACAGGCTGCTAAAACGTCTACTCCCCTCAAATTAATCTATGGAATGAACAGTTCCAAACAAAACTGCAACAGGCTTTTTACTGAACATGAAACATTTATCCTAAAATGTGTGTAGAAAACTTGATTCTAAAATTTATATGAAAACACATAGCAATAGCCAGAACAAAACTTTAAAAGCATAAAACTAGAGAACTTACACTACCAGACTACAACATTCATTTAAAAGCTACCATAATCAAGATGGTATGGTATTGGCAAAAGAGGGAAAAGATAAATCAGTGGAACAGAAGACAGAACTCATCATATTCACATACATATATGGAAAACTGACTTTCGGCAAAGTCATCAAAACAATTCAGCAAAGAGAGACTTTTCAACACATGATACTGCAGCAAGTGATATGCATTAAGAAAACTATGAGGGCCAGAGTTATGGCGCAGCGGGTTGATGCCCTGGCCTGAAGCACCGGCATCCCATATGGGCGCCAGTTCTAGTCCCATCTGCTCCACTTCTGATCCAGCTCTCTGCTATGGCCTGGGAAAGCGGTAGAAGATGGCCCAAGTCCTTGGGCCCCTGTACCCATGTGGGAGACCCAGAAAAAGCTCCTGGTTCCTGGCTTTGGATAGGCACAGCTCCGGCTGTTGCGGCCACCTGGGGAGTAAACCAGTGGATGGAAGACTTCACTCTCCCTCCCTCTCTCTCTGTCTCTCCTCTCTCTGTGTAACTTTGACTTTCAAATAAGTAAATAGATCTTAAAAAAAAATAACTATGAACTTTTATTCTAACCTCATACCATACACAAGAATCACTTGAGATGGATCATCCCCTCAAACACAAATGCTAAAACAATACAGCTCCCCAGGAAAAGACACGAGATTATCTTCACAACCGTTGGGTAAAGGTTTCTTAAACAGTCATAAAAAATAAGCTGTAGAAGAAAAAAATTAATAAATTTTATTTCATTACAATTTAGTTTCTGTTCACCGAAAGACACCATTGAGGAAATGAATAAGGCAAGATACAAGCTAAGAGAAAACATTGACAATATCTGCCTCATGAGTTATGTCCAGAGTGTACAGATGAACTCTTCTAATGGAGAAAGTAAAAAAGGAACTCAGCTTAACAACTGAGAGAAATCAGGACAGGGGTTCCCTTTGTTGAGGGGGGAGAATATAGAGGAAGGAGTTTGAGGAAACTTAGGGGGTAATAAAAGGTTCTAAATTTTTTACAGATTTTATTTATTTATTTGAGAGGTAGAGTTACAGATAGAAAGAGGGAGAGACAGAAAGTTCCTCCATCTGTTGGTTCACTCCCTAAATGGTTGCAACGGCCAGAGCTGGGAGAAAGAAGCTTTTTCCAGGTCTCTCACCTAGGTACAGGGACCCAAGGACTTGGGCCATCTTCCACTGCTTTCCCAGGCCATAGCAGAGAGCTGAATCAGAAGTGGAGCAGCTGGGACTAGAACTGGCGCCCAAATGGGATGCCGGCACTGCAGGCAGAGGCTTAGCCCACTACGTCACAGCGCCAGCCCCAGGTTCTAAATTTTTATAGGGGGATGGATTACATGAGGATATGCATTTATCAAACTTCACTGAACTATATATTTAAGATCTGTGTTTTGTATCATAAAACTGCACCTCAATTTTTAAAAGTTCTTAAAAGATCACAATTAGATACTACCTTAGATGACTAAACCAGCAAAATTAAGTCTGAAAATATCAAATACTGGGGAGGCTTTTAACCGACACGATCTCAGACACTGATGAAAGGGGGGTAAAATGGCACAACTCCTTTGAAAATAAACTTTGTATTACTCTTTAACATTCATAAACGTCTGAACTAGCAATGACATGAATGTCATGAGGTATACCTCAAGAGAATCTCTCGCAGATGTATTACAACATTTATATATGTGAATGTTTCTTGTATCACTACTGAAAATAGCAAACACTAAAAAACTGAATTCTTATCAATTAATCCCAGAAATAAACTGAGCAGGGGCCAGGGCTGTGGTGTAGCAGGTTAAGCTGCTCCATTTCCAATCCAGCTCTCTGCTAATGCACCTGGGAAGGCAGCAGAAGACCCAAGTGCTTGGGCCCCGGCACCCATGTGAGAGACCCAGATAGAATTCTGGGCTCCTGGGTTCAGCCTGGCCCAGCCATGGCTGTCGCGGCCATGGGAAGTGAACCAGCTACTGATCTCTCTTTCTCCGTCTTTCTCTCTCTATAACTACCTTTCAAATAAATAAATAAAATCTTAAATAAAAAAAGAGAAAGAAATTGAGCAGACTAACTAAGGGTATAATTTCCAAATATTTCAGTTATCTGTATGTGTTACATATAACCCAGTTTTAGTAAATCCATTACAGCAATTATGCAATGTGTATATATATAAATCTAAAATTAAGGCACAGAAAGAACTGTAAAGATTTTTTTTTATTTTTGTATTTTTAAAAGGTAGAATTTATTTATTCAACATGCAGAAGTGTTTAACATCACTGGGGATTAGGAAAATTCAACATAAAGATTGAAACTCATCAAAATACTAGTGATATAAATTATACTCCATACATAAAATATCCTTCAGATGTAAAAATGAAGTAGATCTATGTATATGCAAAAATCTCCAAGATATAGAGGTTTAAAAACCATCAGTGAATTCTCACAGGCTAAAACAAACTCAAAATACGTTGTATGTACAATTTGCAAAAGCAGTTTGAAGGCAAATATAAACTGATGATGTCAGCCTTCTGAGCACGGGATCTGAGGTGAGGGGAAGACTCACTTCCCACTGTGATGTATCTGTGCTGCCTGGACTTCTGACCAGGCACCTGTTCTACTTGCCCAATTTCCAAGGAGAGTAGAAAGGCAAGAAGCCCTTCTGTGTTTCTGGAAGGAAAGCTCTCCATGCCCCGTAGCAGTTACACCAGACCGGCTCACTCCCTCAACTGCCGTGGCTCAGCCCCGTTGCCTCCCACGGCACTGCCAACCACAACACTGCCAACCCAGAGAACTCACCTTCTGCTCCAGAGGAAGAGGAAACAGCATTTCCTGCTTCACACTCACACATCTCCCTCTGGCTGCATCATGGGCATCCGGAATTCTCTGTGCACCCCTATCTCTGCAGGGAGCCTGCTCTGTTGTTTCCCTCTCCCCACTTCCACAACCTTGCTCTTACCTGGTTCCTTCCCCCACTCCCCCACCCCCTGCCAGCTCCGTATACGTGCACGCTCAAGCCTCTCGTATTAAAAATTACCCTCTGTTCTCCTCCATCCTACACCTAAACTTACTCCTTCCCATCAGAGCTAAACTTCTCACAAGAGCAGTCTGTGTTCCCCAGAGGTCTCTTCACCTCCAGTTACTCCTCAACGTATCAGAATCTGGCTTCCGTCCCCAGTGCTACTGAATCACACACACGCACACGACACTCTCTTGCTAAGGTCACTAAAGATCTCTAAAGCATTTGACACTACCATCATTCCTAGAACTCTCTAATCCCTCTAATTATGTGATACCTTTCTGTCTCGGCTTTCTACTAAGTACAGGGGATTCAAGGGGAATGTGACAAGGTCCCTGACTTTAAGAAGCACAGAGGTTAAAAATAAAAGAAATATAAACAATCACAAGACAGTGAAAAAGTGCACACTCATTTTGAAATCAAGCAGTCTGACTTTATCACTCACCAGCTCTCAGAGGATAAAATTACAGCCTCTATCTTATAGGACTATTGTGAAGATTCAATGAAATACTAAGGATGGAGCCTGGCTTATACAGAAAGCTCTCAATAAATGTTATAAATTTTCATGACAAAAACACTCAACAAACTAGAGATAAAAGGCAACTTCCTCAACCTAATAAAGCCCACAGCTGACATCATACTTAGTGCTGAAATACTGAATGCGCTCCCCCAAGATCAGGCGTAAGACAAGGATATCTGCTTTCATCACTTCCCTTCAACACTGAAGGCTTAGCCAGGGCAGGATCCAGGACAAGAGAGAGAGAAGTAAAGCTACCACTAGTCAAAGACGGCACGATCTTACAAATTGAAAGAATCCTAAATAATCTATTAGCAACAAAGAGAATGAATGTGTTCAGCAAAGCTGCATGATGCCCTAGCAATGAATAATCAAAAAGTATAAAAATTAATTTATAATACTATGAAAAATGATGAAGTACCTAGGATTAAACTTAACAAAAGAACCATAAAGCATACAGTGAAAATTAGAAAACATCACTGAAAAAGATTTTTAAAAAGATCTAAACAAATGGAAAAAATATTCAATGTTTAGATTGGAAGACTACTATAAAGATTCCAAATTGATTTAAAAATTTATGACTCAGATCCAACAAACCAAAATCTCAGCTGGATTTTTTCTGTAGCAACTGACAAGCTGATCCTAAAATTCATATGAGATACAAGAAATTCAAAAGAGGCAACACAATCCTGAATAAAACTGGAGAACTCACTGAAACCAATTTCAAAACTAAACAGCACAGTGTGGTACTGGCATAAGGATAGCCATAAAAATCAACAAGATAGAAGTAAAAGTACAGAAATAAACCCTTACACTTATGATCAACTGGCTACCAAGAGAATCCAGTGGTCTGGGAACTGAAGATACACTCACAAATGAATGTAGTTAAACCCCTACATCCACCATTTAAAAAGTTAACTCAAAATTGAAAAACAATAAAACCTTAAGAGAGAGAGTAATTTTTAAATTTTAAACATTTTTAAAATTTACTTTATTTGAAAGGCAGACAGAGTATGTGTGTTCTCATCTGTTGATTTACTTCCCAAATACCCCAACAACTGAGGCTGGGCCAGGTCAAAACTGGGAGCAAAAACTCATGTGGATGACAGGGACCCAAACACTTGAATCACCTGCTGCCTCCCACTGCAATTGGGAGCCAGATCAAGACTTGAACCCAGGCATTCCAACACAGAATGTGGGCAGCCCAACCAGCTTTCACTGTTATTGCCAAAGAGCAGCCCAGAGAGCAACTCTGCTTTGTTTTGTTTTGTTTTGGAGATTTGTCTATTTATTTGAAAGAGACAGAGACAGAGACAGAGACAGAGTGAGAGAAGGAGGTCTGCCATTCACTGATTAACTACCAAAACAGCTGCAATGGCCAGGCTGAGCCAGGCTGAAGCCAGGAGCTTCACCCAGGTCTCCCACGTGGGTGGCAGGGCCCAAGCATTTAGACCATCTTCCACTGCTTTTCCCAGGCCATTAGCAGGGAGCTGGATGGGAAGTGGAGCAGCTGGGACAAGAACCGGTGCCCATTTGGAATGTTAGTGTCACAGGTGGTGGCTTTACCTGCTACATCACAATACTTACTCGGAGAATAATTCTTTATGACCTTGAATCAGGAAGTTGTTACTTAGATATATCAGAAGCAAAAGCAATAAAAAGAAAAATAGATAAAATTAAAAACTCTTTGCGCTTCAAAGGATAATATCAAGAAAGTAAAACAACAACCCACAGAATGGAAGAAAATATTTGCAAACTGTATATCTTAAAAAGATGTGCATCCAGAAAAAATACATAAAATGTAGGTATATATTTCTATATTTCTACTATGTATAAATATGACACAAAGCTATACAGTATATACAGATAACACCTAATTTGAAAAGGGACAATGTGGACATATTGTGGCATAATGGGTGGGGCCGCCACCTGCAGTGCTGGCATCCCATATAGCCACTGGTTCCCAGCTGCTCCACTTCTGATCCAGCTCTCTGCTATGGCCTGGGAAGGCAGTAGAAGATGGCCCAAGTCCTTGGGCCCCTGCACCCGTGTGGGAGACCTGGAAGAGGCTCCAGGCTCCTGGCTTCGGATTGGTGCATCTCCAGCAGTGCTGGCCAATTGGGGAGTGAACCAGCAGATGAAGGACCTCTCTCTCTCTCTCTCTCTCTCTCTCTCTCTCTCTGCCTCTCCTTCTCTGTCTATAACTCTGACTTTCAAATAAATAAATCTCAAAAAAAAAAAAATGGACAAAGTTAAAAAAAATGATTTAATTGTTTTACCAAAGAAAATGTTCAAATGGTCAATAAGCATATGAAAAGATTTTATACATCCTCAGCAACTCAGGAAATAAGTTGAAACCACAAGATCTACATCCACTGGAGGTGGCAATAATAAACAAAACAAAACTGGACAATGGCGGCCAGTGCCGCAGCTCAATAGGCAAATCCTCCGCTTTGCGGTGCCGGCACACCAGGTT
Source organism: Lepus europaeus (assembly GCF_033115175.1). Classification (NCBI taxonomy): domain Eukaryota; kingdom Metazoa; phylum Chordata; class Mammalia; order Lagomorpha; family Leporidae; genus Lepus; species Lepus europaeus. The sequence continues at coordinate 112,329,789 of NC_084837.1, forward strand.
CTAGTCCCGGTCAGGGTGCCGAATTCTGTCCCGGTTGCCCCTCTTCCAGGCCAGCTCTCTGCTATGGCCCGGGAGTGCAGTGGAGGATGGCCCAAGTGCTTGGGCCCTGCACCCCATGGGAGACCAGGAGAAGCACCTGGCTCCTGCCATCAGATCAGCGTGGTGCGCCGGCCGCAGCGCGCCAGCCACGGCAGCCACTGGAGGGTGAACCAACGGCAAAAGGAAGACCTTTCTCTCTGTCTCTCTCTCTCACTGTCCACTCTGTCTGTCAAAAAAAACAAAACAAACAAAAAAAACCTGGACAATGGCAAGTTTGCAAGTGTTTGAGGAACTGGAACCCTCAGACATTGCAGGTGGGAATGTAAAATGCTGATGTTTCTTTGGAAAATAGTTTCACAGCTCCATAAAATGTTAAATATGGAGCTATCGAATAATCCAGCAAGTCACACTAAGAGAAATGAGAACATATTTCACACACAAAAACTTGTACACAAGGTATAGGCATTAGCCTAGCAATTCCGGTAAAGACACCTGTCTCCCACATCAGAGTCCTGGGATTCAGTTCCCGCTCCAGTTCCTGACTCCAGCTTCCTGCCAATGCAGAAGCCGTGACGGCTCAAAATGCTGGGACCCTGCCACCCACATGTGAGACCCGGATTGAGTTCCCAGCTTCTGGTTTCAGCCTCTGTCCAGTTGTAGTCACTATGGAGCACTCTGATTAACTGTCTCTCTGTGTGTCTCTCAGTGAGCAGATAATTAAATAAAATCCTTACACTGAAATCATTTAAAAAGTGTATGCAAATAAATATGTTCATAGCAGTGTTTTCGGAATAGACAAAATTGGAAACAAATATCTATCAACTAATGAGAGCTTAAATAAAATATGATATATGTATATATAATGAGAAATCCAAATCCTGATCAATTAAAAAAAAAAAAACTACATTTGATTTCTTTCAACCTGACCATAAACTCTTACAAAGGCTTTCCCTTGCAAGCCTCATGGGGGAAAGCAGCGCTGCACACCAGCCTCGGTGCACAGTGATGCCCTGCAATGAGACAAAGGACCAGAAGACTCAGGCCTCTCTGGCTGCCACGCTCGCGTGCAGCTGCGCTCAGAGTCCAGGCGCCACAGTCAGAAGTCTCTGATACATGCTACAACACGGATGAGCTTTAAAAACACTGTGCTAAGGGAACACAATTAGTCACCGAGACCACTTACCGGCTAATTCCACTACAGGAAACATCCGGCATGGGCAGATCTACAGACAGAATGTAGACATGCCGCTGGCAGACCGAGGGGAGGGAGGAATCAGGGGTGACTACCGATGAGAACTTTTAAGAAATGAGGAAAATATTCCCCCAGATTGTGGTGACGGCTGCACATCTTTGTAAATACAATAAAAACCACAGCATTCTACATCTTGAATGGGTGCATTTTATAGAATTTAACTTATTTCTCAATAAAGATGTTAGATGAACTAAACAATGTTAGTTCATATCACATTTAGAGCACATTAAGATGGAAAAATGAGAAAAGAACAGATTAAAATGCTCTGTAAAAGAGTTCTCGGCCGGCGCCGCGGCTCACTAGGCTAATCCTCCGCCTTGCGGCGCCGGCACACCGGGTTCTAGTCCCGGTTGGGGCACCGATCCTGTCCCAGTTGCCCCTCTTCCAGGCCAGCTCTCTGCTGTGGCCCGGGAGTGCAGTGGAGGATGGCCCAAGTGCTTGGGCCCTGCACCCCATGGGAGACCAGGAGAAGCACCTGGCTCCTGGCTTCGGATCAGCACAATGCGCCGGCCACAGCGGCCATTGGAGGGTGAACCAACGACAAAAAGGAAGACCTTTCTCTCTGTTTCTCTCTCTCACTGTCCACTCTGCCTGTCAAAAAAGAAAAAAAGAGTTCTCAAAATATCCATCTAGCAATGTGGAGATACTGAAGGGTTCTGAGAAGTGGGCTAATATGTTGGAATCTAGCAAAAACAAACAAACAAATACAAAAACTCTGTTGTCAGTGACAATAATGGCTTATAGAATAGCTGAGGGCCAGCGTTGTGTTGTAGGGGGTAAAGCAGCCACCTGCAACACTGGCATCCAGTGTGGGTGGTTCAATATCCACCTGCTCCACTTCTGATCCTATTAACGTGCCTGGGAAAGCAGCAGAAGATGGCCCAAGTGCATGGGCCCCTATACCTATGTGGGAGACATGGAACAAGCTGTGGGCTCCCGGCTTGGGCCTGGCCCAGCCCTGGCTGTTGTGGACTTTTAGGGAGTGAATCAGAGAATGGAAGATCTCTCTCGCTCTCTCTTCTCTCTCTGTAACTCTGGGTTTCAAGCAGATAAATACATTTTTTAAGAGAGAGAGAGAGAGAGAAGGAGAGAAAGAGAGAGAAATACAGCTGGACTCAAGGTGGAAAGACCAGATAAGACACTTAGAATTATCTACTGAAAAAATTAAACATGAAGAAAACCTAAGACAGGTAAGAAAAGGCAAAATGCTATGATTCGACCTTTAGAATGGAATGCTGTGTATAGAAGCTTTCTACAGAAATCAACTTTAACATACCAATAGATATGTCCTTATTACATAACACACACACACACACACACACACCACCCCCGGGCTGGCCCCAGACAGAGGGAGCTACAGAACGTCATCAAGGCCAGGACAGCAGAGTGGTAGAAACCCCTGGTAACTGGCCACCCTGACGGTTAGCAGATGCTCCAATCCAGGACTTCGCTAACAGAGACTTTGTCTTCGATGACTTCAGTGTAGGAGGCCTGCATCTTTCTCAGCCACATGTTACAGAACACAAGCATGAGCCACGTTTTTTAGTATAAAAAACAATGGAAAGATTCGCTCAGGAGTATTGTATAGCTAAACCAGCTTCATTTCTTTCAATTAAATATCCCACAGACTAAAAGTAAGCCTGACGTATACGTAGTTCTGTGATAAATACTTGCTTCCTACTAAAATACCCAGAGGAAAAGACATTTGGTGCTGCCTTAATCTTTTCAGAAACAATTTTTTCTCGATATAAAATTGTAAAGTATGATACTTGTATTTTTAGGGTTTTGTCCACAGTTCCCAATTCAAACTCCTTCCTCAAGGCAGGACATAGAAAAAATTTCTCTTCCCCAAGGCAGGTGAAAGAAACACTACTCATCATTCTACATAGCAGGTCATAAGACCCTCCTCATTCCAGAGGGGTCCTGCCCTGTGCCCGCGGATCTACTAATGATCACCCTCAAGTAAGGAAGTCTCCATAAAAACCTAAAAGGGCAGGGTTTGGAGAGCTTCGGGACTGCTGAACACATACGAGCTCCTGGAGGGCGCAGGCAAACTCGGCACCTCTCTGCCACACCTCGCTCCAGGCATCTCTCCAAATGCATCTTTTTAGTGAATTTCATAATAAACCAGCAAATATAAAAAAGTGTTTCCCTAAGTTCTGTGAGCTGCTTCAGCAAATTTACCAAATCTGAGGAGGGGGACGTGAGAATCCCAGTTTATTTAACAGTCAGAAGTACAGCTGTAACAACTTGTGGCTTGCAACAAATGTCTAAGATGCGCGGGCTGGGGCGACAGTCCTGGGGACTGAGCTGTGGGAGCTGACCTAGCTCCAGGTGTACAGTGTCAGAATCAAGCTGAATTAGAGGGCACCAGCTCAGGTCTGCTGCTGGGGAGAAATCCCCACACCTTTCGAGATCACAGGCGTGAACTGCATTGTGAGTCTACAATAGGATGAATGGAGTTTAGGTTTTAGTTTTCCTACACAAAATAGGTGCTAAGAGGCAAGGGCACTCATGAAAGATCTCACATTGGGGCCGGCGCTGTGCCATAGCAGGTAAAGCTGCTGCCTGCAGTGCCGGCATCCCATATGGGTGCCAGTTCGAGACCTGGCTGCTCCATTTCTGGTCCAGCTCTCTGCTATGGTCTGGGAAGGCAGTAGAAGATGGCCCAAGTCCTTGGGCCCCTGCACCCATGTGGGAGACCCGGAAGAAGCTCCTGGCTTCAGATCTGTCTAACTCTGACTTTCAAGTAAATAAATAAATCTTTAAAAAAAAAATCTCACCTTGGATTTCTGCACGAACCACAGAAATATGTCTACAGCGTAGTTCCAGCTTAGGTGGATACCTGAATTAGAAAAAAAAAAAAAAAAAGAAAGAAAGAAAAGAAAAAGAAAAATACATGGTCAACATGACTATGTCTTAGAGGGAACTTACTTCTATCAATAGAACCCTAGCTTGATCATTTACCCCCAAAATTTCTGTGTTCAAGTTGTTCTCTAGAAATCTACAGAATGTCAAGAATTAAGAATTTCTGCCAGGAGCTAGTGCTGGGGCGGAGCGGGTAAAGCCTCCGCCTGCAGTGCCAGCATCCCATTAACAAGAGGGTAAAAGTGAACTTCCTCCACCAGCTCGGTTCCTGAGAAGAAAGCTCTTCTCTACAGCCTGTACTCCTGTATCACCATCACGACTGTCTGCCTCACGAAAAAACCCAGAACTTCAGAGCGGGAAGATACGTAAGTAAATCAACAGCACACGTCTGTAAAGCCTAAGTAAAAGGGAAAATCAAATGAAACAACTGGCTGATAAATATGAAAAATGTTTCTCTGCTTTGGCAAAAAAATAAATAAATAAAATGCAATGCCGGCCGGTGCCGCGGCTCACTAGGCTAATCCTCCACCTGCGGCACTGGCACCCCGGGTCCTAGTCCCAGTTGGGGCGCCGGATTCTGTCCCGGTTGCCCCTCTTCCAGTCCAGCTCTCTGCTGTGGCCCAGGAGAGCAGTGGAGGATGGTCCAGGTCCTTGGGCCCTGCACCAGCATGGGAGACCAGGAGGAAGCACCTGACTCCTGGCTTCAGATTGGCTCAGCACGCCGGCTATAGTGGCCATTTTGGGGGTGAACCAATGGAAAAAGGAAGACCTTTCTTTCTGTCTCTCTTTCACTGTCTAACTCTGCCTGTCCAAAAAAAAAAAAAAAAAATGTAATGCCATCTTTCCTCAATAAAATTCTGAGTTGTTTTCAAAAAAAAAAAAAGCTTGTTATTAGCACTGCTCCACTTCTTACCAGGCTCAGACCCTCTTCCAATTTAGGCATGTCTTTGTGATGTGCTTTAGCCACTGAGATGTGCAAAGATGTGAGGAGACATTCCTAGGCATGAGCTTTAGGGACCAGTAGGAAGTGCAGGCCTACCCACTGCTCCAGGGGTTGTGGAAGCCAGTGATTAGATGCACCTTCTGGGCAGGCCGTTCACTAGGGAGTCGGAGGAGTAACGATTCCTAGCTCCTGTATGTCAGACATGCAGTCTGAGCAAGGAACACACATTGTGTCGAGCTGCTGAAATTCTGGGGCCTTTATTCCTATAACATCATCTATACAGGACAGCTACAAACGATAATACATATTATAATAATGCAGTATAACAAGTATCTTTGTATACTGCTCATGGCAGTGTAAGTCGGTAAAACTGTTCTGAAGAGTAGGTTTGCAATATGCAACGAGAACCCTGTGAAGTTCAAATGCTTTGACCCAGTTAACGTTTTCCCAGCAATCTGCACTAAATAATCAAAGTTCAAACAAAGATGTATATCGTAACTCCTTTATGACTTTGAAAAGCTAGAAACAAACTGAATGTCCAAGTGATTAATGGGTTAGAATTTTAAGTAATCATTCATTAAATTAGGTACCAAACATGCTTAATGCCTAATGGGAAACTGTGGGAAGGGGAGACATGGCAACTCTACTCCCTGCTCAATTTTTCCACGCATGCTGTTCTGTTACAGCAAAACTAATCTACAGCGGCAGAAAACAGAGCAGCCACTGCAGCAGCCAAAGGGTATATGAAGAACTGCTGGCAGAGAGAGAGCGGCAAGATGGCGGAATAGGACAGGAACACAATGGTAGTTCGGCAAGACACAGGTTAATAAAAGTGGAGATACTGCAGAGTCAAGGAAGAGTAGGGGAAGAAACAGCAGAGGAAACTCTTCCGGAGCTAGTGATTCACAGTGGACCTGCGTGGAGAGCATGGGAGCCCAAGTTCGGGACACCAGCGGCAGACTCAACACACCAGCACTGGAACGCGAGGGGAGCCAAACCTCAATAGCCCGAGACACCAGCGGGCAAGCGGAAAGAGGAGGCTAGAGGGAATGAGGCTTGAAACTCTGTGGGGAAAAGTTCACCAGGCTAACTAGAAGAGAGAGAGGGAAAAAAAAAAAGTGACCGATACGGACACGAGTTTCTCTCTCTCCGCTCACCCCTCAAAGGCGAGCAAGACAAAGAGCAGGCGCCATTTTGGTCATACATCATAAGCAAGGCGACCTCAGGTCTGCACCGGCCCTGAGCCAAGCAGAAAAACCTGACTCTGGGGGGAGGGGTGAAATAACTGGAGATTAGCATCTAACTTGGCAACCCAGTGGGAGACTGCAGGAGAATTGGAGCCCACACTGAGGGCAGCAGAGATTCCCTGTGTGGTCCTTGGGAAAGAGCTTCCGATCTCTGGCTCCTGTGGATATATCATTCGCCTGCTAACTACCTCCAATTACATTCAGCTGTTCGGAATTACTTCCCTTTTGAATCAAAAAAAAAAGAAAGAAAGAAAGAGAGATTTACCACGCCTAACCTGGGAGTGTCATCTTTGACACACCCTCAACCCTGAGGAACCAAACACAGCTCTCAGGCCACACTCATCTCAAGCCTCTAAGGCTCCACCGAAAGCAGACAGTCAAAGCAGACAGTCCACTTAATATAGAGCCATAGTGTAACAAGAAAAAACACCACAGTGAAGAAACCAAATATCTCCAACATGCCAAACAACAATCGCAAAAACCGAGGTAACAAGAACAAGGAAGACACTATGATGCCCCCAAATGAAAAAGACACCCCAATTCAAGATTATGAAGATGATGAGATAGAAGAAATGCAAGAAGCAGATCTCAAAAAATTGATAAGAACATTAAGAAGTTCTCAAAAACAAATTCTTGAACTACAGAAATCCTTAATGGACAAGATAGAAAATCTCTCTCATGAAAATGAAATATTAAGGAGGAATCAAAATGAAATGAAACAACTAGTAGAACAAGAAACTGTGATAGTGACGAGAAATCATAATGAAATGAAGAATTCAATAGATCAAATGACAAACACATTAGAGAGCCTTAAAAACAGAGCGGGCAAAGCAGAAGAGAGAATATCGGAATTAGAAGACAGAGAACAGGAAAGGAAACAGGCAAACCAAAGAAAAGAAAAAGAAATTAGAAATCTAAAAAATATTGTCGGGAATCTACAGGATACTATTAAAAAACCTAACATTCGGTTTCTGGGAGTTCCTGAAGGCATGGAGAGGGAGAAAGGATTAGAAGGCATTTTCAGTGAGATACTAGCAGAAAATTTCCCAGGTTTGGAGAAGACAGAGGCATCTTAGTACAGGAAGCTTATAGAACCCCTAATAAACATGACCAAAAGAGATCCTCACCACGACATGTTGTAATCAAACTCACCACAGTGAAACATAAAGAAAAGATTCTAAAAGGTGCAAGAGAGAAACGTCAGATTACTCTTAGAGGATCTCCAATTAGACTCACAGCAGACTTCTCATCAGAAACCCTACAAGCTAGAAGGGAATGGCGAGACATAGCCCAGGTACTAAGAAAGAAAAACTGCCAGCCCAGAATATTATATCCTGCAAAGCTCTCATTTGTGAATGAAAGTGAAATTAAGACTTTTCATAGCAAACAGAAACTGAAAGAATTTGTTGCCACTCATCCTGTCCTGCAAAAGATGCTTAAAGATGTGTTACATACAGAAACACAGAAACATGGTCACCAATATGAAAGAAGGTAAAGGAAGGAAACCTCACAGCAAAAGATCACAGGAAGCTCAATTTCTCTTTGACATAGAATTAAACTCTGATGCTCTGTTAAAGCAATATGTTAAAGTAATCTATTATGTTCTCTTGATGTCTGTTAAATTCTAATTGTTCAAAAACAGCTGAATTTTTATTAAGAGCTATGGGCTATTTAAATATGTGCTTATTTTCAAAGATTTGAATAATCACCTTGTAACAATGATCAAATTTGGTCTATGTTATGTCATGATTTTAAGGAATCTTATTTCAACCAGATATTTTGGATTTTGAGCCTTCTTGGCATTCTTGACAGGCATTCAAAAAAATCAAAGTTTCAAACAATCTGGACTCTAAAATTTCCAGTAAATCCTGGACTTTGGTTTTTCCAGTTTGGGCCCAAATGAAAAAATCAAAGGACCTATATCTCTCATCTTACAGAGACACCAACTAATCAGGCTATTTGAATTATATTAGAAGTACTGTCAAGATGTGACGCGGTACCAAATTTTAAGTTTCTATAATGGAAAATGCTATTAATACAAATGTTTGAGAATTAAAAAGTCTAATGATCTTGTGTTACTAGACATGATAGTTATTTTAATGAGAAAGCCCCAGAGGCCTAAAGGGTTAAATACTTGTAAAATCCTACAGGTGCTTTCAAAAATACTGTGAAGTAAGCAAGTGCCTCTTGTTGGTTGATGAGTTTATAATTTTAAACATGGCGACTTAAAGTCTTTTGTCATCCACAGTTATATATGATTTGCTGCTCATAAAACTAAATCATTGTTGGTTCTGTGTTTAGCTGTCCTCCTATAGGTTCCTATGGACTTTTTCCAGCCACTTCTATTGTATTCAGTACTTTGGGATGGCTCTGTAAACAGATGAAGCCAATATTGTATTAACAGTACCAACTGAGAGAAAGTATGGTTAACTGAGGTTACTAAAAAGAAAAAGCAATTCAAATCAATTGGCAATCTACAAAAAGAGTTAAAGATTTTAAAAGCTATTATTAAAATTGCTATATTGGTCTATTATGCTATGTTATATGTGTGTACATATTGTATGTCCACATGGGGAAATTTTATTAAGAGTTTTATTTTAAATGGCTTTTAGATAAGATTGTCCATAAATTTAAGCTGCTAAAATCAATCAAAGATACATTTTAATTTGTGTGACCTGAATCTGTGTATCATATGTTTTAAACTTGTTGGTAGAAACTAAAAACATTTTATATGGTTGTGCTTAAGTTTACTGGCTAAACAAACTACACCATGTTAGATATTTAAGAAGTGTTTTCAAATACATGATTCTTAAAATTTATAGAAGGCATTGGACCTTCTGGTAAATGTTTTCTTAAGTTGTTATCTAATGGTTGAAACGGTTTGCTAAGTATTCATGTAATATTGCTATTGTTAGCAAGTGATCTAGGACTTGCTCCCTCAATTCTCTATTCTAAGCCCAACTTGTTCTTTCATTTCTCTATTCTCTTCAAGGTAGGAAACTAATTCTATTATGAAGGAATCTGTAGGACGCACAATTTAATCTTTAGACCTTATAAAAGAGATGGCTAACATTTTTCTGTAATAGCATAGCCAAAATAAGAGCTTAAATAATAATCTCATAGCTAGATTCACTTCGCCATCAGCGAAGTATACAGTAAGTAGAAAAAACCTCCCTTTCAGACCAAAGGGAAAGAAAGTTTTAAAGTGAGAATATAATTTTCCTCATGGGCATTGTCTACCTTAGAAAAACTACTACAGAACATGCCTGTGACTATAGACTTGTAGTTCAGGCCACCGAAGATTAGAGATGGGACATGGGCACTCCCTTGACTTGCATCCTCTGGTCTGCTTTAACACAAACCATGAGGAAAAGAAAGCTAGGCATCAGAAGCAATGGGTGGCAGGCCTATTAATGGCTGATCTGTACAGTGATCTGACCTCAAGGAGACCCAACAGGCCAGTCCACTGCAGTGGCTTTCAATGTGGTAAGCCTGGGCTTCAGCAGAAGTCAGCTTGTGAAGAGCCCTGGCAGCTCTGCTAAGAGTTGGATCACTGGAAATGGACCTGCCCTGGAGTCGAAGGATGCCCAGGTCAGAGCCACAGATCTTATTGGCACTAAGCTGAAAAGCCCTTCACTCAGCCCAACTTCCAAAGGGACCACTGCAGCTGAGGGGACGGCCAAGTAGGGTCAGCAACATTGCAGGCAGAACTGTAAATTGCTTGTTAGAGATGCCACCTGCCTTTACCTGGCCAGCTCTCCTCCCAGGCCAGCCAAGTAATGAAAGTCAACAGAGTGCCTTCCCCTAGGAGGTTCACACCTCCCTTAGGATATACCCCATGTGAAGAGATAGATAGGTCTGGGCCTCTTAACTTACAAGGCCTAAAGCCCACCAGATTATAATCAAGCCCCTTCTGTCAGGTTCTATTTGCCTCTCAATCAGAAAACTTAATTGTAGCTTAGACAGCACCTTTCTTAGCTCCTCTAATAATGACTCTGTCCTTTGTTCTAGACCCTGTCTAACGTACTCATTCCTTTGTAATCATAACCTCTACTCTACCACCAATGGCTCTACTCCCAACCTGTGTGTACTGATGGTCCTCTTCCCCACTTAATGCTGTATAATTGTTCAAACCTGGTAAATGCCACTCTTAGGATCATTGGTTACTATCCTCACCCTGTCTTTTATGACCTTGTCTAAATATGATCAGAGTCGGCAAACTTGGAAGGCTTCCATAGCCTTGGCAACTCATGACGACAGCCTAGGGTGGTTACTGGCGCCATAAACTAGAGTGTCAATTTGTTGGGTCAACAACAGGAGCCACTGTGCACTTGCTCCTCATGTGGGATCTCTGTCCTTAATGTGCTGTACATTTTGATTTAATGCTATAACTAGTACTCAAACAGTATGTTTCACTTTGTGTTTCTATGTGGGTGCCAACTGTTGAAATCTTTATACTAAATTGATCTTCTGTATATAAAGAGAATTGAAAATGAATCTTGATGTGAATGGAAGGGGAGAGGGAGTGGGAGAGGGGAGGGTTGCGGGTGGGAGGGAAGTTACGGGAGGGGGAAGCCATTGTAATCCATAAGCTGTACACTGGAAATTTATATTCATTAAATAAAAGTTAAAAAAAATAATAATACTTTGATAATAGATCCTCAGGAAAAAAAAAAAAGAACTGCTGGCAAAGGGGCTTACAAGAAGCTTTTAGGGGAAAGGAAATATTGATTATCTTGATTATGATGTTTCTGACAGGAAGTGTACATTCATTAAAACTCACCAAACGATTCTGCACCTAAATCCTCTCTTACTGGGGAAAGTGTTCGGTGCAGCAGTTAAGACACTGCTCGGGACGCCCATATCCCACGCTGGAGGGCCTGGGCCCAGGTTCCTGCTCCACTCCAGCTTCCTGCTAGTGCACACACTGGGAGGCAGCTGGTGACGATGCAAGTACTTGCATCCCTGCCACCGATGTGGGAAAACTGAACTGCGTCTGGCTCTTCGGCTTTGGTCTTAATCAGCCCCAATTGTTGTAAGCATCTGGGGAGTGAATGAGTGGGTGGGAAATATATCTTTGCCTTTCAAATAAATAAAAATACATAAGAATTTTTTAAGGAATCTTACCCTGGAGGAAGCACTGTGGCAAAGAGGCTTACGTTGCCATTTGGGATGCCCACATCCCATAGAGGAGGCCAGTTTGAATCCTCACTTCCTGCTACTGCACCCGAGAGGCAGCAGGTGATGACCCAAGCACCTGGGCTCCTGCCACCCACAAAAGAGACCCTGATGAAGTTCTGGCTCCTGGCTTTGCTCCGGCCCTATCCATCACAAGCATTTGGCAGGGCTGAGGTGGGGCAGTGAATCGGTAGATGGAAGATCATTCTCTGCCTCTCACCATCGCTCAGCCATTCTGACTTTCAAGTAAATAAATAAATATTTTTTTTTACATGTTATCCTTTCTACTGTTTGGCTTTTTTTTTTTTTTTTTTTTTTTTGACAGGCAGAGTGGACAGTGAGAGAGAGACAGAGAGAAAGGTCTTCCTTTTTGCCGTTGGTTCACCCTCCAATGGCCGCCGCGGTAGGCGCATTGCGGCCGGCGCACCGAACTGACCAATGGCAGGAGCCAGGTGCTTCTCCTGGTCTCCCATGGGGTGCAGGGCCCAAGGACTTGGGCCATCCTCCACTGCACTCCCTGGCCACAGCAGAGAGCTGGCCTGGAAGAGGGGCAACCGGGACAGGATCGGTGCCCCGACCGGGACTAGAACCCGATGTGCCGGCGCCGCAAGGTGGAGGATTAGCCTAGTGAGCCGCGGCGCCAGCCCAATAAATAAATATTTTTAAGACATTATTATCGGCCCAGCGCCAAGGCTCACTAGGCTAATCCTCCGCCTGTGGCACCGGCACCCCAGGTTCTAGTCCCGGTCGGGGTGCCGGATTCTGTCCCGGTTGCTCCTCTTCCTGTCCAGCTCTCTGCTGTGGCCCAGGAGTGCAGTGGAGGATGGTCCAAGTGCTTGGGCCCTGCACCCCATGGGAGACCAGGAGAAGCACCTGGCTCCTGCCATCGGATCAGCGCGGTGTGCTGGCCGCAGCGCGCCAGCCGCAGCGGCCATTGGAGGGTGAACCAACGGCAAAGGAAGACTTTTCTTTCTGTCTCTCTCTCTCGCTGTCCACTCTGCCTGTCAAAAAAATAAATAAATAAAAATAAAATAAAATAAAAAGACATTATCAGGGCTGGTGCTATGGCACAGGTTAAGCCTCCGCCTGTGGCACTGGCACCCCATGCAGGCAACAATTCATGTCTTGGCTGCTCCTCTTCCAATCCAGCTCTCTGCTAATGGCCTGGGAAGGCAGTAGAAGATGGTCCAAGCACTTGGGTCACTGCAGCTGCATGGCAGACCTGGAAGAAGCTCCTGGCTCCTGGCTGCAGATCAGCCTAGCTCCGGCCATTGTGATCATTTGAGGAGTAAACCAGCAGATGGAAGACCTTTCTTTCTTGTCTCTCCCTCTCTCTGTCTGTAACTGCCTCTCAAATAAATAAATCTTTTTTTATTTTAAAAAAGACATTATCTTGGGACTGGCATTGTGGTACAGCAAGTTAAGCCACTGCCTGGGATGCTGGCATCCAATATGCATGCCAGCTCCTCTACTTCAGATCCAGCTCCCTGCTAATGTGTCTGGGAGAGCAGCAAAAGATGGCCCAAGTACTTGGGCCCTGTCACCCATGTGGGAGACCCGGATGGAGTTCCAGCCTCTTGGCTTTCGCCTGGGCAGCCCCAGCCATTGTAGCCATTTGGTGAGCCTGCAGAAAGAAGGCCTCTTTCTCTCTGTCTCTGGTAACTCTGCCTTTGAAATAAATAAATCTTTTTTTTTTTTTTTTTTTGGACAGGCAGAGTTAGAGTGAGAGTGAGAGTGAGAGAGAGAGAGAGAGAGAGAGAGAGAGAGAGAGAAAGGTCTTCCTTCTGTTGGTTCACCCCTCAAACTGCTGCCACGGCCAGCGCGCTATGCTGATCCGAAGCCAGGAGCCAGGTGCTTCCTCCTGGTCTCCCATGCGGGTGCAGGGCCCAAGCACTTGGGCCATCCTCCACTGCCTTCCCGGGCCACAGCAGAGAGCTGGACTGGAACAGGAGCAACCAGGACAGAATCTGGTGCCACATCTGGGACTAGAACCTGGGGTGCCGGTGCTGCAAGCAGAGGATTAGCCAAGTGAGTCGCAGCGCCGGCTGAAATAAATAAATCTTTAAAAAAAAATGAGGCCTGCGCCGCGGCTCAACAGGCTAATCCTCCACCTTGTGGCGCCGGCACACCGGGTTCTAGTTCCGGTTGGGGCACCAGATTCTAACCCGGTTGTCCCTCTTCCAGTCCAGCTCTCTGCTATGGCCCGGGAAGGCAGTGAAGGATGGCCCAAGTGCTTGGGCCCTGCACCCGCATGGGAGACCAGGAGAGGCACCTGGTTCCTGGCTTCGGATCAGCACGATGCGCCGGTCGCAGCGGCCATTGGAGGGTGAACTAATGGCAAAAAGGAAGACCTTTCTCTCTGTTTCTCTCTCTCACTATCCACTCTGCCTGTCAAAAAAAAAAAAAAAATGAAATGTATGTGGAGCAGAGAGAATACACTGAAGGGTAATTTATTGAGCTACTTGATGGGAAAGTCCCTTAAGCTTTTATAGGAATTCTCTCCAAGCAAGGAAAGTTGGGGGAGGGTGGAGGAAACAGAGAAAGTATTCCACTTCTAATGGAGGGGCTGGCCTTGTGGTGCAGGGGATTAACCTGCCAACCATGATGCCACCTGCGTCCAGCATCCCATGTTAGTGCTATAGTTCAAGTCCTTGTTGCTAAACTTCTGATCCAGCTCCCTGCTAACCCACCTGGGAGAGCATCAGAAGATGGCTGCAGTGATTGGGTCCCTGGCACCCACTTGGGAAACCCAGATGGAGTTCTGGGCTCCTGGCATCCCTGGTCATTACAGCTGTTTGGGGAATAAAGCTGAGGATGGAAGAGCACCCTCTCTCTTTGTAACTCTGCCTTTCAAATAAATCAATCTTAAAAAAATGTTTAAACATTAAAAAAAACTTACCAAAGTTAATTTTAAAAGTAAAATAAAAAAAAAAGCTAATGACAGGGAAATGCTCATCTCCTGAATAACCTGAATTATATAAAATACATATATTAGCATAGAAAAGGACTAGAAATATATACAATGTTACCTTGCATAAAGATTGTATAGGTATTTTCCCGTAGGTTCTGTCTGCTCAAATGTTCTAAATAAGTATGTATTTTTTTTTCATTTGGTTATACTTTATTGAGATCTACAGCCTGACGCCTACAGTCAGCTTCAGGTTTTAACACTTTATTCATCCAATATTGATCACGCACCTCCGTGTACAAGCAGCATTCTAAGAGGCACAGGATGCTTGTGCACGTGGGTGCGTTTCCCCAGAGTTCAGCTGGAGGTGCCCTTCAAGTGATCCATGCATCAACAACCATCACGGACCACACCTTCTGTAATCTCTACACTGACAAATGACAGCTCAGTTGTGACTGTTCATGAACTGTGCCTCCGCTACTATCAGTCTACCCAATCTCTCTGAAAACAGGCTTAAATTCCTACAGTGTTTATCATTGAATATATACTTTCTTTTTTTTTAAAGAGGCCAGATAGAGCCAGACAGATGAAGAGCAAAAAAGACCTCTTATCTTCTGGTTCACTCCCAAATGCCCACAACCTGCCGGACAGGGGCAGGACCCAAGGCAGGAGCTCAATTACCTGAGCCGTCACTGCTGGGTCCCCAGATCTGGGTTGGTGGGAAGGCAGAGTAAGCAGCGGGAGCCAGGTTTCCAGTCAGTTCTGCAAGGCTGGGTGCCGCAGCGCAGCAGGTAAAGCCACCACCTGGGATGTACATACCCTGCCTGAGGCACCAGTGCAAGTTCTAGTACTCGCCTTCCAATGCAGCTCCCTGGTAAGGTGCCTAGGAAGCAGCAGGTGATAGCTCAAGGACTTCAGTCCCTGCCATCCATGTGGGAGACCAGCCTGGAATTCCTGGCTCTTGGCTTTAGCCCAGCCCAGCCTCTGATGTTGCAGCCATCTGGGAAGTAAATCAAAGATCTCTCTCTTTCTGTCACTCTGCATTGACTGAATGAACAAATGAATAAATAAACAAACCTAAAACACAAAAGAAAAACCAGGTCCTCCAATATGAGATTTAGGCATCTTAACCCCTAGGCTAAGTGGTCACCACATATCACTTACTTTGAAAGCACTGCAAAGTGTGTCTATTTCTAAGAAGTATATGCACTGATAATCATTCTCTTAAATTTTTAATGAGTTTTAAGTATTTTAAAGGATTAAAAGTTTTTACAACTATAAAAATGGCTATAGTACTTAAAACTCTAAGTATCAATGAAACACAGAAAGTAATTAAATATGACAATGAAGACAGAGCATTAAGCAAATAGAAGAGCAGGAACTATTGGATTAAGCAAACAGAAATACCAGATTCCTATAATTAACAAGCTGTAATCAACAAGGCAGGCTAGGGCACAGAAAATGTTTGTTTCAGCAGCAAGCAGGGCAATTCAAGATACAGGGGACAGGTTCCCAAAATAACTGACATCTCATGATAGGAAAATCCGAGATGTTTATTCCACAGCAGGGACTAGAAGGGATTTTAAAAAGTATATAAAAAAATCAAATTAAAATAATGTGAACTTTCTATGGGTTTTTTGAAGCCCCTTTATACATGTAAAAGAAAAAAAAATGAGGGGGAACATAAAGGAGAATACAGGAATTATTTTAAACCAGCAAGTTCTGAGATTAAATCCCTGCACTCAAGTGCACCCATGCACCCTCACGTCTGAAGTCTGGACTCACTACACCACAGTCAATCAGTGTGACATCAGGGCACAGCTAGTGAAGGTGACTAAAGTCGTCCTGGACATCGGGGAGTTTTCAGGACGAACCCACTGCAACATTGTGGAGAAATCAACTGCAACACATGCACCCTCACGTCTGAAGTCTGGACTCACTACACCACAATCAGTGTGACATCAGGGCACAGCTAGTGAAGGTGACTAAAGTCGTCCTGGACATCGGGGAGTTTTCAGGACACTTGGAAATGGAGGACAATGTGACACACAGAATTATCAAGACTGCAGGAGAGGAAATGCAGACATCTCAGTAAGCATAAGCTGGGTATCCCTTATCTGAAATGCTTGAGACCAGAAGTATTTCATATTTTGGAATATTCACATAGACTTACTGATTGATCATCCCGAATCCAAAAAATCTAGACATCTGAAATGCTCCAAAATCTGCAGCTTTAGGGTTCAGATACATAAATTAGGGGTGCTCTACCTGTATTACCTTCTTAACCCTTAGAAAACCACCTATGAGCAGTCAAAGAAGACAGACAGAGGGAAGACACCAGCACAAGCTGGTCTTGGTTCCTCCTTCTAGAAACTTCAAGTTTGGTAATAAACAGCACTCAACTCAACCAGCAGTCAAACTACAGTCTGGGTACCCAATCCAACCCATGGTCTTTTCTTCTTGGGAGAGCGGGAGGTTATGAAGCTAAGAATGGTATTTACACTTTTAAAAGACTATAAACAAACAATACACACAGATGTGATACAGGGCCACAAAGCTTAACATACTATCCAGCCTTCACAAAGGTAAAAGTCTGCTGATCTCTGAACTAAATAACTCGTAACTGGATGGACTACATCGGAGAGGTGGCTCAGCTCGGAGACTTAAAGTGCGCCGTGTCGGGGGGCTCTCAGACCACCTCATCTCCCCACGGTATTACAAAGGAGGTGACTGAAGCCCATCCTAGTCTTCCGGGTTTACTCTCAGCCAGGTCTAATTACAGCACAGGCCCCTGTTCCTGTAGTGGAATAATTTGGGAGTACAAGAGGTTCGGTAAACTCTGCTCATCCCTCCCTACATGCAACTCCCCAACCAAACCAAGTGGCCTGCTGGTAATCCTCACATCTCACTAGCTTGGTGTTACGGGTCATTTCCCATTTTCCCAATTCCGCCTTTCTCGATCCTACTCACACATTATTCAAACTGAGCAAACGAATCTGCTGAGCGTTTATGAAAAAGCACTTTTTTCTTTGTATTCGAGGACCTCGGTTTATGCAGTGTCTCTCCTGTGGACAAGTCCGCCTAGACAGAGAGAGAGAGATCTTCCATCTTCTGGTTCACTGCCCAAACAGCTCCAACAGCCAGGGCTGGGCCAGGATGAAGCCAGGAGCTTCATCTGGGTCTCCTAAATGGGTGCAGGGGTCCAAGCACCTGGGCCATCTTCCACTGCCCTCCCAGGCGCATCAGCAGGGAGCTGGATCAGAAGTGGAGCAGCTAGGACTCGAACCGACTCCTATATGGGATGCCAGCACTGCAGACGACAGCTTAACCAACAGTGCCATAATGCCGCTCCCTCATTTATCAAATTCTTAGCATTCTTCATGGCCCAACTCAACATCTATGATATCTTTAAGAACTTTGTAATACAACAGAGAACAGGTGAGATACTGTACATACAAAAAGAGTAAAACAACAACAACAAAAACCCAAAATCTAACAAAATCATATAGAAATTGTAAGTAATAAAGTGTCACCTCTGGGGGAAATGTTTAGGCAAGGTTTTGGGGGAAACCTGTAAGATGTCAAAGGTCAGAGAGAACAGGGGGCACTTTTAGAAGAATAAATGGAATGACCAGTGGCTGGTGTTGTGGTGTAATGGGTAAAGTCGCCCCCTGAAATGCCAGCATCCCATATGGGTGCCAGTCCATGTCCCAGTTAATGGCCTGGTAAAAGCCGCAGAAGACGGCCCAAGTGCTTGGGCCCCTACCACCCATGTGGCAGACTGGCTTCAACCTGGCTCAGTCCTGGCCATTGTGACTACTTCAGGAGTGAATCAGCAGGCGGAAGATCTTTTTCTCTTTCTCTCTCTCTTTCAAATAAACCTTAAAAAAGGAAAAGGAAAAGGAAAAAATGCAGTCTCACCATTTTTTTCTTTCCCTATGTTTGGCTCTAATCAAATGATAGACTGCCCTTAATTTCTAAGGGTCCTTACCCACCCATGATATTGAATAAGTTATCAAGACAACATATTTAATATAGTAATCAGATTATCAATATCCAAAGTAGACCAGTTTATAACTGCACACATTTTCAGATAGCTTTTGTAAACATAAAAACACAACACACCTGCAAAACCCCAATATAAATTCTGTGCACATAAGGTTGAATTCTGTTATTTCTGTAACATTAAATGCACCATAAGAACTGAAAATTTTGACTTGTTGATTCTTTTGATTATTTAATTTTTACTGAGTAATTTTATTCTATGAATAGCAACCTTTGATTTTTCATTCACTCCAAGCCTGGAGCTACCTCAACACTTCTTGAGGGGTGAGGGTCTGGTCTCACACTCATATGGGAGAGCCTGGATTCCACAGCAGGCTCTGCTTCTGACTCCAGCTTCCGGCTAACACAGATCCAGTGGTGATGGCTCAAGGAATGGATTCCTGCCACCTACTGTGGAGATCTGGATTAAGTTCCCAGCTCCTAGGTTAGGCATCAGTCAGGAGCCATTCAGGCATCTGGGGAGTGAGCCAACGGATGAGTGCTGTCTGTCTGTCTCCCTCTGTTTGTCTGTCTCTAAAATAAGCAAGAATAAAAATTAAAATAAACACTTGTTAAATTAACAATACTGGGATAGATGCCAATGTTGTGGTATAGTGAGTTAAGCTGCTGCCTATAGTCCCAGCATCCCGATGGTCCACTTCCAATCCGGCTCTCTGCTAATGGCCTGGGAAAGCAGCGGAAGATGGCCCAAGTGCTTGAACCCCTGCACCCACGTGGGAGACCCAGATGCTCCTGGCTCCTGGCTTCAGCCCAGCCCAGCCCCAGCCATTGCAGCCATTTGAGGAGTGAACCAGTGGATGAAAGATCGATCTCTCTCTCCCCCACCCCACCTCCTTCCCTCCTTTCTATTCTTCCTCCCTCCCCCTCTCTCCCTCTGCCTTTAAAATAAATAAAATAAATCTTTATTTTAAAAAATCTTTTTAAAAAATTTGGATATATATTTCATTAAAAATATTCCTCTCGCCAGTGCCGTGGCTCACTAGGCTAATCCTCCGCCTTGCAGCGCCAGCACACCGGGTTCTAGTCCTGGCCGGGGTGCCGGATTCTGTCCCAGTTGCCCCTCTTCCAGGCCAGCTCTCTGCTGTGGCCAGGGAGTGCAGTGGAGGATGGCCCAAGTGCTTGGGCCCTGCACCCCATGGGAGACCAAGAGAAGCACCTGGCTCCTGCCTTTGGATCAGCGCGGTGCGCCGGCCGCAGCGCACCAGCCGCAGCAGCCATTGGAGGGTGAACCAATGGCAAAGGAAGACCTTTCTGTCTGTCTGTCTCTCTCTCACTGTCCACTCTGCCTGTCAAAAAATAAATAAATTAATTAATTAATTAAAAAAGAAAATATTCCTCTCAATTATCCAGAATAACAGGAAGCAGAAAAACTAACATTAATAAAAAGTGATAACAAAATGAATTCATAAAAACTTAAGCTATTATTTCAAAAACATCATCTTTGAAATAAACATAAGTAACAAATTTTTACTCTAGGCTTTGTTGCAACATACACACACCATCGAAACATTTTTATTAAAGATAGCATGAAAGAGAAAAATTACATAATTTGCTACCCAGAAAAATGCTACTTGTTCACCTTTGTGTACTTAGCACAGACTGGGAGCCTCTAGACCATTCCCTGAGCTCAGCTGTCTCGGGAAATGTCTGCTCTTTTCTCTGTACGACTTCACTGTCTCAGAGGTATGAGTCGTCAGCTCTGCAAGTGAGAGCAGAACTCACCCACCACAAATGCTCGACATATTTCAAGAGCTCTCTGGAATGAATAGAGATAGCCAGAGATATGTTCTCTAATTCCACCAGTAGAAGACGCATTGTTTCACTGTTGTCACTGTGCTGTATGCAGACAGCTCTGAATTGAATTATTTGAGCATGTACAAATACAACCTTGAAGGGGTCCACATACTCGCTCCTGACAATCTGGAAACAAAAGCTGCTATTCAGAGAAAAGATGACAGGCAACAGGAATCTGACAGGCCAGTAATTTACTGCATTTTCTGCACATTTGAATTTGTAGGCCTCCATAGCCATTAAGCGAAATTAGTTTCATGATGTCAGCCAAAAAGCCTCACGGGCAACAGTTTCATGTCATTAAAAAACGACCATGCTCAATCTGTTTGGATCTGTGTTCTCATTAGAAGTCTCTCGGTGAATGGGGAAGAGATGCTTTAATTGGACTCTCGCTCGATCCATGTTTAGTACAACACTGAACTGTATTCTTTCTCCTGTCTAAAATAATTCAGATAGACTTGAAGAAACTAAGTATCGACTAACTAGCAGTTCTCTACCAAAAAATGGAGCAATTTCAAAAACCAATGTGATAGTACTGGATACATAGTTACAGTTGAAAAAGCACCTACCAGGGAATGGCATCTTCATCTTCTACTGCTCCCATTTGTTACTCTCAGGGTCTCAGCTGCTGAGTCTCTGCAAATGCTATTTCCCCCTCCTTATTTTTATCTCTTAAGATTGATTGATTAATTGATTGTCTGAAAGGCAGAACGACAGGGACACACACACACACACACACACAGAATCTTCCAGCTGCTGGTTTACTCCTCAAACAGCCACAACGGTCAAGGCTGGGCCAGACTGAAGCCAGGAGCCAGGAATTCCATCCTGGTCTCCCAAAACGGTGGCAATCGGTGCATTAGCAGGGAGCTAGATCAGAAGCAGAACAGCACATTCTGGCATTCTGATCTGGGATGCTGGCCAGAGCAAGTCCCTACACCACCACACACCCTGCTTCCTTATTTAGAATCTTATGGGGGTAAGTCTGACAAATTTCTACTCATTACAGAACTCTTTTCTTGTTTTCCCAATGCTCATCCTATGAACTTTCTACATGTTTTGATTAAGTACTTCTCACATTGGGTAACAGTTCTGCCTCTTAGGGTCAGAGACCAATAAGCTCGCCGTGGACCATGACTGATCACCTCTTGGCACTACGCATACTCAGTCAGTACACACCAGCACAGCTGAGGGGCTGAGCTGAGTGAAGCACTGGAGTACTGGGATGTAATCTGGTGAATGGGCCCAACTCCACCAGACCTAGGGTGCTTGCTGATGGCCAGGCTCTCGACTACCACCATGATCCAGCAAGTAAAGCAGAAAAGGCTGACACAGCAAAGAGGATGGACAGGTCGTTTTAGATCCAGAACCAGGGCCATGGCCAGGAATGGTGGGTATCTACGTTGTACGGACTGGTAAAAACACTGAATGTCATACTTGTCACTTCATACCCAAAGCATGGGACATACCTAGCTTACAGAACTGTGGTTCTTTGTCAAAACAATGAATGAAGAATCCCAGTCCTATCAACGGTGCAGAGTCAATGGGTATGCTGCTAAAACTATGCAAGACTGACAAGAAGAGTCCAGATCCTGAAGTACTGGAGAGGAAAATTCATCAAGTCTGTCTGCTTTCTGTTTGGTTTCAGCCTCTGATTAAGTGGATGTTTAATTTGAAAATGTGGGCAAAAATCTCCAATGTGACAGTTCCAGGAGCATAGAATTCAAGCAGCATTTTTATGTTTTTAAGCAAAGTTTAAAAACAATGTTCCCTCTTAACAGCACAAATGGAGACTGCTGACTAGCAGAGAACTTCGTAGACAGGAAGACATCTACCACTGAAGAACACATAATTAATTAAACTGGAGAGGAAAGGCAAGAATGAGAAGAGTCAGTTAATTATAAACGGCATGCCTAATTACAGATTTTGCTAGGGGCTTCAGGTACTTCTAATTAGTTTTACTTTGTATATTAATTATAAGTAGAATACCATGAGAATTTCTGAGTCACCGGAATTCACTGAGTATGTAAAATCAAAGTTTAAGTTATCCTTATAATTTAACAATTAGATGTTCAATAATGTATGATAATTATTTTGAAAGTCATCAATAAAATATATATCACATTAAGATTACTCAGGTGGTGATGGAATCTTTTTGTAAAACAATCCATAAGGGAAGAAGTGTGCAACCGAAAGCGGGATGACTATGCGGCATTGATATTAATTCTGAACACACAAGTGGTGATATTGCAATCTTTTTAGGCTACTTACTTTCTGGAACAAACATCATCTTTCAATCATGCTATAGGGAGCTTCAGAGAGCCCAAAATAAAAATGTTAGAAGTGACAAAGGAAGGGAAGAATAGAATAGAAACTAATTACAACTGTCCTATTAATCTAACATCAATCATTAGAAAAACAATGCTGTGCTCTATATATGCTAATGAAAAATTCCAGAAGGTAACAAAGTCTCAAACAAGCATCATGAGTTTAGGTAGGAAAAATTAAAGATCAGCTTTAAGAGAGAGACTTGTGTGTGTTCATTGGATTAAAAACTTAGAGAATTTAGATCACTGTATATTTTAATAAAAGCTCTTAAAAGCATCACTGACCAAAATCTGAAAGAATTTATGTAAATGGTCTTGGTTATTATAGCACTGTCATGTGAATTGTATACAAAGAATAGATAAGTAATAGTAACACTAGCTACCATTTATTCAGTACCTACATATGAGCAGGATTTAAAAACATCATGGAGGGGCCCCAATCTACAGTGCTGACATCCCATATGAGTGCCGGTTTGAGTCCCAGCTGCTCCACTTTTTTTTTTTTTTTTTTTAAGATTTATTTATTTGAAAGTCAGAGTTACCAGAGACAAGGGAGAGGCAGAGAGAGAAAGAGAAGTCTTTCATCCGCTGGTTCACTCCCAACTTGGGCGCAACAGTTGGAGCTGCACCTATCTGAAGCCAGGAGCCAGGAACTTCTTCTGGGTCTCACATATGGGTGCAAGGGCCCAAGGACTTGGGGCATCTTCTACTGCTTTCCCAGGCCATTGCAGAGAGCTATATAGGAAGTGGAGCATCCAGGACTGCAGGTGGCGGCCTCACCTGCTAAGCCACAGCGCTGGCCTGGACTGTTCTACTTCTGACCCCGCCCCCTGCTATGGCCTGGAAAAGCAGAAGAACATGGCCCAAGTTCTTGGGCTCCTGTACTCGTGTGGAAGACCTGGAGGAGGCTTCTGTCTCCTGTCTTTGGATAGGCCCAGATCTGGCCATTGCAGCCATCAGGGGAATGAACCTGCAGATGGAAGATCGATCTCTCTCTCTCTCTCTCTCTCTCTCTCTCTCTGCCACTGCCTCTCTGTAACTCTGCCTTTCAAATGAATAAATAAATCTTTAAAAAAAATTCATGGAACAGGGGCCGATGCTGTGGTGTAGCAGGTCAAGCTGTTGCCTATAGTACTGGCATCCCATACAGGCATCAGTTCGAATCCCAGCTGTTCTACTTCTGATCCACCTCTGCTACAGCCTGGGAAAGCAGAAGAAGATGGCCCAAGTCCTTGGGCCCTGGAAACTGTGTGGGAGACCTGGAAGAAACTCCTAGCTCTTGGCTTCAGATCAGCCCAGCTCCAGCTGTTGTGGCCATTTGGGGAGTAAACCAACAGAATGGAAGACCTCTCTCTCTCTGCCTCTGCCTCTTTATAACTCTTCCTTTCAAGTAAACAAATACATCTTTTACAAAAATATCATGTGGAGCCGGCACTGTGGCATAGCAGGTAAAGCTGCCACCTGCAGTACTGGCATCCCATATGGGCGCTGGTTCAAGTCCCAGCTGCTCTACTTCCAATCCAGCTCTCTGCTATGGCCTGGCAAAGCAGAAGAAGATGGCTCAAGTCCTTGGGCCCCTGCACGCATGTGGGAGTCCCAGAAGCAGCTCCAAGCTCCTGACTGGATCGGCTCAGCTCCAGCCATTGCAGCCGTTTGGGGAGTCAACCAATGGATAGAAGACCTCTATCTCTACCTTTCTCTGTAACTCTGTCTTTCAAATAAATAAATAAATCCTTACCAAAAAAATCATGAAATCATCGAATTAAAAGGTAACGTGGAGGCAGAGTTTGGCGCAGCAGTTACAGCACAGCTTGGGACACACGTATCACCTACCAGAGTGCCTAGGTTCAAGTCTTAGCTCCACTCTGACCGCAGCTTCCTACCAAAGTGCACTCAGGAGGCAGCAGGTGATGACTCGAGTACTGGGATCCCAGCCACCAATGTGGGAGACCCAGATTAAGTTCCTGGCTCCTGGGCATTTGGGAAGTGAACCAGCAGATGCAAGATCTTGCTCTCTCTCTCTCTCTCTCTCAAATGAATAAAAAGAAATTAATTAAAAATAAAAGATAACATGAGTTTTCCATGAAGTTTTTAAAGACTCTTGTACTATGCCAAACAGAATACAAGGTGCTTTACATAGGTTATTGATTTTTCCCAGCCACTTTACTATATGAATAGTATCAACACCACCTTACTGATGAACTGATGCTAAAAATAACATTGTCAAAATCAATGGGTGAGTGGCACAGTAAAGATTCAAACCCATAGCTCACTTAGTGGTGAAATGAAGCCAGCCAACGTGGACATTTCATGTTGTATTAGCTCCTGTAAAAGGCTGAAGTTAAGGTCATCCCCAAGGATGTGACCACCTGAATACCTAAGGAAAACCATATATCACTTGGTAATTCTATTTCTGACCCCTGGTTTGGGAAATCAAGGATGTTTCTAGTTAACATAAGGACTGTCACAAAATTCTCTTCATTGAATCCATTTTTATCTAAATGGTAAAATTATTTAAAACGTAAATGCAGCAGTGTTTAAAACAGAAGACAATAAAACTAAATGAGTGCCTGACGTACTGAAAAATAACCTTTCTCTAATTTCCAGAAACACATATAATAAACTGAGCAAAAAAGAAAATTTAATGTCAGTTAAGAAAAAAGATAGGTATCTTAAATCTCTCCCACAAAAAATAAGTATAAAAATAAGCAAAAGTAAACTGGTACATAAAATCACAAAACACCAAACAAAGGCAGGCAACAAATGCTTGATGAACAAGTTACTAACTTTGCTAAAGGAAAATGAAAAGTGAAAACTGGGAAGAAAAGTTAAAACTAAGGGAACAGTTCTCCTTTCTCCAAGTCTTTTTCCATGTAAACACATGCAGGCTGGGCACCTGTAATCTAGAAAGCCAAAACCTGAAATGCTCTAAATCCAGAACTTTCTGATTGCCCGCATGATACCACAAACAGAAAATTCTTCGTGACTGGACTTCCTAATGGGAGTCACACTAAAAATATGTAATTGCCTTCAGACTATGGATATAAGGTAAAGATGAAACATAAATGAATTTCATGTTTAGACTTGCATGCATTCCCAAGATATTTCATTATGTTTATGCAAATATTCCACTCTGAAAACAGTTCAAAACACTTCTGGTCCTAAACATTTCAGATAATGAACATTCAACCTACAATACTTGCTCCTGAGGTTCTTTCTACAAACAATGCTCCAGAATAACCTGCCCTGGGAGAAATCTCCTCCTCATATTGTGCCCAAGGATAAGGTCTTATGTCCAAAATGACACGCTCCCCTCTCCTGAACAGCCACTCTCTAGAAATATTTTTCCATTCCTCTGTATCCCATAGCGTATCTTGAAAACCAATCTTTCTGTCTCTACTGGTTTTCTGAACTGAGTATTACTGTTGCATCAACATAATGAAAAATTTTTTATCTTTTTTTTTTTTTTTTTTTTTTGGACGGGCAGAGTGGACAGTGAGAGAGAGAGAGAGAGAGAGAGAGAGAAAGGTCTTCCTTTTCCCCAATGGCCCCCAATGGCCCCCAATGGCCATTTCCCCAATGGCCGCTGCGGCCGGCGCACTGCGGCCGGCGCACCACGCTGATCCGAAGCCAGGAGCCAGGTGCTTCTCCTGGTCTCCCATGCGGGTGCAGGGCCCAAGCACTTGGGCCATCCTCCACTGCCTTCCCAGGCCACAGCAGAGAGCTGGACTGGAAGAGGAGCAACCGGGACAGAATCCAGTGCCCCAACCAGGAATAGAACCTGGGGTGCCGGCACCGCAGGCGGAGGATTAGCCAAGTGAGCCACGGCGCTGGCCTAGATTTACTGTTGTAACCTCTGTGTACCAAAACCAGGATCTGTATGTGACAGATACTCAATAAATATTTCTTGAATGACTAAAAGAATGAATATTTAGGGGCTTAAAGGGAAAAAGCAGTACAATCAGATACCTACAATAAGGAAAGAAATGAGTCCCAACCAGGACTAGAACCCGGTGTGCCGGCGCCACAGGCAGAGGATTAGCCTATTGAGCCGTGGCATCCGCCTACATAATGAAAAATTTTAAGAGTTGTTTATGATATATGGGAATCATGACACAATATGTGCTTTTCATTTCAAAGGCACAGGCATCCTTCACAAAGTGATTTTTTTTTAAGACTTTGTTACATGAGTTTCTACCTTTTTTATTTTAAAGAAACCATGCCTTTAACAAAAACTGAAGAAGGAAGAGAGGAGAGGGGGGAGAAGGAAGAGGGGAAAGTAGGGGAGCGGGTGGAGAGAGACTGACTGTCCATTCACTGGTTCATTTCCCAAATAGCTGCAACAGCCAGGGCTGGGACAGGCCGCAGCCAGGAGCTCCCCCGTGAATGTCACCGTTACAAGCACTTAAACCGTCACCTGCTGCCTCCCAGCATGAGCATTAGCAGGAAGCCTAGTTTTGGTCCCAGCTGCTCCTCCTCTGATCCAGCTCTCTGTTACGGCCTGAAAAAGCAGTGGAGGATGACCCAAGTGCTTGGGCCCCTGTTCCCATGTGGGAGACCCGGAAGAAGATCCTGGCTCCTCGCTTTGGATTGGCTCAGCTCCAGTCACTGTGGCCATTTGGGGAGTAAAGCAGAAGATGGAAGACCTCCCTCTCTCTCTCTCTCTCTCTCTCTCTCTCTTTCTCTGCCTCTCTGTAACTCTGCCTTTCAAATAATAAATAAATAAATCTTTAAACACACACACACACACACACATATGGACAATCTTAGTCATAAGCAAGGCTAAATCAAATGCTCCACAGAAATTCTTGCTTCTTATAGAATCTGGAATGCAACAGTCCAGCTGCCAGGAATCTTGTTATTTTAAGCCATTATTTATATATCACAAATCACATTTAATTAGAGTTTGCTAGTTGTTACATTTTAAAGTTATTGGAAAACAGCAAAATCCCATTCCCTTTGCTGACGTTCTAAAGCATTTTCAAATCTACTATGCACTAGAAATTTACAACAATAACATTTTCTCTCTTAGTGGCTTTTGGAATGCCAATACTGTTGTATACTTACTTATTGAAATAAATAAATCCTCTTAAAACTAACATTGCCAATTCTCCTTGGCCCCAGAAAATAGACATGTCAAAAACTCCAACTGGAAAGCAAATAAATCAAGATACATATGAAATGTTATTAAACGATCCTGAAGACCCGATCTGGGCCAGACGACAAAAACAGCCTCAATCCCCGCCCCCAGGAGAATTCTGCTGCCTCCTTCACACAGCATTCACGGGCGAGAGGTAGTCGGCGCGCCCCCACCGAGCACAAACACGCTTGCTGCGGTGTACTGTACAATCCAGGCACTCTGCCGTCCCCACCTCACCTCTCCTTGATCTGCAAGACACAAGTGCAGCTCAGCTGAGGCTGTCTTTAACTGACTTGCTTCAAGAGTGCTCTAACTGCTCAGGTGGGACCTGCAGTGCTGCAGTCCTCTCCAGGGGAAGTACGGGTTATAGTGACCGTGAACTAAGTGCGCCCAGTTAGGTAAAAAGAGAGAAGAAAACAGGCAGCCTGCAGTGCTGCGAAAATCCAACGTAACACAAACACCTTCTCCACTGAAAGAAAAGCACTTGAGAACCATGTATTCCAAATGGGAACACAGGGATCTGGGGTGTCCACAGACAGCCCCCTAGGAGTACAACCATGTATCCAGGATGCTCCGAGCAGCCCCAAATGAACATTCTCCCCGGAACCAAATGTCCTAAGAGAACGCGAGTCACTTTGGAGGAGCTCCCCAAAGAACACAGCATAAAAGACTTCGAGAATCAAGAACAAATTAACAAAGAAACCACTGAGAAATATATACATATCCTAAGCTACATATGACTTAACACAAGTAACACATCAGATACCCCAAATTTATAATTCTATACCTCATGAAAAAATGATAGACATGGAAGGAAACCATATTCTAACTAAACGCAGAAGAGGGAACTCAAAAAGGTCATGGAAAAATTGAGTTGAAACATAAGTTTCCTGGGGCCGGCGCCATGGCTCACTTAGTTAATCCTCTGCCTGCGGCACCAGCATCCCATATGGGTGCCGGGTTCTAGTCCCGGTTGGTCCTCTTCCAGTCCAGCTCTCTGCTGTGGCCCGGGAGGGCAGTGGAGGATGGCTCAAGTGCTTGGGCCCTGCACCCGCATGGGAGACCAGGAGGAAACACCTGGCTCGGCGCAGCGCGATGGCCATAGCGGCCATTAAGGGAGTGAACCAATGGAAGGAAGACCTTTCTCTCTGTCTCTCTCTCTCACTGTCTATAACTCTAACTGTCAAATAAGTAAAAAAAAAAAAAAAGAAGAAGAAGAAGAAGAAAAAGAAAAGAAAAATAAGTTTCCTGTGTTGCAAAAAATTTTTTGAAATTCATGCTTATGAGAGATCTTCAAAAAGTCTGTGGAAATGTGTATTATGAAAAAACTATGCAAGAATCTCAAAATTGTTTTGTACCAAAATAAACCTTTAATTCCATTTCCCACAAACTTTTTGAATTACCGACATCCAACATATGCAGCTGCTGGGGTTTCCTGCAATTATTCTAGGAGTGTATATTTAGAATCAGAATTATTCACTGCCAACTCAGGGGGCCCCATTCAACATAGAGATCTTTAGATGGGTCCCATAGAGATCTTTAGATGGTTGGTTCGGCCCTGAACCTTCATATTTGACCAATTTTGGAAGGGTCTAACAGCCCTTAAAAAGGAAACTCTTCCATTTACAGCAACACTTGCCTAGGAGATGTCAAAATTAAATGCTGCTTCACTACAATGGGACCTATATTAACCAGTCATATACAAATCTATGAATTCATTCCTTCCAAACCAGAAATGCTTCTCAATCCTTACTGGGGACAACTGACATTGGCATCCCCACCCTGGTCTCTTCTAATACTAAAATCCAGAATGACAATTAGTGAAAAAATTTCTATTTTTTAAAAAAATATTTTGTCCTTTTTCTTTTAAGGTTTATTTATTTGAAAGGTAGAGTTAGAGGCAGACATGGGGAGGGGGGAGCAAGGACTCAGGCAATCTTCCACTGCTTTCCCAGGTCATAGCAGAGAGCTGGATTGGCAGTGGAGCAGCCCAGACTCGAACCAGTGCCCGTATGGGATGCTGGCAAAGCAGGTGGTGGCTTTACCCATTACACCACAGCACTGGCCCCAGTGAATTTCTTTACCATATTTCCTTGAGTGACAAATAAACTCAGCTTGTTTTATCTTGATATTTTCAGCTCCACTGTTATATTCTTTGACATACTGACTTTTCAAGAATCCTTTTATCTCCTTTTCTTCCACTAAAAGTAAACCAATTCTGGGCCAGCTAGAACTGGTCAATAGTAGAGTCATCTTAGCAATCAGTAATACAGGCTGGGAAAGCTCATGTGTCTGACTGATGGTTAGGTCACGCCACTGATGTACCTGAAAACCTGCCAAACAATTATAATCACCACCTTAGCGAAACAGCAGCCCTCAGAGGACTGAATGGTGGTGCTAACCAGTGCAATGTTGGCAGGAAGGACATAAATGATTTTTAAAGGCAAGTTTCCTTTTCATTCCTCTTTCTGCTTATAATTTGCATAGTCAACTGTCAAAGAGATAAAGGTAAATAATTATTGAGACAGAATTACTTGCCCCTCAAAGACAGGCATCCCCCTACTCTCCAAATGGCATACCACTTTCAACAAATTCTTCCTTGGGTAACTTCAGAATGAAAGACATTTTTCCAAGTGAAAAAAAAAAAAAGTTCTATTTCAATAACACGAATTAATCTGGATCACCTGTACAGTCAGACTGAACTCCTTGGCACATCCCAAGCATCCCTCTCCCTACTCACAAAGGATATCCCATAGGTTTTGTGGAATCCAAACAGACAGTAAAATGCTACTGTGAATTTTCAACTAGGGAATAACTTGATGAAAATTACGTATTAAGATGACATGAAAAGACAATCAAGGATTATAGCTGTGAGACAATGGAAGCAAGGAGATCAACTCGATGGGAGATGACAATCGAACCATGTAGAATAAGGCAGTGGGCTTCAGGAAGAACAAAGAGCCAAATCTGACATTATCAACAAACGTCACCTTTTCTATTATAAACTCACTTTCTCCTGCAAACAGGTGGATGTAAGTAATTATTTTCCTAATTTGCTCATGAAAGAAAGGAGATCTTAACAGCTCACTTGTGAGGTACAGGGTCATCTTTATCTAAGCAGGCTACAGAGTGCCTGAAATGCAACCACCAGGACATCATCCTTTTCAATTACAGCACTCTACTCTCCCAAAATACCCTACAAGGAGCAATTTCAGAAGCACTCATTTAGCCATCACCGCTGGCTTGGTGGAATTAGCCTGCTCTCTTGCCTTCTCCAGGAGCTCCCACCTGCACCCCAAGCCCACGCCCACCACCCCCGCTTAGAAAAAAAGGGCCAGGGCAAAAACAGGGCCTAAGAGTCTAATTTATCTGACCTGGAAGTGAGATCAAAAGAGATTAGATGCCTTGCCAAAATTAGTAACAAAACCAGAATCAAAGCCAAGTGTTTGAAACTCCTAATGTTAAGTCTTTAAGATAACCTTCACATTTTCTCTACCCTTCAATACAACATACCAAAAAATCCTTACAGAATTGTTCTTCAACCATAGACTCTTCAAGCTAGCCTCTGCTTCTCCCACAAACTTTTTTTTTTTTCACTGAAGAGGGGCAAGAGTAGGTAAAAAATACAGCTAATACATCAAAGCAGATAGGAGCCCAAGCCTTCCTCATGGATGCCCTGTTGCCCCAGGACAATGTTCTGACTCTACAGCTTGGCAGAAGAGGCCTTAAAATTTCAAATATTAACATTATTAACAATATTAACATTAATATTTCAAACCCAATGATCCTTTCCACTACCACTTTCCACTTCCTCTCTCTCCAACCATTTCTACTGAATGTCTGCAGGCGCCTCTCACATTTCCATCTCTTAGCTCACTCTATGCTTCTTCCCAGAACACTTGAGTACAGGTGTGGTTCCATTAAGTTCAACCCCTTCTCTTAGAAATGTGCACTGTGGCATAGTAGGTTAATCCTCTGCCTGCACTGCCAGTATTCCATATGGGCACCGGTTCAAATGCTGGCTGCTCCTCTTCCAATCCAGCTGTTATGGTCTGGGAAAGCAGTACAAGATGGCCCAAACCCTTGGTCTCCTTCACCTGCTTGGGAGACCAGGAAGAAGCTCCTGGCTCCTGCCTTCAGATTGGCTCAGCTCTGGCTGTTACAGCCATTTGGGGAGTAAACCAGCAGATGGAAGACCTTTCTCTCTGTCCCTCTCACTGTGTGTAACCCTACCTTTCAGATAAATGAATAAAATCTTTAAAAAAATTTTTAAGAAAAGAAAGAAAGAAATGTATCCTGACAGCCTTCCCCTGGGACCCTAAAACATATCCCTTCCTAACCCACACCAAGCCTGAATGAAATTCCCTCCTTGATACACAATGTCAGACTTCTCAGCGAGTGCTGCCAACTCTAAAACTAGTGAATGTTTGCCATATTATAGGTGCAAGATCGTCCGAGCATCAGGCCCCTTCCGTGTTCTTCCCACGAAGCACAGCTGTTTTTCTCCACTTTCTTCTATTTTGTCTAAGAATTCTTCAGCATTCATCCTCTTAACAAACACAACAGTGTAACCCAAACTTGGAGTATGTCTAGAAGCTTCTTAAAGGGAGATGAAACAATGAAACACTTGAAGTTATTTCCATACAAAGCTCAATGAGTCAATATGACAAAAAAAAAATTTGAACCTTTATAGATATTGGTAAAACTGCTAAACAAGGGGAAAAAACCTTCACCTAAAATATTCCTTATTGGGGAGGCATCTGGCCCAAGGTCGAACACCTGTGTCCCACTTCAGAGTGCCAGGGTTGGACTCTCAGCTCCAGCTCCTGGTTCTGGCTTCCTGCTGTTGTGGACCCTGGGAGGCAGCAGTGATGGCTCAAGTTGTTGGGTTGCTGCCACCCACGAGGGAACCTGGACTGAGCTCCTGGCTCCTGGCTTCTGCATGGCCCAGGCTCAGCTGTTATAGGCATCTGGGGAGTTAGCCAGTGGAAGACAGCTTTCTTTATCTCATTCTTTCCCTGTTTCTTTGTCTCTCCCTGCCTCCCAAATAAAAATTTTTTATTTAAAAAATGCCCACTCTATTTATTTGGAAAATGATATGCTAGCTTCTGAGTGATCAAAAAGTTGAATGAGATATGAAATCAATTTATACCATCATTTTAAATAGAGCTATGATATTTAAATGCCTTGCAAAAAAAAAAATCAGAGTTAAAACTTGCAATGTCCCAGTACATGTTCCCTTAATATTTATAGACAGGAAAACAGTAAAGGGTACATCAAAATTAGACAATGATACTTTTCAGAACCCTGTCAAAACTTTCCCACAAGGGATTCAGATTGGGAGCCGCATGAAATACTCATGCCATTGATATAAAAAAAAGAAGTTTCTACCAAAATATTAACCAACAGTATAACCAGATATAGCCTCAAACTGGTTACAACACTATATGCAACAGTTCTTATAATATAGGTTGAGAGATTCTACTAAATCAACTTTTTTTTTTTAAGATTTATTTATTTGAAAGGCAGAGTTACAGAGAGAGACAGAAGGAGAGGCAGAGAGAGATCGATCTTCCTTCCACTGGTTCACTCCCTGAATGGCCACAACAGATAGGATTGCGCCAACCGAAGTCAGGAGCCAGGAGCTTCTTCCAGGTCTCCCAAATGGGTGCAGGGGTCCAAGGACTTGGGCCATCCTCCACTGATTTACCTGGAACATTAGCAGAGAGCTGGATCAGAAATAGAGCGGTCAGGACTTGAACCAGCATCCATATGGGATGTTGGCACTGCAGGCTGGAGCTTTAAGCCCCTATATCACAGTGCTGGCCCCTTAGTTGTTCCTTTAAAAAGCACAGAAATGAGGCCGGCGCCGTGGCTCAACAGGCTAATCCTCTGCCTTGCGGCGCCGGCACACCGGGTTCTAGTCCCGGTCGGGGCACCGATCCTGTCCCGGTTGCCCCTCTTCCAGGCCAGCTCTCTGCTGTGGCCAGGGAGTGCAGTGGAGGATGGCCCAAGTGTTTGGGCTCTGCACCCCATGGGAGACCAGGAGAAGCACCTGGCTCCTGCCATCGGAACAGCGCGGTGCGCCGGCCGCAACGCGCTACCGTGGCGGCCATTAGAGGGTGAACCAACGGCAAAGGAAGACCTTTCTCTCTGTCTCTCTCTCACTGTCCACTCTGCCTGTCCAAAAAAAAAAAAAAAAAAAGCACAGAAATGAGACTTAAGATAAAAATACTCATGTATATCTTTCTTTGGTTTTTAGAATTATTTTGATCAATCTAACATTTGGCACAATGGTTTAAGTCCCTGCTTGGCACACTGGCATGCTACATCAGAGTGACTGGTTTGAGACCCAGCAACTCTGTTTTCCACCTAGCTTGCTGCCAAAACACACCCTATGAGGCAGCTCAAGTACTTGGGTGCCTGCCACTCACCAGAAAACATGGGTTGAGTTCCAGGATCATGGCTTCAGTCTGGCCCAGCACTGGCTGTTGAGGGCCTTTGGGGAGTGAACCAGCAGACAGAAAATGTTTCTATACTTCTTTCTCTGTGCCCTTGAAAAAGCTCATGGAAAAAGCTTGCAATTTTTAAAAACTACACAGGAATTTCAAAAAAAATTTTTTTGTACCAAATAAATATGTTTTAGCCCACTTTCCATGAGCTTTTGGAAGCTCCTTCATACTCAGAATTAAACATTTTAAAAAATAGGTTGCAAATAAAAACACTATTGAACCTGAATCAGAGGGTCTCTCTGCCTTCCAAACAAACATTTTTAAAAATTTAAATGTTACTGAAATCGATACTAATTATAACATAATGGAATTTCTTATATTTACTTGAGGGTGAGTATGGAATGTAAAAAATAAATTATTCTTTTCTTTGCAAATTTATTTTCATTTCCTTTGAAAAGCAGAAAAAGAGACACAGGGACAGAGAAAGATCTTCCATCTGTTAGTTCATTCCCCAAATTCCCAAGCAGCATATTAAGTGCTGTGTCAAACACCCGATCCATAAATTAGGTAGTCTAATGATCAGAATGACGGGAAAAAAAAAACTAACTATATTTGAATTTTAGTTAAAAAAAACACACCGGGATCAGGGGTATATTTTTGCCCTTACCTTTACTCTTCCCCCGCTGCCCGCCACCTGTCTCAGATGTTCTCATGCGGAGTAAAGAGCAACAATGCCACTTTCCTTCCAAATGAAATCAGGTTTTGGCAAACTTAAGTCAGTATGCCAGTTAAAAATAGAAACTCAACCCAAAATGTAACTTGGCAAGAACTACTTCAGTATTCAGTAGTGTTTCCATTGAATAGTTTATATTTTCCATTTATCATTTTTAAATGTATAAAAATAACGCAAAAATCTGCACATGTAGATGAATGAATACTAGCTTCCAAGTTAATAACATATTAAGCAAGACTCCTTTAAGCATGCACTGTGAGCATCCTTACACCATTTTGGAAACAAACTCCCTGCAAGAGGCGTCCTTAATAACTCTGATACATCCAAAAAAAAAAAGCTACTGTGACTCTCTTACATGTTAGTTTCCAACCTTACCAACTTACACACCATTTTCATCAACATGTGTGCCAACTGCCTTCACCAGACCCTCCAGCAGACCCATTTGGGGTCTCAAACCACATCTGCATGAGTAAAGTTTTATTTAAACAGTCATGCCCATTCAGTTACTATATAAGTTTCCTCTGCCTGCTTTTTCTCTATATTGATTGGCAACATCGAGTAGTGTGACCAAGACCATTTGCTTCTTGACAGAAGAAATCTGCAAACTCCAAAACGTTTAAATTAATTTGGATGATGGGGCTGGTGCTGTGGCAAAGTGGGTTAACCCCCTGGCCGGAAGCGCTGGCATCCCATATGGGCACCAGTTCGAGACCCGGCTGCTCCACTTCCTATCCAGCTCTCTGCTATGGCCTGGGAAAGCAACAGAAGATGGCCCAAGTCCTTGGGGCCCTGCACCCACATGGGAGACCCGGAGGAAGATCCTGGCTTCGGATCGGCGCAGCTCCAGCCATTGAGGCCATCCGGGGAATGAACCATCAGATGGAAGACCTCTCTCTCTCTGCCTCTCCTCTCTCTGTGTAACTCTTTCAAATAAATAAATAAATAAATATTTTTAAAAATAATAATGTGGATGGGGGCCAGTGCCATGGCACAGTAGTTAATCCTCCGCCTGCGGCGCCGGCATCCCATATGGGCACCGGTTCTATCCCAGCTGCCCCTCTTCCGATCCAGCTCACTACTGGGGCCTGGGAAAACAATAGAAAATGACCCAAGTGCTTGGACCCCTGCATCCACATGGGAGACCAGGAGGAAGCACCTGGATCCTGGCTTCAGATCACCACAGTTACAGCCATTGCAGCCATCTGGGGAGTGAACAACGGAAGGATGACCTTTCTCTCTGTCTCTCCCTCTCACTATCTGTAACTCTACCTTTCAAATAATAAATAAATAAAAATCTTTAAAAAAATAACTTGGATGGAGGCCAGCACTGTGGCATAGTGGGTGAAACTGCAGTGCCAGCATCCCAAATGGGTGGCAGTTCAAGTCCCACCTGCTCCACTTCCAATCTAGCTCTCTGCTATAGCCTGGGAGAGCAGTAGAGGGTAGTCCAAGTGCTTGGGCCCCAGAACCCATGTATGGGACCCAGAGGAAGCTCCTGGCTCCTAGCTTCAAATCAGCCAAGCTCTGGTCATTGTGGCTATTTGGGGAGTAAACCAGCAGACAGAAGACCTTTCTCTTTCTGTCTGTCTCTCTCTCTCTCACTCGCTCGCTCTCTCTGCCTCTGTAACTCTGCCTTTAAAATAAACAAATATTTTTTTTTAAAAAATTACCTGGATGAAGTTTCTTCAGCAGTGTCTCTGGTGTTCATTCATGAAATCATGGTGACAGAGTGCTTATAGGACTTCTTAGAACTTTCTATAACCAATTAGCTTTTTAACATGTATATCTCTTGGAACCCATAGATAAGATATGTTCTTTAAAAAAAAAAAAAGCAGAGTTGACTCAATAACCTGTGAAGCTAAAATCCTGTTGGACTCAAAATATGAAATACTAATATCATCCTAGCTACTATTACTCAGCAGTAAGGAATTGTCATAACAAGATTGAGTAATGGCAGGAATATGTGTGCCCTACTCTTCCTCAAGGATTTTTTTTTTTAAGTTTTACTTATTTGAAGGACAGAGTGACAGAAAGAGAGAGGGAGGGAGGGAGGGAGGGAAAGCGAGCTTCCATACACTGGTTCATTCCCCAAATGCCCATAACAGCCAGGAGCAAAGAACTCATCCAGGTCTCCCACTTGAGTGGCAAAGGCCCAAGCACTTGACCCATCTTCCACTGCTTTTCCCAGGTACATGAGCAGGGAGTTGGGTCAGAGCAGAGCAGCCAGGATTCTAACTGGCACTCTGATATGGTATGCCAGCGTTGGAAGCAGTGGCTTAACCTGCTGCACCACAATGCCAGCCCCACAAAGCCAGCTTTGGGTTTTCAAGTAAAAAGTCCAAAATAACTCCAGGTTAAAATGGCATATACCTAGTTGGTCAACAAATATGCAGAGAATAAAGAAGTTATGTGGATGCTCAGGTTGTTGCTTTTATGGAAATTACTTTATCTGTGAAAAATTTCACTCTCCAAAGCTAAGGATCTATCTGACAAAGGTGTTTTTTCATAACCCAGTCCAGATACTTCCCACAGCCACTGTCACAGGCAGGCTGTCTGGGGTCAGGGTGCCAAGGCCACTTTATACTGCAAAGGGGATACACAAACAAGTCACACTGTATGAAAACAATTCAGAGAACTCCGAGGCGTGAAAGGCACATCTCTGAGGAGGAGGGGCAGCCACATCATTTTAGTCTGCTGACAGCAGAGAAGACCTCTATTTAAAATGCTATCTGAACCTCTGGTATTCTGGGTAACAGCATTTAGAATTCCCAAGGAACTGTGCTTAGAGGAGCACACATGTAGGAGGCAGGAGCTGGGTTTTGGAATGAGTCAGAAACGCCTGGTCTGAGTCAGGACTCTAGCACCCATTTCACACACAATCTTGGGCTAATTACTCAGGCTCTATGAGCCTCAGTTTCTTCATGAGGCTAATTTCATAGGATTATTATAAAGATTAAAGGAGGAATCATAGGAGAGAATGACCCATGCAAAGCAAAATTAATTAATTAATAATAGCAGCTAAACATGTAAAGACCAAGACCAGGCACACATTCCTCAGCATTACTCCTAAGAAAATCCAGTAGGTAGGTACCATTATAGTAACGTGGCCAAGGTAGCCGGCCAGGCATGGACACAGGCCATGTGGCTCCAGCAGCCATGTCTTTACTGTCTCATACTGCAGCTATTATTAAAATGAGCATTCTAGGTCTTCAAAGAATGACTCTGTAAATCAAACTGTTTGAAGCCTTCTTCATCAACATTTGAATTTTAATAGATTTTGATTTGAAAACAATCCTGCTTTGTGGTTAAAATGCTGTTAGTGGCAAAGGAGGTACAAGGCAAAGGAGGTTGCAAGTTTGGTATCTGCAACTTAACTTCTAACAGGAAAAAATTTTCAAACCCCCAGATCATCAAGGCTGACTCTCTCAATGCCCATGAGAAGACAAACTAGGTAAGTTAGAGAACAGAAAGGGACACGGAAGAAATGCCTCCTATCCAACAAAACAGTTTAAAAGGAACTCTGGCATTTCCGTTTCCTTATATTTTCTTTTTGCTTGCAGCCTTCCAGCTCCCTTTTCCAGTTCTTTCTACAGTGTATAGCATCTTATTGTGAACTGCAGTCACCCAGTGTGCTGTGGAAGGCTAGACCTTGCTACTTCCACCTCTGATCACAGAACCAGAGGCTCAGAGCTGGAAGGGCTCCTCCTCTGACATAGTGGGAACTGAAGCCAAAAGAAAAGTGGGGTTACCCATGTCCTGCAACTGTTCATTCATCAGGCCAACCATGTGCAAGAGAACCTTTCCAATAGGCCACTGTCTAGACTCCAAATGAAGTGCAAACTCAGTGCCTTGTGAATCAAACTCAATGAAGACATGTGTGTTGTTGCACACACACACACACACACACTAGAAATCAGCTGATACAGAGCAAGCATCTTACCAAAGAACTTTTAAGAATCTATTTGTGGCCAGCGCCATGGCTCACTAGGCTAATCCTCCACCTGCGGCACCAGCACTCCGGGTTCTAATGCCGGTTGGGATGCCAGATTCTGTCCCAGTTGCTCTTCTTCCTGTCCAGTTCTCTGCTGTGGCCTGGGAGTACAGTGCAGGATGGCCCATGTCCTTGGGCCCTGCACACGCATGGGAGACCAGGAGGAAACACCTGGCTCCTGACTTCGGATCAGCACAGTGCACCGGCCACTACACGCAGGCCATGGCGGCAGCCACTTGGGGGTGAACCAACGGAAAAAGGAAGACCTTTCTCTCTGTCTCTCTCTCTCTCACTGTCTAACTCTGCCTGTTTAAAAAAAAAAAACTATTTGAAATTGATAGAATTAAAAAGGAGAGAAGGATCCAACATGAGAAGCAGGATACACAGCAGACTCATGGAATGGCAGATGTCCTAAACAGCACTCTGGCCTCAGAATCAGCCCTTAAGGCATTTAGATCTGGCTAAAAAGCCCATGAGAGTTTCTCAGGCATGGAAAGCCAAGACACTGTGGCAAAAAATGACCTAAATGAAAGATCTCTGTGAGTGAGATTTCAGTGGGAGGAATGGGCCATTAAAGAAGGAGGTACCTTTCTCTGAAGGGAGGAGAGAACTTCCACTTTGATTATGGCCTTGTCTACATAAGGTTGGAGTTTGTGGACTCAAGAGGCTTCCATAGCATTGGCAGGTCAAGACAAGAGCCTAGAGTGATTACTGACGTGATAAATAAGTGTGTTGGGGCCAGCGCTGTGGCGCAGCAGGTTAACGCCCTGGCCTGAAGCGCCGACATCCCATATGGGTGCCGGTTTGAGTTTTGGCCGCTCCACTTTCAATCCAGCTCTCTGCTATGGCCTGGGAAAGCAGTAGAAGATGGCCCAAGTCCTTGGGCCCCTGTACCCATGTGGGAGACCCAGAAGAAGCTCCTGGCTCCTGGCTTTGGATGGGCGAAGTTCTGGCCATTGTGGCCAGGTGGGGGAGTGAACCATCAGATGGGAGACCTCTAGACCTCTCTCTCCCTCTTTCTCTCTCTCTCTCTCCTCTATCTGTGTAACTCTTTCAAATAAATAAATAAATCTTTAAATAAATAAATAAGAGTATGGATTGTTAAATCAACAACAGGATTCACTGTGCATTTACTCCCCATGTAGGATCTCTGTCCTTAATGTGTTGTACTATGAGAATTAATGGTAAAAATAGTCTTCAAACAGTACTTTATACTTTGTGTGTCTGTGTGGGTGCAAACTGTTGAAATCTTTACTTAGTATATACTGTTGATCTTCTGTATATAAAGATAATTGAAGATGAATCTTGATGAAGAATGGAATGGGAAAGGGAGTAGGAGGTGGGATGGTTTGTGGATGGGAGGGTAGTTATGGGCGGAAAACCCCTATAATCCAAAAGTTGTACTTTTGAAATTTATATTTATTAAATAAACATTTTCTAAAAAAAAAAAAAGAATGTATTTGGACAAGACATAGTAAACTTGTTACCATTTAACAAAGCGCTGATGTACAAACTTGGAAACATTCTGAATGTTCTTCTGAACTGTTTCTTTGTTCTCAACACAGAATAAGTCTGTATGAGAAATTATCTCCACACTTTCAATACATCCAAGAAAACTGCCATGAAGGCCTGGTTATATTTCTGGTAATGCTTTCTACAGAACATTTGTCTCCTTAAGTTAATAAATTATAAAATCCTCTCCTGATGGCAGGGGGGGAAACATCAAAAACTTAAAATTATTTTCTTGATTAACATATAATACTTGAACATTTTTATGGTCACAGTATGGTATCTCAACACATGTATAAAGCATAAACTACTCAAATCAGGTATTTTGCATTTCCATTTTGCTGTTTTCTCCTTTATGTCTGGAGCAGATCAGATCCTACCAGCTCTACAAAAAGAATACGTTATTATGAACTATGGTTACCCGCCGTGCCATGGAAACTAGAACTTATTTCTATCAGTGTTTTGGTTCCCATTATTAAACCACCCTGTGTCTCGCCACCCTTCCCAGCCTCTAGTAATCAATATTCTAATTCAGACTACTTTTAACTTCCACATGAGTCAGAACATATATTTTTCTTCCTGTGTCCAGCTTATTTCACTTAACATAGTGACCTCCAGGCCTATCATTTTGTTATAGGGACATGATTCTATTGTTTGTATGGCTGGATAGTATTCCATTGTGTCTATATTCAACACATTTCTTTATCCATTCATCCACTGATGGACACCTATGTTGATTCCATGTCCTGGCTGTTGTGAATAGTGTGCAATGAACAAGGAAGTTCAGGCAACTCTTTGATGCACTGATTTCTTATCCCCAGAAGTGGGATAACTGATCGTATGGTAGATTTTTAGTTTTTTGAAGAATCTCAACACTGTTCTCCATAATGGCTGTAGAAATCTTCATTCAGACTAACCATGTATGGACTCCTTTTCTCCAAATTCTCACCAGCATTTGCTAATTTTTTTTCCTTTTCATAATAACAATTCTAACCAGAATGAGATCTCATTATAGTTCTGATTTGCCTTTCCCTGATGGCTAATAATATTTAGCATTTTTTCATATTTGGTGGTTGTGTTTCTTTTGAAAAGCATCTAGAATGTCCTTTTTACCAGATTATTTTTGTTATTGACATTATTTTTTTTGAGAGAGAGAGAGACAGACAGACAGACTCCTACCTGCTGGTTTACTCTCCAAACGCCCACAGCAGTTGGGCTTAGGCCACACAGACACAAAGAATTGGGAAATTCAATCCAGAAGTTCCATGTGGGTGGTAGAGACCCAAATACTTGACCCATTCTGCTTCCTCCCAGCATGTACATTAACAGGAAGCTACAATCAGAACTGGAGCAGAGACCTGAACTCAGACATTCCAAGTGGGATCTTAACTGCTAGGTCAAAGTCTGCCGCTGTTGTTGGCTTTGAGTTCTTTAGATATTATGGATATTATAGTCTGCAAATATTTTCTCCCATTCTGTTGTCTCTTGGCTTTGTTGATTATTTCCTTTGCTTCACAGAAGCTTCTTAGTTTGATGTGATCTGTTTTCCATTTGATCCCTGTGTCTTGAAGTCTTATCCAAAAGTATCCCTGTCTATAACAGATGTCTTAACTTGTTCTAACTAGGTCTTCTTATAACAGTTTCATAGTCTTAGGTTTTTTATCTCTTTTGAGTTGAATTTTGTGGGAGACAGGTTGTCAAGATTCAATCTTCTACACATGGAGATAGAATTTCCTCTGCATCATTTATTGAAGACATTGTCATTTCTCCAGTGTGTTTTTGGCATCTTTGTTAAAAATCAGTTGGCTGCAAATAATGGACTCATTTGATATTTCAATTACTTTTCATCAGTTGATGTGTCTGTTTTTATGCCAATATCATGCTGTTTTGGTTATAATAGCTCTATAGTATATCTTGGTATCAGGCATAGTTATGCCTGCAGCCTTAT
The DNA here is from genome assembly GCF_033115175.1 of Lepus europaeus. Lineage (NCBI taxonomy): Eukaryota > Metazoa > Chordata > Mammalia > Lagomorpha > Leporidae > Lepus > Lepus europaeus. The sequence goes on from NC_084837.1 coordinate 112,372,180, forward strand.
TCTTTTTTGTTCAAGATTGCCTTAGCTATTTGAAGTGTTTTCTGATTGCATAAGAATTTCAGGATTATATTTTCTGCTTCTGTTAAGAATTTCAGGGGCCGTGACTGTGGTGCAGCAGGTAGAATTGGCGCCAGTTCAAGTCCTGGCTGCCCCACTTCCAATCCGGCTCTCTGCTGTGGCCTGGGAAAGCAGTGGAAAATGGCCCAAGTCTTTGGGCCCCTGCACCCACATAGGAGACCAAGAAAAAGCTCCTGGCTCCTGGTTTGAGGCCGGCCATTGAGGCCATCTGAGAGTAAACCAGTGGATGGAAGACTTCTCTCTCTCTCTGCCTCTGCCTCTCTGTAATTCTGCCTCTCAAATAAATAAATAAATCTTTAAAACACACAAACACAGGGTCGGCACTGTGATGTAGCAGGTAAAGCCACCACCTGCAGTGCCAGCATCCGGGGAATGAACCAGCAAATGGAAGGCCTCTCTCTCTCTGCCTCTCGTTCTCTCTCATGTGTGACTCTTTCAAATAAATCTTTAAAAAATAATTAAAAACCACACACACACAATACTCTTGCTTTAAAAAATTCATTGATATTTTGATGCAGTTCATATTGAATCTGTAAATCATTTTGGATATTATGTACATTTTTCAAATTTTAATTCTTCCAATGTATGAATAAGGGAGGTCTTTTCATTTCTTGTGTCTTCAATTTCTTTCATTATTATTGTTATTACATTTTCATTGTAGAAGTCTTTCACATTCTTAGTTCAATCTATTCCAAAGTATTTTCATTTTGTAATTATTTGTGAGTGGTTTTAAAAATGCTACCAATTTGTGTGTGGTATTTTGTATCTTCCAACTTTACTGAATTTGTTTTTCAACTCTAATCACCTTCTGGTGAAGTCATTAGGGTTTTCTATATAATCATATCATCTGCAAACACATGTAATTTAACTTCCCTCCTTGCTGTTTGTATGCCTGTTATTTCCTTCTCTTGCCTGATTGTTCTGGATAAAACTTCCAGTACTTTATTGAATTACAGTGGTGAGAGGGGACATCCTTGTCTGGTTCCAGATCTCAGAGGAAGTGCTTTGAAAGTTTACCCTATTCAATATGTTGGTTATAGGTCTGTCGTACGCAATCCTTATTATGTTGAGGTATGTTCCTTCTATACCTAATTTGCTCAGTATATTTGTCATGAAGGGATGTTAAATCTTATCAAATAGTTTCCTGCATCTATTGATATGTCCATATGATTGTCACCCTTCATTCTGCCGATGTGATGTATTTCACTTACTGATTTGTGTATGTTGAGCCATCCCTGCTTCCCTGAGATAAATTCCTCTTGATCACAGTGAATGATCTTTTTAATATGCTATTGGTTTTGACTAAAAGCATTTTGTGGAGACTGTTTGCTCTCTGTCTATCAGGGATACTGAACTATAGCTTTCTTCTTGAGCCCTTGTCTGGTTCTGGTATCAAGGTAATACTACCCTGGTAGAGTGAGTTTGGAAAGGTTCTTTCCCTTTCAATCTTTTGAAATAGTTTCAAAATTTGGTATTAGCTCTTCCTTAAAAGTTTGGCAAAAATTTAACAGTGAAACTATCCAATTCTGGGCTTTTCTTTGTTGAGAGACTTTTAAATTACTGATTCAATCTCATTACTCATTATTAGTCTGTTGGGGCTTTCTATAGCTGCGTAGTTCAATTTTGGTAGGTTATATGTGTCCAGAAATTTATTTTTCCTTATAGGTTTCCAAATTTGTTGGTGCACAGTTGTTCATAATAGTCCCCAATGGACCTGTTTTTCTATGGTCTCAGTTGTAATATCTTTTTTATCTCTCACCATATTTGAGTCTTCTCTTTTTTTCTTGTTAGCCTAGCTAAAAGTTTATCAGTTTTGCTTCTCTTTTCAGAAAATCAAGTTTTTATTGATCTTTTGAATTTTTTAGCCTGAATTTTGCTTATTTTTGCTCTAATCTTTGTTATTTCTTTTTTTTTTTATTTTTTTTTTTTTGACAGGCAGAGTGGACAGTGAGAGAGAGAGACAGAGAGAAAGGTCTTCCTTTTGCCGTTGGTTCACCCTCCAATGGCCGCCGCGGTAGCGCGCTGCGGCCGGCGCACCGCGCTGTTCCGATGGCAGGAGCCAGGTGCTTCTCCTGGTCTCCCATGGGGTGCAGGACCCAAGGACTTGGGCCATCCTCCACTGCACTCCCTAGCCACAGCAGAGAGCTGGCCTGGAAGAGGGGCAACCGGGACAGGATCGGTGCCCCGACCGGGACTAGAACCCGGTGTGCCGGCGCCGCAAGGCGGAGGATTAGCCTGTTGAGCTACGGCGCCGGCCTGATCTTTGTTATTTCTTTCCTCCTATTCACTTTGGGTCTGTTCTTGCTTTTATTGGTCCTTAAGATACACCATTCAAGTACTCATTTGAAATTTTTTAACAAAGGCACTAATGCTCTAAACTTACATTTTAGTGTTTCCTTCACTGTGTCCCCTAAGTTGGTAAGTTGTGTTTCTGTTTTCACTTGTTTCAGAGAACTTTCAAATTTCCCTTTAGATTTCCTCAATAACCCATTATTCAGTCAGAATCATTGTTTCAGTCTCCATGTACTTACATAATCCCTAAGGTTTATTTTGTTATTGATTGCTAGTTTTATTCTATCGTGGCCGGAAAAGATATGATTTAAATTGTTTTTAAATTTGTTGAGACTTGTAGCCTAATAAATAGCCTACTCTAGAATGTTCCATGTGCTGATTCAAAGAATGCATATTTTATGGCTTCTGGATGAAATGTTCTGTGAATGTCTGCTGAGTCCATTTTATGTACATACAGTACTGCTTAACTCTCACATTCCTTCACTGATTTTGTCGGGGAGGGAAGGGAGCTAGAGGATCTGTTCATTGATGAGAAAGTGGAGTGTGGTGGAATGAGAAGGCCATGTCAAGATGGCTGCTGGCAAGCAAGCATCAGTTACTCAGGAGTGGGTTGGAACCCACCTGGCAACAGAGCCTGCCTGGCAACAGGCAGTGATTGGTTAGGGCATAAACCGCCCCTTGCCCAGATTGGCTGCTTCAGCTATATAAGCTGCTGCACCAACTGAAATAAACGAGTCTGTGGGCTGCTCACCTCTGGCCTGCTTTCATCCGACTCTCGGTATCTTTGTGGTGACTCCATGCCTCTTGCCCCCACTGTGCTCCTCCTCTCGGAACAAATCCACAGTAAGAGTGGAGTGTCAAACTACTTCACTATCATTATACTGGAGCCTATCTTTTAATCTAAAAATGTTTATTTTATAAAATTGTGTGCTTGAGGCTAACACTGTAGCACAGCAGGTTAACACCCTGCCCTGCAGTGCAAGTGTCCTATGTGGGCACTGGTTTGAGACCCAGCTGCTCTGCTTCTGATCCAGCTCTCTGCTGTGGCCTGGGAGGGCAGTGTAGGATGGCCCAAGTCCTTGGGCCCTTGCACCTGTGTGGGAGACCTGGAAGAAGCTCCTGGCTCCTGGCTTCGGATCGGCGCAGCTCCGGCCATTGTCAATCGGGGAGTGGGCCATCAGATGGAAGACCTCTCTCTCTCTCTCTCTCTCTCTGCCTCTCCTCTCTCTGTGTAACTCTAACTTTCAAATAAATAAATAAATCTTTTTAAAAAATAAAATAAAATTGTGTGCTCTGGAATTAAGTACATATGAAAGGTCTTCAAAATACTCATGAAGAGTATATAATGAAAATCCTATTCAGGGATTTCAAACTTTTTTGCATCTAAACATCCTTCAATTCTATTTTTCAATTATCTTTTTGAAGTCTCCTTGTATAGTTACATCTGTCTTCTTGAACTGACCACCTGATCATTATATAATGACCTTAGTCTCACACAAGTGTTGGCTTAAAGTCTCTCTTATCTGATATACATTTAGCTACTCCTACTTGCTTTTGGTTTCTGTTTGCATGCAACATGTTTTTCCATCCTTTCACTTCCAGGCTGTATCTTTACTGCAGAACTGAGTTTCTTGAAGACAGCATACAATTTTTTTTTTCATCCATTCAACCAACCTGCATCTTTTAAATGGGGAACTTACCCCATTTGCATTCAAGGTTATTAATTTATAAGCATAAAGTCCTGCCATTTTGTTAACTTTCTGCTGTTTGGAATATCCTTTGTTCATTCTTTCTCTCTTGCTCATCTTTGTGGTCTGATGGTTTCCAATACTGATAAGGTTTAATTACTTTCCACTTCTTTGTGTATCTGCTCTTCTAGTAGGTTTTATATTTTCACAGGTTTTCATCATAGTAGTTATCTTTATTTTGCTCCTGAAAGCTTTACCCTTATGTTATCTTTTATAAGGCTAATCTTATAAAGGTGGTGATGACCTTCCTCAGTGTTTGCATGTCTTGAAAAGTCTTTACTTCCTCTCCATTTCATTTCTGAAGGATATCCTTGCTGGGTACAATAGTCAAGGTTGGCAGGACTTCTTTTTTCTTTCAGAACATGGGCTATGTTATTTAGTTTCCTCCTGTAGGGTTTCTACTGACAAATATGCTGTTCCTCAAAGTGGGGGGTCTCTTAAATATGAGCTGGTGCTTTTTTCTTGCAGGTTTTAGAATTCTCTGTGTTGTATTTTGTAATGTTGTGGTGAGGCTCTTCTCTGTTTTTTGTTTTTTTTTGACAGACAGAGTGGACAGTGAGAGAGAGAGACAGAGAGAAAGGTCTTCCTTTTCTGTTGGTTCACCCCCTCAATGGCCGCTGCGGCTGGCGTACCACGCTGATCTGAAGCCAGGAGCCAGGTGCCTCTCCTGGTCTCCCATGCAGGTGCAGGGCCCAAGGACTTGAGCCATCCTCCACTGCACTCCTGGACCACAGCAGAAAGCTGGACTGGAAGAGGAGCAACCAGGACAGAATCTGGTGCCCCAACTGGGACTAGAACCCGGAGTGCCAGCGCTGCAGGTGGAGGATTAGCCTATTGAGCCGCGGCATCAGCCGTGAGACTCTTCTCTGATCACATCTATGTGGCAGCATCTCTTGTACTTGGATGTCTATATCTTTCCCAAGATTAGGGAAGTTTTCAAGTTATTATTTCATAAAATAGGTTTGCTATGCCTTTCTCCTCTTTTACCCATTCTGGGCTCCCTAGAATTTGAGTATTTGTTCAATGGCATCTCACATATATCAGAGGCTGTCTTCTTTCTTCTTTTTTCATAAGATATGTCTTTAAGTTCAAATATTCTTTTTTCTGCATGATTTAATCTGTTGTTGAGGCTTTCAACTGTATTTTTTATTCAACTTACTGAGTTCTTCATTTCCAAGATTCCTATTTAACTCTTTTTTCCAGATCTCTATCTCGTTGCTGAATTTCTCATTCATATCATGCACTGTTTTCCTATTTTTGTTAAATTAGCTCTCTGTATCCTCGTGCATCTTTTCCTGTACCCCATCTCATTCTTCTGACTTCTTTACAAGCACATTGTCAATCTCCTTTACTTTGGAGTCTGTCACGAAGTACTGTGTTTTTGGAGGCATCATAATTGCCTTGCTGTTTCATACTTCTTGTGCAACTATGTTGGTATGTGTGTATCTGCAAGATCAGTATTTGTGTATGTTAACTGTGTTGCTTCTAAAGGGTAGCTTCCATATTCAAAGGCTTTGTCCTGAAGATGTCTTTGGATGTTGGTTTGATAGGCTGCACTGGCTTTAGTTCAAGTTGGACACTACAGTTTAGTAACCCTATGGTTTCTTCCACTTTAACTGATGGCAGCAGTGGTGGGGGATAGGGTACCTCACTCAGTTCCAGCAGGCATACACAGGCCCTCGTCGCGGCCCACAGAGCAAGGCTAGAGTTGTTTGCGCATTGGCTCTTGGTAGTGGCTGGGGTATTGGGCACTCCCACCCAGAGTGCTGATGCTTTATTCCATGCTGACAGAAGAGAACGAATGTTCATCTCCCAGGCACAAATACAATAACTTTGTATGGGAAAGAATTCTCTCATAGCAAGTTACAAATACTAGTCTTCAATTATGTCACATCTTTCGTTTAAAGGAAAACAGATTTATTGTTCAAATTCAAAACAATCACATAGGAAAGTGATTTTATTTTCTGTTAACAGCTGGTGTTTTCAAATCCTCCTAGGCCAACCCTGACTAATACATATGACCTCCTCTTTAAGCTGAGCTGAACTGTGGCACCAATCGGGAGTTAATTCACCAAGGACATACCTAAGTAGCAACCTCAAGATTAAATTACTAAATTAAGGGCCGGCACCGTGGCTCACTAGGCTAATCCTCCGCCTTGCGGTGCCGGCACACCGGGTTCTAGTCCCAGTCGGGGCACCGATCCTGTCCCGGTTGCCCCTCTTCCAGGCCAGCTCTCTGCTGTGGCTCGGGAAGGCAGTGGAGGATGGCCCAAGTGCTTGGGCCCTGCACCCCATGGGAGACCAGGAGAAGCACCTGGCTCCTGCCATCGGAACAGCACGGTGCGCCGGCCGCAGCGCGCCTACCGCGGCGGCCATTGGAGGGTGAACCAACGGCAAAAAGGAAGACCTTTCTCTCTGTCTCCCTCTACTGTCCACTCTGCCTGTCAAAAATTAAAATAAATAAATAAATAAATTACTAAATTAAGCAAAACAAAAAGGCACTACCTAGGGAAATGCCCCATAAAATTAGTTGGGGAGGCTTAAAGGAATTTCCCCCCAAACAAGCAGAAATTATCTTTTTCTGTACAGCATCACACACACATACAAATAGAAGTAATGAAGAGAAAGGCACAAGTTACACATTGCAAAGAAAGAACCACCAGATCTGGCTAGGTTCATGGATGAAGAAATCAATGAGTCAAAAGTGATCTCAGCATTTTGGTGCCTGGGCATCACTATGTAGGTGATGATGGCCTACTGGACAAACTCAGAAGGGAGCACAGGATGAGGGAGAGAGATAAGGCCAATGTAATCCCGTTAAAGTGGGTGTTGCTAAGTAAATTTAATACATATTAAGTATATGCAGCTGGATCATGGACAAATTCAAAGTGTAGAGTCTGGTCCTCCAGAGGGGGTTTAAATATGTGAAACTGCTAATTACCCTGGTGGGCTTCTTGGATAGAAGTCAAAGCCTGAGAGTGACAGTCATGACATGCTAACATGCAGCTCATAAAACTGATAACTGAACTCCACTGAGTTCACTAGTGCCATTCCTCAGATAGTGGAATTAGTTAACCAGTATTTAACTCATTGCCCTTATTTAAACATTCCAAATAGGGGCCAAGTGCTGTGGCGCAGTGGGTTAAAGACCTCAGCCTTCAGTGCTGCCATCCCATATGGGCATCAGCTCAAGTCCCAGCTGCTCCACTTCTGACTTGGCTCCCTGCTAATGAGCCTGGGAAAGCTGCAGAGAATGGCCCAAGTCCTTGGGCCCCTGCACCCACGTGGGAGACCCAGAAGCAGCTCCTGGCTCCAGGTAAGTTCCATTCCAGCCATTGTGGCCATTTAGGGAATGAACCAGAGGATGAAGAATATCTTCCTCTCTCTCTCTCTCTCCTAACTCTTTCAAATAAATAAAATAAATTTAAGAAATAAACATTCCACATGAAAGATGACAGCACCACACTGGAAACTCACTTTAGACATATATAATGTAATACCACTGCAACAAACTCCAGAACGCTCATGTGAATTCTCTCCCCACCTTAAAGAATGATTGCAATTACCATTCTCTGAACCATATCAACAGCAAACTACTACTTAGCACAAACATCTGTTACATTTCATCTTGATCATTTTTTTCTGTTAAACATAACATTTATATTTCTACACGTTCCCTTCCACTGCTAAAATTCTCTTCACTCTCTTTTAGAGTTTCAAGTTCGAATTCTGAGTACCCAAATTTAAGGTTCACACCAACAAAAAAAAGACAAGAAAAAACTTCCCCATCAGACAGGTCTTCTATGAGCTGTCTGAACACTAGAGGTGCTTGAATGGCATTTTCTGCTATTTCCCTCCTATCTTTCATAGATGGTCCACATTTATCAATTAAACCTTTGAATAACTTCCTTTCACATGCTTACTTTCTTTTGTCTATTCTCTTTATTTAATCTTAATATTTACAAGTTTTTCAAGGAAAATTTTCTAAAGGATTAGACTTTCTGATTTTGAGCAAAAAAGGAAAATATTGTGGGATGAACCAACTCCACATGTCACTAAACAGCTACGGAACCTTATGCTAATCATTTAATCTTTCTGAGCCTCTGTCTCCTGATTTCTACACGGGGCATACTATCACCTATCATGCCAGAACGTTTTGCAAATTAAGGGAAAAACTCCATAACTGTAGGTCATACATAATATTTTATATGTTATTATGAAAGAAATTATCTCACAGATCACTTCAGAACTTTGCTACCAAAAGCACTGAGTGTACTTCCTAACTGTGTCCTTGATTCAAGGACACAATATAAATTACATTACTGCCATTCTTTCGGAGGAAGCACCATGGGGAGTGTGTAATGGAAAACCCTGGGCTACAGCACTTGGGCAGAGAAGAGTTGGAATTCAAAGCCAGGAAAGTCAAATCTCAAAGTTAACTGTGTTCTGCTGTTTGTATCCTCTGGAAGGCAGTAAAATCCTGCCTGCCCCTGAAGGTTACAGTGCATTTCAAGTAGGGAGCCGCCGTACTTCATCTGAGTTCCAACCAGAAATGAAGATAATCACAGTCTGTGTCCCACTGCGGAGCTGAAACACAGGCGATGACGAGGAGGGGGAGGGCAGACACATGCAACTTCACAGCTAATGCTTGACACTTACCATATGCCAGGCGCTGTGGTGAGTGTTCTGTATTTATTATTAATCCTTACAACAACCTCATAAAATGGATACTTTTATCCCATTTGACAAAGGGGGGGGGGACCTAAAGCTTAGCAGATTTGGGATTCAAACCCAGGTAACAGTGGAAATTTGAAACATTCAATAACTCAGCAACAAATTATGTGCTGACAGTAAGATACCTAATATTTCAACAGTCTGAGCTATTTGGGTATCTGTGTGGGAAGTGAAGCTTATACTCACTCAACTGTATAAGCAAATGCAGGAAGGATGTGGAAGAAAAAGGGGTTATATCCCATAGTAGCAATTGAGGAATTTTCAAATATTAAAAATCATGATACTGCCAAATTGAGCATGGCCTGCTTTGGTGATAATTAGAACTCTCCAAAGCAAAGGCTCTCCACCTGACACATGGTGAGGGAGGAGGCGCTGAAGCTGCTGCACTGTGCATCATGTAGTCACCACGCCCCCACAGACTCAGGCAGCCCCCATGTGAAACTCCCGGAATATCAGCTGCACCTCCCTGCCATCTCACCTTCCTCTGAAAGCATACTTGAATGAAAAGGAGCAAAAGAGGAATGAATTTTCTCTGAACTAAATACCTACATGTTAATAAAATTCAACACTGGTACCATATGTACCAGGTACGTTCTAAGGCTTTTGCCTACATTAACCCTCAAATGACACTGAATCAGGCACTAGTTCACTTCTGTGCTGCTGATGAGGTAATTGAGAAAAATATAGCTCACCTCCTGAAAGTCACACACAAGAGAAACGTCAGTGCTGAGACCCCAGTCTCTAAGGAGGTAGGTGTGGTTTTAGTTCCTCAGCCCTCAGACAACAAACTGCCCCTTGGCTTTCTCTGGGGCATGACCCAAACGGCAGGTGCCCTGGGAATTCCAGAAACTCCAGGCAAGATGGCACAATGACAGAACTAAAAGCATCTGCCTCATAGGATAAGCTACCAAGGCTCCCTTGGCACTGCAAGGGCTCTCTCTCCCCACTGGGATTTACTGTCACAGGGACCACGGATCACCCAACCCCACAGGCCCAGAAATAGGAATCTTCTTAGTAACCTCAGCAAATGAAACTGGTTGTGAGGCGGCCCAGCCCCAGGGTGCTACTACTGGCTACACAGAACCAACACAGCTTCACACCAAGTGCAAGTATACGAGTCCTTGCTCTGGAGCGTGACCTGTGCATTAAAGATTCACTCAGCCGGCCAGCGCCGTGGCTTAACAGGCTAATCCTCCACCTTGCGGCGCCGGCACACCAGGTTCTAGTCCCGGTTGGGGCACTGGATTCTATCCCAGTTGCCCCTCTTCCAGGTCAGCTCTCTGCTGTGGCCCAGGAAGGCAGTGGAGGATGGCCCGGGTCCTTGGGCCCTGCACCCGCATGGGAGACCAGGAGAAGCACCTGGCTCCTGGCTTCGGATCAGCGCGATGCGCCGGCCACAGCGGCCATTGGAGGCTGAACCAACGGCAAAAAGGAAGACCTTTCTGTCTCTCTCTCACTATCCACTCTGCCTGTCAAAAAAAAAAAAAAAAAAAGATTCACTCAGCCATCTGGGTAGGGCTGTTCACATACTGTTCATTCAACAGTCTTCACTGGGAGCCTGCTGCCCACCAGGCACTGTCTATGTGCTGGAACTCACTCACAAGAAGTCCATCCTCATGAAGCCTACATTCTAGTGGGACAGAAACATAAAGTCAGCTCAAGGAAACGGGGCTGGTGCCATCCTAAATTCAAGAAGGGAAAAAGGGGCATTATTTATCGTGAATGACACGGGTGCTGGATCCTTTTCAACTACAACTTCAGAACACCAGGCCACACTATTGCACTGTTTCTAAGGCTGCTGCCAACTTGAGAAGAAAAGCAATATGGTTGGACAGCACTATTTCTGGCCCAGGCGAAGATAACAGCACCCAACTGCAAGTACCCAAAGAGACTAGTGAAAAACAGAGAACAGAACCTTGGATTACTTATCTCATGTAGCAGCCCCTCCCACAGAACAGAAAACTGCCACCTCTTGATGCTGTTGGTGTTGTGTTCTAACTAATGCAAGGCACGGGATAATGAGCAACCACACAAAAAGTTAACGATTACAGGAATTCTCTTTCCAGCAGCCAGCGGAAGCCTAGGCCAGAAATGGCGCACAGTCCTTTATCCCAACAGAGCAGTCCACAAACCAAGAAACTGAATGAGACAGAGGAGACCACCACACGCACAGCACTAACATCTGGTTATTCACCTACAGGTTCTCCAAATACGATACCACCCAAATGTGGAGCATTATGAAAACACTAGAGATACTTCAAATTCTTACCCCACAGGGGTGGGGAACCTTTTTTCTGCCAAGAGCCATTTGGATATTTATAAAATCCAAATGCAGGCCATACAACAATATCAACTTAAAAAGTAGCCTGCTACAGATTTACTGAGTTTTGAATCCTGCCTGTGCTTGCCTTGGCAGAGCCAGACCAAATGATTTCTTGGGTCTCATGCAGCCTGCAGGCAGGACATTCCCCACCCCGCAAGACTGTCTCGGTCTCAGGATGGTCAGACTCACATGAAGTCCAAAATGCTGGTTGTCCTGCATATGCCCCTGACTGCACCCAACGTGTCACACTGATATTCTCTACACACTCCTGAATTCCTCTTTGGGTACTGAGCAGCAGGAAGGCCTAACTGCAGCTCATTTGTTCTTGGACCCTGGACACCTGGCATCAGGACTGTCACAAACTACTCATAAAATGCTTCTTGGGGTCGGCACTGTGGCATAGCAGGTAAAGCCACCACCTGCAGTGTTGGCATCCCATATGAGTCCTGGCTGCTCTGCTTCCAATCCAGCTCTCTGCTGTGGCCTGGGAAAGCAGTAGAAGATGGCCCAAGTGCTTGAGCCCCTGCATCAGCACGGGAGACCCAGAAGAAGCTCCTGGTTCCTGGCTTCAGATCAGCGAAGCTCCAGCCACCTGGGGAGTGAACCAGTGAATAGAAGACTTTCTCCCTCTCTCTCTCCCTCTCTCTCCTTCTCTCTCTTCCTTCCTCCCTCCTTCTCTGCCTCTCTTCCTCTCTGCCTGTCTCCCTCTCTCCCTCTCCCCCACTGCCTCTGCCTCTCTGTAACTCTGCCTTTCAAATAAAATAAATATTTTAAAAAAAAAAAAAGAAAATGCTTCCTGAGCTGAACTAAACACAACCAGTATGCTTGATATGGTGATAATAAAGAGAGGAGCTGTGGTGGGAGACACACTCAGCACAGCTGTTCATTTGGAATGGTTTGGCCTCCATTACCTCAGCAGCTTAGAAAGCAACCTAGAGAATGCTAATCCACATGAATAAGGTGGAACATCACTTTACAAAAGACAGTAAAACAGAGCAAAAGAACAAAACAACTCAAATTTCTGATACTTTATCAAAGGGCTTAGGTGCTCAGAATTATAAAATTACTATCAATGCAATTCTAGGCAATCTATGCAGCTTCAACTGCTGGGTTATGTTTCTTTCTTTTCTTTCTCATTCTTTTTACTTTTTAAGTTTTTAAGATTTATTTCCTTGAAAGCAGAGCATGAGAGAAAGAAGAGAAGAAAAGAGAAGAGAAGAGAAGAGAAGAGAAGAGGAGAGGAGAGGAGAGGAGAGGAGAGGAGAGGAGAGGAGAAGCAAAGCAAAGCTTCATCCGCTGGTTCACTCCCCAGATGGCTACAATAGCCAAGGTTGAACAAAGCTGAACCCAAGAGCTTAGTCAGGGTCTCCCACATGCATGGCAGGGGCCTAGGCATTTGGGCTATCACCCCGTCACTCAGATACACGTCTAGGTGTCCCAAGTGACATCTTAACTGCTGCACCAAACACCCACCCCATAAACTCATTTAACTATCTTGTCCTTGTGCAAAAAATCTGGAGTCATTTTTCTTCTTCCTAAAATGGAACTTGGTGATGCAACTATAACTTGGTATCAATTGCATTAAATTATGTATCTAGGAGAGTACAACACCAAACAAGCATTTTAAAGGAAACCCAAATAATCTAACCAAGGACTAACTGCTTTTACTTTCTCCCACACAGTTTTGATAAATAATTTATTGCATTTTATCTACTTAGAAAACAACTTGAGACCAAATGGTCCTTTGCATTTCCAAACATTTTTTTACAAGATTTATTTACTTGAAAGTCAGAGTTACAATTTACAGGAGAGAGACAAAGTTTCTTCCATCCACTGGTTCACTCAACAAAAGGCCCCAATGGCTAGGGCTGAGGCAGGCTGAAGCCAGAAGCTCCATCCAGGTCTCCCACATGGGTGGCAGGGGCCAAGTACTTAGGCCATCTTCTGCTGCTTTCCCAGGCACATTAGCAGAGAGATGGATAGGAAGTGGAACAGCAGGGACATGAACCAGCACCAGTGCACGATGCTGGTGTTTTAGGCAATGGCTTAACCTGCTTGCCACAGTGCTGGCCTCCCATTTCCAAATTAAAAGAACCTGCTGAACTCAAGCACAGTAAGTCCGCTGCAATGGTACTGTTTTAAATTAAAAAAGGAAAAAAGGAACGAACCTAAACAAATTGTGGCAATTCAATACCATGGAATACCATTTTGTACATAAAGAATAAGGTAGAACTAACTCATAGTGACATGGAAAGACATTCCATATTGGGGTAAGAGGGAAAGCAGAACAATGAATGCAATCATTAAAAAAAAATAGAAACACAAAATCAGACTCCATACACCCCCATAAAAGGTATGGAAGGACAGACTGACAATAATGATTACCTCAGGGAGACAAAGAGAAGGAAGAAATATTCAAGAAGGAATTTGGCTTCTTTTTCTATATACTGCTTAGAATTTTGTGTTATCAAGTCATCTATTGGGGCTGGTGTTGTAGCATAATGGGTAAAGTCACCACTTGCAATGTTGGCATCTCAAGTGGATACTGATTTGTGTCCTGGTTGCTCCATTTCCAATGCAGTTCACTGCAAAGGGCCTGGAAAAAGCAGCAGAAGATGGTCCACGTGCTTGAGCCCCTGCCACCCGCCTGGCCCAGCCCCAGCCCCAGCCATTGCCACCATCTGGGGAGTGAACTAGGGGATGGAAGCTCTCTGCCTCGGTCAAATATCGCTTGTTCAATTAAAATTTTTTAGTATTTATTTTTATGTATTTGAAAGGCAAAGTGACAGAGAGAATGAGAGAGACAGAGAGAGAGACCTTCAATTTACTGATTTACTTCCCAAATACCCAAAACAGATGAGGCTGGGCCAGGCCAAAGTCAGGAGCCAAGAACTCTATCTGGGTCTTCCACATGGGTTGTAGGAACCCAAGTACTTGAGCCATTGTCTGCTGCCTCCCAAGTCTATTAGTAAGAAGCTGGATTAAAAGCAGAGGCAGGTGTAACCACAACCAGCTGCACCACAATGCATACCCCTTAAATGCATGTCTAAAGGAACTGTCCCTAAAACCAGATAAACAATCAAGCCTTAGCACCTTAATTTCAAACACTAGAGAGTAAATCTTGTTTGAGTAGTCAGAAAACTGACACAGCATCACAATACACCAAAACACTTTATATTAAAAAATTGGCACAAAGTTAAGATTTTAAATTCTAAGCCACTGGAACTAGTCATGATACTATGGAAACAGCTTTCATAAATATCCTATAACTTGTTTATAATAAATGTGTGTTGCTGCTCACAATATCCTTAAGCTGCCAATTGCTATCCATCTCCAAAATAATCACCATATAAATGAGCAACTTTTTTCCTCCATGGAGGAAAGTTTTGCTATAGTGCACCATTTCCGTTACTCCTCAAAGTGTAATTTGCAGGCAATTCAAGCAGGGCTCAACAGAACACTAAACCTTGAATATATTCTTGCTCAGTCAACATTTTCCAAGAAATGATACCTAAGAACCAGACACCATGTCAGTCATTCTGCACTAGTCAGAACTGCAAAGGGTACAAGGAGTACTTATATAACATTTCTTTTCTTCTGCTTCTTAAAAACTCAATACAAAAAAGTATAGCTCGTGGCTGACCTAAATTACCAAATCAACAATGAATGTATCTTTTTATTTTCCACAGATTACAATTTGTGTTTCATCAGTGACATAAAAAAGTTAATGCAGAGCACACTGTGAAATGCACGGGCTACAATCTGATAAACATTAAAGGTGCTTATTCCACTTTCCCAGGAAGCACTTGCGGATTCGGATTGGCATTTTAAAGGACTGACAATAAAGCTAATGTAGAGCCAGGTTACAACAGTCACAAGGAGCAGCTTGCCTTAACTAGTTATCATTAGTATTTTCTATGCTAAGACACGAAAGCAGCAGACTTAATAAGAACATAATTTTAATCTTCTTTTCCTTGTGCATGAGCACAACAATAAAACTCAGAATGGAATGGAAACAAGCAGGGGATTTTCAGTAATACAGCTGTTCAAAAATGCCTATCTAGCCATCAGGGGGAAAAGGAGATCAACAAGGAAAGAAATCAATAAAGAGAAGCAGCAAGTTTTCTCGTCTCTGCCTTTAAACAAGGCCAATCATTTCACTCAATCAATTGGGCATTCATTTTTCATTTGGCCAAGTGGCTCCATTGTCACTGCATGTGTATCTCTTTTAATAATGTGCTAATAATTTTAGTACTTACTATCATATAGAAAAAAAGAAAGTTTAATCTGTTTTATCAATCTTTCATCAAATACCGAAAGATATGCAAAGGTTTTGGGTAAAGGTAGAGTGTGAATATAATGAAAACAGAAAACTAAGACAACTACTCCCAGAGCATATCATTTACTTACCAGTGTCCTACTGCACTGGTAACATTTAACTACATTCAGCATTCCGACAGTTCCTCATTCACTCCCAGGAAACAAGAAAGCAGACTTTCGCACTGCACATGCCATTTTACAGGAGGCTGGATATTTCATTCAGGATAAATAAAAGTAAGCCACCTTATAAAAAAATTAAAGGAAAAAAACTACCAGAAGGGATATATCCAAATTCTCAATTGCTACAGATGACTCAGTGAGTAGGTAGTTACAGAGCCCTCAGCTGATGCTAGAAAAAGCCAACCTCTGCAGGAAGATCATTCTGAAATGCTGGGCGGGGCAGACGTTACTTGCTCATACATTACCACCGAGCTTTACTCGAAGCATGTATAAAGTGCTACATCCCCGGCAGACGAGAAAGATGGCGTGTCTCTCACCACTACAGAAACAAGAAAGCCATTCATGTGGGGGGCCATTTCTAGTTACCAGAACCACATTCCTAGAATTAAAATATCGCTACTTTCCCCCTACAATCCAGCCTCCAAAGAGCTTATATTTGTTCCCCCAAATAATGCTGATTTCTAAGCTGACAGAGATCAGATTGAGTGAAAGTAGTCAAGTCTATCTTCCATCACTAACAAAAAGGTTTTAAATGTTTAACCAGAAGTAGAGACATTTAAGTGTTAAAGATCTCTTATGATAAATATAACATATTTTAGATACATTTTTAGAAATGTATTTATAGCCAAGATCCAATGAGTATTAAAGGTAAGTAAAAATACAACCACGATAGGCAATCCTACTTATTGACTGTATGAGCAAGTAATTATCAGAGTCCTTACATTTCAGTCAAGTACCCTTTGTTTAGAAAATTCTTTCACATATATTCAGCCTTTAAATTTAGTATTTATTTAGTGTCCACATGTCACACCTTGCACTAAGTCCTGGGAACATAAAGATGAGTAAGACATCATGCCCCTTTAATTCCCATTCATTTAAGGAGTTTTGATATACCTCTCCCAAAAGCAAAGTATGTTTAACACTCTTCTATTATATAATACACACATATATTCAGTTTATATCTCTAACTTTAGGAATCTACATTGTCATTCCACATATTTCCAATAATACCACAAATCGATTTTTGAAAGAAGAGAATGTTTTTTAATTACTACTGTTTCTAAGGAGTAATGATAAGGATTATGATAAACATTAAGTGCACTGTGTAATCTATATTTGCTTAGGTAGTGTGTGTGTGCGTGTGTGTGTGTATATTACTCCACAAAGGCACTCTCTCTAGGAAGGGATAATCTTTGAGCTCAGGTCCTAAATTACAGGTGTACTTGCAAAGTTTTAGTTATCTGAAATCTTTGGCATATGGAATTCATCTTATTGATTATTCTGAGAATTATTACAAGTAGTATATCAAGTAGGTCTTTAGAAAACTGCAAGTTTAACACTATTGCATGACATGCAGGTCCATATGTCTAGAAAAACGTAATGTTACTGAGGCAAAGGTTTAATGTCTCAGGAGACGGCACCGCGAGTGCTCGGCATCCACACTGCAACTTGGCTCTGCTGTCCTCCCGCGCTCCTCCACAGTGCCTGCAAAGCAATGTTTTTTGCACTTTATGAGGACTGCACCAGTAGCAGCCATATGTGGCTACTGAGCACTGAAAATGGGCTAGTCTCAACTGAAATGCAGCACAAGTGGAAAATACACAAACTTGGAAGACTTATTTAGGAAAAACGGATGTGAAACACCTCAGTAATTGTACTGATTATACGTTGCAATAACATTCATTTATATTGCATTAAATAAAAATATATCATTAAAGTTAACTTCACCAGTTTTTGTACCTTTTAAAATGTATCAACCATTAAATATGAAATAAGATATGCAGCTTGCACTACCCCTAGGGAGACACACTGAGGTAAGGTATGCCCAAGAGATGAGAGACAGTCTTTGAGACTGTAAAGCGTAAAGCGTCTACACTACTAATACATCCTACATGATTGCCAGTTCTCATTACACCAGAGAGTGATGGAGCAGGACGGAGGCAGGATATTTTTAATGATATGGGAAAAGCCCTTGGTCGGGAAAATAATCAGGTTATCAAGTTAATAAAACATGGAGCAGCTGGGGTAGGTAATTGGCACAACAGTTAACATGCAACTTGAGGGGCAAGCACCCCATATCCTGAGTATCAGGTTTGAGTATATATATATATATATATATTTTTTTTTTTTTGAGAGATTCACAGAGAAAGGTAGAGACACAGACAGATAGAGAGAGGTCTTCCATCTGCTAGTTCACTCCCCAAATACCTGAAACAGCCAGAGCTGAGCTGATCTGAAGCCAGGAGCTTCTTCTGGGTCTCCCACGTATTTGCAGGGGCCCAAAGATTTGGGCCATCCTCTGTTGCTTTCCCAAGAACATAAGCAGGGAGCGGGACAGAAAGTGGAGCAGCCGGGAATTGAACTGGCACAAATGTGGGATGCCAGCACTGCAGGCTGGGGCTTTAACCTGCTGTGCCAAGGCTTGAGTCTTGACTCCCCTTCCAATACCAGCTTTGGCTGATGTGCACCCTGGGAGACAACAGACAATGGCTTGAGTACTTAGCTCCCTACCACCATGTGAAAGACCCAGATTGAGTTCCAGGCTTCTGGCTTAGGTCTCGCCTACCCCAGGCTGTTGCAGGCATTTGGGAAGTGAGCCAGCAGGTGGAAGGTCAGTCTCTGTCTATCCCTTCACCTTTCAAGTAAGTCAAATAAAAATAAATTATACATTTAAAACTAATTAAAAACTGACAATCACACAATAGGATTCAAGTTTTATTTCTATGTTTAATAAGTATATAAGTGAAATAAAATCTGTCGATAATTAAAGAACTCAAAAGTTCTAGAAACTTTATCTATCTATAGATTATAATATCACTGAAGGTATCATTCTACAAGCTACATTTATATGGAAAGAGGAAACATTTTCAGGGACAATGTCCACCACCGGCATGGACGGTGACTGGGGCCTCTCTGGACGTACAAACACACAGGCAGCTGCAGCTGGGAAAATTTGCCATGTCGCACAGGCAAGGCAAGCTCCAGTCCTGGGTGGAGATGCTACAACTGAGATCACGAGGCCAGGAACCCGACCACACTCATTCACCCTCACTGTGCCCTTTCCGACCCGTCTGAAGGCAGAAAACACCCATGAGTCTCCAGCTCGATACTGAGCCCCACTAGGAAGCTACGGGAAAGGACCTCACAGTGACTGGCACCAGCCGGGCCACCCACTGAGCAGCCAAAGACCCCAAATTTCCATCAACTTTCTCTAGTGGTGCAGACCCTGCAGTGCTAGGGGTTGCCCCTGTTTCCCACTAAGACTGGACTGAGTAAAAGAGCCCAACCACCACCTCCACTGTATCTTTCTTTCCCTGGGGCAAACAGTGCCCACAGCAGGATGGGGACTAACGGTTTGCCCAGATTGGGTCTTGGGTGCTCAGGATCCACCTGTCTTGAGGCCAAGTGAGCTGCTCTTTAAAAAAGGAAAAAAACAAAAACCATTTTAATTTGCCCTTACACTATATTGGAAAAAAAAACTTAAAACTACAGGTTTTTCCCATCTTCTTCTCATCACTCTTTGATTGCATTAACTTCTTCATTGGATCTGGAAACTGATGAACTCTTAACCTCAGGACCAATAGCTGAATTAAGATCTGGCCATTTGCTTAAAATTTAGTTGTGACATTTGGTTTTGTGGATGCAGCCAGTCTCCAAAAGGCAAAAGACAAAAAATAGCCTAGGTATACTGCTGCAAAAATGATTTTTTTCAAGTCAAGGAAAGAACTGGCTTTAGGAAAATACTTTCCACTGTTGCTCCAATGCCTCAAATCTTCTTCACACAAACTCCCACAATCACACCTACTTCATAACCAGATAAACTCCATAAATACTGGTCATACCTGGGAAGAAGGCAGTTTTTCAACATTTTAAATGCTCAACTAATTATTCCAAATTATTTAAGAGTTGCATCATGGTGATGGTTGTACCACAGGCTGGAGGATGGGGGTGTGGGCCAATTACTGGGTGCTTAGTTATGGTAGACAGGAGAAGTCCTATTGTTCAGTGGGGTGACTATAGTAATAATGTAATATATGGGTTATTTTTTTAAGACAGATCAACGTATTTTGAATGTTTTCAACTTAAAGAAATGATAAATAAGGAGCCAGATGTTTACCCAGATTTGAACATTACACAATATATACATGTATCAAAACATTACATGATACTTCATAGATACACATAAATTTTTATGTATCAGTTTAAAAAAAAAAAAAGTAAGAGTTGCACCATGGCATCTTCACTTGTAATGACAAAAGTACTGAGTCTATTTTGTAAATTAAGAGGAGCTCATAACTTTAAACAATGAAAAGTGCTCCTGTCAACCTAATGAGGAAGAAACTATAACAAATTTAAACCTTTCATGTCTTTTAAAATGTACTTATCACCCTTTACATTAACTTACACATAATACTTACTAAGCTTCAGGCATTATTCTAAACATTTGTCAACACTAGCTCATTAAAAACTCTAGAGATCAAGGCAGCCATTACCCCCATTTTACAAATGAAAAAACTAAGGCAGGGAAAAAGTCATTTTCCCAAGGTCACACACATAGGAGGCAAAGGTGACCTTCAACCCCAGGCAGCACAGGTGGTACTCAGCATACGGGTTTTTCTAGAAAATTAAAATCTTTAGGATACCCGACCTCCAGCACTTTTAGAATAACAGTTTAAATTAGCTGAACAGTTGTATGTCAGGCACTCATGTGCTTATGTGCATGGCATACATCTTAACTGGGCCTCACAACCCCATAAAGCAGGTATGAGTTCTGTTTTCATTTTGCAAACGAGGAAACTGTAGGCTAGTTAAGAAGCTAACTCAAGAGCCACAATACTAAGTAGTGAGCCAGGATTCAAATCCAGGTAGTTGGATTCCTGAACCAGAATTCTTGACTACTCCTGGAGGGTAGGTTTAAGAGTTAAACCTAACTCACTACTGTGGCTCAGTGAGTTAACGCCCTGGCCTGAAGCACTGCATCCCATATGGGTGCTGGTTTGAGACTCAGCTGTTCCACTTCCGATCCAGCTCTCTGCTATGGCCTGGGAAAGCAGAGGAAGATGGTCTAAGTCCAGTCTCCTGGCTTCAGATCAGCGCAGCTCTGGCTGTTGCGGCCAATTGGGGAGTGAACCATGGGATGGAAGACCTCCCTCCTTCCCTCCCTCCCTCCCTCCCTCCCTCTCTCTCTCTCTTCTCTCTGCCTTTCCTCTCTCTATGTAACTCTTTCAAGTAAATAAATAAATCTTTAAAAAAAAAAAAAGCTACTCAAAAAGTAGATGTGAAAGAAGATTTTACAGGGTAGGATTATTTGTTTGGCTTAACCTAAAATGAGGATGTTACCATACCGATTTATTGTATTCTAACCTACCTCTGACTTGGACAACTAAGTTTTCAGTGTCTTATGTTTCCTGAACAAGCAAATAAACCTTCAAGTCTTACTTTACAAGGGCCAAGTATCTTACATAATTCCTCCATTCAACTAACATCTGAGTATCTGGAATGTGTGAGGAACAGTGCTGAGACAACATGGTCTTTCCACTCAGCATATAAATATGCCCAAGTTCCTCACAACTAATAAATACAACACAATGCCACACAGAAATGGATACCAACTTTACCAACCGTTCATGGCAGAAATGAGAATGGAATCTTGTGTTTGTCCACCTGGCAACCCTACAAAGCAGTAAACTCCTTATTTCTCTTACAGTTCCTGAAGAGTGACTGACACTGAAAGTAATTACTGGAGGGTATTGATGGCCTGCTTCATGCTGTTCAACCTCTTACCAGCTGGCAATGAAAGCCTCCAGTTTTATGTGCAATGAGTTGAAGTTAAAATGTTTTACTAAAACCCCAGTTGACTAGGCCACATGTTTAAATCACCTTTAAAATTTTAAATTGTATTTGGGGTTTGTCGTCAGTAACCAAATGATAAATGTGATTCCCTAAGATGGTTTGTAAAGTTAAAAATAAGTAAATAGTAAGAATAAACAAGCACATTCACAGAAGATGGTTAAGGCCATCTTTGCTTGATTTTACATAGAAACATCTAAATGCGTACAGTCTCAAGTCAAATTCAATTGACTGAAAAGGTGGTAGAAAGCCAAAAGTCAAGTCAAGTGCAGCAGAAACACTCCTCACCCCCTCAATGAGTGGCTTATCAACCAATGACTACAGGTACAACTGCCAACCCAAGACCTTATCAGCAACCAAAGAAACTAAGGAGGAACTTCTGGTGGTTCATAATTACTAGTGTGTACCTGAAACCTTGACAAGTTTGTTTATATTTTGTTTATTTGAGAAACAGAGAAAAGGAGCTCTCATCTGCTGGCTTACTCCCTGAATGTCTGGCCTAGGGTCAATTCCAGGAGCCAGGAACTCAATCCAGGCTTCCCACACGGCTGGCACAAACCCAGTTACAATTACTTGAGCCATCACCAAATGCCTCTCAGGGTCCACATGAACAAAAAGCTGGGGTAAGGAGCCCGAGGCAGGTATGGAACCCAGGCACCCCAAAATGTGCTATGGGCATTTTAACCCCAAGGCCAAATACCTGTGCACAGCTTTGACTGACACATGCCTACATCAGTGTTAAATGCAGCTGGCACAAGTTTGAGCTCTGTTTCCTATGCTCATATCCTCTAACAAGCCTCCCTAATACTTGACACTTGTACTTTAATCTGTTATGTGCCTTCTACTGCTAGTTTCTTTTTGAATCTAGAATTTATTTCAAGCTAGATTATGAATTTATGGAGGAAGAAGCAACATCAACCCTGAACACAGCTCAAGGTCTTAGAAATAATACATGCCGAGTAAGTGTAAACAGCGGATATGACCGCAGACCAGCCCGTGTCATTATGCAGAAATGGTCCTCATCTCTCTGACTGGAACACTCCATGGGCCAGTCCTTGAACACTTCTCTGGCTATGTCACTCCTCAAGTGATCTAAACCACACTGAAACTCCCAAACAGATCCATTCCGCCTGGACCATTCTCCTTTGAACTCTGGATCCCTACGTTCAATTGCTGACTTAACACACCTCTACCATCACGTCTAATAGACATCTCAAAATTTAACCGTTCTGGAGGAGAAATCCTGGACTCTTCCCCAGAAATGTGTCCTGCTCTGTCCTCAACAGTAGCCCCTGCCTTTGTCAATTACAATTCCATTTGTCCATGCTCAATCCAAACACCTTTCAGTTGCCCTTGACACCTTCCACATTCCATGTCCAATCCATCAGCAACTCTTCCTGGTTGAAAAGCTATCCAGCAAGCAGGGGAAGACAGCCAAAGTCCTAGGGGCCCCTGCACTCATGTGGGAGACCCAGAAGAAGCTCCTGGATTCAGATGAGCGTAACTCCAGTCATTGTGACCACTTGGGGAGTGAACTGGCAGGTGGAAAACCCCTCTCTCTCTGTCTTTCCCTCTAACTCTGCCTCTCAAATAAAAATAAATAAATCCTAAAAAAAAAAAAAAGAAAGAAAAAGAAAAAGAAAAGAGGGGCCAGCACTGTGGCATAGCAGGGTCATGACTGGGTCCAGCCAAAGCTGAGAACTCAAGCCAGGTCTCCCACATAGGAGGCAGAGACTCAAGTACTTGAGTTATCACATGTTGCCTCCCACGGTCTGCACTGGCAAGAAACTGGAATTAGAAGCTGGAGTTGGAAACTGAACCCACAAACTTACAATGGAATGCAGGTGTCATATTCAGCTGGCATCTTAACAGCTAGGGCCTACTACACATGAACATCTTTTTTTTTTTTTTTTTTTTGACAGGCAGAGTGGACAGAGAGAGAGACAGAGAGAAGGGTCTTCCTTTTTCCATTGGTTCACCCCCTCAATGGCCGCTGCGGCCGGCACACCATACTGATCCGAAGCCAGGAGCCAGGTGCTTCTCCTGGTCTCCCATGCGGGTGCAGGGCCCAAGCACTTGGGCCATCCTCCACTGCCTTCCCGAGCCACAGCAGAGAGCTGGCCTGGAAGAGGGGCAACCGGGACAGAATCCGGCACCCCAACAGGGAATAGAACCCCGGGTGCCGACACCACAGGTGGAGGATTAGCCTAGTGAGCCGTGGCGCTGGCCAACACATGAACATCTTAAGTCTCCTCATATACTTGAGTTTCAAAAAATGTTTACAGCCAAATAAATATCTCTTAATTCTATTTTCCACAACTTTTCTTTTAAAATTTATTTGTTCAGGGCCAGTACTGTGGCATAGAAGGTGAAGCCACTGCCCACAGTGCCAGCATCCCATATAGGCACTGGTTCAAGTCCCAGCTGCTCTACTTTTTTTTTTACTTATTTACTTTTATTTGAAATTTAGTCACACAGAGAAAGAAGTGGAGAGAGAGACAGAGAGACAGAGAGACAGAGAGAGAGGTCTTCCATCCACTGGTTCATTCCTCCATTGGCCGTAATGGCCAGAGCTATGCCAATCCGAAGCCAGGAGCTTCCTCTGGGTCTCCCTCGCAGGTACAAGGACTTGGGGTATCTTCCACTGCTTTCCTAGGCTATAGCATAGAGCTGGATCAGAAGAGGAGCAGCCAGGACTAGAATCAGAAACCATATGGGATGCCAACACTGCAGGCTGGGGTTTTAACCTGCTGCACCACAGCGCCAGCCCCCACAAACTTCTTTTTTTTTTTAAGTGTTTTTTTTTTTGTTTTTTGTTTTTTGTTTTTTTTGTTTTTTGTTTTTTTTTGTTTTTTTTTTTTTTTTTTTTTTTTTTGACAGGCAGAGTGGATAGTGAGAGAGAGAGAGACAGAGAGGAAGGTCTTCCTTTTTCCATTGGTTCACCCTCCAATGGCCTCTGCGGCCGGCTCATCACGCTGGTCCGAAGCCAGGAGCCAGGTGCCTCTCCTGGTCTCCCATGCGGGTGCAGGACCCAAGGACTTGCGCCATCCTCCACTGCCTTCCCGGGCCATAGCAGAGAGCTGGCCTGGAAGAGGGGCAACCGAGATAGAATCCAGCGCCCCAACCAGGACTAGAACCTGGTGTGCTGGCGCAGCAAGGCGGAGGATTAGCCTGTTAAGCCACAGTGCCGGCCCCCCACAAACTTCTAAAAGCATTCTTGTATTTCTAAGCTCTGTCCACTGAGAGAGACTGGAAGCAATGACACCTCAGCAGCAATGAGCACCCCTAGCATCCAGATCTTGGCTTCACAATATTATTCTCTAAGAAGAACCAAGGCTCCCTCGAGAAGGGACTGAGTCTCAGGCTGGTGCAGGAAAAATACCAGATGAGCCTGACATGTAGCAGTGCCAAAGCAGTGTGCATGCACAGACACAAACAAAGCTTAGGAACACGTCGGAAGAACTGAGAACTCCCAATAGCCATGGCCATTTGGAACCAAAATTATGAGTACTGAGTTATACTCCAAAAATAATGTAACTGTTCATAAACTTGAACTGATAAAAAATTATAGATGAAAAGGGACAAACCTTCCTTACAGAAGAATTTAAGTGAATAGCTGAAGAAAGAATGAGGGAAATACTAGAGTATTTCTGGAGCATCACAGCAACAATTGCTGCAGGCAAGATCCACTGCTAATGAATACTAAAATTAGTGGGCAGAAACAGGATACTGGCAAAGCCTCAAAGTATCTGCCCCCAAATATTTTACCAGTCACTGTGGTGGTTTTAATGTATGTTCACAAATTCTTTGGTAGTCCTCTCTCCAGGAAGTGGAGTTTAATTCCCCTTCCCTCGAATGTGGAGTGGGCTTAGTGAGTTGCTTCTCATGAACATCGAATAAACAGGGAAAAATACTATCTTCCCAGGAGAGCAACCCCACAGACGCCCAACAGAGTTACCACCACTGGTAAGTCATTTGATAGCAGGCACTTCTGGCAAACTGTAACTTCATCTTTGTGCAATCATCCCGAAAATCTGCAGCCCCAGACTAAACATGATAAAACACCCGACAAACCTAAATTGGTAAGTATCTAAATATCTGATCAGCATCCCTGAAGTGGATCAAGAAAAAGGAAGAAATTGTTCCACTGGAAGAGACAAAAGACACCTGACAACCAGAGTGACGCAATACCAATATCCTGATGTGGAGAAGGGAACAGAAGGGGGATATCTATCAGAAAAACTGGCAAGACACAAATGAAGTCTGAAGTTTGGCTGAGGCATTATGCCACTGTTAATTTCTTAGCTTGATAAATGTACCCATGATCAGGTAAGATGCTGACATTAGAGGAAGCTAAGTGAGGGGTACATGCCAGCGGTTCTTAAGGGGAGCAACTTTGCCCCCAAAGGGTATGTGGCAATATCTAGAGATATTTCTGACCATCATACCTGGGAGGATGCTACTGGTCTCTAATGGATAGAGGCCAGGGATACTGCTTAACCTCTTGTAATGCACAGGAGAACCCCACAGCAAAGGGGCACCCACTCCAAAACGTCAACAGCACTCAGCTTAAGAAACACTGGTATGGGGTCCATGCTGTGCCACAGTGGGTTAATCTTCCCCCTCCAGTGCTGGCCTGGCATCACATATGGGTGCCGGTTCTAATCCCAGCTGCTCCACTTCCAATCCAACTCTCTGCTGTGGCCTGGGAAAGCAGCAGAAGATGGCCCAAGTCCTTGGGCCCTTGCACCCATGTGGGAGAGCCAGAAGAAGCTCCTGGTTCCTGGCTCCTGGTTTTAGATCGGCCCAGATCCGGCCAGTGCAGCCACTTGGGGAGTGAACTAGTGGAAGGAAGCCCCTTCTCTCTTTCTCTCCCTCTCACTGTCTTAACTCTACCTCTCAAATAAATAAATAAAATATTAAAACAAAACACTGATATAAAGAAATAACATATGATCTGTGTGACTCCTCTATAAATTTAACAATATTTCCAAATAAAAAGTTAAAGATTATATGCTGATCCAATCTCCTCATCAATTTCCTGATCTAAGCCACCACTGCCTCTCAACCACACTGTTTTTTTAAAGATTTTACTTGAGAGGTAGAGTTAGAGAGGGAGGGAGAGACAGAGAGAAAGGTCTTCATCCATTGGTTCACTCCCCAAATGGCCGCAATGGTCAGATCCGGGCCGATCTGAAGCCACGAGTTTCTTCTGAGTCTCCCACATGGGTGCAAGGGCCCAAGCACTTGGGCCATCTTCTACTGCTTTCGCAGGCCATAAGCAGAGAGCTGGATTGGAAGAGGAGCAGCCAGGATTGCCGGTACCACAGGCAGTGGCTTAGCCTACAACGCCACACTGCCAGCCCCTCACCCACATTTTTTAAGAAAACCTCCTGGGGCCAGTGTTGTGGTATAGCAGGTAAAGCTACTGCCTGTGATGCCAGCATCCCATATGGGCACTGGTTTCTAACCCAGCCACTCCGCTTCCAATCCAGCCACCCTGCTAACGCCTGAGAAAGCAACAGAAGATGGCCCATGTATTTGGGCCCTTGCACCCATGTGGGAAACCCAGATGAAGCTCCTGGCTTCGGAATGGCCCAGCCAGGGCTGCTGCAGCCAATTGGGGAATGAACCAGAAGATGGAGGATCTCTTTCTCTTTTTAAACTCTGCCTTTCAAATAAACAAATCAGGGGCAGGGGGTAGCTAACTGGTCCTCTTGCTGCTACTCTTAGACTCCCTTCAACCCAGCAGCCAGAGGGAAGTTTTTCAAAGCACCCTGCAATGGTTCACATCTCACAGAGTAAAACCTCAAGTTCCTTCAATGACCTACTGCCTCTCTGTGGTCTGCACCCAATGATCTCTCTGACCTTACCTTGTTCTACTCTCTTCCTGCTCACTCCATTTCACACTTCCACCTCAGGCCTGTGCAGAACCTTTCTTCTACTCAGGGTCCCCTGACCTCCTTCAAGTCCTTCCAGACACCCCCTTTAGAAACACGCACATCCCTTAGCATTCCTGCATCCCCTGCCTGCCTTATTATTCCCTGCAGCACCCTCTATCACCTTCACATATCCTAGAACAATAATGGATTTTATTATAGATTTATTTTATTTATTTGAAAGGTAGAGTTAGAGTGAGAGTGAAAGTGAGTGGAGGGGGGGAGGCATCTGCTGGTTCACTCCCCAAATGGCCCCAATAGCCAGGGCTGGGTCAGCCAAGGCCAGGAGTTTCTTCTGGGTCTTCCACATGAGTGCAGGGGCCCAAGCACTTGGGCCATCCCCTGTTGCTTTCCCAGGCACGTTAGCAGGGAGCTAGATTGGAAATAGAGTAGCCAGGACTCAAACCAGCACCCATATGGGATGCTAGTGTTACAGGCAGCGGCTTAACCCACTCCACCACAAAGCCAGCACCAGTAAGATTTTTGTCTGTTTGGTGCACTACTGGAAATTTCTGCATCTAAACAATGCCTGGCACCTACTTCATGCTCAACAAACATATATTGAATGAGTGATACAACTCTGAAATCCTAAACTAAATATCTCAGTCTCTATCACTTCCCACCAATACTGTATTTCCTGTTTTACCCCTTCCTTGGGAAGGGCATGGCTGGATAAGAAAGAATGGGTTTTGGGTCCTGGTTCTGTCATTTGACAACTTTCTTAACCTAATTCTCAGTGTATTCATCTGAAGGAAAAAAGACAAAAGGAAGAAACTAAGGATAATAAAACATTGCAGGGTCTGCGTTCAGATTACAAATAATGTATTAGAAGTATCTAGCACACAGTAGGTACTCCAAAAATAGAAACGAGTGTTATTACTCCTCCTCCCACGCTCTTCAACTTCACACTGACCTCTGACCTCTACGAGATGGCCCCTTCCTGGTTTCCTGCTCACAGTCCAGCGTGAACTCCACAGTTCTTCACAAAAGGAGTCACATCCTCAACATCATTCATTCCCTCAACTAACTGTCCTTCCGGCACTCCACCAAACACCTGCAAAGCAGCGATCACAGCCCAGTCTGGGACTGAATCAGCAGGATCTGAACCTCAGCTGTTCATCTTACCAACAAGGACAGTAACAGTAACACAGGGTTCTTGTGAGTATTAAATACCTTTTTCGGTCTGATCACTGCTGGGGAAAATCAACAAATCCAAGGTCAACAACCTCAAACAGTTCCTCAGTGCTGCGTAACAATCCTTCTGTGTCCCTGTCATGTGTTCTGCCTTCCCTCCACGCCCCCATTCCCTGTAGGCTCTCATAAACACAAACTCGTTTACAAACTGTTATCCTACCACCACCCCTCCACTTTTTTTTTTTTTTTAAGATTTATTTATTTATTTGAAAGCCAGAGAGATAGGGCGGTCTTCCCTCTGCTGATTCACTGCGCAAATGGCTGCAATGGTCAGAGCTGTGCCAATCCAAAGCCAGGAGCCAGGAGTCCCCTCTGAGTCCCCCACATGGGTACAGGGGCCCAAGGACTTGGAACATCTTCTAATGCTTTCCCAGGCCATAGCAGAGAGCTGGATAAGAAATACAGCAGCTAGGACTCATACCGGCACCCATGTGGGATGCCAGCACGGCAGGCGGCGGCTTTACCCACTACGCCACAGCGTCAGCCCTCACCCCTCCACTCCTAGCAGTGGATCAAAAATGGTAGGAGGCACGTCATCCCCTCCTCCTCTCTGCCCCATATCAGTTGTAAACTTATTTACAATGCCATCCACCTTTACCTCTTCCGTTTCTGTTCACTCCTACACAAGACCCATTCTCTACCCATGCCCTGGATCCCACCCCTCCGACTGCCTTCAAATCCTTGCCTACACCAACCACCGGCCTGCATACACATACACCTGCTTCTTCAGCTCCTTCTCTCCGCTGGTTTCTTCCAGCCTCACCGAAGCACGCCCAAGTTTTGCTCTGTTTCACAGCAAAGGTCTCTAGTCTGGCTTCTCCTTCCTCCAGGTTCTTTGCTGAGAACACTGTACCCCTCTCAGTTAGCTACACTCCAGCTGTCATTCACTCTCAACCCCAGTGCATTACAAAGTAGCCAAGTGCTCTAGCTGAAGTTACACTAACACATCTTAATCAGCAAGTCTCAGAGACTCCATTTAGTCCTTATCTTACTGTCCTTTCCATGGCAGGATATCAGGGTTGACCGGGCCGCTCCCTCAGCCTCAGTGACCAACCTGACACAGATGGTTGGCTTCTCTTCAGTTACCTGCCCCGTCTACCTAGCAGTTCCCAACAACAATGTGGGAACCGCCCACTTCTGCAGTCTGGATCAGTCCGTGATCTGACCTCCCGCCCTGCTGGGAACACGTGCCAAACCTCTCTGATGTCCAGCCCCTTCTCTACATCCCATCAGGAGCAGCTACCCCGCCGGTCTGCTTCTAGCTTTGCCCCTGTCAAAACAGAAGGTCAGTAACACAGCTTGCGTGTTCCACCCCCTCACTAAATCATCACAGGTTTCTGGCTAATACTGAACCTTCTTAGATTAGCTCAAAAGGCAATGAGGGGCCGGCACTGTGGCGTAACGGGTAAAGCCACTGTTTGCAGTGCTGGCATCCCATACGGGCGCCGGTTGGAGACCCGGCTGCTCCACTTCCGATCTAGCTCTCTGCTATGGCCTAGGAAAGCAGTAGAAGATGGCCCAAGTCCTTGGGCCCCTGCACCCAAGTGGGAGATTCAGAGGAAGCTCCTGGCTCCTGGCTTTGGAACGGTGCAGCTCCAGCCGTTGCAACCAATTGGGGAGTGAACCAGCGGATGCTCTCTCTCTAGCTCTCCTTCTCTGCATAACTCTGACTTTCAAGTAAATAAATAAATCTGTTTAAAAAAAAAAAAAGGCAATGAGGGGCGTGGCTTATTACTCAGTCCCCTCTATCCTGAAGCCATGTGCATGTGCTTATTGAGGACGTTAATGGAGCTAGTCCAAACCGAGACGAGCTCTAAGCGTGAAGTACACAGCAGGTCCTGGAGACTCGGTGTGAAAAGGGGATGTCCACCACCTCAATATCACTTTTTCCATGGATTGTATGTTGGAATAATAACCTGCATATATTGGGTTAAGTTCTATTACTCAAGTTATTTTCATTTTCTGCCTTTTAAAATGTGATTACTAGAAAATATAGGGGCGGCCCTGTGGAGCAGTGGGTTAAAGCCCCTGCATCCCATGTGGGCACCAGTTCAAGTCTCAGCTGCTCCATTTCTGATGCAGCTCCCTGCTAATGCACCTGGAAGATGGTCCAAGTCCTTGGGGCTCTGCACTCACATGGGGGACTCAGATGGGACTCCTGGCTCCATATCGGCGCAGCTCTGGACATTGCAGCCATTTGGGGAGTGAGCCAGCAAATGGAAGACCTCTCTCCCTCTCTCTACCTCGCTCTGTAACTCTGTCTTTCAAATAAATAAGTCTTTAAAAAAATAAAAAGAAATCATGTTACATATGTGACTTACATTTGTGGCTTATAATACATTCCTATATGGCAGCGCTGGTATAAAATGTACTTTTCCACTTTCTGAGCCTATTTAACTCATGTATTATTCAAGATTAGCTCAGGTAACCCACCAAGATTCCAGGACACTCTTCCCCGCCCATGAGACACCAATTCTGAGTCAGCTACCCCTCCTCCGTGCCACCATGCACATGAACTAGCACACACATCTGCCATATGTCACACCATATTGTAATTATCGGTTATTAGCTACCTTCTTCTCCTAACTGTAAGCTCTCTGCAAAAAGACATGTTGTACGTATACTTAGATCTCACCACCATGCCTGACACTTAAAAAGGCACACAAACATTTGTCAAACAAATGTGAACGAATCGCAAAGTTACTAGAATTTCCAGTTCTATAAGGAAAACAACCCAGCAGCGCAGCAGGCTAGACTTCACCGGGAACTCCAGTAATCAAAGGGGCAAAGGGTTAGGAGGTGGGGGTTGGAGTCACAGTAAAGAGATCAACAAATGAGAAAAAGAAGGCTCATCCCACACACACCTGCCTCTGACCATGAAACTAGGGATCTGCACTAGCCATGTGCAGCCTTGAACTCACACCCAGCACGCCAGGGGCCACAGTCTGTCTGGATCTTAAATGGCTTAAACAACCCATCCGACAAAGGAGTGTGATCTGGCGGGCTTCGATGCAAACAGCGAGAGCTCAGCACCTGTTCCACTTAAGCAGCACATCATTACAGCTAACAACAACAACAAATCTCTCTCATGAAGCAAACGCTGATCTCGTGATGCTTCGCCACGGGGCAATTTAGAAGAGTTATTACACGAAATGTGCCAAAGCATGAATTTATGGCTGATGCTTATTTGGCAAATATGGTTGGCACCGCTAGCTGTTGAAAAACATGTATGCAAATAAGCAAATAAAAGTTTTTCAGCTCTCGGACTTAAATATTTACATTACCATAAGTGAACAAAGATAAATGTTTATATGAGTATGCATAGAATCCATTTCAAGATCACATTTTTAACGTGATTGTCAGGAAACAGTTATGAGGAGCATTATTTCTTTATGGGCCTCAGGGCAGACTCTCAAAAAAATGAATTCTGAGAGAATGTTAATGGGTGGCGGACATTACTGTGAAAGTTTCTCTGCATTATCACTAGGTAATAAGAATAGTCACAGGATCACAATAGTTCAAAGCAATCTTATCTCTTCCTTTCACCAAAACACTCCTCTTCCCACCCTGGAACCTGGCAACCACAAATGTCAGCCCCGAGAGGGGTCCTGGGTGGGGGGCCAGGGATGACTACACATGGAGAAAGCACTAGAGAAAATAGTTTGACCCTTTTCCCACATAACACAGTCACACTCTCTCCAAAATGAAGACGTGCTAAGACATCTCCCCTGCTCCCCTCTGACAGCTCTGGGAAGGGGACTGTTTGTTCACACAGTCTGCACGTGGGTCCCAGCCAAGACCGACCGGCAGTGCTGCTGTGAATTCTGCCCCATTGTTACGTGGTCATCTCCTGGGCTCAGGCTCCAGCTCTCATCTTGGAAGCCAAGCAACTGTGCTGTACCTGCCATTACAGCTTCCTAGACGAGTCACCGAGGGGAAGCAGCGCCGGGGACCGCACAGGACACAGCGGCGGGAGCTCCCCAGACACGCTGAGGCCGCCGGAGAAGCCATCCCCGAGTGAGTCCCCAGCACTGCGCAGGCAAAGTTTTACCCCTGTGGCCAATTCCCGTGTCTGTCCCTTCCACGCTGCGGAGAGCACCACTGGGCTCCACCGCCTCATGTACCAGGGGAAGAAAAAGACAGAAAAGGGGACCCTGAGGCTGAGACAGAATCCGCACAGGTAGGCCCCAAAACACAACCCTAAGGCAACGTCAAGTCAGGTGAACGCTGTCGCGGGGACGGCGGCCCAGGACCTAAAAATAGTCTTTTAGGTAAGTCTGCAAGTGTCTAATTCAACGTACGGTCCCGACCGCGCAGTCGACGGAGCCGGAAGAAAAAGGCATCGGCTCTTCTCGAGCGAGGCCAATCCAGATGAAATCATAGCCTTCCTGCAACTCAGCGCTGCCCGCCGCACGCCAGCCTCCCGAGCCCTGCATTCCGCGGCGCCCAGATGCCCCGACTCGGCCGGCGCAGGTCCGGCTTCGGGGGGCGGCGGGGGGCGGGGCGCCGCGTCGCTGTCGCCCCCGCCGGCTCCAGCGCAGCCCCGGCAGGAAAACTCCGAGCTGAAGCCCCGGGAGCGACGCGGTGCAGACGGCGCGCGCCCGTCGCGGGCAGGGAACGGCCGAGCGGCGAAGTCGCAGGAGTCCACGGGCCGCGAGGGAGCCCCCCGAGCCCCCGCGCGCGGCTCCCCCGGCCCCGCCGCCGCGCCCGGGCGCCCCCCGCCGCCAGCCCCCAGCTTTCCCTCCTCAGGGGGGCGCCGCGCTGCGCCGGGCAGGACGCCCCGGCCGCCCCCGCGCTCCCAGGGGTCAGCGCCCTCACGCCGGGGCCACCCGGCTCCCCCCGGCCGGGCCGCTGAGGAGAAGGCGGACGCCGGCGCCCGCTGCCCCCGTTACCTGAGGGGCGCACACGCCGCCGCCGCCCGTCCCGTCCCCTTCCTGGTGACCGCCGCCGCGCCACTGACACTAACAACTAACTAACTACTCGCCGCCGCCGAGTCCAGCGCGCGCTCCCGGCCGCTCGCCGTCCGCCCGGCCCACCAGCCCGCCTCCTCCGGCCCCGCGCGCCGCCCCTCCGCGCGCGCCCGCGCCGGCCGCGCTCCGGAGGGCGAGCACGCGCGCGCGCACGGGCCCCGGCCGCTCTCCCCCGTCTCCCCTCCGCCCCCGGGGAGGAGCCGACTCGACGCCCCGCCTCGCTGCGGTCCGGCCTCCGAAGGACGGGACCTGGAAGGCGTCTGATTGGCGGAGGGGGGGCGTGGCACTGCAAGAGGGCGGGGCTACCAGGACGGGCCGAGGGGCGTGGCAAAGCCAGTGGGCGGGGCCCCGAGACCTGGAGTCGGCGTGAGGGTAAATTGGGGTTCAATTAAGTGTTAGAGGAAAAGGGAGACCAAGTCCTGGCCAATCGGGGTGCCAGGGCCCTCTGTCAGTAGGTCCTCTCATACAGAGCGTATGTTTTCAAGGACTCCGATGTGTAGCAATGACCAGTCCAATCCCATTACCTTCTGCGGGCCTTAGCCATCAACAAAACTACATCTCCCAGCAGCCTCCGCGAAAAGAAGTCCCTCCGCTTGCGTAATCACGTAGCCCTTCGCCGCAGTGGAACAAAATAGTCCCTGCGTTTGTCCGAAAGTGTCGGGGTTAATTTTTCGTTTTTGTCCTCACCGGGACAACCGCGGTGTTACCGCGCTCAGAGTCGCCGCCCGTGGGGAGGAGGCGGGGAGATTCGGTGACGAGAGAGAAAGGACGGCGGACCAAAGTGCTGCGGAGGATTTCCGTCTGGCCGTGAGGCGTCCGAGTGTGAAGAGGCAAGGCGACTGAGAGGGGCTGGAGGGGACTGTCCTCTGTGCCAGGGGCTTTCGTTAGGCCCCGGGCGCTGCCTGCCCCTGTCGTCAGCAGGTCAGTACGCACGGCGAGCTCGGGGGTGGCCCGCGCCGAGCCGCCCCTCACGAAGACCAGCCCCCGTGGGCTGTCGTTGTCGCTGCCTGGGCTCGGCCTGAGGCCCGCTGAATGGGGGCGCCTCACTTCCGGCTGGGGGAGGGGGCCGGAGTGCACTTCCTGTGGGGGTAGGGTGAGGGGTTGCGTGGGGGGGTGTCCTGCCCGCTCCCGGGCGGGGCGGGCCCGGGACCTGCCCGGGGGTGGGGGTGGCGGAGCTCGCGTCGCCCGGCCGCCCCCGGCACCTGCCGCCCGGGGTGACGCGGACGGGAGTGTGGGTCCCACGTGTCGGATGGAAAGTCCTCTCTCGCCCAAGTGCCAGCCCGCGCGGCCCGTCCATGCAGGATCGGGAGTTGGAGCACGGAGCGCCCCTGCTCCGGCGGCCGAGACGGCGGGCCCCACACCTGCCGACCCCGGCGGGCCCCACACCGGCCGACCCCGGCGGGCCCCACACCTGCCGACCCCCGGCGGCCGAGACGGCGGGCCGCAGACCGGCTGACCCCCGGCGGCCGCGGGCCCCACACCGGCCGACCCCGGCGGGCCCCACACCTGCCGACCCCGGCGGGCCCCACACCTGCCGACCCCGGCGGGCCCCACACCGGCCGACCCCGGCGGGCCCCACACCTGCCGACCCCCGGCGGCCGAGACGGCGGGCCGCAGACCGGCTGACCCCCGGCGGCCGCGGGCCCCACACCGGCCGACCCCCGGCCGACGCGGACCCCAGGCTTCGCCCGTGCCCGAGAACGACTCCCTCCGCCCTGAGCGGCCTGGCGTGGCGCTCCCGGGGAGCCTCGGTGGGAGTTCCTGCGGATGCGTGCCCCGCCCCCTCTGTAGTCTTCCTTCAATCCGCTGGTCCAGAACTGGGATCCGTCCTGTGTGCTTTTAAACATGAAGCAGAGGTCATGAGACGGCTCAGATTTTAAGGATGGGGAGAAGGACACTAAGTAAATAAACTGTTTTCCACATGCCCAGGTTTGGTGAGAACCGTGCGAGGGGCTAAGCACTCAGCAGTCTTGAGTCTGGCTCCTGCTGTCAGGTGCGCTGTACTCGGGGGTCTGTACTGCAGGAATCGGCCTGCTTGTGGGTTTGTGACCTCTCAGCCGTTTTAGTCATTCTAAGACATCTATCAGCGAACCTAGGACGATAATGTCTTTAAAGAACTTACGAAATAATAAAGGTTTTGTGGGGTTTTCCCATTGGAATTGTTACCTAATTCGTTTCTGAGTTTGTAATTAATTTTAGCCCTTTAAAAAGCTGGTTGGTTTAGAGTTAGAGAATTTTTTCGTCTAAGTGTTACTGTGTACTTTTTAATCTTCTGTAAACGTTTTTAAAAATCCACTTGAGACCCTAAAATCAATTGAGTTATATTTTGAAAGACCACAAGATTGCTGTGGTAGTTGACCAAAAAAAAAGCAAAACAAAATATAATTTGTAGTTTATTTATTTATTTTTTTATTTTATTTTTGACAGAGTGGATAGTGAGAGAGAGAGACAGAGAGAAAGGTCTTCCTTTGCCGTTGTTTCTTCCTCCAGTGGCCACCACGGCCTCGCGCTGCGGCCAGCACACAGCGCTGATCTGAAGGCAGGAGCCAGGTGCTTCTCCTGGTCTCCCTTGGGGTGCAGGGCCCAAGCACTTGGGCCATCCTCCACTGCACTCCCTGGCCACAGCAGAGAGCTGGCCTGGAAGAGGGGCAACCGGGACAGAATCTGGTGCCCCGACCTGGACTAGAACCTGGTGTGCCGGCGCCGCTAGGCGGAGTATTAGCCTGTTGAGCCACGTCCACGTAGCTGGCCTTGTAGTTTTGTTTTTTTGTTTTTTTTTTTTTTTTAGGATTTGTTTATTTACTTGAAAGAGTTAACAGAGAGAAGGAGGGGCACAGAGAGAGAGGGCTTCCATCTGCTGGTTCACTCCCCAGATGGCCGCAATGGCCAGAGCTGCACCAATCCAAAGCCAGGAGCCAGGAGTTTCTTCCTGGTCTCCCACGTGGGTTCAGGGGCCCAAGAACTTGAGCCATCCTCTACTGCTTCCCAGGCCATAGCAGAGAACTGGGTCGGAAGTGGAGCAGCCAGGACTTGAACCGGCGCCCATATGGGATGCTGGCACTGCAGGCGGCAACTTTACCTGCTATGCCACAGCACAGGCCCTTGAATTTGGTTTTAATAGACAGTAAGGAGTGTGTAGACTGTCTCAAGTAAGTGTTAATCTGTTAGAAAGTATTTGCCATTTTTATATTAATATAACATAAAGGAAAATATGATCATCCTGACAACTGATACTATCATGTTAGGAATTAGTGAATTATGGAAAGGTTGTAAGCCAAGTGGAAAAGAGGAAATGACGTTAGAATATTGATTGCGATGCCTTTTGGAAAGTAAAGGAGTTTATTAAGTTGGGCTTTGTGCTGTTCCATGAGAGAAGTGCAGTATAATAGAAATAAGAGAAATTGCTGGAGCTGAAAGACTTGAGCAGCTTGAAGAACTGTTGAGAAGAAAGCCATATATAAAGTACATCTCTGAAGAAAGATGCTTTGTGATAGTGACAGTTAGTCACTGGTTCCATCGAAGAAGAGATTAGAAAAGCTTGTGAAAAATAGGGAAACTCCTCAGAAACTGCTCCTGTGTTGAAGTGTGTGTGTGGAGAGGCTTGCTGTCTTACGGAGTTTGTTTCTTTAATGCCCTTTGTTTCGGTTTTCTTGGCTTGTCCTAATGGAAACATAGTATCAAAATTGGAGAAATACTTTTCTAAGTTTACTCTGTTACTTCTCTGAGTTAATGATTTTGAGACTTTGATCCTATAACTTGCCATCTATAGTAAAAAGTTGTTGACTTTTTTTTTGAGTACTTGGATTAGATAACCATTTTCTTTTCCAAAGCTTGTCAGTTAATACACTGTTCACACTGGTTCCTGAAATAGGAAAAGAGTAGGTCAGAATTCTGGATTCCATCGCACTGAAATTTGATCTTCCACAGAGATAATCTATAATGCAAAAGTCTTTAGTCCACCTCACTTTGTAAAACCAAGCCAGTGTTTGCAGATAATTGCTTTTCTCTTATCTGTTTGGTAGTGGTGGTTTGTTTTGGTTTTTGTTGTAGAGCTGATGGTTAAAAGCTTGAATGCTTGGTTTGTTTTCAATTTTTATTTATTTATTTGAGATACAGAGAGAGATCTCCCGTCCTCTGGTTCTCTTCTCAAATGCTCACCTCATTCGTGTGAGTTGGAGCCGGGAACCCAATCCAGGTCTCCCAACTGCGTGGCCATCACTACTGCCTCCCAGCACCGGTGTTAGCAGGAAATGAATCAGCAGCAGAGCCAGAAGCCCAGCTACTACAGTGTGGTGCTTTTGGTGTCTTAACTACTAGACCAGATGCTTTCCCCTCACCTTAAATGGTTTCCAAATTTAATTTCTCTGCTGGCTTTATGTCAGAACCTTCAAGGAGATTCAATTGAGAATATCCCCTTGTATGACTTTGATTTTTTTTTTTTTTTAAGATTTGTTGATTTATGCAAAAGACAGAATCCCAAGAAACTCTATCCTGATCTCCCACTTGAGTGGCAGAGGCCCAAGCACTTGGGCCATCTTCAGCTACCTTCCCAGGCACATTAGCAGGGAGCTGACTCGGAAGTGGACCAGCCAGGACATGAACTAGCTCTCCAATATGGCATGCTGCTGTCTGAAGCAGCAGCTTAACCTGCTGTGCCACAGTGCTGGCCCCCAGCTTTTACTGTTTCAACAAAAGTTTATTGAGTGCCTGCTGTGTGCCATTGTTCTAGGGATTTTGAATACAGTGATACAAATATTCATATTCTCTTAGAGTTTATTTTCTAGTTTACAAACCAAAACTGGAGTTTTACTTTCTTGGTATTCCTTAAAAAGATCTAATTTAATGTTCATTGTCCATTGCAGTTGGGTCAAGAAGCAGCCCTAGGGACCACCATTATGGCATAAACCACCACCTGCAATGCCGGCATCCCATATGGGCACTGGTTCGAGTCCTTGCTGCTCCACTTCTGATCCAGGTCTCTGCTAATGGCCTGGGAAAAGCACAGGAGGATGTCCCAAGTTGGGCCCCTGCGACCCATGTTGGAGACTTAGATGAAGCTTCTGGCTCATCCCTGGCTGTTGCAGCCATCTGGGGAGTGAACTAGTGCATAGAGAACCTCTCCCTCTCTCCTCTCCCTCCTCTCTCTCCCCTCTCTCTCCCTCTGTTTCTCGTTCTCCCTCTCTATAACTCTCAGCTTTCAAATGAATAAATAAATCTTTAAGAAAAAAAGACATCAGATACAGTTGGAATGAAGGAAACTGCCTAAAATAAGGGGATACAGTGGAGGTTTTTTTGTTGTTGTTAAGAAGAGGGCAGCCCTAAATTTATCTGTTTGTCTCCATCGCTAAGCCATTCTGAACCTGGTTTTCAGTGTTTCAGCATAGTTTTCCCTCCAGCCCACAATCCCCTGTGTTACGTCTGCAGCTGCTTTCCCTGGCTCAGCGTTATGGTCCTTTCTAGCCTTCTTGTGCTATATAAATGAGAGTGAACGGGGGTGGGAAGCAGGGCTCAGGCAGCCTGGATTCAAAGCCGACTTCTGCATTTTACTAGCTGAGCTTATAGCTCGACAAACCCTGAGCAACTGGACTGACTCCCTGAGCCTCAGCTTTCCTAGATCTAAATGGCATGTTGTGAGAACAAAGACGCAAGTCACAGTGCCAGGTGATGGGAGTGGAAGTCTTGCTTCTGCCATTCTGGCCGTTGGACTTCCCCGGCATGTCAGTTGTAAGGCCCGCACGGTGCCCCAAGTACGGGTGATGGTGCTAGGCTTATTGAGATTATGCCTTCTCTTCCTGTGATCACATAGTTGTCAATTTTATTTTTATTCATTGTGGGAAGGAGAAATCCCTAATTTCCAAGATTACTTTAGAAACTATATGTAGGCCGTGGCTCAATGGGCTAATCCTCCACCTTGCGGCGCTGACACACCGGGTTCTAGTCCCGGTCGGGGCACCGGATTCTGTCCTGGTTGCCCCTCTTCCAGGCCAGCTCTCTGCTGTGGCCCGGGAAGGCAGTGGAGGATGGCCCAAGTGCTTGGGCCCTGCACCCCATGGGAGACCAGGAGAAGCACCTGGCTCCTGCCTTTGGATCAGCGCGGTACACCGGCCGCAGTGCACCGGCCGCGGCAGCCATTGGAGGGTGAACCAACGGCAAAGGAAGACTTTTCTCTCTCTCTCTCTCACTGTCCACTCTGCCTGTCAAAAAAAGAAAAAGGAAAGAAACTATATGTAATGGGAAAGTTTCAAGATACGATTAAGGAGCTCCTCACGTAATTTGAATTGTTTTACAAAGACTTCAACTAATTCTCTTAAACCTACGTAAACACTGAACATCAGACAGGCATTGTGGCCAAGCAGGTTAAGGCACCACCGGGGATGCCTGCATCCCATATCAGAATGCTAGTGAGAGCGACTCTGCTTCTGATCCAGCTTCCTGCTGATGCTCCCTGGGAAACAGCAGGTGATGACTCAGATGCTTGGGCTCTGCCACTCACGTGAGTGACCTGTATGGAATTCTGGGCTCCTGGATTCAGCCTGGCCCAGCCCAGCTGTTGTGGACATTTGGAGAGCAAACTAGAGGATGGAAGATAAATCCATTGATCTAGCGCATGCTCTCACACTCTCTCGGCACACATCATCTCTTTCTCTCTCTCTCTCTCTCTCTCTCTTTGGTTCTCTGTCTTTATCTGTCATTCTGCCTTTCAAGTTGTAGGTCCCTAAACACTAGGCCTAACATTCAGGGCCCTTCATACTATGACCATATTTCTTATTAACCCCTTACACTTTCCAAACTCTGGTCTCTGGAAAAACTGTAATTTTCTCACCCTGTCTTTGTTCATGCCTGACAAATTTTCTGTTTCCCTAGAAATGCCCAGCTATCAAAATGCTACCTTCTTGAGATCCTTTCCCAAAAAATGACACCTTGAAGAAGTAGTTTCTTTTTTAAATTTTATTTTATTTCTTTGAAAGGCAGGGAGACAAAGAGAGTTGTCCCATCATGGGGGTTACTCCCCTAGATACCCAGGATAGCCAGGGCTGGGCCAGGCTGTAACCAGGAGCCAGGAATTCAGTCCGGTTCTCCCACGTGGGTGACACGAACCCAGTTACCTGAGCTGTTGTCTGCTCTGTCCAAAGATGTGGGTTAGTAGGAAGCTGGAGTCGGGCACAGAGCCAGGACTTGAACCCAGGTGCTCCAATGTGGGACACAGGCTTGCAAAGGGTAACTGAATTGCTTCTCCAAATGCTCCCCCGAGGAAATATTTTCTGTTATTTTCTCTCTCTA
Organism: Lepus europaeus; assembly: GCF_033115175.1. Taxonomy (NCBI): domain Eukaryota; kingdom Metazoa; phylum Chordata; class Mammalia; order Lagomorpha; family Leporidae; genus Lepus; species Lepus europaeus. The sequence goes on from NC_084837.1 coordinate 112,413,089, forward strand.
CTCCCGATCCCTTGACCTTTGAGAGCATTTTGCACCTTTCTCTTGGCACTTAACATACAGTACTCATTAATTTTTGTTGTTGTCATGTAGGGTTTATATCCTCTGATAAAAAGCTGCAGACTTCATCTTATTTCTCTCAGTGTTTCCTGTCATTCCGGGCACAGTGTGATTCACATCATAGGTATTCAGTACATTTAATTCTAAAACCATCCCCAGATGATCAAGATAGATAAACTTTAATGGAAAGGAACCAAGGGTAGTGGTTTGGAGAAGTCAGTACAAATAGAGGTATTCATCTGAAGAACTATTTTAGTACCTTTTATGTGCCAGGCACTATTAAATAAGACCACAGCTATTTGCCTTATTTGAATTACTTTCTTAGAATAAAGGCTTATGAATAGGACTGTTGGTTCTGAGAGTATGGGCGTTTCCGTTATTAATACAGTGGCTTTGTTTTCCTAAAAGATTGTACTAATTTTTTTGTAATATCAGCATTACGTGAATGTGTTATTTTCACCACAGTTTACCAGCAGAAGTTTTTGGCTAATTGCATAGACATAAAATTATTCTTTGCTTTTAATCTGTTTCCATCTGTGGGACCAGCATGTGTTGAACAGGAAGGAACACAGAGCCTTTGTGTCACTTCTCCATCTGGAGTGGCTTCTTTAAAGAGTATAGATCTTTGGGGAACCTAGAAATCAACCCATCTTCTAATTTCAGTCACTCAAAAAATGATTGTATTCAGTAGTGCTCCTTTTATTTTCTAATGGTCACATTCAGACCCCCATTTAGCCATAATTCCAATTCCCACCTGGCTAACATTTATTTAGTATTGTGCTAGGTACTTCCATGTTATCATAATTCTAAGTTGCATTTTGTATATGAGGAAACTGAGGCTTAGAGGAATTCATTTACCTCCCTGTAAGTTACTTAATCAGTAAGTGATAGAGGCCAGATTTGAATGCAGTAGAAGATAATAAAAAAAGATAATAAAAACTGGAAAGGGAATCTGACACAAAACTTGGTCAGAAACTGACATATGAATGTACATAATGGAGCCCTTAGCAGAGATGTGATAATTCCACCCCCTCCACTACCTTCCACATGCACACACCCAGGAGGTTGTAGTTCAAGAAGGAGGAAGGCCTCGAGGAACTTAAACCCACATTTTCAAAGCTGTTTCTCTTCCTGATGATCAGGTAGAAACTGCTCCTAATTCTGAGATGGTAGCAAAATAGGAAGAAGTCACTCCAAAGCCAACTGCCTTTGGATGTGTACAGCAAGGTTTCTCTAGTTACAGAAAGAGCAGATCAATGACTTGGCTCTAAGAGTGCCACAAACCTTTTTAAGATTTTTAAGATTTATTTGTTGAAAAGGTAGAGTTACAGAGAGAGAAATCTTCATCCACTACTGGTTCACTCCCCAAAGGCTGCAATGGCCAAGGCTGAGCTAGGCCGAAGCTAGGAGCCAGGATCTTCATCCAGTTCTCCCACATGGATCCAGGGGCCCAAGCACTGCCCACCCTCAGCTGCTTTCCCAGGCCATTAGCAGAGAGCTGGATCAGAAGTAGAGCAGCCAGAACTCAAACCAGCACTCTTAAAAGATGCTGGCATCATAAGCAGTGGTTTAACCCACTCCATCACAACCCAGGCACCCAAAGTAACCTTTTAGAATAGTAACTTGAAGTTTAACAAGATAAGGAGATTCATGCAAGGTGTTTGTAACAATAGATAGCCATGAGCCATGTAACATTTCGGTCAGTTGCTGATGGCATAAAGGATGATAAACCATGCAGCCTAGGTGTGTCGCAGGCTGTGCCATCTGGGTTTGTTTTAGTGCCCTCTGTGGTGTTCTCACAATGACAGCATTGCCTGATGGTGCATTTCTCAGCATGTGTCCCCATCGTTCAGGAGTGCGTGAGGGTATTCATAACAAGATTCAGGGCATAGGAGGCAGCAAAACAGAAAGAAGGTTCCTTCATTTTAATTCAAGTAATGTATCCTCGAAAAAAAAACAGATTTAATCCCAGGAATGTAAAACAGAGATGGCAGGTTTTAATTCTGGCTCTAGTCAAATACTATACAATCCTAATTTGCAGGCAAGGCATTGGGGCCCCAGGATCACACACCAGATAGGGGCAGGATGGGCTGAAGAATGTAGGCTTCCTGCTTCCCGCTACACTCTACAGAATGGCTGAACTGAACTAAAAGAATAATCTAGGGGCCGGTGCTGTGGTGTAGGAGGTTAGGCCTCCACTTGTGGTGCTGGCGTCCCTTATAGGCACCAGTTTGAGTCCTGGAGGCTCCACTTCCTATCCAGCTCCCTGCTGATGGCCTGGGAGGACAGTAGAGGATGGCCCAAGTGTCTGGGCCCCCGTACCCACGTGGGAGACCCGGAAGAAGAGTTCCTGGCTCTTGGCTACGGTCCAGCTCTTCCCATTTCAGCCATCTGAGGAGTGAGCCAGCAGATGAAAGACCTCTCTCTCTCTCTCTCTCTCTAACTCTGCCTCTCAAATAAAAATAAATCCTTTTTTAGAAAAAAAGAATATTGTAAAAAGAACAATGTATGTGGTTGTATGTAAGGTATATGTGGTTTTTTATAATTTAATGTTATTTAAGAAGGTCATTTCTCTTTATCTGAAAAACAGTAATAAAGGTCCGTATGCCACATAACTAAATAGTTGATGATGGGTTAGAATAACAAGTGATACTGGAGCCCAGCTGAACCCTGTGTACCAGATAGGCCGTCTGTAACTTACACCTAAGTACTATTTAACTGTATCCAGGATTGCATTGTTGGAGGAAGGCGACAGAGCTTTCTAAACTGTCATAAAAATACTCCTATTGAAAGGTAATGATGTAGATGTGTGTATTTATATGTAAGCATTTGAAGTTTTAACACATCCTGTTCTCTTCTTCATTCCTTCCCCCTTTCAGTGGAACTAATACCTCTGCTTCACAAGAAGTAGGATCCAGCTACTCCACTCTCTCCCAGCCTCACAGTTCCTGTCTCCACTTTTTTCCATCATTTTTGATACTACAAGTAATTGTGGGGAAAAGTAATTGGGGGAAACAAGATAACTGTTACTTCAGCAATAATAAAATGTTCATAATCTTGAACTAGTTCACTTATAGATCATTAGTCAATAGGCACAAAATGTTAATAGCACTGATACCTATACTGTCTTCAAAAATGAGGCTTTCTAAATATACAACAATAGTATAATGATTAAAGAAATTATCGCCTCTCTGTGGACTCTTAGGCATTCATTTTTCACAGTAGTTTGTTTTGAAAGATGTTGCTGGAATGATTTTGCAGAAAGGAAAAGAACAAAAATAAGCCAAAAGAAAGCAGGACAGAGAAGCTGATGTGATGAGTGTGTACTTCCCAGGCAGTTATGTTCTGTGTAGTAGTAAGTGGTGTTTATTGGGCTCTTACTGGTATCACAAACAATACTAACGCAGTATTATAGAGGAAATATGGAACAGTTATTAAAAAGCAGTGCTCTGATGTCAGACTCTAGCTTCATCACTTACTTGCATGTGATCTGGAAAAGGAAGTGGGGGATAATAACTGTTAAATTATTAAATCTATATAAAATGGCACATAGTAAGCCCTCACTAAGTGGTATTTTTTTTTTTTTTTTAAGATTTTATTTATTTGAGAGGTAGAGTTACAGACAGTGAGAGGGAGAGACTGAGAGAAAGGACCTCCATACACTAGTCCACTTCCCAAATGGCCACAACAGTCAGGGCTAAGTTGATCTAAAGCCAGGAGCCAGGAGCTTCCTTCAGGTCTCTCTCGTGGCTTCAGGGGCCCAAGCATTTGGGCCATCTTCCGCTGCTTTCACAGGCCATAGCAGAGAGCTGAATCGGAAGTGGAGCAGCCAGGACTATAGGATGCTGGTGCCACAGGTGGAGGATTTAACCTACTGTGCCCACAGCACCAGCCCAAATGGTTTTTAAGTCAGATAGATGTGTCCCATTTAATCGTCACATCCTCATAACAACCTTATGAGATATTATTTTCACTTTACATAAAATTGAAACTCAATGTTTAAATACCTAGGTTAAATAACTTTACAAAGTCATGTATAAAAGCAGTAGTTTTCATTCAGAACCTGAGTTATGAATTTCCACCACTGACTCTGAGGCCAGGTTGCTGCAGACAGGTGCCTGTACTGAGAACATGAAAGGCAGATCAGACTAGAAGGCATCAGAGAGCCAGTGACGCAGCTCAACAGGCTAATCCTCCGCCTGCGGCGCCGGCACCCGGGTTCTAGTCCTCATCGGGGTGCCGGATTCTGTCCCGGTTGCTCCTCTTCTGGTCCAGCTCTCTGCTATGGCCCGGGAGTGCAGTGGAGGATGGCCCAAGTGCTTGGGCCCTGCACCCGCATGGGAGACCAGGAGGAAGCACCTGTCTCCTGGCTTCGGATCAGCGTGGTGTGCCGGCCGCAGCGGCCATTGGGGAGTGAACCAACGGTAAAGGAAGACCTTTCTCTCTATCTCTCTCACTGTCTAACTCTGCCTGTCAAAAAAAAAAAAAAAAGACATCAGAGAACCGCTGAAGCAACAAGGACCTAAACCAAAATCGTAGACCCCAAGGAGCATCGAAGACATCAGCTGCTGCTCTGTGCTTCCCTTTTCTCCGCTGGGAATTGCTAATTCTGAAAGCAGGGCAGTGGGCTGAGAAGAGGGAAAATCTGCTGGAGCAGAGAGGACACTGCGTCCTCGGGCCACAGAAACAAGTAGCCACGGTTAATGGCCAAGAGCCCACAAAAAGAGCAGCGCCAAGAAACCATCTTTCTAAACTTACTTTCCCCTCGGGATACTTGGTGCACAGGGTCCAGAATTATAAAGGAACAATTGCTTTAAGTTTTCAATAATTGATTACAGCTGCAATATGAAGCTGTTACAGAGACACAAGGGAAATGATGGCACGCAGCAAGCATGTGATAGGAGAGGCAAAGTTAGGAAAGGCAGTATTTGAAGCGATAACAGAATTTTCCAAAACTGATGAGAGCTATCAAACCATGGATTTGAAACGTTCAACAAGCCCACACTGAAGCATTTCATAGTAAAACTCTTGAACATATCCAGAGGAGGGGGAGGAGGTAGTATCTTCAAAGAAGCAATAAGACACACATCTAACTACTGAACAGGAATAAAGGAGGCCAGAAAACAATAGAGTGGAACTTTTCCCACTTTGCCTACTTGGAGTATTTTTTTTTTATTACTATTCTTGACAAAAACTATATATATATATATGTATATGTATGTGTGTATATATATATATCATGTATAACGTTTTAAAGTATGTATACATTTGTAAATTGGCTAAAACAAGCTAACAAGCGTTTAGTTGGTAGTTTTGTTGTAGTAAGAATACTTAACATCTGCTCTCAGCATTTTTCAAGGATATGATACATTGTTACTAACGACAGTCATCATCTTATACAAGAAATCTCCAAGTACTTTTCCTATCTAAATGAAAGTTTGTATCCCCTAAGTAGCTCCCTACCCTAACTTCACCCCAGCCCCTGAGAACCACCATCCTACTCTCTGCTTCTGTGAGTTCAGCTTTTTTTAGATTGTCCGTGTAAGTGAGATCATGTGGTTTTTATCTTTCTGTGTCTGACTTCTTTCACTTGAGTGTTCTCTAGGGTCATCCATGTGTTGCATATAACAAGATCTTCTTCTTCCCTAGAGTTGGATAGTATTCCACTGTGTATGTGTACCTTTTTAATCTTTGCATCTGTTGATGGACACTGGGGTTGATTTCTTATCTTGGCTGTTAAGAATAATGTAAGGAACATGGAAGAGTAGGTCTCTTCGACATACTGATTTCATTTCCTTTGGGCATATACTCAAGGAATGCAACCTTCACGGTGCTTAAAGAGGGGCTGGTGTTGTGGTGTAGTGAGTGAAGTCACCGTTTGTGATGCTGGCATCCCACATGGGCGCCAGTTTGAGACCTGGCTGTTCCACTTCTGATCCAGCTCCCTTGCTATTAATGCACTTGGAGAAGGCAGCAGAGGATGGCCCAAGTGTTTGGGCTCCTGCCCCAAAATGAGATACCAGGAAGAAGATCCCAGCTGTTGCAGTCATTTGGGGAGCGAACCAGAGAATGGAAGAACTCTCTCTTCCCTCTCGAAATATATAACTCTGCTTTTCAAATAAATGAAAATTTTTTACATTAAAGAATGCTGAAAGATGGCCAGTGCTGCGGCTCACTTGGCTAATCCTCCGCCTGCGGCACCAGCACCCCGGGTTCTAGTCCCAGTTGGGGCGCCGGATTCTGTCCCGGTTGTTCTTCTTCCAGTCCAGCTCTCTGCTGTGGCCTGGGAGGGCAGTGGAGGATGGCCCACGTGCTTGGGTCCTGCACCTGCATGGGAGACCAGGAAGAAGTACCTGGCTCCTGCCATCGGATCAGCGCGGTGCGCCGGCCGTGGCAGCCATTTCAGGGGTGCCAGTGGAAGGAAGACCTTTCTCTGTGTCTCTCACCGTCTAACTCTGCCTGTCAAAAAAAAAAAAAAAAAAAATGCTGAAAGAAAATGACTGCTGGGATGGATGGCTGACCTAGTTTAGTCATCACTTGGAATACCCACATCCCATCTTAGAGTGCCTGGTTCAATCCCCAGTTATTACACATATGAGCTAGCTTCCTGCTAATGCATACCCAGGAGGCAGCTGATGATGGCTCAGGTACGTGGGTCCCTGCCACCCACATGGGAGATCCTTCCCTCTTACCTTGGAAATAAAATAAAAATAAATAATTGTTTTAAAGAAAAAAACACTGCCAATCTAAAAGGCCCTATGGGAAATTAGAGCTCATTTGTAATAGAATGATAATGAAAATACAGCATCTCAAAATACATGTAAATCAGCTAAAGCTCTTATGGTGGGAAATTTGCAGCCTTAAATGCATATATTAGAAAAGAAAAAGGTCAAAAATCAGTGACCCAATTACCAACTTCAAGTTGAAAAAAGAACAGCAAATTAAGCCCAAATTATGTAGAAGAGAATAAGAAAAACTAGACATTAATGAATGTAAAACAAACATACAGTAGAGTATGTTAACAAAGCCAAAGGTGGTTATTTGAAGACATTATAGTAAGGTGGGTAAACCTCAAGCAACACTGATCAAGAAAAAAAAAGCATAAAATGCCAGTGTCAGGAATGGAAAAGGACGTTTCTTACAGATTCTACAGATCTATAAAAGCTGAAAGATGTTATGAACAGTCTTAGGCAGACAAATTTGAAATTTTGGATGAAATAGACAAACTGTTACACAAATAACATCTGAAAAAATGTGGTTGGTTGGTTTTTCCTTGAGAGGCAGACAGAAATCACTTCCCCCACCCACTTCTCCACTCTCCAAATGTCCACATGGACCAGGCTGGGGGGAACCAAGCAGGAGCTCAGTCCAGGTCTCGGCATGGATGGCAGGAACCCAGTCACCTGAGCTGTCACCTGCTGTCTCCCAGGGTCTGCTCGAATCAGCAGGAAGCTGGAGTCAGAGGTGGAACTGGGGTTCCAACCCAAGTACTCCAGTGTGGGACAAGGGCATTCTAATGGCTATCTTAACCGCTAGGCCAAATTTGGGTCTGCCTCCTGGATGATGCTTTTATCTGTTTAAATAAATCAAATGCATTGTTTAAATTTTTTATATAAAAAAAGCTGCCCTAGATGATTTCATAAGTGAATTCTGACAAATGATTAGAGAAAGGAAGCCCAGTCAAACTCTTCATGAAATAAGACTTGCTTTATGAGATCAGCAAAGCCTTGAAGCCAAGACCTGATGATGGTATCAGAAGACATTTACAGGCCCATCTTGATTTGGGAATGTAGGAGTCTAAAGGAACCTGTAGACAGATTATTAAAATTACTAATGAATTTAGCAAGGTCAGTGTACAAGACCAGTTGTACGCTTACATATAAGCAACAAAAAGTTAGAAAATTAAATACATAAAACAATATTTACAGTAGAATTTTTTAAAAAGAACAACTCAAGTCTTCAAACAAAACTAAAACGTTGAGTAGGATAGTATCTGATAATCTGTAGTGATAGATGCAATATTGTAAAAATGTCCCTTCTCCCCAAATGGATCTATAGATTAAATAATGTATATGGGAGAAGATAGAACTAACAAATGAAGTCTGAAGTTCACATGGATGTGAAAAGGACTGAGACACAATTTAGAACAAAGTTGGAGAACTTTCATGATCAGATAACAGGATTTATTGTAACGCTACAATAATTACAATGTGGTCTTGGCACAGCAATAGACAGAACAATGGGACAAAACAAGAGCACAGAAATAATCCCATACACATGACATCAGTAGCGTGCAGTAAGGTGGGAAGGATGGATTTTTTTCAGTAGATGCACTGGGTCATGGATAGGGAAGGCATGAATTTTCACCTGCCTCACAAATACAAACGTCAGTTCCAGTCAGATTGGTTCTAGGTGGAAATCTAGTGGGAAAATGGAAAATGTCTTCCTAATCTTGAGTAGGTAATGATTGAAGAAGGAAGAGTGATAAATAGGACTTTACTAAAATTAAAAACTCAAGCTCATCAAAACACACCATTGTGAGAGTACAAAGGGCTTCTCAAAGACTTTTCTTATCAGTAAGAATAAAAGACAAATAATCCTATTTCAAAAAGGACAAAAGAAACTCTAAAAGTATCCCTCCAGTGTTCATTTTGTGTCAGCAAAATGCAAACAGACCACAGCATGCCGCTGAATACCCACCAAAACGACTGACATTGAAGACAGCGCTGGTGACCTGGAGCGATGAAGTCCGGGCTTCAGATAGATGTGTGACTTATTAGAGCCGTTGTGGGAGTCTGGCTGCGTGAAAAAAATTCTGGTCTTGTTTTTCAGTTTCATTCATTTCTGCTCTGATCCTTGTTATTTATTACATCCTGCTGATTTTGGGTTTGGTTCTTGTTTTTCTAAATCTTCAAGATGCATCATTAGATCTGTAATTTGAAACATTTCTGTTTTTCTTAATGTAAGCACTTAATGCTATAAACTTCCCTCCTAATACCGCTTTTGCCGTGTCCCACGGGTTTTGATATGTTCCATTTTCATTTTCATCAATTTTATGGAAGTTTTTAATTTCCCTTTTTATTTCATCATTGACCCATTTATCATTCAGTAGCATGTTCAATTTCCAAGTATTTATGAGTGTTCTATTGTTCTTGATTTCTAGTTTATTTTATGGTCTGAAAAGATAACATGGTATGATTTCAATCTTTTTAAATGTGCTGAGTGTGGCCTAATTTGTGGTCTATCCTAGAAAATGTTCTGTGCTATATTTTAATTGACATTTTTGTTTGGATGATCTGTTCATTGATGAGATTAGGGTGTTGAAGTATAGTATTGAAGATAGTATTGATCTCTCACAGTCTAATAGTATTTTTTGTATATCTCTGGGTGTTCTTGTTGAATGCATATATACTTATGATTGCTGTGTCCTCTTACTGACTTGACCTTTTATCAAAATATGATGTCCTTCTTTATCTCTTTTTACAGGTGTTGATTTAAAATCTGTTCTGATAGCCTGCTCACTGTGGCTTCCATTTGTCTGGCGTATCTTCAATCCTTCACTTTCAGTCTGTGTGTATCTTTGTGAAGTGAGTTTCTTGTAGGCAGCATGTAGTGGGGTTGCGGTTTTTATATTCAGCCAACTTAAGTCTTTTGGTTGGTGAATTTAATCCATTTACACTCGTGGTTAGTATTGATAAGAACTAAGACCTGTTTTTCGATTGGACAGTGATTCTGCCTGCTCTGTTAGTGGATTTGGTGGTATCCTGTGTTTTCATGTTCATTTCTGATGCAGGACGCCTTGCAGAATTTCTTGTGGGGCTGGTCTGCTGGGGGTGAATCTCTGTTTTTGCTTATCTGGAGAATACTTTAATTCTCCTTTATTTTAAAGGATAGTTTTGCTGGATATAATATTCTTGGTTGGAAGTTTTTTTCCCTTAAGACTTTATCCCAGGGCTAGTGCTGTGGCGTAGTGGGTAAAGCCACTGCCTGCAGTGCTGGCATCCCGTATGGGCACTGATTCGAGTCCTTGCTGCTCAGTTTCCAATCCAGCTCTCTGCTATGGCCTGGGAAAGCAGTAGAAGATGGCCCAAGTCCTTGGGCCACTGAACCCATGTGAGAGACCCAGAAGAAGCTCCTGGCTTCAGATCGGTGCGGCTCCATCCCTTGCAGCCAGTTGGGGAGTGAACCAACAGATGAAAGATATCTCTTTCTTTCTCTCTCTCTCTCTCTCTCTCTCTCTCTCTCTCTCTCTCTGCCTCTGCCTCTCTCTGTATAACTCTGACTTTCAAATAAATAAATAAATAAGTTACCAAAAAAAAAACTATCCCACTCTATTCTGGCCTGTAGGGTTTCTACTGAGAAATCTGATGTTAATCTAATTGGTTTTCCTTTATCTGTCACCATACACTTCTCTCTCTTTCTCTCTCTCTCTCTCTCTGTCTCTCTCTTTCTCAAGATTTATTTATTTATTTGAAACACAGAAATACGGAGAGAGAAGGGGAGAGAGGGAGAGGAACAGATAGAGATTTTTTATCTGCTGGTTAACTCCCCAAGTGGCTGCAATGGCCAGGGCTGGGCCAGGCCAAAGCCAGGAGCTTCTTCCAGGTCTCTCACATGGATGCAGGGGCCCAAATACTTGGGCCATCTTCTGCTGCTCTCCCAGATGCATTAGCAGGGAACTGGATTGGAAGTAAAGCAGCCAGGACTCAAACCAGCACCCATATGGGATGCCAGCACCGCAGGCAGAGGTTTAACCTTCTCTGCCACAGTGCCGGCCCCTCTCTTACTGTCTTGGTGATTCTTTCCTTGTCTTTAACTTTTGGCAATTTGACAGTATGCCTTAGAGAAGACCTTTTTTGGCTGAGTCTGCCTGGGGTCTTTGAGCTTCTTATATCTGGATGTCCATGTCTCTTTCAAGACCTGGGAAATTTACAGTTACTTCATTTAGCAGGTTCTCAATGCCTCTTTCTTTTTCTTCTCCTTCAGGAATACCTATAATATGACTATTTGGTTGTTTAATGATATCCCATTATTTTGCATAGACCTTCTTCATTCCTTTTAATTCTTTTTATTTTTGTCTGTAGGCTATTCAAAACTCTTGTCTTCCAAGTCAGAAATGCTTTCTTTCACCTGATCTGTTCTGTTCTTAAAGCTGTTGATCACATTTTTTATTTCACTGATTGAAGATTTCATCTCCCAAATTTCCTATTTGGTTCTTCTGAATGAGGTCTATCTCCTTAGTAATATTGCCATTCATGTCATTCATTGATTTTTCTCATTCCTTTAATCTGTCTATCCTTTTGCATCTTGCTAAATTTCCTTACAATCCATTATTTGGAATTCTATATTTGTCATTTCATGGATTTCCTTCATTTCAGAATCTAATTTTGGAGGAACACTGTGTTTTTTGGAGGTATCATGCTACCTGTTTCTTCATGTCTCCTGTGTCTATGTTGCCGTCTGCCCGTCTGGTATATTTATCCCTTCTTTACAGGGTAGGTTTTATTGTAAAAGAGTTTATTGTAAAAGAGTTTAGCTGGAATGCAGGCTTGGCTGGTTGTTTTGGCTTTGGTTCCAGGTGAGCCCAGGAGTGTAGCCTCTGAGTGATTTCTTTTGTTTTAATCAATGTCAGCTGTGTCTGCAAGTGACGCAGTGGATTTGTCTGCTGCAGTTCGTAGGGATATAAGTGTGGTTTTGGGATGAATGAGGGTTTCCTTGGGTGTATATCTTTGGTCCACAGAAAGTTCAGTGCCATTCTCCCTGGAAATGTGATAGGACTTTGTTCTTGGTGAGGAAGGGTGGACAGAGGTGTCTGCCCCCTTGTCTTCCTGGACAGCCTGAATGATGCTGGAGCCTGTGGCACCAAATGCTGTGCCCTAGGACTGTGTGATATGGATGGGCGCTTCTTCAAGTCCTGCTGGGAGAGTCCAACCGGTGCTATGGCTTAAAATACCAACGGCCCTAGTCCTAGGACTAGGGGATGTGAACTGGGTCCTACAGGGTGACTACAGAGATTTTACTCAGGCTAGTATGAGTACCGAGAGGTAGAATGCAGGCAGGTTCTTCCCGTTGTCCACAAGGTAGATCCCAGTGGCACTGAGAAATTCGGAACAAACTGTTAATTACAAGCCTGTTGTTGCAGGATATAGTGGGATCATTACCAAGATCTATGTCTGGTGTTAACCCCCAGAAGTTAAGGTGAATCCCTCTTGCCCATGTAGAATGTGTGAGCATAGTCTGGGGCTAGTGCCCAAAAACTCCCACAGTTGCAGGATGCAGGGGATCTGTCCTTTGTCCCACACATTGCCCTGTGACTGTGATGCTGGTAGGGAAACAGAGGCACACTGCGCAGCTTTCTCCTGCTGAGTGGAGCTCTGCGGGGAGCGGGGAGGGGGAGGGAACAAGTCAGCTCCCCTGCTGCAAGCCCCGTCATCTCTCCAGGCTGAAGGAAAAGCCAGTGGGTGACTGTGGAACGCCCTCTCAGCTGAAACCGTGCCGTGGGGTGTGCAGCGATGTCTTCCTCCCTTGCCATGATAAGATGGTGGCTCACAGCCGCCAGCTGGCTGCTTCACTCCCCAAATGGCCACAATGGCCAGAGCTGGGCGGATCCAAAGCCAGGAACCAGGAATTTCTTCAGGTCTCCTACGTGGGTGCAGGGGCCCGAACACTTGGGCCATTTCCCCCTGCTTTCCCAGGCCATAGCAGAGAGCTGGATTGGAAGAGGAGCAGCTGGGACACAAGCTGGCACCCTTATGGGATGCCTGTCCCGCAGGCAGAGGCTTAGCCCGTTACACCACAGCGCCAGCCCCGTAGGGATGTCTTCTAAGCCAGCCATTCCTAGGCATAAACCCAGCAGAATTCTGTTGTGTTCACCAGAAGACAAGAATATGAGTAAGAGCATTCATCCCAGCGTTGTCCTTATTGCTGCAAATGTCTGTCAGAGTCGAGGAGGTTACAGTGCTTCTTGCAACAGCATGGGTGATCATCAGGCAAAAGATGGAGCATGGGAAGGCAGTGCAGAGAAGTACCTGGCGTGTGAAGAAAGTGCAGAAACAAGCACAACAGAGCTGTGGTGTTGGGTGGAAGTCTTCGTGCCTGTGAGACCCAAGGTGGGGGACTTGTGGCTGTGATAATACTGTATTCCGTCTGACCTGATGGGGCTGCCGGTGACACAGATGTCCACTTCAGCTTTTCACTTAAGCGTTTGTATAACTTTAGTTTTATGTTACACTCAACTTTCTAAAAGACAAAAGACTGTTTTTCTATAAGGCACTACATGTACACCACATCGCTTCTGCCCACAGTACGTCATCAAAAGTTCGGTTCAGGATCACTAATAACTTCCATGTTGTCTGAGAATGTGGGCTTCTTTCACGTCCTCATTTTATTTCATCCCAGCAGCATTTGGGGATTTTTTTTTTTTTTTCCTTGAAATGCTCTCTGATGTCAGTCACTGCGTTCCTAATGGATTGTGTTTGCAGTCTTCTCTTGAGATCCTTGGGACACTGTCCTGGCTCTGTCTAGTATCTCTGCCTAGCACCTAGGTTGTACCTCACACTTATTTAAAATACTGCCTACCATACTTGCTGAAAATGCCTAAACTCCTGAGCTTTTATATATAGCTTCCAACCTGATGTTTTGTATTAGACATCTTTAAATGAAAGTGTCTAATCTTTTTTTTTTTTTCTTTAAGATTTACTTGAAAGACAGAGTTACAGGAAGAGAGAGAGGTCTTTCATCCACTGGTTCACTCCCCAAAAGGCCACAACAGTGGGGCTGAGCCAGGCCTGAAGCCAGGAGCCAGGAGCCTGGAGCTCCATCTAGTTCACCCACTTGGACCATCTTCCCACTGCTTTCCCCAGCACATTAGCAGGGAGCTAAATTGGAAGTGGAGCAGCCAGCATTTAGACTGGCACTCACACAGAATGCTGACATCACAGGTAGAGGCTAAACCCACTGCACCATGACATCGCCCCCAAGACTGTCTAACCTTTGAACTTGAGCTTTTCCGTAACTCTGTAGCCTTCCTTATCTCCATAAACAGCATCACAAGCTACTAATTTATCTATTAGGAATCTTGGGATCATTCTTGAGATTGCTCACTGCTGGCATTATTTTATTATTTATTATTTATTTGTATATTTTATTTGAAAGAGGCAGACATTCCCGCAGATGCCCATAACGAACAGGACTCTACCAAGCTGGGCCAAGTCCAAGAACCCAGAACTTAATCAAGGTCTCCCCTGACAAGAACCCAATTATTTGAGCCATCACCTGCTGCCTTCCAGAGTCTGCATTAGCAGGAGGCTGGAGTCAGGAGCCAGGACTGGAAATTAGACTCTCATACTCCCATAAGGCAGCATCTTTTTTTTTTTTTTTTTTTTTTTTTTTACAGGCAGAGTGGACTGAGAGAGAGACAGAGAGAAAGGTCTTCCTTTTTGCCGTTGGTTCACCCTCCAATGGCCGCTGCGGCCAGCACATCGCGCTGATCCGAAGCCAGGAGCCAGGTGCTTCTCCTGGTCTCCCATGCGGGTGCAGGGCCCAAGCACTTGGGCCATCCTCCACTGCCTTCCCGGGCCATAGCAGAGAGCTGGCCTGGAAGAGGGGCAACCGGGATAGAATCCGGTGCCCCAACCAGGACTAGTACCCGGTGTGCCGGCACCACAGGCAGAGTATTAGCCTGTTGAGCCACGGCGCTGGCCAAGGCAGCATCTTAACAAGTGCCTTACCACCAGGCTAAAAAGTTACCCTAAAATTTCAATTAAAAAAACAACTACGAGGTAACGCTGTACAAAGAAAAGGTGGTCTGATTGCACCTGCTTATCACTGAGTGTGTGACAGTGTTGTCCCTGTGAGATTATTAGCTTTGTTAGATAAACATGCCTACTGTAGTTAGTATATGGCGTGTCTCATAATCTGATTAGGGCAAAAAGGAGCACTTTTTACAACACCAGTGTCTTATGTGTTTTATAAGATGTACAGATCTATTGTAATTTGATATTACAAGGCAGTGTGCATTTTCTTGGTTTGAATTTGCTTTCTTCATCTTAGACCTAGTTTTTAATTAAATTATTGTTTTTGAAGCTGATTTCAGTAAAATGAAATGCTTAATTGTATGTTTGTTAGAAGATTAGAACTCCAGCAGTTGGAAGCAGCTTTCAGGCTACCAGCTTTTCTCAAGCCCATGACAAAATGCCTCTTTACTACCAACTTTAGACCAGATAAATTTCACTTCAAAAGGAAGTGTTTCAGAGATTTATCATGTGTCCTCAGTGTGGTAAATGAGGTATTCTTATGTATCCCTGAAGTCTAGATGCTGTACGAGAAGCTTCCTAGAAGCCGAAAGCAGGCTGTTTGTACATCACAGGTTCAGGATCCTGGTAGGAAAGGTCGTGGAACACAGAGCATGAGAATTCTGAAAAAAGGTCAGGTTTCGAAAACTTTCACATTATTTGTTCTGCCTGTAGCAGAATCACTGCTCTCACTGAGTAAAATAATTTGTACCTCTTCATCTATTTATTGATATTTGCAGATTTCCTGGAGTCTTGTAACTGTTCTTACATCGATAAAACTGAAAGCTCATGAGAGTTTGTGAACGTGTGCTGCCGGGGAGGACTAAGTTTGTGAATTTCATAATCTTCCAGCTGCTACCGCATGCTTGCTCTTTGGGTATTTAAAACGTAGATCGCTGACTCTGGTGCTAGTGAAAGAATTAGGAGGGATCCTGAAGTCCTCCTGTGGTGCTACAGTTTCTACAGTTGTGGTACATTTGGGTTGTAGGTGAGTTGGGGTTTAAGTACTTGGCTGTATAAGAAGACTGTAAAAACAGTCTTCTCAAGCCAATTGCCAGTGAAGGGACAGTACTAAATAAATATAATGGAGTGGGTTTTAAGTTTATTTTCTGAAAAGGGGAAAGAGCAACTTTAGTTTGCCAGTGTTACAATGTCAGCTGCAAACTGTTTACCTCCTAGCAAAACAAACTGCTTGCAAAATTCTAATTGGCAGATTTCTTCTCCCTGGCGTTTAATTAAAATCTTTCTCTAGCAACGTACGATGCTGAAGACGGTGTGCATCGAGCACTTATTATACTGGGGAAGATTGTACTCTCTTCCTAGCTTTCAGCCTTAACTAATTGTGTAGTTGGCAAAGAGATACATTCTTTACAATCTTTCTGTGCCTAGGTCAGCACCAGTGGAATTGTATTTCTTTCTGTAAAGAAATTAACTTTTATTTAGATAAACAAAGTCTTATCACACTAGAAGTTGCAATTCAGTTTTTAATTGTAGCTTAACGTCCATCATGTAATAAAACAGTTCTGGTGCATAGGATCAGAAGTGATCTCTCTTTGCTTCCTACCTAGAGGGCAGCCCTCTAGATGAATACTGTTGTTCAGTAGAGGCCAAGTGGAAGACTAAAGGTGAATGCTTGTCACTGAAAGACAGAAGATATCTAGCCAGTGATGAAGCAGCAGACATAAAATATATATATATATATGTATGTATATAAGGATACTAGCCTAAGAGTTAACAGTTGATCATTACCCAATAGGTGGCTTGAGATCAGAGACTGGAAATTCGGAACCTTATTTTTCAAATAAAATATATGGATTTCAGTTCAGTAGTATATCATTTTATGCACTATTTTAGAAAACAATGAGTATGATGTAATGATTATAAGAGTTTTTCCCACCCTGTGTACTTCAATTATTAATTGATTTTTTTTCAAACTAGGCCCCACTTAGAAAAGGTATGTGTGTGCAGGTTTACTGTTTGGGTACTTAGTAAATATTCATAAAATAAACTGTTGTTACAGCTCTGAAGTTACCCTATAATAATATCTATATACTCTGCTGTCTTTCAAGCAAATTATATCACCCAAAACTTATAACCTACTTTTCTATAATAGTGCTGACATGTTTTTGGGAGTCAGTGGAAGGAAGATTAAAACGTAACTGGCACCATGGGATCTCAGTTGGCTTTACGGTTTTCTTACCTTACTCAGTAATGCGTGTATAACAGTGCTGAATGGCATTTGCTCTCTTGAGATTCTGGAGTTGATTGCAACAGAAATATATTCCAACCAAGAAAATAGATACTGTAATTAAAAGGATTATGGGGGAGACTAGAAATAACTCTATTTGATATCCTGTTCATTTGAAGACCTAAACCATGAATTTAAATACAGTGCTGTGGGAAGTAATGTTCATAGTTTGAAAATTTAGAGTAAAATCCCTCATAAATAGTTATATGAATTGAATATCAAATCTTTTGCTCACTTATTCTTTTTTCTTAACATTTTAGTACTTTTTTCTTTGACTTGACTTGAGCTATGAGATGTATTTGTTTGTCTTTTATTAAGGAGAAGTGGAGGTTGGGTCCACATTTTTTTGTTATTGAATATTTATCAGTCTTACCAGCAAATCAACTGGATTATACTCCCCAAAGGGGTAAATTTGTAAGAAGTTTCATTTGAGAACGGAGGGTACCACAGATGTGAATCCAGTATGAGAAAGCTGATTTAATTGTTTTTAATACATTGTTTTAAAGTTTTCTTGTCTGTTTCATTAACCAGCTCAAAATTCGTTTTCTTGTAAAACATTCAAAGTTTAGACATTCGGAACAAGTCTAATAACAGAGAAGTTTGGAAACCTGAGAAGCACCTGAAGGCAGTGAGCGGCCTGACAGTGACTTCACATACAGAGTGCCGGGCAGTCAGGTCTGGGTCTGAGAGGACCGCGGGCACGAAAGACAAACAGGAGGCTCCTGGAGCCATGAGGGGCGAAGCCGGGCCTCAGCTGTGACAGCAGCTGTGCGACTGTGCAAGAGAGCACATCAGCTGAGCTCGGCGGGGATGGGGTGTGAGTCTGAGTGGCAAAGCAGAGTCCCCTCAGGTGACACAGGACATGGAAGATTGAGGAAAAGACCCTTCGTTCGGCTTTGTGTATGTTGAGTGTGAGTTGCCCGTTGCCTAACAGAGGAAGACATCCTCTTAACCATTTGAGATACAGGCCTGGAGTTTAAAAGAGGTGGATGTAGATGCTATCACTATAAATTGTTACTCTGCATTGGAACTGAGAGAGACGAGCAGAAAAACGTGGAGAAAGACAGGGCTGAAGGCTGAAGGGGTGGGGAAGAAAGAGCGCGGTGCACAGGAAGCCACCGAGGAGAGTGTGCAGAAGCAGAGTCAGTTACAGCATTAAAGGCCCCCAAGTCCCGCGCTTGCCCTGGCCGCCACCACTGGCCGTCCAGTGTGTTCACTGCTATTCCCATGGGTCACAGATGAAGGGCTGACGCCTACTAGGGACATCCGTCAGCAGGCCTGACGCAGATGCAGAGAGCTGTGTAAGGAATAAGCATGCTTGTTGGCTGTGCCACTCTGCTGGCGTGCAGAGGAGTGAATGGTTTTGCTAGGACAGTTCACATCCTAGAGGTTGTTAAGGACAATGTAAGACCCAATGAGGAGATCTGCCACTATGTCACCCAGAAACTTAGACCAACTTGAAATGAACTGGGCATCTCTGCTTCAGAGGACATGGCCTTGACGAAGTGTGAACTCTGATGGAGGGGTTCCCAAGGTTTTACTGGACTTGCTGCTTGATTATAAGCATCACCTGGAAACAGTGTTGATAAAGGACTTTAATGAGCACCAGACAATGCAGTGGTAGCTTGGACTTTTTGAAAGGGAAATGATTTTAAACTGGGGGGGGGGGGGGGTACGCTTCTTATCTTCACAGTCTGAAGATTTAGAGGTATGCGTTCTCCAAATTGAGGTGAGCTAAGTGTCTTTCATGAGAAACTCTGATAGTCTAAGATGATAAGCATTGAGCGATTTCTCTTCCTGCTCTCATAAACATGCAGATGAGGCCAGCTGTGTGCTGTAAATAGTGACGTACATTTAAAATTCACATTTGAAGTGAACATCTGTAAGCTGGTTATCTACTTGCGTTGAAGCATAACTTTTGAATACTTTTGGCCGAAAGAATACCATTCAGAGGTATAAAGAAGTAGACAAGTGAAAGACATGTAGACTAATGATAGAGAATCCTGGACATTTTAGAGCTGCAGGGAATCCAGCAGTGACTGGAGGAGTCAGGATAAGGAGTCTGTGGGGGCGTATTCCGAAGAGGGAATGCACTTGTTCTGAATGTCACCAAAGGTAGAATGAGAACCCAAGGAAGGAATCTCCCTGAGGATGGGTTTGGAGATTATTATATAGAAAAACTTTCTGATTGTCAGAGGTTTCGGAACAACTTGGAGACAATTTCATGTTGGGGGCCAGGATTTGGTTGGACCCAGTGACCTCTGTGGGATCTGTAAATCTTAGAAATCTTATCCAAACCAGTACTTTTTTCTTTTCCTTGAATTTTTAAAAGTATGATATTTATGGTAAATTAGAAAAATTTAAATTTATTGTACAGGTCAGTGAATTTTTTACTACAGGTATACATCTGTGACTATTTCCCATTTTTAAAGATTTATTCATTTAAAAGGCAGAGTTACAGAAATAAAGAAGGAGAGGGAGCTCTTCTATCCACTGTTTGACTCCCTGAATGGCCCCTGGGGCTGGGGCTGGGTAAGGTCAAAGCCAGGAGCCAGAAACTCCCATCTGGGTCTCCCAAGTGAGGGCAGGGGCCCAAACTCTTGGGCCATCATCCACTGCTTTCCCAAGTGCATTAACAGGGAGCTGGATCAGAAGTGGAGTGACCAGGACGTGAACCAGTGCCCATTTGGCATGTCAGCACTGTTTGACCTGCTACACCACAGTGCCAAGCCCAGCCTGCAAATATTTCTACCACTTCAGGAGACTCTCTGGTTAGTGCCCTCTCTGCCCTGACAGGACATAACCATTTCTGGTTTTGCAAGACACCATGCAGTTGTCTTATTTTTCAACTTCATATAAATGGATTCATGAGGTATTTACTTTCAGGAATAAGTGTCTGGCCTATAGGATATGACTCCCGCATTGGAGTGTTTGGGTTCGTTTTCCCTATTTTGACTCCTGCCAATGCAAATCCTAGAAGACAGCAGTGATGGCTGAAGTAATTGGGTCCCTGCCACCCGCGTGGAGACCTGGATGGTGATCCAGTTCCTGACTTGGGCTGCAGGCCAGCCCTGGGTGTTGCAAGCATTGTGGGGGAGTGAACCAACAGTTGGGAGTGCTCTGTCGCTGTTTAAAAAACAAAACAAAACTCCCTTGGGAATTCATTCTTTTGAAAAGCTATTTACTTTGCTAGGTTTGCTTCTTTTGCTCATCTTTATTTCTAGGAGATTCATCCATGTTCTTTGGAGCAGCGGTTTTAATCTGTACAGAATTCTGATTTCACTGTTGGAATATATTATGTTTCCATATGACTGCTGATGGACATGTGGTTTGGTTCCATGAGGCTGCTGTTAGCAGAGCTGCTATAAACTCTTAGATTTTGTGTGTGTGTGTGTGTTGGGGCAAATGCCCTCATTTCTCTGGGGCTTTTTATAGGAGTGAAGTTTCTGGTTTACAGGATAAATGTATTGTAGTGGGTGTATTGCTACAGTTTTCCAACGTAATTGTGC
This sequence comes from Lepus europaeus, assembly GCF_033115175.1. Taxonomy (NCBI): domain Eukaryota; kingdom Metazoa; phylum Chordata; class Mammalia; order Lagomorpha; family Leporidae; genus Lepus; species Lepus europaeus. The sequence goes on from NC_084837.1 coordinate 112,433,695, forward strand.
CCATTTAAATCCTCAGTAGTAACATGGTAAAATTTCAGTTCCTCATTATGTTAGCCATCCTTTTTCTATGGTTATTGATCTTTTGTATAGTCTCCTTTTTGAAGTACTTGTTTTTAGTGCTTTATAAAGATTGGGATCTTTATCTTATTGATTTTAGGAACTCTGTTCAAAATATGAGTGTTTGGTGAAAACATGTATTACAAATATAATTCTAGTTTGTGACTTTGCACTCTTCCAGTAGGGTATTTTGATACACAGACTTTTTAATTTTAGTGAATTCCAGTTTTTCACTTTTTTCTTGTGGTTAGTGCTTTGTGTCCTCTTTAGTAAGTCTTTGCCAGGGTCACATTTAGACCTGTAGTTCTTTTTTTATTATTTCTTTTTAATTTATTTATTTGAGAGAGAAAGACAAGAGAGCTCCTCTCCATGGGTTCTCTCTCTAGATCCCCACAATGGCCAGGGTTGGGTCAGGCTGAAACCAGAAGCTGGGAACCCCAGGTCTCCCCCAGGGGAGGCGGGAGCCCAGTTCCTGGGGCCACCACCGCTGCCTCAGGGAGACGCTGCAGTCAGGAGGCACCGCTGGGCGTTGCCCCCAGTAGTCTGATGTGGGACACGAGCCTCTAGTCACCAGGCTGATACCCAGCGTGGGGTTTATATTGTGCCCTCCTGCTCCTCTCCACTCCAGCCCGCGGGGCTGATTCACAGGGAGTGAGGGGCGAGGACAGCGCCGGAAACTGCCCTCTCAGGTTTCTTCCAGCAGCAATCCTGTTACCACTGAGGATTTCTTTCCGTTGTGATGTTTTTTCTGGGGGAAAGGAGTGGAAAGTCCAGTTAAAGAGAATGTTGGCTCTTTGTGTTGTCATTTTAAAAAAAAGTACTCATGCATTGCATGTGAAATTAAAATTTAACTTAAAAATCTGTGATTCTGGATGACACTTCTCTTTTTTTAAAGTCACATAGCTGTGTTATTGAAAGGGAGCTAAAACTGGTGGAAAGTCGTTTCTCCTAATCCCACCACCCTAACATATTCTGAGTATTTCAGTGTTTTCTTCCTATCTTTTTTTATGTGTCTACTCTTTTAATACGTTTTTAATCTGTATAATATACTTTCTAAAAATATATCATCGCAAACTTTGTAGTATAATTAACAAAAATAGCCTTCATGTTCTTTTATTGTTTGCAGGGCACCTAAGAAAATTCTCTATTCATCCTCACAATACCCTTTTGATGTAAGCACAGTAGGTATTAGCCCCATTTACATATGAAGACATTGAAAGCAGATAATCATACAGTGCTTCTACTTGGTGTTATAACTAATTTCTGTTCAAGGCAAAAGTACCTGCTAACACAAGCAAGTGGGTGCATTCACAGTAGTCTGAAGAGTAGACAAGTCATTGTGCACATTCCTGCTCCTTGGGATCTCCTCCTGCCTGACTGGACTAAGCAAACCCTTGAACAGCAGTGGGCAACTTTGAAAATACACTTTGTCAGGCCAGCGCCAAGGCTCACTAGGCTAATCCTCCGCCTGCGGTGCCGGCACCCCAGGTTCTAGTCCCGATTGGTCCTCTTCCAGGCCAGCTCTCTGCTGTGGCCCAGGAGTGCAGTGGAGGATGGCCCAGGTCCTTGGGCCCTGCACCCCCATGGGAGACCAGGAGAGGCACCTGGCTCCTGGCTTCGGATTGGCTCAGCGCGCCAGCTGTAGCGGACATTTGGGGGGTGAACCAACGGAAAAGGAAGACCTTTCTCTCTGTCTCTCTCTTTCTCTCTCACTGTCTCTCTCTCTCTCACTGTCTAACTCTGCCTGTCAAAAAAAAAGAAAATACACTTGGTCAGATTTCTGTGAACACACCCAATGCCAAGAACACTGGGTGTTTTACTCAGCCTGGTGACTGGCTGCAGCACGGCTCACGTGGTTTTCTGCTGGGTTTTGTTTCACCTGGAAGCAAAGGGGGACCCTCAATAGTTTGCAAGCCAGGAAGATTACATCTGACCACTTGTTCTGAATTGGCTCTGTGTCCAGCCATTGAAGCCTTCTCATGTTGGGTAGGTTATTAAAGGAGAAACGATCCTGAGAAACTGGTCTGTTAGCTCTTGAAGTATGTCAAATTTGAATCTTATGGTTATTTGGCAACTTTCTGAAGTCTCACACATTGTCAGCTTGATGATTCACAAACAAAATATTTCGCGAAGTAACTGCACTTTAAATTTTCTTTGAGTTGCAACTGTTGTGTTCAGCACAGTTCAGTGGTGCCTGCTGGTTCTGTGAGGAAAGCTACAGTTCTTTCTGGTCAAAGCAGGGAAAGCCATGTCGCCCTGCCTTTCCTGCAGCCAAAGATTCTTGTTGTCTGCAGCTTTTTGGCTGAGGAAATTTCCCTACAAGCCAATGTCCTCTGTTTTGTTTTGTTTTTGTTTTTTTTTCCAGGAATTCTTCCTAGGGAGAGAATTCAGTTTGTAAGTCAGTTGATTAACATGAAGAACACCTGGATGGAATCCATGCCATTTTATTATAGTTTTTATAAGTGTTTTGATCTTCCTTCTCAAACACGTCCTCCTTTGCTTGCAGTCTTCATTGACTCTTGAGAGAGTGAAAGATTTCTGATCTGTTGCCTGTGAGAGCAAGCAGCATTCTTCTCACCTCTTCTGAGGCTTGTTTCACAGCTGCGGGTCTGAGCTAAAGAAAGTAGAATGAAATGGCAGGAGATGGAGAAGCAGCGGTCCCTGACCAGTGAGGACCCTGCCCTAGAGCTGTGGACCAGCAGTGTTTCCTTTGGCCCATGGCTGCTGCTGCTTCCTCGCACACTGCCTCTCTGGCTCCGCCCTGAGTCCTGCCGGTGTGGCCCTCTCCACCTCAGTCCACATCTGGATTGCCAGACGTGGAAGTCCCCTGGGCGGGGCGTCCCTTCTCAGCTGTCTACTCAGCTGCTGGTTTTTGCTTCCTTCTTTCCAGTATATCTGTGACTCTGAGGATGAAGAGCAGTGGTCTTAGCTGCTCACCCCCTCATTCAGTTCATCTCTGTCTCTGCCCTGATTCTCACAGTTAAGTAAATAAATACCTTTACACACTCCAGGAACTCCTGCCTTCAACATTCTTTCTAACTGTTAACCCATATGACCCTAGCTTGATTCTGGGCTGTAAAGGGAAAAGAATTTTTTGTAAAAAAAAAAAAAAAAAAATCTTTTAACTTTTCTGGAAACTTATATCTCCTCTTGATAAACAGGAATTCTATTCTGGTAAACCCTCTGTGAGAGAAAGTATAGGTATGTGTCTTTACTGAGCAAAAATACTGTTTGTATTTTTGTAACTAAAACGACCATGATTCTTCTTTCCAAAGATAAAATGAAATGTGATTTTAAAATGCCTTTTTGTATGCGTATGCATATATTGCCCTGGAGGGAGAGTGTGGCTGCACTAGCATTCCCTAGCACAGTTCATACACACCCGCTTCATAGTGCACCAGTGTCCACGCTGAGGGAGCTGTGCCAGGTTTTACTGGATTACTGTAGCCAGAACTTGTCTTATATGGGCAATCATTTCCTTGTTTACTACTAATAAAAGCAGTACATAGATAGCCTGTGTGGAGAGAGCACTTTGGCACCAACAAACACAATAAGAAAACAAAAAAACAGCAACAAAACCACTAGGTAGACTGCGATGGCAAAAGACAATGCCCTGCTTATAAAATGACGAATTTTGCTTTGATGGAAGGCAGTGCTTTCTACTTCCTTTGCGTTATCGCAGTGCTCCTCATAAAAGTGATACAAAATGCTGTCCCTAGATATTTTGGCTTTGTTGTTTTTCTCCCTGCCAGCGCATTTTGTGTCCTGATGTTACCCTCAGGAAACAGCTCCCCATCACAGAACCACTGAGGAGAAAGAAGTCTGCACTCTGCCCAGTTCCTCTCATAGCCTAGTGTTCCTGTCATCCTTAAGGTAGTGTTCGATTCAGAAGCCTGCAAAGCTGCTACTTGAGGGGATGGTACCCAGGCAGGCATCTGGCCTAGGGGCCGTCACTGAGGAAGGCGCCCACGTCCCACATCACAGTGCCTGGGTTTGACTCTGACTCCAGCTGCCTGCAGATACAGATCCTGGCAGCCGGTGGTGTTGACCCCGGTAACTGAGTCCCTGCCACGCATGTGAGAGAGTTGGATTAAGTTCCTGGCTGATGGCTTCAGCCCCTTTCTTGGGGCCGTTGCAAGCATCTCTATCCCTGCTTCTCAAATAAGTAAGTAAATAAACGAATCATAAACAGAGAAGATCTATGTTCCCAACTCTGGCATTTTCTTCCCACATAGCGTTCTACAGTCTGTAGTCCATGAGACTGAAGTTCTGTGACGCAAAGCTGCACACCAGTTGACACGAAGCACCATCTCGGTCACACAGTGCAGGTGATCAACAAATGTTGGTTATTGAAATATAAGCCCTAGAAGCATTTGCATTAGAAGGAGGCTGGTGGCCTCCAATAGGCTAATCCTCCACCTTGCGGCGCCGGCACTCCGGGTTCTAGTCCCGGTCGGGGCGTCGGATTCTGTCCTGGTTGCCCTCTTCCAGGCCATCTCTCTGCTGTGGCCCGGGAAGGCAGTGGAGGATGGCCCAAGTCCTTGGGCCCTGCACCCCATGGGAGACCAGGAGAAGCACCTAGCTCCTGCCTTCGGATCAGCGCAGCGCGCCAGCCGCAGCGGCCATTGGAGGGTGAACCAACAGCAAAAGGAAGACCTTTCTCTCTGTCTCTCTCTTACTGTCCACTCTGCCTTTCAAAAATAATAATAATAATAATAAAAGGCTGGATTACTTTTTTTTTTTTTTTAAGATTTATTTATTTGAAAGGCAGAGTTACAGAGAGGCAGAGGCAGAGAGAGGTCCTCTCTCCGCTGAGGAGCCAGGAGCTTCCTCTGGGTCTACCATGGGGGCCCAAGGACTTGGGCCATCTTCCACTGCTTTCCCAGGCCATAGCAGAAAAGTGGAACAGCCGGGACTCAAACCAGCACCCATATGGGATGCCGGCACTATAGGCAGCAGCCTTACCCACTACACAACAGTACTGGCCCCTGGATTACTTCTTGTGTGACCCTCCCCCGCCAAAAAAAAAATCACTACATTAGCTTCATAAAAAATTATGAATAGTATATTGTCAGCATAGCCACCCTTTACCAGTAAGCATGATGCAAGACTACAGTTAAAGTGTATACAGACCTCAGTTTAGGCATTTTTTAAATCTTTTTTCCCCCTCCCAGCTACTTTGAACTCTACCTTTAAAATATATTAGGAATCTGAGCACTTCTCACCCTCTCCGCCACTGCCACTCTGGTTCAGGCCACCATCATCTTCTAGCTGGGTTATTGCTGTAGCTTCCCCAGTGAGCTCCTTGCTGCCACCGCTTTCCTCTCCTCCCATCAGTCCATTCTCAGAACAGCAGCCAGAGTGTTCCTAGAGATCTTACGCCTTTTGTACTCAAAACCTAGTAACGTCCCCTTACTCTGACCACCAAGCCCTGGATGGATGGTCGGAGCCATCACCTGTGTTCAGTCCAGCCCCTTGGCACTAGTTGCACCCCCTGCTGAGAGGACTCTCTCCCCAGAGATTACCTACTGATGATCCTAGTTTTCTTTCCTGGTCTCTGTATATGAAATTGCAGACACCCACTTCCATTGAAGGCTCCCTAACCTCTTTTCCTACTGTATTTTTTTCTTTAGTACTCTTATTATGCATCATTATTCATTTTATGTTGATTTTTTTATCTTGTCTTTCCCAGTACACTAAGCTCCATGAGAGCAGAGATTTTTTTGCTAATTTTTTTTTTTTTAAGTTTATTTGAAAGGCAGAGTTGTGGCCAGCGCCGTGGCTCACTTGGTTAATCCTCCGTCTGCGACACCAGCATCCCATATGGGCACCGGGTTCTGGTCCCGGTTGCTCCTCTTCCAGTCCAGCTCTCTGCTGTGGCCCGGGAAGGCAGTGGAGGATGGCCCAAGTCCTTGGGCCCTGCACCCGCATGGAAGACCAAGAGGAAGCACCTGGCTCGAGGCTTCGGATCGGCGTAGTTCCAGCCGTGGCGGCCATTTCGGGGGTGAACCAATGGAAGGAAGACCTTTCTCTCTGTTTCTCTCTCTCACTGTCTAACTCTTATCTGTCAAATAAATTTTAAAAAAAAAGAAAAGAAAAAGAAAGGCAGAGTTACAGAGAGAGAGATCTTCTTTTTGCTGGTTCACCCCCAAATGGTTGCAATGGCCAGGATTGGCCCAGGCCAAATTCTGGAGCCGTGAGCTTCTTCCAGGTCTCCCACGTAGGTGGCAGGGGAAATTGACCCATCTTGCATTGCTTTCCCAGGCACTTTAGCAGGGAGCTGGATTGGAAGTGGAGCAGCCAGGACTCACCCGTATGGGATGCTGACACTGCAGGCTACCGCCTAACCCACTGCGCCACAGCGCTGGTCCCAGATTGTTGTTTGTGTTGAACGCTGCTGAATCCCCCTTCATAGAAACTACCTAGAATGGTAGGTAGTTAATAAATATTTGTTGAATGAATTTCCCTGTAATGTAGTCCCTAGGCTGCCCTAACAACATGATAACAATCCAGAAACAGTCACGGGAGTCTGGGCTGCAGAGTCGGGAACGGAGACCACGGCACCAGCTGCCAGCCAGATGCTTCCTGCTGCCCTCTTCCTCACGGTTGTACACATAGGAGGGCCCTTCAGAGAGCTCACGAGTGGTGTTTGTCATGAAGAAACAACGCGTGGGCTTAGGTTCCTTTGCGCCAAAATAAACTTAATTCCATTTTCCATGAACTTTCTGAAATACCCTCATATACTCTAATTACCTCCTGCTACCTTTTCCCTTCTCCCACAAGTAGGTACTCACTCCCGAATTACCTCTCCTCGTTTTCCTTCTTACCTCCCATATGAAAACCAGTGAAACAGTTCTTAACTGAATTTCACTTAACTGAACCCCAGTTAACCGCCTGGTGGGACTAGCCTGCGTGCTCATTCCTGCTGTAAGGCATGTTGATTAATGTGTGCCGCCTACTGAATGCTCTTAGCTAAATGCTCGCAGCTGGTAGACTCCTCTCCAGGAAGCCTTGTATTTTTCCTTCTCCCTGTTACATTTGCATGCATACCAAGTCAGTTACATTTATTTCTAAAGCAGTTTATGCTAGTTCTAAGAAGCTATATAGTCACAGTAATATTAAATATATAATACAGGATTTTTTTAGTGAATGACCCTTATTTTTTGGAGTACTTTTAGATTCAAAGCAAAAATCAGGGACGTGTTCGGAGAGTTCCCATGTACTCCCTGTCCCCAGGCTCAGCCTCCCCCACCCTCGGCACTCTGCAGCAGAATGGTGCGTCTGCGGCAGTCAGTGGGCCCGCACTGACACCTGACACTCATCACCGTAGTTTACATTTGGTTCCTGCTTGGTGTCGGACGTTCTGTCAGCTTTGACAGATGAACAGGGACGTGGGCATCTTTGTATCACGTGGAATAGTTACATTGCCCCCCAAAAGTCCTCTTTGCTCCACATATCCACCCCACCCTCTTCCCCAAGTGCTGGCAACCACTGCTCACCTGTCTCCATAGTTTTGCCTTATTCAGGATGTCAGGTGGATTCCTACAGTACATAGATTTCAAATTTGCTGCTTTCTTTTTTTTTTTTTTTTTTTCTTTTTGACAGGCAGAGTGGACAGTAGAGGGAGACAGAGAGAAAGGTCTTCCTTTTTGCCGTTGGTTCACCCTCCAATGGCTGCCGTGGTTGGCGCGCTGCAGCCGGCGCACCGCGCTGATCTGATGGCAGGAGCCAGGTGCTTCTCCTGGTCTCCCATGGGGTGCAGGGCCCAAGCACTTGGGCCATCCTCCACTGCCTTCCTGGCCACAGCAGAGAGCTGGCCTGGAAGAGGGGCAACCAGGACAGAATCCAGTGCCCCGACTGGGACTAGAACCCGGAGTGTCGGCGCCGCAAGGCGGAGGATTAGCCTAGTGAGCCACGGCGCCGGCCTCAAATTTGCTGCTTTCACTTATCAATATGAGCTTATGTTTCCTCCATGGCTTTGCATGGCTTGAGAGTGTATTTATTTTTAACATTAAATAATATTGCGTCATCTGGACATACTGCAGTTTATTTATCTAGTCACAAGCTAAAAGACATCGTGGTTGTATCCAGGTTTGGGCTTCAGTAAACATCTGTATGTAGGTTTTCGTATGAATGTTAAGTTTTCAGTTTGGATAAATACCAAGGAGCATGACTACTGGATTGTAGGTAAGTGTATGTTTAATTTGTCAGAAATTGTAATAACAATATATTCCCTCTTTTGTCCCTTTTATCATTGCTACCATTCATTTCACTTATCTATGAGTATATACATAAATATATAAACATTTTAATATGTACATACATATTATTTTGAGCAAACTTACACAACAATTAAGAATACAAAACAGGGGCCAGTGCTGTGGTGTAGTACGAAAAGCCTCTGCCTTCCAGCATTGTGGCAAAGCAGGTAAAGCCACTTCCTGCAACACCAGCATCCCATGTGGGTGCCAGTTTGAGTCCCAGCTGCACCACTTTCATTCCAGCTCCCTGCTAATGTGCCTGAGAAAGCAGTGGAAGATGTCCCAAGTGCTTGGGCCCCTGCACCCATATGAGAGACCCAGAAGAAGCTCCTGGCTCCTTGCTACAAATCAGCCCAGCTCCAGCCATTGGGACCGTTTGGGGAATGAACTAGCAAATTTCTCTGTCTTTCTCTCCTTCTCTCTAACTCTGCCTTTCAAATAAATCTTTAAAAAAAATAAGAGAATAGGGCCGGCGCCGCAGCTCAGTAGGCTAATCCTCTGCCTTGCAGCGCTGGCACACCGGGTTCTAGTCCCGGTCAGGGCACCGATCCTGTCCCTGTTGCCCCTCTTCTAGGCCAGCTCTCTGCTGTGGCCTGGGAGTGCAGTGGAGGATGGCACAAGTTCTTGGGCCCTGCACCCCATGGGAAACCAGGAGAAGCACCTGGCTCCTGCCATCGGAACAGCACGGTGCGCCCGCTGCAGCGTGCCTACCGCGGCAGCCATTGGAGGGTGAACCAACGGCAAAAAGGAAGACCTTTCTCTCTGTCTGTCTCTCACTGTCCACTCTGCCTGTCCAAAAAAAAAAAAAAAAAAAAGAATAAAAATTTTTACTTTACCTATATTTATCCATTCTCTAATGCTCTTCCTTTATGTAGATCCAAATTTCTTTTTTGTTGTCCCTTTATTTATTTATTTGAGAGGCAGAGAGAGAGAGAGATCTTCCATCCTGGTTCACTCCCCAAATGGTTGCAATGACCAGAACTGGGCTGATCCAAAGTCAGGAGCCAGAAGCTTCCTCTGGCTTCATGAGTACAGGGGCCCAAGCACTTGGGCCATCTTCTACTGGCTTCCCAGGCTATAAGCAACAAGATGAATCAGAAGAGGAGCATCTGGGACACGAACCAACACCATATGGGATGCCAGCGCCACAGGTGGAGGCTTTGCCTGCTACACCACAGCACCAGCCCCAGATCCAGTTTTCTAACATATATAATTGCCCTTCTGTGAGAATAATTTTTTTCTTTTTTTAAAGATTGATTGATTGATTTGAAAACCAGAGGTAGAAAGGGATCAGTCTTCTTCTGCGGGTTCAGTCCCCAAATGGCCACAACCAGCTGAGGCGTGGCCAAGCTGAATCTAGTAGCCATTAACTTCATCCAGATCTCCTACTTGGGTGGCAGGGGCCCAAGCATCTGAGTTATCTTCTGCTGCTTTCCCAGTCACTTTAGCAGGGAGCTGGATTGGAATTGGAGCAGTCAGGACTTGAACTGGTACCATTTTGGATACCAGCATTGCTGGTGGTGGCTTAACCCACTATACCACAATGCCAGCTCCGAAGAATTTCTTTGAATATTTTTTAAGACAAATCTACTGAAAACAAATTCCCTCAATTTTTGTTTTTCTGAGAATATCTTTATTAATTTTTGGAGGATAATTTTAAAGGATACACAATAGGTTTTGAGTTTTTTTCTTAATGCTTTAAATACTGCATTGCGTTCTCTTTCCACCGTTTCTAAAGTGAAATTGATGTAATTCTTATCTTTGCTCTAGAGGAAATCTGTAGGTAAGATTTTTACCCTCTGGCTTCTTGCAAGTATTTATCTTTGATTTTCTGAGGTTTGTGATATAGTTCAGTAGTTTTTTGGCAATTATCTTGCTTGATGTTCTCAGAGCTTCCTGGATCAGTGGTTTCATGTGTGATATTAATTTGGGAAAATTCTTGTGTATTGCTTCAAATATTGCTTCTTTTATTTCTTCTTATAGTATTCTCATATATGTGTATTGCAACTTTTGTAGTTGTCTCACAGTTCTTGGATATTCTGTTGTGTTTATTTTTTTTATGTTCATGGTTACTTTTTTTCTTTTTAAGATTTATCTTGGCCGGCGCCGCTGCTCAATAGGCTAATCCTCCACCTGTGGCACCGGCACACCAGGTTCTAGTCCCAATCGGGGCACCGGATTCTGTCCTGGTTGCTCCTCTTCCTGTCTAGCTCTCTGCTGTGGCCCGGGAGTGCAATGGAGGATGGCCCAAGTGCTTGGGCCCTGCACCCCATGGGAGACCAGGAAGGAGCACCTGGCTCCTGCCATCAGATCAGCGCAGTGCGCCAGCTGCAGCACGCCAGCCGCAGCGGCCATTGGGGGGTGAACCAACGGCAAAGGAAGACCTTTCTCTCTGTCTCTCTCTCTCTCACTGTCCACTCTGCCTGTCAAAAAAAAAAAAAAAAAAGATTTATCTTATTTGAAAGGCAGAGTTAGAGGGAGAGAAAGGGAAAAACAGAGATCTTCCATCTGCAGGTTCACACACTCCCCAAATGGCCACAGTGGCCACAGCTGGGCCAGACCGAAGGCAGGGGCAAGGAGCTTCTTCCGGGTCTCCAGCATGGGTGCGGGGTCCCCATCATTTGGACCATTTTCCACTGCTTTTTCAAGCACATTAGCAGGGAGCTGGATCGGAAGTGGTTTTGGAAATTTTTGTTGTGGTGTTCTCAAGTGCAGAAAACCTTTTACTTAGCCATCTACAATCTACTGATGATTGTATCTTCAATTATCCGTCAAAAACCTTCATTTCCATTATAGTGTTTTTTATCTGTAACATTTCTTTATACTTTCTTAGAATTTCCATTTCTCTGCTTACGCAATCCGTATTGCCTGCTTTGTCCATTAAAGCTCTTAAAATTTTAATCAGTTTTTTTTTAAAAAGTTGTAGTCTGATACATTCCTTTCATATCTGAGTAGTTATCTACTTCTTGCCTGTTAGCATGCCTTGTTGTTTTTGCTGAGAGACTCACGTGATGGCCTGAGTAGAGGAGCTGTGTAAGGAGGCATGGGGAAGCAGCAGCATCCTGTGGTGCTCTCACGGGGTCCCAGATTTGGGTGAGCCTTTGCTACTGGACTTCGAACCTCACCAGCACTTCACAACCTTCCCTCTTGGAGAGGCAGATCTCCCGGGGACTGCAGTGGCGCCTTTCCCTTCCCTCCCTGGAAGACAGAGGTTCTGGACTGGGGGATGTCCCTGTCCCCTGTTAAGTGGGCTCTGGTAAAGCCCTTGCAGGTTAGGCCGTGGTAAAATAGTTTCTTTTGAGGATAGGCCCTGGCAGATTTCGAAACGGCTCCCTTCTGCCTCAGGGAGCAGGAGGAGATGTTCCTGACACATTCGCTGTGAGGACCTGAGGAACTTCTGGAGGTAACTCACTGCGGCGTGGGTGCCCCAGGACTGGCCTCACTGTGGCGTGGGTGCCCCAGGACTGGCCTCACTGCGGCGTGGGTGCCCCGGGCTTGGCCTCACTGCGGCGTGGGTGCCCCGGGCCTGACCTCACTGCGGCGTGGGTGCCCCAGGCTTGGCCTCACTGCGGCGTGGGTGCCCCAGGACTGACCTCACTGAGATGTGGGTGCCCCAGGACTGACCTCACTGCGATGTCAGTGCCCCGGGACTGACCTCACTGCGGCGTGGGTGCCCCGGGACTGACCTCACTGCGATGTGGGTGCCCCAGGACTGGCCTCACTGCCGTGTGGGTGCCCCGGGCCTGGCCTCACTGCGGCGTGGGTGCCCCGGGCCTGACCTCACTGCGGCGTGGGTGCCCCGGGCCTGACCTCACTGCGGCGTGGGTGCCCCAGGACTGACCTCACTGCGGCGTGGGTGCCCCAGGACTGACCTCACTGCGATGTGGGTGCCCCAGGACTGACCTCACTGCGATGTCGGTGCCCCAGGACTGACCTCACTGCGGCGTGGGTGCCCCGGGACTGACCTCACTGAGATGTGGGTGTCCCAGGACTGGCCTCACTGCCGTGTGGGTGCCCCAGGACTGACCTCACTGCCGTGTGGGTGCCCCAGGACTGGCCTCACTGCCGTGTGGGTGCCCCAGGACTGACCTCACTGCGGCGTGTGTGCCCCGGGACTGGCCTCACTGCGGCGTGGGTGCCCCGGGACTGGCCTCACTGCGGTGTGGGTGCCCCAGGACTGGCCTCACTGCAATGTGGGTGCCCCAGGCCTGGCCTCACTGCGGCGTGGGTGCCCCAGGACTGACCTCACTGCGATGTCGGTGCCCCAGGACTGACCTCACTGCAGCGTGGGTGCCCCAGGACAGACCTCACTGCCGTGTGGGTGCCCCAGGACTGGCCTCACTGCCGTGTGGGTGCCCCAGGACTGACCTCACTGCGGCGTGGGTGCCCCAGGACTGACCTCACTGCGATGTCGGTGCCCCAGGACTGACCTCACTGCAGCGTGGGTGCCCCAGGACAGACCTCACTGCCGTGTGGGTGCCCCAGGACTGGCCTCACTGCCGTGTGGGTGCCCCAGGACTGACCTCACTGCGGCGTGGGTGCCCCGGGACTGACCTCACTGCGGCGTGGGTGCCCCGGGACTGGCCTCACTGCGGCGTGTGTGCCCCAGGACTGGCCTCACTGCAATGTGGGTGCCCCAGGACTGGCCTCACTGCGGCGTGGGTGCCCCGGGACTGACCTCACTGTGATGTCGGTGCCCCAGGACTGACCTCACTGCAGCGTGGGTGCCCCAGGACTGGCCTCACTGCCGTGTGGGTGCCCCAGGACTGGCCTCACTGCCGTGTGGGTGCCCCAGGACTGGCCTCACTGCGGCGTGGGTGCCCCAGGACTGACCTCACTGCGGCGTGGGTGCCCCAGGACTGACCTCACTGGAGTTTTCATTCCAGTGATCTATATAGGCGTCGGTGCAGGGTTTCCTACCTGGCCCTGCTTCCCATGGGCATACCGCTTCAGTACACTGGGATTCTCTGTATTTCGGGGTAGCGCTGTGCCCTGTGAACCCACTTCTCTGAAGCTGGGAAGTTGTAGATTTTTTTATTTTGTTCAGTTATTGTTAGGACAGACCAGTGACCTCGGAGTTCCTTACATGCCAGGCCAGAACCCATGTAGTATGCTCTGAAAAACTGTTTCTACAAATTGTACAAGAGGTTTCTATGAAAGTTGGGATAAAAGTTTTAAAAGACTTGGCCGGCTCCGCGGCTCACTTGGCTAATCCTCCACCTGCGGCGCCGGCACCTGGGGTTCTAGTCCAGGTTGGGGCGCCGGATTCTGTCCCAGTTGCTCCTCTTCCAGTCCAGCTTTCTGCTGTGGCCCGGGAAGGCAGTGGAGGATGGCCCAAGTCCTTGGGCCCTGCACCCGCATGGGAGACCAGGAGGAAGTACCTGGCTCCTGGCTTCAGATCAGCACAATGCACTGGCCGTAGCAGCCATTTGGGGGGTGAACCAACGGAAGGAAGACCTTTCTCTCTGTGTCTCTCTCTCTCTCACTGTCTAACTCTGCCTGTCAAAAAAAAAAAGTTTTAAAAGACTCAATACAGACAAGTCACTTTTTAAAAAGATGTCATTTAGATATAGACAAGAATTGTGAAGTATTACAGGCAAAAAAAAAAAAAAAAAAATCCTAAGCATTCATAGTGCTTTTCAAGTATCTTAAGTTCTTACAACATGTATTTAAAAGAATCTAAAACTAGGAATTGTAGACAGGGATATTAAGGATGTGGGAAAAAAAAAAAACATTAAAGAATTCCAGTTAGTGGACGAATACTCAGAGGATAGATCTTGGGCCTATGTCCACAGGTTGATGAATGGATGAATATTGATATGTATTTTAAATGAAAATCTTTAAGGTAAATAATGCACAGTTTTTTTCTGATTTGGCATTTTAATCTTTTCAGTTAACTATTTACCTCCTTCTATGCAACTGGATCTCTGCTATTAGACAAAGCCTTCCGAATTGTGCTTCTGAGTTTTTGCTTTCAAAGACATTGCTAAACTACTTGGATCTCTAGTTGGAAAACATTGTAGGCAGTATAAAGTGCAAAGAAAGCTTTTCACTAAGAGGAAACGCTGCGAGAAAGAGGTTCTGGGAATTCACGGGAAGACTTGCCCAAGTCCGTCAGCAGGACCTCACTTCTCAGGGGCAGCATTGTGGCATAGTGAATTAAGCCTCTTGTGCAACTCCGGCATCCCATGGAGGTGCCAGTGATCCACTTCAGATCCAGCTTCCTGCCAATGCGTATGGGAAAGCAGCAGATGGCCCACGTGCTTGGGCCCCTGCACTCACGTAGGAGACCCAGACGGAATTCCTGGCTCCTCCTTTGACCTTGCTCAGACCCAGCTCCAGGGGCCATTTGGGGAGCAAAACAGTGTTTGCAAGATCTTTCTGTTTCTCCCTTTTGCTCTATAATTCTTTCAAATAAATAAATCTTTAAAATTTTTTTTCTTTTAATTTTAAAAAGTGTTCCTCCATCCCCAGCCATTCCTAGTCAAGGAGTTCACAAACTTACTTGCCTGTAAAATGAGGCAGGTAATGTGATTGAAGAAGTGAGGTGTGGAGACTGTGGAGACAGCTTAGTTACCTAGCACCAGCCAAATGCAGCCCTTACGGGATCTAGGTTAGGTATTGGCAGATGTTTTTTATACGTATAAAAGAATTTGGAGATCCTGATTTTGTTTTTATCTGTACCAGTTTTATTTATTGGCAGCTTATTCAGATGTGTGATATATTTGTGTTAGATTTATTGATTTATTTGAAAGGCAGAGTGATGGAGAGATGGAGAGAAAGAGATCTTCCATCTACTGGTTCACTGCCTCAGATGGCAAGAACAGCAGCCGGGGCTGGACCAGACTGAAGCCAGAAACCAGGAACTTCATCTGGGTCTCCCACATGGTTGGGCATGGACCCAAGCACTTGCGCCATCATCTGTTGCCTTTCCAAACACAACAGCAGGAAGCTGGATCAGAAGTGGGGCAGCAGGGACTTGAGCTGGCACTCCTAAGTGGAATGACAATGTTGCAAGCAATGACTCAACCCACTACACCACACCACTGGCCCATTTTGCAAATATTTTTTAAATATACTCTAGATGGGGCCGGTGCTGTGGCACAGTGGGTGAAAGCCCTTGCCTGAAGCGCCAGCATCCCATATGGGTGCCGGTTCTAGTCCCGGCTGCTCCACTTCCAATCCAGCTCTCTGCTATAGCCTGGGAAAGCAGTGGAAGATGGCCCAAGTCCTTAGGCCCCCGCACCCATGTGGGAGACCTAGAAGAAGCTTCTGACTTTGGATTGGCTTAGCGCCAGCTGTTTTTTGGCCATTTAGAGAATGAACCAGCACATGGAAGACCTCTCTCTCTGTACCTCTCTAACTTATTTTTCAACTAAATAAAAAAATTTTTAAAGTTTTTTCCTATCATAGTATTTGCACACCTTAGTGTTGCACGCAGCACATCCTGTTGTAGTCATTTCCTTTTGTGGTGTTTTTGTTTTCCCTCCATCTACTGGAAGTGAGTTCTGCTGGAGGACAGGATCCTCGAGGCTAAATCGCCAGCACTGGCATGTTGCTGGGCTTCTAGCCTGTGCTCAGGCAGTATTGGCAGGCGTGAACAACCAATTGGCTTTTCTTTATTTAGTGGGTTGGAGCGAAGTCACTTGAATAAAAGTGGAGCAAAGTTTATACTAAGGTGGAACGATTACACATGATAACGGAAATGGAAATTTGCAAATCCCAGTCAGAATTGACATCAGATCACAGGCAGGAAGATTCCATTGTGTGAAGACAGTCTCACTCCTTACAAGTAATAAAAGAAAAAGCATGGATAAGAACATGCTTAGAGAATGCAGAATTATAGAGTGAAGTTGACCATCTGCAAAAGCAGGTTTATTACCTGAGCGATAAGTCAATAACCGGATGACTGAAAAGCTTCGTTCAGTTAAGAATAAGCTGTGGTTTTAAGCAAAGTATAGCTGCCGCAGTATCCGTGAGGTACATAGCTGTATTTTGTAATCAAATACATATTTGATTAAAATATCCCTCATGTTCCCAAATCAGGTAGGAGGGGGTGGAATAAAAGGTAACGGAGGCACTGTCCCCAGCCTGTTAGAAAAGGGAAGTCCATACCACACAGAGTTGAGTATTAAGACAGGGATTCAGTACAGGATACTCTGGGAGGGCAGAAGAGGCTGCCTCCCAGGTTCTTGGTTGACCTAGGAAAACAGGCAAACAGGAGACACAGCTGAGCCGAGACCCAGGTTGGAAGTAAGTAATTAGCCTCCCAAAAGGAATTGGGGTACTCAGGAAGTGTCCCAACAGGAGACTCTTGCAAGGATAAATGGAGGAGCAGTGGGGTGCATTTGTAAGTAGAAAGCACTGCAGGGGCCGGCGCCTTGCTGCTCTGGCACACTGGGTTCTAGTCCCGGTCGGGGTGCCAGATTCTGTCCCGGTTGCCGCTCTTCCAGGCCAGCTCTCTGCTGTGGCCAGGGAGTGCAGTGGAGGATGGCCCAAGTGCTTGGGCCCTGCACCCCATGGGAGACCAGGAGAAGCACCTGGCTCCTGGCTTTGGATCAGCGCGGTGTGCGGGCTGCGGCGGCCATTGGAGGGTGAACCAATAGCAAAGGAAGACCTTTCTCTCTGTCTCTCTCTCTCTCACTGTCCACTCTGCCTGTCCAAAAAAAAAAAAAAAAAACACTGCAGGATGCCAGCAAAGTTCAGATCTTGCCCACAAGGTGTGCTGGGAGAGCTGGAGACAGCCACACGTGGAAGATTGAGTATGGAGCTCCTGCCTCACCGCATATACACTGTTAAAATTAACTCTGAATGGATCAAAGACATACTTAGATTTATGTAAAATGATAATACTCCTACAAGAACACATTGAGGTAAATACATCTTCATGACTTGGATTCGACAGTGGTTTTTTAGCTTTGATCTCTAAAGCACAAGCCATCAAAGGAAAAAAATGTATGCTAATTTGTGGAGTTTTTTTAAAAGATGTATTTATTTATTTACTTACTTATTTGAAAAGCAGAGAGTGAGCTTCCATCCGCTGGATCACTCCCCAAATGGCCACCATGGCCCAGGGCAGGGCCAGGCTGAAGCCAGGAGCCAGGAACTTCTTCTAAGTCTCCCACATGAGTGTAGGGGCCCAAGTAGTTGAATCATCTTCCACTGCTTTCCTAGGCACATTAGCAGGGAGCTGAATTGCAAGTAGAGCAGCCAGGACCCAAACCAGAACCCATATGGGATGTTGGCATTGCAGGTGGCGGCTGAACCTGCTACACCACAGCACCAGCCCCCAAAATAGGTAATTTGGACTTCAAAATTAAAAATGTGGGTTGGCATTGTGCCTCAGCAGGTTGAGCCACCCCTTGTGATGCCAATATCCCATATGGACTCTGGTTCAGGTCCCAGCTGCTCCACTTCCTATCCAGCTCCCTGCTAATGTGCCTGAGAGAGCAGCAGAGCATGGCCCAAGTACCTGGGCACCTGCCAACCATGTGGGAGACCTGGATAAATTTCCTGACTCCAGGCCTCAGCCTGACGCAGCCCTGGACATTGTAGCCATTTCAGGAATGAATCAGCAAATGGAAGATCTCTCTGTCTCTTCCTCTCTCTCTGTGACTGCCTTTCAAATAAATAAATAAATCTTACAAAAAATTAAAAACATATGTGCTTCAAAGGACACTACCAAGAAAATTAAGACAACCCAGAGAATGGAAGACAGTACTTGCAAATAATATATGTGATAAAGATCTAGTATCCAGAATATAAAAAGAACTTTTACAATTCAGTTCTCCAAAGAAGGTATATGATATAAGTGGCCAATATGCATCTGAACGATGCTGCCGCCATCGCTCATTAGGGGAGTGGGTACGGAAGCTACACTGAGATACTACTGCACACCTAGCAGGTGGCTGTGATCCAGAAGGTGAGCAGTAAGCCGCGCGCTGAGGCTGTTCTCGGCAGGAACTTGGAACCCTAATGCTCTGATATTGGGTAAGGCAAGTGGTCTGGGTGCTTTAGAAAACAGTTTGGCCTTTCCTGAAAATGTTAAGCATGGAGCTGCCAGTATTCCACTCCTAGGTATTTACCCAAGAGTATTGAAAACAAGTCTACACCAAAGCTTACACAAAAATATTCAAAAACAACTACATTCATAATAGAAAAGTAATAGAAAAGTAGAAACAATCCAAGTTTTACCAACTTGTGAATGGATAAACAAAATGTAGGATAGCCATTAAATGAAATATTCTTCAACCATGAAAAGAAATGAAATACTGATTCATGCTACAGTGTGATGAACCCTGAAAACATTGTGCAAGGAAGTGAAAGTGGCCTGACACGAAAGGGTAATTCCATACTGGGTAATTCCATTTATGTGCAATGTCCAGAATAGGTAAGTTAATAAAGACAGTAGTTTAGTGTTTGCCCTGGACCAGGAGGAGGGGGAAAAAATGGGGATTGACCTGCTAGTGGGTATCAGGTTTCTGTTTGGCAAGATGTCCCAATAATTATGGTGTCGGTTGTACAAACTTGTGAATATACTAAAAACCACTAAATTAGATGCTTTAAAGGGATTTTATGTTATCTTAATTATATCTCACCAAAAGAAAGCAATTTAGGATGTCTTCTGGTGTGACCTGGGGACGTGTGGAATGTGAAAAAATGAGACTGAATTGGAGGGTAGGGGCGAGTTAGGTTTGAGCTGGGTTATAAACGTGATAGATGATTTAGCACTTAGGAGATATTCTAAGAACATAATGATAGCTGAGAGTATCAAGGGCCCAGTTGTGATTGGATACCATAAATTTATGGGAGCACCCCTTATTCTGTCACTGTTTTCTATACCATGTTAAGCCAAAACTCAGAGTTAATCTATATCTAATAGTTGGGAAGTTAACAGGGAAAGGGAACCAGGAATGTTGGCAAAAGGACATACAAAACGTAGCTGTGGAACCTTAAGCTGGAGAGAAGGGAAAGTCAAGGATCAATGAATAGAAGCTTGTATGGGAGAAATTGAGAGCTGAGAATGCTAGGAGAGAGTGGTCAGATTGGGAATCTGAAGCTGATATAGCCAAGCGACCTGATCTTCAGGGAGCCAGGGATTTTGCGTGAGACGGGTATGGAGAATGCGGAGGGCGGTCTCCCACCCCTCAGCTGAGCTGCATCCCTGGGAGAAGTGGTGGGAGAGGAATGCTGTGCGTTTCCTCAGGGGACCCAGTGAGCGGACGGGTGGCTGTATACAAAGTGAGGAAAGGGCCCTGGAAGAGAGCCGGCCCAGAAAGCAGCAGCTCGCTCCTGGCACCATGCAGCACGCTTGAATGACAGTCTCATGGGTGACGTCATCTCTGTTTGGAAACAAGCTCTGTTGAAGATCCTTTCTTAGACTCCGCCTGATTTGCTCGGTTCTGGCCCCATGTTGACCAGAGAGCAGTGTTCTGAGTAGGATTTGGCTCCCGTATTGTTACAGAGAATGTGCTCACTGGTTGAGAAGTATCTAATGTACCTAACGTAATTTTCGTTATAAGCTTTGTAGTCATAATTAAAGCATTTTGAATTGGCACTCCTGTACATCAGGGTTTTCCAGTGAATGGTTTGGGTTGGAGGGGATTTTTGGATGTCTATGGCTAAGGTCCCAGATGCTGATCAGAGTGCAGGCCCCGGGGTCATAGCCATTCTGTGAGGCACAAGCAGCCTCCACTGGGTAGGTCCCCTCTGCAAAGAAACCTCTGCACCATCAATCTACTCATATCAACAACGGTGGAAAACCAAACTTGTGTATGGCTTTGTGTTTGTGCAGAGCTCTCCCTCCCCTTCCAGAGCAACTACGGTGGAAAACCAGACTTGTGTATGGCTTTGTGTTTGTGCGGAGCTCTCCCTCCCCTTCCAGAGCAACTACGGTGGAAAACCAGACTTGTGTATGGCTTTGTGTTTGTGCGGAGCTCTCCCTCCCCTTCCAGAGCAGCATTCGTGACATTTCTTAAGTGCCTTGCGTAGAATTTCAGAGTTCAGCGTGACCTCTGTACAGGGACATTATCAGGCACAGATGCTACACTTGAAAGGCTTTTGGCATCTAGTGTCTTAGGAGCCATGATGCGGTTTGAATCACTCCCTCACAGACCATATGAAAGCACATTCTTGCAGAATCCCAGCCATATTCTTGGGAATCATTTTATTTTCCAACTTACTGGACTGCTTCAGACGCCTCTGGGTTTCACTGGACTTTCCTTCATTTCCTTCCTTTGTTGATCTTGGCCCCTTAACCCTCCACCCACTTTATTACTCATTTTTAGGGACCTGACTTCTCAGTAATAGAAAGTATGTCTGAACCCATATGGGCTGAGTAAAACAAACTTGAGAGAGGGGAAAAGAGGAAGAAATGTGTGTTCTCTGAACTTCCTTTGTTTATGTGATCTGTTTATGTGTTGTTAAGGTAGTGGTATCCAGCTGTCTCCCTGCACTTACGAAATAACTGAAGATCCTTGGGAGAGACTGAGAGGGTCGTGTCGGCGTAGGGAATGAAGAGACACTTCATTTGTCCCCTCCAGATAATACGTCTTCTTTTGAGGTGTGAGAGCCGTACCACATCCTGGTTCTTGAAATACCATCAACTCTTAGAGACACTTCTAGAAAGAATTCTTTCTAGAAGAATTCATCGGGAATGAATCTTTTTTTTTTTTTTTTTTTTTTTGACAGGCAGAGTGGACAGTGAGAGAGAGACAGAGAGAAAGGTCTTCCTTTGCCGTTGGTTCACCCTCCAATGGCCGCCGCGGTTGGCGCGCTGCGGCCGGCACACCGCGCTGATCCGATGGCAGGAGCCAGGTGCTTCTCCTGGTCTCCCATGGGGTGCAGGGCCCAAGCACTTGGGCCATCCTCCACTGCACTCCCTGGCCACAGCAGAGAGCTGGCCTGGAAGAGGGGCAACCGGGGACAGGATCGGTGCCCCAACCGGGACTAGAACCTGGTGTGCTGGCGCCGCAAGGCGGAGGATTAGCCTAGTGAGCCGCGGCGCCGGCCGGGAATGAATCTTTTTAAGTTTGAGGATATACACCTGACTGAATGCTTGCTCATTACAGTTAGACTGGTATCTAATTGATAATTTTCTCCCGGTAGAATGAGACTGGCACTGGTGTGAGGTGGCGTTAGCTAGCCTTTTAAGGTCCAGGCTCTACTTTGGGCTTTGTGTAATGTGAACTAAAACTTACGTACACTTGGGTCAGGGTTGTTCTAGAAAATATGCAGAATGGAATTCTGTGTTTATTTGTTAGAGCCCTTCCCCTTGTAAACACCCCATCTTGACAGAACTGCAGAGGGCTGGCAAGCATTCCTGCACAGACCCAGCCCCTCACTCTGGTTCAGTGGGAAGTTCCTCTCCAGCCACTGGCCCTACCCACTCCACAGGGGATATGCTGGGGCACTTCAAAGTGTTCATAAAAGAATGGATATAAAAGGTTAATTTGTTTGGATGCAAAAGATTTTGAAATTCATGCCCATGTGGTCTCTTCCAAAAGTTCATGGAATGTATGTTATGGAAAAACTGCACATGGATTTCAGTCTGCACTAAAATAACCTTGTCTTTTAATTCCATTTTTATGAACTCTATGTAATTCTCTCATGTATATTAAGCTACTTTGAGTATTTGATCTGTTTAATAATAAATTTAGAAGTGGAAATTAAATAAGAATAAGAAATAAAACATAGGGGCTGGCGCTGTGGCGTAGCGGATAAAGCCACCGCTTGCAGTGCCAGCATCCCATATGGCACTAGTGTTAGTCCCAGCAGTTTCACTTCTCATCCAGCTCTCTGCTGTGGCCTGGGAAAGCAGTGGAAGATGGTGCAAGCACATGGACTCCTGCACCCGCGTGGGAGACACAGAGGAAGCTCCTGGCTCCTGGTTTTGGATCGCACAGCTCCAGCCGATGCAGCCATCTGGGGAGTGAACCAGCAGACCTCTCTCTCTGCCTCTGCCTCTCTGTAACTCTGCCTTTCACATAAATAAATCTTAAAAAAGAAAACATCTGTGGATGTTGAATATCAGTTGCTCCATTGAACATGGAGAGCTGGTGTCAGTGGCAGTGTCCTTGGCGTTTTCTTTGCGTTTCCTAGCTGGGCTCTGGCTGCTGACTTTCCTCTTCGTTGCTGTCTGGCTCGATCTCCTTAGCAGGCACTCAGACGTGAGTGCTGAGGGAGCCCCTCAGTGATTCTCATGATTGCTGTGCCGTTCTCCTGGTTGATTGAGGCTCTCTTTCTTGAGTGGTTTGCAGTTCCACTTAAGTAGCTGGTGTTTGGGGTCACTGCTGAATGTTCTGTTTGAATATCACTTTCATGATGAATGGAAGGCTGCTGCTTTTAGCTGTGTGGGGTGAAGCCCTTGGTGGTCAGCCTTGAAAGGGAAAAATCATTCTTTGCACTGAGATGCTAAACGAAATTACTCTGTCACCTTGTCCTTTTATCCTCTCAGTTTGATAGCCTCCATTTCTTGTGGTTTATTTGTTTCCTCCAATTAAGCTTAGTTGTTTCCTATGCCAGGTGCAGGCTGTTCCCCCGTGGAGCCCGGCTCTGACCTGGAAGTGTGGTCCCTTTGACTCAGGACCACATCAGTGTGCCTTCCGCCCTCCACTTCCTTTGCATTAGTTTTCTCTGGAAGGCTTGGTTTGTCACCGTTTAACCTCAGGGTGATTCATCTGGGCCTAAGAACTGGTAATGCTATAATCACCATGCGTTTCTTTCTATAATAATACTCAGAGCACTTGCTGCCTTAGCCTCTCTGTGTTTATGAAGCACTTTCCATTTAATCCCTCGCAGTAACCCTGCGTCTGACATGGGGAAATGGTAGTTCAAAGAGGTGAAATAACGTGCTCAGGGCCGCGGTGAGTCAGGTTCCTGTGCTCCGCAGTTTCTACAGGAAATGAAGAATACTAGCGAAAATACTCAGGAAGACTAGCACTATCCCAGTTGTTAAAAAGCTAACTGGTTTGTAATCTGGTCAGTTGGTGAGACTGGGGTTAAAAGCCCGTTAACCATAGAGTGTAAATTGATGTGTCCAAGGGAACAAAGTAGGTATTTCGGACAGTTTCTCTTCTGCTGCAGATGTCATAAAGTCAAGGGAGGCTGCCTCTCGAATTAGTGGAACTTGAACTGGAAGTAATTAAGCCGTTAATTAGTTTTTATTCTGCCTTCCTTTCAGAGCGATGGAAAGCTTGATGGCCACTTCCACCCTGCCGCCCCTCTTTGCAGACGAAGATGGCGCCAAGGAGAGCAGCGATCTGCCTGCAGCTGGGTAAGCAGTTGCTTTGGGACACTGGGGCTCTGCGTCGGCTTCAAACCAAGCTTCTGACCAACCGTGAGGTGCTGAAGAGGCACTTGTACGTCGTAAGAATGGAAGGTGTATTTGCAGTGCTCGGCAGCGAGCACAGCCGCTGTGAACTGCTCCATAGCCTGCATCCTGCTGCCTGTGCGACGTGTGTGCTCCTGTGATCTGGTCCTGTGGCCGCAAGGCCTGGCAGAGATCTGTGATGCTGTGTGCTCCTGTGATCTGGTCCTGTGGCCGCGAGGCCTGGCAGAGATCTGTGATGCCGTGTGCTCCTGTGATCTGGTCCTGTGGCCGCGAGGCCTGGCAGAGATCTGTGACGCCGTGTGCTCCTGTGATCTGGTCCTGTGGCCGTGAGGCCTGGCAGAGATCTGTGACGCCGTGTGCTCCTGTGATCTGGTCCTGTGGCCGCAAGGCCTGGCAGAGATCTGTAACGCCGTGTGCTCCTGTGATCTGGTCCTGTGGCCGCGAGGCCTGGCAGAGATCTGCGACACGTGTGCTCCTGTGATCTGGTCCTGTGGCCGCGAGGCCTGGCAGAGGTTTTTTAAGATTTATTTATTTGAGAGGTAGAGTTATAGAGAGAGAGAGTCAGAGAGAGAGATCTTCGATCTGCCCATTAACTCCCCAAATGGCCGTTATGGCTGGAGCTGCGCCGATCCAAAGCCAGGAGCCAGGAGCTTCTTCTGGGTCTCCCACGTGAGTGCAGGGGTCCAAGGACTTGGGCCATCTTCTACTGCTTTCCCAGGCCACAGTAGAGAGCTGGATCGGAAGAGGAGCAGCCAGGACTCAAACCAGCATCCATATGAGATACCAGCGCTACAGGCAGAGGCTTAACCTACTGTGCCACACACTGGCCCCAAGATCAGATTTTTAAAATGGTTTTTCATTAAAGATGCTTGGGAGCTTTAGCTGACTTCTGTTCCCCCCGCCTCCAGTCTTCTTTCTGTGGGATCACTGGACATGTATGTAGAGGAATCCAGGAAGGAGTTAATAGCAAAAGTCCACCTCTTCCCTTGAAACTCTGTTGCACTTGTGTTGTATTTTCTGAATATCTAGAAGCTTTTTGCAAAAGAGGAAATGTATTCTCTAATAGGTTAAAGTGCTAACTAATTCCCGAAGATAAATTATTTTAATATTCTTTAGAGCGCTTTAAAAAATAGACTCTACTGGGTAGTTTTGTTTCCTTCCCCACGTCTCTGTTGGGTCTCATCAGTACCTGCCTGTTGGCCTCGCTGCTTAGACACAACTGTTCTCCAGGGCTTTTCTGAAGGCCACCTGCTCACCAGACCAGTCCACTCGGGACAGATTTCCTGGGTGTCTCCTCTGCACCCAATGGTGTTGAAGGCATTGGATAAAAAATCATGATAGAGGCCGGCACCATGGCTCATTTGGCTAATCCTCCACCTGCAGCACTGGCACCCCAGGTTCTTGTCCTGGTTGGGGTGCCAGATTCTGTCCCGGTTGCTCCTCTTCCAGTCCAGCTCTCTGCTGTGGCCTGGGAGTGCAGTGGAGGATGGCCCAAGTGCTTGGGCGCCTGCACTCGCATGGGAAACCAGGAGGAAGTACCTGGCTGCTGGCTTCAGATCGGTGCAGCACCAGCCGTAGCGGCCATTTGGGGGTGAACCAACGGAAGGAAGACCTTTCTCTCTGTCTCTCTCTCTCACTGTCTAACTCTGCCTGTTTAAAAAAAAAATTATGATAGACAGTAATGCTAGCTAGCTCTTAGAGACCTCTAATTCTCCTGGAAAAGTCAGGCAATAAGCAGGATAAATAAATAGAATAGATATGACATTGATAAGAACAATGGATTGCAGAATAAAGAGGTACAGGAAGGGTTTGGGGGTGCAGTTTTAGATGGGGTGGCCCAGACAGAATTTGGAGAAAGGGACTTGAATCAAGACTAAAGGAAGGAAGCGTTATTTTGAGGCAGAGGGAGCAATCAGTGCAAGGGCCCTGAGGTCAGAGAGTTTCTGCTTCTCGGAAAGTGCCAGAAGGCCCGTGAGACCAGAGCAGGGGTACTGGTGGAGGGCAGGAGAGGCCACCCCGTTCTCGGCCTGGACATACATAGGAAGCGCCCTGAGATCTTACTACAGTGCAGGTGCTGATTCAGAAAGTCTGAGTTACAGCCAGAGAATCTCCACTTCTAACAAGCTCCCGTCACACCAGAGCAGTTGGTAGGAGGTCTGTACTTGAGTATTAAGGGACTAGATCATGTGGGGTCCTAGAGGTCAAAACAGATTAGCTGAGAAAGCACTGGCTTGGTTTGAGCAGAAAGCTGCGATCTGGTCATTTCTTAGTGGTACCTCTGTGCGTGCTGAGTAGAGGCCAGAGAGAGAGAGGAGAGAGGCCCTGGGGCAAGGATGCCGGCCAGGGGCTCTCAGGTGAGAGGTGATGCCCTGGGCAACACTTCCCGTGACTTGGACAAGAATATTTTTGGTGGAGTAGTGCAGGCACAAACGTCCTCTGAGAATGTCTTTCAAAGATAATTGGAATGGGGTAGGAATGAAAAGTGTAGAATTCTAGGTAGATTTTGAAGGTAAACCAAGCAGGATTTGCCTGAAAGACCAGGTGGGCAGGGTGAGAAGGGAGAGGAAAGCAGTCAGAGGGCTCCAGAGTTTAGCCTGAGGAACTGGAGGGGTGGGGTACATAGCAGGGACTGTAGGAGCTCAGCTTTTCAGACTAAGTTTGAAATTCCTATTAGAAATCCAAGCTGAGACAGTAGAAGGGCAGTTTGGTTTCAGGTTCTGAAGTTAGGGGAAGTCTGGGACAGAAGGAGGAAATTGGGAGTCATCAAAATATAGCTAAAATCGAAAGCCATGAGACTGGCTGAGATCGCCGAAGGAATGGGCTCTGCGTGGGAAGAGAGGAGAGAGGACCTAACACCTGAGCTCTGGGCCCTGAGCGTCTGGAAGCCAGGCACAAGAGGCGTCGGCATACCCTGCAGTCAGCTGAGATGACAAAGAAAACCAGAGGTTTTTCTGGGGTCCTGGAAACCAAGGGTGGGGACCAGGTCAACTTGTTCAGAGGCCTCTGGAGAGATCAGGTAAGAGGGCTGAGAAATGACATTGGATTTAGCATAGAGGTCGTTGACAGCCCTGACGAGATTTGGAAGCACATGTCTTCGGTGGAGTAGATTTAAGAAAGAATGGAAGAGGGGCCGGTGCTGTGGCGTAGTGGGTAGAGCTGCTGCCTGCAGTGCCAGCATCCCGTAAGGGCAACTGTTCGAGTCCTGACTGCTCCACTTCCGATCCAGCTCTCTGCTGTGGCCTGGGAAAGTGGTGGAAGATGGCCCAAGTCCTTGCACCCATGTGGAAGACCCAGAAGAAGCTCCTGGCTCCTGGCTTCAGATTGGCACAGCTCCGGCCATTGCAGCCAATTAGGGAGTGAACCAACAAACGGAAGACCTCTCTGCCTCTCCTATCTCTGTATAACTCTGACTTCCAAATAAATAAATCAATCTTTAAAAAAAAAAAAAAGGACAAGCTAGTGTCACATTTGCCTGCCTTTCCTACAGACAGGGAAGACCTGACAGTGACCGACAGGGCAGAACTGCCTGAGCAGGCAAGAGGGTGTGGGTTCGCTCGGAGCATGGGCAGTCCATTACTGGTAACAGAAGAGCTCTTCAGGATCTCAGTCGTTATCCAGGTTGTCATCTCCATGGCATTTGAGTCCTTTGGCCACTCGCTTCTTATTCCCGTCCCCCCAGGCAGGGATCCGTGGCACTGGGACCTATTCCCAAGCGAGGTTTTGTGTTTTACCGATGTAGGAATGCTCAAGAATCAGTAACCTGAAAACTAATGGCACAGTTGAAGTCAGAGTGACAGTGGAAAAATAAGCTGCTTAACACATCCACAATGATTGAAGTGTTTAGGAAATGGTGCTACTGAGTCCAAACTAGGTCCCTAGTAGCGCCTCTTTTAGAAAGTGGGCTTGGCATCGATTTTAGCATTTCTTTTACTTACCCTTTTATAAAGGACCTCAGAAATGTCGGAACTTCCTGCCTAAAATCATCTATTATATTCATTTCTTTCATTCCCAGGATAGTCTGCATCTCTTTTGTTCATTTCTCAGTCCCTAGTAATCTGATAATTGTTTCCATAGTTCCTCAAACACCGTACTCCCCCTAAAATCCCAAGCAATCTTTGCAATCTTCAGGTCTTCCAATTTAGTGGTTACTTTTTAAGCCTATCTTATTTGACATCTGCAACTTTTTGCTTGGCTAATATCCCCATCTTTTTTTTTTTTTTTTTTTTTTTTTTTGACAGAGTGGACAGTGAGAGAGAGACAGGCAGAGAGAAAGGTCTTCCTTTTTGCCGTTGGTTCACCCTCCAATGGCCACTGCGGCCGGCGCATCTCACTGATCCGAAGCCAGGAGCCAGGTGCTTCTCCTGGTCTCCCATGTGGGTGCAGGGCCCAAGGACGTGGGCCATCCTCCATTGCCTTCCCGGGCCATAGCAGAGAGCTGACCTGGAAGAGGGGCAACCAGGATAGAATCCGGCGCCCCAACTGGGACTAGAACCCAGTGTGCTGGCGCCGCAAGGCGGAGGATTAGCCTGTTAAGCCACGGCGCCGGCCTAATATCCCCATCTTAAAAGTCTTCCTGCCACAGTCAGTGTTAAAGCATAGTGGGTTACCTATGGTGCGGCATCTCATATGGGCGCTGGCTCGTGTCAGCTGCTCCACTTCCTGTCCATCTCCCTGCTAATGGACCTGGGAAAGCAGTGGGGGATGGTCCAAGTGCTTGGGCCCCTGCACCCACATGGGAGACCTGGAGGAGGCTTCTGGCTCCTGGCTTAAGCTTGGCCCAGGCCTGGCCATTGCAGCCACTTAGGGAACAAACCAGGTGATGGAAGACCTTTCTCTCTTTCTCTTCCCCTCTCTCTGTAACTCTGCCTTTCAAATAAATAAAAATTTAAAGTCTTCCTGCCCTGGCCTCTACAACAGTCTTCTCTCCTGCTTCTCAGTCTCTTTGCCCAGTTTGTCTAATAGTTGCTCCTAAAATGATACTGTTTCAGCCAAGTTCCATCCTGACTTTTCTTTTCTCCCGCTGTCTTTCTGGAGAGCATCTGACCCTGCCCATTATTTCCACAAACTGATGCCTCCCCCATTTATCTCATGCAGACTGGCATTGTGACTCAGCGAGTTAAGCAGCCATTTGGGATGCCAGCATTGCATATTAGCGTGCCCATTGGAGTCTCTACTGCTCCACCTCTGTGCAGCTTCCTGATAACGTACCAGGAAAGCAGCAAACGATGGCTCAAGTACTCTGGTCCCTTCCTGGGGTAGCCAGGGTGGAGTTCCTGACTCCTTGCCTTGGGCTGGCTCAGACCTGGTTGTTGCGGCCATTTGGGGAGTAAACCAGCTGTCAGGGGATTCTCTCTTTCTCTGTTTCTCCCTCTCTGTTGTTCTGCCTTTTGAGTAAGTAATCCTTTTTTAAAGAAGATCTGTTTCATGTCTGTTCTCTCAGGATGTGTTTCTGGTAATCTGCGGGACATCTCCATTAATTATGCTGCAAGTACTTCACACTGGCCACTCTCTATCTGCCTATCACACACACGTACCACGTTCTTGCCTTGGCTGATAGGAAGTCCATAACCACAGATGTGGGAGTCACAAGTCGCCTCTGACCCTTCCTTTTCCCTCAGAGATGGCGTCCTCGGCCTGCCTCCTGCGAGGACCGCCTGCGCCCTCTGCTCCCCTCTCCAGGCCTGCTTGCCCGTCCCTCCCAGTCTGTTACCACAGCCTCCTGACAGCCTCCCTTTCTCCTGCTGTACCCAGTGCTTTCTGCCTGGAAGGAAACCAGGCATCTTTGGAGACCTCCTCCGTGAAGTCTTCCATAGCATTCTCGTCATGCATAACAGAAGCCTCACGCGCAGTCCCATGCCTCCCTGGCACTCTACAGCCTGTTTCCGTCCCCGTGTTGCATTGTAATCATTGCCTGTTCCCCTTTGGGGGTGCATTCCTTCAGAACAATGACCGACGCTCATGCTGCTAGCTGTCCTCCTGCCACCGTCCCCTTCCCATCTCCCCCATGCCCTCCCTGGCCCAGGGATAGCCTTGTCATCCGTTCCTTTTCCACGTGTGATAAAGTTGATCCGGACCATCATCTGTCCCTTCTAAGTGCACCCCTCAGAAGGCTCAGAGGTGGCTGCTGGAACCAACTGGTGGGAGCAGAAAGTTGTATCTGGTTTGTTAACACTTGGAACTTACTGGATTTCCTAAGACGTTCTTAGATGATCTGATTATCAGTGAACGCCAGAATGCAAGAAGTAGGCTGTACAGTGAGAGTTACCTCTTCTGCCTTCACGGGCCCTCTGTTCTGTGACAGGGCACACTGCCTCTCTCTCCCATTCCTATTCATCTCCTCGGTTAATGGCCTTTCCCTTCCCATGGAGAAACCTGAAAGGCGGCAAGGAAAGTCGGACTCTGCGCCTGCGCAAAGCTCTAGAAGGGGAAAGGCCGTTTGGGGAGAAAGATTATAGTTAGTTTTTTTTTGTTTGTTTTTTTTTTTTACAGGCAGAGTGGACAGTGAGAGAGAGACAGAGAGAAAGGTCTTCCTTTTGCCGTTGGTTCACCCTCCAATGGCCGCCGCGGTAGGCGCGCTGCGGCCAGCGCACCGCGCTGTTCCGATGGCAGGAGCCAGGTGCTTATCCTGATCTCCCATGGGGTGCAGGGCCCAACGACTTGGGCCATCCTCCACTGCACTCCCTGGCCACAGCAGAGAGCTGGCCTGGAAGAGGGGCAACCGGGACAGGATCGGTGCCCCGACCGGGACTAGAACCCGGTGTGCTGGCGCCGCAAGGCGGAGGATTAGCCTAGTGAGCCGTGGCGCCGGCCTATAGTTAGTTTTGAGACAGTATTCTTTATGGAACCAGTCCGATTCGATCAAACACTGAAACCGTCTTTTTAATCATTCTGTGACTGCGATGGAGACAGTGCTCCATTGACACAGATTGCAGTGGGGGATTAATTCAAGCACGGGCATGTCCTCTTGCTGGCACAGTTTGCCTTGAATTCTGATAGATGAGGGGAGTCTGATGCTGCTGATGAATGTTTGCGCTTGTGCTTGTCCTTCAGGTTAGCCCACCCAGAGGCCCCTTTCGGCAGTGGAGCTACATCATCCACCAGCAATCCAGAATTGGTGGAGGACCTCTGCCAAGGTCAGTTGCTACAGAATGAGGCCTCAACCACAGCAGAAGGCACTGAGCAGAGGCATGAAGATGAGGTAAGCCATGAGGTGTCCATGCTATCGTCCACTGCGGTGCCCAGAGAAGCACCGGACCCAGGAGCTGTGGACTGAAGGTGTCTGTCTTAGGCTGAGACCTGCAGAAAGTTCTGTTTGATATTTCTTGTCCTTGCTTAGAACCCTGTTGGTGGTTTTAATGACACAGAGACAGGTAGGCTGTTTCTCTCCCCTGCCCAAGAATTTACCCCTGCCTGTGTTAGATGCCCAGGAAATTTTTGTTGAGTGAGTGAGTGATTTGATGAGAAAAGTAAAGAGCAGGAGTTGCACACACACTTGTTCAGGGCCACGTCCTGCAGCCCGGAGCCTTCTGTGCTAGAGGGTTCCTCCCACTCGTCGCGTCCTTCAGCTCCCAGGGGGTGCCTGTCTCTGGTTTTCACAAGGGCCCTGTATGGGCCTGCACAGTCATGCTTGTCATCTAGGAAAAAAAAATAAATCACCATTGATTTTTGTCTCTTTTCTTATTTTCAAAAACTAATTTTGGGGGCCAGCATTGTGGCATACCAAGTAAAGCCACTGCCTGCAACACCAGCATCCCATATGGGCGCTAGTTTAAGGCCCAGCTGCTCCGCTTCCTGTCCAGCTCCATGCTAATGCACCTGGGAAAGCAGCAGAAGACGGCCCAAGTGCCTGGGCCCCTGCACCCACGTGGGAGACCTGGAAGAGGCTCCTGACATTGGACTGGCCTAGCCCCAGGCCACTGTGGTCATTTGGGGAGTGAACCAGCAGATGAAGATCTCTCTCTGTCTTTCTGTAGCTCTGCCCTTCAAATAAATTTTAAAATATGGCCGGCGCAGTGGCTTAACAGGCTAATCCTCTGCCTTGCGGCGCCAGCACACCGGGTTCTAGTCCCGGTCAGGGCACCGGATTCTGTCCCGGTTGCCCCTCTTCCAGGTCAGCTCTCTGCTATGGCCCAGGAGTGCAGAGGAGGATGGCCCAAGTGCTTGGGCCCTGCACCCCATGGGAGACCAGGAGAAGCACCTGGCTCCTGGCTTCAGATCAGCACGGTGCGCTGGCCATTGGAGGGTGAACCAGCAGCAAAAAGGAAGACCTTTCTCTCTGTCTCTCTCTCTCACTGTCCACTCTGCCTGTCAAAAAATAAAATAAAATAAAAAAATTTAAAAAAATTTAAAAATCCTTAGTAGCTTTAATATTACTAAGTGAATGAAAAAAAAACCTAATTGCAAAAAAATACCATTTGCCAAGTAAGTTCTCGACCATTTTTCCCTCCAAACAGATTTATTGATCATAACAGAAATCTCTGATACACAAGTGACCTGGGTCTGCTGCTTCACAACATGATCCTTTTTAATAACTTGACTGGTGTGTGTGTCTAAATAGTGTATAAAAGCAAATAACTCTAACATAAGGAGAATAGTGCCCATTGCACATTAAAGAAGTGACCCAGTGACAGGGTCTCTGGTTTTATAAGATTACATATGGGACCCAGTCCCTGGGACAGGCTGCTGGAGAACTGGTAAGAGGTCTCACAGCACCTTAAATATGTTTGTAGGAGAACAGTACCAATTAACATGCTGTGTGTACTGGTAAAATTATGAAACGAAAATACAGTGTTCCCTATGTCTCATTGAAATGACCAGAGGAGGGGCTTTGGTGAATCATCAGACTTCATTTCTTTTTTTTTTTCTCCCTTTTTTTCAAAGTGATTTAATCTTTTGATTTAACTAATAACTTACAAAGACCTCTGACTTTATAAAATATACATCTTAAAGGAGCAAATTGTCAAGCCAAGGAACAGATCTTCACTTTGGATATATTATACTCTACTAAAATTTTTCTGACATTTAGATACTAATTGAAAAATCTGTACGCTCTCTGCTGCGGGAAGTAACTCGTCCCTGAGTAGTACCAATGAGAAATACCCTTCCTGAAAGATTTTTAATCCCTGTGCTATAGCTTGTCTCTTCTTTCGCCCGTGGCCTGGGACAGCATCTCACTGTGATCCGCTCTTCTGTGCAGTGTGTGGTCCTGCATTTCTCACTCAGGACACTGCGCTGGCAGGAGGCAGCACCTGTTGAGCTGTGTGGCCCTGGCTCCCCGTATTCTCACTTGTGGCCATGAGCACAAGGATGGCCCTTGAGTGCAGTGGTTCATGGCATGTGCATGTCCTGCACAGAAGGGTCTGCCAGTGAACCATCTGGAATCCCTTCTTGAAAACTGCACTGCAGACACACATACCCGGGACAGATGTGGAGCGCTCTGCATGTCTAGGGCCTTATTCATCGGAAAATGAAACTTCCGGTTCTGTGTGTTACAGTTTATTGTTGTTGAGATATGTGTGGGGATTGTCATCATCTGTTTTTTTACTGTGCTTTGTTTTGTAGCAAAGAAGTAAACGAGGAGGTTGGTCCAAAGGAAGAAAGCGGAAGAAACCTCTTCGAGACAGCAATGCACCCAAATCCCCCCTTACAGGATATGTCCGGTTCATGAATGAACGTCGAGAGCAGCTTCGAGCAAAGAGACCGGAAGTCCCGTTTCCAGAAATCACGAGGATGTTAGGCAACGAATGGAGCAAACTGCCTCCCGAGGAAAAGCAGGTAACGGCTCTCTCCTCGTCCTTAGCTCGGTGTTGATTCTGTCTCTAAAGTAGCTGTGTCGGAGAAGCAGAGAGGAGCGACGCGTGGTTTGCCTTGCAGTTATGAGGCCTGCATCCCCCATCAGAGTGCCAGGGTTCAATACCCACTTCACCTCCAGCTTCCTACTAATGTGGACCCTGGGAGGCAGTGGTGATGGCCAAGTAACTGGGCTCCTGCCACCCATGGGAGAGACCTGATTGCATTCCTGGCATCATTTGAGAAGTGAACCATTGGATGGGAGAACTCGCTCATGTGCGCTTTCTCCCCCTCTCTCCCTCTTTGTCTCTCAAATAAACAAACAAACAAATAAAAGCAAAGAGGATGGATGGTTGCTTCTCTGATTTTGTTACAGAGCCTAGAAGACCAGAATAATAGGATCCTTCATAGCTCTTTTCTCTAACAATGGTTTTTAAACTTTGTCAGGGTTTGCTGCAGGGATGTGAGCAGGAGGTAGGACTCCCCTCAAACACAGCAGCTCCACTTCCATGAGTGTTTGATTTCTGTGCTAAGAGTTCACATCAGACTGTTTTGCGAAGTTGTTCAATATTAAGAAATTAAGAAATCAGTCAACAAGATCTATTCCACTGAGTTAAACAAAAATTGTGAATTAAATGGGAAGAAGTTCATTTGATAAGATGCTGCAGTTCACATCAGATTTTTGTTTATGGGCCAGCATTGTGGCACAGCAGGTGAAGTGGCTACTTGCAATGCCAGCACCCATATCAGCACTGTGCAAGTCCTGGCCGCTTGGCTTCTGACCCAGCTTCCTGCCAATGGCCCACGGACTTGAGCCCCTGCCACCTGTGTAAGAATCCCAGATGGAGTTTTAGACTTCTGGCTTCCAGCTGCAGCCTGGCTCAGTGCTGGTTTGTTTTGGTTTTTTTTTTTTTCCCCCTATATTTGGAGCTCACCAACAAATGGAATGTCTCTGTCTCTTTCCTTGTCTCCCTCTCTGTCTCTCCCTCCGTCTCTCCCTCTGTCTCTGATGTTGCGCCTTTCAAATAAATAAATCTTTTTTTATAAAAAATATTTTTGTTTCTGAAAAGGATTTTACTGCTTTAAGAATTTTTTTTAGCTAGAGTTCTGGCAGATTTTACATACTACGGAAAATAAAGCAAGAACTACTTGAATTCTTTCTCATCTAAGACAGAGACTAGCCCTGTTGCCAAACTGAAACAAATCCATTTGTTGAAGAGATTTGAGGGGAATTAAGGACAAGGTAGCCTTGCACTGGGTGAGATCCCACTGAAGCAGAGCGAGGCTGAAAGTTCCCACCAGCCCCAGCGTCTGAAAGATGTCTTTATTCTTTTATGTCTTAGACTCATAGATCTGTGACTTAACGCTCTTTTTTTTTTTTTTTTTTTTTTTTTTTTTACTTATTTGAGAGGCAGAGTCACAAAGAAAGAGAGAGAAAGGCCCTCAATGCTCTGGCTAACCCCCAAACAGCCATTATAGCCAGAGCCAGGCCAGTCCGAAGCCAGGAGTCTCCTCCGGGTCTCCCACGCAGGTGCAGGGGCCCAAATAGTTGCACCATCCTCCACCACCTTCCCGGGCCATAGCAGAGAGCTGGATCAGAAGAGGAGCAGCTGGGACAGGAACCGGTGCTTATACACAGATGCCAGTGCCACAGGCAAAGGCCCAACCCACTACACCACAGCACCAGCCTTGACTTACCCTGTTTATAAAGAATGTCAGACAGGCTAAAACCAAATTGGAAAATACTCTCTGGGTAATTAATTGAAGTCAAACACTTTTAAGAGGTTAGATCACATCGCTGTTTGTGGTAATAAGCTAATATAAAGAATATATCATGCATTGTTTTGGCTTTACTATATAAAGGGGTCAGGAACAGGGACATACTAGCTAGATTATGATTTTCTCTTGTTTCTTTCAAAATTAATGCATATCCATTGTTTAACTTTTTTCAGACAGTACAGAAATGTCTAAATGAAGAAGCAAAAGTGACACTTTTCTCCAGGGATGACCACTGTTAGTTATGTGGGGCAAGAGTTTTGTGTTTCTGCTCTTTTCACTTTTTCTTTGCAAATAGTTTTAAATGTTCAAGTTACAAACAAAAATAATACAGAGAACATCCGTCCATGCTTTACTCAGATTGAAAGTGACAGACAGATTTGCCTGTTGACACATTTCATCCCATTTCTCCATTTCATTGCACTCATACTTGTACACACCCAATCTCTCTCTCTCTCACATGCACACATGCAGTTTTTTCTGAATCACTTCAGGGAAAGTGACATATAATCATGATCCTTTACTCCTGGATATTTCAGTGTGTATTAGAAATATTCTCTTATGGAGCCGGTGCTGTGGCATAGCTGGTAAAGCCACCCACCGCCTGTGATGCTGGCATCCCATATGGGCACCAGTTTGAATCCCAGCTGCTCCACTTCTGATCCAGCTCCCTGCTAATGGCCTGGGAAAAGCAGCAGAGGATGGCCCAAGTACTTGGGCCCCTGCTACCCACATGGGAGACCCAGATGAGGCTACTGTCTCTTGGCTTCAGCCTGGCCCAGCCCCAGCTGTTGTGGCTATTTCGTGGTGTGAACCAGCAGATGGAAGATCTCTGTCTCTCCATCTCTCTCTCTGTACCTCTGCCTTTCAAATAAATAAATAAATCTTTAAAAAAATTTTCTCTCAAATAAACTGTAATCAACTAAGTAAGAGCCTTCCTCCTCTGAGGAAGGCTTTTGTTTGTTGTCTATTATTGGTATGAAAACAAATAGTTATTATTGCTATGAATTCTTTTTTCCCCAGTGTTTTCTAACATTGTACATAATGATTTCATTGCTTAAGTGATCCCAGATTTGACTGGTTCACTCTCCTCTGTGTCTGGCTCATATGTGGCGCAGAATTGTCAACATAATTTCTAATTCTGGTTTGTGTTCATTCAGAAGCAGTACGTTCATATTTTCTTATACATAGTTTGATGAGTGCACAGCTGAAGACATTAAACAGAATAATCCTGGTAGACCATGACCCTCGTTTAAATAATTAATAGCACCCAGCAATCAGAGCACGTGGATGTAGGCTTTCTCGGAGTAGTCTGTCTGGGGATCCATAGGATGAGGTCACTCTTTTTATGTTCCTTGTGTCTCTGGCACTAGTGCACCACTCTTCTGGCTCTTAAAAGGCCACTTGATGCATGAGATCATCCCCTCAAAATGGGTTGGCAAAGAAGCTAAATAATGATCC
The DNA here is from genome assembly GCF_033115175.1 of Lepus europaeus. Lineage (NCBI taxonomy): Eukaryota > Metazoa > Chordata > Mammalia > Lagomorpha > Leporidae > Lepus > Lepus europaeus. The sequence goes on from NC_084837.1 coordinate 112,470,370, forward strand.
ATCCCCTGCCTTGGAAGACCTAAGTGTGCCTGTTGGCGTGTAGGCCTCCTGGGGACTCTCATGGCCATGTGGAATTACATCTGTGGGGTTGGAGGAGCAACAGTCATCATGTTCATGGGTTTTTAATGAGAATGACCTCAGTAGGACTTATGTTTCTTAAGGAAGAAAAGACAGTAGTCTAAAAAGTGAGAAGCACCTATTTCTTTTATAACCAAGAGGTTATATTTTTATTCTAATCATATGACTTGGTTTTCTGAATCTCCCTTAAAGTATATTTTATGTATACTTTTCTTTCTGTGTTCTACTTCTGTTTTCTTCAAAAGGGTAATTAGTGTTTTACCTTTAAATAAAGTCTCAGTTTGTTAAGAATAATTCCACATTTCCTTCCTAGCGTTACCTTGATGAAGCAGACAGAGATAAGGAGCGGTACATGAAGGAACTGGAGCAGTACCAGAAGACAGAGGCCTACAAAGTTTTCAGCAGGAAAACCCAGGACCGGCAGAAAGGCAAATCTCATCGGCAAGGTATCGGGCCCAGCACCGCAGTGTAGCTTGCTGTACCTGACGGCACAGTGCACTTAGCCTGTTCTCACATCACCTTGGAACTTGCTCACGGTCACGTGGCCCTCTCAGAACTTTCCTCTGGCTTCCCACACCTGGTGTCCGTGATTTGACTTTTGCCCCAAGACCTCTATCAGTTGTCTGTGTTTTCCTAATTCTGTTTGGGCCGTGCCTACTGAAGTAGGTAACTGAGTGCGTACTGCCCCTCAGCCTGTCCTGTGCCGTTTCTCCCAGCCTCCGGTGAGCCTCTCTCATTCATTCGTGTATACATGCGTTCAAAGAATACTTACTGAACACGTGTATTAGGTAGCAGGCTCTCTTCTAGGTGTTAAGGATGCAACACTGAACAAGAGGAACAAGATCTTGTCTTTTGGATCTTGTATTCTCTGTTGAAATGGATCATCACTCTTACAAGTCTGACCCCAGCACACTGCCAGAGGAGCACCGGCCACACCCAGGCTGCCCGGGGGCCTCCAGCCGGCCTGTGTTTCCTGTCTTCTCCCAAAGGGAAGGGCTGTCTGCTGTGCTCTTGTGCCTTCCTGTGTAAGGGATTCCCGTTCACTCTTGTTGACTGACAATAAGTAAAGCCAGGAGGGAAGGTATCATAGGTTGTCAGTCTACATAGTCCAGTAGGTTTTGTAGTTGGGCGCAGGCATAATAGAGTTTTTTATTTTGTTGGTTTTTTTCTTAACTGAATGTTCTCTCATTCTTTCATATTTCAGATGCAGCCCGGCAAGCCTCTCATGACCATGAGGTAATCGGCCTTCTGTCTGCACGTCACATTTGTAGTAATGTCAGTGTTAGACGTGGTCTCCTGTGTGTATGTTGTGCCAGGGGGCCAATGTTTCCTGCCCATAATTCAGGTTAGGTAGACTACTTTAGCTGAGGAGTTCTCTACATAGGGAAGGCAGACATCGTGAGTCTGTCCTTCAACTACTGCCCCTAACCGCAGTCTTTTCCTGTTATCTACGGATTTTATTGCCTCTAAGTGCCAAAGATGACTGGAATTCAGAGTGAGGGATAGAAACGAGGGCCAGATGAAGGATATAACTCAACTGTAGTTTATCATCACCAGATACCATAGTCTGACTCTCATTGTTGTTTAGGAATCAGCGTGTGGTTAGAGTGAAGCATTCAGCTATGGTGTCAGTCATGCACAGTGACAGGTCCACAGGTCCTCTCCCTCCTTTCCTGTCTCTCCTCACTGGCAAGTGGTTAGTCACTGGCCTCTTCGCTCCGCCTTGGTTCTGTCCCATCGACAGCATTTAGGCCTGTGTTGTGTGTGTGTGTAAGATTTAGGCCTGTGTGTGCTGGCTGTGCTGCAGAAAGAGCTTTAAATATATTTGTGTAGGCTATAGTTAATACATGCTTGTACAGAAATAAAACCTGCGGCAACTCCATACTCTCACACACTCAGTGACTCCTCATTGCTTACAATATCACATTTGAGTCCAGCACCATTCGTAAATGTCAGCCTCCCATGCTCGGTGCCGGCACTGCTGTCTTCCCCGTGCGCGCCGCGCTCTCCGCCTCGTGCCTGTGCTCCTGGTGCTCCTTCCCCACCCTTCGTCCCCTGCCTGCTCCGAATTCTAGTCGCCCTTCAACTCCTTTCCCAGTCTCATGTCCTCCTTTAGCTCCTCTTGCTTCCTTCACTTCCCTTCGGCTCTCGTGGCTCTGTTCTCCCCTGGGCCCTTGGCTCACCTGGCCTGGTGTTGAGGTTATTCTGGCACTTCCATTACTCACACTCACGGATTAGGATCTCTCTGGGGGCACACGTGGTCTGCTCTCCAACGTGGCTGCCAACCTTGTGTGTAGGAGCCAGTCCATACGTGCTTGTGTGTAGGAGCCAGTCCATACGTGCTTGTGTGTAGGAGCCAGTCCATACGTGCTTGTGTGTAGGAGCCAGTCCACATGTGCTTGTGTGTAGGAGCCAGTCCATACGTGCTTGTGTGTAGGAGCCAGTCCACATGTGCTTGTGTGTAGGAGCCAGTCCATACGTGCTTGTGTGTAGGAGCCAGTCCATACGTGCTTGTGTGTAGGAGCCAGTCCACATGTGCTTGTGTGTAGGAGCCAGTCCACATGTGCTTGTGTGTAGGAGCAAGTCCATACGTGCTTGTGTGTAGGAGCCAGTCCGCATGTGCTTGTGTGTAGGAGCCAGTCCACATGTGCTTGTGTGTAGGAGCCAGTCCATACGTGCTTGGCTGCTTTGGGACAAGAACACATTCGAAGTTCACCTGAAATAACAGTGGAACTTCAACCGAAGATAATTTTGTGGTGTACTCTCTGCATGTATTTTTTAAGCAAATCAAGGAAATCATTTCTTCAAAATAGTAGTTTATCTTGAGATTATAGTTACAGAAGGAGAAGCATGGTAAATATGAGCATTCTACTTTATAAATCGCATTCTAAATAGTTATGTGAAACATGACTGTGTGCTGGTTACGGTGAAACGGCAGGAGTCTGTTTTGCTTGAGAAACATGGTATGTTTACTTTGTGTTTTAAGTCATAATTGGATAATGTTACAAGCTTTCCACATTACTGGACACTCACGTGAGAAGTACTTACTTCTCTTTTCTTTCGTGTACCAACCCACCAGTGTCATAAAATGTCCATACTTCCTTTTTCCCTGCTCTGTAGCTCCCCTGTGCTTCTGGCTACAGAAGAGAACTTGTGCAGTGCCCTGAAACACAGGTCTCACTCCTCTGGTCCACCGCTCCCTCTCTCATCCCTTTAGATTTTGCTGGCCAGGCTCGATGTGGCACTCCTGTCCTCAGTAGAGTTGATTATAGTCAGAAAAGATAGAGTAGATTCAGTTCCTAACAGCTACTGCTGCTGCTGATGATGATTTTATAGATGAACCTTTTTATTAAAATACACTAGTATGATACGAATTTCTGTAATTTCTATGATTATGAGAAGGAATGGGTCTCTGTGGTTTTCCTGTTTGGGGATTAGACACATGTCAAACCAGACGAGAACAGAAGGTGTGGGTGGGTGGAGAGCCAGCGACAGCTTCTCAGACATGCCTGCGGTGGGTTCTCTAAGCACTTGCAGGACGGCGTTCTCCCGGCAAGGCTGCTGATCGTTGAATGTCCCTCACTGCATCAGCTTGTGTTTGTCGTTGAGTACCAGATTTCCCAAACGGAGCGTTTCAGAACAATTGCTGTATGAAAGAACTGGTCTGAAAGTCCTTGCGCTGCTTTCGGGCACTGTTTAAAACTGTTTTTAAAGCTGTTGCACAGGCAGTGTCTTACGTAAGACTCGCTGTAGTATGACAGGCGTTCAGGAAAGGCGGCAGTCCCTGAGAGTGGAAAGCTGCCCCGTGGGCCAGGGGAAAGGAGGCGCTGGGTCCGCTGCAAAGACAGCCAAGGGGTTGAGCGGGTTCCTGAGTGAATAAGGACAAGAGCAGCAGCTGCGAAGGCCCCAGACACCATGGGTTCCAAATGCACGCTGTTGTGCTTGTCTGTGGGGGCAGAAATGCAGACGTGGTAGTCTCCGAGCTCACCATGGAATCCTCTCCGCGGAGGGCCTCGCTTTGCCAGTGGGGGAGTGACTTGGCTAAGACAGGAAAGAGCTGACCCAGGAGCACTTACTGAACAGCATGAGAGGCAGGAGTGTGACTGAACCCCAGGCCTCCTGGATCTGAGTCCAGCATTCTCGACAGCACAATGCCACGCTTCCAGACTAAGCTCGCCAGTGTTGCGTGTTCACATGGGCAAGACTGCTCTGAGATGTCAGCAGAATGTGCTGCCAGTGAGACAGGAATGTTTTGGTTTGTGTACAGTAAAGAAACTGGCTGTATTCCTAAATGGATTTGGGTCCCAGAGACACTGTTAACTTGCCAGGTGCTGGAGAGAGCATCCTGGAGCTGGAGTGCTGACCTGAGAGCCACTCTGCATAGCAGTGGGCACTGGGGCCTGGCACACAGCACGGGCGCGCTCCCCAGAGGAAAGGGCGCTGGAAAGAGGCACATCACACTCCCAGAGTCTGGCCCTGAGCCTAGATCACAGCAGAGTAGGTTCGGTTCAAAAGGACCTCTGTTCTTGGACCCTCTGCTCAATATATAGAAGGGAAACCAAAGGGAGGAGTGCTTTTGCTCCTTTCAAACCAGCCAGCTAGACCGAGGAGTCGGCTAGGTACCCCTCAAAAACAAGTCTGCATCTCAGGTGAGAACTAAGAACAAAGAAACAGTAATTTTGTTTCTCCTTTAATTTATGAGAAATGACACGCAGCCTGAGCAAATTAGGCCCTTCCAATGAGGGAGGAATCAGATCCTTCGGATTTTAGTCCCTTGAGCAGTGCTTGGAGCGACGTCAGCATAGCCAAGCCCCCAGGAGGACCCTCTCCATGCCAGTGACGTGCTCAGAAGTGGAGAGGGCTGATGGCTTTTACTACCACTCTCCCTCTAGAAAGAATTTCTCCGTTGCCTTTCAGCAACTGGATGGTTTCATTGAATTGCTTTAATGCTTCTTACTTTGCACTCTAAGAATCTGTACCAAGGGGCAGCACGTCGGTGCGGCTGTGTGCTGCTAGCCTCTGCCCTCACGTAATTAGCTAAGTTTGGACTGCTCTGGCTGGGAAGAGAACAAAATGAGCAGGCGGAGCGTTGGAGACCTGGAGAAAGCCCTCTGTACCTTAGCAGTAGTCCCGCACATCCCCACTGCCTGCTGTCCGGTGCCGAGACCCACGGCGAGGTAGCTGATCTCACGCAGGTCCGTGTGGTGGACAGGAGACTGAGCAGTAGGATGAGAAAGCCGGAAGACTGTGTCCTAAATCTCATGTGCAGTTACATTTAGCTGCGTTATGTCTTGCATGTGCAGGGAGTGTATGCCCTAAATTTCCTGTTTTCCGGCAGCAACCTGGTTACAGAATCAAAGCATATGGTTAGCTGACAGGGTGGAAAGAAAGCCGCCGTGACGTGTGTCTGACATCCCTCCTGGAACCAGCCTTTCTTGCCCACGTATTAGTGCTTTTTGAGTACACTGGGAACTGGCTTCGCACATTGAAACTTGGGGGGGAGGGGGCTTTGGTTAATATTCTGTTGTGTATGTTTTTCTGGGAAACCTTGCTTTCAGAGGAAAACGAGAGGGTGGCCGGTGCCGCGGCTCACTAGGCTAATCCTCCGCCTGCGGTGCCGGCACACCGGGTTCTAGTCCCGGTCGGGGCGCCAGATTCTGTCCCAGTTGCCCCTCTTCCAGGCCAGCTCTTTGCTGTGGCCAGGGAGTGCAGTGGAGGATGGCCCAAGTGCTTGGGCCCTGCACCCCATGGGAGACCAGGAGAAGCACCTGGCTTCTCAGTGCAGTGTGCCGGCCACAGCGCGCTGGCCGCAGCGGCCATTGGAGGGTGAACCAACGGTAAAGGAAGACCTTTCTCTCTGTCTCTCTCACTGTCCACTCTGCCTTTAAAAAAAAAAAAGAAAGAAAACGAGAGGGTACAAGTTAGAGATTGTCCTTGGCTAATACTTAGTGCTTCCGACAGTGTTTGTCATCGGTGTCTTCCTTGGTCAGATTTGACAGGCAGTCCTCACAGGCCAGCCCCGTGCCAGGCACACTCCAGTGTGCAGGCAAGAGTTCGGCTGTCAGAACCCCTCTTAGGCTGTGAACCCCTTCGCTTTGCTACTGGGCGCCAAATCATTTTTTTTTTTTTTCAAAGATGAAGATCAGTAGTGCCAAGAGTAGAAAAACTACATTCTAGGGCCAGTACTGTGGCATTAGGCCTCCACCTGAGGCCCCAGCATTCCATATGGGCACTGGTTCGAGTCCCGGCCACTCCTCTTCTGATCCAGCTCTCTGCTGTGGCCTGGGACAACAGTGGAGGATCAAGTACCTAGGACCTTGCACCCTCGTGGGAGACCTGGAAGAAGCTCCTGGCTCCTGGCTTCCAATCTTCCAATTGGCCCAGCTCCGGCTATTGCAGCCATTTGGGGAGTGAACCAACCAGCAGATAGAAGGCCTCTCTCTCTCTCTCCATAACTCTGCATCTGAAGTAAATAAAAAAAATTTTTTAAGATTTATTTACTTATTTGAAAGGACAAATTAGAGAGAGAGAGAGGCTTCCATCCATTGGTTCCCTCCCCAAATGGAGCAATGGCCGGAGCTGTGCCAATCCGAAGCCAGGAGTTTCCTCCGGGTCTCCCACGTAGGTGCAGGAGCCCAAGGACTCGGGCCATCTTCGACTGCTTTCCCAGGCCACAGCAGAGAGCTGGATCAGAAGTGGAGCAGCCGGGACTTGAACTCGTACCCCTATAGGAGGCTGGCACTGCAGGTAGTGGATTTATCCACTACACCACAGTGCCAACCCCATAAATAAATCTTTAGAAAAATTACATTCTATCTCTAGTTTTAAACATGTTTTTGTAGTATGATTTCTAAACGTTTTGTTTACTGCACTGTTTGTGTTATAAAGGTTTGGGAATCTTCACATTTTATTGTCAATTTCTTCAGTATTCATTTCATACTGTTTTCTTTACCATCTTATATAGTACAAGATTTTGAACACTATGCTAAGACACTTAAATAATTTATATTCATAATGCTTTCAGCTTCAGATTCACCACAGAATTGACATGCAAACCATCTTGAAATATTGAGCTTTTTCTTTGTTTCTTTTTTTTTAAGGTTTATTTATTTATTTGAAAGCCAGAGTTTGGAGAAAGAGATGTCTTCCATCTGCTGGTTCACTCCTCAGATGGCCACAAGGACCAGGGCTGGGCCAGACCCAAGCCAGGAGCCAGAAGCTGCTTCTGGGTTTCCACATGGGTGGCAGGGGCCCAAATACTTGGGCCATTTCCACTGCTTTTCCAGGGCCATTAACAGGGAGCTGGATTGGAAGTGGAGCAGCCAGGACATATGGGATGGCAGCAGCTGTACACACTATAACACGGCACTGGCCCATGACCTTATTCCAAGGATCATTGTGGAATAACATATTTTGCATTGGTTTTATGAGACTTTTTCATTCTTGATGACTTACTGATGAATTCTAGACTTTGTTACTCTGTTCTATCTCACACAATCTGTAGCTTTCTCGTTTCTGACTTCTTGGTTTTACATTTTTGTTTTTCCTGTGTCTGAAGAAAGTCTGAAAGAGCCCCAAAGGTAGTGTGCCCCTCATAAAGTAGATGCAGCAGTGGCATACCGCTGCGGGTGTTGACAGCCAGCAGGTCTCTGCCTGAAGCCCTTGTGACTGCCCTGCAGAGGAGCTGCTAGGCCTGCCTCCCAGGGCGTCTGCGTGCGTGCCTGGGTCCCTGCCTCAGCCGCTTTGACGGCCGCGTGCTGTGAGTGTGGAAAGCGCAGAGCAGACAGACAGCTTCCGGGTTCTCCGTTAGGAAAGCGTGCACAGGTTTAAGGCTTTTCAGTGCACCCGAGAGAACGGAGCACGCGCCCTGCTTGTGCTCTGGGAAAGCAGTGACGAGGTGAGGCCTTGCCCAGTGTCACCTGGACGCCCCGGCTCGCCCTGCTGCTTGAGACCCGGCTGTGGGCCGGCGCTCAGCGGAGCTCTGAGAATTCACTGTCGTTTCTCTCGATTCGCAGAAAGAAGCAGAGGTAAAGGAACGCCCCGTTTTTGACATCCCCATCTTCACAGAAGAATTCCTGAACCACAGCAAAGGTGATGGCTGATGGGTCTGTCAGGGCTTCAGTTCCCCGGCGAATTCCCTGCCCGGTGTAGGGATGGTAGGGAGAGCCCTCCTGAGGCCCACCCGACCCAGCGCAGGCACCGGTGCCTGTTGGCAGGGCTGCTCTGGGCTCTGGTCAGAGGGAAGAAACGTAGATCCCGGATCCGTGGCTCACGGCGGGGCCTGGGACCCTCTGTCCAGGCGGGCGCCCCTGTGCCAGTCTGAAATGCGGAACAAGTGAGGGGAAGGCAGGCGCCGTGGCAGTGCAGGCGGGGCCTCTCCCAGCCCCCCGCGCGACTTTCATGCTGGAACTGCACCGTGTGCCGATCTTGGGCTGCATGTGGGCAGCTTTAGGAATCAGAAGGGCTCCAGGGCGCCAGGCCTTTCCCTGTGGGATTGCTGCGTGGAGTGCAGGCGCGTGGGGAGGGGGAGAGCGCCCAGCCGACCCCCGAGACGCCTCCTCACGCTGCCGCGCTCTCGGTGTGCTGTGTCCGCAGCTCGGGAGGCGGAGCTGCGCCAGCTGCGCAAGTCCAACATGGAGTTCGAGGAGCGGAACGCGGCCCTGCAGAAGCACGTGGAGAGCATGCGCACGGCGGTGGAGAAGCTGGAGGTGGACGTGATCCAGGAGCGCAGCCGCAACACGGTCCTGCAGCAGCACCTGGAGACGCTGCGGCAGGTGCTGGCCAGCAGCTTTGCCAGCATGCCGCTGCCCGGTGAGGGCGCAGGCGGCCCCGGGGGCCGGAGGGGCTGGGGCGGGCCGCGCTGGTGATGGTGGCGCCGCCATCTCCCCGGGGAACTTGGGGTGGGGGGTGGGGGTTGCTGGTAGGGTGTTCTGTGGGTCTCGTAGTTGAACGTCAGTGTTGGCTAAAGTCACCCAGAATGCCAGCCTCGCCGGTCATTCACGTTTTTGGGCCACTTCTAGTTTAATGTAATTTGTTTTCCTCTCTATTAAGCTTAATTTGATCTTCAGAAGCATGGGAACTGAGTGCTAAACCCTGAGGGAAGCACTCTCTCCATTGTGCCTTTGCTTGCTTTGTATGTTTTTGTTTTCATGGGGAGGAGAACACGACGCTAGAATTTCTGTAGACGCTTTTACGTGGGGGTGGCCTGGCAGTCTCTTGCCTTCCGGCCCATGCAGTTTCTCAGGGGCTGTACAGCACTTTATTCCCTTCTGTTTCTGCAGAGCGTGGATTAGTGCCATCTCTTCTGAGAGTCAGCGTCTGTCTTCTGAAATCACGTTGTGCCTGTGGGCCAGGGCGTGTTAGAGGCGCCGTGCCCTTGCTGCGGGTTCACTTACGTGTCCCGTGGTTGCACAGAGTGGGAAGGACTTTCTTACTGTCTCTCCTGTCTCTGCAGGAAGTGGAGAGACTCCGACAGTGGACACCATCGACTCCTATATGAACAGACTGCACAGTATTATTCTAGCCAATCCCCAAGACAACGAAAACTTCATAGCTACAGTCCGAGAAGTTGTGAACAGGCTTGATCGCTAGGGAGTGGTGAGTGCCCACTGATGGGATGCCTTTGTGCTGCCTTCGTCAAAAATAAGACAGCATCAGACTTGATCAGCACTCTGGAAAAAATCCTGGAATTCCATTGAGTTCACAAATTGGAGACTTGAGATTCTTGCTAAATGTAGTAAATAATGTTAGCTGATAAAATCAAGACAGCTTTTTTCCAGTGCATGCATAGTTTAGTGGAGGAACCATGACTTTTGTGGTTGGAGCTCAGTTCGAGCTTTGATGCAAGTTGTCCTTGAGCCTTCATTTCTTCAGGCATTTGAAGAGTCGGTGAGAAACTTAGCGGAAACCACCCCAAAAACAACACTCAGATGGGAAAAATGCTACTTCATTGTTAAAATTCCTTTTCCCTGGAAACTGTTAATGATTTCTAAGTGGTCAGTAGCACATTGAAACAAACCAAAAAAGAGAAGAGAGAGAAAATAAGCTTTTTTTTTTTTTTTTTTGACAGGCAGAGTGGATAGTGAGAGAGACAGAGAGAAAGGTCTTCCTTTTTGCCGTTGGTTCACCCTCCAATGGCCGCTGCGGCCAGCGCACCGCGGCCAGCGCACCGTGCTGATCCGAAGGCAGGAGCCAGGTGCGTCTCCTGGTCTCCCACACGGGTGCAGGGCCCAAGCACTTGGGCCATCCTCCACTGCCTTCCCGGGCCACAGCAGAGAGCTGGCCTGAAGAGGGACAACCGGGACAGAATCCGGCGCCCTGACTGGGACTAGAACCTGGTGTGCCAGCGCCACAGGCAGAGGATTAGCCTATTGAGCCTCAGCTCTAGCCCGAAAATAAGCTTTTTAAAAGTATATTCAGCAGGGGCCGGCACCGGGGCTCACTTGGTTAATCCTCCACCTGCGGTGCCGGCTTCCCACATGGGCGCCAGGTTCTAGTCCTGGCTGCTCCTCTTCCAGTCCAGCTCTCTGCTGTGGCCCGGGAAGGCAGTGGAGGATGGCCCAAGTGCTTGGGCGTCTGCACCTGCATGGGAGACCAGGAAGAAGCACCTGACTCCTGGCTTCGGATTGGCGTAGCCCTGGCCATAGCGGCCATTTGGGGGGTGAACCAATGGAAGGAAGACCTTTCTCTCTGTCTCTCTCTCTCACTGCCTAAATCTATCAGTCAAATTAAAAAAAAAAAAAAAAAGTATATTCAGCAAATGACTGGTGGTGAGTGTTAGAGTCTCTGTGGAGAGTCTCCCAGTGCAGTCTGTGTGGCACTAACGGACGGTCAGCACACGCCGTTTCCCAGAGGGAGTTGGTTATCCACTCACTCCGGATAGGGAGTTCCCACAAAATTGTTAGCCTCAGTCAGTTATTCCATCCCTTCAGGCACGTAAACTGTCTGGAAACCTCAGGGCTGGTCTACACAGTGAGGTGGCCACATGTGCTACCACAACAAGAGTCAGCAGCAGGTGCGCCTCTCAGGCTGTGCGGCCATGGCTTTGGATCTTGGATTTGTCCTGCAGGTAGGCGAACAACTGTCATTCATTCTCCAGCTTAGCTGGGACTGGAGCAGCGTGTGGAGCAATGAATAGAACCTGCTTTTCTTTATCGAATGAGGCAACTTCTGCAGGCAGAGGCAAAGGCACGAGTGCTTGTCCTTCTCAGTCAAGCCTTCCCGTGGCAGCCATACGAGTAGTCCTTGACCCTGTAGCCTCAGCCATGCGCTGAGGGGAAGGAGCGCTGTCCTAGCGAGCAGCCAGATGGATGGACCATACCTCGAAGAAATGGCTGGACTCCCCACAGGATGAGGAAGCGACGCAGCTGCTGCTGCTTGCGTGGGAACAGCTTGTAAGCCCAGGCCTGGGGTTTCCAGGAGCTCGTCTTCCTTCTCATTTTCACACAGGGTTTTCAATTAGCACTCTTGTAGGCTTGAAAAGACAGCGCTGGGAGTAACGGCATGGAGATCGTGAAAGCACAGAACTGATCGCAGAGTGCCGCCTCCTGTAGGTACAGGGTGGTGAACACAAGGACGGAACCTGAGTGGTTTTCGCTTCTGAGCATTTTGTAGGAAGACTCTCCTCACGCTTTGTCGATCTTAAGGGTCTGCTTCCTGGGGTGTCTGACACCCTGGAATGTCACCATTATCCTTGACTTTAACCTACAAATATTTTGCCCTTGGAAAAAAATGTCAGAAAATGTAAACTGCTGTATTACTATAGATTTTTGCACTCTAGCCGTGCAACTATAACTAAGAATGGTTTCCTGCACTCCCCAAAAACTGCCAAATGAAACAGTTAAAAGACTGTGATTAATACTAGCTTGGCCTCATTATACAAATATGTATAGACAGCCAGGCTGATGTCCCCAGCACTCATGGTGCAATTAATTACTCTACCATGAGCTCGGCAGAGGTTCCATCCACTGTCAGGAGCCAGTGAGTGAAGGGAAGCTGATGGCTCCAAGGTTCAGGGGGGCATACACATATTAGAGCCAGCAGGACCCGTTGGCAGTCCAGAATTGACACAGAAAGAGACGGACTCCAAAGAGGAGAGCTCTCTGCCTGAGCCCACCTGAGTGAGTGAGTGAGTGAGGAGCCCAGCAGGTCTGCTGTCACTCGGGGGTCCCTAAAACTCTGCTGTGAGGAGACCTGGGAGGGCTGGGGGACCGCACTGAGCGGTCCCAGGAGGCGGCCGTGAGATAGAGAGGAAGTTGACTTTTACTTTTTAATTTCCACCCAGGAATTAAGAAGTTCTGAAATTCTGGCCAGCCCATTTAAAGATCATGTTTCTGAATACACAGCAGAGGATTTCGTGAGCTCTGACTTCCTTGTAGCTAACTAGGGCCTAGAAATGAGTGCTGCCAGGAGGAAGCCGTGGGGGACTCTTAACTTGAACAGTGACCACTTGATGCAAGCTGTCAGAATCCATATGTTGCCTAATTTCAGTTGAACCTAATGATAAGTGTCTGGCTGCTTGAGGATTGAAATAAAATCTCTCTTGTGTGATTGCGTGTTTGTGTGAGCAAGCCGCCCTTGGACTCACACTTGGAGAAATTTGACTCTGATCTGCACACATTCTGTGGGCTGGGGCAGGGTGCTCACTTCCCGTCGCCAGGAGTGTCCCTGACAGTGGCGGGACTAGAGCAGGGGCGTGTGCTGGTTGAGACGTCACGCAGACACCTCCGGGAGGCTGCCTGCCGCGGCTCCCCGCCTCAGCCCTCGGAGGAGCAACCCAGCCTTGTTGGCCGCTGCCACCCAGTCCTTATCTTTTTGACGTCATCCTCTCTCATGTTGTTCTTCAGGTCTGCACATTCCCAGACGTTCTCTAAGTGTTCTACCTGCGAAGAGTGAGAAGCCACCCATGGAAATGTGAGCTAAGTGGAGGCCGAGGAGACCTTTACTTAGGAAAGAACTGTCCGTGGACCGTCTCCTCCCCAGCAGCATCTGGGCGGGCAGCAGGAGAGCCCTGTGCATGAACCTCCTGAGGACCCTCACGTGAGGGCCACACCCCGCCTCAGAGTGTGGCCAGCTCCTCCCGTCTCCAGGCTCCTGTCGTTTGTGTTCTGTTAGTGGTCTCCCGCGGGGGGGACGCTGAGACCCACATCTACAGCAGGAAGACAGACCTCCCACATTGCAGTTCCCATTGGACCCTCTGGTTGGCCAGCACAGGTTTTCCTACCTAGCTGTCCCTTTTTTTAATGCCGTGGAGGGAAGGGGTGCGCCTTCCCTTCCCCCACCCCACACGCTGTCCAGCTCCATTCTCTGACCTCTGGGCTCTGCTGCTCTGCAGGGTTTCTCTTCTTGGCTGGGCGAGGTCTTCTCCTATCAGGGCCCTGCTGTGACTCCAAAGAAAGGAACTCCTGTTGACTGTGTCCTGTGGGGCGCAGCTGAGTTCCCAACCCGGAGGGGACACGCCCTCTCCTCCCCATGCTGCCTACTGTTCTCAAGCACTCTCATAGGCCCCGCCGCCCCCAACAGGGTCTTCTGTCCACACCTGCAGCCTGTGTCTTGTGGGGCGCTTTGCTGAGGAAAAGGCCATCAGCAAACGGGAGAAGGGAGAGGAGTTCCTCACTTGGTATTGCAGAGGAGCCCAGCGTCTCCCCGTGAAAACTGACGGAGTCCCCGTCGTCTTTGGCGTGGGTTTGGACAGGACAGTCGGCCACAGCAGTCTCGGGGCCTGACCGAAGGGGCACGGAGGAGCTCGGGCCCTCGTCATCCTCCTGCAGCCCTATATCCGAGTCGGAGTGAGAAGACAGGCCTCCGTCCCCCTCCTGCCCAAGGGAATGGAGAGCCTGCTTCTCCCGCGGCCTTTGTCCTTTTCTGATGCTCGGGAGCACAAGGCTGCGGTGGCAGCTGAGATCCTGGGAGTGAGGCTGAGGCAGGTGGGCAGAAGCGCACCAGCCGGACACTCCCCGCCGTGTGGCCGCCTTCCCTTGGGCTCTCCTGCCCTGGTGTGGGTGTCAGTCCAGAGGAGCACAATAGCAGCCCCAGCCTCGTGTGTGAGCACAGACCAAGTGTCCGCGCTGACGCCCGCTTGGCACCCTTGGCACCCTTGGCAGTGGTTCAGAGTCAAGGCCCCGCTGTGATCTGCTGTTGACCTGGGCGGCTCTCCCACCTCTCTGTTCTCCTGGTCTCACCTGTTTCTGCCAGTTCTCGTAGACGCCTGGCCTGTGACGTCCATGCTGGAATGCACTGTAGCGGACGTCCAAGCTGGTTCTGCAAGTCCGTGTCTGCCTTCTGCCGGTGATTTTCCTGCTCCTCCCTTCCTCCTAACGGCTCTTTCTCCCATGTGTGCCGTTCTGCGCAGCTTTGTCAGCACTGGTTTTGTGACAGTAGAGGCTGTAGCTCGGCCCAGAGCTCGCCTTTCTCCGACTCTAGGCGGCACACCGCGGTGACCGGACACGTGCACATTCAGGAGCGTGTGGGCCCCCCACAGTGTGGAATGGCTTTCTGGAGACAGGCGGCTTGCTGTGAAAACGCTGGCTCTCGCAGCAGCTGTGCCCTCGGCGCTGGTGGCCGGGCCCTCAGGTTCTGCAGGGCGGATCTGCCACTCCTCCGTCTGCATGCTCAGGAGGTGGGCGTGAGGCCCGGGACTCGCTGCCCTCCCATTCCGTGCCACAGATCTCCTCCTTTTTCTCCATTTAAAACACAAGGAGCAGCTAAGGAAGGGAGACAGCTTTTTATTTCTGACACATTTTGGGAAATAAAATGGTGTACGTGAGTTCGGGACTGTTGAAATGCCAAGTTTTCCTGTAAACGTGTTTTGTAACTAAACTTTTAAGTTTTCTTTGTTTTTTAAAAAGTTGCTATGCTCGTCTGACATTTGTCTCATTAAAACTTTTCTATGTGAGCCACCTGGTTCAGCGGTTGCTCGTTTTGTAATGAAAAAGCCCTGCTCTGCTCCTTCCTCTTAAAGACTTTGTCAACTGTGCGTCAGTCATGAGGTCGTTAGGTTTTCCAGGCAGCGGCTCATCCGTTTTACTAATCGCGTATTCAGAATGGGCCTTCCCCTGTGTGAGAGAAGTCAGTTATTTTAACATACCTTGAAACAGCACCACGAGTCGTAATTCATTATGAGGCGGCCGTGGGCTCTGCGGCCACTTGAAGGATGTCTGTTTTTAAAGTCAGTGACTCTGGAGTCCCTCTTGACAGGAGCTGTTTTGACAGAGAAGATGAGTTGTATGCCTTAAATGCTCTCTTTTTAAAAACCACCACCACGCGTCTTAACCAATCTTTGTGAGGGAGGTTTGTCACCTGTTCCCACCACGTTTGAAAATGCCAGAGGAGAAGCACCCTGGCGGCCAGAGCCTGCTGCTCCCCGAGCAGGCAGCCTGGGCCCCGGCCCAGCACAGCGCCACACTGGACAGTGGGAAGTGTTTGTCACATGAATGCCAAGAGTTACCAGAGCATCTCACTTAGGACGGGTTTGACTATATGGACAGAAACCCAGATCAGCAGGAGCTTACGTGAGAGGGGTGTCGTGGTCACAGAACACTCCACCAAGGGAGGGCAGGCCAGACTCATGGCCACCACACAGGAGCCCTTTCTCAGGGTCACCTCTGGTCTGAAACAGCCCCTGACCAGCAGCTGCACTGACATTGCCGACAGCACGCGGGAAAGAGGGCAGGGACCGAACGAGCTGGTGTGGGTTTCCCAGAGCAGTCACCCTTGGGCTTCCTCTGGCCCAAACCTCAGCATATGGCTACAGCTAGCTGTAAGGAACAGCCAGAAATGTCGTGTGTGGGTGCCTCCAGGAATACACTGGTTTTAGTAAGAAGAGGGATATGGGGTAGGAAGTTAACTTCACCCTCGAACCCATGACTCCGTGTGGGCTCCAGACCCATCCACCCCCATCTTGGTGACCAGGATGTGTTAACTTGCCTCTGAGAATAAACTCCCTACACAGCCAAAAAATCTGAAAACTAGCTTCAGTCTGAGCTGACGTCTCCTGGTCCCGCCTTAGCTCCTCCCCTGTCCCTCAACAGCTGGTGGCCAGCCCTGTTTGGCAAAAGCCCCCAGAAACAGGTGGTAGCACTTCCCCCAGTTGTTTGTCTCCTTTCCCTGACTGCCCTGCACCTGCTAGTTCACAACAACACCAGGATAATCTGTGCCTCGGGTGGGGAAGTGGAGGTATTGTTTGGCAGCTACTTCCTGCCCTCGGAGAGAATTTCCTGCCTTGCTTTTTCCTTGTTGTATTGATTGACCTTTGACACGTAGCCTGCGCTCAGATTCAGACTCTATCTCGGCGCTCATTCACCAGCTCAGGTAAGAAATCAACACTGAAAGTCAGACCAGGTGGAAACAACCGCGGCCGTCCACTCACCCGGAAACCCCTCCGCCTGGTGTCTACGGGAGAAGCCAGAGCTGCCAGCAGCAAGGGTGGCGTGGACGAGGGACCGGAGTAAGAGGAGGAGCGGGGCCAGTGCACATTCAGCAGACTTAGGGGCCCTGGACGTTCCTGCAGGAATACGGAGGGCACCATTCCCAGCCTCTGGCACCCTGCCCGTCGCTGGACCCCAGTGTTCTGCTGACTCAGCGCCTCCCCGCCGCCCTGCAGCGCACTGTGCCTCTGGGCCTACAAAGGTGTTGATCAGCCGGCTCCACTGGGGCTCCCGGGAGTCTGTTGGACAAGACCAGCGTATTTCCATGGCTCCCGTGCAGTTCTAATAGAAGGCAGCTTGGGGCCGGCCCGCGGCTCACTAGGCTAATCCTCTACCTGCGGCACTGGCACCCCGAGTTCTAGTCCCAGTTGGGGCGCCAGATAATGTCCCGGTTGCCCCTCTTCCAGTCCAGCTCTCTGCTGTGGCCCGGGAAGGCAGTGGAGGATGGCCCAAGTGCTTGGGCCCTGCACCCGCATGGGAGTCCAGGAAGAAGCACCTGGCTCCTGGCTTCGGATCAGCGCAATGCTCCAGCCGCGGTAGCCACTGGGGGGTGAACCAACGGAAAAAGGGAGACCTTTCTCTCTGTCTCTCTCTCTCTCACTGTCCACTCTGCCTATCAAAAAAAAAAATAGAAGGCAGCTGTACTGAGAGTGGGAACATGAAGGAACTCCTTGAATCTCATCTGGTAGGAGAGGGTCTTCCCTCCAGTGCTAGAGCGTTTGCAGGGGGGAGCAGAGCTCAGCCCTGGGACAAGTGAGTCAGCTAATAAGGACTGGGATGGAAGTCAACTACAGAAGTCAGCGTTTTCCTGGTGGAGGCCGAGGTACCTGGAACGTGATAGTTGCATTAAGTGTAATTTTGTAAAGATGTATTATTTTTATTGGAAGCAGTGACAGGGAGAGGTCTTCCATCCACTGGTTACTCCTCAGATAACTGCAAGATAGCCAAGGCTGGGCCAGGCTGAAACCAGGAGCCAGGAACTCCATCTTGGTCTCCCCTGGGTGGCAAGCGCAGGAGCCATCATCTGCTACCTCTCAGGCACGTTAGCAGTGAGCTAGATCAGCAGCAGAGTAGCTGGGGTGCAAACAGGCGCTCCCGTAGGGTACGCAGGCATCCCCAGCAACATCCTAACCTGCACCACAACGCAGGCCCCGAAGTATAATTCAGACGAATTTTCAAGTACATTTTTGACTCACTAATAGGTCATTAAATCAATAAGTTGTTTTAAAAATTTTTTAAATGAAAAGCTATGAGAATTCACTACATGTAGTAAAAATTTTTTTTAATTTATGAAGATTTATTTATTTGGAAGAGTTACAGAGAGGCAGAGAGAGAAAGATCTTCCATCCACAGGTTCACTCTTCAAATGGCCTCAACGGCCAGAGCTGGACCAATCCAGAGCCAGGAGCCAGGTGCCTCCTCCGGATCTCCCACATGGGTGTAGGGCTCAAGGACTTGGACCATCCTCCACTGTTTTTCCAGGCCATAGCAAAACTGAATCGTAAGGAGCAGCCAGGACTTGAACCGTGCCCGTATGGGATGCCAACGCTGCAAACTGGGGCTGTAACCCACTGTGCCACACCGCAGGCCCCAAAAGTAAGAACTATTTTGTGAAATTATTTACACTTACATACATTCATACTGAGGGACTTCAGTTAGAAGATCAGTTTATTTTGGTGCCAAGAATGTTGAGGGGCCAGCATCGTGGCACCACTTGTGACCGTGGCATCCTGTATCACGCTGCCAGTTTGTGTCCCACATGCTCTGCTTCCAATCCAGCTTCCTGCCAATGCACCTGGGATGGCCTGGCCCGAGCCTGCATGTTGGCCTCTCCCTCTCTAACTTTGTCTTTTAAATAAATAAATCTTTTTTTTAAAAAAAAAAAAAGTCTTTTCCTCCCATTTTTCCACGAACGTTTCAAAGTCCTGTCATACACAGGTGCTGGGTTAGAGTGAGAAGTGTGTTCCTTCCAGAAGGTCCCAAGGAAGACGGTCAGTGACAGCTGCACGGCCTCTGACCCCGGGAGGAACTGCTGGGCTCAGTTCTCTCATTGTTAACACAGGGATATTTCTGGTTTCTACCCTGTTGGGTTTTTGTGTAGTTAATCCATGTAAAACCCTGAGAATAGTACTGTTGCCAGAGTAGAAGGCACCCAAATATAAACATAGTCTATGACTCAAAGATACGTAAGTTAGACGCACGCTCTAGGCCAAATCCTCTGTCCTGCTTTTTATATAAGTCATGGCATTGAATTCTGCGTGACTGTCCAGAGTAGACTGCTGTGTCCACTTTACAGGTCAGTGAATTTAGGCTCAGAGATCAGCAGCTTGTGCCTACATAGCTGGGAACAGGCAGTGCCGACCCCACACTGCGCTGTGGCTGTACTTTCAGAGTCTCTGATGAGACTGACGCGAGCCCACAGCAGCAGCCTAGGAGGGCCGGGCCGAGAGGCCATTCCTTCAGGACTGGACTGAGCGCTCTTGCATCGAGCTGATCCAGGGACTGGCGCTGTGGCGCAGCAGGTTAAGCGGCTGCCTGGGACACCCGCATCCCATGTGGATGCTGGTTCGTGTCCCAGCTGCTCCATTTCCTATCCAGCGCCTTGTTAATGGCCTGAGGAAAACAGCAGAAGATGGCTCAAGTGCTTGGACCCCTGCCGCCTCCGTGGAAAACCCGGATGGATGGTATTTGGGCCATCATCCTCTGCCTCCCAGGTGCATTAGCGGGGAGCTGGGACTTGATCCCAGGCACCTGATGTGGGCAGTGCGCATCCCAGCTTACCCTGCTGTGCTGCAGCGCCCACCCCTGATTTATATTTTGGAAGGATCACTCTGGCTGCTGTGTAGAGACTTGTGGGTGGACAGGAGAACTCAAACCAGCCAGCAGCTCAGCCCCGAGCGTGGGCAGTGGGGGTGGAACAGAGCAGACGAATTCAGGATCCGTGTTGGATGCTGACGGCCAGGAGTCGCTGAGGATGTGAAAGGAAAAGGATCAAGAATGGCTCCTAGGGTTTCGGGGGGCTTTTTTTGGCCACAGCTGCTGGGTAGTGGATAGAGGTGCTGTGGTCTGGAATGGCATAAAGTTAAGGATAAAACTTAATTGGGGGAGGCGGGGAGAAGAGGTTGGGAATCAAGAATTCTGTTTCGGGCAGGAACTAAATTTGAGATTCCACCTGGGCAAGCGGCTGACATGTCTGTGCTGCAAGTGTGTGGCTCGGTGAGATGCTAACCCTGTGTGGGCGTCTGCGGCCGCGCCTTCGCTCATCCTGGGTGCCTGCACCCACACACACATCCACTTCCTCCCGCCGCTCTCCCAACTATGAAATCAAGGAAGAGGCTGCTCTTTAATCCGCCCAGCTGCTCTCGGCTATAAAAATCATACCATAACCTGGTGCCTAGAAAATCCTGGGCCAGCGGCAGACCACGGCTGCTTAGCGAGACTGGCCGGAGACAGACGTGGGCCGAAAGGAAGCGTGAGAGGCTTAGAGTCCCAGCGCACGGTTCCCACCGGGACTGCCCTGTCTTCCAGGGCGAAATCCACTCCAGCCAGCTGGGGCAGGCTGCCAGACGGTAACCTTCTCTGTTTCTTGGGGCTGGTGGGTTTTTAAGTGGGCTTATGTTATATTTATCACAAGAAGCGCTTTACCCATGGCCCAGGAGAATGAATATTTCATATCCATCCATTCATTCGAACATTCCTGGGACTTCCTATGATGTGCTCTGCGTGTAAAAGTGGAGGCTCCCAATATAACAAAGGCCAGCTACAAACCTCACTACAATAGGGTCTGATAAGGGATCAAACGGCGGGGAGCAGAGCATTCTGGAAATTACAAAGCGGCTGTGCTTGAGGGAGGTCAAAAGAGGGCCTTCCCGGGCCAGCATTTAGAACTGGGCCCTAGCCAAAGTGTGGCTCTCACATAGACCTGGAGGTGGGAGTGCACGGGGCGGCTCTTTAAGCAATTCAGTGTGATTAGAACCCCGGCTGTATCCAGGGCATTGACAAAAAATGGAAGTGAGGGGCCAGCATTGTGGTGCAGCAGGTTCAGCTGCTGCCTGCGTCACCAGCGTCCCCTATGAGCACCGGCTGCTCCACTTCCAATCCAGCTCCCAGCTAATGCGCCTGGGAAAGCAGTGGAAGATGGCCCAGGTGCTTGGGCCCCTGCACCTGTGTGGGAGACCTGGATGGAGCTTCTGGCTTGGGCCTGGCCCAGCCTGGACAGCCATGATCATTTAGAGGGTGAATCAGCAGATAGAAGATCTCTATCTTTTTTGTGTCTCTCCCTCCCTATGTATAACTCTGCCTTTCAAATAAATAAAAAATAAATCTTGGGAAAAAAGGGCCTTGAATGCCACGCTTAGAGGTTGAGCCTTTATTTTGCAGGCAGAGGGAAGGCACCAAGATGGTTCTTCCAAGGTCGTGACACAAGTTCCCAGAAGCAGCTAGACCACAAGTTCTTAACCTCTCGGCCTTGAACTTCTTTGCCAAGCTGGTGAGGCCTGTGAACTCTAAAACAAGTCACGCTTTTAAGTGCATAAAATACAAACAAAATTATAAAGCTTATATCCACTGTACTGAATTTAGCTACCGAAATATTTAAGATGTGTTATATAGGAACATTTGTGCTTCTTAATAAAACATGATCCAGTCACAGCTCTCATAATGACCATCACCCTACAGTAGTGATGACCATAAATGGTGTTAACTTATCCGCAGCACCTGTGAAAATAACCTACTCTGCCCGCGGTAGCGTCACAGGGCCTGCCAGTGCTACTGGGGTTTGGATGATCACAGGAAGTGCGCATTTTCAGTTAGAGGTTTGCAAAGCCAAGACTTGGTCTTCCCTTCTCCGTGACTGTGGTCCTTAGGGCGAATGCTACTGAACTTCAAGCAGTGTGGAGAGAGACGCGTTCGGAAGCCTTAGGGACAGGAAAAAAACAAGCTCGCTCTCCCCCACACTTGCTCAGCCATCGACACTGAGGGGCAGGCGCTTGGCCTTGCTGTCAAGATGCTGCTTCCTGGTGACCCCACATCAGGAGCACCTGGGTTCAATTCGGGGCTCCCGACTCCAGCTTTCGTCCGTGCAGGTCCTGGGAGGCAATGGTGATGACTCGAGTGTCTGCCACCCACGTGGGAGACCTGGACAGTGTTCCTGGCTCCCGCCCCAGCCTGCTCCAGCCTGCCCCAGCCTGGCCCCAGCCATAGTGGGCATTTGGGGAGTGAACCCGCAGATGAAAACGGTGCAGACACTGAGGCAGCCAGCGAGAAGGAACTGAGGGTGCCCCAGGTGCACCACGCAAACTCCACCCTCTCCCATGGGATCCCAGCTGGCAGCACAGTGGGTTAAGCCACCACCTGTGACACCAGTGTTTGAATCCTGGCTGCACTGCTTCCGATCCAGCGACCTAACTTCCTGCTAATGTACCTGGGAAAGCAGCAGCAGATGGCCCAAGTACCTGGGCCCCTGCACCCATGTGGGAGACCCGGATGAAGTTCCTGGCGCATAACTTTAGCCTGGCCCAGTCCCAGCTACTGCAGCTGTTTGGAGAGTGAACCAGCATTTCAAATGAACAAACATTAAAAAAAAAAAATCCCTGGACCAAGGCTAGCCAGGGGCCTTTCCCACAACAGGAGTTCTCTGTCTCAAAAAAATTTAAAAATTACAGATGCAGAGACGCCCAGGGCAAGCCATTCAGGAAGGGGTGCAGAGCCTCCAGGCCCTCCCAGCCACATCACCCCCCAGAAGCCTCCAGAAGAGCTCTGAGCCCAGTCATTCTGGGCCATTGGAGGCTTGACCACCCAGGCGGGCCTGGAGAATGATTCCCCCAGGCATGGGGCCAGCAGGTTAAGCCTTCCCTTGGGACGCCGGCATGCCGTATCGCGGTGCCACCTGAGACAGCTCTGCTTCTGATCCGGCTTCCTGCTAACGCACCTGGGAAGGCGGTGGGTGATGGCCCAAGTGCATGGGTCCCTGCCACCCACATGGGAGACCCAGCTGGAGCTCATGGCGCCTGGCCTCAGCCCGGCCCAGCCTCAGCTGTTGCAGGCATTTGGGGAGTGAATCAGCAGATGAAAGGCTCCCTTTCTACCTCTCTCCCTCCCTCCCTTGCAAATAAATAAATCTTCAAAAACCAAATCATTGGTGACTTTGCCCTCAGCCCCTTTCTCCTTCCCTGAGGCTGCAGGGCGGGGCTGCAGGTCTAACCCTGCCTTGGTCTTTGTGCTTGTGTTGGCTGCCAGCCCCAGCAACTCATTAGCACAGAAAAAGTCACCACTTGGAAGAGTGGTGTGCCGGGACATGGGGACACGGGGACAGAGGCCAAATCTGTGTTCCACAGTGTCACAGCGGCTTAGCTTGCTCCGGACGCAAGGTGAAGGAGGCTGGGCAGGAGGAGAGGCACTGACCCGGGAAACATTTGGGGGTGGGGCTTGGCATCTCCCAGCCTTGCTGAGGAATTCCCTAAGGGCAATTCTGGGTCGCGGGGGTTCTGACCAGGCAGGTCCACTGGGGGTTCTGACTAGGCAGGTCCGCCGACGAGGCAGCAGAAGCGCTTCAGGCAGGCTCCCGTACGGAGGCGGGTTTATTCAGCTACCATTTATGACCCGTGTGGCAGGTGCTGGGAATACAGCAAAGCAGGCATGGGCACTGCCCGGCACGGGGCTCACCAGGCAGCGGGAGAGACACGATCAAACAGGGCAGGAGCGATGGTGTGGGGGGCCCTTCGGCAGGGAGGAGGGCAACAGCTTCTTAGTTTGTAGGGTCAAGGAAGACCCTCCAAGGAAGTGACCTTGAATACCGAGTAGACGTAGGCAAGGAGCCCAGACAAGGAGATGATGGCCCCCTGACCCTGATGGCCCCGAGGGACTGATGGGAGGTCAGGGAGCTGCAGCTGAGAAAGGCCGCTGCAGGGCCCCCAGCAGGAAGCAGAGGGGCGGGGCCACGGGTCACGGGCGGTTTCTGGCAGCTCCACAGCCTTTCTCCACCTTCTTCCTATACAAAGCCCTAACCCATCCCACACACTGATGCCTTTGGACTTTCGTCTGCTGTCTCCCAGGCACATTGGCAGGCAGCTGGACTGGAAGCAGAGGCAGGACCCAGCTCAGCACTGTGGCACGGGGAAGTTGCTCTAAAACCCCCAGCCTGGGTCCTGAGAGCCCAAGGCTGACACGGGGGTGGGAGAGACAGGAGGTATTTATTGCAGAGTGAGCGGGCAGCTATAGCCTAGTTCCCTGGCTCCCCGAGGGGTTGGGGCGAGGGTCAGGGGGACAGGTGCCTGTTCAGCTGGTGTTCAAGGCTCCTGGTGCCTGTGGCCTGCCTCTGATTGTCTGGTGATACCGTATTTTTCAGGGAACTTTTATGATGGCCAAGTGGGCTTCCACTTCATCTGGGGGCTGCATGCAGGTGGGAGTTTCTGCCTGCCCCCCAGACCAGGAAATCTGGAAGTTCTGGAAACAACCGCCCTGGAGACAGTACCACCCCTCAAGGTGTTATCTATGGGAGAAGCAAATGACCTGTGAGGTGGCTGATTTCTCAGACAGGCAGGGCAAGGGAGGGAGAGGAGGAGCCGGGCCCGATGGGAGCCGGGTCTGCACCACGTCTAAGGATGCCGGCATCCCTGGTGGCAGCCTGATCCACCATACCACGGCGATGCCTGCACCAGGAGGCTTTTGGTTTTTTTTTTCCTCTCTCAGCCCTTTCCTCCCAGGCCCTGGTGCTGCTCTGTCTGCCCCCCACCCCCGCCCCGGAGCAGATTTCCCTGCTGGCTTGACTCCTCTTTCACCTGCCCGGGCACCAGACCCACGTGGGGCCCAGGCACCACGTTTCCGGTGGCGTGGCTTAGGGGTGTTCTGAGCATTCGCCTCCTGCGTGAGTTCCGGCCCGGGAGGCAGGTGCTTTGTACCCGGGAAGAAGATGCGAGGTGTCCCGGTGGCGCTCAGAGAACCAGAATCTGTTCATCTCGGCCGCTTCTATAGCAGAAGGGCTTGGGATAGCCACTGGTTCTGTCTCAGGTCTGGCTGAAAACAGTGGGACTGCACAGCTCAGCATGCTAATCACACAGCCAAGGGGCGGAGGTGCCAGAGAGTGATGAATCGTGATCACTCAAAGAGGGGCTTCGTGGCGGCCGGAAGACTTGACCACAGCTGAACGGGGCCACGCTGAGCTGTGTCTTGATCTTATCCCTCTGCCAGACGATCGCTCCGAAGCTGCTGCCGAGGAAGGCTGTGAAGGCTCTTCTGCAGGGTGTACCGTGATGCGCTGCGCGCACTTAATGAGAGACGAGAGCCGCTGTCACAGGCAGCAGCCCTCAGCTCCCGAGCCGCGCGTCCAGGGGCCCTGCTCGCTCTGCAGAAGGAGGCCCAGCTCCGTGCAGCGGGGAGGGGGGGGGGGCAGAATCTCGCAGTGGCACACGCTCTGTTGCAGGCAAACCCTGAATCTTCTGGGAAAAGCGGGGAAGGCTTGTGTTTGTTTTCGGTTTTGCAATTAGGCAAGGATTTCACATGCAAGGAGCAAGCAGCTGACTCCAGGCTGCAGGCCCAGTGGCTTTCAAAGCCAGGAAAGGAAAAAAAAAAAAAAAAAAAAAACAGCAAGCAGCATCCAGGAGCAAAGCAGCCCAGGTGCTTGACGGTTTCCCGAAAGCCCCTGGAAGAATGTATCACGGGGGCCGAGGACAGAGACTGCCCGGCCCAAAAAAATCACCAGCATGAAGGACAAGTGTCCTCTCGCTCCGTCCCCTGCTTCTGTCCCCAGAAGCCCTTCACGCGAGGTGTGCCGGCACCTATTGTGATCTGCAGCAGGAAACGCAGGCAGGCAGCCCCCGACCCTTCACCTTGTGCAGGACACACACCGGGGCGCCACCTGCCGCTGCTGGCTTCCCCCTGCAATCCCAAGGCACAGAGCTCGGCAGGGGCAGGAAGCGAACAGGGTGGTCTCCCAGCAGCGCCCCCTGGGATGCAGGGGCGCTGGCTGGGCTTGCTTGCCTTCCCGGGTGAGAGGAGGGGGACCCTCCCAGCTGCCCGCTGCCCGCCGGTGTCCCTGTGTTAAACCCACGCAGCACAGAACAAGCCAGGTCGTTGTGCTCTTGGATATAAATATTGATTCTAGGTGATGTTAACATTCTGTCCATAAAAGAATGCAACATATTTCTCCCACACCGCATTAGAGCGATGTGTAGCTTAGCCAAGAGCGGACAGATTGCTGGCGTCTGGGGGCGAAATGTGGACATTTAAATGCATGCAGCTCTCGAATGGGCTGGGAGCGGCAACCAGGCCCTTGGGCTGGCCCCAGCCCTGCCCGGCTCCTCGGTCCAGCGCTGCTGCTCCTTTCCCGGCTCCATTGTTTGCACAAGGCTCTGACATTCCGAATCGCGAATGTACAAAGAGGCCTTCTTGGAAGTAGAGCTTGTTTCTCAAGGACCCGGGCGCGTGGGGCAGCTGTGGTCTCCAGGGGGACACAGGTCAGGGCTGCATATTTCTGGTTTCCTCCCCCCACCCTGGGAGGTCCGCGCTTGCTTGCATGCTTTTCCCTCTCCACGTGGGAGGGAAGGGCAAGGGTTTCAGCCCCGGGGTGCTGGGTGCGGGCCTCACCCCCGCGGCTGAGAGGCGCCGGCGGCGGCCTCGGCGAGGCGGATTCCCCGCATTCCACAAGCGCCCTGGAGGGGGAGCGAGAGCCAAGGAGGCAGCGGCGCTCCGGCCCGGCCTGCGCGCACGCCCCGGTGCCAAGACGGCGGCTCGCAGCCACAGCGCGGCCGGGGTTTCGTAAGCGCCGGAGAGCCCCTTTCCAGATGTGTGGGAGGGCGCCCGGGACCGTGCGGGCGGGAGCGCGCTCCACCGCGGGGGGGAAAGGCGCCGGGGGTCTGGGAGGTGGGCCGGGGCCGCTGGTGTGCGCGCGGGGGCGGCGACCGCTCCTTGCTCTCCGCAGCGAGCCGGCTGGCGTCCCTGCCACCAGCTGGCCCTGTTTTGTGGCAGTGAACCAGCCAGAAATGACGAGGCGGCAGAACAAAA
The DNA here is from genome assembly GCF_033115175.1 of Lepus europaeus. Classification (NCBI taxonomy): domain Eukaryota; kingdom Metazoa; phylum Chordata; class Mammalia; order Lagomorpha; family Leporidae; genus Lepus; species Lepus europaeus. The sequence goes on from NC_084837.1 coordinate 112,496,871, forward strand.
ACCCAGCCTCCCGCAGCCAGAGCTGGGCCCGTTCCCGGGAAGATGAGGGCAAGCCTGTGCCGCGTCGCGCCCGGAAACCTGGCGCACAGGCCCAGCGCCCGCCCGGAGACAATGCGGGCAGCTCGCCCAGGAGGCGGCCGGCTGCCGGGCAGCCCTCGGGCCGCACCCTGGCCTGCATGGAAGGCTTCCGAGGGCCGGCCGTGGACGCTGCAGTGTCTGACTCAGGCCCTGGCCTCGCCCGGGGCCGCCGGAGCTGGCACACCCCGAGGCTGGCTCAGCCCGCAGGCCTAGCCAGAGCGGCTGCCAAGACGGAAGCCCGGGCTCACTGCTGCAGGAGCGCGTGTGCGAGGGCACGTGTGTGCGTGCAGGCAGGTGCGCCTGTGTGTGTGCGGGTGTGCAGTGTGTGTGCGTGCAGGTGCGCCCGTGTGTGTGCGTGCACAGGTGCGCCTGTGTGTGTGCGAGTGCGCAGTGTGTGTGCGTGCAGGTGCGCCCGTGTGTGTGTGTGTGTGTGCGAGTGCGCAGTGTGTGTGCGTGCTCTCAGGTGCGCCTGTGTGTGTGTGCGAGTGCGCAGTGTGTGTGTGTGTGCGAGTGCGCAGTGTGTGTGTGTGCTCTCAGGTGCGCCTGTGTGTGTGCGAGTGCGCAGTGTGTGTGCATGTAGGCAGGTGCGCCTGTGTGTGTGTGTGTGCGAGGGCACGTGTGTGCGTGCAGGCAGGTGCGCCCGTGTGTGTGCGAGTGCGCAGTGTGTGTGCGTGCTCTCAGGTGCGCCTGTGTGTGTGTGCGAGTGCGCAGTGTGTGTGTGTGTGTGCGAGTGCGCAGTGCGTGTGTGTGTGCGAGTGCGCAGTGTGTGTGCGTGCTCTCAGGTGCACCTGTGTGTGCGAGTGTGCAGTGTGTGTATACGTGCGCGTGTGTGAGTGTGTGCGAGTGCGCAGTGTGTGTGCGCATGTGCATGTGAGTGCGAAGTGTGTGTGCGTGTGCACGTGAGCGCGCATGGGCGTGCACTCCCATGCTGGCGAAGGCAGGGTGGCGGCGCCGGAAGGGAGAGCGGGGGAGGCAGGTGAGCGGACTTCCAGGACAACCTTTCAGTTTTGGAAGAAAAAAAAAAAGACACAGAGGACCCGGTTCTGATCTGGAGAGAAGGCGTTTATGTATTTATTTGTGTAGGTAAAACAGCCTCCTCCCTGCGGGGGGACCCAAGCGGCCCAGGAGCCCGGAGCAGAGCGCCCCCTGCTCTCCCTGGGCCCATCCCCAGCGGCTGACAAGGTGACAGTGGGCAGAGGGGAGCGCTGTGGTGGTAAAGGGAAATACTATAAATAGCAGCTCCGTTCCTGGCTGCGCCCCCAGGCCCCTCCTCTGCGGGAGAGTGTGTGGGGCAGGAATCCGCGTGCTGCTGCAGCAGGTTTAAAAATAGCAGCCGGCGCGGCCCTTTCTTACCTTCCAGAAGGCCTCGTTACCGGCTGCCCAGCCCCGGGCCGCAGAGCCGCTGCCGGCGCCTCCTTCCCCCTGCGCGCGCGCCCGAGATCCATCTTCCCCGGGCCGGCTCCTGAGCCCAGCTAGTTTCAAGCTAGGCACGTCCGGAGCTAGCTTGCATTGAAAGTCCATTGTATTTAATGGGGTGTTAACTCTGTTTATTCTCCGGGACTCGGGCAGTAATTTTACACTCCGCAAAACCAGCAGCTTGAGCCTCCAGTGGAGCTGCTCTCTCTCCCCAGCCCCCCACCTCTGCCCTGCTTACTCCTGGGGTTCAGGTAGCCACAGAGGGTGTGGGCCGGGGCAGGGGAGCTGCGGGGGGGTCTTGGAGACCTGGGGTTCACGCCTGCTGCTGCTGGCCTTCGAGTGATGCGAGGCAGGGCACTTTGCTCATCTGTTAAATGGGGTGTTTTTTTGTTTGTTTGTTTGTTTTTGTTTGGTTGGTTTTTTTTTGACAGGCAGAGCAGATAGTGAGAGAGAGACAGAGAGAAAGGTCTTCCTTTGCCGTTGGTTCACCCTACAATGGCCGCTGTGGCCGGCGTGCTGCTGCCGGCGCACCGCGCTGATCTGATGGCAGGAGCCAGGTGCTTCTCCTGGTCTCTCATGGGGTGCAGGGCCCAAGGACTTGGGCCATCCTCCACTGCACTCCCTGGCCACAGCAGAGAGCTGGCCTGGAAGTGGGGCAACCGGGACAGGATCGGTGCCCCGACCGGGACTAGAACCCGGTGTGCTGTCGCCGCAAGGCGGAGGATTAGCCTGTTGAGCCACGGCGCCGGCCTTAAATGGGGTTGTAATCTGCCCTCTGGACCTCCAGAGGCTGTGGGCCATACACACGCGGGGATCAGGACCCCGGCTGGGTGGGAGAGACCCCCGGCCCAGTCCCTGCGGCTGTCTTCCTGCGTGTGGGAATACAACCAGGAGATGCGGGGGGGGGGGGGGGGGGGCAGAAACCAAAGGGCTAGCCTACATGCAGCAACCTCTGCCCAGGCTGTGGCAGCCTTTGCTTGGGATGCGCAGTGGTGCTCCGAGCAGGCCTGATTGGTTGTCCAAGGGAGGCGAGGTGGGGGCGGGGCTGCAGCACCTGAAGCCTCGAGCAGGCCTGATTGGTTGTCCAAGGGAGGCGGGGTGGGGGCGGGGCTGCAGCACCTGAGGCTTCCAGGAAGTTAGCTGCCAGGTGAGGGTGGGTGTGCCGGGTCTGCCGCCGTCGACAGGCTCCAAGGTCATGGAACTTTAGGGGGGCAGGGGGCTTGGGTGCTGGTAGTGGAGTCGCATGTTGCTGGGTTCCATACAGACTCCAGGCACCACCAGGCCTGGGGAGTCCGTTCCTGTCCGTGTCTTCCCGGCGCTGCGTGAGCCCCAGCTCTACCTCCCCATCCGTGGCACATCTCCCTGCTCAGCCCAAAGACCCTGAGTGCACCGACGACCAGATGATCCCTCCCAGCTGCGGACCTCCAAGCCTCAGCCCCGAGACTCACAGACATTGCCCTCTGCCTGCACCGTGACCCCCAGGATTCCCACCTGACCCAGGGACCTTCCAGGGCCCCTGCCACTCAAGTGTCCCCTGCCCTGGGCTTCCCTCCTGCGTGCGTCCAGCTCAGGCCTCGAGCTCCGGGCCCTCCCTCTCGGCACTGCCTGATCTTCAGCCAGCTCCCTCCTGCCTCCTCCATCTGGCTCCTGCAGAATCCTCAACTCAATTTGTGCACAATTAAATACATGTTGTCCCCGCCCCGCATGAGCTGAGGCAGGCCCGGGCTCGGTGGAGAGCCCGCTGCCCACTGCAGCGAGCGTTCAACACATTCGTGGCGAGTGCGCTGCTCCTAAGGAGACCATAGCCGTGGTCGAAGCTTTATTTATTTATTTTTTTAAAGAAGTGTTTATTTAGGCCGGTGCCGCGGCTCAGTAGGCTAATCCTCTGCCTGCGGCGCCTGCACACGGAGTTCTAGTCCTGGTCGGGGCACCGGATTCTGTTCCGGTTGCCCCTCTTCCAGGCCAGCTCTCTGCTATGGCCCGGGAGTGCAGTGGAGGATGGCCCAGGTGCTTGGGCCCTGAAGCCCATGGGAGACCAGGAGAAGCCCCTGGCTCCTGGCTTGGGATCAGTGCGGTGTGCTGGTCACAGTGCACCGGCCGCGGCGGCCATTGTAGGGTGAACCAATGGCAAAGGAAGACCTTTCTCTCTGTCTCTCTCTCTCACTGTCCACTCTGCCTGTCAAAAAATAAATAAATAAAAAAGAAGTGTTTATTTATTTTCATCTACTTGAAAGGCGAGCAACAAAGAGAGAGATCTCCCATCCGCTGTTTCACTCCTCAAATGCTCAAAACAGCTGGAGCTGGGTCAGGCCAAAGCCGAGAGAGAGAGAGAGAGAGAGAGAGAGGTCTTCCATCTGCTGGTTCACTCCCTGGATGGCTGCAACTGCTAGAGCTGGGCCAATCCGAACCCAGGAGCCAGGAGCTTCTTCCGGGTCTCCCACACAGGTGCAGGAGCCCAAGGACTTGGACCATCTTCTGCTGCTTTCCCAGGCCACAGCAGAGAGCTGGATCAGACATGGAGCAGCCGGGACTTGAACTGGCGCCTCTATGCGATGCTGGAGCTACAGATAGCTTTACCTGCTGTGCCACAGTGCCAGCCCCCTCATCAGACCTGGGTTTGGGAAGAGATTGGATTCTTTCTTTTTAATTAAAAAAGTTTTAATTTATTTGAGACAGAGACAGAGCTCCCATCCATGGCGTCACTCCCCAAGCGCCCACATGGCTGGGGCTGGGCGAGCAGCCAGGAACCCAATCCAGGTCTCCCACCACTGCTGCCCGCTGGGTCTGCGTGAGCAGGACGCTGGAGGCGGGACTGTAACCCATGCACTCCACTGTGGGAGGCAGGTGTCCTAACCACTAAGCTAAATACCAACCCCCGACCAGATTCCTTCAGCTGGGGCTCCACACCCAGCAGGGCGTGACTCCGGGCTGCCTCCCCAGCCCCAGCTTTCCTTCATCCTGCCCCTCCGTCCATACAGGCCGAGCCTGGGCTGTGTGCCTACCCTGCCAGCTCTGCACGCAGACAGCGACTTGTATGGTCTCAATGGCTGAAAACAACCTAGAGGAGGAGAGCGCTGGTGGCTGGTGACGCCTGTGTGCCGCTCAGGGTCTGCACGTCTGCCCGCGGCCGTGGGCCTCAGTCCCCGCCCGCTCTGTTTCTGCTGTCTCCGGGCGCAGCCGAGAACTGGGGACCCGTGCTCGGGAGCGCTCACTAGCCGGCCTCCCACGGGACACGCCTGCCACGCCCTGCTCCACGCCAGCACCCTGTCCCGGCTTTGCACACGCCCATCTCTGTTCCTCGCTGGCTAGATCCTGCTGCCTGCAAGCCTTACTGGTCCAGGGCCTTCTAGAGTCTTCCACGCCTACGCAGCCGGCGGTCTCTCATCCTCCTCCATGCCTCTGCGGACACGTGGAGTAGAGGCTCACGCCCCAGGTACCCGGTCACTTCTCTGGGGGCTTTCTGATTGGGAGCACTGTGGGGACAGAGGTGGGTTCCTGTGCACCCCCCATTTTTTAAAAAGATTTATTTATTTATTTGAAAGGCAGAGTGGTAGAGAGTAAGATACAGAAACAGAGGTCTTCCGTCTGCTGGTTCACTCCCCACATGGCTGCACCAGCCAGGGCTGGGCCAGGAGAAGAACTCCAGCCTGCTCCAGCCTCCTTGGGCAGGGGCCCTAGGACTTGGGCCATCCTCTGCTGCCTCCCACGCAGGATCAGAGGCGGGACTCAACCCCAGGGCACCCCGATCCTGAGCAGCTGCCTAACCTGCCGCGCCACAGGCCCCCCCAGGAACAGGCCGATTTTACCCACGTCCGCGGGTTTCTGTCTGCGTGGCGCTGGAGCCAGGCACGGACAGCTTCCCCAGACCACGGGGAGTGGCACGCCCAGCCCGCTCGCCTCCTGCCCTTGCGCTGTCTCACCTGCCCATCCCCCCTCTCGCTGCCTGAACCCTGAGTGAGAGCTGGATTCAAGCAGGGGATCCCCTAAAATCCCTTCCAGCTGTCAAATCTACCGGCTGTGTTTTTCCCATAAGCCCTCGGGGAGGTGAAAAGTCCCAAGCTGACCGCCCAGGAGGAGCGGCCGGTCAGCCTCCCGGCCCTGCAGAGGCTGGGAGAGGCCCTCTGCACCCTTCCCTCCTCATTAAGCAGGTCAGCGGCCCAAGGGGAGGTTCCATTACTGCCAGTCACAGACCAGGGAAATGAGATCCAAGGAGGAATGGGATCTGCCCCGGCAGCAACAGCAGAGACGCGGCTCCAGGGAAGCCACTCACACCCTAGTCTGTGTGAGCAGGGCTCCCGAGGACACAGAGCACCCATGATTCTCAAGCTTTGGTGTCTGAATCCCCTGGGGATCTTGTTAAAAGCGGTTCTAAGGCCGGCGCCGCGGCTCACTAGGCTAATCCTCCGCCTTGCGGCGCCGGCACACCGGGTTCTAGTCCCGGTCGGGGCACCGGATTCTGTCCCGGTTGCCCCTCTTCCAGGCCAGCTCTCTGCTGTGGCCAGGGAGTGCAGTGGAGGATGGCCCAAGTGCTTGGGCCCTGCACCCCATGGGAGACCAGGAGAAGCACCTGGCTCCTGCCATCGGATCAGCGCGGTGCGCCGCTGCCGGCCATTGGAGGGTGAACCAACGGCAAAAGGAAGACCTTTCTCTCTGTCTCTCTCTCTCACTGTCCACTCTGCCTGTCAAAAAAAAAAAAAAAAAGCGGTTCTGACCCATTCCCTGGGGCAGGGCCCCCGAGTCTGTATTTCTAATAGGCTCTGCCTGCAGTAAGGATGCTCCTTCCTTTTTGAATAGGAAGGCAGTGTGCAACCTGTGCAACTGTACATGACAACCCTGCCAAGCACACAGCTCAAAAAACAGCAGAGCCAAGACTTCCACTGAGGTCTTTGGACTCAAAAGTCCAGGGCCCTCCAGGCTGACCCAAGACTTGGCCAGAAAAGCACCTCTGCTGTGGGAATGTGGGCCCCTGGGGAGCTGGAGGGAGTCTGATAAGGGAAGATTTGTACTAAAGAGGAGGGAAGCTGTTCTCTGCTGGCCAGGCCTGGGGGGATGCCCGCCCAGGACAGGAGCCCTGTGGAACAGGAGGGACAGGCGAGGCAGCTGGGCTCGTGGCCTGCAGCTGCCAGGGCGGAGGATGAGCCGGGAGCAGGGTGTTCTGGAAGGCGCTGAGAAGTGGGGTGGTGCTCGTGGGGCGAGGAGGCCGGGCTGCAGCCTGGGAGGCCTCCAGCCCCGGATCCTCCCGCCGCAGCTGCGCTGGCTCGGCGCCGGCGTCTGTTTGCCTGGAACAGTCTGGCAGTTTGCAAGGAACTCTCTGCACCCGGCCGCGCCTCTGGCTCCCCAGGGTGATTACCCAAGAGGCACAGGTGCTCCCTGCCGGGGCGCTGAACCTGACATAATCTGTCTGGGAGAGCTTTGCCCATGAGAGAGCACCCGGGGTGCGGCGTGGACCTGCAGGAGGTGCGGGGGTGGGGCAGCCGGGCGCTCCAGGCGGGAACAGCGGTGGACCTCCGCGCTGGAGGCTAGGGGTGGGTTGTGGCCGGGGTGCCTGACACCATAGATGGGGTTTGATCCTCTGTGGCTTAGGGGTCCTACGTGGTCAATCGCTGAGCCCTGGGCGGTGACGCAAGCCCACGCCCAGCCTCTGTAGGGGCCCTGGTGTCCCCCTGTGAGTGGGGCTGGAGCTGAGCAGATGCCCACAAGGGCGGCCCTGGTTCCCACTCCGGGCCTGTGCCACAGCCGGGGCAGGTTGGGGCCAGCAGGCTCAGGATGGGCCGTCCCCCAGGGACCTTTGCCCTGCCGAGCACAACCAAGGCAGGCAGAGCCCTCCAGGGCCAAAGTTAAGGGCCCTGGAGCTGCTGGCCTGGTCCCTGAGGCCAGGGGTGGCCCAGAAGCGTCTTCCCTGGGGCAGGTCCCCCAGGACGGAGCCTCGGGGTGGCCCGGTCACTGGAGCAGCAGGACGAGGTTGGTGGGCTCTGCACGGGCTCGGCGCGTCCCAGGCAGGACAGCTAAGGGGCACAGTGGCCTGCACCACCTCCCCAGCCAGCACCGGCTCCTCTGCATGTTCTGGAAACTCGGGAGCGAGAGACCTGTGATGGGCGTAGGGGCGTAAACCCGGCAAGCAAGGGCTGCAGGGCGTGGCCGTGGAGAACCCTCGCCACCCACGAGGGCAGGGGGAGGCTCAGAGGCAGAACGCACACAGGGGCTCACAGGAGCAGGGGGCAGAGCCGGATCCGCAGCCCGGTGCCACGTCTTCCTTCTGCCACGCGGCCCTCCTCCTGCATGGCCCCCGGAGTGCTATTTCCAAACACAGCCATTCCGTCTGGCTCCTTTAAAAAATGATTTATTTGAAAGGAATGACATAGAGAGGTGGAGAGGGAGAGGGAGGGGGAGAGTAGGAGGGGAGGGGGAGGGGAAGAGGGAGAAGGGGGAGGGGAGGGGGAGAGGGAGAGGAGGAAGGGGAGAGGGAGGAGGAGAGGGGGAAGGGGAGGAGGAAGGGGAAGGGGAGAGGGGGAAGGGGAGGGGGAGAGGGAGAGGGGGAGGGGGAGGGGGAGAGGGGGAAGGGGAGGGGGAGAGGGGGAAGGAGAGGGGGAAGGAGAGGGGGAGAGGGAGAGGGGGAAGGAGAGGGGAGGGGGAGGGGGAGAGGGGACTTCATTGTCAATGCCCGCAGTTAGGCTGAGTCAGGAGTTGAACTGCATCCAGGCCTCCCATGAGGGTGGCAGGAACCCAAGCACTTAAGTGCTCGCTGCCTCCCGGGTACATTGGCAGGAAGCTGGACGGGAAGCGGAGCAGCCGGGACTCGAACCCTCACACTCCAATACAGGACGCCGGTGCCCCAGGCAGCAGCTGTGAACCTGCTGGGCCCCAGCGCCCACCCCTTCCAGAAGGGAAGCAGCACCTTGTCCCCGCTGCCGGTGTGAGCTCTCTGTGTCTTTCACCGTTTCTCCCACGGGGGCACTGGCCCCTCCCCTAGAGTTGGCACAATTAACAAAACACAGCAATGACGTCCTTGGCCCGGGGGACCCAGCAGAGCTTGAATCTGGCAAACAGTGACTGGCGTTTTAGCATCAGGACGTCCTTGCCACGTACGGGAGCTGCTTCTACGAAAGACGTCCTGCTTCTGTCTACAGAATGTCACTTCCCTGGGGGTCCTGCTATTTGATTCTGCGACACTTCCCATCCCCCACGCCCATCCTAGCTAACCGCTCCCCTGGGAAGAGCTAGAGAAGGTTCCGGAAGGTCACAGGCTCTGCATTAGGATCCTGGGGGCTTTGTTGGGCAGCCCCGGAGGGCCCCGGCCCTCTGCCTCCACCCTGGCCGGCTGCAGGCCCCTGGTGAGGCAGGCGGGTGTCAGTGACTCCCTCTGGGCCCCCCAGCCCGGGGGAGTTGTTACGGTCCCTGTCTGTCCTGCCTTCTCATTTTCTGTTCTCGCAGCCGGTTCCTGGCACTCCGCCACACGGCCTTGTGGGTGAGCTCCCAGGGAGAGCAGGGGGCGCTGCTGCTCCGGGCTCCTGTGCCCCTGTGCCCACCCTACCGATTCCTTATAATAAGCATCTGCACATATGAAGGGTCTTCACAAGTTTGTGGACAATGCATGTCCTGGACAAAAGGTGCACACAGCACACTTCCGCCGCGGGTTCCCGGTCCCTGCAGAGCCCCGGCCGCCACCACCAGACCCCTCCCCTTCCTTCCTCTCCCGCCCCCCTGGCTGTAAGAGGAGGGCTGGCCAGGCACTCAGAGTACGTCCGCTCCCAGCCTCCGGGGGGCCAGGCGGGTGACAGCCTCCGCCAGCCCTCTGCCTGGCCCCTGGTGGCCACCGGCCTAGGCTGGGGCGGGCTGATCAATCCTTAGAGAGCTCTTGAACAGGGAGACTGAAGAGGGCTAGGACGTGGGACGAACAGCAGCAGGAGGAGCACACACGTGGGCGTGGAGTCGGGCACATCTCAGAGCAGCTCTGGGGACCCCGAGTCGTCCCAGGGTCAAGAGGGCTGGGGTAGGTGGGCCCCCTCTCTCCCAGCCACAGGGGGCGGAGCATAAAGGTGCAGGCACCTCCTGCTGTCTGGTGGCCTGGCTGTTGGAAGCAGAAGCACAGGTAGGCAAAGGCAGGGGACTGCAAGGGGCCGTGTGGCGCAGGTCAGGGGGGTGGGGAGGGCAGCTGGGGGTCTGGCCTTCCGGGGGGCTGCCCCATGCTCCCTGGAGGAGGTGGTTACCTGCACCCCTAGCTCTGTAGTCTCTGGGGCTAAGCCTTTGCCCTGAGAGTAAGAGGCGGGTTGTGCACGCACCCTGACTGATCCACTTGCTCGGAGGAACAGCCCCAGGGCCTAGGCCGAAGGCTGAGTCCAGGCTGGGAGAGACCTGGAGTCCCAGGCTCAGCAGCCGCCCCTCCTCGGACTCAGCGGCTGCTGGGCTCTGCCCTGCTGGGCCAGCTGTCTGCCTGTGCTGACCTCTGCAGGCAGCAGGTGCCTCCTGAGCGCGAGCCCGTGATTCGTGCCCACGAGCGTCCAGCCCCACAACCCAGTCGCCTCCAGCCCGTTTTCTAAGAAGGCAGAGGCTCAGAGAGAGCAGTGGCTGATCCCCATGTCCATGGCGGTGTGGGGCGGGGGGCACTGTCCTGCTGGGATGGCAGCCTGCCGGGGGCCCCTGTGCCCCTCTGCCACCTGGCGGCTCCCTGGGCAGGCCTTGTGTGCCATCGGGGGAAGTGAGCCACCCTTAACCACCCTCACCGAGTTGGGACCCCTCCACAGGTGGCACTGGCTTTTTTTTTTTTTTAATAATGAATGAACTTTTTAAAATCAAGATTTATATATTTACTTGAAAGGCACAGTTACAGAGAGAGGGAGAGACACAGAGAGAGGACTTTTCTGTCTCCTAGTTCATTCCCCAAGTGGCTGGGGCCAGGGCTGGGCCAGGCCAAAGCCAGGAGCCAGGAGCTTCTTCTGAGTCTCCCACGTGGTGCAGGGGCCCAGGCACTTGGGCCATCTTCTACTGCTCTCCCAGGATTACCAGGGAGCTGCGTGGGAAGTGGAGCAGCCGAGACGCACACCAGCACCCACACGGGTGGCTTTACCTGCTGTGCGCTGGCGCCCACCCCTGTGGGTGCTTATTAAACTGGGTGTCTACTGCTAGAGACAGGCCGAGCCCTAAGTTGGGGAGAGGAGTCAACGGCAACGCGTGCTCTGTGGATGGACAGGGGCACCTGTGATGGCTCCAGAGCCTTCCTGAGGGGGCGGGGCCTGCAGCGCCACGTGGGGACCAGGTGGTGGACCGGGAGAGGAGTCCAGCTCGGGCCTCAAGACATCTCCCAATACCTGGCACCTAACGTCGCGTTATAATTTGTTTTTTATTTTTCTTCTAGAACCTTCCCGGCTGCAGGCCCCTCACACCTCAGTGCAGCCGGCTGGGCGGCCAGCCTGTCTTTCCCGGTGACTTCTGCCAGGATTTCCCATCACCTGCAGGGGAACAGGCTCTGTCAGCTCCAGCCCTGCTGGGGGCACCTCTGGGTGTCCAGGCCTTGTGATCCCTGTTGGGTGGGGCCCTGTGTCCCCCAGGAGGGCCCTGCACACAGCAGCTGTTCTCCCGGGCTGGGAGCAGCCTGGGCACAGGGCACGGCCGAGACCGGGGCCTGGGCCTGTTTTGGACTTGACGGTGCACCCTGGGGGTGCACAGCGGACCGGAAGCGACAGTGGCAGGCGAGCCGTTTCCTGTTCCAGATGGAAGGAGAGCTACTGAGCGCGCCTGAGTGCTTCTCTGAGAGCCTCGGCCTCCCTCCCGGATGGGCCTGGCCCCATTCCTTGGCCAGCTGGGCAGGCCCCAGGCCCCAGCATCCGGCCTCAGCCTGCCAAGCCCGAAGACTGTGGGCAGAGTTCAAGAGCTGGGTGGGCTCCGGGCAGCATCGCTGCCTGCAGCCGCTGCGGCGGCTCTGGTGGGAGCCCGCGGTTGTCAGCACAGAGGCCATGGACCGCGGTGGCTGTGGTGTGCGGGGCACCCCTGGGCCAGGAGCCCCGGCAGCAGCGGGGTGGGGGCAGGAAGGCCCCTTCCCTCTTCATTTCCCAGGCCGGGTGGGCTGAAGCAGGAGATGGCTGAGAGAGAGGGCAGGGTCGGGACGTGGGCGGCACAAAGGGCGCCGAGCAGCACTGAGGAGCTCCCCCAGGGAGAGTGGGAGAGAGCTGCACACAGGGACTGGGACAATTAGGCTGAACCCTGGCTGATGCACGGGAATTAGGGAGCCTCACCCTGGAACTCTATCCCGGTCCCCGACGTGGGTGCAGGGGCCCAAGCATTGGGCCATCTCCACTGCTTTTCCCAGGCCGTTAGCAGATCAGCCATGAGCCGGATCGGAAGTGGAGCAACCGGGACTCGAACCAGAGCTCTGAAATGGGATGCCAGTGTCACAGGTGGCAGCTTAACCTGCTGTGCCTCGACACCCAGCATGTGATTTGCTTGTTGCATTACCCAAAAGTAGGAACATTCAGAGGTCAGACGGTGTGAGGTTATGGGTCGGGGGAGGGGAGCAGGATTTCAATTTCAGCAAAGAAGCAGTTCTGGACTGGGTGTGGGGGTGAAGGTTGCACCACAGTGTGAGTATCCTCACTAACCACTAAAGCGGTGAAGATGGTAAAGTTTACGCTATGTCCATCTTAGCGCGATTCAACAGAAAAACGTTAGGGGGCCCTGGTTTCGACGTTAGCAGCCCATGTGGGAGCGCCTGGTCAAATCCTGGCTGCTCCACTTCTGATCCAGCTTCCTGCTAACAAAGGTAGTGGATGATGGTGACCCAAGTACTCGGACCCCTGCCTCCCACATAGGCGTTCCCAGCTCCTGGCCCAGCCCTGGCCGTTGTGGCCATCTGGGGAGTGAACCAGCGGATGGAAGCTCTCTCTCTGTCTCTACTTCTGTCACTCTCCTCTCTCTCTGTCTGTAACTCTACCTTGCAAATAAATAAATATTTTTAAAGTAAGTACATAAAAATAAAAATTTGAAGTCCAGGACAAGAGGGCACGAGAGCCACCTTGAAGGCACTCGCCCTGGCCAAGTCTGAGACCCTGAGGCGGGGTCACGTTCTGTATTGCTCGTGCTAGGATGTGGGTGTGCACCGGCTTGCTCCTGGAAAAAGGCTACTCTTGCCGGCATTCTGAAACATGGCGCCACGGCTGGCCACCCCAGGAGTGACTGCCAGGCTGGCCTTCCACACCCAAGCCTTGCCCGGTTCATCAGGACCCCGAGAGCGATGCAAAAATAGCTCACTCCTCCCACAAGCTCCCTGTGGGGTCTGCGCGAGCCAGTGGGAAGCCAGAGCCCTCTCCCCTGGCCTGCAGCACGCAGCACCTGTTGCCATGTCCATCTGGCTGTGCCACGGTCACAAGGGGAGGTTGGCTACCTGCCCATCTGCCAGGACCCCCAGGTCCTCCCTTGGCACTGTGCCTGGAACTTACGCCTCCTGGAAACCAGTGCCACCCGCCTTCCTACGGTGATGGAGCCAGCCAAGGACGCATTGGAGCCTTCCTGGGTGACACAGAAGATGAGGGTGGGCTGGCCCACTGCAGAGGCTGGGGGGAGCCCGGCGTGAGCCTGGCAGCCCCTGTCATGGTCCAGAGCTGGGCTGGCCAGCAGGGAGACAGGCCTGGGGCTCCACGACCATCACCCACAGTGTGTGGCTGGTGCCATGGGCAGACACGGCCACAGCTCCCACTGCACAGATGCGGAGTCAGGCCTGCTCCATCCAAATGCCCGTGGGGCAGCCCGGGGGCAGCGATGAAGGCGGGAGAGCTCTGCCCCCGTGATGGGAGCAGCCAGCTCGGGCAAGGCTGGGGAAGGCAGGCATCATGGCCCAGGGCGTCGGGCCGCTGCTCGGGACCCCCCCACCCCGTGATGGAGTGCTGGTCCGAGGCCACGTCTAGCTCCCTGCTACTGCGCCTGGGAAAGCCCGCAGAGAGCCGTTACCCACACCCGGGGCTCTGCCCAGCCTCGCTCTCTGCTGCTGGGGGCCGTGGGGTCCCGCCCAGCTGCACACTGCCACGCCCACCCTCACACCAGGGAGCCGCCCATGAACCTCTTCTCTTTTTATAGAGGAAGGCTGCCCAGACTCCCTCATTGCAGGGATGAAGCCTGACTGGGGTTCGAGCACTTTCCAAAGAAGTCACAGAAATTGCTTACTATGAAAGTATCTTATTTCAACATCCATGCAGACTCTTTGCCACAGCACATTTATCTTCTAGGGCCGTTTCTTCCACAGACGCTGTGGAGCCCCTTCCCATGGGCCCAAGGGGCGGCAGCTGTGCCCGGGCCTGGGCCTGCCAGGCCCCCAGTGCCAGCCTCTCGGCTCAGTGGAACAAGCCCGTTCCCTGCCCCCGACCCCGCCTCCTCCGGCCCGGGGTGGGGGGGTGGGGGGGGTGGAGGATCCTGTGGGCTCCACGTAAAGGGATTAAGGCTTAGCCGGCTGTGACTGCGTGGCCATGTGGGCTACTGGGCCCTGGCGCGGGGGACAGAGGTCTGATCAGGAGCTGCTGGCTCCTCAGCTGGGGGGTGGGCGTGGGGGCCTTGCAGCCTGCGCCCTCCAAGGGTCCCCAGCCAGCCCAGGCGGGAGTGGCAGCTGGGTCTGGGGGCGCCCTAAAAGCCAAGGAGTGCCAGTTCTGGGTTATTGCCCACACAGGTGCCTGGGCTCAGGGACAGCGCATGTCCTACAAATGCCACACAGCAAGTCAGCAGCAGGGCAGACATGGGAACAGCCCCCGGCCTGGGCCCCCGCTGGCACGGACGGCTCCAGCCAAGGCTGGGCTAGGGACAGGGCCCAGCCCGGCCACTTCCCTACAGCCCTCTTTCTCCTGCCTCCCAAAGCCAGCAGGTGGGGGCCCGCAGTGGGGGAGCCTTCTCATTTGAACCCTGGGGGTGTGGGTGTGGGGTAGGACCCAGCCAGAGCCCAAAGGGGGATTTGAGACAGGGGCCGTCGATGTTGAGAGAGGGTCTCTGGGCCCAGCAGGGGGATGGAGGTCAGGAAAGCACCTTCAGGGGGCCGGGGCCTGGGTCTGTCTGGGTGTGAGACGTCCTGAGCAGTGTTGGGCCAAGCGTCCAAGCCTGGTACAGAGGAGTGGAGGCAGAAGAGCCAGGGTCTGGGCGTCATGGTGCAGGGGGTTGAGCCACCGCCTGCAACCCCGGCATCCCAAGAAAGAGCTGGTTCCAGTCCCGGCTGCTCCGCTGCTGATCCAGCTTCCTGCTAACACACCTGGGTGTGGTAAAAGCGCCTGGGCCCCTGCCTCCACGTGGGAGACCCAGATGAAGCTCCTGACTCCCGGCTTCGGATCCACCCAGCTCCGGCCATTTGCAGCCATTTGAGGAGTCAACCAGCGGATGGAAGATCTCTCTCTCTCTCTCTCTCTCTCTCTCTCTCTCTCTCTCTCTCTTTCTCTCTCTGCCTCTCACTTTCTGTAACTCTACCTCTCAAATAAATAAATAAAAGCTTAAAAAAATAGAACCCAGTGTGGCTTTCCCCACTCTGATTTGGGGGGGGCAGTGGGAAACAAGGTACCCCCAAGAGGAAAAGCCCGTGTGCTGCACTGCCGTTCCCCTCACTGCCCGAAGACAGAGCCACAGAGAGCTGGGGGGCGGGATGGGGGCAGGGAGAAACTGGGGGGGGGGCAAAGGATTGGCCCCCTTCCCGGCCCAGCCAGCCTGCTGCAGCCTCCTCAGACCGTGGTGCCACACGCTCTGCCCTGTCCTGTCTCTGCTGCCGTCCAGGGAAGGCCCGGGCTCATTCCCAGCACGGACCCTAGAGAGCCGCTGACCGCCTGTGTCCATTGTGCAGACGGGGACAGTGAGGCCTGGGGAGGCACCTGGGGAGTTAGCAGCTGGACTAAGACCGCAGCCCCGTCCTGTGTCCAGCCTGCCTTCCTCCCCTTGTCTGATCTGAGCAGGGGGCAGGGAGGCAGCTGGCTTGCCCCCACCTCTCCCCCCGCCCCCGAGGGGCCCAGGCCCGTCTGGACAGGCCCAGCAGGACTGCCCTGGCCAGAGCTGCCTTCCCTGCTTCCCCAGGGCTGCCCCAGCCCGGGCCCAGGGCCCCGAGGTCCAGGGAACCGCGCTCTGTTTATTTTCCACTGCCTCCTGCAAGCGCCCTGTGGTTTCTGCTGCAGTGGGAACGGCGGGGCTGTGCCGGGGGCGCGGCTGTGCCGTGGGAAAGCATGGGCTCTGCATGGGGGCTGGAGCTCAGCAGACCCCGGGCCCTGAACTCCCAGGCTGTGGCGCTGGGCCCTGAGGGTGGCCAGATGTCCGGCTGCCCTCCAGAGGGGTTCTTCCAGTGCACACGCCTTAAGTTTTTATTCCACAGATGGGGATACTGAGGCAGAGCCCACTGCGGAGCTGGGGCTGGAAGGAGGCCCCCTGGCCCCTGGCTCAGAGAGCCGCCCGAGGCCCTGAAGCCCCCACATTCCTCTGGGCTTCTCTGGGTCACCCAAAGCCCCAAGGTTCCCATGCTTTCTCTGCGGGCGGGGGCAGGGCGCACTGCTGCAAGCGCTTGGCCTTCCCCCACGGTGCCCTGGCCACAGCCCAGGCTCTGGGCAGAAGGGAACTTGGGAAGGCGCTGCCCCCTGCTCTTGCTCTCCCTGGGGTCTCCTTGTGGCCTGGCCGCCTGGGGAGCCAGCCAGCCCGAGAGGCCCCTGAGGAAGCCACCAGGCTCCGCCCCACGCTGGCTCGGCCAGGCCCAAGGCCTGGGAACCAGCACTTGGGTTGGAATTCCAGCTCCTCTGCCTGCCGGCTGGGCATCCCAGCTCTCTGGGCCTCAGTTTCCTGGTCTGTAAAATGGGCTCAGAACAATCCCCGCTTCGCAGAGGCGGGAGGGAGTGGGAGCGCCGTGGGAGCCGTGAGGTGCTCAGCTGTGTTGCCTGGACCGAGCTAAGCGTCCATAGCCGTGCAGGGCACTGAGCGCTCCCTGGGGAATCCTGACCCTCTCTAGGCAGAGTTGGGGTTGGGGTGGCCCCACTTTGCAAGGGCCTCGATATTCCTGTCCCCAGCCTCCTCCGTCTGTCAGGGGGGTGACCTTCATCTTGATCATCTGTGGGACAAGGGCAGGGAGTTCAGATGGGTGGGGGCGCGATCCCGCCTGTCTGGGGAGGAGCCCCGGGTGGGGGGGTCTCCGCAGCTCAGGTGCCTGGCTCTAATCCATTTAGCGCCTTTTGTGACTGTTTTTCTAGAGCAGGCCAGGGCCTCCCTGATGAGACTGAGACAGGCACTTCCTGGCCCTGGTCCCTGCAGCCCCTGGGTTGCTCCCCCCAGGGGCCGGGCTGCAAGGTCAGGCTGATGCTGTTGGCTGACCTTGAAGGCCTCCCCGCGTGCTCCCAGCTCCGTGAGCTCCAGCACGTTAAAAAGCTGTTAAAAGCGCCCGTCTGGTTGGCTGCCCCTGCAGCTCTGCGATCGATGGGTGGGAGGGGGTGTCGGGGCGGGGGCCAGCGCCACGAGGCAGACAGGGCTCTGTCCTGGGGCCCCAGGCCCGCGAGGCCGCCTGGCAGCTGCCACCCTTCGCTTCCCACTCAGGGCCTGACAGTGGAAGGAGGACAAAGCAGGCAGGGGAGGTTGTGCCCTGCACGCCGTCTCTGTGAAGGGCGCCCCCCACAGTTGTGCTGTGACCCACACCCAGGCTCACCCTGAGAGCTTTAGGTAGGGAAAGCACTGAGCCTGCACAGCAACCTTATCGTAAAATACGGCTACTGTTGGTTTTCGGAAAAGAGAGGCATTTTATTTTATTTTGTTTTTTAAAGATTTATTGTATTTATTTGAAGGTGGAGTTACAGAGAGAGCCAGAGAGAGAAAGAGAGAGAGGTCTTCCAACTGCTGGTTCACCCCCCAAATGACCACAATGGCCAGAGCCGAGCTGATACGAAGTCAGGAGTCAGGAGCTTCCTCCAGGTCTCCCACGCGAGTGCAGGGGCCCAAGCACTTGGACCATCTTCTACTGCTTTCCCAGGTCAAAACAGAGAGCTGGATGGGAAGTGGAGCAGCTGGGACTAGAACCGGTGCCCATAAGAGATGCCGGCACTGCAGGCTGGAGCTTTAACCCACTGCGCCATAGCACCAGCCCCTGAGAGGCATCTTAAGCATTTTTTATTCTATTTGTTTGAGAGGCAGAGAGACCAACTATTGCTGTTCCACACCCTCAAATGCCTGCAATGGACCAAGTGGTGCCAGGCTGAAGCCAGGAGCCTGGAGCTCCATCGATGACTCCCACATGGGTGGCAGAGACCCGACCACCGGAGCTGTCACCTGCTGCCTCTCGGGTGTGCACCATCAGGAAGCTGGAGCCGGGAGCAGGGAGCAGAACTGGGACTCGAACCCAGGCACTAGGGTGTGGCATGTGGGCATCTGCTGTGCAAATGCCCACCCTCAACAGGGCTATGATCAACTCCGTGTTCTGCTGATGGATGGGGCACAGAGGTCACGGGACCTGCCCAAGGCCACCCAGCTGGTGGGACAGCATCTGGGGAATCCCGGGGCTCTGGCCTCGAGCTGCTGTGTGGCCTTGGACAAGCCCTTTCCCTCCCTGGGCCGACATTTCCTTAGGCCAGAGGTCTGGGGACAGGGGTGGTGGACAGCGGGGGAGCAGGGGTGGTGGTGGACTTGGGCCCTTTATACACCGCCAGGAGAACCAAGCTGCAGGATCCCACGGCGGCTTCCTGGGCTGCCCCCACCTTTGGTGCACCTGCAAGCCCACAGAGACTGACAGCCGCCAGCCCCCAGGCCAGGGGGCCCCGACCATCCTCCCTCCACAGCCTGGCCTCCCTGGGGGAGGGGAGATGAGAGAGCCAGGCACGCCCCTCTCAGTCCGCACTGGGAGACCACACTGACCAGCGAAGGCCACCTTCCAGGGCACTTTTCAGGCCAGGGCCGCCACAAGGGATCTTCTCCCTTCTCCCCGCCCTGCCCCAGCTGCTGCCTCCCAGCCGTGTCCCCAGGGCTCAGTGCCTGCCATGGGGGCCTCCTGCAAACCTCACACACACCAGGCCCGCCGCACACGGGTGTGCTCCTGCTGCCCCGTCCCCGCGGCCGGCTCCTTCGTGCTCTGCTCGGCTGCCAGGGTCTCACCTGGGCCCGGCCCCCAACCCCTGGCCCTGCCCTGTTGCGTTCCACGGCCTCACGGCCTCCTGGCGTGCTGCGATGCACCTGTTTATGCTGTTTTTCTCTGTCTCCTCGGTACCTGGTGCTTGGTAAACACGCGTGGCATAATGGTTGCATGGAATTTCCGTGCATCTCAGAGCATTTGCGCATCTGTTTAGGGACCTGGAAAGGCAGCACTGGCAGCCACAGATGGAGCCACGCGTGTGCCCCGTCCTTGCTGGGTGGCCTCCAGCTTCCTAAGTGCATCCTGCCCCCCCGCCTCGTGGGCTGCAGCACGGTGACCGGGGATTTCCAGGAAGGGGGCCTGGTGGCGTGACCTCAGCCCTGGCTGAGTCCCTGGCTGGGACTCGCTCCATCTCCCCAGGGCTCACTTCCTCCATCTCTGACACGGCAGATGAAGCTCCGTGAGCAGGTGGCATGGGGAACCTTCTAGAAAGTTCACCGGATCCAGCTGTTGCCTGGTCTACAGCAAGGACCGGCCTTCGCTCCCCAGCTGCAGACCAGGGGCCCACCCCAAAGCAGAAGCCAGCAGAGCCAGCAGGGACCTTGGCGGGCAGGAGGGCAGCCCGGCCCGGCCCTCCCCTCCCAGGAGGGATTGGAGCCTGTCCAAGGATGCGCCCCTCCCCCAGCGGCAGCCCTTCCGGAGCACCTGCTGTGAGGCCAGCACTGTGTAGAGAGCTCTCCAGGGAGCACAGCACCCTGCCCCTGTGAATGCAGGCGCTGTCGGGGGTGTGTGCACCTTGTCCTCGTCCGCTCCCCACCGGGTGAGGGGAGGTGGGCCCCGGATGCAGAATGAGCTCCGGTCCTGAACGGTTTTAGCGTCCAGAAACCCCATAAGCATCCAATGAGCGCTATGGGCCTTGGAATACAGAGAAATGACACAGTGCCCACAGTTCCCTCCGGGGAGGGGCTTGCCACCAGGTGCTGCTGCTGCCCCTGGGGCCTAGGGGGCGTCTGTGCCGCTGGCTGCACGGGCAGATCCACTCACTGCCATGGTCATGGTGTTGTCCACGGGATGGTCAGCCTGACTCCAGCCTCTGATCCTTCACGAGCAAGCGGGGCCCCCTGGGAAAGAGGCCAGTGGGCAGGGCGGGCATCTGAGAGCAGAGTCTAAGGACGTTTTCTCCAGCGCCGGCTCATGGCACAGTCCCACAGGAAGGCAGGGAGGGAAAGAGGCGCCCATTTCCCAGGTGAGGAAACTGAGGCACAGCAGACCCCGGAGCCCACAGAGCAACGAGGGCAGCGCAGGAGGGAGGCTGCTCTGAGTGCAGCGTCCGCGTCTCGTCCCCACGGAGGGAGAAGTCTCAGTGATGCAACTTGGCTCGGAGCAGCCGCTGTCCACAGAGCCCGGGCCAGACACGCTGGGAGTACAGATCCACGGGGCGTTCGCAGGGCACCTCCAGAAAACGTGTGTGGTGAAAATCGCTGCGTGAACTTCATTTTTTTTTTTTTTTGCACTGGGATGAACTTTTTTTTTTTTTTTTTAAGTTTTCATCGACTTGAAGGCAGAGTGACAGACACAGAGAGATCTTCATCCAGCAGCCCACTCCCAAATGCCTAAACCGCAGGGACTGGGCCAGGCTGAAGCCAGGAGCCAAGAGCTCCATCCGGGTCTCCCACCTGGGTGGCAGGGCCCCAGGACCTGAGCCATCTCTGCTGCCTCCCAGGGTGTGCACTAGCAGGGCTCTGGGTGGGAAGAGAATAACTCAGGTCGAAACCAGGCGCCTGACAGGGGAGTGGTGGCCCAAGCAGCAGCTGTAACCTGCTGTGCCGCAGCACGGGCCCCCCTGAACTTATCTTCAATTTCATTTTTCCGTGAACATTTTGAAGTCCCGTGGTAGCTCCTACTGCCGGCGATGCTGTCAAAGGGATCACAATGGTGACGCCGAACAGTTTTCATGGAGTATCTCATTTACGCGTCCAATATCCCAGGGGTGTGAGTAGCAGCACCCCACGATTCCCCCTGTGGCCTGCAGGGCATCTACCCATTTCTGAGAACGGAAGCCTGAGGAAGCCAGGAGCCTCACCCTCCACACAGGCTCTGCCCTCCCCACCTGTGCCACGTGGCCCCAGCTGAAGCTGGAGACGGTGAGGTGAACAGGTTGTCCTTGAGAAGCTTCCCGGATTGTTCCAGAACCACACTTCCTGCATCCGGGCCTTGGCATCCCCACCGTCTTCTCCTCTCTTTGTAACACCCTGGAGCTCCTGATCTCCCGTTGCACACGCTGGAGGCCCAGTGGAAAGCTGGGGTCTCCGTGGGAGCTGGAAGGGACCAGACAGAGGAGGAGAAGGTGGCCCGGGGGAGGGGGAGGGGGAGGCCTGGCCTGGCAGAGGGTGGGGGGCCATCAGGCAGCCACGAGGAGGCACAGGCGGGGTCTTTCTCCTGGGCGGGCGGGCTGGCTGGGCGAGGCCTGGGTGGTCCCTGCCGTGGGGGCGCCCCTTCCCCTCCCCTCCCGCCTCCTTCGAGGCCCCCAGCGTGTGGCACGGTTATGCGTTTAGCTTCATTGAGAATCGGCTTAGCAGCCCGCACCCTTGGCACCTGCAGGCTTACGGCACGCGATGTCTGGCGAATGGAAATTCAATTGCTTTAATATAGAGACTGCTCGGCTGCCGCGGACCCCGAGCCTCTTATTAAGAATCTGATGGAATTTCTAAACAGGGAGAGAGCCCCGCGGAGGGGGCGCGCCCGTCGCTCGCCAACGTTGCTCCCGACATATTTATGGCTCCAATAAAATCTCCCATCTGGTATATTTTAAAATAAAATTGAAAATTTATCACTTTGCCGGACTGGGTTTGTCGTTTTCCCTGGAAGGAGATAGCGGGCCCCAGATTCCGGGCGGGAGAGGTTAGGCCGGGCTCTGATTTACATTTCAAGCCCAGCCTCATTACAGCTGTCTGGCCTGCCGCCTCTCTGTGGATGGCCGCTCGGCTCCCTCCGACGGCCCGGAGCCTCTCCTCGCTCCACCAGGTCTGGATGAACCTGGACAACGGGGTGGGGGAAGCCCAGGAGGCAGCATCCTCGCCCCGTGGAGAGCTGTGGGGGCTGCTGGGTGCTGGCAGGGGGGCCGTCTGTGGAGCAGAGCGCAGCCAGGAGCCAGGAACTCCATCCAGGGCTCCCGCATGGGTGCCTGTGCCTCGCAGGGAGCTGGATCAGAAGCACAGAACCAAGTAGCAACTTACACCCTGCACCCCTGCCTAGCCCCTCTTTTTCAGGGCCCTCCTAGTTCTGCGTTCTCTCCCTTGGGATGGAGGTGGAGGGAGCTCAGTGGCAAGGTCTCCCATGTGGGCGCAGGGGCCCAAGGACCTGGGCCAGCCTCCGCTGCTTTCCCAGGTGCATTAGCAGGGAGCTGGGTGGGAAGTGGAGCCGCCGGGACTCGCACAGGCGCCCCTCTCCTACCCCAAGCCCTGCATTCCCAACCTTTTGCACCCCTGCCCCCCACTCACACCCAGGCCCCTCCTTTTTCTGCAGCACCTGTGGGCGGGGCTTTTGAGTACAGTGATGTCCTGCACCCCCAGGGCAGGCCCGGAGCTCAGCTTGGGTGGACACACAGGTGCGGCAGCTGTCCTGCATGGCCTGTCCACACTTCCCTCCCTGGACCCAGCGTGGCCAGGTCAGACTGCTGCCTCCTCCACCCAGCCCCAGCCTCTTGTGACCCTCCAGATCCTGAACAGCTTTCTCTGCCTTTCTCTCCAAGGCCACCTCCTCCAGGGTGCACAGGGTACACTCAGGCTCAGCAGGGCGCCCCCCGAGCCTACAGCTTTTACCGCATTGACTGCTGGGTGTGCCAGGAGGTCCTGGGGTGGGGATTCTGTGTCCCACATTTGTTAGCAGTCCCTGAACAAGCAGGTCAGTGCAAGGGGTCCCCCCAAACTCCCCGGAAAATGCATGCTATGGACAAATCACATGTAGATGTCAACACTGTTCTGCACCAAAATACATGTATCTTTTAGTAGCATTTCCCAAGGGCTCCCTGCAGAGAGCAACTCCCCTGCCTCTCCTGGGCCTCGGTTTCCCCTCCTGTAGCACGAGGGGACAGGGCCACAGGCCTTCAGGATCTTCTGAGCATCAAGGGCGACCGAGTCTCAGCTGCTGGAACAAGAGGGGACAGCCTGCATCTCGGCTCCTCCTGCAGTGGCTTCCACTCCAGGTCTCAGGAGCGAGCCCCCAGGAAGGACCTGAGTGAGGGCCCAGCACGGGCTGTGTGGCCTGGGTGGGGCTGACCCCCCCTGAGGTCTCAGTTCTCCTCTGTTAAATGAGGGCAGTCAGCACTGCTGTGTCTCTCAGGTGGCGGCCAGGCCGGCTGGAGCCCCGGCTTGGACTTGGCCACCGCCCCCTTCTGGACGGCCCGGCCCTAGGGCTCAGGGGTCCCTGGGGCTCTGCTGCCCTCCAGTGGCCAGAGGCCCCTGGGCACCTAAACCCAGTGAGCTGCTGGCTAATTCCACGGCACCTGCCCCACCCAGGGACAGAAGGTGGCAGTGCCTGCAGCAGTGGCTCAGGTCCCCAGCACCTCCAAGCCCAAGCCAGGGCCTGTCACCTTGCAGGAGACACGCCCGAGAGGGAGCTGTGCCTGCACCTGCACACCTGCCTCACCTGGGCGCAACCCCTGGCCTCGGCCCTGGCCCGCCGGCTGCCCTCCGCCCCAGTTAAGTGGTGTTCCCTGTGCCTTCTCCGGGGTCGTCCCTGCTGTGTGGGTCAGTGTTGGGGGCGAGGTGGGGGCACCTTAGCCCCCTCCTCCTCCTTGATTAATCAAATATTTATAATAGCAGATAATAGATGATGGACAGAACAGAGCTAATTACCCTGGAGATGAAAATGACTGTTTCTGTTTAAAAAGGCTGCAAATGAGTTAATTATTTCCTTCGCTCACCTCTCTAACCTCGTTACACTTCTAAATGAATAGCGATATTGATCTTGGAGCTGATTCTGGTGTTGCACCGCCCGAGCGGGTTTAATTAGGGCCGGGAAACGGTGCACTGCCTCCTCCTCCTGACCGAGGAAATTAGTCTTGGGTTTTACTTACACTTCCTTGCACGGACCCACGCGGGGAAGGCCGCGGGGCAGCTGCTGTGGCCTCCTCCGGTCACAGCTCGGGGCTCAGGTTCACCATCACCTGGGCCTCCACAGCGCCTTGCCTGAACGGACAGGACTCTCGTGGCCTCCTGGGCCTGCCCCCGCAGAGGCTGCCTGAGCGAATCTCGGCTCCACAGGGAGCAGGGGCAGCAGACCCGCATCCCCGCATCCCTGCCTGGGCTGCTCCTGCCGTCAAGGTGACCTTGAGCGAGTCCAGCCTTACTGGGACTCTGCAGTTCGTCTTATGTCAGCGCCTCCCACCTGCTCAACACCAGCCACAGAGGTGAGGAGGATAGCACGGGCCGGGCGGGGGATGGGGGTGGGTCCCAGGGCCGGGGACCTCTCCTCCTTCTTATTCAAAATGAAACTTTCTCTTGACCTTGGTGCCCTGAAAGAGAGGGCTACATTCAGGGCTCCTTCCCCAGCTCCTGCCCCCTCCTCTGTGTCCGATGTCCCCCGTGGAACGCCGTCACCCGGGCCCTCAAACACAGCGAGCATGGCTGTCCCAAGGCTTCACCCATGGGCAACCCCGCCCCCTTCTCTGCTCTCCTTAGCAGGTGTTTCCCCTCCCAACCCTTGAGACTCTCAGGGTTGGGCCTTAAGCTCTCTCTTCTCTTCTTTTTCATTCTACAAATATTTATTGATTGTTGTTATTTAATTAATTTATTAAAACATTTTTAAAAACCATTCATTTTCATTTCATTTGGAAGTCAGAGTGACAGAGAAAGGAGAAAGAGAGAGAGAGAGAGAGATCTTCCGCCTGCTGATTCCGTCTGCAAACGCCCGTAGCAGCCAGGGCTGGGCCAGGCTGAAGCCAGGAGCCAGGAGCTCGGCCCAGGTCTCCTATGTGAGTGGCAGGGCCCCAGGACTCCAGCCTTCACCCGCTGCCTCCCGGGTTGCTCATTAGCAGGAAGCTGGATCAGAAGCAGAAGCGGGACTCGGGTCAGGCACTCTGATATGGGCCCTGGGTGTCCCAAGCCGTGGTTTAACTCCTAAGCCAACAGCCCACTGCCATTTTTAAAAGATGTGACTTGGGGGTCTTGGCGGCACAGTGGGTTAAGCTGCTGCCTGCAAAGTCAGCACCCCATATCGGAGCGTTGGTTCAATCCCAGCTGCTCCCCTTCCCAGGCAGCTCCCTGCTGATGCTCTTTGGAAGGCAGCAGAAGATGGTGTGGGCGACTGGGCCCCTGCACCCACGTGGGAGACTCAGAGGAAGCTCCTGGCTCCGGCTGGGCCCAGTCCTGTCATCGAAGCCATTTGGGGAGTGAACCAGCAGATGGAAGACCTCTCTCTCTCTCTCTCTCTCTCTGTGTGTGTGTGTGTGTGTGTGTGTGTCTTTCCCTCTCTCTCCCAGCTCAAAGCACCAGGACCAGCTGTGGGTGTTATGCAATACACAAAGCTGTCATGAGCGTGGGTCCAGGTGTGCACACGCCCAGGTGTGCAGTCTGGGCATGGATCCAGTTGTGCACATGCCCAGGTGGGGCCTGGTGTCTCCCATGGGGTTCTCCCACCCCACTGGCCCCTGGTGCGCAGGGCTCTGGACAGAGCGGACTGCCCGCTGTGAGCAGGGCGGAGGCTCCAGCGCAGGTGGTGAGCAGAGCCATGGGGGCATAGAGGGGTGGTACAGCCTCAGTGGCGGCGGCAGCATCCTTGGGCTGCAGGCAGGAATAGAAGCAGCAGTGGGGCACCTGCAGGGGCGGGGGTGGGTCCCCAACTCAGCTCTCTGCCTCTGCCTGCTCCCTCCAGGAACTTCCTCCCAGATGGGGGGGCCTAGAACCCTGACAACCTCCGCCCTCGGGCTGGGAGGGAGTCTGCCTGGAGCCCGCCAGGCAGGCGCTGGGGGCCCAGGGCACCGGGCACCTCCTGCCCCCAACTCTCCTCGCTCACAATTAGCGGCTCTTGTCTCTAATTGACTCCTCTGGTGCTCACAGGACAATTAGAATTTAAATTGCCTTTTAGAAAGGTCACAAAAACGTGATCAAAGAGGAATCTATTAGGGGCTGGAGCGGCCCCTCCCGCAGGCCCAGAGCCCCAGTGGGGGCGGGGCCACACCCACCCAGGACCCTCTGTCTCCAGAGCGTCTCCCCAGGGCTTCTGGTCCCTGCTGTGGGGAGAGGGGGTCAGTAAGTCACCCCCACCCCCGTCCTGGGGCTTCATTTCTGCTCCCCCACAGCACCTCTCACATAGGGCCAGACCCTGCTGGCCCCAGTGCCGTGCCCCGACCGCCCTCCGACAGCCAGTTCCATCCCTCTCCCATCCCTGTGAACTTCGCTGAGCTGCTTGCTCCTCCCACAAACCTCAGTGGTTGGAGGGGACTCCGTGAACCCCGGACACAAAACCAGCATTGGGGCCCCCGGCAGGTGTGAGACGTGGCCAGGCTCCGGGCGGGAGGAGCAGAGGGAAGTCTGTGTGACCGCAGCCGGGAAGGGAGGTGGCAGCAGCCCCGAGGTCAGGAGACCGTCCCTGCTCCTTAGACGCAGGCAGCGTGGGGCTGCAGGCACAGGAGCACCGGTGATCCCGGCCGACCACCGGGGCCGCGCCACTTCATCTGGATGCCCCGCAGCACCCCGGCCCCTGACCTGGTGCCGGCCTGGTCCCTGCCCCCAAGCCCCGGCTCAGGCCTGCAGCCCCCCAGCCCTGCGCTCCTGCCCCAACCCCCACACTCCCGTACCTTCTCCCCAGCGCCAGCGACAGGCAGAGGCTTCCTTCTCTCCCGGTTCCTGGCCAGTGGGCAGAGCCGGGGACTCCTGGCCACAGTGTCCGCACACCTGCCCATGAGGCGAGCACAGGTGTGGGCGTTTCGGGTAATCTTTGGTGGGACCCCGGGCTGGGAGGGCTTCATCGGTAGAATCTGCTGGCCTGGAGCAAACAGGGCATCAACAATAACAATAAAGAATCCATAAGCAAAACACAAGACACGTGGGGGCTTGGAGCCCCCCGCCCAGAGCATCCGTGGTCCAGCCTCTTCCTCGGAACGGTCTGGCCTTGGTCGGGGACCGCCTAAGTCCCATTCACCAGTAGGAAAAGTGAGCCGTGGGTGGCCTGGGACCACTACTCAGATCCTAAGGTCAGGCCCGGCTTAGCTCAGAGCGCCACCTGTCAGGTGGGCTGCCTGCTAGGCCTGGCCTGCAGGGGGCTCCTGGGCCCCGGCCGCTCTGCAGGGCCTCTACCCCACCCTGCAGTCTCAGGCCCAAGGCCGTGAGCTCTCCGTCGGTCCCCAGGAGCTGGCATTTACAGCCACCAAGCCTCCTGGAGGCACTGCCGCCCCCACTGCCTGAGCTGCTCCAGGCACTGAGGCCCCAGAGGCGGGGCACACCTGTCCTTCCTCCCTCCCTGCAGGGCTCCGGCAGGCTGTGGGGGCCCTGGCCCTCCCCTGTGTGGATGGCTAAAGAGAAACGGCCGTGTGCCCTGCAAAATGGGGAGACAGCCCGTCCCGCCTCCTTGCCGCTGTCGGCCAGTCCTGGGCTAAAGCCGGAGTCAGCGTGGGAGGCTGGGCCGAGGGGCAGCAGCGCAGGTGCCGTTCAGAGGGCCGGGGAGAGGCCTGGTCAGGGCAGCAGGGCCCTGGGGGGCGGGGGCAGCCAGTGGTGAGGGCGCGTGCTTTTGTATGTGCACTGGTGTGTCTGTGTGTTTGTGGGTGCTGTGTGTGTCTGGGTGAGTGCAAACAGAGCAGCGCCGCACACTGATCAAGTGTGCCCGTCCTTTATTGCCGGCGCTGGAGAGCAGGCTCACGCCCTAGAGAACTCGCGACTGGAAGCCCAAAGCAACAGTGTATTTATTTATTTATTTATTTTTTTTGACAGGCAGAGTGGACAGTGAGAGAGAGAGACAGAGAGAAAGGTCTTCCTTTTGCCGTTGGTTCACCCTCCAAGGGCCGCCGCGGCCGGCGCACCGCGCTGTTCTGATGGCAGGAGCCAGCCAGGTGCTTATCCTGGTCTCCCATGGGGTGCAGGGCCTAAGCACTTGGGCCATCCTCCACTGCACTCCCTGGCCACAGCAGAGAGCTGGCCTGGAAGAGGGGCAACCGGGACAGGATCAGTGCCCCGACCGGGACTAGAACCCGGTGTGTCGGCGCCACAAGGTGGAGGATTAGCCTAGTGAGCCGCGGCTCCGGCCAGCAACAGCGTTTTTAAAGGCAAAAACCACAAGGAGGGAGGGGGATACACGGTTACTAGGGTCACACTGACCTGAGGCCTAACTTAACGTCAATTACAGTCTTGACAATAGACAAAGTACAAGCCCAACAACTAACCCAGGTGCCTTCTCTCTGTTTTAAGCTTGAGCGATCATGCTAGAGTGTTTCTACTGCCAAGTGGGGTGCGGTGGGCTGCTGTTGTCTGAGTTTTAGATCATAGTTTCAGACCAGAGTCTCACGGTGAGCTGTGCTTTTTCAAGATGGTGTCCCTACCGTCAAGGTGTTACTTCAGTGTAGACATGAGGTGTGCACACCTTGCGTGGTAGCGTGCCAGGCGTGTGCAGGGAGTGTGCATGTGCCCGTGTGCGTGTCCTTGTGCCTATGAGCCAGGCGTCCTCACCCAACACCCTGACCCTGGCCCTGGTCCTGGGCTCCCACAGGCCCTGATTCCGGGGGTCTCAGTGTCCTGCAGGCTGGAAAGCCGACAGACACGCGCACATGTGCACGGTGGGGTGACACGGCGGGGGACTTGGGCCGGGACAGATGTGGCCTTTAGTGAGTGGGGGGCACAAAGATGGAGCCTCCTGTCCAGGGGCTGGGCAGGGGCAGCAGAGCCCGGGAGCCGTGCCCTGGGGCAGCATGGCGGGAGGAGGCGGCAGCCGGCCAGGGCTGCTGAGCTGCATATCAAAGCCAGGAGGTATTCCCAGGACAGTGGTCTCCCTCCTGCCGAGAGACAGATGTCCCTTTGATGGTGAGAAGAAAGGAAGTCCTGTAGCTGAGACGCGGAGAAGGAGGGGGGACCGAGTGTCTTCCCTGGAGCCACCAGGGACCCAGAGAGCCCATCACAGAGGCCGCCTGGGGCTGCTGCACTGGGTCAGAGTTCCGGGCGGGGGCTGAACGCTGGCTACTTCCTGGCACCGGCGCATGCTGTGGGAGCTGCAGAAGCATGGGCTCCCTGACCCCTCACGCCCTCCTGCGGCTGCCCAGGCCAGGTGTCTCCACGCCCACCTCTCTCCTAGGTGCCGGCCCCGCAAACACGCTCACCTGGGGTGACCTTCGGCTGAGCTGGGAGGTGAGGGCCTTGACCCTCCCCTACCATCCCTGGGGCCCAAATCCACTTCTGGAAGCCAGCTCTGGTCACTCCCGCTCTGGCCTTCCCTGCACCTGCACCCAGCTGTCAGTATGATCAGTGGTGCCGTGGGCGTCCCACCCAGGACCACTGTTGTGGGAGTGGGAGTGCCTCTGGGGGGGCTATGCTTCCTGTGATGGGGAGGCCAGCCTGGCCTCCTGCACTCCACGGTCACATCTCAGAGGTGCTCAGGGGGACCCGCCATGGCTCCACTAGTCCCCTGGGGTGCAGGCAGCCGCTGGGTCCCGGAAGTCCGAAGGGGGAGGAGCCTCCTCTGGGGCAGTGGCTAGGTTCATGGCTCTGGCTCTGGGACCTGGAAGAGTTGTCACAGAAAGCTGTCTGTTGTAGCCACGCCCTGTCTCAAACCACAACATCTCCCTGGCCTTCTCCCCCCACCGCACCCCTCTTCCTGCACTCCCATGGGAAGGCGGATCCCATGCCAGGGCCTGGCCTGCTGCTTCCCCCACGCCCTCTTACTCCCCACCTACCCCGGGGGCCAAGGTGCTACCAGGCAGGTCCAGAGGACTTGCCGGCCCTCACCCCGTCTCCGCCTCTGCCCTCTGCTCTCTGCCCTGTGCGTCCAGCCTCTGTGCCATCAGCCCCGACCAGGCTCCACACACCCTTCTCCCCCTGTTGCCGCAGGGCCCAGCTCTTCCAAAGTCCTCTCGCTGGGGCCGGTGCTGTGGCGCAGCGATGTCGGCATCCCACACGGGCGCCAGTTCGAGTCCTGGCTGCTCTACGTCTGATCCAGGTCCCTGCTGATGTGTGTGGGAAAGCAATGGAAGTGGACCCAAGTCCCTGGGCCCCTGCACCCACGTGGGAGACCTGGATGAGCTCCTGCCCCCTGGCTTGGGTCTGGCCCAGCACTGGCCTTCGCAGTGAACCAGCAGATAGACTTTCTCTTTCTCTCTCCAACTCTGCCTGTCTTTCTTTCTTTTAAGATTTATTTATTTTATTTGAAAGGCAGAGTTACAGAGGCAGAGGCAGAGAGAGAGAGATCGTCCATCCACTGGTTCACTCCCAGATGGCCGCTACAGCCAGAGCCAGGAGCCAGGAGCTTCTTCAAGGTCTCCCACGCGAGTGCAGGGACCCAAGGACTTGGGCCATCTTCTACTGCTTTCCCAGGCCACAGCAGAGAGCTGGATTGGAAGTGGAGCAGCTGGGACTAGAACTGGTGCCCATATGGAATGCTGGCACTGCAGGCCAGGGCTTTTTTTTTTTTTTTTTTTTTTTTGACAGGCAGAGTTAGACAGTGAGAGAGAGACAGAGAGAAAGGTCTTCCTTCTGTTGGTTCACCCCCCAAATGGCTGCTACGGCTGGCGCACTGCGCTGATCCAAAGCCAGGAGCTTCCTCCCGGTCTCCCATGCGGGTGCAGGACCCAAGCACTTGGGCCACAGCAGAGAGCTGGACTGGAAGAGGAGCAACCAGGACAGAATCCGGTGCCTCGACTGAGACTAGAACCCGGGATGCCAGCACTGCAAGCAGAAGATTAGCCAAGTAAGCCGTGGCGCCGGCCTGGCCAGGGCTTTAACCCACTAAGCCATAACATCGGCCCCTCTGCCTTTCAAATAAACAAATAAGTATAAAAAAAAAAAGAGAGAGAGAGAGAGCGAGACCTCTCATGGCCCTTACACATATACACCTGCTCACCAGACTGCCGGGCCCTTCCTCCTGTCCAGAGAGCGTCCACTCCCAGCTGAGCCAGCCTCCACGTGCATCCCCTGCCCTGCCAGCCTGCAGTGAACTTGGCTCTGACCCCTAGGGAAGGAAAGGGAAATAAAACAGAGCTGGGGGTGCAAGAGGCATTGGGGGAAAAGTGGCTTTCCAGAGCCTGGGCCTGAGGCCCACACCCCAACAGCCTCTGCTGACCGGGCAGATCAAAGTCGGGGCTTGTCACTCTCTCTGCAATCTCTGTGATGGCACAACAATAAAAACCTTGACGGAGCTGAGCGAGAGGCCAGGCCGGGAGCCCAGGAGAGGCAGGGGAGAGGAAGAAGGGTTATTATGGAGGCGGCCGCCTTGTTTACGGCCCGTTATCAGCCAGGGAGCAACCCGGCAGCTCAGGCTTTCCCTGTGCTGGGAGTGTAAATAATGTTTTTATTTTCAGCTGCATTTAGCTATTTTAAAATATACACCCGCCAGCCGCCGTGGGGAGCCAGCAGGGTCTGCTGGGGCGAAGCCCGGGTCGGGGCAGCCCCTTTCAAGGGAGCTGACAGGTAACAGCTCCCAAAGCAGAGGTGGGGGATTAAGGCTTCCCTCCCAGAGGAGCACAGGGAGAGACCAAGCCTGGCTTGGGGGCAGGATGGCGGGAGTCGGCACGGGGGCCCTGGCGTTCCTGGAAAGGCCACCCGGGCTTGCGACTGCAGCCTTCCTCCTGCTGTCACTCACTGCTCCACACTTGCTCGGCACCTGCTGTGTGCCAGGGCCATAAGGACGCAGGGGCAGGGGAGCTTAGAGAGACGCTCATGGACTGGTGCCCGGATCCCTCCTCCCTGAGTGCATAGCGTTCCGGGCTGGCAGCGGGGCTCGCGAGGAGGACACGCCGTGGGACTGGGCCACGGCTGCGACCCCAGGTGACGACTTCCGGGGGGACAGTGAGGGTCCTCACCTTGCCAGGTGTGGTAACCAAGAGACGACGCCTCCTTGATCCTCGTGCACAGTGACACCCTCCGGGGTCCCCAGTGTGCCCGCGCAGAGGCCAGCACAGGGCAAGCAGCAGGAAGCCGAGCTCTGTCTCCTGGGAGCTCCTGGGAGGGTTCAGCCCACTGGACAGACTCTAGAGAAAGATCCCTGGGGGAGTGGGGGATGGTGAGGGGCAGGGCGGGGGAGGCCCCTGGCCTGGCAGGAGGGGGGGGCGAGGCCAGTGTCCAGACAGCCTGTGACCCCTCCAGGCTGCCCCCCGGAGGAGCAGCTCAGAGAAGGGCCTCGGCATGCTCACCCCCTGAGAGTTGTGTGCTGGGTATGTGGCCAGCGTGCAACCCTCCCCTACCTCTGGGGGCTTCTGTGTCCGGCGCCCCCTGGATGCCCCCTCTGTCTGACCCGTGCAGGGGGCAGCTTCCCACATCCCATGTGCCCTTGCAGCTTCCCAGGGCAGGGCCAGAGGGACACTGGCATAGGCAGGCTCAGAGAACAGAGAAGGAGAGAATCCAATTCTCAGGCCCACCACTTTGCTGGACAGCAAGCCCCTAGGGCCCTCCCCAGGGCCTGGTTCTTCTGGTTGGGACTGGGGTTTAGGAGAGGAGGCATCCGGTTGGGCACTCAGCCCTGAGGGTGGATTAGGACAAGAGCAGGGAGCTGTGCTTAGGCCCCACAGAGGGCCTGTGGACCGTGAGCAAGCCAGGGAAGCAAGGAGGCAGGAGAGGGGAGAGGCAGAGGGTCCCGAGGAGAGGGAGCAGGTGGGGGCTCTGCACCTGCCGCCCACCCCTTGCCATTGCTCCAGTCAGCCGTGAACACTCTGATGTTCACAACACAGCTCCAAGAGGGAGGCCGATGTGAAGCGGACGGGGACCGAGCAGCACTGGGGGTGATGGTCTACAGAGGCCCCGGGGGGAGGGCAGGGGAGGCGGGCATCCGGGAACGAGGGGCAGAGCAGGAGCGACTTCAGTGGGCTTCAGGGTGGACACAGGAGAGTGCCAAGAAATCTGGGTGGGGAGGACATTCCTTGTAGAGGGGACCCCATGACCAAAGATCCCAATGCCAGTGGACACACGGGTCCCATGGGGACATGCGAGGCCGTTGGGGCCGGGTGAGCGTCCCGAGGCACAGAGCTCTGGAGGATGCTAATTGTGAGTAAACTGCAGCTCCTCCGGTCAGAAATATTCAGGAAACACTGGACTACGGGATCAATGTACACAAATCCCTGTTTTCTACTCCCTGGCAGTGGACGCTGAAGCTCAGAAAACAATTCCATTTCCAATAACTTCGAAAAGCATAAAATACCTAGGAATAAGTTTAAGCCAGGAGGCACAGAACTTGTACTCTGGAAACTACAGAGCTTTATGAAAGAAGAGTGAAATAAATGGGAAGGCATCCCATGTTCATGGAGTGTGGGGCAGGCAGCAGTCTTCCAATCACTGGGCAGTTGGTTCGATGCAGCTCCCATCAGAATCCCAGAGGGCCTTTCGCAGAAGCAGACAAGATGATCCCCACATTTATATGAAAACGCAAAGGACTGCTGGTGGGAATGCAAAAACGGTACAGCCACTTCGGAAGGCAGTTTGGCAGGTCCTCACAAAACTAAACATACACTTCCCATACGATGCAGCCGTCGCGCTTCTTGGTATTCGCCCAAATGAGTTGGAAACATATGTCCACACGGAAACCTGCACATGGCTGTTTATAGCAGCTTCCCTCCTGGGTGCCAGAACTTGGAAGCAACCAAGATGTCCTTCGAGAGGTGAATAGATAAATAAGCTGCACAGGCAGCAACGGCGTGCTTTTCAGAGCTAAAAGGGAGTCGTGGACAGACAGGGAAGGAAATGCATTCCGGTAAGGGAACAAAAGCCAGTCCCACAAGGCCACATGCTGTATGTGACACTGTGGAGGGGTGGGACTACGGAGGTGGCAAAGGGAGCAGTGGTTGCCGGGGGTCGGGGAGGGTGGGTGGCATGCGAGGGGCCTTTGGGGGCAGGGACGCCTCTGCATGGTGCTGCAGTGGGGGACACACGTCTTTCTCAATCTACATTTGTCAAGCTCATAGGATGCGACAGGGGGCCCTTCTTGGGGAGCAAGGGCTCTGGGGGACAATGAAGCAACACCCTCTGGCGTAGGATGGCCAGGGTGTGTCCGCGCGCAGGGGACGCATGGGGACTACTGCCCTGTCCACTCCACTTTGCTGTGAGCTCCAAACTCGTCTGAAACACAGCCTACTTGAAGACACGCGAGGGACCCAGAATAGCCACAGCTGGATGCTGACAACGGAGGGACGGCTGTGTGCCCTCCGCCTGCTTTTCCCAACACACACATGGGTGCCTATGGACTCAGGCCATCTTCTACCACCTTCCCAGGTGCAATGGCAGGAAGCTGGATCAGAAGCAGAGTAGCCAGGACTCGAACCGGCATCCATATGGCATGCCCGTGTCACAGGTGACAGCTCCATCCGCTACCCCAAAACATCAGCCCCCCCACACTTTTGGGGGACAATCCTGTAGTTAATAACACCCTCCCTCAAGACCGTAGAGCCTCGGCACTCATAATCCCTCGCTTGGCACCTGTTGAAACCCAGGCTGGCAACAGAGGGAGGCAGGAGGCTGGGGTACCCATCACAGTGCCGGGGCCACAGCTGGACCACAACACCGCCTCCACTCTGCAGCTGCCTGCATCTTCCTCCTCCCACAGCCACTCAGCAGCCCTGTGTATCAGGAGGCGGGGTCGGCTTGGATCTGCACTGGACTCCTGACCGGCTTGGGCCAAGGGGATGTGGTGGGAGTGACTGGACCGCCCTGAGGAGCTCGAGTCAGTGCCCCCTGCTCCCTGGACACCTGCTGCAGGCCCAGGGCCACAGGCAAAGAACCCAGTCATCCCCGCAGAGGCTACCCTGGACCAGCAGCCCCCACACCCGTGAGTGAGCCCACCTGGGCGGCAGCATCCCCGCCCACCTGCAGACGCCCAGCAGACTCGCAAGGGTGATACCTGCTTATTTAGGGCACTCAGCTTTGGGATTGCCAAGGAACCATCATCGGTGGAGCCCAAAACCAGACAGAGCCCCCACCCACACCTCCACTGCCCTGAGACCACCGAGGTGCCAGTCGATGCAGGCTGGAGGCTAATGGGTGGCCCAGGGCCCAGGGTACACCATGCAGCCGCTACAAAATGAGATCAATCCACGTGCAGTGTCGGGGACATGGCCCTGACCTATCTGGTGAGGGAGAAAGGCAGCGGCTGGTTGGGGGGTGGGCCAGGACCCCAAGTTGTTCCACTGGCACAGACCCCTCCCTCGCTCTGTCTTCAATATCAGAGTAGGAAGTACTTCCAGGGAAACTGAGGCACAGTGGGGATGGGGACATCCCAGAACCTCTGTGTGAAGTTGTGGTTGTCCCAAGGACCTGTTCACCTTGGGAGCCCAGGGCATCCCCCAGCCCCGCAGGGACCAGCAGACAAAGCCAGGGCCCAGGAGGAAGGGGGACAGAGCCAAGGGGAAGAGGGGGCGGGCGGGCATCGGTGCCAGACGCTGTCCAGAGCCCGCAGCAGCAGCCAGTTAATAAGCAAGAATAATAGAGAGAAGGGAGCGAAATGTCACACGCACGCTGGTGCCATTAGCCACCCGAGAAGGGAAATAGCACATAATTAGGCTGGGCCTCTGTTTGCTTTTGTGCAGGGGGAGGAGTCTGGGCCTCTGGGGAGGGGGAGAGGGAGGATTCCAGGGCTGGGGCGTCGGACCATGGGCCTCCCACTCCCCACTTCCGGGGCCTGATGGACAGGAGGAGGGCGGTGCCTGGGGACAGGGGAGGGATGGGCCGCGTTCCGTCTCCTGCGCAGGCCGCCTCGCTCAGCTGCCTCTGATGTTTGTTTATATTCCCCTCCTTATTACCCAAGTCACAGAAACACCCGAGTAATCGCTGTAAAATTACACACTCGCAGCTAATTCGGGCCCAACTCTTGGCACCACGGCCGCGTTTTAAGGAGAAATAAACCAGGCCTGAAACACAGGTCGGCAGGAATACAAATCTGCAACAAGGAGGCCAGGAGCCTCTTCTGGGTCTCCCATGTGGGTGCAGGGGCCCAAGGACTTGGGCCATCTTCTACTGCTTTCCCAGGCCATAGCAGAGAGCTGAATCAGAAGTGGAGCAGCCGGGACTCGAACCAGTGCCCATATGGGATGCTGGCGCTTCGGGCGGCAGTAGGGAGCCGGACGGGGAGCTGAGCAGCTGGGCCTCCCGTGGGCACTCAGACATGGGGTGCGGGTGTTGCTATGCTGCACCAAAGCACAGACTCCAGGAAAGGCTGTGAGCGCGGCCTGAAGCCGGAAGCTGCTGGGTGCACAGCGCACCCGGAAACAGCACGGCCACGGCCTGCCGCAGGGAGACCCGCAGGGCGGTGAGCGGGCAGCTGGACGGTGGCGGCTGGCGGCGGGGGACTGACCCGGTGCTGAGGCCACCGCAGGGAGCCGGGCAGCAGGGAAGGGGGCCGAGTGAGGTCTGAGCTGTGGCCCCCAGAGGGGCAGGGGGAGCCATGGGCCCAGGGAGAAAGGAGGTGGAGAGGGAGTCCAGAGGCCTGGGGACTTGGATCCCCAGGGGGATCCCCAGGGGGCGGGGCTGGTGGACAGAGACATTTCCAGAGGCTGGGAGACAGTGGGAGGGCAGCTCAGGGAGGTGGGGCTGGGGGCTGGGGGGGCACAGGGAGAGGTGGCGAGGGTGCAGGTGTCTGCCCAGCGGGACTCCCAGCTTCAGCTCTGGGACACCGAACGCCCTTCCCTATGGTCTCTAATAAAAGTCAAACCCGCAGCCTGGTGGGCGGTGGGACAGAGCCCCACGCAGCCGCCTGGAGCCACCCTGGGGGTCTGTTCGAAGCCAGGAGGGGTCTGTGGCCTGGGGAGTGTGTGTGTTGGGGAGGGTGCTCCACGTGGCAGGTGGGGGGGGGCATGGAGCTCACCACGGGGTTCCATACCTGGAAGCAGGTGGGGCAGAGAGGCGACAGTGGCTCGGGAAGTAAGCAGCGCGCACCTGCACAGAGGCCAAAGACCAGGCTCTGTGCGCCGCATCACGGGAAGTGTAGCTGGCAAGGCCCCTCCCTTCTCCCTCCTGCCTTGGGAGAGCCAGGAGGACCCTGAGCTGAGACGCAGGAGGCTGGAGAGGGCCAGAGTCCCCGGCTCCCACTCTGAGGACGCTGGAGGGGGCTGAGCCCCTCCCCCGCCTTGTCTGCGTGAGTGTGGGGCAACACGGGTCTGCTCAGGCAGCCCGTTTCCCCCAAGCACATATAAGACCTACGCACACGCACACACATGCACACCCACACGCTGTGCTCCTGCATGCCTGTGTTGCACAGACTTGCACACGCGTGTACACTTGTACATGGGGAGGGGCTGGACACGAGGCTGAAGCACCCAGAATCAGCCTCCCAAGGGTCCAGCAAGCCCCACCCCGCGGCCCCCACTGCTCAGCTCCCTCTGCCATGAGCTCCTGCGGCTGATGCTGAAACTGCAGCCTCCACCCTGGGGTGAGCCCCGGGGCGACCACCAGCAGCCCTGGGGGAGGTGGACGCTCTCTTGTCTGCCCGGGGGACGCTGAGAGCAGAGGCCCCAGGAGCCTGCAGAGTCCGGCTCCAGCCTTGTTACCTCCACGCGCCCAAGGACGTCTGCCTAAGGGAAGGCTTGCTGTCGCCGAGTGAGGCTCGATTTAGACCCCTCAGCCGGGTCTGGGGTCCCGCTGGCTGCCACCTGTCTCTCAGGGGATAGCGCCCTCCAGGCTCTGCAGACCGGCCCTGAGTGCAGGCCGAGGCCCCCAGCCTCCTTCCCCCAGACCCCCAGGCCCCCCGCGGAGCAGGGCTTCAGGCTCTCTCTGCCGCAGACGGTGGCACTGGCCCCATGGCTCCCTGCGCGCCTGAGCCCTGGGCTCCTCCCGGAGTATCCCTGGCTCCTGGGATGAGTGCTGGGCCCCAGGGAGCCGGCCGCAGAGCGGGGCTGATGGAACACTGGGAAACCAAGCAGACGCGTCCCCAGCCCTGAGCTCAGGGTCAGGGCCCCGGCAAGGAGGAGGAGGCTGCCAGGAGCCAGGCGGGCACCTGGCCCCAGGGTGGCCATGGTGGGGCCTCTGTGCTCCTGCCCAGCCTTTCGAAGTGTGTATGTGCGTTCATGTGTGTGCACGTGTGCACGTGTGTATTTCTGTGTGTGCACGGGTGTGCGTTCAATTTACGGCCTGAAAAGTTGGGACACGTATGCAAGTCAGCCAAGAATGTGTTTCCAACACCAAAGTTGAGCACCCAGCCACTCACTGGGAGCTCTGCCCAGCGCCCTCCAGGTC
Organism: Lepus europaeus; assembly: GCF_033115175.1. Lineage (NCBI taxonomy): Eukaryota > Metazoa > Chordata > Mammalia > Lagomorpha > Leporidae > Lepus > Lepus europaeus. The sequence goes on from NC_084837.1 coordinate 112,534,749, forward strand.
TCCACCGTGCCTTTAAGGCAGCCTGGACCCACCCACGAGGGTGCTGCCAAAAGTTCTTGGAAAATGCAATTAAAAGAGAAGCTTATTCTGGGTGCAAAAACATCTGGCGATCGCAGTAGAAGAATCCTGCAGCGCTGGGAAAGCGAACACGAATAGAAACCGTGTAGATTTCAAAGGGTCTTCGCACAGCACTTGAGCCATCACTGCTGCCTCCCAGCTTGCTGATCCGCAGGAAGCTGGACTGGAAGTGCAGCAGCCGGGACTCGAACCTGCACTCTGACAGAGGTGCTGGCGTCGCAGGCAGCACAGTACGCCCTGGGCCACAGCGGGCTCCTAGACGCATCTTTTAACCGCATTTTCCATGAGCGTTTTGAAGTAGCCTTGTGTTAACACAAAATACACAGACACGGAGCCTTCCGACCACACTGGGAAGGCCCCACCTGGTAGATCTGCTTCTGGAACCTCCCTCTCCTATAAGCTTGGGGCTAGTTCCGTGTCGAAGGTGCACGGTGTACACGGACCTGTTTCACTTCTAACTCGTCAAGTTTTTTAGGACGCCGAACAACTCCCAGCTGATGGGCTGTTACCACACTCTGCCCCCAGCACATCCTGGGCAATCTGGCTTGCTCGGCCCAACTCAGGCCTCCGGTCAGCCAGCAGGTGCACAGGGCCCACCCGGACCGGGGAAAGCAGCTGAGCCACAGAGGGGCTGAGGCCCAGGGCAGCACCCGTGGGGCATTAGAGGCTGTGAGATGGCAGTGGGGAAGTGGGGAGTCCCCCCACCCCCACCATGTCCCGATACTCATTTCTCTGGTTCTTGCCCGAGGCTGAAGACCCTGAAGGGTCTGTGGGTGGAGACATCGCAGCTGGCTGCCAATCAAAATGGGGACAGGGAGCTTGGGGCTGGACTGGGACTTCGTGTACTTTCAAGGTCACAGCCAAGGGTGAGGGGCTGGGAGCTCACTGTGTGTGTTTGGACACTATGGGGCTTGAATCCTGGGCAGGCGCAGACGCTGGTTAAGCAGCTCAGAGAGGTGTGAGACGTGCCCTGGCCGCACAGGGCAAGTGCCCACACCTCTCCTGTGAGCTTTCTCAGGCCGGGTCTGGAGCCCAGCGGGCCTGCTGCTGCCCTAGGGCTGTCGGCTGAGTGGGCAGCAATGATGGACAAGGGGCCTCTCCCAGGAGGACAGGGCACCGCGGGGCCGACACCGGCCGCCCGAGTGCACCCACAGTGGTGTGGCGTGGCGTGGCTCAGCGAGTAGCAGTTCCAGGGTTGGGCAGGGCTCAGGGATGCTGGCACCCGTGGGGCCATTCTGCCTCTGGGGTCCCAGGGGCAGGATCTGGGGCGAGGCTCCAGCCCTGTGGCCTGAGGCCCAGGCTCCCTGGGGCAAAGAGAAGGCAGGAGCCATGAGTCAGCGCCCACTTCCACCCAGACTCAGTGTCCCCACCTGGACTATCTGGGTTAGGCCCCTGAGACCCCCTCCCTGGGGTTCCCTTCCATCTCAGGGGAGAGCAAAGCATTCTGGGAGTCCAGGTGGGGGTTTCCCAGAGGGTCCTGGGGCTCCAGGGGACAAAAGAACGGGAAAGCCCGATGCCGCTGTGGCAGAGTGGGGGTGCAGGTGAGCCTCTGCCCCCTTGCTTCCAATTTTTTTCTTCCCTGCAGGTCTTGGTGGGATGGAGTGGAGAACTGGGCTCTGCTGGGTGCTGGGAGAGCCGGCCTGGCTGGGGGCCCCCGGCATCCTCGGCAGCCCCCCTTGGACTCCAGATCTGATGGGGGCTCCCAGGGTGCCCAGCTCTATGTCACTGGGGACATAGGCGGGGAGCCCTGCCTGTCCATCGTGAGCTCTCGCTGGGCCTGGGGGACCTGTGAGAGACGAAGCCGCAGGACCGGCCAAGAGGGAAGCCCTTACATCACAAAGTCAGGCAGGGCAGGCTTCCTGGAGGAGGAGGAGGGGGATCAGACACCCGGATGGAGCCCTCACCACGTCCACCTGCCAGGCTCGGCCTCTGCCCCACATTCCCCAGGGCTGTGAAGCAGGGGTCGGAATGGGTTCTTTTCCCAGGGTTTATTGCAGGGGCTGGCCAGAGCCAGGTGTCAGGAACCAGAGCATTTGTGCTTCTGTTCCCATCATGGCGGAGACGGAGGGGCAGGCAGCTGGGGGCTTTGGCCTCGGGGGCAGGGACGTGGCTGGAGGCACCGCCCCATGCACACTCGCTTATCCAGGCCCGGGCTCCAGCCCCACGCCCCGGGGTCCTGGCTCTGCCAGTGTGACCGAGCCCCTTCCATAGCCCCAGGGCACAAATGGGAGACTTCGGGATCCGGACAGACAGACGGATGGACAGGTGGGCAGGAAGGGGTGCATCAGAACAGGACAGGGCAGGCCTCTCTCCAGGTCCAGGCCTCTACTTCCACTTCTGCACAATGGGCACAGCTGGCTGGACCACTCCTCTAGGCAGGCCCAGCTGCAAAGGGCAGCCATCAGGGACAGAGGGTGGGTGGGGGGATCTGGCCTGGAGGGGATGCCCGAGGGGAAGGGTGGGCCGGCAGGAGGCTGGACAGAGTCAGGTCTGCGCCTCCCCTCGCACTGCCCAGATGGCAGCAGCTCCTCCACTCCCCAGTGGAGGCCAAGGCTGACGGGCGAGAAGGCGCCACAGCCAGGCTGTCGGCGAGTGCCCCCTGCCACCTCAGCGCGGCTGATTTGCATACTATTTGCACAAATCTGCATAATTTAGGAGGCAGCCAGGGCTCCTCTTGGGCAGTGCCATCCGCTGTGATTTCATGAGCTTTGAAGTGGCCCTTTCTTCTCCCGCCCACTCCCCCCGCCGTTGCGCCTTCTCTCTGCACCCGGCTGTCAGAGCCTGTCCTCGCCCGGCGTTCTGGGGCCGCAGGCTGGGCCTCCCCAGCTTTCTCAGGCCCCCGAGGGAGCCCGGCGGCAGCTGCCAGGGAGAGCTGTCGCCGAGCCTGACACGGCTCCCAGCCCAGCACACAGGAGCTCTAGGGAGCCTGGGAGAGCCCTGCCCAGGTCCCCACCGATGGGCCGGGCGGGAGTGAGTGGGTCCTGTTTGCTGACAGGGCACGGGGGTACAGGGTGTGCCTGGGGCCTTGCAGCTGATGGTGGGGAGCCCGGATGCATGTCCCCACAGGAGGGTCACAGGGCTTCATCCCTGCCCTTCCGACATTTTTATTTCTTGGGCTGGCCAGGACTCTTTTGGGTACAGGTGACACTAATGCAACTCCAGTCGGCTCAATTAAAGAGGAAAAGAGAGAAGGGAGTTATAGTCTCACGGAACTGAGAAAGCCAGGGGAAAGTGGACTTCAGGCACAGGCGGATCCAGAGGCGCAAATGCTCTCCTGAGGACCTCTTTGTCTTTCTCTGCCCTGGTCCACCCCCTGGCGTGGACTCCAGAGGCTTCCCTGGTATCTCCTTGGGGCTCCCAGTCTAGGCGTCTGCTGAAGTCCAAAATGAAGCTTTATCGGTTTGGCTTGGTCACGTGCCCCAGCGTGCACCAATCTGTGTGCTGGCAGCATGGCCTCGCCCAGGTCACACGCCCACCCCAGCATGCAAGGACTGGGTCAGTTCCTCTGCAGGAAGGGTGGGGCGAAGGCAGGGAAGTGGAGCAGTGAGCAGGCAGCCGGCCGCGCTGTACCTGCTGGGGACAGGACGGCAGGAGGAGGGGGGTGGGGTGGGGGAGACTCATGATGCTGCGTCTGGGGACAGGGAGGACCTGCACGGGATTGGAACCCAGCCACGCGGGTGCCTGGGCACTTGATGGGGGACGGGCCTGAGCCACCCGACCTCCGAGCGTCAAGGCTGGAGCAGAAGGGACCACGGAGGCGGTGGATGGGCAGCGGGGAGCAGGGAGGCCCCTGAGTTCCTGCCAACAGGTGTGGAGCAAGCCCCGGCCCTCTACGGCCCTGCTTCCCCAGCAGCCCCCTGCAGCTGCCCGGCCCTCCGCCCCCGCCCCCAGCCCAGGCTGGAACTGCTGAGTCCGCCTCCCACCATGGCCACGCTCAGCACTTCGCTCCCTCCGGTCCCTGAGCTGTCTGGTGCAGGGTGGAGGCTGCAGCTCAGGCACGCAGCGCCCCGTCCTGCCCTCACCCTGCGCTGCCCGCGGTCGCCGAGCCGCGGGGCTGTCGGGTGGGCTGCTGCTCATCAGGACCCTGTCCCAGGGTCCAGGCACTGCCCAGGCGCTCGGGACAAGCCAGGCTTTTACTGGCCTTCTACTCGTCCGTCTTCGACAGCTGCAACAGAAAGGTGGTTATGGCCAGTGCCGCAGCTTGCACACAGAGGCGGCATCTGAACCTCGCAGACCCTGGAGTCTTCACACTGTCCACGCGGCTTCCTCTCTGTGCCTCCATCTCACCACCTGCACAATGGGCAGCCAGAGGCATGGGCGGAGCAACCAGGGAGTGAGAAGACTTGAGCAAACGCCCCCTAAGCCAGAGCCCTGGCAAGAGCGGGGGAGGGTGGAGGCTGCAGCCCCCACAGCCCTGGGCCAATGAAATGTGTGCTGAGCTGCAGAGTGGGAGGGGCAGAGCACGGGGGCGGGCCTGTGGGGCTGGAGACTGGCGAGCAGCTGCCGGGGTGGAGGGAGCGGCTCACTCCAACCACGTGTGCAGGATCCCAGCTGCACGCGAGGAAGGAAGGAGGTGGGGGGGGGCAGGAGAGGGCTTTCTGTAGTCATAGGACACAGGGGACCCCCGGGGGCAGCAGGGTCTCCGCCCTCTGCTCACAGTCAGGCCCATTCGCCGTTGTCCCCTGCAGGGCTGGTGTTGTGCCCATTTTACAGATGAGAAGATGGGCTCCGAGGAACAGAGCCCTCGTGGTGCCCCCAGCTTGGGTTCCGGAGCCTCCACCAGTCCCTGTGTCTCCAAGACAACAGGTTGCTCCTGCAGGTAAGTCGCTCCCATTCCTCAGGTGGGTAAGCAGAGGCCGGGTGCTCTCTGGGCCCAGCTGCTGCCCCTCCCGATTCTCGATGGTGGAATTTCCAGCAGGCGGATGGCGGGAGAGCGCTGTGCACGTGTGTGTGCCTGTGTTCGTGGGGTGTCCCTGAGGGTCCCTCCAGCTGCACCGTGCAGCCCTGGCCTCCCCTCTGGGCATGGGCTGGGCACAAACAGCCAGCAGTCCTTTGTGGGTGACCACAGCAGCTGTCCAGAGCGAGGGGGGCAGAGGGAAGCCAGAGCCGGGGGCAGTGAGCATCCGGCCCCACCCATGACACACGGCCCAGGTCTCAGGGGACTCTTCGTGAGGGGCTCCTGCAGCCCTTGCGTGCCCCGAGGAGAGCGCTAACCCAGCCCTTGCCTCCTTCCTCAGGCTGGAGGGTGGGGAGCGGCGTTGCAGGCACAGTGAACCCCATCTGGGGAGAGCTTTGGGGCGCCTCCTCGCCCTGTGGGTGGCTGCATGAAGGCCTCTGCGAGTCCGTGGTCCCACAGGCGATCGCTCCGTGGGCCGGCTGGCGGTCACCCAGGCTGGGCCCTGCCCCCTCCCCGATCTGGTGAAAGGTGAAGGTGGGCTTTGCCCGCTCTCAGGCGCTCCCTCTGCACACACCCGGAATCCATCACTCCAGCAGGGGTGGCTGCGGGAGGGAGGCAGGGGCGGCCGGACCCAGCCCAGCCGAGACCCCATCAAGTGAGGTGCCCCAGGGGCTCGTGCCCAGGGGACCGACTCTGAGCGGCTGAGCGCAGTGGACGCGTCCCCTGGACGTCCCTGGTGTTGGCGCTGAGCTTTGGCCTCTGGTTTCTGGACAGACAGAGCCAGGGAGAACTGGCCATAGGCTCCTCCCAGAGGGAGTGTCTCCCTGGGATTGAGGGACTGAGGGCACAGGGCAGGGGTGGGGGTGGAGAGGGCTGCTCACCTGGGCCTGGCTCTCCAACCCAGCATTGGGACCCCATGTCTCAGAGTGGCAGCCACCAGGGGCGTGGGGAGAGGAGTGAGTAGGGCATGGGGCAGGGGTGGGGGTGAGCTTCCTCCTCCCTGGCAAGGCCCCCCTACTCCCAGAGGGTCCAGTTCCCTGGGAGAAGCTCCCAGAGGTGTACCTGTTACCCTACAGCCTCCCACAGGTCCTGGCTTAAAGGAGCTCAGAGCACTCCCAAAGCAGGGACCTCCCCCTCCTTCCTTAGGGCATTTCACAGGACACACAGGGTGACTGGCAAAGGCGGCCCTGTCCGGTAAGGGAGCCACGGGCCCCGCGTGGGCCCCGAGCACCTGCCACATGGCTCGCTGAGGCGAGCTGTGCTGCGAATGTAAAACGCACCCTGGGGTTTGGAGACTTAGAACAGTTAAAGGATGTAAAACAGCTCATGAATAATTCTAAATACTGATGACATACTCAAACGACCGTATTTTGGATGCATTGAGTTAAATACAATATATTTAAAAATACATTCACCTTTCTTTCTTTCCTTTTTTTTTTCAACACGGTTGTAGAAAGTCTAGGTTCCAGACGTGCCGGCACCTGTGGCTTGCGTTCAGGGCTGCCGGCTGGGCTGGTGTCGGCCTGAGGACAGCTTCCCAGACCCCCTGACCGCAGAGCTGCCCCACAGGAGCACGGGGACCCCGAGGTGCGCTCTGTGAGCCCGGGGAGACTCCCTGCCCGATCTCCGAGAGCGAGCTCTGGGGGTTGTGGGGGCCGCGATAGGCGCTGTTGTGGCCAGTGCAGGTCTTGCCTGGGGAGGGGTTGGGGGCTCTGCCGGCTCCAGAGATGGGGTGTCAGGGAGTCTGTGCCCTCCCAAGTGGCTGCCCCTGGGGAGTGAGGTCCCGACACCCTGAGCCCCGAGCGCCTACCCCTCCTGGAGCAAGTACTGCAGGGTTCCAGCGCATGCACCGCCGTCAGCTCCGTCGGCTGGTGGGGGGAGAGGGGTTGTCACAAGGACTAACTGGCTAACCCCTGTAAAGTGGGAACGCACACGGCCAACAGCAAGTGCTTAGCATATGGCTGGGTGCCAGTGTCCTGGAGTCACTCAGAAGAAGGGGTGGGGGTTGGCACTGTAGCATAGCAGGTTAAGCCACTGCCTGCAGCGCCGGCATCCCATATGGGCAACAGTTCTAGTCCCGACTGCTCCACTTCCGATCCAGCTCTCTGCTGTGGCCTGGGAAAGCAGTGGAAGATGGCCCAAATCCTTGGGCCCCTGCACCTGCGTGGGAGACCTGGAAGAAGCCCCTGGCTCCTGGCTTTGGATCGGTGCAGCTCCGACCATTGCATCAGGGGAGTGAACCAGTGGAAGGAAGACCTCTCTCTCTCTCTCTGCCTCTCCGTCTCTCTCTGTGCAACTCTTTCAAATAAATAAATAATTTAAAAAAAGAAGATGGAGGGGGCAGGAAGTGGGTGAGTGGGCAGGTGGCTTGAGACCCAGTTCTGCTTGAGAGGGCGACAATGGGGATGGGGTCCAGGGGCCCGCGGCCCCCTCCTGGGAGGCCCCCAGGACGCTGCCCTGTGGAGGGCTGGAGTCCATGCAGGCCTGCCCAGCCGGCTGGCTGGGGCTGGGGAGGCTGAACTTGATCCCTGCAGGACGGGGCTAACAGCTGGAGGACCCAGGAGCCCGGGCTCTGCCAGACTCCCGGAGAGCCCGGTCGTGATGCGGCGGGAAATGCAAAGCCCAGATTGCAGTTTAATTATGTATTGATTAAACGGAACAAGGCACACACCCCCCTCCTCCGGGAGCAGCCCGGGCGCCTGCTGGAATTTCAATCCTGCTGTCCCTGCCCACCCCACCCCCTCCCGCAGAGACCGCAGGCCCTGCCTCCCACCAAGGGACTGCAGGTGGGCCCTGGCCACCCAGAACTGCCTCCCTGCCTCTGCCCCCTCCACCTGCTATCCCCAAACCCCTGTCCAGCCAAGGGCGTGCCAAGGTCAGAGGCAGACCTGGGGCATGAACCTGTCTCCTGATCGGGTCTCTCCCGGGGTAGGGCACGGCTCTCGGGAAGGTGGGGGACCCCAGGTGGCCCGGAGACCCTGCCCTGTGTGTGCGCGAGCTCAGGGTCGCCACCAAGTACTTCCGAGCACCTGTACTGCGCAGATGCTGCCCTCAGCCGGCCTGGGGCTGCTTGAGGCAGTGCCGTGGCGGCCAGGGCTTAGTGGACAAGTGGAGGTAGACAGGCAGGGTAGGGTTGAGGATGGGAAAAGCATTCTAAGGAAGAGGATTGGTATGCCTGGGCACTCAGAGGCACTCAGAGGTAGGCAGGCCCCTGTGGCCGCAGGAGGCTGCAGCGGGGAGCGGGGTGGGGGTGGCGGCCTGTGGTGGGCATGACGGGGCATCATGGCTGCCTCCCTCTTCCCCTGGGTAACGCCATTTGGGAGTGGAGTTGCCAGTTCCTTCCAGGACCGGGCAGCCAATCCGATTCTGGCCACTCAAAGCCGAGAGGCTGGCCGGCTGATAGCTGTGGGCGGCTGAACCCGCCAGCTCCGAGGCCCCCCACCCCGTTTCTGGAATTCATGGTCTATGAGCCAAACATTTCCCTATGGTCTAAGCCAGTACTGTGGCTATCTTGTGACCGGCAGTCCAAAGAACCCTGAGGGATGCATGCGTGTGGGGACCAGCAGGCCGATGTCCAACTTCACCCTTGGGAGCCCTGGGCAGCTACTGAAAAAATCCAACGTGGAAACATGCTCATTTCACAGACATGACTTCCGGGGCCGGCGCTGTGGCACAGTAGGCTAAGCTTCTCCCCGTGGCACCAGCATCCCATATGGGCACTGGTTCAAGTCCCAGCTGCTCCTTTTCTGATCTGGCTCTCTGCTATGGCCTGGGAAAGCAGTAGAAGATGGCCCAAGTCCTTGGGCCCCTGCACCCACATGGGAGACCCAGAAGAAGCTCCTGGCTCCTGGCTTCGGATCTTCCCAGCTCTGACTGTTGCAGCTGTTTGGGGAGTAAACCAGCGGATGGACCTTTCTCTCTCTCTCTCCTTGTCTGTAACTCTACCTCTCAAATAAATAAATAAAATCTTAAAAAGCAAATAAAATAAGACTCCATCAATACAAGTGTACTTAATGCTGCTGAACTGGATACTTACAAATGATTACAGAGGGGCAGGTGTTGTGGCATCATGGGTTAAGCCTCCGCTTGGGACTGCCAACCCTGGAGCGCAAGTGTGGGCACAGGAATTGTGGGCTCAGGGCGCCGTGGGCGCAGATAGTCCTTCGTGGGCACACGCGCTGGTCAGGGGTTGAGAATCTTGGCCCACAGGTGACACCACAGGGGTGGGCGGGGCCTTTGGGCGCCAATTGCCTGTGAGGACCCCCAGGCTCGGAGAGAAGACGCTGCCCAGGCCCAGCTGCCGGGAAAGGTGGACACTTGGCTGAGGCCACGGCAGCCGAGTGCAAGCCCCGTGGCCTCGTCCCGCCCCAGTCCACGGGAGGACCCTAGCCAGAACTCTTCTCCCCAGGGTGGGCACCAGCTGTCCCTGGCCGCCTTCCCCCCAGGGCTGTCAGAGCTGTTTGTTTTTGTGCGTGGGCCGGGGACTGTGAAACTGACACGAGCGCCACGGAGCGTGGAGACTGTCAGCAGAGCGGCGGCCTGTGAAATTAACATGATATCGAAAGCGTCAATGCTTATTTACTGGAAGTATCTGGACAGGACGCCAAGCGGGCCTGCGGCTGCCGCCTCCAGAGTGACCATGGGGGTCGCCCCGCCCGGCCCTCCTGGGCAGCCCCCAGCCCTGCTGGCAGGCCCAGCCGACGCCCGCTCTCCTCGTGACTTGCGGAAGAAGCTGTGCTGGAGGAAGTGGGCTTCCCCGAGCAGCCTTCCCGAAGCGGACCGTGCACCTGCTCCCCCTTCCCCAGGCAGGCAAGGCCCGGAGCTCCCAGCAGCCCTCCTCCGGCCTCAGCTGATTGGGCCAGGCTGAGGTCACCTGGCTCAAGCTTGGCCAATCAGAGAGTGGGGCTCCTGGGAATTTGAAATCCGGGGACCAGGGTCCGGTCGCGCGGCAGGGACCTGAAATATGAGTGTGCTGGTGCATGGTGGGGCTGCCATGGTGGGGCATCGGGTTCAGCAAAGCGCAGGTGGATGGTGCGGGAGATGGTTAGGGGGCAGGCACCAGGAGGAGAGTGGAGGATGTGCAGAGATCAGCTCCAGGTGGCGATGGACACAGACAGCGACCAGCCTGGGAGAAGGAGGCCTAGTGGCTAATTCCCCGACTGGCTTCCTGAAAGTCCCTCTGTTGGGGTGGGCTTATGGCGCAGTGGGTTAAGATATCGCTTGGGACACCCAGCAGCCTACCTCGGAGTGCCTGGTTCAGGTCTGGCTTCACTCCCGATCCCAGCTCCCTGCTATGCGCACCCCAGGAGGCAACAGGAGGCCTCAAATCCTGGGTCCCTGCCACCACCACGGGAGACCCACCTTGAGCTCCCAGCTCCAATCTGGCCCAGCCCCAAGCTGCTGTGGGCACTGGAGTGAACCAGGGATGGAAGATCTTTCTCTCTCTCTCCTCTTTCTCTCTCCCTCTCTCCCTCCCCCCTCCCTCTTCCCCTCCCTCTTCCCCTCCCTCCCTCTCTCCCTCTCTCCCTCCCTCCTTCCCTCTCTCCCTCTCTCTCTCCCTCCCTCTCTCCCTCCCTCTCTCTCCCTCCCTGTTTCCCTCCCTCTCTCCCTCTCTCCCTCTCTCTCTCCCTCTTCCTCTCTCCCTCCCTCTCTCTCCCTCTCTCTCTCCCTCTCTCCCTCTCTCTCTCCCTCTTCTTCTCTCCCTCCCTCTCTCTCCCTCTCTCTCTCCCTCCCTCTCTCTCTCTCCCTCTCTCTCTCTCCCTCTCTCTCTCTCCCTCTCTCTCTCCCTCCCTCTCTCTCTCCCTCTCTCTCTCCCTCTTCCTCTCTCCCTCCCTCTCTCTCCCTCCCTCTCTCCCTCCCTCTCTCTCTCTCTCCCTCTTCCTCTCTCCTTCCCTCTCTCCCTCACTCTTTCCCTCCCTCTCTCCCTCCCTCTCTCCCTCCCTCTCTCTCTCTCCCTCTCTCCCTCCCTCTCTCCTTCCTTCTTTCCCTCCCTCTCTCCCTCTCTCATTCAGTTAGGCTGGGCAAGGCCTGGGAATCTGGATTCTGACCCCATCTTCTCTTGGTGCCAGTCAGGTCCTGGGGGGGGGGGGGCGGCGAGCCTCACACCTGGCCCCCAGTGGAGTGCGCAAGGCAGTGGTCTGTGTCAGGGCCACACCCTGGAATCACCTGGGAGCGCTGGACTCCCGTCACCCTGGTGCACCCCCACCAGCCAAGTCAGACCCTCTGCGAGCAGGAGTTGGGCTTTGGCTCCCCCTGGGGAGTCCACTGTGCAGCCGGCACCTGCTGGACCTAATTCTGGCCCCTCCTAGCTTCTCTGGGGAATTTGGAGCCGAACGTGGAGGCTGAGTGAGGGGCTGTGGGGAGCAGGGGCTGCCATTACCCAGTGAGGCAGCGGTGGAAGCCACACTTGTGCAGAGGGTGCCAGGTGAGCTGTGGAGAGAGGGCTAGTGCATGCCTGCCCGCCCCGCCCCCAGGCTGGCCCGGGCTCCCCTGGGATCCGAGTCCTTGCTGTAGGACCTTTCCAAACAGGTTCCGTTCCAGGCAGAACAGTCTTGGACACTGAGCCAGCGCGCTGGGAGCGGAGACGCGTCCCAGCCCAGAGGCCCACACAGCATTCCCCCGGAGGGTCCACAAAGGACAGCTGGCACCGAGTGGGCACGCGCAGAACCCAGGCACTGTGTGGCAGCGATTACCGCGGGTTTATAGAAACGCACCCCAGGGTGCCCGCTGATGAGTGCCGAGTGCAGACATAAACCCCGGTGTGCCAAATCACTTCCAACACATCGCACCGGAAGCCAATTATGCAAAGCAGGGCTGAGCTGAGGGGATGGGGACGGGGCAGGAGCAGAGGGCGGGCCTGACCGCCTCCTCCTCTCCCAGAGAGAGGCCGTGCCCGGGGCAGGGTGTGTTGGGAAGCCGAAAGCTAGGATTTCCCACGGTCACTGCCAGTGTTGCTAGCCAGGCTGTGGGGGCCACACAGCCTGCTCCCCCCAATCCCGTGCGATTCCTCCTAAGGCCCAGCACTCACATCTCTGATCCCAACTCCAATGCGCGCGAGCCCAGCGCGTGGCTGGCCAGAGTCCAGCAGGCTCTAAGCTCCACTGTGACGGGGGAGTTTGCCCTCCCTCATTCTGTTCCTAGGGACTGGCCACGTGCGGCCAGCACTGTGGCACAGCAGGTGTAGCTGCCGCCTAGGACAATAGCATCCCATGTCAGAGTGCCATAGATGCTACTGCTTCCAAGCCAGCTCCCTGCTAATGAGCTTGGGAAAGCAGCAGAGGGTGGCCCTAGGCCTTGGGCCCCCGCACCCACGTGGGAGACCTGGATGAAGTTCCTGGCTCGTGGCCTCTGCCTGGTCTATTGCAGATATTTGGGGAGTGACCCAGTGGATGAAAGATATCTTTTTCTCCCCTCCTCTCTCTTTGCCGTTCAAATAAATAAAAATATTCAGTTAAAAAAGAAAGTAGGTGTACAATGAGTGAGTGAGAAGGAGGGAGAGAGGGAGCAGGATTTACTGGCCCATTTTACAGATGGGGACAGTGAAACCTGGCGACGGAACTCTGACGGCAGAGCTGAGCTGCACCTGCCCCAGAGTCGGGAGGGAGTCCCAGGGAGACAAAGCAGCAGCAGATTCAGGTGGGATGGAGGAGGCCAAGCCTCCGCTGTGCCAGCCCCTTCCTGCGGAGGAGAGCCCTGGCTCCGGCAGGGACAGCCGCCCCTTCCCGGGGAAGCAGGGAGACCGGACAACGGCGCTCCGTCCAGATGGGCCCTGGGCAGGGCCGCACCTCAGGGCCGGCACACTGCAGCATTGCGACGTGCCTGGAGAGACAGGTATCCATCCGCTTGAGCTGGGCCATCGAGACTGACGCTGTCCACGGTTCCTCTTCTCCACGTGCCGCAGGGCCAGGACCTCCCCACTTGCGCCCCTCCCCCAGCCCCCATGGTTCTGAATAAAGGCCACTTGGGGAGCCCACAGAGGGGAACAGCAGCAGCACCCCGATCTCATCCCCACCCCCCACCGGCGTGGGGAAGGTGCCGCTGTCTCACAGCGGGTCCCAGGCCAGGCCTGCGAGGTGGAGCTTCTAGCTCCAGACCACATGCTCCAAACCCTTGTCTTCAGCCTCTCCTCCACCTCATGGGGTGCTTTGTGCCCCAAAAGTGTGTGCATGTGTGAGTGTGCGTGGGTGTGCATGTGTGTGAGTGAATGGGGGGAGAGAGGGTAGGAACACCCCACAACACGTCGGGAGGCCTGCAGGGGAAGCCGCCTGGGCACTGAGTCTCTGGGGCTCCCCAGTCTTTGAGCCAGGTGCCCTCCCTGACCCCCTGGCCCGGCTGCACGTGGCACACCTGGCCAGGGCGCTCACCTGTCCCTGGCGCAGCCAGAGAACGCAGCGTTGCTGGGACTCATTTTGGCCTCCATATCTGGGTGCCTCTGAGGCACCCCTACCACTCCTGCTCTCCACCCAGTCCTGCCCCCTCCCACCCATCCCCCATTCCGGGCACAAGGTTCTGGTGGGAGGCGGGGTCCCCCTTGGCCACGCCCACTCCACCCCTCCCAGCCTGCAGCCAGGCAGCCCGCTCAGCCTGGTTGCCTAGGAGACAGCGCCCAGTGTGCTCTCATTGGCTGGCCCTGCACAGGGGCGGGAGCGAGCTCTGGGCGGCTGCCCTCCCCTCCATGTGCACACGTGGGTGCAGGCTCACGTGTGTGTGCGGGATGCGTGAGCCGTGAGCACAGGGCCAGCCTGCAGACTGCGGGATGTAGGCGGGCCGCAGACCCCTGGGAGGCCCACGATGGTCGGGGCCTGGGAGCCTCTTTGAGGTTATGCTTAGCCAGATACACCTGTGCGGGCGTGTGTGCGAGCCGGTCTGCCGCATGTGCGCCGGAGCGGGGCTTCTCTCAGGGTCTGCGCATTGGTGTGCATGCACAGGGAGAGTGTTGGGGCTGTGTATATCCCCAAGCTGCCCTTTCCCAATGTGTCCCTGTGGAACTGCTTCTGTCTGGTGGGCGCTGGTGGCGTGGGCTTGCACCAGCGCCCGGGAGGTTTGTGGGGACACAGATGGCTGTGTCTGTGTGGGAGAACATGTGAGGCTGTGCACAGGTGAGCACGTGCGGAGTCAGGGTGTGTGTGTGCAGAGACGTGTGCATACCCACCCTGAAGAAGGGGCTCTGGCCTCCGCCTCCTCTGCTCCCACCCCGCAAACCTGTCCTCCTGAGGCTCTGAGATGCGGCCCTCTGTGCCCAGGCACCCTCCATGGCTCCCCAGTGCTGCAAATGTGCTCAACTGAACACCCGGCTCAGGTCCCTGAGTCAGTCACACCAACCAGTCCTACCAGCCTGCCGAGGAGCGCCAGAGCCAGTGGGGGCGGGGGACGTAGGGGGGCTCTGTCTCTGGCACAGGGATGGACCCTTGCAAAGCTGGCACGGCTTTGCCTCTCCTCTGCCTGCTCCCTTTCTGACCTGTAAGTGTCCCTGACCCACCACTGCCTATGGGACGCTGGGTCCACAGCCACAGGGTGCTTGCCAGGTGTGTCCCCCACCGGATCCTCTTCCCACAGGCGTGTTTGGAAAGCTTTCTGGGAGTGGGGGGAGGCTGGAGGGCCCAGCTGGGCCCTGGGAACCCCCCCTGGGCCGCACTGGCCTATTCAGGGCTTGCCCCCTCCCCCACACGCCCCGCCCTTCCCTCAGTGCCCCTGCAGCTGCGCAGAAGGGAGCAGCTGTCCTCTGGGCTTGCGGCCAGCCAGGCACCTGCCGGCGTCGGGCAGCCTTCTCCACGCCCCTGGCTGCTGTGTCTTTGGCCAGTCCCGCCTCCACCGCTGGCAGCCTCTCCTGCATGCACCATGGGGCAGCAGATCCTGGCCAGTCCTCAGCGGCTGCCTGGGCTGCCTGGGCTCGGGGTCTATGAGGGGCAACCCTAGCTGTGGAGAGGGAAGGAGGCAGAGGGGCAGGGCAGGCTGCCCGGGAAGGGCACAGAGGATGCCAGGGCCCCCGGACCCCGCCCACAACCCGGCACGAGGGGTGGACATGCTTTTCTGTGTGGCCCTGCACAAGTCCCCAGGCATCTCTCGGCTGACCGTCCCAGGGGCCCAGGAGAAGCCTACACTGACCCGGTCTCCCCCAACTCCCATCCAGACCTTGAGAGCGCCCCATCCTGCTTCCCTGCCCCCACACCCTGCTAAATCAGGACAGAGTTACAGCCCTGGCCTGGCCCCACCCCTGGGCCCATTAACTGTCCGCCTTGCTCTGAGCTCATGGGAGTCACATAACTGCCTGGCACAGTGCTGTGCCCGTGGGCTATCACCTGCCCCCACCCTGACCGCCCAGGGGCCACCTGCTGCCCATCCCCCAACCAGTCTACAGCCAGGGGCCACAGCTGCCAGAGGCCTTGCTCCCCCTACACACCCTAGAGGTCACAGAGCAAACTCTGTCCACCTCCCAGGGCTGGGCTGTGGACAGAGGCTGGGGGGGCAGGCACCTGGGAACGCAACCCTGCCCAGTGCCAGTGCTGCCCGGGGGTGCTGCACCCCTCCCCCAGCTCTGCCCTTGGAGCGTCCCTGAGACCACGCTGGCAAGGGAGCGGCCAGGCTTTGCTGTGCTATGCCTGCGTCTCTCCTCTTTACGACGCCATATTTTTTTAACGAGCTATGTAAATGCGAGTTAGAGAGCCAAGGCAGAGCCTCCAGCCGCCCGCTGCTCTGGGCCTGGGTGTCCCTGGGCCAGTCTGACCTTGGGCTTCCCGCAGGAAAGTGCTCCGGTGCACAGTGCTCGCTCCCCGTTCAGCTGCGGCAGAACGGCGCTGTCCTGTCACCTGGGACGGGGCACTTCCCCTCCCCTGTCCCTCGGTTTCCTTGCCTACAGAATGGGTGTGCATGGAGCACTGTGAGCTTCCTGAGGAGCCATGACGCAGCTGTGCAACCTGGGGCAGGGGCCCAGCCTCTCTGAACAGGAGGCCAGTCCTGCGTGGGGATCCAGGGAACCCCTTGGGCCTGGCCCTCTCTCTGCCTCTCAGCCTCCTCCTCTACCCTCTAGAACATCCTGCTGCCCCATCCCCAGCCCTGGCCGACCTCACGGTGCTGGATCCCGGTGGGTCCTCACCCTGGCACTGGGGCGGCCTCCTGGGACAGCACAAAGGAGCTGGGCGAGGAGAGGGCCTGGCGTGGTGCCCCCAAAGCCCTCCCAGACACTGCGGAATGACAGGGCCTGAGCCGGGGATGCCGTAATAGGTTTATGGCGGCGAGGCTGTAAATCCCTTTCCAGGCAATCACTCCCTCTGGAATCATCGCTGGGAGCTCCCAGGCAAGGGCACTGCTGCATAGCACTGTCCCCGGACCCCAGCCAGCGGCCCCCCGCGCTCCAGCAGGGACCAGGGCTCAATGGCCGGGCCTTGGGCCACATGGCCTGGGGGCCAGGAAGGGGCACTGACTGGGCTTTGTTCATGCTGACCCCTGGCCCCCAGCGCAGGTGCAGACGCACTACCTCATGGCGCCCTCTGCATACTGCCTCCCTGCACCATGACAATGAGGGCTGCAGCGGGTGACGGAGCTGTGCCCGCTGCCCAGAGGAGGAGCTGGGTCTGTGGGTGGGGGGGGGGGGGGGCTGGCGGCTGCTCTCCCTGCAGTGATGCACCGGCACCCTCCGTGTGAATCCTGCAGGGCTGGGCTCCAGGTGGGCTCGTCTCCCACCTCAGCGTTCTCACCCGTGGTGGGATGAGAGGAGAGGAGGGAGGCAGCCTGTGGCCTGGCCCCTGGCACAGGCCCTAGATAAACCGCAGCTACCGGGGGTCACGGCTGCATCTCCCCAACCCATACCCCCGGCCCCCTCTCTGCCTATGGAAGGGACATCGGACCAGGGAGCAGCAACTTGGGTTCCCTAAGCCCCTTACTCCTGGGCGAACTGTGGAGCGCTGTGCACCACCACTGAGTGCTTCCTCAAATGACAAAGGCACCACAGTCCTGGGGGGTGCACCCAAAGGTGGCGGCACCCACCCTGGCACCCCACCCCCCTCCCACCGCGTGCCCATACAGCTCCTCTTGGCAAAAGCACCCGTGACCCCCTAGCCCTATCCCCTACCCCCACCACGTACCCTGGCTGAGCCACCATAGAGAAGCCCAACTGGCCCAGAGAAACTATATGGAGAGAAGCCAGCTGTCCCCCGGGCCTTTCCCCAAGCCGGGAGGAGGTGAGCGAAGGGTTGGAAGCCACGGTGGATGGCCCTGCCCTGCCCTGGGCTGGTCTCCTGCAGCCAGTCCGCTGCGGAACACGGGGCGCTCTGTCCGCGCCCAGCTTTGCACACGTGGCCAAGTGCGCGGAGCACACGCCTGGTGGCTAAATCACTAGGCTTTGAGGTGCGTGTGCCGCAGCAGCGGAAACCAGCACAGGCCCTGGGTTTCTCCTAGCCCGACTGTACCCCCGTGTGGCTCCTGCCAGGCACCAAGCCTTGGCCACAGATCACTGGACAAGGGGTGGGCACCTGACTCAGAGGCAGCCGACCCATTGGCTGAGATGCGACCAATCAGACCTTCTTCCTGGAGCACCTGCCTGCAGAGAGCTGAGGCCCTGGCCCGCCCGGCTGTGGAGGAGGCTGGAGCTGGGGCTTTTGTGTGGGAGCCAGGGCGGCGCTCGGTCCCATGTGGGCTATGGGGCATCAGAGGGCTGCAGAGAGCGGGAAAATGACACCGCCAGGAGCCAGACTATGGGAGGTATCAATAAATCCTGACAGCTGCTCTGTGTGCCCGGGCTCTGGTACAGGAATTCCAGCTTCAGGCCCCAAAAAGCTCACAGTCCCTTGGCCAGAACTCCCCACGCCCAGCCTCTGGGACTCCTGATGTCAGCCAGGGTCTACTGCCCTCCCTGACCCCTCCCGTATTCTCCTTGACCCCCGCACCATGGCCTGGTCCTCCAGGGCGTTGGGCGTGGCCGTCCTCTCTGTCCTGGGCAGACACAGTGACGGGTGAAGCCTGCTGGCATCTCACACAGCCCGGAGGCCCTCGGGGACCAGGTTTGGGTGGCACCCCAGCCCCATTTGGGCCCCAGGCAAAAGGGTGAGCAGAGCACCCAGCTCCCAAGGGGGCTGGAGGGGGCCAGGCATCTGGACCCCACCCCACTGGGTGTGACATGTGTGGGATATGGGTGGCCCCGGAAAGCCTGGGACCACCAGCCCACCTCCGGGTCCAGGGTCCAGCTGTGCCTGTGCCAGGGCAAGGAGGGAAAGTGGCCCCTGCAGCCCAGCTCCCCACAATCTTCTCCCTCCCCCACCACGAGGCTCCCAGCGGCAGTCACCTTTGCTGTCTTCTGCCCACAAAGCTGCCACAGCTAGGACAGGGCTGTGCGGGACTGAAACCCCTCCCCCTGCCTCCCCCCACCCCCAGCACTCACATCTCCCCAAGCTGACCCTCCCCCATCTGAAAACCACTGAAGAACTTCCTTTGTCCTTGGGTTTCCCCAGGGGCTGCTACCTTCCCAGGACCATCAGCCTGGGACCACTGGCCCGAGACCCCACTGATCGTGACAGAAGCCTGAGGCACCCCACGGGGGCTAACAGGCCCACAGGCAGCACAACCAGGCCCCCAGGCAAGATGGCGCAGGAGGGCCTGTGCATGGCCCCTCGGAGGGCAGGCTACCGGTTCTCCACACTAGTGCCGCCGTCCAGCACCTCAGTTCTCTGGGGCACGGACAGCATGAGAGGTGGGCCCAGGGCAGGCTGGCCAGTGGCCACATCTCTCAGGGCTGCCTGGGAGTGAGCTCACTGCCTACTGGGCTGCGGCCGCGGGTGCGCTCAGGGGCCGGCCTGGGGAGCAGGTGGGAAGCCCGGGAAGAGGGCTGGCTGGAGGAGGAGCTGCCCTCCAGCTGGAACTGTCGCGCCCCGTCCACGTTCAGCATGCATCTGCCCCCCCCCACCAGCCTGAGAAGCGGGGCACGCAGGGCCACCCTGCACCTGCCGCCGGGCTGCACCCAGGGAGTCCCCAAGAAGCAAGAACCATGGGGAAGGGCAAGCCAGGCCAGCAGACCCCAGGGCCACGCCCCGCCTGCCAGAGCACGGTGGGCTGGGGGCCGGGCCCGTGGGCAGCTTCTTGCCAGGTCTCCATGGTCATCCAGGGCGGGGCTTCCTGCTGGGGCCAGGCGGCTCACATATGGGGGGCGGGGGGGCGCTAGCCCCACACCCAGCACCTCAGGGAGCCCAGGGGAGGCTGGGCCTGCTGGGAGGGGCAACACTGGGTCTGGGAAGCAGGGAAGGCAGCCCTGGTACCCAGAACTGGCGATCTGCATGGGACGTGGCATACAGCAGGCGCTCCCTAAGTGCCTGCGGAAAGAAGGCTTGGAGAAAGCGGGAGCTCCTAGTCCCCACAGACCCCAGGCTGAGGTCTCCAGGGAGCCCCCAGCCCTGGCTCCCCAGCAGCGAGGTAATAACAACAGCAGAAGTCACCCACACGTGTGCACAGCGCTTTACAGGTTACAAAGTGTCTCACGTACATCAGCTCTCCGTCCTCACAACAGCCCTGTGAGGTAGGCAGGGCGGGCGCAGTCTTCCTGTCCATACAGACGGGGGACCGGTGACCGCTCCCCGGCGCAGGGCAGGTGAGCAGCCGAGCGGGGCCCCGGCTGGCCTCGGCACTGCCTCTGGCTCCTGGCTGTCTCTGCTGACCCGTGCTGTCCCCAGGAGGACCCCAGCCCGTCCAGAGTCTCAGCTCCTGACCCCCAGCCCACGAGCCTCCTCGGCCGGCCCTGTCCCCTCCCTGCAAGTGGCCAGCCCAGAGCTGGACCCAGAGCTGGCGCCCAGCGAGCTCCCCCACCAGGTCCCGGCCGGGGGCGGGCGAGCGGGGCTGGGACCTCCTTTCCTGTTTTCCTGAGTGATCCCTCCCCACGGGGGAAGAGAAGAGAAAGGAGGAGGAAGAGGAGGAGGAGGAGGGGGAACAAACAGGAGCTGGGGCGGTCAGGCCGTGAAAAGTGTGCATTCCGACTAGCTATAGGAAAGAGTTGCTTTTTCTTTTTATTATTTCAAGTTTTCATAAAAATCCATCATTATTGAAACCCAAGTTACAGAGGAAGTTCGTAACTTTTGTTTGTTTGTTTATTGAATGAGTGACGCTGCGGCGGTCGCCTCGTCGGCTCTGACTGCGGTCCATCCCCGTGCCCCCCTGTGCAGGGGGGGTGGGGGGGAGGGGCGGGGGTCCCCAGGCCTGGCGTTCTGGGGTCCTGGTAGAAAAAGAGGAGAGCAGGGCTGGCTGGGGCGCAGAGGGGGTACTGTGTGTGTGTGTGTGTGCGTGCGCGCACCCAGGAGCAGGGCTCCCGGCCCCGCCGCCGCCGCCACCCTCAGATCATCTTCATGTTGAACTTGCGGGGCGCGTCGGCCGTGCCCAGGCCCGCGTCCGACTTGCGCGGCACGTACTCGATCTCGATGTTGTGCTTGGTGTTGCCCTTGCCGCGGCTCCACAGGAAGAGCAGCACCAGGCAGAAGAGCACGACGCCCAGGAAGGAGATGAAGCCCATGGTGGTGGCAATGATGAGCGTCTTGATGTCGAAGGGGAAAGGCACGGTGGCGCGCGTGCTGTTGGCCTCCCCCTCGCCCGGCTGGTTGGAGATGAAGGCGAAGGTCTTGTTGGGCTGGTGCGGCCAGTCGGGCGAGTAGCTGCGCACGTGCAGGTGGGCGGGCACCGAGTCGTTGCCGCCCGCGTTGGCCGCGATGCACAGGTAGGTGCCGTTGTCCTGGACTTGGGCATAGCGCACCTCCAGCGTGCCGTCGGGGAAGACGGTGAGCCGCCCATTGCTCTTGGCCGACACCAGGTGCTTGCGCGGCGAGAGCCAGAGGATGGCGGGCGGCGGGTCGCCGTCAGCGCGGCACACGAACTGCACCGTGTGGCCCTCGTCCACGAACACCTGCTGCGCCTTGCGGTCCCGGATGCGGGCGCGCCGGCAGGTGAAGTAGTTGGGCAGCAGCACGTCGGGGAAGTCCTTGAACTCCTTGCCCTGCACGAACTCGGGCGTGGCGCAGGTGGGCTGCTGCCGGTTGAAGTTGAGCCGCCAGCGGCGCCGGAACACCCAGAGCAGCCGGCAGTCGCAGGCCAGCGGGTTGGCGTCCAGGATGAGCGTCTCCAGGTTGCCCACCGAGTGGAAGGCCGACTCCTCGAGTGTGGTTAGCTGGTTGCCCGAGACGTTGAGCACGCGCAGGTAGTTGAGGCCGCGGAAGGCGTAGGGCTCCACCACGGCCAGCTGCCCGCCCACCAGCTGCAGCTCCTGCAGCCGCAGCAGCTCGTGCAGCATGGAGCCCTCAATGGCGGCGATGGGGTTGTAGGAGAGGTTGAGGAAGCGCAGGTAGACCAGGTGGCGCACGGCCAGGTAGGGCACGGCGGTCAGGTTGCAGTGCGTGACGGACAGCGAGGTGAGGTTCAGGCCGTAGAGGCAGTTGGGGGTCATGGTGTCCAGGTAGGGCCAGTGTGAGATCTCCAGGACCTTGAGACGGTAGAGCCGCTTGAAGGAGTAGTCCCGGATGGCGTTGATGTTGAGGTGGCGCAAGCGCAGCACGATGAGGCCGTGCAGGTGCGACAGCGCCTCGGTGGGGATGGAGGTCAGGTTGCACTTCTCCAGCGTCAGCTGCTCCAGGCTGTGCAGGCCGCTGAAGGCGCGGTGCGAGATGTAGACCAGGTCGTTGTCGCCGACCTCCAGCGACTTGAGGTTGTACAGGTCCTGGAACATGTAGTCCAGCAGGATGACGATCTTGTTCTCGCTGATGTCCAGCTTGGTCAGGTTGCTGAGGCCGGTGAAGACGCCGAGCGGGATGAGCTTCAGCCGGTTGCTGCGCAGCCCCAGCGTCCGCAGGTTGTAGAGGTTGTTGAAGGCGCCCGGCTCCACGGCGCTCACCACGTTCTCGTTCAGCTCCAGCTCCTCCAGGTGCGGGAAGCTGGCGAACTCGTCCTGGTTGAGCGTCTTGATGCGGTTCTTGCCCAGGTCCAGCAGGCGCGTCTCGGTCGGGATGCCCTCGGGCACCGCCACGAAGCGCTTGCGGTGGCACAGCACGGCGCGCTCCTGCGCCGAGCACTCGCAGCGGGGCGGGCAGCCCGTGGCCGAGCCCGATAGCACCGAGCCCAGCACCAGCAGCAGGATGGGCTGCCAGCAGGCCAGGAGGGGGCTGGGCACGCTCCTCACGCCCCCCGCCGGCATCCTCTCGCTCACCTGCAGCGGGGAGCAAGCACAGGACAAGGTGGGGGTGAGAGGCCGGTGTGGGTGCCTGGGGCCCGTCCTGAGCCCGCCGCCCCGACTCGACAGCGACAGCGAGCAGGAGGCCGGGACACCTGCCGGGGGCCCCCCGGGAGGGCCTGCGCCCTCTTACCCTGCTGGGAGCCCTCTCAAGACACCAAACATCTCCTCCTGCAGCTCGGGCGACCCTGAGGTGCCAGCTCTGGGTGCAGCACCTGGGGGTGGTGATGAGGCTGCACCTGGCGTCCAGGCTGAGCAGTAGCCACAGGGAAGCCAGCCAGGCTGCCTGCCCCCTCCCCACCCCAGCTCTCTCTCCCTGCCGCTCCATCCCAGCTCCCCTGGCTTTGCTGCCGTGTCCACCCCCTGCCGTCATGGCCCCACAGCCCGGGTTGGACACCCCCAGTCTGGGCCCCAGCTCAGGCCCCTCTCCCACCCCTGCCTCTGCTGTCAACACCACACCCTTGCCAACCGCTCAGGTGCTGGGGTTGGGGAGGCTGTGGCTGCCAGCGGACACCCAGCTAGGAAGTAGGGCAGATATGGGGCAGGAGCTCTGGCCTGCCAGACCCCACGGATGCCAGCTCCACTGGGCTTCCAGCACCCACAGCGGCTTTCGTGGTTGTTGATCGACTAAGTGATGGGTTAACCAGAGCAGCCGCGGATGCCCTGTGAAGGTTTTGCTGACCCCCAGGGCACTGTCCGGCCCAGAGCCCCCCCATCTTCTCTGGATTCTTCTATGGCTCTGTGCCCCCACTGCCCCCCAGGCTGTTTTCCACAGTCCCACACGCTCCAGTGACCCACCAGAAAAGCAAACATCCCGACAGGCGATCAATAAGTAATTGGGCAGGCAGCTGGGGCTGGTGCGGGTACGAGGCTGGGGACCTCGAGAGAGAAAGAGCACTTTTAGCACCCAGCCCAGGGCAGGGCTGGCGGCAGGCGGGGGGCGGGGGATGCTCTGGAGGACGTGGCCCTCCCCCCATGCTTGTCAGCCCCTCGGACACACGTGGACCTGGCACTCACGCCCCACGCGTCCACCTCCCACCGCCACCCCAGCGAAGCCACGAGGGACCCGAGCCTGTCCCGCCTTTTGGAGAATGGGCCCAAGTTGCGCCTCAGTGGCCTCCCACCCCCAAGGCAGACATCACCAAAACCCTTTCTTCTCACATTTGTGGCGCTGTGCAACTGCCAGACGGCACCTGAGCCAGTTCTAGACATCACCTGAGCCAGCTGAGAGATGATAAAGAAATCAGAGCCAAAGAAGAGAGGCCGGTCAGGAGAGGATGCACAAAGTCCTGCGTAACAGCGAAAGGGGAGAGCTTCCTAGTGACCTGGGCAAAGAGGGAAACACACTCCAAAGCCTCTACCAGATGTCCGATCGATCCTGGGTCTCTCAGCCCTGGTGACAGACAGTCCTGGAGAGTGAGGGACCCACGGCCAGGCAGCGCCTGCAGCACAGAACTGACCCTGGCGAGTGTCCTTGTGCAGGCAGTGTGTGTGCACCAGTGTGCACTGGTGGGGCCACATGTGTGCGCACGGAGCTGGCGTGCAGCAGGCCCACTGAGCAAGGAGCCCGGGGGAACTAAAGTGTGCAGCCGGGGACAGCTGCCACCCACGGAGCAATGGCAGCTCCGGGGGATGGCGTGGCCTCTGACTCGCCTCCTCCTCTGGCTTTCACACCAGGCTGTCCTGAAAGGCGGGGAAACTGAGGCTCCGATGCTGTACACACTGGCCCAGGTGCTGGGCCTTGACCCCTGGCTCCATGGCCCCTGGCGGTCCCTGCCCTCCGGAGTTGCTGGCAGGGTCACATCTCCGGGGGTCCCCCAAGCTGCGGAGTGGGCGGCGTGCTGCCCCTGGTGCTCCGGGACCATCCATCCTCCTCCTGGCTCCTCCCACCACAGCTAACGAGAGGTGTTTTATGCATTTTAATCAGCGTGTTATTTTTGGATTCCTGCCCCCAAGGGCTTCCCACAAAGGCAGGAGCTTAAAAAATTGCACCAATAAATAGAGAGGAAGCGCACGCACTGCCCGAGAAACCCCACATGCAGACCCCACGGCAGCCCCAGCCCTCCGGGCCCCAAGCGGAGAGGCACGCGAGCCTGCGCCCTGCCGGCTGCACCCCACACGCTGCCCAGCCCAGCCCAGCCTGCCGGAGGACCTGGGCCTGCCTCCTGCACTGTGCAGCCCCCGGGGCTCCACGGTCACTGCGGGAGCCGCAGCCCGAGCCACAACTTCTCCAGCTGCTCAGTCGGCATTGTCAATCCCGGCTGGGGGGCCAGGAGAGGGCCCAGGCCCCGAGTCCCTGCAGGGTCACCGGAGCCACTCAGGCTAGTGGGTGCCCCTGGCTGGGGCCTCCCAGCCTGGCTGACCCCTGAGGGTGGTGGAGAAGAAGGGGGCATGGCACTGACCACTCATGGGAGGCCTGGAGGGGGGGCCAGGGTCCCTGCCCCAGCGCCCAGCCGGGCCCTCACAAGCTGGATAGGGACGGTCGGAGAGCCCCGCCATGGGCCAGGCTCGGGCTTTATCCACGTTGTCTGGGAAGCCTCACACCTGCGTCTCACCCACTGTACAGATGAGCACAACTGAGGCTCCCCCAAGAGCCTCCCTTGCCCTAGGTTCAGGCCACCAAACTGGCAGGCGACAGCGCTGTTCCTCCAGGAAGCTGCCCTATGTCAGGGCTGCCTGGGGGATACCCGGGCTGGTCCCCCCAGAGCAGGCTCCAGGTGCCCTGCGACAACAGCCTGTCCCCACGGTCAAACAGGGGCCGTTGGGGCCCCAGGGGTTCGCGGTGTTTTTCCATCGCAGCCGCCTCCCGGGCCGCTGCGGCTCCCACAGTTCAGCCCCACCGACGTGGGGCTCGGCCGCAGCACAGATGAGCGCCTGGCTATTTCAGGTTTCAGTATCAATATTTCATGGCGCTCCCACTCAGCACTCCACGGGGACGGCAGGGAGCCCCAGCACGCGCGAGCAGGAGCCGGGCACGCGAGGCCGGGGACCTGGCTCCCGGGGCCACTGGCGTATCAGCCTGGCTGTGTGGCCCAGCTGCTCCCCTCGCCTGCCAGAGCAGTGGGCATGCCTGGGCCTGGGTCTGCAGGCTCCTGCCAGGAGAGGACCAAGAGAGAGGTGACACAGACACACGGCAAGCGAGACTGCTGGGGGACAGAGAGGAGAGGAGAGGAGGTGCCAGACAGAGGTGGGTGTTGGCAGGAGCAGGCGGGAGGGAGACGGGATTGGAGCCCTACCCAGCTGCCCCTGCCCCAGCTCCTGCCGGCCCCCACCCTCACCTGGCTGGGCCAGGGAGGGGGAGGGGGTTCCAGGAGATAAGGCTGGGACCATCAGCCACACAAGCAAGGCAAGCTCCGGCTCCTTAAGTCGCACTCACTGCCTCGGGGTGGGGGTGGGGACCCTCTTTGCCTTCGCAGAAGGATCCGGTTACAGGACCGGTGCCAACTGGGAGGCGGGGTGGGAGGGTCAAGTGGCAGGAGGGTGGGGGTGGGGCTTGAAGGGCCGGGGTGAATGCTCCAAGACCCCTCGCTAAAGCAGTCCAAGAAGGGTGAGGACGGTGCTCCCAGCCCCTGCGGGGTGGGGTGGGGGGGCCTTCCTCCCACAGCAAGGGGTGAGCAGCCTCAGCCGAGCCTTAGCGTGAAGCCACCCGCGGGCCCCTCAGCTCCAGGCCACCTCCCTCCCTGTGGCCCCCGGACCCACTTCCCAGGGGCCGAGAGAAGGCGTCCAGGACCCGCACCCTGCACCCTGGCCCGACCGCAGGGCGAGCAGGGTCTCCCTGCGCATGCCCGGGGCGCCGGCGCCCCGCACGGGACTCCCTCCCGCTTTCCAGGGCGATCCCCGCTGAGGTGTGAATGGCTGATGACCGCGCAGGTGGGGGCCGCTAATGGGCCGGTCTAATCCGGACGGGCGGGGCGGCGGGGGCGGGGCCAACCCAGACTGACGGCTCCTCCTGGCTCTGCGCGCTCCCCAGCTGCCCCAGCCGCTGCCCCCTCCACGGGCAGAGAAAATTCAACGTGGAAGAAAATCGAGGTCATGTCCTTTGTCTTGTATAATTCTTTATTTTCCTCTTGCTCTGCGTTCTGGCAGAGTTGCTGGGCCCCGGGGTGAGTGTGTGTGTGTGTGTGTGAGAGAGAGGGAGAGGGAGAGAGATCGGCCCCCAAGGGTGGCCTGCGTGTGGACAGGGGAGAGCCTACGGTTCCGCCCCACTTCCTAGGCACAGTGGGATGCCCAGTCTTCTCCCCAGGGTGCTGAGGGGACACGGTGTGGCACCCACCTGCCCACTATGGGGAGTGAGGCCCAGGTGACCACCCAGCACCCCTGGCTGCCCTGGGCCCCTGCACTTGGTGGAGCACAGCCCTCCACAGGAGCCGCCAGCCTTCCAGCCTGCCCGCGGCCCCCGGCCATTGAGAGATAAATTATGAATTTTAATTGTCAAAGCCTCTTAGCGTTTGGCAGCTGCTATATATAGGCTCTGCTCTCCACCAGTGGCCGGCAGGTGGGGAGCAGCAGGAGTGGGGCAGGGCATGGAAGAGGCCCAGGGTGGCCCCTCCCCTGCTGTGTGTCCCAGACCCACCTGAGTGACAGCAGCCCAGCAGGGAGGGGAGCTGTCCCAGAGCTGGGGAGAAGTGCCAGGCCCCGGGGCAGAGGGAGCCCTGAGTGAACCCAAGAAAAACCAAGGCCCCGCACCCCGGCATCGCCCTCCCCAGTCTCTGAGACGCCAACACAGGCCTTGGGGCTGGAGGATGCTGGGAAGCCCTAGCCCCGCCAGGCCCGGGGGCCCACCCAGGGGGGCCTCTCTCAGGCGCCCCTGCTTTGGAAGAGAGCTGGGCAGACCCATCCCAGGCCCCCAGGCCTTAGGGGTGGGGGTGGGGCAGGGCACAGCCTTGCAGGCACAGGGCTGGTGGGATTCAGGATGGTGAGGAGGAGGAAGGTAGGAAGCCCAGCAGGGAGGCCCCTGGGTGCCTGGCGCCACCCTGAGCAGGCCACGCACAGAAATGCAAGCAGCACTGGGTGGGGGCTGCGGTCACGCCCATCTGCAGACGGAAAAGCAGAGGCACACGGGTGCGGGTCGCTGCAGGGGACTTCAACCCTACAGTTTGGCTCCAGTCTGCCCTCACTGCCCTACAGCGCCCCATAAAGCTAAGCACGGACCAACCGACCAATGCTTGCTTAGCCTTGGCTGTGGGCCTGGCCCAACACAGCACTCCTAGGAGGCTGGTACGATTAGCCCTATTTTACCAAGGCACCGGGAGGCGGTATCCAAAGCCACAGAGCCACGAGTGGTGGAGCCAGGATCAGTCCAAGGCAGCGAGACCCCACGTGGTCCCCGCCCTCCTGTGCACACTGCCCTTCTCTGAGTCAAGTTCATGGAGCTGCACAAAGTCCCAGTGGAGAAACGGGGATGGTGGAGCAGACTGCACGCTGCCCCGGGGATGCCCACACCCCGCTCTGCCAAGTGGCACCCATGTCACTGGGGGAGCAAACTGCGTGGGAACCCCGGTTCACCCACTGAGGTCCCGGGCAGGCCAGACTCCAAGCCTGGACAACTCCGGGGCCCATCGTGCAGCTGGGGAAACCAAGGCCCGACAGCGTCAGGGGCTTGTCCGGGGGGCCCAAGCATCTGAGGCCAGGGGCTCCGAGGCAGGCCACCGCCAACTGCAGCCACCTCCTCTCCCCAGCACCGTGGGCTGGCCATGCCGCCACCCAGCTCGGCGTGAGGCGAGGTCAGGGCTGGCTGCAGGTTTGGGTTATTTCTGCTTCAAAAAGGGGAAAAGATTTTTTAAAAAACCACCCCTGCATACATCCAAGACCAAGGTCCAGCGAGTTATTTATACCACAGCCAGGCAAACTATAAATACAACCCCTCGCCGTGCTCCCGGCCCTGGCCGTTCAAGCCCTCCCCGCTCGGCTGAATCTTGGCCAACCCTCTGCCAACGCCCACTGGTCACGGAGCTCAACGGCCAAGAGGTGCTGGAGCCCTCTGGCCACACGCACGGGGCCCTGCCCAGGGACAGCTGCTGCCCTCACCTGGCTGCGTGCTTGGGGGGCAGGGGCCGAGGGGTGGAAGCGGGCACGCCTGGACAACTCTAGGGACGCACAGCTGTAGAGGGTGCAGAGTGGAGCCAGGGCTCAGTGTGAGCTCAGCTCCAGGCAGAAGCCCTGCCTCAGCAGGGAGGGAGCGGTATGCAAGCACAGATGAGCAGACCCTCTCAGCTTTGAGATGCGCCGCCTTGCACCCCCCAAAAAAGGGACTTGAGACGGCGGGGGCCCCATGTGCACCTGCAGCCCTGTTGGGGGCCAGGCTGAAGCCGCACGCTGGCCAGGACCCCGCCCCCTCTCAGAGCCCAGAGCACATTCTCACAGAGGGAAGAGGAGGTGGTAGATAGATGCTCATTCCCCAAAATGACACACACACACCCTACACACGCCCCAATAACGCGTGATGAGAGGCTGGAGAGGAGGGAAACACCCTGGCAGCATCGCCCTGCGGCCGTCAATTTGGGAATCACAGGACACAGGCGTAATTGTTCTGCCAGCCAGCCAGCTTCAGGGACCCAGGCTCGAGCGGGAAGGCGGCCTGGGATCCATCCATCCCTGGTGCACGGGGCTGGCAGGGGGAGCTGCTGCCCGCACCCCGCCTCTGAGCTCCCCCTGCTTCCTGGACCATGGGGGCAGGCAGACAGGGGGCTCCAGGGCCCCGTGTGTGTTGGGGGGGGGTGCTCTCGCACACCCAGGAGCTGTCCTCAGCCACCCCTGGCACACACACTCTGCAGGCGAGAACAGCCAGAGATGTGGCCATGGAGATGAGAAGGAAGGAGAGACAAGCACACCAGCCCGTCCAGGGTCCAGTCTCTGGGCTGCCAGATTCCGCCCAAGTCCTCCTCAAGGCCAGGGGCAGAGGCCGGGTCTCCGGGGCAGGTGCTAAACTAACCGAGCAAGGCTCCCTCGACCCCGCTCTGGGGTGAACCCCGAACCACCAGGGCTCCCCCCTCATTCCCACAGCCTCGGGACATCCCACTGCACTCAGGGCCTGTACAGACAGCATCCCCTCAGCTGGGGAAACCGAGGTGCGCAGGGACCGGCCACCTCACGAGCAGCCAAAGCTGCCAGCTGGACCCCCACATCACATGCTGGCAACCTGGATCGGCCGATGCACCAAGCCAAGCCATAACGAAACGCCACGGGACACTGGTGGGAGGTGACACTCAAGCCGAGGTGCAAAGGGACTGCCCGCCTCCTGCCGCCGAGGCGGGAACGGGGCCAACCCGTTTGGGAAACACTCTGGTACATCTCCTAGCCCTGCTGAGCGCGAACAGCAATTCCGCTCTGGCCGCGGGCCCTGGCCAGGGTTCTCAGCGGCACTGCTTGTAAGAGCGAGAGAGGGAGGCCACCCAAACGCCTGGGGACAGAAAGCAAACAGCTCAGTGCTGGGCTCAGCCGGCAGAGCGCCACGCCTCAGCCAGGGCAAGCAGGTGCGACAAAAGAGCCGGCGCTGAGGGGCCAGGCGGTGAACAGGCAAGCGCACACAGTTCGCGCCTTCCTTCCGAAGCCCAAGAAGAACTAAACTGGACAAGTAGTACCTACAGACACAGGGCTTTAGGGAGACAAGCGAATGCACGGGTACTCTGTCCCTTACTGTCACTCCACTACTCTCATTTAAATGCTGAACGCGGTAGCTAACGTGCCAGGCCTGGCTGGGAGGAAGGCGGCTGGGGTTGAGCCCGAGCTCGGACGCCAGGCCCCGGGGCAAGCCGCTCTCCTCTGATTTCTCAGCTATCCACTCAGATCTCAGTAGCGGCTCCAGGCTGAGGCCGACCACACATCCGGAGCAGGAACTCGGAGGGGCCAGCAGCTGTCCAGCAGTGACTGTGTACCCAGAGGGGCCAGCAGCTGTTCAGCAGTGACTGTGTACCCAGAGGGGCCAGCAGCTGTCCAGCAGTGACTGTGTACCCGGCACCGTGCAGAAGCCCTGAGCGTATCTATTTGCACATGGAGTCATCGCCAGCTCCTCGGAGGCACAGAGACCACGGCTCAGGGAGCCTGAGCCGCAGGGGCTGGCACTGCCGGAGCTGAGAGCCACGGCTCCAGGGTCCACGCTCTTAACAGCTCCACGGTGAAGTGCTGAAGAGGCTGGACACCAGGGGCAGGCTGCCACGGCTCCGCTCCTCCGGCCACAGCACGCAAGGGGTGCGGGGCAGTCCACACATCAGCAAGAGGCGGCACGGAGAACGCCCACCCCGCCGTGTGCCCGGAAAGCCCCTGCTGCCTCACGCTCCCCGCACAGCATGCACCCCACTTCTCAGTGTCTGCTTGAGTTCGTGAGGACTCAACCTCTCTCTCTTCCTCAAGGCCCCTGACCAAGCCCGGGCCCCAGGGAGAAACTCTGTCCTTCTTGCCTTGGCTCCCGCCAGCACCCCCTGGCACGGGCCGAGAGCACCATGTGCCTGCCAGTTAGTCCTTGTCACTAGCCTGCTGTCCCTCCCACCCAGGACCAGGCACAGGAGCCCACGAGACGTGTGCTGGGATGGCTGAGGGTGCTCAAGTCCTATGGGAGCCGCAGCAGGGCCTAGCCCAGAGCTCAAGAGCCTAGTAGCCAGGATTTGCAGAGTGAATGCATGAATGAATGGGTGGGGCCTATGTCAGCCAAACCACGTGGGCAGGAGGCCCGGGGTGGGGCTGACTTGGAGCAGTCAGGGAGGTTTCTTGGAGGAGGGGCCAGGAGGCTTGGAAAGGGCCTTCTGGGTGGGGATGCCTGGCCACGCCCCCCAAGAGGAAACCGGGACTGGGGAGGAGCTGGAGGGATCAGGAGACTGTCAGGGAGTGACCACCAGGGCCACGGCTCTGGGCTGAGCGGCCAGCACCCCTCCACAGAGCCCCACACGGAACAGCTGGACCAGCGACTCCAACCAGCCAGGGCGCCGTTGCAACCCACGCCACCTGCCCGCCCCCTCCCCGGCCCCGCCCCCTCTGCCCAGTAAGGCCCCTCCCCGGCCCAGCCCACCCCTCCAGCCCCTCTGCTCTCTGACACTCCGCTGCGCTGGCTTCTAACAACCACTGACCTCCACAAGAGGTTGCTTGCAGGGGAGCTGGGGTCTTACTCTTTAGAATTCGGCTTAGAAAACAATGGCCACTATAGGAAAACCGGGTGCTCAAACTGGGGCTGCTGCGGATGGCCTGGGGCTGAAGTGGACAGGTGCAAGGGAGGACAGGGTCTGCCTGCCTCTAGGCACGGTACCTGGGACCCTGAACACACACCCATCCCCTACAGGCTGCTCCCCAAGAACTGGTCCTGGGGCAGATCCTAGCCTGAACCAAACCCAGCCAGGGCCCTCCTCACATTAGAACCAGAGGGTGGGGGAGGGGCCGAGCCAGCCAGAACAGCCCAGGGGCCCCTCCCAGGGGGGCAGGGGGAGGCTCCCTGGAGCCCTGGTCTGGAGTTCTTAGACCCCAACATCCCAGCCCCACCGCACTCAGCCTCCGGCCGTGGCCACAGAGCAGGACGGACAGGTGTGCCGTCCCAGCAGACTGCCACCTTCCCTGAAGATCCAGTCCCTCCTGGCCCACAAGGACAAAGGGCCCGGGGCAGCTGCACACCCTGGGGAGCCCCAGGCACTGGCAGCTGGGTGCCCGGCTCACTATCCCCCAGGCATGGGAAAGCCGGGCCCGGAGCCCCCGGCACAATGCCCACCAGGGCTGAGCTCTCGCTGCCCAAGCCAAGCAGAGGAGGACCGAGGACCGAGGGAGGGCTGTGCTGGCAGGAAGAGGCTCCCCCAGATGGTACCGCCCCCATCCCCAGGCCACCAGCACTCCCACCCACCAGTGCAAAGCCCCTGCCATCCTCTCAGATACCCTCTTCTCCCCGTTCCCAACCCAGGGACCTCTGAGGACAAAGAGCCGGTGCCAGCACAGCAGGGCTGGATGGGGCCGGGCTGGGACCCCACATGAGCCCAGGGGGGACTGCCTGCTGGCCCGGCCCCACCCCTCTTTCTGCAAGGGGCTCCACCCGGAGGGGCAGTCTCCTGGGGGCGCCTTGGAGAGAAGTCCACAGCCCACCCTATAGAGGGCGTGTAGGTGGGAGGGGGGTCAGCGCGAGGCTTCTTCCACACCTCCTTCCTGAGCTGGTCCCCCCCCCCAGCACTGCTCTGCCTCAGAATGGAAAGTGGGGCAGGAGGAGGTGAGATGCCCTCGCTGAAGGCAGACAAAGGCGAGGCCACCAAAGGGTGCCCGGGTGCTCCTGCTCCCAACTCCCTCCCCTCCGCCCTTCATACCCCCACCCCTTCACTGGGCAGCAGCTGGGGTCAGCAGGGAGCTGCCTCCCAGCCTGGAGGCCATGGGCAAACAAGGTCCCGGACCCGCGTCCCCTGGCACGGGAGTGCGGGGCGCAGCGGCCCCTTCCTGGGATCTCTGGGGTCCATGGAGATAGGCAGCGGGGAGCCCGCAGTTCTTCCTCCAGGGCGACCGATACTCAGAGTGGGAGGGGAGGCAGGGGGGCACAGGTGGGGACCCCTCCGCCGCTCCTGGACCTGGGGTGCCCCGCAGTCCCAGGCGCGCACGGCTGGGTCGGCAGCGGCCCCCAGGGGAGCTGGCCTTGGCCGCAGCCGCCGGGCTCACCTGCATCTCGGGCGCAGCGTCCGTCCGCTCGGCTCGGTCACCAATCGCATGTCTCTCCCGCCGGCCCGGCCCCAGCCCCTGCCCAGCCCCCTCCTCCGTCTCCTCCTCCTCCGACACCTCCGCCCGGCTATCCGCGCGCCCTGGCGGGGCTGGCCGCCCGTCTGTCCGCCCCACGCGGGCGGCAGCCCAGCCGGATGGGGCCGGGGCGCGCGAGTGGGGAGGCGGCAGGCCGCGGCCCAGGTGGGCGCGCTCAGGACGCGCGACGCGGGCTCCACCAGCCTGGCTCTGCCCCCCGGGCCGGCCCGGAGCCGCCGCCGCCGCCTCTGCCGCTGGGGCCGGGGTCGAGGCCGGGCGCGCTCCGCAGCGGGGCCGGGGCCGGCGGACAGCGGCCGCGCATGCTGCTCAGAGCCCCGCGCCGGTAGAGAAGCCGGAGGCGCGGGTGGGGACTCCGCGCGCTCCGGGGCCCGGACCGGGACCCGCCGCCGCCTGCGTTACCGCCCGCTGCCCGCTCCGGCTCCCGCGCCGGCTCCCGCTCGGGCTCCGCGCTCTGCCGCGGCGCGGGGAGGGAGCGCGCGAAGCGAGCCAGGGAGGAGGGAGGGAGGGAGGGAGGGAGCGAGCGAGCCGGAGAGCGGCGGGAGCCGGGCGGGGGAGGAGAAGGCGCGGCCGCAACCCGGAGGGGGGAGGGTTCCTTCCCGCGAAGGGGTCCGGGGCGCCCCAGCTGCGGCCTCGCTAGGATCGGGCAGCAGGGCTGGCCTGGGGCTCTGGCCCCTCCGGGTCCCAGGCCAGCGCGGCCGCGGCGCCCGGGCGTGCACACCGCGCGCGCGGCTCTGTGCGGCCACAGGCGTGCGCGTGTGAGCGCGGGAGTGCGTTCACACGTGTTCGCTGGGTCACCGCACAGGGCCGTGCGGGCGAACCCGCGCTCGCCAACGGCAGGCTCCCCGCCCTGCCGGGGTTGTTTGGAGGACGGCGAGGGAGGGCCAGCCCCAGCGCCCTGTTCCTCGCGCGCCTAAGGGTCCGCACAGCCCCGGAGGGCCCACATCCCGGCGGCCTTGGGGCGAGAGCGGCGGCGCGGGAGGCTCCGGCTCCACCCGGATTGGGAGCTGGGGTCCCACCTCTGCGGCCCGGGGCCCGCCCAGCCTCGCTTCACGTCCAGCAGAGGGCAGCCGTGCTCCGCGGCCCGGGCACTGCACCCGGCGGCCAGCAG
The DNA here is from genome assembly GCF_033115175.1 of Lepus europaeus. Classification (NCBI taxonomy): domain Eukaryota; kingdom Metazoa; phylum Chordata; class Mammalia; order Lagomorpha; family Leporidae; genus Lepus; species Lepus europaeus. Next base: position 112,568,727 of record NC_084837.1, read on the forward strand.
AGAGCAGTGCAGACCCTCGGGCTGGGCTTGGCGGCTCCCGCACCCTCGGGGATCCCCAGCTGGGTCGCACTTTGAGACAGGCCCCCGGAATGGCACCTATCCTGGCAACCCCGGGTCCTCCCCTGGCCATGGGTCCGGCCGCGAGGCTGGCGGGCTGTCCTGGCAAAACCTCACCCCTGCCCTCTCGCTGAAGTCAGGTGCCTTCCAACACTGGCGAGTTCCAAGAGAGTGACCACCAGTGCGGCCACCCCCGGGCAGTCACCCCTGTACCCCTGTTGGGGCGTCCCCACGAGCGCACCTGCGCTCCCCGCTACCTTGTGTGTAGCAGGTGCAGGAGCCGCCCCAGAGGGAGGGGACCAGCCCAAGGCCTCTCAGCTTCTGGGGCAGACGCCGACGTCCTGCTCCTAGTGCCCCACCTGGCCTGCGGAGGGGTCTCGGCCCCGGTGCCTGGCTGCAGTACGAGGGGCTGCTCCCCGGCCTCCTCCTCCCGCAGCGCCGATCTTGGCGTCAGCCTCGCACACACACAGCCCAGGGTCCGCAGACTTCCTTCTCCGGGTACTTCTCGGCCTCAGTGCCGCACCACCACTCTGCAGAGTCCGGCAGCAGCCCCCTCCAGTCCTCTGCGCCCGGTTGGCATCCTGGCCCGCGGCTGGCGACAGTCCCTCCCAGCAGGGGTCCGGCCGCCCTGGGGCGAGGCGCTACTTGCTGCCGCCTTGGGACAGACAGAAGCAATCCCGAGAATCAGGGCCTCGTCCATGGTCAGAGCGCGAGGCACGCATGGACAGGGAAGCCGAGTCGCCTTCTAGGGGGAGCAAACCACGAGGAGGCCGGCCTGGCAGGGGGACGTGCCGCGGGGAGGCGAGGCGGGGTGGCCCGCGCGCCGGCCCCGCCTTCCCCGACCCCCAGCGCCCCCGCCCCGGCTGCCTGTGCGCTCCCCGTGCGCTCGCGCCCTCCCGCGCCGCCTCCTCCCACCAGCCCGACAGGAATAGACGCGCGGGCTGCTGCGTAAAGGCCCTGCCAGGCACCGGCGGGCGGCGGCGCGCAGACCCGCTGCGGGGCGGGGGCGGGGGCGACTGACGCACGCGAGGCGCGGCCGGCGCCCATCTCCGCCGCCCGCGACTCACCTGCCCCCTGCCTCAGTGATCGCCGCCGAGAAATGGGGGCGAGCCCACCGCCCCCCCTCGCCGCCCCACGTCCCGGCTCAGGAAGCCGGCGTTCTGGGGTGGGGGTGGGGGGTGTCTTGGGGCGCCTCTAACGATCTCTCTGAAGCTGTGTAAGCAGAGCCCACGTTCTGTCCCCTTCCCCGTGTCTCCAAAGACCCCCTTCGGATACTTCCTGTCTTACTTTGCCAAGGGAATTAATTAATTAGTGGACACGGGAGGCTTTGCAGAAAAGAACTTGGAGAAGCCTGCAAAGGGGTCGCTCTGGGCCTGGTGCAAGTGCAGGCCCCTGACCTTGTCACCCGGAGACCCCGTAAAGTGAGGGGGCGTCCCTGCATCCCCCGGGCCATCCCGTCCCCTGGGGTCCCAGGCCAAGGCTTCCCCAGCACCACCAGGGGTTATGCAGCCCACCCCCTGGCACCCTCTCTTCCTGGTATCCGCTGTGCCTCAAGACCAGACCAACATGGGGGCTCTGTTCCTGTCCCCCTGCTCCCCAGAAGGAAATGGCCTTAACGCCGGCCCAGGCTCAGCCTTCCCAAGAGTGGACTGTATGTCCCATGGGTGCACACAGGGGACCCTGGCCTCAGGTGACAACACAGGCAGTCCCAAGAAAGTGGGAGTTGAGGGCCTGAAGGAGCCAGGCCTCCTGGAGCCTGAAAGCCCGGAGCAGCACCCATGTGGCGACTCTGGGGCAGGACAGGGAGCCGGCAGCTCCTCCTGGAAGCCGGGCCTGGGGCCCCGCTCCCCTTCCCTGCCTGGCTTTAAGCTGGGCACTGCCGTCCGCAATGTGCAGAGGGGGACAGGGAGGCTGCAGGGGGCGGCTGGCGGGCCCAGGCCACCGTGTGTGCAGAGGGGAGCCGGGTCCCGCCCCCTTGTCACTCTGGGAAGCTGAGGATGCAGGAGGCGGCCCGGAAGGAGAGGGTGGCCCACCCCGGCCACCTGCCCGCAGGCCTCCCAGCGGCTCACAAGGGTTTACGATGCTGATGATTTCTGAAGGCACTTGAAGTTAATGACGGCTCTAAAATGGCTGGGACAGCGAGTCATTGCCGAGACCTCTCATTAGCAAGAAAAACGGAGACCAGGAGCTGGGGAGGCGGCTGGGGGCAGGGCAAGTGGCAGCCCTGGAGTGGGGATCAGGGAGCTGGGGTGGAGCCACCCCCAGCTGAAGGCCCCTGAGAAGCCAGGTGCCCCGGCAGCTCCCCTGGGGTTCTGCACGCTGCAAATTAACCCATGAACTTGCTGTGTGACCTTGAGGGGGTCACGGCCCCTCCCCAAATTCCCCCAGCTGTGCAGTGGAGGCTCTGTGGCTGATGGGACCCCAAGTGGGGGCTCTGTGGAGGACCTTGGGTCCCCGGAGGGCTGATGCCGGGAGGCTGGGGGCCAGGCGCCCCAGCGGCCCCACGCGGTTCTCCCAGCCTCCGGGGCCAGGCTGCTGAAGCTGCGTGTGTAACGAAGTCTGAGAGACCCAGGCTGGAATGAAGCCCGTGCGGGAAGAGACAGAAAATCCACAGGTCACGGCCCTGAGCCTGCAGCAGTTCAGGTGGGCAAGGGCTGGGGGCTCCTGGGGGAGGGGCTGCCAGGAACTCCCCCTCCTGGAGGGGGCCTGCAGCTGGCGCCCTCCTGTGACCTCCCAACCCCATCCCCTAGGCCACAAGGACTCAGGGACACCAGGGTCCCACCTAGGCGTGTCACAGAGGGTGCCCCCTCCCCCCCAGCTCCTGACGGGCAGGACCTTCCTGAGGCGGGGGCCGGGGGCTGGGGGGAGGGGCCTTCTCCCCGTGGCGGCTTGCCCCAGTGAGTATGGGGACCTGCTGAGCGACAGGAAGGGGTGCCCCGGTTGCCACTTAACCGGAGCACCCTCTCTCCTGAATTGCCGTGCCCTAGTGGGTAACACACGGGCTCCAGCTGCAGGACAGGGGTAGCAGTCCCCATCGGGCAGTGCGGCCAGGGAGCCAATGCAGGTGACCAGACTAGTGCCAGTGCAGGCTGGGGCGGGCCCAGCAATGGGTGGTTATGCAGCAAAGTTGCAGAGATGGACTCTCTATGACCCAGTGAGCCCCGGCCGGGAGAGGCCCGGAGAAACACATGCGTGACAGGTGCAGACACGGCTCAGCTGCAGGGTTGTGTCACCAGGAGAAGGAGTGAAATGAACGCAGCATAATTGTGCCATGGAGTACCACACAGCCTTGAAAACGGAGATCCTGGGTGACGCACATCAGCTCGGGGGAGCTCACCAGCACTGGGTGGAGGGAGGAGCCAGAGGTCCATATAAGAAGGACCTGCTCACGGAAAGCTGAACAACAAGCCCGAGGGGCTGGCCTTGTGTCCCAGTGGGTAAAGGCGCTGCCTGCAGTGCCGGCATCCCATATGGGTGCCAGTTCAAGTCCCGGCTGCTCCACTCTGTTCCAGCTCTCTGCTATGACCTGGGAAAGCAGTGGAAGAAGGCCCAAGTCCTTGGGCCCCTGCACCCATGTGAGAGACCCAGAAGAAGCTCCAGGCTCCTGGCATTGGCTTGGCACAGCTCTGGCCATTGCGGCCATTTGGGGAGTGAACCAACAAATAGTAGATCTCTCTCTGCGACTTTCTTTCTGTCTCTCCCTCCGCCTTTCAAATAAAGAAAAAATATGCCCCAAGGCCTACAATGGAGTGTGGCTCCCTGCAGACACAGGAAAGGGGTAAAGGTGGGCAGAACAAGGAGCACCAACCCCAGGGGAGGCTGCCTCCAGGAGGCAGGGGCCGGCCCGTCTCGGGCCCCCACGCCAGGATGCCCACCGTGAGCGTCAGCTCCCCGTTCAGAGGAGGACACTGAGGCTCGTGGCCTCTGGGGGCCGTGTCCCCAGGTTTCAGGTCCAGGGTGTGGCTTGTCCACATCTCCTGTGGCCTCAGACGAGGCTCCGCCCCCTGCCCCTGTGTGGTGAGGACTGGGCTGCTGATCCAGGGGAGGGGAGACAAAGGAGTGTGGGTGAGAGTGAGCGGGACTAGGACGATTCAGTTCCACACCACTCAGCCGATTTCACACGGACTCGGCACTCAGACGGACAGAGGTCGAGATCCTGGAATATTGTTGGAGCTCTTGTACTGGACGTTTTCGTAAATTATCTCACATAAGGGACAGTTCCTATCCCCACCCGGCCACTGAGAACACAGGACTAGGAAGGGGTCCACTCCCCCAGGACACACAGCCCTGCCTCCATCCCGCCCTCTAACGCTGGGGATGTGGTGGGGGGGCAGGCCCTGCTGCCCACTGTGGTATCTCGGCCTGGGGCCAGCAGAGTCTGGAGGGGTTGGAACGAGGCGTGCAATCAGGATGGACTTCCTGGAGAAGTGGAGGCAAGGCAGGTAGAGGCAGCCATCACTCATTCACTCAACAAACGCTCACCCCAGCTTTCTCTGTGACCCCACAATCTGTGAACCAGTGGACAGGGTTCAACCCAGTGCAACTCAGCGCACACAGGCCGAGCAGGCTCTGGGGCTCAGGACAGCACCCGGGAGGAAGTGATGGTTGAGCTGAAGTCAAAGGGTAAGACGGAGCCGACAGGTGCACGGCAGGTGGGGAGGATGCCTGAGCAGGCGCAAGGGCCCTTGATGGCCGGCGGAGGAGCGTGAAGATGGGCAGAGGCCCCGCCCCCTGGCTGGGACCCAGGGCGGCCGCCTGCTGGCTGATACACCTCACATTAATGACTTCATCTCAACCAAGCAGGTATCACGTCACACCCATACATGGCCACCCCGGCCGCAGGCTAGGGTGCTGGGAGCTAAGAGACAGCGCCCTCTGCCCAGCCCACACCGCCCCGGCCATGATGCTGGGAAACAGAGGTGCACCTGTGACGGAGGTGTGCCTGGAGCCCACAGGGCCCACGGTGCCTCGCAGCCTCTTGGACAGCACTGGACATTGGCTCGGGTGCTCAGCGCGCCACCTGCTGCCGTCACCCGGGAAGTCTGCTGCTCACTCCTGCTGGGCACTGGCACCATCTCTCCCGGACGGCGGGGGTTGGGGGTCCCGGTGCCGCTCAAGCTTGATGGTCCTGAGGCACTGCAGGCCTTGGGAGTGGGCACCCCACCTCCCACCTCCCTGGGCGCCTACTCCCTCCCCCGCCCCCACCACCAGCTACTGAGGCCCCCGTCTGCCGGGCTGTTCACGCTCGCTAAGGCCTGAGCCCAGAGTGCTGGGAGTTAGGACAGCTGAGGGGCTGTGGGGGTCTGGCCCACCCCCAGTCCCCAGGGAGCAGGGAAAGAAACACAGGCAGGGCTCCGGAGCCAGGGCTGCCCACGGAGAGAGAGGCCCACGGGGCGGGGCCACTGGCGAAGGCGCCCTCCCCCCCCAGCCTGGGGGTCTTTGGCCTCTGAGGGCCCCCTTCAGAGGCAGGGCCAGGCAGCCTGACTGGGTGCCCGGGGTGGGGGGCTCTTAGCTCTGCCAGGGAACACACAGAGACAAGGAGGGCAGTCGGGCCCCGAGAAGGCAGCCCTGGCCTCCTCCTGGGCCTTGGGGGGCTGCCACGTGATGAGGGGACATGTCAGTGTTAAACATGTGTGTGCTGCGGATGCCATCCTCATATGTGTCATTTCTGTCATGTGTCACCTATGTTGTCATGTCACCCCTGTAATGTGTCATCTCTGTCATGCCACATGTCATCGGTCAAGTGTGTCTTCTCTCACGTGTCATGCTGTCATCACGTGTCATTTCTGTCATGTGTCACCTACGTTGTGTCATGTCACATGCCACCTCTGAATTGTCAGTTCTGTCATGCCATCTTCACCAAGTGTGTCACCAGTCATGTGTGTCATCTCGTGTCACATGTCACGTCGTCTGTTGTCATGTGTCACCTCTGTCGTGTGTCATCTGTCATGTGTCACCCGCCATTGTAGTAGCTCATGCATGCCATCTGTCACATGTGCCATCTCTGTCACACATGTCACCTCCGGGGTGTGTGGCGGGTGGGTGTCCTTCCATTCTTGAAGGCCCATCAGGCCCCAGACAAAGCACCAGGGCCCTAACGCAGGCCTCTGGCACAGCAGGGGGTACGGCGACTGGGCTGTGCCCACCCTCCCTGTCCCTTCTGGGCCCAGGCCCCACCACATGGCCAACCAGAGCTAGGTGGCCAGGTAGGAGAGGGGGTGTCCCAGTTCTGGGGCCCCAGGGGCAGCCCTGAGTATGCACCTGCTCCTCCGGGCCCGCTGCTGCCTGTGGTGTTGCTGTCCAGCACTGGGGGAGGCCTGGGCAATGCGGGAGGGGCTGAGGCCCCGGAACCTGGGCCCAGTGCAGGGCTGAGCCTGTGGGTAGCTGAGCCCTGGCTGAGGCCTCTCTGGCCACACCTGCTGCTGAGGGACACAGCCCCGGGCTGACTGTCCAACCACACATGCAGAGGAGGTCAGGGCAGCGCCAGGCCTGGCTGGGCCCATTGAGGGCCACGGGGGCTGGAGTTGGGTGCAGGCCCCAGGCAGGGTCTTCTCCACGGTGGCCCAGGCCGGCAGCCAGAAGTGGAGCAATCTGGGAGGCCCTGGACGACGACGCGCAGGCTCCCCCCACCCTGGGATCCACACACGGGAGATGTTCACACCACCCGCTGGGGCGCGAGAAGCAGCCAGAAATACTTGCAGGCTCACCACGCAGGTGGGGGGGAGGCCAGGGTGACTCCAGGATGGCCCTGGGCCCCAGGCATGCCCTGTGCACACTCACAGCCAGGGCGGGGGGGACCCCCCCCCCCGCAGATGGGGAAATTGAAGGCCTGGGCTTCCAGAACAACCCGGGCCAGAAGGGACTGGGAGGTGGCAGGGCACGGGGAGGGCACCAGGGCTCTGAGACCCCCACCCGCTCACCCTGCCCGACGCCCAGGAGTCCCGGGCAGCAGGCCGCGGGTGCCCCCTCGCCACGCGTGTGCCGGGGCCCAGCCGTCTTTCCACTCTGGAACTTGGCAGCAGCGTTTCCGCATTTCCTTAATGTGCTGCAGGGGGTGTGTGCACGTCTCGGGCTAAAGATAAATGCCAGAGCGCGTCTGCAGCGTGGGAAGCCTCGTGAACACAGGGCCCCCGTGTCCACCCGACCACGGCCCGTTCTGGCTGCCTCCCACGCATACCCGGCCACGCCCCAGCAAGGCTGGCGGCCCCCCAGCCCCACCCCTCACGGCGGCAAGGAGCATGAACAGAAGCACGGGAGGCGTCCCTGCTGGTCACCTCCCCTTGGGTGGACCTCGGCCGGCCCCACTGGAGTGCACAGTGCACAGGAAGGGGCAGTCTGGGGGGTGCAGGGAGGCCCCAGCACAGCCTCAGCTTGGCTGGTGGCCCTGGCGTGGTGAGTTTGTTGATCGAGCAGGCGTGGGAGCAGGCCTCCATTTCCCCATCTGAAAAGTGGGCACGGCACTGCTCAGCCTGCCTTCATCATCGGGCAAGGGGAGAAGGGCACTGAAGGGGCTTCTGTGTGGGTCTGCGGGGTGTGAGACGGAGAGACACAACCATGGCCCTGCCCCTCCCAGCCCGAGCAAAGTGGACCCGTCAGGAAGGCACCGCTTGTCCCTGCCGGGGCTCCAGCTGAACGTTAGGGAAGGTGCATGCCCATGCATGTGGCCCGGAAGGGACCAAACCCCAAGTACCGGCGCCAGCTGTACCCCCTAACACAGCACCATGGGCACACATAGCGCCCCGCCTCCAAGCTCCCCGCTGTCATGGCAACCAAAAGGGCTAACTGGGGGCGGGGATGGGGAAGGGGGAGTTGGGGCGGCAGCCCACAGAGAAGTGACACGGCCGGGCTCTCCTTCTCTTTGCACCCCAAATTCAGGTCACAAGTCTGTGGGCATGTGGGTCCCCCACAGGCAGGTCCCTGGTGTTCCAGAAGGGTCAGACCAGAGGCCAGTGGCCCTCTCTCCTGGGAGAAGATGAGGCTGGGAGAGTCAGCCCTTACCCTGCAGGTCACCCTTCAGGATCCATCTCCACGTGGCCTGAGCTCTCTCCATGCCCAGGGCAACCCAGCAACAGTGGGAGCCTGAGGTCTGGGGCCACTAGGCTTGGGGAGGGGCTCCTCAACTGGACACAGAGGGCACAGACCTGGGGAAACCACAGCGCTGACCCTCACCGGGTACCCCCTGTGCCAGCCGCAGCCGGGACCCCTGAAACCCAGGCATTGCCCATTGCATGTGCCCGACAGCCCACAGCGGGGGTCTGTGAGCCCTACTCCATGGGCATAGAGAGGTGAGGGGCAGGGCTGGGGCCAGCACCCCAGGGCACTCGGGGCAGGGGGCATTCAGCTCGCTATAGTCTAACTAGTGCCACCTGCAGGGGCTTCACAGTGAGAGTCTAGAGCTGGCTGGGGTGTGGGGGGCTAGCTGAGAGACCCAGGGCCCTGAGGCTCCCAGACCAGGTTCCGGCTGTGCCCCTTGGGCTGAGCCGCCCCTTGCCAAAGCCAGAGCCAGAAGGCCCAGGTACCAGCCCTGGTGGCAGGGGCGTGGCTTACAAGAGGGTGTGGCACAGGGTGGGAGTGATCAGAGCTGCCAGGGAGGAGGGGCAGCCTTGGGTGGAGGAAATCCCTGGGTCCTCTCTGGGGGAGACAATCTGACAGGAGAGGTAGGACCCTGACGTGCAGAGAAGGGGACAGCTAGGGAGGGAACAGCAGGTGCAAACTGTGGAGGCTGGACACGGTGGCCAGGAAACGCCCACAGGGTGGCCACAGGCTGAGCAGGTCTCCTGCCAGGGTCTCCCTCCCCAGCACTGGGGTGCACGTGGAGCTCACGGCTCGGACACCCCCTGGAGGCTGCACGGCGCTCAGCATCACGGGCATCTCCTCGCACCAGCGCTGCCTTTGCACCCTGGCTGGCTAGGGCGGGCACGCCTGCCTGTGGCTGGAGGCGGGGAGCAGGGGCTGGGCCAAACACTGCTCCAGGCACGCCGTGCCCCCCATGCCTCCTTCCCCTTCCTGTGTCTCTCCGTCGTGGATCTGGTTTATTTTCAGCCCTCAGCACTTTCCCTGAAAGAGAACAGCTGGGCCACAGGAGTCACAGAGGGAAGGCTTTGCTGACGACTTTGCAGGTTTCCCTTTCTATGAAAACTGACACCAGCACGGCCAGCGCATGGATAGACAGAGATCCGGGTCCCAGCCTCCAGGTCTCTGAGCTCTGCTCTGGGGCATCTGGGGGCAGGGGTGTAAGCGGGGAGGACTGTGGTACCGGGCGTGGGCCACCGGGACCCTCGGTATCATCGCCAGTGCCATCCTACAGAGGGGGAGACCGAGCGGCGGGATCCCCAAGGCCTGGTGCGCACCACAGCACTAACGGGGAGCACCTGCTGTGGGCCCCGTGCCCAGCCTGTGGGGTCGACACGCAGCTGGCAACACTCTCAAAGGGGAAGTCGCCCGGCCAAGGTCACTCAGCAGGGCCAACAGCACCGGGATGCCCACCCCTGCACCATGCACACGGCCCACCGCCAGGCAGAAAGCAGCGGAGCTGAGGGTTAAACCCGCACTCATCTGTGTTCGCGCTCCAAGGCTGGGCTCGGTGCCCATGCTGACTGTAGTGGCCAAGGGAGCACGGAGCAGTTCCAACCAGGGCATGAGCCAGGCTCATCGCGCCCCACCTGGCTTCTGTGGCCGGCGGCTCCAGAGCTCCCAGCCAAGCCTGCCTGGACCTCTGGCCTGCCTTCTCTGGGGGCAGGCGCAGAAGGAACAGGCCCATTCTTGGCAGCAATGTAGAAAAGTGGGGCCGAGGCCCCCGAGACCACGCGGGCCTCCCAAGCCCCCTCCCCCACGGGCCACGCCTTGCTCACCCCACTCCCTGGGACTCAGGACGGAGGAGGGCTTTGCAAAGTGTCCAGTTCACAGCAGGTGAGGCGGGGCTGGGCGTGCTGCTGTTGGCTGACCAGCACTGGGGAGGCCATGCTCATGTCCACAGCGGGCATGGTGTGTGACCCTTCGACGCGTGTGCACACACACACACATCTGAAACCCCAGAGAGCTCTAGGACAGCAGAAGCAGCGGAAGTGAGATTTCAGGATCTTAAAGGCAGGAAAAGACAACCCCGGCTCAAAAGGAGCAGGGAGGCGCCTGTGGCTCCAGGAGGGACCCAGAATCCAGGAGTCCTCGCTGCTACCTTTCAGGCCGCATGCAGGGCAGAGGGTCGCCATGGCAACCCCGGGCAGGGGGAGGCCTGGACCCTCTGCAGGTTTGGCTGGGCAGTGTCCAATCTAGGCGGGACCCTGGGCAAAGACCAGGTTGGGGATGAGGGGCTGTGTCCTGCAGGGGTCACAGGGAGGAGCGGCCACGCTGGGCTCACACAGACCATGGGGCAAGGGAAAGAGCCAGTGGGAGGCCTGGAGAGTACGGGCAGGGCACCCTGGGGAGGCTCCCAGGGCACCCCAGCTCTGTTCATGCAGGCACTTCAGAGGTGGGCTCTGGGGTGGATGCGGGCTTCGAAGGCCAGGAAGAAGAGGAGGGTGGAGAAGTAAGTCCGATTGGAAAGAATTCCCCAGTGTGCGCAGGCACAGAGGCCCCTCCCGACCGGATCCGGGGCGCGTGAGTGAGCTGGGGCCACGCTGCCACCTTCCCTGTTGTAGCCCAGTGCCTGAGATGCAAGAAGTTTTTTTTTTTTTAAATGGCTTTTTTATTTGAAAGGCAGAGTTATGGGGGATGCGGGGGGAGATCTTCCATTTGCTGGTTCACTCCCCAAATGGTAGCAACAGCCGGGACTGGGCCAGGCCCAAGCCAGGAGCTTCATGGAGGTCTCCCACATGGGTGCAGGGCCCCGAGCATGTGGGCCATCCTCCGCTGCTTTTCCAAGTGCATTAGCAGGGAGCTGGGTGGGAAGTGGAGCTGCTGGGATTTGGATCAGCGCTTTGAAAAGAGATCTGGACTCGCTAGCAGCAGTTCAATTCACTATAGCACAGAGCCGGCCCCCAGTGCATCCCATTCTTGGGAGAAATGGACTGTCACTACTTGCAAATATAGGCTTTTGTTACTTGCTGTTCTTTTTTTAGATGTATTTATTTTATTTGAAAGGCAGAGTTACAGAGAGGCAGAGGCAGACAGAGAGAGATCTTCCATCCACTGGTTCACTCCCCAGGAGGCCATAACAGCTGGAGCAGGGGCCCAAGGATTTGGGGGCCATCTTCCACTGCTTTCCCAGGCCATAGCAGAGAGCAGGATCAGAAGTGGAGCAGCGGGGACTCGAACCTGCACCCATATGGGATGCCAGCACTGCAGGCAGCAGCTTTACCCACTACACCACAGCGTCAGCCCCATCACTTGCTCTTAAGAAGAAATTGCTACTACTTTTTCCAGATGTGGGTTACCTAAAGCTCTGGGAGTGCCTTGGGGCCCCAGGAAGCTAAAGATCCCTTTGGGACCTCCAAGAGGGATGTCCCTCTCTCTCCCCCACCTCAAATAAATACATCATTGTTTTTAAGTCGGCACCACACTGTGCTTAGGCGTTCCGAGTTTTCTAAGTCATGCTCTAAATTCACAAGCCGCAGTCATGAGGCATGGGGCAGGGCGCGGATCACACCTTCCCAGCGGCTTCCAATGAGGAGCACACACCCACAGACCCCAGGAGCTCGGCTGGCCAGCAGCATGCCCGCATCACAGGGCCTGCCCAGGGGGCGGCTGACCCGTCACCTGCTGACCTGGTAACTTTTGCCCAACCTCTTGCAGAGGGAAGGGGGGCTCTGAAGGAACTAGGGGCTTGGCATGACGAGGGTCCGGGGTCCTGAGGGTTCTGGGTCCCTTGGGGGCTCTGGGCTGAGGTTGAGCAAAGGTGGGTTGGGCACACATCTCTAATTCTGGAGGATCGAGGCCGGCGCCGCGGCTCACTAGGCTAATCCTCCGCCTTGCGGCGCCGGCACACCGGGTTCTAGTCCCAGTCAGGGCACCGATCCTGTCCCGGTTGCTCCTCTTCCAGGCCAGCTCTCTGCTGTGGCCAGGGAGTGCAGAGGAGGATGGCCCAAGTCCTTGGGCCCTGTACCCCATGGGAGACCAGGATAAGCGCCTGGCTCCTGCCATCGGATCAGCGCGGTGCGCCGGACGCAGCGCGCCTACCGCGGCGGCCATTGGAGGGTGAACCAACGGCAAAAGGAAGACCTTTCTCTCTGTCTCTCTCTCACTGTCCACTCTGCCTGTCAAAAATTCTGGAGGAGCCCAGGAAAGCCACAAGGTAGACAACTCAGAATCCATTTCCCATTCATGCCTGAGCCCTGCTCCACCCACCCATGGGGGAGAACCCCCCCCTCCCGACAAAGGCCCAGGGGCTCCTGAATAGCTCAGGGGCAAAGGGCACGCTCTGCACCACCAGCTCGGGGAATCCTCTGCTCTGCTGTCCCTCAGGGAGCTGGGGGGATGAAGCTCACCCCACAGGGTCACGGGGGTGGAATAAGACTACAGATACCAGGGCAGGGGCTGTGGCATAGTGAGTTAAGCCGCCACTTGCAACACCAGCATCCCTTATGGACGCAGGTTCGTGTCCCGGCTGCTCCACTCCTGATCCACCTCCCTGCTAATGGCCTGGGAAACCAGCAGAAGGTGGCCCAAGTGCTTGGGCCCCTGTCCCCATCTGGGAGACCCAGATGAAGCTCCTGGATCCTGGCTTAGGCCTGGCCCAGCCCTGGCTGCTATGCCCATCTGAGGAATGAACCATTGGATGGAAGACCTCCCTCCCTTTCTCTCTCTCTCTCTGCAACTCTATAACATAAACAGAACTTAAAAAAAAAAAAAAAAAGACCGTAGAGACCAAATGCTGAGAAGGGTTACTCCAGCTTGTTGCTGCTACTGACTCCCTTTGTAGAAGGGCCCCTGTCCAGGTCCCAGGGGGACTCAGGGCCTCTCTGGGCCTCCCCAGGTCGGCCCTCGACTGCGCTGTGAAATTGTGGCTGACAGCTCTCCCGTCGTCCCCAGCGTCTCTTGCCTGGGGCTGCAGCTGGGGAAGCAGCGTACGAGCGCAAGCATGTGTGTGTGTGTGTGTGTGTATTGCTAGAACACAGAAGCCATCTCTCCCGGTGTCAATGTATCCCCCAGGTGACGTCTGTCACTCACACCCACTCCAGACGTGGCTCCCTCCCAGCCGCCGCTCTGCCGTTCACCTGTAACCAGCTCCCCCTCCCTGCCCAGGGAGGTGGTTCAGGATCTGCTCCAATCCTCCCTTCACCAGGGTGTCCTCCTGGATTTCTCCAGCCTGTTGGTGGTTAGCAGTAGTCACAGCGAGGAGAGGCAAGGAAACTGGACCCACCCTACAGCCTGGCTGGTGACCTGTGGGTCCTCTGTGAGTACGTGTCTCTCACCCCACCAGGCTTTTGCTTGCTGCTTGTCTGTCTCCTCCCCACCCTGTGAAATCTCCCAGCCCCAGTGGGTGCAGGGCCAGGCTGGAGGATGGCTCCATGGGCCCCATTCTGGCTGCCTCACTTCTGAAAGGGGCGTGCAAGTGGCCAAGAGGCTCACAGAAAGAATTCTGACGCTGAAGTGGGGACGGGGACCTGGCCAAGGTCACACAGCCCCGAGACGAAGGACTCAAGTCCCACAGAGCCAGGGCGTCTCGAGGGCCAGTCTGCTGCTTGGGTCCCAGCTGGCCTCCAGGGGCCCAAGTCTTCACTTGCTGTCCCCTGCCTCATCCTGGACCCCAGGGCAGACCCCCGGGCTCTGGCCAGGGAGGACAGCAGGTCCCCAAGGAGGGAAGGAGTTGCTGGGTGACAGGTGGGGTCCCCAGCCTGCGAGGCCGCCTGTAGCACCCCAGGCCCTGCCAGTGCTGAATGGAACATCTGTTGGGCACAATTGAGTTTGCCGTTCGATCCCAGGAGCGGTAATGTGATCTGGGTCTTATGAAGCCCTTAATAAAGTCAGGCGCCACCAGCAGTGCTGCTTTCTCATTTGTTAAAAGAGGCACTGGGGTAGACCCTGCTCGGGCTGAGGGCGCCTGTCTCTTCCTCCTGACCCCGCCGCCACCCTGCCCTGGGCTCCTGGGCAAACCCTACCTGTCTCCGTCCCTGCAAAGGGCTTCCGCCTCGGCAGGGGCTGCTCATGAGTCCTGGTGCCCCCTCTGGACGGGAAGGCGGCTGCAGTGCCTGGCTAATGTGCACCGGGCACCTGCGGCGGGCCAGGGGCCTGCTCCCTTTGGTTTTGTCCACTGGATCCTCACGGCAGCCCTGGGAAGTGGGCAGCAGTGTCTGTGGCCGTCGCCGAGGGGTGGTTGCTTCCCCCCAGCACGTGATGAGGGACCACACTGCTCCGCCCCCTTTCAAGCTAGGCGTGGCCATGGGGCTCACCTCGGCCGGCCTGAGAGCCAGTGTGGCCTTGGCCCTGCCTCTCCCTGCTGCCATGGTAACAGCAGGTACACAGGATGCACAATGGTGGGTGCCCCAGCAGTCCGGGGTGGGGGGTGGTGGTGGTCTTGAGTGACAGCGACAGTGACAATGAAGACTGGATCTCCCAAGCATGTGATGGGGGGTGGGAAATGAACTTGAAGATGTGTGATCTTTACGGTTTGTTACTACAGCAAACCCTGGCTTAGCCTGAATGATCCAGCCCATTTTCCACATGAAAGAGTAGAGGCTTGGAGGGGTACAGCAACTTGCTGGGGGCAGGCGAGTACGAGGCAAAGTCAAGGGTGGGTCTCAACCCCTCCGATGCCAAGACCACGCTCTTGCCCTGGGCAGGCGGGACATGCTCAGACCACTCCCCGTGGGGATCGAGGCTTGGGGCCAGCACCTGAGTTTCCAGTCTCTGCTGTGCACGGAGCCCTGCACCACCCCCCAGCGGCCAGGGGACACATGGGCAGGAGGCCTTCAGTCCGTGAGGTCCAGCAGAGGGGCCTAGAGGGGGTCACAGCGAGAGCTCCAGGGCCAGAGACATCCGGGCTCTGGTGCTGGTTCTGCTCCCTGGAGCTGGGACACCTCGGAGGCTGTCTGCCTTAGGTGCTGTGCGTACAGAGCCAGGCTCGTGTCCGGGTCTGTTGGCCCCAAGCACGTCCACGGCCAGTGGCCAGCCTCTGCCGCCAGCTCCCCACGTCCCACAGGCGCCCCCTTCCCACTCGCCAGCCTTGTACCCGCCCTCGCTCTCCAGCCACGTGGAGCCCTGCTGCCACGCCACCCGAGCCCACCACGAGCTCGCTGTGGATGGAGGGTGAGGAGCAGGGAACACAAAACCTCAGCAGGGCGCAGGGAGGGGTGGGGTTTGCAGGAAAGGCCTGCAACCAGGATCAGAGGGGCCCCCAGTGCCCATGTGGGCCCTGGCTGGGCTCTGGCAGCATTGAGGCCCCTGAGCAGTCGGCGTCAGCCGGCTCTGGAGCCCAGCTCCCTCCGTCTGACTCTCTCTCTCTCCCTCCTCGCCTTTTCCCACCCCCTTCCCCTGCCCTTTTTCCCTTCCTAAAAAACACAGAGAAAATGGGACTCAGAAGCCTACACCGCCTGCAGAACGTGGCTCAGCCTCCCCAAAAGAGGAAATGCCAGCGTGCGGTTCTCATGGCAACTCCAGCCCTACCTCCGCGCCGCCCGCGCCCATATGGTGAGCTGCGCCTGCCCCGGCTCCGCGGGACCCAGGGCCAGCCCTGGGCTGCGGCAGGCCTGTTGCCTCCCTCAGCTCCGCGCCCTGCAGCAGGTTGTGAACCCCGTTTCTGGCTCCCAGAGGTAGGGCCCCCACTTCCCTCTGTCTACCCTTTGGGAGTCCTGAGCCAGGGGTGGGGGGGTGCGAGAACAGGAGCAAAGCCAGGGCTGGCTCCTCGCCCCATCCATGCGAGCGACTGCACGGGACCCAGAAGGAGCCCGTGCCCTGGCCAGGCCGCCCCGGGCACTGCCCCTCTATGTCCCTAAGCTGTCTGTGTGCCCACCCAGCGCACACCTACCAGCCCGCCGTGTGGACTCCTGGCTTTCCGGGCCAGTGGGCATCTCCCTGACTAATGAAATGGAAGACAGTGCGAGGCAGCCTGGGCACCGCAGGGCCGGCAGCCGAGGAGCAAATCCAGGGCCTGACACGCCGCCTGCCGCTCAGGGCCCTGGGGGATGGACTTGCACACAGGCAGCGCTGGGTGCTGGGTCCCTCCTCCCCCCAGCTGACCCCAGAGCAGCCTGCCCCCACCATGCCAGACCTCAGCCAGCACTGGGTGACCCTCAGAGGCCCACTTTGCATGGCCGGGAGGAGAGGTGGCCGGGGCGGTGGTGCAGGCAGGGACCCCACAGTGCGGTTCAAGCACGTGGCTACCTCCGCCACTCTGCCTGGAAGCACTGAGCCCCAGACGTCCGGGACTTGCTCCCTCCTGCATTCTTCCCACTTGAAAACCCTTTCCCGAGACCTCAGGAACTCCAAGGAGGAGGGGCTGGGCGAGGCTGGTGGGTCAAGCTGGGCTCAGACGCAGGTCTCTGCCGCCCTGCCCAGGGTCCTCCGGGCCCCCTGGGGCTTCCTCTGCCCCTCTGCTGGAGGGAGAGAGGATGGATGGGAGGGGTGCAGGGAAGGGGAACAGATGGGCTTGGAGGCCCCGTGCGGGGGCTTGCAGGAGGGGGAGGCGCATGGAGAAGCTGGAACTGTTACAAAGTTGCAAGTTAAAACATTCTTCACACTCCCGCCTCCTGTGCTGTTCTGATGCACCAAGACGTGACAAAAATGTGTCAGATTTTTAAAAAACCACACACATACACAAATGCCAGTCCCCGTCTCCGCCGCCCGCCCAGGCTGGGGCCATCTGTTCCCGGGGGGGTGGGAGAGGAGAGGGGCCTGGCAGTCGGCGCCGTCACTCCGGATGCCCCCAGCCCTGGGTCTCCAGTGATGGCCTGACCCAGAAATGGCTCCCATGTGACGGCGGGGTGCTTTTTGGGGTGATCCTGTTCAGCCCATGCTGGATCCCAGGGTATGCTGGCCCCTCTCTCTGCCTGCTATAGCTGGGGGGGGGGGCAGGGCTGGGAGAGCTCTCCCCAAGACCCCAGAGGGTTCTGATGGGAAACTGAGGCTGAGAGAGAAGAGGCGTGGCCGGGTCCATGTACAGCTCCAGGCACACAGTCACTCAGCAGATGCTGGCTGCACACACCCTTGGCGGCAGCACTCGGTCCCAGATGAGGCAGACTGGTGCGGGCCAGCTCTGGGGCAGGTCAGGCCAGCGGTGGGGATTGGTGTGTGTGTTGGGGGGGACACAGGCCCCTGGCACTTCTGAGAAGGCAGTGGTGGGGTGAAGGGCATGGGCAGACCCAGCTGGCAGGGCTGCAGGGACATTAGGGCGGCTGTTCCTCTGGGCTGCCCTGTGCTGAGCACCCTGGGAAAAACTGGGACCCTGGGCAACCCAGGCCGGTGGTCACCCTGGCCGCTGCTTCAAGTTGGGTTTGCTAGAGCTGGGATCTGAACAGGATAGAACCTGCCACATGGACGGAGCCCTGAGGGGGCGGGGCTGGGGGCATAGGGAGGTTGATCCCTGGGAAAGGCAGTGGGATGTCACCTGGCCCCAGGTCATATTTCATTGTGGCCTCAGAGTCCAGTTAGGGAGCCGCGGGGCAAAGGTCACAGGGACAGAGGACTAAAGCAAGTTCATCAGGGGGCAGCTGGCAGGGCACCAGGAGACACTGAGGAGTGTGCGCCAGGGCCACATGTGGTCACACTCCCGTGTCCAGAGCACCCCCAGCCCTGGAAGCATCTGGTCTGGTCACCCTTCCGGGCCCAGCCCAAAGGCCACCTCCTCTGAGACGTCCTCACTGGCCTGCTGAGAGACAGGGGTCCCCAGAGAGCCACCACCACAGGGCCACCCTGTCAGTTACCACACCTTGTGCCACTGGATTCTCAAGGCCCTCTGACCTGACCCATGCCCCAGGCTCAGAGAGGGCAAGTAACGTCCCCTAAGCCACACGGACAGCTGAGGTCAGTTCAGAATGCGTCGCCCCTGTGTTGAAGCCCCAGAGTCCTGCCCACTGCGGTGGGGGACGCGGCCACTTTCTGTGGCAGACTGGCGGAATTGGCAGAATTTCAGCAGGAAGTCCACGAGGGGGCCAGAAGTTGGGGTGGGGTGCCGTGGCCTGGAGGCCGCTGCCGGCTTCCTCCAGCAGGGGGTGTCCTGGGGAAGTCAAAGACTCCCTGGAGAAGGGAAAGGGGCGTGGCCTGAGCCCTGCATGCTGTGGGCAGGGCCCTTCCTGCCCTTCCTGGGAGGGACCAACACTGTCACTCCCTCCCGTCCCTGGGCCTGTCGCCCATCTGCACGTGGAGGCCCTCAATTCAGCGTCACCCCCACCGCGGGGTTCACCTGAGGCTTCGGGGGTCGGGGGTGGGGCTCTGGCTAGAGAGTCAGGGGGAAGTTCGGGGGCCTGGGTGATGACCCTCAGTGCCAAGGGGCAGAGGGTCTCACCTGCCCCCTCCTTCTTTCCTTACTTTCCTACCAACTCCTTTTGGGCCAGAGATGAATTACAGCGACTTAGCACACACTCAGTGGCTGGGAAAGTGGCTGAAACCCACAGTGAAAACCGAGGGTTTCTTAGGATTGAAGCTATTGCCATATTGCTCTTCTATTCAAAGACAAGCACATAGGCAGGAAAGTCTCCTGCCTCGGTAGGACTCAGGTGACAAGCCACCTGCCTTCCTCTGAAGTCAGGCACTCTCGGACCTCGGCATTGGGTTTCGGGGTGCCCGGGCCTTCCTGGCCTGGATGAGAAGGTGGAGGGTGGGCTCGGGGTGAAGGTGGCAGGATTGAGACCTCTTCCGGAGAGGCAGAGCGGGGAGGGAAGGGCCTGGGCTGGGCCTGGCTGCCCGCTCACCGCCATGGCACCGGGCACCGTGCTGAGAGGCTGGGGATGGTGAAGGGCCTGGGGATATGATGGGTGGACAGGAGAGGGCCTTGCGCTGCTAGTGAGCTTCGGAGAAGTGAGGCAGGCAGAGGCTGTGACGAGAACAGCAATGCCAGGCACTTCTCAAACAGGCCTGCCGGGGACCGTGGGGTCCAGGGCCCAAGCCCCTGACCCCTCCAGATAAGAGAGGAGGCAGGCAGAGGTGGGGGCTGTCCCTGGGAAGGCTGGGGTCCCCAACATTCAGGCTCTGCCTCAGAGCCCCATGCTGAGGGTGCGCCACTGTGGCAGGGCCCGGGAGGCAGGCCTGTGCCCCAGGAACTGCCCTGGTGGCCATGTGCCCAGGCAGGCTCCCTTTGAGGTCTCAGTTAATACATCTGTGAAGTGGGGAGAAGAGCCTTGCCCAGTAGAAGAAGGCTCCCAAGGAGACCCAGTGGGGTCCCCGTCTACCAGCTTGGCCAGTGTCCCCAAGTGCAGGGTACAAGCAAGCCCTACCTTGGCCAGGGCCCAGACACTGCCCCGTGAGCAGCTGGACACAGCCTCTCGACACCCGACACTCTTCTCCTCCTTGTTTCTTTCTCCTTCCTGCCCCTCCCTGTGAGGGTGGGACAGGGTGGCCCTCAACCTTGGCTGGGCCTCAGTTTCCCTGTCTGAACCTTGGCTCTGCTGATCCAGTCTTGAGAACCTTCCGGGGCCAGTGTTGGGGGTGGTGAGGTGGCCCCGATCCTCATGGGTCATCCCCACCCAGGATGCTGCACACGCCTACCTGCCCAGCCTCTCACAAGGCAACTCACACCAGGCTCACAGCACGCGTGTGAGCCAGCAGTCACACAAACGACACTGGCACCGCCACAGCTGACCCCGTGTAGACACACGCACTCTGGGTTAAGAGAAAGACAGCATCGCTGGGGCTGGCACTGTGGCGTAGCAGGTAAAGCCGCCACCTGCAGTGCCGGCATCCCATAAGGGCGCCGGTTCGAGACCAGGCTGCTCCCCTTCCAATCCAGCTCTCTGCTATGGCCTGGGAAAGAAGCAGAAGATGGCCCAAGTCCTTGGGTCCCTGCACCCATGTGGGAGACCTGGAGGAAGCTCCTGGCTCCTGGCTTTGGATCAGCGCAGCTCCGGCTATTACGGCCCCCTGGGGAGTGAACCAGCAGATGGAAGACCTCTCTCTGCCTCTGCCTCTCTGTAACTCTGCCTTTCAAATAAATAAAATAAATCTTTAAAAAAAAAAGGCAAGAAACATGTCCCCCCGGGGCCTCATCCCGAGACCCTGCCCCTGCCTACAACGCGGCCAGCAGAGTTTCCTCCATGCTCAGCTGGGAGCACAGGCACGGGTGTGTGTGTGTGTGTGTGTGTGTGTGGAGAGCTTCTGGAAGCCTCCTTGGGAGAACCTGGGAGCCTCGGGGCGTGGCTGGGGGAGACATGGCAGTTGCAGAGGGTGGTAAACTGGAGCCCAGGTGAGAGGGAGGCCCAGGAAGGGGCCAGGCACAGGCATCACGCCGGCTGGGGCCTTCAGCCCCTAGAGCAAGTGCAGTGCCGAGCATCTGCTGGGCACGGCGGAGAGATGCAGCAGAGCCTTCCCCCAAGAGTGACCCAGATTCCTCCCTCCCTCCCTCCCTGTTGCCACACAGGAGCATGAGTGTGTGTGTGTGTGTGCGTGTGCGGGTGCCTGTGCACGCTCTCAGCTGTGGCAGCGGCAGGGCGGGGGGGGGGGGGCTCTCTGAAGGCTCTGGAATGAGAGAGAGTCCTCCCAAGTCCCCAACTGCCATCCCTACAGCTGCATTATGCAAGGTGGGAAGTCCCTGAGTCCCAGGAGCTGGTGCTTGGCTGTCGGGGGCACAGCCCCAGGCCTGGGGGGGGGGGAGCAGTGTCTGCTTCAGTTCTGACCCCAGATCTGGCCTTTCTGGGGACAGTGAGCTCCCACCACGGGGCCACCCATTTGCAGGGGACATTCTCTTCCCATCAGGATCCCACAGCAGCTGATATAGGCAGGCAGACAAACTGATTACATCTGTGAGCTGGAAGACCACGCCCCCTGTGTGATCTCACACCCCAACCTGACCCCACCTGTACACCCACCTGCCAATCAGACTATGTAACCACGCTCACTTTGGGAGTACATAAAGGCCTGGGCCACGGTGGGCCCGCCCCTTACTGCCCCGTGGATGCGTGGCCTTTGGGGTGCCTGCTCTCTTTCCCGCCTGCATGCTTGCTCCACGTGGCTCGTGGCCTGTGCTCCACCTTTGCTTTGCTGCCACGCTAACCCTCCATGGCTGCTCATAACCATACTCTCGCTCCACCGGGCTCCTGGCCTGCTCTCTGCCCGGTATGGACCATCGCAGCTTCTAGACCTCTCTTTCTCCCCTAATGAAAGCCCTCACTTTCCTGTGCATTCCTCTCACTGAGTAAAATCCTTAAAGACTTACCACATTGTCTGGTCTATTTGAGCCAGAACTTGGAATTCTTTGAATAAGTGGCAAGTACCAGAATTCTTCTCCAAATAAGTGGCGATAACCCACATATTGAAATTATTAACAAGCAGGCCGATATCACAGCCACTGGAGATGGGTGGGGAGGGGCACGCACAGAAGGAACCAGAGGACCCCTCCCAGCTGCACTGTCCACGTGGTGCCCACCTCTGCCCACCATGCCCACCACCAGGACTCGGGGCAGGACCCTGTGAGGGCTGGGGAGCCGGGCCCAGGTCTCAGAGCAGCAGGTTCTGCAGCTCCTGGCTTGGGTGGGAGAGGAGGGGAGGGGTTCCCTGTGGGCTGCTGGCCATGCCCGGGGCCCTTGTGCACCTGCGGATACACAAGTGTGCTAAGGACAGGCTCCTTCAGACACGGGGACACCCAGCTGTGTCCGCCAGGACCCTGCACACACACAGGCCTGCACGGGCAGACCTTACCCACAGGTGGGCCCACCCAGGGAGGCACACGTGGCCTCAGGCAGGGTGCGCCTGTTTCCCTTGGGGGTTACTCTGGAACTCACCCAATGGGAGAGAAATCTTCCCGAGACAGAGCCTCCAGGGGAGGGGACCCCAGGCGTAAGCCATCCCCCACCCCACCCCAGCGCCTTGGGCTCCAGCTTGGGCCTCTGTCTTGGGGGTGGGGGAGGTCCCTGCACCACCTCCCCTCCAGCCAGCCCTTTCGGGCCTGGCCCACGCATGGCGGCCGCACTGACTCTGTACCCTCTGTACCCTAAGGGCTGGGGTTCTGCTCGCTGAGGACCCCCTCATTCACTGAAGAGCGAGAGAAACCATGTGCTCACCCTGGGGAGCTTCCAGAGAGGGGGTGCAGATGCAGGAGGAGGGCGGCAGCTCCGTGGGAGTGCTCAGGGGCCACCCCACTTGTGAGCTCCAGAGCAAACTGGACTTCCCGGGCCCTCAGCTTTCCCCATCTGTAAAATGGGCCTGAGACGCGGACTGACCCCGTACTGCTGCTGAGAGGGTCCAGAGCTTGTGAGATGCTCTGGGAGTGCCCAAGCACTCGGGACACAAGGGCAGGAGTGCTGCTCTGTGTAATCTTCAGCTCAGGGCAGCCCCAGGCCAGGCGGGAGCCAGCGGCCCCTGTCGGGCGGCCATCGTCCTCTCTCCCTCTGCTCCAGGAATCGGATGTGACCTGGGCAGAGGACCTCTGAGGCCAGCAGCAGGGCTGGGGGAGAGGGCACTGACCCAGGGGTGCCCTGGACAGGAAGGAAGAGGGGGGCCTGGAATGAGTGGACAGCAGCCCCCAGGGGACGGATGCACTGATCCCACCCCTTATGCTGGTAATGGGGAGGGGAAGCCACACAGAGCCTGAGCTGGGGGTGGAGGGGCACCAGGGAGCTGCTTCCTCACCTCCAGCTACTGGGAGGCTCCCTGGGAGCAGAGCGTCTGGGGTCTTTCCAAGGAGCCAGACCGTCCTGGCAGAACCAGGAGGGGGTGGTGAAGGAGGCCTCCCGGGGCGCGTGGGCACTGTGCTCGCTGAGCAGGTGCCCTGGTGGGGGCGGGGAGAAGAGGGCAGGGCTACCCACTTCTTTCCTCCCCTCCCCAGGCGCCCCTGCCAGTGTGAGCTAACGGGCTGACATTAACAAGCCCCAGCTCCTCACTTGTCTGCAGTGGGCCTCAGCTGGGAAGAACTGCTAATTACGGCACAATAAGGAACTATCAATGACAGACGTCAATACTATTGCCTCCTGCGTCCTTGCCTGTTTATCTACAGATGGCGGGTGCCCTGGGCTGTTTGTCTAAGCTGCCTGCTCCCTCCCAGCAGGGTGGGGGCTCCCTCTTCCCGCTGGGTTCATTCAGGAACCCGGAGCCTCCTTCCCAGGGCGGGGACACCAAGCGACTCTGGCTGTCTAGGGCTCAGCTTCCTCATTGGCCAAACAGATGTGAGAAACCCCAGTCCCGCCTGCCTCGCGGGGCGCACAGGAGCGGGGTGGGGGGGGGCAGAAGCAAGGCTCTGGAAGGGTGAGCCGTGGTGCCAATGCAGGGGCTTCATGGGCCTGGGGACACAGGAGTGAGGGGCACCAGCAAGGGGACAGACACATCCCGGCTCACCCGCCCCTGCCAGCTACAAGAACCAACTATGGGGAAAGCAAACAAGCACGGAGGCCAGGGAGAGAGGGGGCAGCGGCCCTGAGCCCCCAGGCCTGGGACGCCGACCGTGCACCTGTGATGGGCTCAGCTCTTCCTCCATCCCAGAATCTCATGGACACCTGCACCTCAAACTGGGGCCCAGGGGTGCAGGTGAGACGCACTGGAGGCGCCAGGGCACCGGAGACAGGCCCGCTCTGCACACGCACACGCACACGCACACGCAGCCACATTCAGAAATGGCCGCGCGGACCAGAAGCAGACAGGCACACAGATGTGCACACCCCACGGCACTGGAGACACATGTGGAGCACACACGTGTCGGCCTGGTGTTCAGCACATGCGTGCACACATGCCTGGGGGCCCAGACAGGCTTCTCCGGGCCCTGGGGCACCCCTCCCCCCACTGAGAAGGCAACGGCAAGTCCCACGCACTCGGCACAGACGGGGGCTGGCGGGGAGGCCAGGCAGCGTGGCCTGGATATTTCAGGGAGATTTTGCTTCACAGAGAGCCCTTTCTTCTCATCTCTGCACACCAGGCTGCAATTACCCATTAGGGAGTGGGCAGAAACCAGGGCGGCCGTGCCTGGCGCCTGAGCTGGGCTGAGCCCGAGCCTCTGTCTCTGCTGCGGGCCACAGGGCCTGGCCTGGCCAGACCTGTTCTGCCCCTCACTTGCCCCGCCGTGGTCCAGAGGGAGGAAACCTGGAGACCACTTTGGGACTCGCAGGGTCCTGGCCGAGGGCCACCCTGGCAGCTCCTAGCCGAGGAAGAGCCAAAGCCCCTCCCCATCTCGTCCTTTCTCCTCTCTAGCCAATCACACTATTCATAGCTCCTGAGTGACAGCCCCACAGGAAGGGACAAAGGACATCTCAGCTGGACACCGCAGCCCCTACTTCCCTGGCCCCGGGAACACCCTGCCTCAGTCCCTTTGTCATAGAAAACATCCAGTTCAGCTCAGGCCAAGTGGCCTCTCCTCCAGGAAGCCCTCCAGGACCCTCTCTGGCTCCCCCCAGCACCCTGTGTTTTCCTCCATCACTGTCTCAAAGGCTGGGAACTGAGACACCTCCAGGGGCCAGGAGGAGCCGCAGGTGCGTGCGTGAAGGGGCGGGGCAATGCACAGTGGGGGAGCCAGACCGGAGAGCAGAGGGCCCGGGCATCTAAACCCAAGCTGTTTCATGGCCTAGCAATTCCACGCCTAGAACAGACCCAAGGGAGCTGGAGACAGGTGCAGGGCGGCATCACTAGTAACGGCCAAGAATGCAAACACCCGCGTCCACGAGTGGCCCAGCTGAGCGTGGACTACCACTCAGCCAGGAAAAAGGGATGCAGCAGTGGCACGTGCTGCCAGCATCACCAGCCGAGTGGGAAGCCGGGCACAAACCCCACACTTGCTTGATTCCGCTGGCAGGAAACGCTGAGAACAGGCAAATGCAAAGGACAAACACAGGGGTTCCGGTTGCCAGACTGGGGGCGGGGAGAGGGGCGTGACGGCAGGTGGGCAGGGTCCCCTTTGGGTGAGGAACACTCGGGAGCTGACGGTGGCACAGTCTTGTGGACTGACAGAGCACCCCCAGAGGGGACGCTCCAAGTGTGAATTTTCCGGTATGTGAATTATATCTCAATTTAAAAAATGAAAGAAACAAGTGGTGGGCTTGTAGCCCAGTGGTTAAGGCAGCAGAAAAACCCCGGTGCCCCAGGGAGCGCCTGGGCTCCGGTCCCGGCTCAGCTCCTGATTCCGGCTTCCTGCCGATGTGCACCCTGGGAAGCAGTGGAGAGGGCCCAGGACGTGGGACCCGGTCACTCATGTGGGACCCTGGATTCAGCTCTCAGCCCCAGGCCGCTGTGGGATACGAGGAGTGGATTCGTGAACGGGAGCTCTCTGCCTTTCAAATAAATAAGTATGCATTTTTAAAAAGGAGAACCCACCTGCACCCCACCCGCTGCCTGGGCCCCGAGTCAGCAGCCTCCACTCTGCAGCCCCTGGGGTGCAGTCCCTGGGCGGCCACCGAGCCACAGCTGTGACCACAGCAACCTGCCACCCCCACTTCCTGTGTGGCAGACCCTCCCTCTGGGTCCAGGCCAGTGGGCGGAGGCAGGTGGCCACGGGATGGGCAGGCAGCTGCACTTCCTGCCTCAAAGCCCCGGCCTCCCCAGCCTCAGACCCAAGCTCACAGTTTGCTTTGACAGATAGCACCACCTGGTACCTGCAGCCCTGCCCAGCCCTCGCCCCCAGGGCCCTCACAGCCCCGTTCCTAGGCACCCGCTCCGCTCGGCTCCTCCCCCAGGAAGTCTTCTTCATCACCATGGGCCTCCCCAGGGGTTCCCCGCCCCCAGCCTCGCTGCGCCTTTGGGAAGATGCACAGGTCTGTGTGAAGGAACGACGGGGGATGCAGGCGCCGCACGGCTGCCCCGCACCTGCGCCAACTCTGGCTACCAGCGGGTCTGGGGTCTCAGCAACTGCGGGCAAGGGAGGTCCTAGGATTTCAATGCAAAGTCCATGCAGTGATGGGGTGGTGGGGCCCCGGTCACTTTTAGACACACGCTGACCCCTAAAGACAGAGCACAGTCAACAGGGAAGGGAAGCCACATCCGTCCGGTGGGAGGCCAGGTGCAGGCCAGCAGTCCCACGTCCTTCCTGTCCCCCTGCCGTGCGCTCGTGGGGCGGGAGTGGCAGGAGCGGGAGGACAGCACCTGCCGGCACCCGCCTGGCCTCCGCTCTGCCTCCCGCCGGGGGCTGACCTCCCGAGCCTCTCCCTGTGTCGGGCCTGCAGCCCTGACCCTGGTAGCTTTGATCCTGTTGGGGCCTGGCCTACTCACACCTCCTCCTCAGGGCTGGGTGACAGATCCGGGCTTTAAGTGGCTGCTGCGGCTGGCTCTGGGGTGGGCGGCTGACTTCCCCATCTTCCTGAGGCCAAGCCCCTGATAAACCTCTCCTGGCCCCAGCGCACAGCAGGTGTCTAAGGAGACGCTGGCTCTGCCTGTGAGCCCCGGCCCCAGAGCCAGACCTCCCCCTTCCCCAGGGGCTCAGGGCCAAGCTGTGAAAGAAAGGCGGGCCCGCAGACCCTGCGCCCCCCAACCAACCCCTGCCCCTGGCCTTTCCCAGTCCAGATACACCACCGAAGGGCCCTCGGCTGGCTGTCGGTGCTCAGCGGCCGAGGTGTGAGCTGATAATTAAGACGTTAGCTGTAAACTTAACGTGTGATCCCCTGCCAGGAGTATTTTGGTTTTAACGGGTTGCTTTTGGAAGCAGAAAAGCCGTCAGCCAAACGGCAGGCGAGGACGCCCAGTGGGGTGCGGGGCTCTCCTGCTTCTGGGGCCCTCCCCAGCTTCCCGAAGCCCCTCCCTTGCCCGCTCAGGGACAGAACGCATGCGCAGGAGCCCCGCCATGTGGTCTCAGCTCGGGCGCCCAGGTAAGGATGATCTCCAGGGACTTCGACAGGCACGCCCTTTCCCACGCACCCCGATTTGCACAAGAACTCCCGCCTCCCGACTTCCTCGTGCCTCGTGCCTCTTCCTGCCCCAAAGATCCCTGCATCAGCCCCATGCCTCCTGATCGATCGATCGATCGATTGAACAGCTCCCCCAATCTCTCCCCAGCTAAGGCAAATGGAACTGAACAGTGACACAGTCTGGACAGGCATGGGACATGGGGACATTCGGCAGAACACAGGGAAAGGACACGGATGCAATACACGGCATGGAAAATAAACATGTGGGGAAGCCAGGTGATCCCTACCTCAAACCACACACAGAAACACACCGCCGACCCACGGGAGGTTTACATATTTCAACATCTCAGGAATAACTAGAACGACAGAGGGCACTGGCTTTTAAAAAACTTTGTGCGGTATTTTGAAAACATCTAAAATTCCGAAAACTTACCCTGTGGCAAGGTCAGAAACCCTCAGGGCAAAGAGTGACAGTCTCCCTCACAGGAGAGGGGTTCCAAAAACAACACCACCCCAAAGCTCCGTCAGAAAAAAAAAAAAAAAAAACTTCGCCAAACCAACCTGTGAAAACCTGAGCAACGCACAGCAAAAGTCAGATCGCACATGAATCGGCTTCCCCCAGCACGGCCCCTCCATCGCCCCATCGCCGAGGCCACGGCCACAGGCACCCCCTCGGCCGGCTGCCTCCTCCTTCCCCTCCCGGCCACACGGGGCTCGTGCTGGAAACACAGCTGCCCCCCGCTTCCCAGACACGGCACCTGCCTGGTTCTCCTCCACCTCCCGGGCTGCTCCCACCCGGCTGGCTGGTGGCTCACTGGTCCCTCTTTGTCCTGCAGCCCTGCACGCTCTCCCCTAGTCCCAGGACTTCAAACCACTATCTTCCCGTGGTGACCTCACGCGGCCCTGGGCTCTGCCTCCCCCGTCTGCCTGCCCACCCCACGGCTGCCCTTGGACACCTCCCGGCATCCCACGCTTGGAATGGCCACAGCCAGCCCTGCTCCCAGCCCTGCACCCTGAGCCCCACCCTCAGAACGGCCTCTCACTCACCATTTCACATTTCTTCACTTTCTTTATTATTGCTATTTTTTTTTTCAACAAAGGGCTGCCTGCTTGTGTTCTGGGCCCCTGTCATAACATAGCCAGTCCTGCCCACTCCCCCTATCCCCTACCTCAAACCCACGCTCCCCTGTCTCTGCCAGCGCCACCCCTCCCTTCCGGCTGCAGGTGGAGCAGTCCTACTCCAAAATCCAAGAGGCTGTGAAATCTGAAACTTTCTGAGCGCTGATGTCACGGCCCAAATGGAAACTGCCAGACCATGGAAGGGCCCTGCTTTGTACACAGAATTATGAAGAACATTGCATACGGTTATGTTCAGTTAGCCACTTGTGCATAAAGCCAATGTGAGAGATCAATGAGTCTGCTGTTTAGATTTGGGTGTCATCCCCAATACAACGCGTTAAGTATCTGCAAACACAATGACTTACAAAAATACCCCGAACCCAAGATACTCCTGTCCCAGGCGCTTCAGATGAGGGATTCTCAACGTGAACACCCGGCCCCCTTCTCTCTCCCCACACTCACCCCCGCGCCCACCTGTCGGCAAATCCTCCTGGCTCTGCCCCGCCCACACATCTGGCACCGCCCCCTTCTCCTGCCTCCACCAAGGCTGTCCAGGTCCAGGCCCCACCACCGCCCCACTGGCTCATCGCCACAGGCAGCCTCCAGTCGGTCCCCCGCACGGCTGCCAAGGGATCCGACCACGAGCAAATCCAGCTCCTTCCGTCACTGCTGAGACCCCGCCATGCTTCCTGCTTCACTCTGATTGGATGGCAAAGCCCTCGGGGCGGCCCTGGGCCCACTCGGGATCCTGCACTCACTGCCTCTCACAGCACCGCCCACTCTGCTCCAGCTACGGGGGCCTCCCTGGAGCGTCCTGCATGAGCCAGGCCTCTCCTGGCTCAAGTCTGCAACGCACCCTGTTCCTGCTGCCTGGCACGCGCTCCCCCAGACACCCCACGGCTCACGTCTTCCAGGCCTGCGCTCCCCCCCACCCCAGCACTTGGCACTCACACTCCACACTCCTTTCCCGTACGCGTGCTTCTCCTCGCTGTCTCTTTACCACAGCCACAGCTCCACACAGCAAATGTTTTTGCCCATCAGTTTTGCTCACTTGTTTGGTCCCTAACCACAGCAGCACCCAACACATAGTAGATGTTCAGTAAACGCTCACTGTGTGCATGGCCACAAGCAAAGAGGAAACACAAATGGCCAAGGGCAGACACGAGCTGGCTCAACCCCCCCCAGCAACCAGAGACAGGTAAACTTGCTCTTAACCCAGCCGGCTGGCAGAGATCTCGGGGAACTGAAAATGCCGTGGCTGGCAAGGGATGGGGGATGGGGCCTCCTGTGCCTGGGCTATGGCAGCATTAAGAACCAACCAAGGGGCCAGCACTATGGTGCAGCAGGTTAAGCTGCCATCTGTGAGCCCAATATCCCATTTGAGCATCGGTTCGAGGCCCGGCTGCTCCGCTTCCTATCCAGCTCCCTGCTGGTGGCCTGGGAAGGCAGCAGAGAATGGTCTGAGTACTTGGACTCCTGCCACCCAATGGGAGACCTGGATGGAGCTTCTGGCTCCTGGTTTCAGCCTGGCCCAGCTCTGGCCATTGTGGCCATCCAGAGAGTAAACCAGCAAATGGAAGAACTCTCTGTCTCTCCTTCTCTCTGTATCTCTGACTTCCAAATAAATAAACAATTTTTAAAGAACAAATCAAATGCAGAAATGCACGTGGCTCTGACTCTGCTGGTCCACTTTAGATGTGTGAACCCACAGGTTCCCTGAGGGGGGCTGGTCAACAGCCAAGTGCCGGAAATGGCCATGGGCAGGGGTAGCAACGAGTAAGTGACTCACAGGCCATCCAAACAAGGATGGGGAGGACAGGCAAAAACCTGGGAGGACCATGTGTCTGAACACACCCAGGCGTCTCCTTTCAAAAGGTGTTTATAGTGGGCACCATCCCATATGGGCCCCAGTTTGAGTCCCAGATGCTCCACTTCTGATCCAGCTCCCTGCTAATGCACCTGGGAAAGCAGCAGAAGATGGCCCAAGTGCTTGGGCCCCTGCACCCACGTGGCAGACCTGGAAGAAGCTCCTGGCTCCTCGCTTCAGACTGGCTCAGTTCCAGACGTTTCAGCCATCTGGGGAGTGAACCAGCAGGTGGAAGACCTCTCTCTCTGTCCTTCCCTCTGTCTCTCTGTAAGTCTGCCTTTCGAGTAAATAAATATATTTTTTATTTTATTTATTTTTTGACAGGCAGAGTTAGATAGTGAGAGAGAGACAGAGAGAAAGGTCTTCCTTCCTTTGGTTCACCCCCCAAATGGTCCCTACAGCTGGCCCGCTGCGCCGATCCAAAGCCAGGTGCTTCCTCCTGGTCTCTCATGTGGTTCAGGACCCAAGAACCTGGGCCATCCTCCACTGCACTCCCGGGCCACAGCAGAGAGTTGGACTGGAAGAGGGGCAACCGGGACAGAATCCGGTGCCTCGACCGAGACTAAAACCCGGTGTGCCAGCGCCACAGGCAGAGGATTAGCCTAGTGAGCCACGGCGCCGGCCTATCTTTTTTTAAAAAGTGTATGACAAGAGTTTGGTGGGATTTGTGTGTAACTCGGGAGCTGGAGCGGGAGACCACGGGAAGAACTGAACGGCACGCCTTAAATAGCTCGAGGGAGGTGGGGAGTGAGGGAGGATGCACACAGGGGGGCATTTCAAAAAGCTGGAGGAAAATGGAATTCAGAGAGACGCTGATTGGGGTGCAGGAAGGGTTTGAAATCCGCACATCGTTCTTTCACAACGTGTATTTTCCACAAACTTTCTGAACCATCCCCCCAGTGTTACCTTAAATAATCAGAAACAGGATTCTGCCCAGGGAGAAAACACTGCCACAGGAGAGGCAGCCGCTGGCCCCGCCCAGAGCCATGCCCATCCACGCCCGGCGCCCCAAGCACTCCGGGGTCTCAGCTCATGGGCAGTTCTCCGTGCCTGGTCCCTGTTGCCAAGGCCAGCCCACCCTGCCCCATGACCTCAGCCAGGACAGACGGGCACCAGGACCATGAGCAGCCCCACGGCAGTTCTGGCCCCAGGCTCCAGCGAGAACCCCTCGGTCTGTGCCCCAAGCACCCCAGGGAGCAGAAAATGACTGCTGACCCGGGCAGCTGATGTGAGGAGGCCCAGGGGTCCACGGGGAGGATGGGCCACAGCAGGAGTGAGGCTGGGGCTCAGCCCCCCTAGTGTGGCCACACCGAGCAAACGGCATGGGATGTGGCAGGCTATACTGGGACAGCACTTGCGCTAACAAGAGTCGGACAGCGCCACTGCACAGTGGGCAGAGCCCACAGCCGAAGGCTGGCAGGTGGGCATGAGTGAGCCATAGATGGCGACCAGGTGAGAGCCAGGCCAGGGCTGAAGGGACCACCTGGAGGCCAGCAAGGTGGCCGCCCCTGCAGAGGCTGGGGCCTTCAGACCCCACACTATGCCCCCCACCGCTGCCCTGCCAGGGACTTGCACATGGAGGGCCAGCCTGGCTCAGGGGACCCGGCCCTCTCACCCCTCGCCCTCCCAGCAGGGTTCCCCTACCTGGTCAGATGGCACCGGGAGGCAGACGGGCCTCTGGAGGCGGGGCGTGGCAGCCTGGCTGTGGCAGCCCCAGCATGCGCTGTGGAAACAGCAGGAGGTCAGTGCAGGCCAACATGGGGCTCCCAACTACCCCAGGCACTGCGCAACATCCCCCCAGCCCCCTGGAACGGCCAACCCAGGACTGACCCCCAACCCAGGAGCATATACCCCTGGCCTGGGGGCTCCAGGCCCTGGTCACGCCCCCTCCCTACTCACATTCTCCCCAGTTCTCTGCAAGGTTTGTTCAGGCACAAATGCCCACCCTGAGGTTCCCACGCTGCCCATCACTTCCTGTCCTTAGCTCCCAGCGCCCCCTGACCCAGAAGGTCTGGCTTCTGTCCCCCTCCCCCACAACACTCCCAGCAAAGTGTGCGAGGACCCGCCTGTGCCCCACCACTCCCGCCTCAGCCTGGGGACTAGCCCCCACCCCTCTATTGGCAGCCCTTCTCTCCTGGCTCCCTGACCCCCCAATCCATCTTCACCACCCATCACACCCAGGAAGCCCCTAAACCTGGCCCATAGGGTGCCGTGAAGCTGCTCCCCCATCCGCAGCCACACGGGGCACCCTGCCGGCCTCTTAGCTCAGGGGCCTGGTCAGAGCCCTCCCTGCCCCGTGCCAGGGGCCCCTCCTTCCACAGCCCACGCAGCCCCCACCAGCCAGGTGTACTGAGGGGCCACATACCTGTAGTCCTTTGCTCTTTCCCGGGCACAGGTCTGTGTGCACGCTGCAGGGAGCCTCAGAGGCCATGGAGGCAGAGAACAACTCTACCCCCACGCCCCACGTGCTGTGCTCGCTAGCCCAGCCCCCAGCCCCACGCAGCCCCTGGTTCTCCCCGTCCCAGGGTGTCTGCAAACGCAGCACCTACAGGAGCCCCGAGTCTGGCTTTGGGCACCCAGCATGGCGCAGTTAAAAGGTCTCTGTGCTATGTCTTAGACCCGAATTTCCTTCTTTTTCAGGCCTGAGTAGTATTCCATTGTGCAGCCATTCACCAGCTGAAGGACATCGGGGTTGTTTCCACGTGTCAGAGACCAACTAAAGCCACTGAAAAGACCCACGTGTGGGGTCAGCGCCGTGGCACAGTGGGTTACGCTGCTGCCTGTGATGCCAGCATCCTGTATGAGTGCCGGCTCACGTCCTGGCTACTCTACTACTGACCCAGCTCCCCGCTAATGCGCCTGGGAAAGCAGTGGAGGACGGCCCAGGTGCTTGGGCCCTGCACCCACGGGGGAGACATGAGTGGAGCTCGGGCTCCTGCCTTCAGCCCGGCCCAGCCAGGGCCACTGCAGCCTTTAGGAGGTAAACCAGCGGGTAGAAGATCTCTTCTCTCACTCTCTGTAACTCTGTTTTTAAAAATAAATAAACACCCAAGTTTTTGTGTGATATAAGTTTTGATTTCTCTTGGCTAAGTACCTATCAGGAGGGCTGAGTAGAAAGCGCATCTTTAACTTTCTAAGAAGCGTACGGCCGTTTCTCTAAGTGGCCACACCATTTGTCATTCCCGCCAGCAAAATTTCCACCGGCTGCTCTGTGTCCTTGCCCATCACTTGGTATTGTCAATATTTTTAGTCAAGTGAGGAATGGACATTTAAAAAAAAAAGATTTACTTATTTATTTATATGAAAGGCTGAGCAATAGAGAGGCAGAGAGGGAGAGACACAGAGACATCTTCCATCCACTCGTTCATTCTCCAAATGGCCACAACAGCTGGGCCAGGTGGAAGCCAGGAGCCAGGAGCTCCATCTGGGTCTCCCCAGGTGGGTGGCAGGGGCCCAAACATTTGGGCCATCTTTTTGGGGTTTTCCCAGGAGCACCTGTAGGGGGCTGGATCGGAAGCAGAGCAGTGGGGATTAGAACTGGTGCTCTGATGTGGGATGGCAGCATCTTTAACCTGCTGGGCCGATGCCCACCCCGGGGACAGGCATTTAGAATAGCAGTAGGGACAGCAGGGGGTCTGGCTCCAGCTCCTGACTCCAGCCTCCTGCTAGTGCAGACCCTGGGAGGCAGCAGTGATGGGAGACCTGGATGGAGCTCCCAGCTCTGGGATGCAAACTCAGTCCAGCCTTGGCTGCTGTAGGCATTTGGGGAGTGAACCAGTGGATGGGAGTGCTCCCCCTCCTCTCTCCGCACCTCTCAAAAAGACTTAACTTTAGAAAGTCAATGCAGTGCTATGTAGTGATGTCTCAGTGTGGTTTTCATTCGCATTTCCCTAATGACTAGTGGTGCGCCACCTTTCATGTGCCTCTGTATTTTTTTCATCCGATGACTATTAGAAATTGTCACGGCAATTATTTACCTGCTTGCTTTCCAGGTCTGCTTCAAATGTGAGAGCAGAAGCCTGGGCAGTGACCCCATCCCAAAGCACGGCAGTGGACGTTGGGGACACTGCTGCTGACAGAGGGGGAGCCGCGCCGGGCGCTGGCACTGCCCAGCCCCATCTGAGCACTTTACAAACCCTGACTCACTGGATCCTCACAGCTGCCCGAGAACGGACGTTACCCATGCTCCCCTCTTAGGAGAAAGCCAAGGTGGAGGGAAGCAACGGCCCAAGCTCACGCGGCAGACCTGGGGTGAGCACGTGTAACCAGGACACCACACAGCCCACCACAGCCGCTGCACACGCACCTGCCCAGGTGGCGAAGGCGTGGCCTCCGGCAACCTCCCCCCTACCGCCGCTGTGCCCCAGTACACGGAGCTCACGGGCAGCAGTTTCCGGAGGGCGACTCTTGATTTCCCCTCCATAAAGCTGAGCCCATCCTCATCCTTAGTCCGAGTCTCTGCCTGGGATGGGGTGGAGACAGAGGCGAGGCGGAGGCCAACTCGGAGCTGGGGTCTCCTTCTCAGAGCTTCCCCAGCGGGCCCCCGGGTCCCCCAGGCGGAGAGATGAACAGGCAGCGTGTTCCATCCTGAAAGTGTTCTCTCAACGCCAGCACGGGTCCTGTGCACCCCCGGCCCTCCCACCCCCGACAATTAACTGGGCCATCCCAGAAGCCCTGGCCAATGGCCCGTGAACAAAAGTGACGCTTGGTACCGCTGGGCCGAGACACGTAGGAGCCAGCGGGCGGCCTTTTCCTCTTCTCCGCCAAGTGTGCCAGATGCCTGGGTCCCCAAGTGACCGTGTGGCCCGCTGCCCACCCCCAACCCTGGACAGGTGCTGTGAGCTCCCGCGGCAAAGAGGCAAGGAGGGGAGCGTGTTGACTGAGTGCCAAGGGCTCCCAAGGACTTGGTGCAGTACAACCTGGCCCAGCGGGCCCCTGGGTGGGGCACTGACCCGGCTGCATTTGGTTTGAGCGCCCCTGTGGGTGCCGGCACTCAGCCCCACGTGCGGCTTCTAAGACTTCGGTCCCCAGGTTGACAGGGGGAGCCTCCAAGCCCTGCAGGGGGACCCAGCCAGCAGGAGACAGCAGAGGGAGCTGGGGCCGGTGCTGGCATCTCTGTGATGCCCCAAGGTCGGAGCCTTGGCCTGCATCCGACGGCCTGAACAAAGGCCGGGTGTCTTCAGGGCTTTGCTCTTGACTGGGGTCTGGGAGCAGCTCTCAGCAACGCAGCCGCCGTGACGGACAGCTCGGGGGGAAGAGAAGCCCCTCCAGGCCTCAGAGCGGCAAGCGACAAGGAGCTGCCAGCCTAACTGCAGCTCCTGTTCGGAACACTTGACTCTGGCAATTATCACCTCCAACGCTGCGTGCTCCCTCGGGACTGCACAGGGGCTGGGGAGAAGAGGGAGCCCCTCACGGTGATGCAGGGAACGCCCTGGGTGTTATCAACACCCCTGCCACTTCCCCAGACAGTAAGACTGGGCTGCAGTGCACGTGCGCACACACGCACACACACACGCAGGCATCCTACAAGGCTTCTCTCGTGCGGGCTTCCCGGGAAACTCAAGGTGTCTCCTGCCCCCATGAGCACTAGAGACTGATGCCAATGCTTCTCCAAGTACATCCCAGGGAATTCCTGGTTTTGAACTTCAGGCAGGTTGCATGGCACCCTGCAGCGGTACTGGGACGTGCTGGGAGAGAGGGCTTGGGTTGGAGGCAGGGGCAGGGGACTGGCGCTGTGGCATAGCGGGTTAAGCTACTGTCTGCAAATGCCGACATCCCATATGGGGGCCGATTTGAGTCCTGGCTGCTCCATGTCCAATCGAGCTCTCTGCTAATGCACCTGGGAAAGCAGGGGAAGGTGGCCCAAGTGCTTGGGCCCCTGCACCCATGTGGGAGACCTGGAAGTGGCACTTGGCACCTGGCTTCAGTCTGGCCCAGCCCTGGCCACGCGACCATTTGGGGAGTGAACCAGCGGATGGGACACTTCTCTCTCTCTCTGCCTCTGCCTCTCTTCCTCTCTGTAACTCTGGCTTACAAATAAATAAATACATAAATCTTTTTAAACAAAGTGGAGAAAGGGGCAGGTGTTTGGTGTAGTGGTCAAAACACCACCTACGACACCTGCCTCACATATCACAGTGCCTGGGTTTGAGTCGCAGCTCCGCTTCTGGTCCAGCTCCCTGCTGGTGCACCCTGGGAGGCAGCAGGTGATGGCTCAAGTCCTTGGGTCCCTGCTGCCCATGCACAAGACCCAGACTCCTGGCTTTGGCCTGGCCCAGCCCCAACTGTTGTGAGCATTTGGGGAATGAACCAGTGGATGGAAGATCTTTGTCTCTGTCTCTTATCTTTATCGCTGTCTCCCTGCCTTTCAAATAAATAAAAATAAATAGATAAATAATTAAAACATAAAGCGAAGAAGCTCCTGGCACAAAGACAGGCTTGGAGGCCTGGGGGGCCTCGGCTTTGGGTCTTCCAGCAGAGCCGGCACAAAGAGCGCTCTCCTGGGTGGGCGTCTGGCGCAGGGGGTCAGATGCCAGCGAGACTGCCTGGATCCGTACTGGGACACCTGGGGTTGATTCCCGGCTCCACTTCCGACTCCAGCTTCCTGCTGATGCTCACCCTGGGAGGCAGAGGGTCCCTGCTATTCCCATGAGAGACTTGGACTGAGTTCCAGGCTCCTGGCTACAGCCTGACCCTGACTCAGGCATCTGGAGAGTAAACCAGTAGAGGGAAGATCTCGTCTGTCTGTTTTTGCCTCTGTCTCCCTGCCTTGCAAATAATAAATAAATAAATAAAAATGTTTTGAGGCCGGCGCCACAGCTCACTAGGCTAATCCTCCGCCTGCGGCGCCAGCACACCGGGTTCTAGTCCTGGTCGGGGCACCGGATTCTGTCCCGGTTGTTCCTCTTCCAGGCCAGCTCTCTGCTGTGGCCCGGGAGTGCAGTGGAGGATGGCTCAAGTGCTTGAGCCCTGCACCGGCATGGGAGACCAGGAGAAGCACCTGGCTCCTGGCTTTGGATCGGTGCGATGCGCCGGCCACAGTGGCCACTGGGGGGTGAACCAACAGAAAAGGAAGACCTTTCTCTCTGTCTCTCTCTGTCTAACTCTGCTTGTCAAAAAAAAAAAAATGTTTTTAGAACAGGAGCCCTCTCTCACGGGCTCTGGGATGCAGAGCGTGAGGGACACACGCAGCCCTGTGTGCGCACTTCGAAAGCCTCTCGCCTCTGAGGTGCAAACAAAAAAACAGACAAGGAAATCCATGCAGGACTTCGGGGAGTCTTTGGAAAACACAGGTCGTGGCATGCGCTTCAAACTTTAGCTGCACCAAAATACACTTCTTCCAATTCCACTGCTTCACGAACTTTCTGAAGGCCCCAACAGCCCCTCCCTCCCTGGCCCGAGACTTCCTCTGCGTGGAGGCCCCCGTGCGTGGGGAGGGTGGGGACTCCTGTGGTTTGAAGGGCTTTGGCAAAGGAATCGCTTCTCACTGGACCCCGTGCACCGATAGCTGTGTTCCTGCCCATGGAAGCTGACAGTGACCAGTGCCAGAATCAGGGCTGCAGAGCGGCTGGGGGCCAGAGGGGAGGGGTCAGCTGGCCTGGGGTCAGCTCAGACCCCCGGCTCCAAAGGGCACCTGGATGCCGTCACTCAAGGAGGAAGAGGACTTAAATGTGGACGTGGCTGTCCAGTTGCCAGCTCCTGGGCTGAGTGCCCAGGCTCGGGGAGGTGCACCTGGACACAGGGGGACAGGCTCCCCTGAATGGCCTTTGCCAAGTGGCCAGGCTGTAGTCAGTCCCCTGTCTGCAGGGATTGGGGGCCCGAAACAGGGCAAAGGCTCCAAGGCCCCTGGTGGAAGGGGGAGCTGGGAGCTGAGGAGGCAGTGGAGTGGGAAGGGGTGAGGGGCGGACGGAGGGCTGAGAAGACACTGGACAAGGGTGAGGGCGTGAGGGCCTTCGTCATCCTGGCCACCACCATCGCCATCACAGTGGTGGATGGGGCCCTGGAGCCTGTTCTGGCCCCACGAGCTGACTCGCCCGTGCCCCACAGGAGGAGGGCAGGGTGCTGTGTGTGTGTGTGTGAGTGAGCATGGATGTGTATGACTGTGTATGTGCGTGTGGCTCCTTGCACACCGGCCCTTGGCAGAGACGAGCGGATCCACGTGGAGCCACACAATCCCCAAGCACGTGCCTCCGCAAGTTCGTGTGCGTGCCAGCGTGTGCTCACACGCACACGCGTCCCCCGAGCCCAGCCCAGGCAGTGTTCCTGAGTCCTCCCCCAGCTGCCGCGCACCCCACCACGGCGCCAGCCAATCCCTGAGAGCGACTCGGAGCGCCTCTTCTCCCAGCTCTCCGCTGCCCCCACCAGGGCGCAAGGGTCTCACATGCTTTCTGCTCCCCTTCTCCCACCCAGTCCCAAAGCTGACCTCATCCCGCCCCCGCAAACCCCGCAGGGGCGCCCCGCCGGCTGGACACGCCACCCCGAGGCTGCACGGAGGAAGCTGGCAGATCCGACCACGTGAACACCTGAAGCTCTCGGAGGCCACAAACTGACACAGTTACAGAGAACAAGAGCAGGGAGGGAGATGTTCCCACACCAGACAGCTGCAAAATCCCAAGAATACGAAAAGCTCCTTTATCTTGGTAAGGGAGCCGTCCAGAGGAAAGGGGAAAGCCGGGGAAGCGACGCCGGCGCCACCCCGAGCACGCGCG
Organism: Lepus europaeus; assembly: GCF_033115175.1. Taxonomy (NCBI): domain Eukaryota; kingdom Metazoa; phylum Chordata; class Mammalia; order Lagomorpha; family Leporidae; genus Lepus; species Lepus europaeus. Next base: position 112,607,315 of record NC_084837.1, read on the forward strand.
GCCTCGCGGCGAGAAGCCGGATGGTTCTGGGGTCTGTGTGTTCGGTGGGCAGGCTGCTGCGGGGAAATGGGCCTGCCCGGACACCAGGGCCGGAGCAGAAGGCGGCCCCGCACTGCGGAAGAGCAAGGTGGCCGCTCACGTCCGAGCCGAACAGGCGGACCTGTCCCCAGCACCACACAGCCCGAAATCTGCCCCGTGGGAACGCTCACGCTGTCAGCAAGACATGGGGATCCACAAAAAGGTGGTCTCCGAAGTGTTAGTGCCGGAGTGAAAAGCTGGGAGCTGGCACCGTGGCACAGGTAAAGCCGTCGCCATGGCGGCATCCCATGTGGGTGCCAGTTTGAGTCCCGGCTGCTCCACTTCTGACCCAGCTCCCTGCTGATGCTCCTGGGAAACCAGCAGAAGATGGCCCAGGTGCTTGGGCCCCTGCCCCCACGTGGCAGACCCGGATGAAGCTCCTGGTTCCTGGCTTCGGATCAGCCCTGCTGTGGCCACTGCAGCCATCTGGGGAGTGAACCAGTAGATGGAAGAGCTCTCTCTGTGTCTCTCCCTCCCCCGCCTCTCCAAAAAGTAACTCTTTCTCTCTAAAAGGTAACTCTACCTTCAGAATAAATAAATAAATCTTAGAAAAATAATTTTAAAAAGGCAGGGGAACAGAGAGAGTCCACTGGATCACTCCCCAAATGCCCACAACAAACAACTGAGGCTGGGCCAGGCCAAAGCCGGGAGCCAGGAACTCCGTCTCGACAAGAGGCCCAAACGCTCGCATCTTTATCTGCTGCCTCCTGGGGCCTGCATTAGCAGGAGGGCGGATGGGAAAGTGAATTGAGACTGGAAGCCCTGCATCCTAATACGGGATGCTGGCGTTCCACGAGCTGTGCCACGTGCCAGCCCCAGGGAGGAAGTCAGAAATTAGCCAACGTGTGTGACGGGGTCCAAGGAACGCATGGCACCTGCGGATGGGAGCACAGCAGCCTCCGAGCAGCCCAGTGTCCCACACGCTGAGTCCTGCCCGCACCGTGATAACCTTCCAGGGGCCCCAGCCTCCCCCAGGCAAAGATCCCCAGGAGAACCCTCTCTGTCCAGAGCCAAGTGGGCTACCCTGTCTGATCACCCTGGGTGGTGAAACCTTCCCAGCCCTCCCCCAAGGAACGCACCCTGGAGGGGTCTCCTCTGCCCGTGCCAGGTGGGCTTCCCAGCCTGATAGCTGTGGGCAGTAAAACACCCTGGGAGGAACTTCATCTCACGGTTGCACCCCCAGCAAACCCTGTGCCCCGGAAAAGAGGGCAGGCAGAAGCAGAAACAGTGGGGAGACCTGGACCCCGCCCCTCACAAACCCAATACAAATGGCAGGGCTCGCCCTCTCTCTCTCTCTCTCTCTCTCTCTGATTCCATCCAGAGAGACACCCAGCCGACTTGATGGCTACCCTGCCCCACGACACCCTGCTCCCCTGCCCACCGCTCCCCTCCGTCTCCTGGCTGAATTTTCTCGCCATAGGCGGGCGCCGCTCTCCCCGCCAGCCCCACTAACGGAAGCACAGAGGTCTCCTGCTTTATTGGACACACTGCTGTGTCATCACAATTTTTTGGCTTGAGCAAATATGAGGGTAGCTTGAAAAAGTGTGTGGGAAATGGAACTAGAAGATAAGTCTGTTTTGCTGCAAAAAAAAAAAAAATTGAAACCCACGCCTACCGGGTGTCTTCAGAAAGTTTGCAGGAAATGCATAGTGTGAAAAAAAACTGCGTGGAATTCAAAATTTCTCCACCGAAATCAACTTATCTTTCCATCCCATTTCCCCATGAGTTTTCTGAGGTTTCCTGGTTTTGTTCTGTGGCAGGAGTGTGAAAGCCTTTGGGGTATTTCAGAAATTTATAATATCGTTCATGGGCCATACAAAATTATCAACTGAAAAATTAGCTGGCTGGGCCGGTGCTGTGGTGTAGCGGGCAAAGTCCCCACCTGCAGTGCCGGCATCCCATATGGGTACTGGTTCACCTCCTGGCTGCTCCTCTTCCGATCCAGCTCCCTGCTAATGCACCTGGGAGAGCAGCAGAGAATGGCCCAAGTGCTTGGGCCCCTGCACCCACGTGGGAGACTTGGCTGAAGCTCCTGGCTCCTGGCTTCCGCCTGGCTCCGCCCTGGCTGTTGTAGCCATTTGAGAAGTGAACCAGCAGATGGAAGACCTCTCTCTGTCTCTCCCTGTCTTTCTGTAATTCTGCCTTTCAAATGAATAAATACGCCTACACACAATACTAGGCCTGCTGTGGAGTACTGAATTTCAAGTCCCACCTGCGGTTGCCTTGGCAGGGCCGGATCGCGTGACTTTGTGGGCCTTTATGCAGCCCATGGGCTGGAGGTTCCCCACGCCTGCTCTGCGCCTCTGTCCCTTTCCTGCCTCCTGCACCTGGTGTTCCAAGTGGCTCCTCACATGTTGCCCTCCCCAGAAACCGGCCCGAGCACCCCCACAGTCCGGCTTCATGGGGCCATGGCTCCTCTTGTTGACAGAGGTGACGCTCGGGAGTGCACACGGATGTCAGGCTATGCTATGGGCCTACAAGGCACCCTCTCACCGAGACTCGTCTTCACCCAACAGCTGGGGAAACTGAGGCATGGGGCGGTTACCGCAGCCGGTCATCAACAGAGCAGACAAGAAAGTGACCTGCAGCCCTCCAACCAGCTTGGCATACACACCTGAGCCTGCCAAGACCTGCCTGTGAGCCCCAGGCCCAGGTCTGGCCTCATTCCTGCACCCAGACCCGAGCGTGGCCAGGGGGAGCAGTGGGAAGGCTGCTGGGGCCACAGCCCGGCCCCAGCCCAACCCAGCAGCCAGCCAGAGCTGGTGTCCACGCAGCCACAGGGACTCGGCCCAGAAGGAGGGAGGGGATGCGGGTGACGGAGGTGGGGGTGGGGAGTGCAGGGCTGTGGGGAAGGAGTCGCAGACTGGCAGAGCACAGGGGAGAGCGGGGCATGCTGGGAGTCCTCAGGGAGGGATGGCGGGAGAGGGAGCTGCGGCCCATCCAGCAAGGCAGGGGAGGGGGACTGTGGGGGGGAGGCTCGGGCCCAGGATCGGAACACACTGGGCAGCAGGTGGCCTCTGCTACCTGCAGACAGAGACCTGGAACCCAGGCAGGGGCACACCGGCCAGCAAACCTGTGTGGACACGTGCCCCTCCAGGCCCCGCTCCAGAGAAAGCAGTCAAGGCTGGCCGTGTGTTTAAAGTGTGAATTCAGGGGCAGGCGTTCGGCCCAGCGGTTATTAAAGTGTGCATTCAGGGGCAGGTGTTCGGCCCGGCGGTTACGACGCCCGTGTGCCTGGGTCTGACCCCAGCCCCAGCTCTGGCTCCTGACTCCAGCTTCCCACTGGGGTGGCAGTGGTGTCTCTGCACTCCTGCCACCCACGGGGGAGACCTGAACTGAGTCCCCCGCTCCCGGCTTCGGTCTCTGGCCATTGTGGACACTTAGGGAGTGATCAGGAAAATGAGAACTCCGTCTCTCTCTCTCTCTCTCTTTCTTCCTCTCAATAGATCTAAGTTTTCAACTAAAACTTCTAAAAACAAATAAATGAGTCTTCTATGAGCAGCAGATAACACGGCTCCAGACTCTCTACCTTAGGGTGAGGCGCGAGACGCAGCCCTGTGACGAGAGCAAGGTCTCAAGTTCCCCAGGTGGGTGGGGGGCAGCTGACTGGGGGGCGGGGCTTGTCCAGGCCACACAGGAGGGGCCAGGCTGTGGAAGAGGATGAGGGAGTGTGAGGAAATCCAGACGCGTGGATGCCAGACGGGGCTGGGGACCAGGAGACCTTCCGTCCTGGGCCCTCTGCCCCGCCACAGCCCACCACCCTCGCCCGGCTCTGCGGACCCCAGCTGCAGCCGAAACCCTCGCCCTGACCCAGAGGGCTGGTCTGACCGGCCGGGTTCCACCAGGGTTCAGCCGGGCTCACGGTGCAGGTAGAAGAGCTGAGAAGAGAAGACCTAGACCTAGACCCGCTCGGACCTAGAGCGGGTTCACTCCCAGGACCACAGGTGTAGGCTAGAGGGTGGCTGGGCTGGGGACGTGCACACCCCAAGCGGCCTCACGCACGTGCCCGTGTCCGTGCTTCCTCTTCCACAAAGGCTGTCCTTGTGAGGCGTCCACCTTCCCACAGTGGGTCCCTGGGGTCTCAGCCAGTTCTCGGGAAGACACATGCGTGTCAGCCCAGGCCCTGTGCCCGCCCCCTCGCCTCGCGGTGCCGAGTCAGCCTCCTCCCTGGTCCCCGCCTCCCACCTGCTGCTGGAGAAGCACTCTCAGCACAGCTCCACAGCCCCTGCGGCCCCCGGGCCTCTCCCCCTCAGCGCTGATCACTGGGTGCTGTCATCACCTGTTTGCCTGTCACCTCCCCCACCGGCCCTGTGGGCAGCAACCACATCTGATTCATCCCAGCCGTTCTGGCCTGGCACAGGAGTCCTGCCCACAGGCGGCAGAGCCGGTGTGGGGACCGATAAGCAGGGCGGTTCCTCCTCTCCCCCAACTCAACACCTGCCTTCTCTGTATCCATAACTACAATGGGCTCAGCGTGGTGCTGGGATCAGGGATCCATGGAGGACTGGGACCAAGGCTCAGCCTGTCCAGGGTCAGAGCTCACTGTGGTGCTGGGATCAGGGCTCAGCGTGGTGCTGGGATCAGGGATCCGTGTAGGACCAGGACCACGGTTCAGCCTGTCCAGGGTCAGAGCTCACTGTGGAGCTGGGATCAGGGATCTGTGTAGGACTGGGACCAAGGCTCAGCCTGTCCAGGGTCAGAGCTCACTGTGGAGCTGGGATCAGGGCTCAGCGTGGTGCTGGGATCAGGGATCCGTGTAGGACCAGGACCAAGGCTCAGCCTGTCCAGGGTCAGAGTTCACTGTGGAGCTGGGATCAGGGCTCAGTGTAGAGCTGGGATCAGGGATCTGTGTAGGACCAGGACCAAGGTTCAGCCTGTCCAGGGTCAGAGCTCAGTGTAGAGCTGGGATCAGGGCTCAGTGTAGAGCTGGGATCAGGGATCTGTGTAGGACCAGGACCAAGGTTCAGCCTGTCCAGGGTCAGAGCTCAGTGTAGAGCTGGGATCAGGGCTCAGTGTAGAGCTGGGATCAGGGATCTGTGTAGGACCAGGACCAAGGTTCAGCCTGTCCAGGGTCAGAGCTCAGTGTAGAGCTGGGATCAGGGATCCATGTAGGACCAGGACCACGGTTCAGCCTGTCCAGGGTCAGAGCTCACTGTGGAGCTGGGATCAGGGCTCAGTGTGGAGCTGGGATTAGGGCTCAGTGTAGAGCTGGGATCAGGGATCCGTGTAGGACCAGGACCACGGTTCAGCCTGTTCAGGGTCAAAGCTCACTGTGGAGCTGGGGTGAGGGCTCAGTGTGGAGCTGGGATTAGGGCTCAGTGTGGAGCTGGGATCAGGGATCCGTGTAGGACCAGGACCAAGGGTCACCATTCAGGCTCAGGGCTCAGCATGGGGCTGGGGTCAGGGCTCAATGAGGGGCGTTTTCTGACCCCCACTGTGAAAGGCTCAGAACCCTTCACCACTCACTCAGCCCACTGTTTCAAAAACAGCACCTAGCCTCTGGTCCACCTTCAGGGTCGCTGGTGTGCCTTCCCCGTCCCCAGCTACCCCACTTCGGACGGCTGCGCTGGGATGCCCAGGGTCCCTCTGGCCCAGCCACCATCAGAGCCCAGCACTTCCTGGCTTAGGGGGAGAGGTGCTGCCTGCCGTGGACACGTCCCCAAGCCAAGGGGACAAGGGCTTGGGATTCACTTTCCCTGCACCCTCACCCTAGATCCGCCTCCAGGAGGCCAGACGATCCAGCCCCAATGGAGGTACACCTAAGCCCTCTAACCTGCGGTGACAGTGCCGCTGGCACGCGGCCACCCACATGCTGGCTCCCACCACGGTGCCCACAACCCCGCTCTGCACTCCTGCGGGCAACCCCAGCCTGGCTCGGCGTTCAGCCCTCTGAGGGTGCGGGCTGCCGGCCCCCTGGCCATGGGTGACTCGGGACTGGCCCCAGCCTGGCACACGCAGGGCCCCGCCCGAACCAGGAGCACACTAGGGGCTCACTGAGTGCACCAAAGAGGCAGGCTCACTGCCGAGATGGCGGCGCCCCTGCCCAAGGGGTGCTCACCTCCAAGCCCCTGCCGCCGCCGCCGCCGCCCGCCACTCCCCTGCACAGGGTCAAGTCAGCTTGCTGGCAGGAAGCATGGCTCTTATTTTAATTAATTAAAGAAAAATCTAATCACTGCATTAAACTTCTCATTACTCCACTTGAATACCCGTTAAGTAAATTTAATTACCAGAGGATTGGGTTTCCCAGCCTCTTTCATTAGCTTCTGATAAGACGGGGAGGGAGGGAAGCGGCTGGAAGCACAGCAATGCTCTTCCCGATTCCCTGGGCGCCCCGGGCAGGCTTGGCCCTGGGCCTGGGGAGACCCACATCTGAGCCGCCACGGGAGGGCGAAGGGCCCGCATCTGGCTGCTGTCACTTACAGCTGATTCCGGTGACCTCTGCCCCCCGGAAGGGTCCGAAGGGTCTGAGGTTGTGAGAACAGTCTGACAGCACAGGCGGAAATACAGGACAAGGACAGGGAAGGAGAAGCCGAAGCCAGAGACAGCTTCCCGAGCGTGGGTCAGACACGGGCCATATGAGCTTCTTAGCAGGCCAGGCATAGAGAGCAGAGCCTCTGGGCACGGTACAGTAGCCAACAGAGAATTCATGAGGAAGCACGCCAGGCCTTGGTCTCGGCGTCGGCAGAAAGGGTAGAGCCGGAAGGTGGACTGCTGGAGGTGACCACTGGCTAAGGCAGTCGGGCCTGGTTTCCTGGGGAAGAGGAGACCTGAACTGGGCCTTGACAAACAGGGCGGGCAAGAGGGCAAGGGGGGCATAGCAGGGAGAGGGGCTAAGGTGCAAGGGGAGGAGAGGAGATAGGCAGGGGGCAGAGGGCGTGAGGGGCCTCGAGTGGAAGGGCTCCTCCAGGGAGGAGCTGAGGGTCCCCCATCACTGGACTCCCAGCAGGGCAGCCGGCACCCCCTTCCCCGCAGTGCTAGCAGGAACCAGCGTTGCTGGCAGGAGGAGCAAAAGCCACAGGGCCAGCGACGAGGGCACTCAGCCCTGGCCAGGCTCAGGGCCTGGGCTCCTGCCTCCCTGGACTGAATGGTGGGGCGCTGAGAATCCCCCAGTAGCCGGGAGCGTGGCTGCTGCTCACGTGGCTCCCCTCTCCCAAGCCGGGCCCTGCACAAGCACAGGCCACCTGGCCCGAGCCACACCGAAGCCCGGCCCTGCCTGGGAGGTGAGCCCGGGGTGCCCACCGATGACCTCACGGGGCCGCTGCCCCAGCCCTCACCCCTTCCTTCCTCTTATCTCCCGAGAGGCCACCCTCAATAGATCACACACTGGATCCCTGCCCAACAGCCCCTTTCAAGCCTGAAGACAGCAGGGGAGCCTAAGCCCCCTGCAGAGGGGTCGGGGGGATGAAGTGGGTCTGCTGAGCCGCTGCTGGACACCGTGCCTCCAGCGGCTCCACAGCACCCCTGCCAGTGAGGTCCCTCCCACGTGAACAGGCCGGAGCTCAGGGGGGCACAGGGACTTGTCCAGGCACACACAGCGTGTCCACATCCACCTCGTACTGGCCTCAGCTCCCTGGCGGAGTCTCTCCCGTCAGCAGGGCCCCAAGCCTCCCTTGGGGAGCAGGGCCTCTCCCAGCAGAGGAATGACAGCCCTGGTCACCAGCCCCTCCATGTCCCCCGGGGACTCTGATTCAGTCTATCAGAAGAGCGGATTTTGTCTCTACCGGAGCCCAGGTGTAAAATCTAGACGTGCGCTGCCCCATGTCCAGCGCCACGTGGAGAGGAATGGCAGCCGCGTGTGAACGCTGGATCAGGCCCCGCCTGCAGCCCACCCTGCTCGGGACACATGAGTCACATGAGCCGACGACTTCACTTTACTGAAACGGGGCTAACAGGGCTTCTGCTACTCACCACTGAAGGGACCCCAACAGACACAGTGTCCAGAGAGGTGACCCAGGGACCAAGATGGCCAGAGCCAGGGAGAGAGTGAGACAGGGACGCCACCTACCGTGACCGCTGCTGTGCCTCGCCGCTGAGTCCCAAAGCTGCAGGAGTCCCCTGGGGCCAGGCTGGGGTGAGGAGGAGGCGGGGGAGCTGGCTGAGGGTGGACGCAGTCAGAGCCCAGGAGGCGTGGGCGGGAGGCTGTGCAGCCGGAGTCAGGGCAGCCAGGACATGGCCACCGGGTCCCTGGAAAAGACCAGCAGGAGTGAGTGGCAGGGTGGGTGGAGACTGGAGACAGAAGGGCGTGGCCACCCGCCAAGTCTGGCTTCCCTTCCTCATCCCTGCACCCCACCCCCAGGCCCTCACCCCCCCAGGTAGCCTCGGAGCAGCAAATGCAGCTCTTCCTCTTAAGAGATGGGAGGGGGAGACCGAGGCCTGGGCCCCAGGCAGCCGCAGCAGCTCAGTGTCCACAGGGGCAGCCCCTTTCTCGGGTCTCTGGTCCAGATTTCTAGAAGATTCTAGAGAGGAAGTCACTTAACCCATGGGACACGTGGTGGTGTTTCCTGAAGGGCCTCAGAGCCCTCCTGTCTGAGGGTCAAGGACGCCAGGCTGCTACGGGCCCAGCCCTGGCTGGGGACAGCCCTCTGTGGGGCCCACGCTTCCCCAGGCCAAGCTGGGAGCCCTTGAAGGGACGCGGGGCATGGGCACTTGGGCCTGGGGGAATCCCTGCTGGTGAGGCCTGGCCGGGTCCTCTGGCTGCTCGACTCCTTCTGGCTCCATCAAGAGGGGGAATAGGGGAGCCCTGAGCCCCACCCTGAAGGCGGCTGTACCCCCGGCGGGGTCCAAGACTTGCTCTGAGCACTGGAACCGCCCACTGCGAAGGAAGCGCCTGGACCTGCGCGGTCCCCATGGCAGCCAGCACACGGAGGGTGTGAAAGGAGCGCACGGTGTCAAGCGTTGCTTTATCTTAATGAATCTGCATTTAAACCTAAACAGCCATAGGCGGCGAGTGGCTCCCACAGCGGACGACACGGCGTCCACTCTCCCTCGTCCACCTGAGAAAGCCGAGTCCAGGGAGGGAAGGGCTTTGCCCACCCTCACATGGCCAGGAGGCAGCAAAGGCCAAGCTGGAACCCCGATCTTGTGGCCCCCAGAGCCGGCCCCGCACGGCACCCTTGGGATGGTGGTCTCCTGCTCCCAGTCACGCCCAGCACGGGCCCAGGGAGTGCCACCCTGGAGGGGGCTGCCGGCCCACCTTCCCCAGCCTCTGCCACCCCGTCCCTCAGCCACTGAGATTCCCAGGGACGACACCCCTCAGAGGGTCACGCTCCGAGACGTGCACACAGTTCCCGATCACAGCAAGACACGGGCGGGACGCGTCTGCCATTGCAAGCCCCTCTGCCATCGCGAGCGCCAAGCAGAGCACCGCAGGTGACACGCACTGACGTCCCCTGACACCGTGCAGAGCCGGAACCGGCTGAAGGGGGGCTGGGCTGCAGCCATGCACAGGGCAACGCGCTCCCCAAGGCCGCCCCCGCCCCGCCACAGCTCCGGGCGTCCGGGGACAAGCCCATTTCACAGATGCAGAAGCTGCACGCGTGCTCTCCTGGTCACATACACCTATACACACTCACACATACACACACAGGCTCACACATACACACACACAGGCTCACACACATACACACACAGGCTCTCACACATACACACACAGGCTCACACATACACACACACAGGCTCACACACATACACACACAGGCTCACACATACACACACACAGGCTCACATATACCTACACACACACAGGCTCTCTCTCACACACACACACACAGGCTCTCACACATACACACACACAGGCTCTCACACATACACACACAGGCTCTCACACACCTACACACACACAGGCTCTCACACATACACACACTCACAGGCTCTCACACATACACACACACTCACAGGCTCTCACACATACACACACACAGGCTCACACACACAGGCTCACACATACCTACACACACACAGGCTCTCACACATACACACACACAGGCTCTCACATATACACACACACAGGCTCTCACACACATACACACACAGGCTCTCACACACCTACACACACACAGGCTCTCACACATACACACACACAGGCTCTCACACATACACACACAGGCTCTCACACACCTACACACACAGGCTCTCACACATACACACACAGGCTCTCACACACATATACACACAGGCTCACACACACCTACACACACAAGCTCTCACACATACACACACAGGCTCTCACACACATACACACACAGGCTCACACACACCTACACACACAGGCTCTCACACATACACACACAGGCTCTCACACACATACACACACAGGCTCTCACACACCTACACACACACAGGCTCTCACACATACACACACAGGCTCTCACACACATACACACAGAGGCTCTCACACACCTACACACACACAGGCTCTCACACATACACACATAGACTTACACACATCCACACACAGGCTTACACACATAGGCTCATAGTCTTACACACACAGGCTCACACACACACATAGGCTCACACACATTTACAGACACACTTACACACACATATGTCTCTACACACACAGACTCACACAGACTGTGAGAGCCCTGGGGAGGGGAGCAGCGGGGACCAGGCAAGAGGTCCCATTTCCCATCTGATTTCCATTTCGGAAAACAGAGCAGCAGAGGGAGGTGGGGCCCTGATGGCCAAGTTAAGGCTTCAGTGTGTGAAGGGTTTTTTAAGATTTATTTTATTTTTTTATTTGTTTGAAAGGCAGAGTTACAAGAAGATACACAGAGAGAGAGAGAGAGAGAGAGAGAGAGAGAGGGAGAAATTCTGTTTTCCATCCACTGGTTCACTCCCCAAACAGCAGCAACAGTCAGAGCTGGGCTGGTCCGAAGCCAGAAGCCAGGAGCCAGGAGCTTCTTCTGGGTCTCCCACGCAGGTGCAGGGGCCCACACACATGGGCCATCACCCGCTGCCTTCCCAGGCCCATTAGCAGGGAGCTGGATCGGAAGTGGAGCAGCTGGCGCCCATACGGCATGCACTGCACCACAACGCCGGCCCCAGGGCTCTGGATTTCATGCCAAGTGCAATAAAGAGCCCTCGGGGAGGGGTCCAGCCAGGACGGCCAGTGGTGTCCTCCTCACTGCGAGAAGTGCCCAGCGGCTGGCGTTGCGGTGCAGCCAATCCCGCCCCCCCTTGAAATAAGTGCTGAAAAGTAACAAGCAGATGAGTTGCCCACCAGCGGCCCACCTCCCGGGGTGCATCTTTTATTCCCAGCCCCTGCTGTCTCGCTCAGTCCCGCGTGGGGCACACAGGTATCGGACCCCCCACCAGGTGGACAGGTAAGACAGACGATTTCCAAGAAGGCAGGACAGAGGGGGATGGCGGGTGCAGAGGGGGCCCGGGACAGCTGGCAAACCTGTCAGAGACCATGCAGGAAGCACAGAGGCAGGTGCAGGGGCTGGGGGTGAGCCCGCCCTGGATCAGAGCCCCAGCCTGACCCCTCACTGACTGCTGTGGTCTCACAGGTCTCTAAAGTGCCACCCACAGCCCTCCCACACAGAGCTGCGTTGAGCTCGATGAGAGGAGCCTTGAAGGGGGCAATCCAGAGCGGGGGTGGGGCTGCTTATTGAAAGCTTCCTCTTGCCCTGTGAAGGGGCCGAAGTAGACACGAGACAGTTTGAAGGCAGCAGGTGCTTGGCTTAGCGGTTCAGACGCCAACGTCCCACACGGGAATCCCTGGGTCCAGTTCCTGCCAACGCAGACCCTGGGGGGCAGCAGGTGATGGCACAGGTAATCAGGTCCCTGCCACACACGTGGGAGACTCGGATTGTGTTCCCGGCTCCCCATTTCACCCTGGTCCAGAACCAGCTGTTGCAGGCACCTGGGGGAGTGAAACAGAGGATGGGGGCTCTCTAATTCTTAGAAAATAATTTTAAAGTAATTAGAATCTGGGGTCGGCACTGTGGTGTAGTAGGTTAGGCCTTCGCCTTGGCACTGGCATCCCACACGGGCGCCGCTTCAAGTCCCAGCTGCTCCTCTTCTGATCTGGCTCACTGCTATGGCCTGGGAAAGCAGTGGAAGATGGCCCAAGTGCTTGGGCCCCTGCACTCATGTGGGAGACCCAGAAGAAGCTCCTGGCTCCTGGCTTCAGATTAGCCCAGCTCCAGCTGTTGCGGCCATTTAGGGAGTGAACCAGCAGATGGAAGACCTCTCTCTCTGTCTCTCCCTCTCTGTCTCTAATTCTGCCTCTAAAATAAATAAATAAATCTTTAAAAAAATTGTAACAAGAACCTGCGAGGCCCTGTAAGTAGCTCCAGGAGCTGCACAGACTGGCCAGGGCCCCACGGCTTTGGTGGAGCCGTGGGAATCAGTTCCTGGCCAGGAGACCAAGGCACCAGGGTGACCAGCACGGGACACAGGGTCACGTCTGTCGCCCATGGGCCGAGCCAGAAGGTCTTCGTTAAATGGGCTTTGCACAGAGGGCCCCACCAGGAAACACCCAACTCTGTGCCCCCTGGAGGAGCCTCGGGGGTCTGCTCGGGATCTCAGGTCCCTGATGGAGCCACCAGGCCTTCACGGGGTAGCAAGAACGGGGTCTGCAGAATCAGGTCTCCGAGCTCCCTCTCAGCAGAGGGGACCACGCCTGGGGGGGTGGGGCTTCGCACTCAGTTTAAGGAGCTGAGGGGTGGTGCTTTCTGCCCTGGGCTCCTGTGATCCCATCATGTATGGGGCAAGGCTGTGCACATCTCTGGAGTGACAGCTCCGACTGCAGCGTTGAGGACCACGGCTCTGCCCGTCCAGACTCTGGAGGGGCAGCCACCACTAACCCCATGCAGCAGACAAGGCACTGAGGCCCGGCCCAGGGTCTCACGGCACGTCAGCCCCAGAGTCCCTCTTCGGGCTCATAACTAGGGGCTTCTCTTGCCTTGCCTACAGTCACCCGGCCACCCCTGCCCCGAGGGCACAAGAACCCCCAGCATTCCTCCCACATTCCCCCGGCTGCCAGCACCCCCAGCCCCAAGCCAAGAGGCTCTCTTCACTCACTGCCCCGAATTCTGGGACAGGGATCCCAGCCCAGCAGTCCCACACACATACACACACACACACACACACCCCAGCCTTTCCCAGGTGGTCCTGCCCTAGCTCTTTAAGCTGGCTCCTTCAAAGACCAGAGAAGGGGCCAGTGTGGTACAGCAGGGAAAGCCACCCCCTGCGGTGCTGCCATCTCCCACGGGCACTGGTTCGAGTCCCAGCTGCTCCACTTCTGATCCAGCTCCCTGCTGATGGCCTGGGAAAACAGTGGAAGGTGGCCCAAGCGCTTGGGCCCCTGCACCCACGTGGGAGACTCAGAAGAAGCTCCTGGCTCCTGGCTTCAGCTTTGGCCATTGTGTCCATCTGGGGAGTAAACCAGTGTATAGAAGACCTCTCCCTCTCTCTCTCTCCCTCTCCCTCTCTCCCTCTCTCCCCCTCCCTCCCCCCCCTCCCCCTCTGTAACTCTGGCTCAAATAAATGTATCTTTAAAAACAAACAAACAAGACCAGAGCCAAACCTCAGGCTTTGGCCCAGACCTGGGCTCAGTGAGCCCCCGCTCCCCCGCCCAGGGCAATGCTACCACCTCACACCTGCACCCAGCTAGCAGGGACCCCGGCCACCTCCCACGCTGAACCCCATTCAGCTTGGGAGCCACGCAGCATTAAGGAATTCGCCCAAACTCAAAGAATGCCTTGAGCCCTTGCCACTGCCTCCTGGTCTGTTATCAGGAAGCTGGAGCCGGGACTCAAGTTCCCATAAGGAAAAACAAGTTTTTAACATGCCTGTCAAAAACATCCTTTTTCATTATAAACACAACACAATTTTACATTGGACAGAAACCGCTGGGTTCGTTTGCACCCAGAACCGGCAGATCCCAAACCTCCGGAGCTGTCGCCGGCTCCCTGCTGCCTCTGGGGCGGTGCCAGCCGCTCACTCAGGCAGTCTGGCCAGCAGACGAGAGCCAGCGGGAGGCAGGAGGGACAGGGAGAGGGAGGCAGGGCACAGCGGCGGGGAGAGATGAGTGACAAGCGAGCCCCGCGAGGGGCGGAAGGAGGCTCCGGAAGCCGCCCTCCTGACCACTGCCAGGCCCTGCAGAACCACCAAGCGGCCGGCGGCCCCTCGCACCCGGACATCCAGGCCCCAGGAGCCCCCTGCTGGGCAGAGGGAGGAAAGGGGCCAGTTCCGGCCCTGGGCAAGGCACCTGCCCCGCCCGACTGCCCGCTGGGCCTCACGCAGCAGGGCCATGGCTGGCTGGCAGCGAAGCGTCGGTGGCCGTCCCCAGAGCACGCACAGCTTAAGCAACAGCCTTCCAGCAGATTTCAGAAGAAAAATACTCTTCTTAGAGAGAGAGAGAGAGAGAGAGAGAGAGAGAGGAGGGAGGAAGAGAAGCAGCCAGCAAGGGGCCGGGGGAGGGACCTACCCCAGCACTGCAGTCAAGGTCATGGGCGCGGGTGCGGGGCGGGCGCGGGCGCGGAGCCTTTAATCTGGGAGTTCAGGCCGTGGAAACTAAACGCTTGAAGCCGGAGTGCATTACTGCCCTGAATGATCTGTCGGCTCCTATTAGGCTAAATATCTCTGTATAATGGGGAATCATCCCCTGAAGAGCAAACTGGGGCCTCTGGGGAGGGGCGGCGGGAACCCGGCGTCGTGCGGGCTCTCCCACAGCGGGGGTGGGGGGACAGGATCAACTCAGAGAGCCGTCCCCCCAAACACCCCCTCCCTGGGAAGTCACAGTCGGCAGCTGCTTGGTGCCGGTTGTGGCAGGCGCCAGCCTCCCTCCCCTCCCCAGGCTCTCCCTGAAAAGACGCCAGCCCCGGGCTAGGGGGCCGAGGGCCAGCAACAGCGCTGGTCAGCTGGGGAGCCCCGGGCATGGCCCCGAGCCTCTTTGACCATCTGCTTCTTCCCAGCCTGTTAGACGGAGCTAATGACACCCATCCCCTCCCACACCCAGCAAGGGCTGGCCGTGCCGGGGAGGGTGTAGGGCCCAGCATACAGGGGCCACCAGGGGCACCACCACCTCCTCCAGGAAGCCCTCCCTCCTTGACCTCCAAGCCTGGGTGTCTCCCACCTTGGGCTCCTAGGGCCAGATCGTGCCCTCTAGGCTATCCCAGCTGCCGGTGTTTGTGGGGGTGAGAGGCTGGGTCTCGGGAGCGCCTTGTGAACTAGGCAGCGCTTCCTCCTCCTCCTGAGGCCCCCCCCAGGACTGGCCACCAGGGACTCTGGATGGACTTGCAGGCCTGGAGCAGAGGTGCCAGCCTCGTGGGTCTGGCTGGGCCTGTGGCAGGGTGGCAGCAGCACCAGGGAACCAGCAATCCCAGGACGAGGGACCCCCTCGGCAGGACTGGCCAGGCACATGGAAGGGCTCTGGGTAGCATGGAGTTGTGGGCCAGCACAGGGCAGTGCGGGGGCTGGAGCTGTGTGGTGGGGAATGGGGTCCCAGATGGGCACTGGAGCCTGGTCTCTGCCCCTCAGGACACCTTTGTTGCCCTCAGCCTGCAGCGAGCCCCTGGCACAACTGAGGGCCCAGGACCTCCCTGCAGGGCTCGTGGCTGGGCCGGGAGGACCACGCTGGGGGCAGTTCCAGGGCAAGAGGCCACCCCCAGGGCAGGGCAGGTGCACTGTGCTGCCCGCTGCAGGCCCGAGGTCCAGCAGAGCCAGGACAGCCCAGGAGAGCTGCCTGCTCACACGCTCATTCATTCATTCACTCACTCACTCATTCTATCCTGGGCGTGAAGCGGGGCAGTGGAGCCCACGGGGGGAGGGGGGCCCAATCCAGGCTTGGGGCCGGGGAAGGCCTCCAGGAGAGGGATCCTTTAAGGGGACTTGAAGGAAAAGGAGCTGATTCGGGAAGTGGGGAAGGGGTGGCCTATGCCAAGGTCCAGCGGCATCAGAGTGGCCTGTAACCAGAGACGGCCCTGCCCCGCACCCCCTGAGCGGTTAGCTCTCACCCTGGAGCCATCAGGAGCCTGAAGGGTTTGAGTGGGGAGCAGAGGGGCCCCGTGTGTGCTGTGGAGAGATCATTCCAGACGCTGTCGCACGCAGGATGGTGACCTGGGAGGCAGTGGGTGAGCGGAGGGACATGATAGGGCTGCCAGGGCCAGGGGTAGAGAGGAGGGGCGGGCAGGAGGGATATAGGAGGCAAGATCTGCAGTGGTTACGGCACTGACCGTGACAACGCCGTGCTGGGCCTCAGACCCAAGCCCCACGGTCAAACTCTGGGAGGCGCGACAGACAGGCCAGGCACTCCTTACTCGCTCAGTTCATGAATTCAGTAAACACCTGCTGGGTTCTAGCCACCAGTGTCCAGGGCACCTGCCACCCTCCAGGCACCATTCTGGTCCACTCGGCAGACGGGGACACTGAGACCCAGAGAGGCTGCCCCAGAGTCGCAGAGGGGTGGCCAGCAACAGTCACTGGCTTGGGGACCCAGATGTCCCCCAGAGTTTGGTGGGGGTGGAGGTCGATGGCAGCTGTGGAGAGGGGTGTCCAGTGGGAGCTGGGCCATGAGCACTCAGGGCAAGCTTTGGTCTGGTGCCCTTCCTCTTGGGGAGCACTGTGAGGTGGACAGAGGCAGGGCCTGCCGGGTGCTGACCCCCATGGGCTGTAGGCTGGAGGGTGCAGGTCATGGATGGTGGGGCCACTAGGCCCAAGAGAGGGCATGCAGGCATGGCCAGATGGTAAGTGGGGCTGCACAGGCCCATCAGGAATTAGGCAATGGGCTGGGTCCCCTAAGGTGGCTGCAACGAGAGGGAGGGGCCAGGAACAGGGAGCCCCCAGCAGACAGCAGAGGCCCTGTGGACTGCCCTGGGCATGCCCTGTGCAGGGTCCCAGGCTGCTCTGTGCTCAAGGGGGCTACCGAGCAAGGAGAAGCTTATTGGAGGCAGCTTCCTGGGGCCACAGAGGTGCTGGTAAAAGCCAAGAACAGCTGGGCTGCCTCCTGAGCTCACCCACACTGCCGTGGCGCCTGGTCAGCCCCTCCCCATCTCCCTCACCTCCAGACCCTGCTCCAAGTAGCTGCCCCGGCTCTGAGGACCTGGGCATTCTCTCTCTTACTGGGGCCCTGCCCTCCTCATCAGCAAGCCCAGGCAGTCCTGGCACCACGAGTGGCCTGGGAGCAAAAGCATCAGCCTACTGCCTGCACACAGTAGGCACACACGAACCTTTGCCCCTGCATGCAGTGGGCACACATGAACCCTCACTCTGCACACAGTAGGTACACATGAACCCTCACCCCTGCGTGCAGTAGGTGCACACAAACCATCACCCCTGCACACAGTAGGTACACATGAACCATCACCCCTGCACACAGTAGGTACACATGAACCCTAACCCCTGCACACAGTAGGTACACATGAACCCTCACCCCTGCACACAGTAGGTACACATGAACCCTCACCCCTGCACACAGTAGGTACACATGAGCCCTCACCCCTGCACACAGTAGGTACACATGAGCTCTAACCCCTGTGTGCAGTAGGTACACATGAACCCTAACCCCTGTGTGCAGTAGGTGCACATGAACCCTCACTCTGCACACAGTAGGCGCACACAGACCATCATCCCTGCACACAGTAAGTGCACACAGACCATCATCCCTGCACGCAGTAGGTACACATGAACCCTAACCCCTGCACACAGTAGGTACACATGAACCCTAACCCCTGCACACAGTAGGTACACATGAACCCTAACCCCTGTGTGCAGTAGGTGCACATGAACCCTCACTCTGCACACAGTAGGTGCACACAGACGATCATCCCTGCACACAGTAGGCGCACACAGACCATCATCCCTGCATGCAGTAGGTGCACCCGGACCATCATCCCTGCACACAGTAGGTGCACCCGGACCATCATCCCTGCACGCAGTAGGCGCACACAGACCATCATCCCTGCACGCAGTAGGCGCACACAGACCATCATCCCTGCACGCAGTAGGTGCACACGGACCATCATCCCTGCACGCAGTAGGTGCACACGGACCATCATCCCTGCACGCAGTAGGCGCACACAGACCATCATCCCTGCACACAGTAGGCTCACACAGACCATCATCCCTGCGTGCAGTAGGTACACATGAGCCCTAACCCCTGCACACAGTAGGTACACATGAACCCTAACCCCTGTGTGCAGTAGGTGCACATGAACCCTCACTCTGCACACAGTAGGTGCACACAGACCATCATCCCTGCACGCAGTAGGTGCACACAGACCATCATCCCTGCACGCAGTAGGTACACATGAACCCTAACCCCTGTGTGCAGTAGGTACACATGAACCCTAACCCCTGTGTGCAGTAGGTGCACATGAACCCTCACTCTGCACACAGTAGGTGCACACAGACCATCATCCCTGCACACAGTAGGCTCACACAGACCATCATCCCTGCGTGCAGTAGGTACACATGAACCCTAACCCCTGCACACAGTAGGTACACATGAACCCTAACCCCTGTGTGCAGTAGGTGCACATGAACCCTCACTCTGCACACAGTAGGTGCACACAGACCATCATCCCTGCACGCAGTAGGTGCACACGGACCATCATCCCTGCACGCAGTAGGTACACATGAACCCTAACCCCTGCACACAGTAGGTACACATGAACCCTAACCCCTGTGTGCAGTAGGTGCACATGAACCCTCACTCTGCACACAGTAGGTGCACACGGGCCATCATCCCTGCACGCAGTAGGTGCACACGGACCATCATCCCTGCACGCAGTAGGTACACGCACAGGTACTCCCCTGCCGCTGCCTGGTGACGTGACCCCTGGACTCTGGGCCAAAGGAGGGTCTCGTCTGCTCCTCACAGCAGCCCTGGGTCCTGGAGCACACTGGTTTGGTGCTCAGTTAACTTACTGACCTGAGCGTAACTGCTCACCGGCCGGCAGCACAGTAACCAGTTCAGATTTCTGCCTGCCGGCCCCGGTAGGGAAAGGAAGAGGGTGGAAGGGGACTTTGTAGGTGCCCCCGGGAGCAGGGGCCAGCACAGCAGAGGCCAAGGGCAGAGGTCCCACTCCCACCCACATGCTAGCATCTCAGGGACTCAGCCGGCCGGCAGGGCAGCCCACGGAGGGGGCACTGAGGGCAGGGTGCACCCCAGCTCAGTCCCAGGACAGATGAGGCCTCCTGGGCCCAGCAAACCTGCTCCTGCAGCTGCTGCCTCCAACCCACCCATCCCAGCTGGGGGTCCGCCTTCCTGTGTGCCAGGCCCTGCCCTAAACGTCAGCCCTGGAGAGAAACGGAATTAAGTCAGAGAGGAAGGAGACCGTTCTGGAAGAAGGGGCAGAGCCGGGACGCCTTTCCGGAGGTGGTGGCTTTTCGGCTGCGTGGCTCTCACCTCCCTCCCCTGTGAACTCGGCTGCTCTGCTCTCACCAGCCCCACCACCGCAGCCGAGGCACGCTGGGCCCTTCTGCTGTGCCAGTGCCGTGTGAGCTGACGCCCGGACTGGTTGAGCTGGAGCCGAGGCTGAGCCTGCCTCCTCACTACACGATGTGTGGCTGCACTGGGGTGTGGGCAGCTGCAGGCAGGGGCCACCGTGGTCAGGGTCTCTGGGCTGCGTTACTCGGAGTCTCTCAGCATCACCCGGGCACCACCGTGGCTGAGCTGAGGTGAGTGGGATGAGGTGGGGGCGGGAATCTTCCAGAGCCAGGCCAGAGGCGGCGAGCTCAGTCTGCACGTGGCTACGGCAGAGGCCCTGCTGGATACCGGTGCTGAGTACCGGCTGCAGCCCCCACTCCTGTCTCCCTAGCCCATCCCCACCCACGTGCCAGGCTCCGGGCTGGGGCTCTTGGCAGGCAGAGGTGGGAGGAGGAGGAGGGGACGCCGCAGTGCCGTCTGTCTGCCACCCTCCCTGAGGGTGAGCAACAGGGCTGTGGGCGGGGTTCCTGTTACCCAAGGCAGGTGCAAGGGCCTGAATGGATCTAGAACACAGTTCATGCCCAAGGCTGGAGTGGCTGCAGGGTTTTCAGGCACAAGTCACGGGATTCGGGCTCCCCTCTCAGGGGCTGCAGGTCGCCAGGCCCAGGGCCAGGGTGGCTGGGCAGGAGGAGGGGTGAGGAAAGGAGAGGCAGTGAGGGCGAGGGGCTCTCCCTGGAGCCTCCTTCCTGCCCCATCTCTGCCCCTAAGCATCCCATGCTCCAGAGTGGGAGGGTACCCAGGAGCCCCCACAGGACTTGCAGGGCCAGGGGCCTGGAGTGAGACCACAGGCCACCCATAGGCTGAGGCCGGATGGGGTCGGGAGGCCCAGAGAGGGCAGATGTCAGTCACAGAGCCAGGAATCCTACGTGTTTGGTTCGCAGGAGGCTTCGGGGCTGGGAGGGACAGAATCTGGAACATGGCAGAGTGGGAGGAGCCTGGCGCTCCGGGGCCCTCCTCCACGACGCACAGTGCTTCTCAGCTTCACAGGCTGCCCTCTGTGGTGTCCAGTTGCAGGAGGTGGAGACCACGCCCCCCCCCGAAGCTGCCCTCCACCCAGGGGCTCAGGAGGAAGGCGACTTTGCCCTTTGGACAGTCTTGACGGTACACGGGTTGCATGCCGGCACCAAGCGCCCTGGCTTTCCGGTCTCCTCTCAGTGAGGCCATGAGCAGGTGCAACCTGATGTCCCAGGAGAGGAGCTGGGCTCAGACACAGGGGAGGGACACACGGAGGTGTGTCCAGGCAGAACTGTGACGAGTGCCAGGAGTGCGGCTTGGCTCAGCACCCTGGACAGCGCCACAAGCGCCTGCTGCCTTCCTGACCATGCTCCCTACCCCTACCTAGCTAACCCTCTCCCCACCCCCACCTCCTACCCCAGCTGCTCCAGGCCGGAGAGGTCTTTTCTTGGCCCCTGGCACGGCCGGGATTCACGCCACACAGCATCCCTGCGGAAGCTCCAGCCACTTCAGAGCTGCCAAGACCACAGACCTTGGAGGGGGGTCCCACACACCCAGGGAGGAGTGGGGCTCACAGAGCCAGTACGGGGGCAAGGGGAAGATGCCCTGGGCAGGAAGGGAGCCTTGCCTGAGGCACTGTGAGCTCCCAGGAAGGGCGCTGAGGGCTCTGGGAGAGGGAGGCCGGGACACAGAGGCTCCTGGCTCGGCCACTCCACTAAGCGGCTGCCCTCAGGAAGCCCAGGTTTCCTCCTATGGAAAATGGAGGTCACAACACCCTCTCCCCAGGGGCCTGCCCAGTGCCCAAGCTGTGCTCAATGTCAGAGGACCTGCAGGGGTGACAGCCAGGCCCCTCCCCTCCAGGGAGTTGGGTGTGTCCTAACCAAGCCTCAGTGTAGGTGACCTCAGCCCTGGGCACTAACAGGCCCCTAAGGGAAGAGCAGAGAGCTCAGGCAGTGTGGCTGAGGCCACCTCAAATCAGCCCCAGGGAACTATGCTTGGAGAAGGACACTGAGCCCAGGGACAGGTCACACCCTGAGCCCAGACCCTGGCCACACACTGAGTCCTGACCCTGGTCCCACACAGAACCCTGACCCTGGTCCCACATTGAACCCTGACCCTGGTCCCACACCGAGCCCTGATCCCGGTCCCACACTGAGCCCTGATTCTGGTCCCACACTGAGCCCTGATCCTGGTCACATGCTGAGCCCTGACCCTGGTCACACCCTCAGAGCCCTGACCCTGGTCCCACACTGAACCCTGACCCTGGTCATATGCTGAGCCCTGATCCCGGTCCCACACTGAGCCCTGATCCTGGTCCCACACTGAGCACTGATCCTGGTCCCATGCTGAGCCCTGACCCTGGTCACACCCTCAGAGCCCTGACCCTGGTCACACACTGAGCCCTGATCCTGGTCCCTCACTGAGCCCTGACCCTGGTCACACCCTCTTGAGCCCTGACCCTGGTCCCACACTGAACCCTGATCCCACACTGGCCCCTGACCCTGGCCCCACACTAAGCCCTCACCATCTCCCCCACCTCCACATCCTCAACCACTCCCATGGACCCCCACCACAATCTGCAATTACACATGGGCTTGTTTGTTTCTGATCTGTCCCCACCCCACCACAGGAAGGGAAAGAGCATGGCCTGGGATGCAGCGTGCTCAATCAGCAGGACTCCCCACTGAGGTCAGGGGCAAGTGCAGCCTCCCCACTTCCCCACCCAGCC
The DNA here is from genome assembly GCF_033115175.1 of Lepus europaeus. Lineage (NCBI taxonomy): Eukaryota > Metazoa > Chordata > Mammalia > Lagomorpha > Leporidae > Lepus > Lepus europaeus. The sequence continues at coordinate 112,629,517 of NC_084837.1, forward strand.
CAGAAGCTGCACCCAGGATCCAAGAAGAGGCCTTGGCAGACACGGACACCCAGATGGCGCAGCTCCGCCTCCCTGGCCAAGGCCCGCAGCTGCGGCTATGCCGGGATGCTGTTCAGGCCCCCCGCAGGGGACAGCGCAGCCAGGGCTGGGCATCTCGAAGCAGCTCGCCTCTGCAGGTGGCAGGCAGCAGGAAGGGAGAAACAGGATGTTCCCAAAGCCAGTGGAGGAGGGGTGGGAGGCGGAGGAGAAAGAAAAGGAAACAGTCCACGCTCCCCTTCCAGGACCTGCCATCTCCCCTTCCAGGACCTGCCATCTCCGCTCCGGGCTCCGGCAGCCTTGGCCAGGTCAGCCCTTGATGAGCACGCTCCACAGCAGGCCTCACGGGAGGGACTGGCAGGGCTGGGTCCCCACACAGGGCTGTGGACTGGAGCCACGGACTCGGACCACCGTGCCCCCTCCTACACATGATGGCACAGCACAGAGCCGAACGGCACCTGGCTGGCGTCTGGAACCTCACCCCTCCCAGAACCCAGATCCACATCTTCCCAGCACAGGTCCCAGGGCCCCCACACCTGCGCCCTCACTGTGCCCTCTGCCTGCCATGGCCTGCTCTTCACCCTCTGTTGGTCCACACCCACCCTTACCAAGCCCCACCTCTTCCAGGAAACACACCTGGCCTCCCGTGAGCACCTGTAGGAGCAGGACTGTCCCCAGCTGGCGGTCAGCACGCAGGGGAGCTGGGACAGAGGTGACTAAGTGTGGAGCAGTGGCAGCCACGTGTGGTCATTCATGGTGATTGCCTGCACACCTCTCTTTAGCCAGCCCCTGGGACAAGCTTCCCAATGGGAGGGGGAGGAAGTAGAGGCACCCTCCACCCTTAGACAGGCCTCGGTCGTGGGGTGAGGTAGGCTCACTGGCCTGAAGATGCAGCTCCAGCCAGGAGGCCAAACCTCCCTCGAACTCACTGAGCACACCAGCACCAGGCACAGGCATGGCCTGGGAGCTGGGGCCACCCAGGGAAACAGCCTTAGCTCCCGCCTGCCTCCTGGGCAGGGCGACACAGCAAAACACCTCCACAGCAGCCCACGGCTCAGGCCCCTGAATCCCTGCCACCCACGGGGGAGACCTGCATTGAGTCCCCAGCTCCTGGCTTCAGCCTGGTCCAGCCCCAGCTGTTGGGGGCATTTAGGAGGTGAACCAAGCAGAGGGGAGGTTTCTCTTTCTGTCTGTCTGTCTCTCTCTGCCTCTCAAGATACATAATAATAAGCAAAAAAAAAAAAAAATCCCAAAAACCAATACAATGGCTTCATGTTGGCCTCTTCAAGGGAGCCCAGGTCCTGGTGGGCACAGGGGGCGTGAGCAGAGACAGCTCTGCGGTGGCAATCCAGGGGCCTGAGCGAGCACACTGCAGGGCTCCCGGTGCAGGCTGGGCAGCGCTGGAGCCCCGAGGCAGCGTGCAGGAGTCCAGGGCAGCCAGTGCCCACCGCAGGGCTCCTGGTCCCCCAGGCCCATGCAGGGACAGAACTGGGTCTCTCCCACTGCCAGCACAGCACTGCCACCTACCCCAGTCCAGGACGTGCTGCCCTCTGCTGACCAGTCAGCGGGGTCCCAGGAGGTCCTGGGAGCTAAAAGCTGGCACAATCAGAACAGCCACAAGGCCCTATGGCACGGGGGAGGGGCCGAGTTTGGGGGGCACCTTGATGGCCTCTCCCCTCCCCCACCATGGCTGCCCCACACACAGGTGCCCAGGCTGTGCCCTTGGAGAACCAAGGAGGAAGCACAATGGTCCCCCACCCCCACTCTCCCCCAATACCCACAGAGCGCCCTGGGCACAGGAGGACAGGGCTCGGGGAGGGGAACTGACCACCAAAGCTTCACAGCCCTGTTCAAGCAGGGGCCGGGCACATAGGACAAAGTAGCCTGCATGGTCTACTTCCTCCAGGGAAGGGAGAGCCACGCGAAGCCTTCTGCCCAGTGCCACGTGTCCACCGGGGCCCACTCAGCAGAAGAGGAACCCACTGAGGAAGGGTCAGCGCTGGGGCCAGACACCATGCAGCCAGCCCAGGAAGGGGCAGGGCAGCCTCCCCCACCCCACCCCAGCCCCGGGCAGGCTCTGACGGCCAGGGCCACCAGGAGGCCAGGCAGGAACCGGCAGCCATCTGCGGGAGGCTCTGCCCTCCTGGGGCTCCCAGTCCCGGGAGAAAAGGGTCCGGAGGGCTGAGGGGCGCTCCCCGCAGCGGTCAAACCAGGCAGCAGGAGCCCCGTCCCTCGGGTTTCACGGCAGTGGCACCAGCTCGTCTTGCACAGGTAATTACAGTTCTTTCTGCGTAATGAGATGGTTTTTAAAGGCCATTCGAAAGAAATTTCTTATAATGAGGTGAAGGGGTTTATAGCGAGAGACATCCAGGCGGCTGGTAATTGGTGGGACCTGGGCCGAGGCCGGGAGGGAAGCGATGGGACTCTGAGAAGGGGCTGCGAGCCCTGGCAGAGGGGACACTCGGCCAGGGAAGTGTGTGCAACCCCAAGGATCAGCAAGCACTCGAGGAGTCGGGCACCATGGGGGCAGGGGAGGCAGGGAGAGATGCCACAGGTGCAGGACACGTGGCACCAGGCACCACACCTGACCCCGGCTGGGCCGCCTAGGCCCTCCCCTGGGGCCGCTCAGGCACCTAAGAAGTGCACCTGGGAGTGGAGCCACCCGGAGGAGTGGGGCGAAGTATAGGGGGAGGGGCAGGCAGGTGCTGCCTGGGGAGCCTTCACCCTGCCCGCCCACACGCCCACACATGACGCGCGGCTCCTCCACCCAGCATCTGAGAACTTCCCAGCAGCCCCTGAGCTCCGCACCAAATGGAGCGAGAGCAAGAGCCTGGCTCTCCCGGCTCTGAACGCCGGCTAATTGGTGCTGAGCGGCTGAGGAACTGGAGGTCCTGGGCTTTGAGATCGCCTGGTGCGACTTGCCCACCAGGGACCACCACGGGCCCCGCACACAGAGGCACCAGATTAATGAGGCTGCTGGCTCGGGCTGGATCGCGACTCACTGCCCAAACCACGTTCTGGAAATCACAGGTCCCCCGTGACCGCTGTCCCGCGCTCCGAGGGGCTCTGCTGGGCGAACTCAGCCGTCTTGTGTTTGCTCAAGGAGACTTCCCAGGGCTGGGACACCTCAGGCATCCACCTGGGGAGGTGACAGGGCAGCTGGGGTCTCCGAGGGTCTCTGCAGCTTCGGGCATAGTGGAGGAGTCCCTTGCCAACATGCCCCACTGGTCCAGGGACCCTGGGAGAAGATTAGCAGGTGCCGGCCTGTGCCTCACTGTCCCCCTCCTCAGCTCAGTGGGACTCCACCCCCTCACCCCTAGCCCTTTCCTGCCCCAGGCAGCCCCCCTTGCCTCTCCACTGCGCTGATCTCCCCACCAAGCCCTTCCAAACCTCACCTGGCTCCCCCTCCATCATGGCCGCTGGGTCTTTCTTTCTCCAAGAGCTTCAGTCCCCAGTTCCTTGAACACCGGCTTCTTGCCCTGCCTTCCACGGTTCCGTGTTCATTGTTCTGTCCCTCATGCCCACCCCACCCCCAGGACAGGCGATGGCACCCTGGCACCCTGTAAGCCACCTGCCCGTGAGGTTGAGGTCCCCACTCTGCACAGTGACAGTGGACAAAAGCGCAGTGGGGCTGGGAGGAGACTGTAGCCCTGGGGCAGGGGGCTGGGACTGACCACTGGGGCTTGGGCAAGTTCCTTCCTCTCCCAGAGCCTCAGCTTGCCACGCGTGAGCAGGGCTGCCTCCCAGATGCACAGGATACCGGGCTTCTGCAAGGCCAGGCCTGGCTGGTGCACTCCCTACCCCTTCCAGCCCCTCCAGCCAGACCATTCCTGCCCCTCTGACGCCCACCCCAGCGGCTGCTCCTCCCCCACCTTCTGCTTTACAACATCCGGGCCACAGGGGTTCTGTTTGTCCCTTCTTCACCCCAACCATGGCCGCCCCGCAGGGGGAGGTCAGCACGGCCCCCTGGCCGCCCACATCCTGTGACCTCTGTTGCCTTTCTCTGTAGCCTCTCTCCCCGGCCCCAACCATCCTGGGCTCCTCCCGCACTGAGACCTCTACCTGACACTCACTCTGCTGCCCGCTGCCCGGCATGGGGCCCACGGTCTCCCAGTGCCAGAAAAAGCCCCACCCCCACACTCACAGAACTGACCCCTGTGGGTACCCATGGCCAGGAGCCGGGCACTGCTGGAGAACACGGCCCACCCGAAGCCCAGGCCCACCCACCCAGAGCCTCCACTGCACTGCCCTGGGGACAGCGGCTCCCTTCTCCTCACTTCATCCACAGCTACTCCCCATGGCCACCTGGCTTGGTTTTCACTGAGGACGCCCTCACCTGCCCCCAAGCATTCCAGAATAATCTGCTTCTGTCTGCACCCCATCCCCCACCCTCCCCGGGGCTCCGCACCCACCCTTACTTCCCACCCCTGCCATCCCTCACCCTGCCCTCAGCTAACAACCCGGTTCTGAAGTGCTCTACAGTGTTCTGTAGTGACATCTTTTAAAATTCCTCCCTTTATGACGTTGACTCTAGACAATCACTCTTTTAAGATTTATTTTATTTATTTTAAAGGCAGATGGAGAGGGAGGGAGGGAGAGAGATACAGAGAGGTCATCCATCCACTGGTTCACTCTCCAAATGGTTGCAATGGCCAGGGCTGGGCCAGGCGAAAGCCAGGATCCAGGAACTTCATCTGGGTCTCCCACGCGGGTGCAGGGGCCCAAGCACTTGGGACATCTGCTGCTTTCCCAGGCACACTGGCACGGAGCTGGACTGGAAGCGGAGCAGCCAAGATTCAAACCAGAGCTCTGATACAGGATAATGGTGTCACAAGAGGTGGCTTGCCTCGTGTGTACATCATAACACCTGCCCCCGGAAAATCAGTCTTGGGAGGAGGCATTTGGACCAAGGAGTTAAGCCGCTGCTTGGGCTACCTGCATCCCACATCAAGTGCCTGGGTTCAAATCCCGTCTCTGCTTCCAGTTCCAGCTTCGTGCTAACGTGCACCCTGGGAGGCAGTGGAGGATGGCCCAAGTCTTTGGGCCCCTGCCACCCGTGTGGGAGACCTGGATGGAGATCCTGGATGGAGATCCTGGCTGCTGGCTCCAGACTGGCCCTTCCTGGGGAATGAACCACAGGACGGGTAGACTCCACCTCTCTGTCACTGTCTCTTTGTCTTTCAAACAAATAAAAGTTCTAAAAACACAGTCCTAGTTGGTTAGGTGCCGCGTGAGCCCATGCACGTGACACGGGGAGATGACAAATCAGCAGCACAGGGGCAAGGGGAGGCTGTGGTGGCTCAGGAGGCCTCGCGGGGGGGTCAGCTCTGTCCTGATTGTGGCGGCAGTGACACGAAGCTGTGACAAAATTATACAGAACATGCATCGTGCGGACACGCACGCACACGCACACGAACACACACACACACACGAGGGCACGTGCACCTGGCCAGACCCGAACCAGACTGTGGGGGGCACGCACGCGGTGGCCTGGCTTGGGCACTGCTGAGCCCCACAGGAAGGAGCTCCAGGGGGCGGCGGTGGGGGCGGGGGGCGTGCACGGCTGACATCACCCTTCCCTCAGACCCTCTCTAGGTCCCCAGGGCCCCGCCCGCTCTGCCTGGCACTGAGCCAGGGTCCAGGCCTTGCTCCTCTCTCCACACAGCTTCCTTGGGACCTCAGCCTTGCCCAGCTCTCTGAGTACCACCTGTGGCTCCCACGTCCCCGTCCTGAGCTCCAGACTTGGACCCCCCTGCCCTCTACAGCACACTTCTGCTCTGAAGGTCACCAACAGCAGGCCCACCTCTCTCCTGCCCCAAGCCGGTGCCAGGAACTGAGGGGCCTCCCTGTCCCCGCTCCACCTGCAGCTCCCTGCCTCCCCCCACAATGGCCATCACTGGGGCCCAGGTCTCCATCACTTCTGCCTGGCCCCATCTCCCCTCCTGCCCCCTCTTGCTACGGCCTCAGGGTTTGTTTTTTTTTTTTAATTAGTTGATAGAGCTCCCATCTGCTGGGTCACTCCCCAGACACCTTCAACAGCCTGGGCTAGGCTAGGTCTCCCTCATGGGTGGCAGGGACCCAAGTACTTGAGCCACCACTGATGTGTCTTCAGGAAGCCGGAGTCAGGAGCCGGAGCCAGGACTCAAACCCAGGCCCTCCGATGTGGGACAAGGATGTCTTCACCGGCACCTTAGCCACCGGGCCACATGCCCACCCCCTGACAAATCCACCACCCCCTCATCCCCTGGCTGCCCCCTAATCTTAGCTCTCTGACATGGCCCCACCATGCCACGCAAATGCCCTCATTTCTCTCTCCCCCACACCCCACCCCTGCACCAGCCGCCTCTTCTCTTTCAGAGCCCTCCCCCAGGTACCCGCTCACCTGGGCAGCCTCCTGTCCCCAGGTGTCCCACCATGGCCCCATTAGCATTTTCGAACTCCCAGTCCACCCCAGTAGCTTAAGGAAGCTCCCGCCTGCACAGGTCCACAGCAGGTGCTCAGCGGGGCCAGGCCCTCCATGCTTCTCCCAGCCCCAGGTGAGGCTGTGGGAATCCATCTTTCCAGGCCCACGGGCACCCGGCGACTCCAGGACAGGATCATCTCCCTGCCTTCTGCTGCCCAGAGCTGCCAGCAGCATTTTTTAAAGTTCCCATTTTATGGCCCCAAAAAGCGAAAGGGACCACTGGTGTAGTCTTGGTTTAAATCCTGAGTGCCAGGGGCCAGTGGGCGTGGCTGAAGCTCAAGTGGTCACACGCAGGACATTAATGTGTCATGCTGTGTCTGGCACACCTGTGACAACCGAGTGTCACTATGAGAACAAGTGGAACCATAGCAAATTGTCCCGAGAGGCAGTGAGGTCCCCATCACCAGGGGTACCCGACAGAGCGGGACACATCGGGGAGCGGCCACCCTTCTGCAGCCCGCGATGCTGGCACCCAAGTCCCCAGTGCAGCGAGCTCCAGGGTCAGAGACACGAGTTCAAATCCCGCCTCCACCACCAGCCCTGGGGCAAGCCACAAAACCACGCTCTGACAAAGAACAGAAGCCGGCACTGGGGTGCAGCAGGTTAGGCTGCCACTTGCAGCGCCAGTATCCCATTTCAGAACTCCGGGTCTAGCCCCAGCTGCTCTGCTTGCAATCCAGCTTCCTGCTAACGCGCCTGGGAAGGCAGGGGGAGACCTGGATGGAGTTCTGGGCTCCTGCCTCCAACCTGGCCCCGCCCCAGCTGTTGCAGCCATTTGGCGAACGAACCAGCAGAAAGCTGGTGTTACTCCGCTTTCAAATAAATAAATAATCTAAGAAAGAAAGAAAAGAGAGGGAGAGAAAGAAAGACAGACCCAGTTGTGTGTGTCAGCAGCTGCCGGCTGAATGCTGGCCCTCCCTCCATCCCCCGCTTCCGTTCGTCACTGGGGCCTGCAGGGGCTTCCTCTGAACCAATGCAAACACTTCCCGCTGGGCCCTGCAGCTCAAGGTCTCCTCCCTGCCCGTCTGGGCCCACTGTCCTGCCGTCCACCCCAGGCCAAGCGCTAGCGCCACCTCCTCCAGGAAGCCACCGCAGGCTGAGCTCACAGTTTCCGAGGATGGGGCTGGTGCAGGTCCCTGGTGTCCTGTGGTCAGCTGGGGGAGGGGAACCTGCTGTGTAGGAGGGTGTGTCCCACAGAAAGCCTGGCCACATGTGCCACACAGGGATAACTCGCTCGCTCATGGCCCTGCACAGCAATGTCACCGGGGAGACCTGTTCTTCACCTCTGCTTTGTAGAAGTGGGAACTGGGGCCCAGAAGGGGTGAGTGAGTTACCTGAGGTCACACAGCAGCGTGGCCCCCGAGTGTGCGCTTCTAACCCTGACTCTGCAGCACGGAGCCTCTCACTCCAGACGCTGCCCCACCCCCACACCGGGCCCTCTCCTGGGTCCTGTGCAAGGGCAGGAGGCCGGGTGGGATGGGGGGGGGTGCCCCGTGGCCTGGAGGCTAAGGCACCTGCAAAAACACAGACGCACACACGTATGACCTGAGTGAAGAGCCGCCGGCCATCAGCTGTGCAGCCTGAGACCCCCACCGATCCCCCGCCCCCTCCCCAAGCCACCGTGGGGGCAGGCAGCGGAGGGCGAGACAATCTGGTGACAATCTGCTTGATTCCAATCCTCTCTCTCTCCGTGGGGCGCCCTGGGGGCTCAGAGGGGCCAGGACACTCCTCAGGGGCTCAGGGGCCACCCGGCAAGTCAGGAGCCTAAGGAGCTCCTACCAGGGTCCCTCCCGGAACCCCACTTCCTGACAGTCGCTCTGTTCCCACTTGCTTGGAGCAGGAGTGGACTCACAAGATAAAGACGACGCGAAAGCAAGAAGCTGAGAGAGGAAATCAAAGCGAGGAGAGACGCAAGCTGGGTGGGGGGAGGAGGGAGGAGGGGCGCGGGCACGGCCCCCACCCCCACCCCCGGCAGCCTGAGCCCTGGCCCCTGAGCAGCAGCCGCACAGCCAGTCGGGGGTTAACTCCGCCGTGGAGCGTACAGCGAGGTTCCAGTTATTAGTTGATTTATTGCTCTGTCCTCAATCTGTGCTCAGGTCCTGGAAGGAAATGTTCCACTCGAAAGCATTAAGCGTCTTCAAAGAGCAGAGGCATTAAAAATTGAAATCATAAAATAGACACGTAAATACAGCGGAGGGGGCCAGGTCCCCGCCGGCCTACGAGGCCGCCGCACACACGCACACACGTGTGCACACACACACGCAGGAGCCCGCAGGGCCCATGGAGGCTGCAGCCCCCACCGCGCCCTGAGCAGGGGATCCAGGGGCCGGGGACCCCTGTCTAGGAAAGCTTGACTCCTTCTTCCCGAGGCCTTCACACCATGGGGGCAGAGGGATGGGGTGGCGGTGCTGTGGCGGGGCTCAGCTGGTGGGAGGCAGGGGCAGCCCTGGGGGCTCGGCATGCTTGGACCCCCACAGCCCAGCCGGGCTCATCAGAGAGGCCAGCCCCAGCCGAGCTGGGTCCCAGAGGCGAGTAGGGAGGAGGGGCTCTGCTTTGGACCCAACTCGTCACAAGGCAGGCAGAGCAGCTGCAGCCCCCCACCCCAGCATAACACAGAACTTGGCCAGGCACCCAGGGGCCCCTCACTATCAACCCCTGGGGGTGGGATGAGGTGTCTCTCAGCACGGGCTGGGGCTCTGACCTGTCACCACCCACCCAGGGCCCACACTGCACACAGAGACCTCCACGGGAAGTCCAGCACCCCAGACACACATGTGGCAGCACTCACACGTGTGGACGGCCACGCCCGCACACACATTTGCATAGTGCATTCCCCACACATGTGCAAACAAGACAAGCAAAACCAGGCCCCCAAGATGCAGGCCAGGTGAGTCGGCTGTCTTTGGGCAAGACAGGGCTGGGGCCCGGGGACCCACCAGCGTCACCTGGTCAGGCCTTCACCCCTCGGCCCCCGTCTTGGCCACCTTCAGAGTCCCCTGTGGCTGGGCTCCATGCCCTGCCCCTCGCGGCCCACGTGCTCCATGGGCTACAGGGGCCTCCCTGGTGGCGCCAGCCTCTTCCTCAGCCAGGCGGAGAAGCGGCAGAAACACCCTGACCTCATTTCCCCGTTTGTGGCTGCAAGTGAGCCCGGGCGGGGGCAGGGCAGGAGCCAGAGTCCTGGGGAACCGCCCAGGGCCAGCAGTGACTAGCTACGGTGTCTAGTGGGGAGCCGCCAGGTGCGGGGAGGACAGGGACACCGGCCTGTCTGTGCCCCTCTGTCCTACACACAGACTGACATGGGGAGACATGGCCACAGGCCAGCACCAGGGACAGTGCACCCGTGGCATCTGGGACCTCACCCCCCTTGGAAGGGCTGGTGCCCAGCTGAATGCCCTCCTCCACCCCATGGGGCCAGGGCCCTGCGCTGCTCAGCCCTGGGGCCGGGCCTGGGCACACAGAATTACCAGGGGCTGCACTCACAATGGCCCCCCGGGGAGACTGGTCAGGGAGATGGGCAAGGGACCACCAAGGGTAACCGGGAGCCCACCCAAGCCCCAAGGACAGCTCCTGGGATGAGGGGCAGCCTGGATGGTGGACCTCCCAGGCCTTAGCAGCTGGCCAGCAGTCTGTGGCTGCCACAGTCCCCGTCCTCATGTGCGCACACACTCCCACACACACCCATGCGCACACCCATGCTCTCACACATGCACACATCCATGCTCGCACACATGCTCACACATGTTCACACTCCCACACTCTTGCACACATCCATGCTCACACACGTTCACATACCCTCACACACAGGCACACACTACTGTCACACATGCACCTGACCCCACCCTCACACATGCACACGCGTGTCCACACACCCTCACCCACATGCACACACTGCTGCCACACGTGCTCACACTCACACGACTAGGGGACAGTTCTGCCCTGAGCCCCCTTGGTGGTCTCTGGCCAGGGAGAGCTGGGATGCAGGTGGAGGCTGGGAGAGTAGCAGAGGGAGCCAGCAAGGAACTGGGCCCAGAACCCCCACCTGCCGCCAAGGTTGGGTGCCTACCCCCTGCCAGCGCATAGCACCCCTATGAGCACCACCCTCTTCGTTAGGGACCCTGTGGTCACCTCCAGCCACCGCCACCCTTCACCTGCCCCACCCAGGCTGCGCCCACCTCACTCCAACACCACCCCTGGCCCAGGCACCTTGCTCCCCAACTTGTAATTTTTCTTAATTGGGAGCTCGTTAATTATCGCCCTGCTTTCCAGAGCAAACAAACACCAATTAGGAAAGTCAAGGCAGATGCCGCGGCCCGCCCACAGCCAGCCCAGCGCCTGCCCCGGCCCGCCCACAGCCAGCCCAGCGCCTGCCCCGGCCCGCCCACAGCCAGCCCAGCGCCTGCCCCAGCCCGCCTCCTGCCCCACGTGCGCGAGCCTAGCGCCACCCCCAGGCCCCCCGGGCAGCAGGTCGCCCCTGGGACTCTGTGTGGGGACCCGTGAATTGCTGAGCAAGGTCCTCTTTCCCCATGTGGCAGAAGGTTCGAGTGCTTAAAGAGAGCAGTGGAACGGTTTTTATTAATCAGAACCGCTATAAAGAAAGCATTTAATTAACATAATTATCCCGATTGAGAAAAGCAGGCCTTACCCAGTACATACTTTGCAGACTTGAGATACCAGCTGTCACCATCAGTCATAATTAAGTAAAGCGAGCTCTTTCCATTTTTCCCTCGCTCCCTTCCCCCTGGGGGCATCGGCTCCTCCTGGGGTGACACCTCCAAGGGGAGACCAGCTTACTACGGGACCCCCTCCAGGTGCCCGTGCCTCCTCAGCTGCAGCCCAAACAGGGACCCCTGCTCCCATCCCCACCCCGCCACCCCCTCCCCAGCCGGGACACCTGCAGGGTCAGCAGGCCCAGCGGGACAGCCGGGAAAACAGAAAGCCATGGGCACCTGGCACCACCATGCTGCGGCGCAAGCCCCTCCCCACTCCCCGCTGCCTCACAGGGCTCACGAAGCTCAGGAAGACCCCCAAAGCTCCAGACCCAGTCCCTCCCCTCTCCTTGGAAGCGGGGACGCCGCAGCCACCCGACATCACTATCGCTTCTGCTGTTCGTCACCTCCAGCCCAGCAGAAGCTCCAGGAAGCAGAGGTTCTGCCTGTTGGGTGCTCAGCACTGTACTTGGCTCCTCCACGGCTATGCCCCCAGCCCCTCCTCCAGTGCCCAGCTCCCGCCCAGGTCCCGAGAACCTCAGCTTCTCCATCTGTGAAATGGGCAGCCTGTCCCCCACCCGCCCTCCCCAACATCTGATGCCCCTCAATGATTCTGACCTCCCTCCTCCTGCAGAGTGCCCCGCCCGGCAAGCACCTGCCACCCTCTGCGGCCACCCAGGGAGCAGGAGGCTGGCGCTCATGCCGGGTGACACGCACAGAGGTGACACCACAGACGTATTTCACCCCAGCACTCCGCAGTTTGCTCACTGCAAAGGTGCTTACTTTTTAGTACATCTTAAACAGGAGCCCGCAAAGCGTGCTGTCAGCGCTTTTTAAATGGCCTGTTAATGCCCCGTAAAACTCGGCACCGCGGCCGCAGGAGACAGCTCACTCCTGGCCCCGGCGCGGCCGGGATGAAGCCTCGGGCTGGACGCTGTGGTCATCAGGGTGCCTGCGAACAAGCTCCCCTGGGGCCACCAGGCTCGCCACCACTTCGGGGGCGGTGGTGGGGGCACAGAGGCAAAGCAGCTATGTACTCTGGGGGACAGTGACCGCACCACCCTCCCTGGACCTCAAGGTTCCTCAGCCACACGGTGGCAGCGCCGACTGCCACATCCAGGCTCGGGCAGGAGCCAGGCAGGTGACCGACACCAGACGCCAGGTGGCCTCGGAACTCCGAGCGTGATCAGGGCGTGGCGATCTTATTTTCCACGGGGTCCTCAGCATTCAGAGACAGACGCTGAAACGCTTCCGGATAGACTTAGGCGGCACCAAGACAACGGGGCGAGGGTGCCAAATGAGTGGGTGCAGAGCGAGTCGGGCTGACCGAGAGCTGTGCGTGCCGCCGGCACTCGGCACACTGGGGCTCCCTGCTCTCGGGCTGACGCGGGGACGCCCTGCCCAGTCTCCCAGGCGCACACAGTGCACAGGGCCATGCCAGCTATGGGGCCAGGGGCCAACGCTGTCTCTCCCTGGGCTCCAGTTCCCAGGGCAAACCCCCACCTACTCCTACTCGATCCAGCCACACCCATCACAGCCTCATTGAGGGGTTGAGTGTGAGGCCCCCTGGAGCCATAGAGCAGGGACCCAGCCTGGCGCAGGTGCTCAGGCAACCTGGGACACCCCGCCCCCACCTTCCCCAGCAAACTCCCCTACCACCACGTCACCACTGACTGTCACGGGGCTTCCCGCTGGGCTCGGGCGCAGAGGGAGGGAAGGAATGCCAGCAGCTCCGCCCTGTGCCACTGAGACCTGCACCTGAGGGAAACTGAGCCTGAGAGAGAAGATGCCGCTGTGAGTGATGCTGAGCCAGGCCACTGGACTCCGCAGCCAGTGCCCACGCAGGGCCCCCGTGGCACCGCATAAGCAACCCTGTCCAGGCCTCACCTCATCACCTGTGAAACGGGGGCAGGAAGATGCTCGCAGCCCGGGGAGGGGGGGGCACCAGGGCCGTGGGCGGCTGGGAGGTAAGTCAGGGCGTGGGGGTGGGAGGCGCCGGAGCTGGCTGCTGGAGTTATCCCCCGGGGGATATTTTTAGGTGGACTACTTTCTGTCCCCTCCCCCTGCTCGGGAGGAGGAGGAGCGCAGAAATAGCCAGGTGTGCGTGTCTGGGCCGGCTATAAATAGTGAGCACAGCACCCAGGCCCCCAGGCTACTCCCACTTGCAGGAGCAGGGAGGGGGAGAGAGGGAGGGCCCGTTCCTGTCCAGTTGCCCAGGGCTGCTCGCTCCATGGGCTCCCTCCACATGCACGCACCTGCGCACGCCAGGGCAGTGGCACCCCCAGGAACCTAGTCTCGGGGCACTTGTGAGAGCAGGGAGGGGGAGAGGGAGGGCCCATTCCTGTCCAGTTGCCCAGGGCTGCTTGCTCCATGGGCTCCCTCCACATGGACGCACACACGCACCTGCACACACCTGCGCACGCCGGGGCAGTGGCACCCCCAGGAACCTAGTCTCGGGGCACTTGTGAGAGCAGGGAGGGGGAGAGGGAGGGCCCGTTCCTGTCCAGTTGCCCAGGGCTGCTCGCTCCATGGGCTCCCTCCACATGGACGCACACACGCACCTGCACACACCTGCGCACGCCGGGGCAGTGGCACCCCCAGGAACCTAGTCTCGGGGCACTTGTGAGAGCAGGGAGGAAGGTGAGAAGTGGACAGGGAGGTAACCTCCAATACCCGGCCCTGGGCCTCCTCCAGTCTGGGGACAGCTGACCCCACGGAATCTCACGGAAGATACAACTGACGTGGAGCCCGTTCCCCCAGGGGCGTCTCTCGGAGACCCCATTGTTCAGGTGGGGAAACTGGAGGCCAGGACCAGGTTCTTATTGGTGAAGGGTAGGGGATAAGGGCAGCACCCACTTCCGGGGTGACTGTGAGGGCCCCCTGAGACATAGGAAGTGCCGGAGGGTGGGCGGCCATCACTGACAGGTGAGCCACACCTGCTCCGGGCAGGAGGTACCCAGAGTCCCCTTCTGCCTCCCTGGGTCACAAGTCCCCACTGGGCCGGGCTCAGCCTCACAGCCAGGGGTTGGTCCATTCCCCCAACACCCACACAGGCTGCCCTGCCACGTCCCTGATCGGAGCACCTGTGCCCCTCTCCAGCCTGCTAATGTGGTCTCTGGGGGTCAGTGGTGATGGCTCGGGAACTTGGGTCCCTGCCACCCATGTGGGAGACCCGGATGGAGTTCTGGGCTCCCAGCTTTGGGCCCAGTCCAGCCCCAGCCACTGGGGCCATTTAGAGAGTGAACCAGTGGATAGGAGCTCTTTCTCTGTCTCTCAAATAAATAAAAACTACACCCACGGCCAACCACGGCAGAAAACAGTAGCTGCTCGCGGCTGGCGATGGCCCTGTCACCACCTCCGAGGGAGAGCGGGCGCTGCAGCTCTGACTTCCGGCCAGGACCCACCCACCCCCACCCCATGGCTATACGTGCAGAACAGAAGCACCCGGACAGAAGGATTCAGCACCAGACCCACCCTGGCCAGCCGGTGCGGCTCCCGCCTGGGGCTGATGCTGGTTTGGGTGGGTCCAGTCAAGAGGCGGGCCTACGAGGAGTCTTCCAAAGTTTGCAGACAGAATTAAAAGGTAGCGGGCATTGGATGCTGGGGTTAGGAAGCCCACACCCCACACTGGAGAGCCAGAGTTCAAATCCCAGCTCTGCTCCCAATCCCAGCATCCTGCTGGTGCGCACCCTGGGAGGCAGCAGCTGTCGGCTGAAGTACTTGGGTCCCTGCCACCCATGTGGGAGCCCTGGACTGAGTTCCTGGCTCCCAGCTTTGGCCCTAGCTCAGCTCCAAGTGTTGCAGGCATTTGGGGAGTGAGCCAGCTGTTTTCTCTCTCTCTCCCTCTGCCTTTAAAATAAAATTTTAAAAAGCTAAATTTATTTGGCAAAAACCATACCAGTTAAGAAATCCATGGATAGCTTTTTTCACAATTGGCCTTTCCCGAGAACTTCCTGAAGACCTCTTGCAAACGGGCTGTGCCGAACCTCTGCCCGGGGCCAGAGAGGGATGGAGTCCAGGGCGGGGAATCTGGCCATGAGCTTGGCAGGGAGAGGCAGAGCCTGCTTCCCCGGCTGCCCTGACTCCCCACATAGGGGCTGAAACCCAGCCCTCAGGGCCCCTTATGAGAAGGGCCAGTGGCCTCCAGAGACGGAGACACCGAGGCCAGGGCAGGGGAAGGCCTGCCTGGGGAACACGGAAACCCACAGGCAGAGCCTATTACCACTCCCACTCCAGCCCCACCACCGGCCCCTCTCATGGGTGGAGCCTCTGTCTGCCGAGAGGATGGGGTGAGCGTGGGAGGCCCCAGCCCTGGGAACAGCCCCCCTGCGGAGCCCCTGCCACATGCCAGGCGGGCATCATCTCAGCCAATCTTCCTACAGCCCCACGAGGAAGCAGCTGCACACCCATTCGACAGATGAAGCTGGGGATCTGCCCCAGGCTGCACAGTTCACAGTGGAGACCACAGCATGAACCCAGGCAGAGGGGCTCCGCTGGGGTGAGTGCTAGGTGCCCCCCAGCACCTCAGAAGAGCTCGGGGCCAGAGGTCGGGTAGGCGAAGGGCACGGGCATTGGAGCTAAGTCTGGAGCAGACACACTGTGGCCTTTGGGAGCCGAACTTCAGGACTTCAACCCCCATCGGTCATTCCCAGACTTAGAAAGCAGGGGTGCTCCGGCGTGGGTCAGCGACACAGGCCACATGCCGTGTTGGGCCAGGAAAGTGTGGCAGCGAAGATGGGGTGGCAGTGGGTGCCCAGCTGGCCCCTTCCCTAGGCCTCCTGAGCTGGGCTGGGTGGACCCAGGCCCCCTTGGACTATCCATGGATTTCACAAATCTTACGTTTTACCAATTTTAAAGGCAAAGAGAGAGAGACAAAGAGAGAGAGATGGGACTGGTCTCCTCAGCTGGGTGTCCAGTCCCTGTGCCCCCGTATGGCTTCATGGAGGCAGAGCATCAGGCCAAGGAGGGGCTACACCAGCGTCAGCATTGGCTACAGGTAGGCCAGGCTCCCAGACCTGCATGTACCTCCCTCCCAGACTCCCAGATTTACATAGCACCTCCCTCCCAGGTTCTCAGATTTGCATAATACCTCCCTCTCGTGTTCCAAGATTTGCATAGCACCTTCCTCCTAGCGGGGGGGGGGATCCCTGATTTGCATAGTACCTCCCTCCTGGGGGTCCCTGATTTGGATAGCATCTCCTTCCCACACTCCCAGATTTGCACAGCACTCCTTTCCCCGACTCCTAGATTTGCATAGCACCTCCTTCCCCCACTCCTAGATTTGCATAGCACCTTCCTTCCAGGCTCCCAGATTTGCATAGCACCTCCCTCCTGGTGGGATCCCTAATTTGCATAGTACCTCCCTCTTGGGGGTCCCTGATTTGCATAGCACCTCCTTCCCCCACTCCCAGATTTGCATAGCACTTCCGTTGACTCCCAGATTTGCACAGCACTCCCTTCCCACGCTCCCAGATTTGCATAACACTTCCTTTGACTCCGATTTGCATAGCACCTCCCGCTCATGCTCCCTGATTTGCAAAGACCCGCCCCTAGGCTCCCAGATTTGCATAGCACCTCCCTCCCATGCTCCCTGATTTGTATAGCACTCCCTTGGACTCTGATTTGCCCCCAGGTTCACAAATTTGTGTAGTGCCTTTTTCCGGGGGTTCCAGGCCCCAGCATTGTGCTCAGCTCACATCCAGAGCACAGGATTTCTCTATTCCAATAATGCAGGGGGCCATTGCACAAGTCACAAATCACTAACCAGACTGGAGGTGTGTCCGGCTGTGCCGGACGACTTCCCCTCCCACCAGCCACAGTCAGCTGCGGGGATCTGAACCTGCCCCTTCCCTCCTCTGCCCAGACCAGCATCCCTGCCTCTGAACCCTGTACCTCTGGGCTCCCTGGAGTCGTTCTCCAGCCTCTGCCTGCTCCCAGCCTCCCAGCGTGCGGGGCCGCCCCACTGCCCCCTCCCCATCCCAGGCTGGGACAAGGGCCTGGAGCAGGTTCTAGGCCACCCCAAGGATGGCATGATGCAGTGTCACTGCCCAAGGGCAGAGGAGAGGAAGTGGGTGACAGACATGCCCCAGGGAGGGACCCCGAGAAACTGGCCCTGAACAGCCCTCCTGGACCACACAGGCGTCCCAGCTCTCACCCCTCACACTGGCAGACGGCCTGGCGGCCTAGGGCATGGCTTCCAGTCATGTCTCTCCCCTCGGAGTCCCACACTGGGGTGGGGGCGGGGTCAATGAGCAGGTGGTGGGGAGTGATGGGTAGACCCTGGGACTTGGCATCCATCTGCCAGCCTGGCTTCCCACCTGAGAAGGGAACAAACTGCTCCCTCTCATGGGCTGTTACTGCTAAGATTAATGAGCTCATTACAGTGTGAACAAGTATTTAAAAAGAGGTGGCCAGCCACAGCAAAGTCATAACAAGTAACACCCTCCTCTAGGCAGTCTGCCTGGACTGCACCCCCACGGGCAGTATGGCCACACCAGCCCCTGTGGGACATCCAGGAAGATGTCCTTGCTCTTCCCCAAGGCTGTGCTACAATACACGGGATGTGCATTCTAACAGCTACAGAGCCCCAGCTGTGGACCAGGCTCCCCGCACCCGGCTTCCACCAAGCACAACGCCCAGGGGAGGCACTGTGAGGACGAATCGGAGAGACGGTCACAGACAGGGGAGAAAGCAGAAGTCCGACTCCGGGGTCTCGCTGCCCCCGCCCTGTGCCCAGCTGGGTCAGCTTCGGTGGAGGACGGGGACCCCGCCCCTCAAGTCCTCCTGCCCCCCTCCGCTGCTGCTATGGCAGGGCCAAGCTGACTCAGCAGGTGCGGCTGGGGGAGCCCCCATGCTGACTCAGCAGGCGTGCCAACTTGAAACCAGAGAGCCCTCCCAGGAATTGGCCACGGAGCAAAGCCTCCTGGGACGAAGTCAGCAGGGGACTCCAGGGCCGTGGAGAGAGGCTGATAGACAGTGGTTCTGCTGTGCCTCCCCAGGCACAGGGATGGCGTCCCACACAGGGCCAGGCCCCGACCAGCCCCAGCACCCCAGCTTGGACTGCTGCCCTGGCCCGAGCCACAGGCGGGCCTGCCTCACAGAGAGGCCCACAGCTCTGCTGCCTCCTTGATGGGGGCCTCTGGGACCCCAGCAGACCAGGGAGCCACCCTCCTCCCCACACCTCACCTGGTTCCACTCCCAGTGACTCAACAGTGCCCCCTGCAGACACAAGGCTGGCACACGGTGGGCTGGCGCACGGTGCAGGCTCCCGCTCCGGGACAGAAAGGGTGGCAGACAGAGGCCGCGCAGAGGAAGCCTGGGCGATACCGGCACAGCCCCTCAGCCCCGCCACAGCCACCAGTGCAGGTCACCGCTGCTCACCTCTCGTAGGCAGGGCTCAGGGCTCCTCACGGGGCACCTGCAGAGAGACGGCAGGGAGGGCTGGTGAGAAGATGGACAGACCTAGGCCCACCCTCCCCGCCTGGCATCAACCACCCCTAGGGGTCTGCCCGGCCTGGGCTCCCCAGGGGCCTGGGGCAGATGGAGCAGGAGGGGATCTAGACCCAGGACTGTGCTGGGGCTCAGCTGCCAGGGGAGGGGCCGTGCCCGCATCCTTCTCTGACCCTGGACATGCAGGGGGGAACCCTAAATCTCCCCTTGTAGGGCCCAAGGAGGAGCTGGCGCCCTGGCCCTTTGTTCCACCTCTGCCTGGCACCCTCCCCTGCGCCTGGTGCACCAGGAACCTGGGCCCAGCCTCACTGACCTGCCCAGCAGGAGGCGGTCGGGCGGGGGCTTGCATGAACAGCCTGTGGGCCCCTCCCCCAGGCTGCTGATCAGTGGGGCCAGGGTGGGGCCCGAGAATCTGCATTTCCAACAAGCTCCCGGGGTGAGGATGCTGTCGCCTTGGGCATCACATTTTGAGGATACGTCCAGCCTGCAGAGCTCCGAGCTCACACCCTAAGGAGCACACAAGCTGGCTGGGAGGCCCACACTGGATGTGCACGCATGTCTACACACACACCTGCACGTGAGCATCCCCACACAGCCAACACACAGCAGCCGCAGCAGGAAACACGACCTCCACAGGCTAAGGAGATCTGACAGGGTGGGGCTATGGGCTGGTGCTGTCAGGGAAGGCTTCACGGTGGAGGTGGAGGCCTAATGACCGTTTTTACATGTTAGTCTCATCACAAAAGCCACGCATGACTGCATTCTAAGACTCTCAGAAAAGGCAGCCTGCAGAAGCATCACAGCCCCATTCCAGAGCGACTGGCCGCCGGCCCTTTGGGCTGGAACTGGCCGTGGACACGCACACTGTGCCGCTGTGCGGGAGGTGCACACACACACACACAGGCTCAGCGCCGGGGCGTGGCTGCACTCCCCGCCGAGGAGCAGCAGCAGCGTCCGAGACCTCCAGGCGCACCCGCAGCCAGATCGCTGGCCCTCGGTGAGTACCTGCTCTGTGCCAGTCGCCAGGCTGAACGCCCCAGCCACTTCCCCGCCCACCTGCACAGCCGCCCCGAGCACGACGCTGCTCTGAGCCTCCCCTGTGTGGCATGTGGAGTCGGAGCAAAGCTGCCCAGGAGGGCTCTGAGCGTGGCTGAGCCCAGAGCAGAGACCCCTGCCTCCCACAAGGCTACACCAGGCGCTCCCCATGGGGGTGAACACCTCCTCCCTCATGGACCCCAAGGATGAGTGCTGTGGAGTTCCACGTTTTAATTTCAAACGTTGCCAGAAAAAAGCACCCTGTCTCGGTGAGCGCGTGTGCAAGTATTTCTCTACCCAAAGGGTAGGTCGAAGTGTGTGTTTCAAAAATGTCACTCATTTATTATTTTATTTATTTGGAAGGTGGAAAGACAGAGAGAATCCAAGCACTCCCCAGTGGCTGCAGCGGCTGAGGCTGGGCCAGGCCAAAGCCAGGAGCCCAGACTTCCATGCAGGTCTCCCGCGTAGGTGGTGGCCATCGCTGCTGCCTCCCAGTGTCCACGTGGGCCGGAAGCTGGAGTCAGGAGTGGAGCCAGGACCTGAACCCAGGCCCTCGGATATGGGATGTGGGAGTCCCAAGCAGTATCCTTTTTTTATTTTATTTTTTTATTTTTGACAGGCAGAGTGGACAGTGAGAGAGAGAGAGAGACAGAGAAAAAGGTCTTCCTTTGCCGTTGGTTCACCCTCCAGTGGCCGCCGTGGCCAGTGCGCTGTGGCTGGCGCACCGCGCTGATCCGAAGGCAGGAGCCAGGTGCTTCTCCTGGTCTCCCATGGGGTGCAGGGCCCAAGCACTTGGGCCATCCTCCACTGCACTCCTGGGCCGCAGCAGAGGGCTGGCTTGGAAGAGGGGCAACCAGGACAGAATCCGGCACCCCGACCGGGACTAGAACCCGGTGTGCCGGTGCCACAAGGCGGAGGATTAGCCTGTTGTGCCACGGCGCCGGCCCAAGCAGTATCTTAAGTGCTGTGCCAAACGCCTGCCTCTGCACATCTTCAATTCTGATACCTGCTGCCAATCTGTCCTGTGGACTTCCCCATGTGAGCTCTGTCCAGTGCATCTATTGAGCATCTATTATGCACCGGGTGCAGCAACACTTGGGTCCTCATGTCTGTTTTGCAAAACAAGAAACTCAGGCACTAAAAGGTTCACCTGCTCCCCCAGTACCAGAGCACAGAGCTCCCTGCACCTGCTCGGGAGGAGAGGGTGGGGCGGGAACTCCGTGCACCCGCGCAGGAGGAGAAGGTAGGGGAGGGAGATCCTTTGTGCCTGCGCCTCCATTTTTCTGTACCAACTGCCCTTCAGTTGAAAGAGGGAGGGAGGGAGGAAGGGAGAGAGAGAGGGAGGGAGGGAGGGAGAGGGAGAGAGAGAGGGAGGGAGGGAAAGGGAGAGAGAGAGAGAGGGAGGGAGGGAGAGAGAGAGGGAGGGAGGGAGAGAGAGGGAGGGAGGGAGGGAGGGAGAGAGAGAGGGAGGGAGGGAGGGAGGGAGAGAGGGAGGGAGGGAGGGAGGGAGGGAGAGAGAGTCACCAGAAAGAATGAGAAAGAGCGCTCCACTATGCGGGTTCACTCCCCAAACACCCGCAGGCTGGGCCCGGCTGAAGCTGGGAGCTGTGAGCTCCATCCAGATCTCACCCGTGGAAGGCAGGGACCCACCTGCTTGAGCCATCACCGCTGCTTCCCGTGGGTCTGCACTGGCAGGCAGCTGGAATCCGGAGCTGTGTATGGAACCCAGGTGCTCCCACAAGGGACGCAAGTGTCTTAACTGGCACCCTAGCCCCTCCACCAAATGCCTGCCCCTCTGCTCCCCTTCAGGAGCCACCTGTGCTGGGGCCGGCGCTGTGGAGTAGCGGGTTAAGCCTCCACCTGCAACGCCGATATCCCATATGGGTGCCGGTTCTGATCCAGCTCCCTGCTACTGCACCTGGGAAAGCAGCAGAAGGTGGCCCAAGTGCTTGGGCCCCCCCACCCACAAGGGGGACCCGGAGGAAGTTCCTGGCTTCGGTCTGGCCCCACCATTGTGGCCATCTGGGGACTGAACCAGCCAGCAGATGAAGAATCTCTCCCTCCTGCCAGAGGACTCTGGCTTTCAAATAAATTAATTAATAAATTAATAAAAAAAGCCACCTGTGTGTGGGAGTCCCCACGCCCTCGGCTCCCTCACTCCCTCTCCAGTGGGCTTCTGCCTTCACCCCCCCCACACACACTGCTGCCACCAACATGCCCTGGCCGTGCCATCCCCTGTGGTCATCCCTGGCCCCATCTGGGCAGCAGCAGCTACTGCTGACTGCTTCCTCCGTGGGGGGCCTGTTTCTCAGGGCTCCCAGGACCCAGGACTCTTAGCCGAGGCTCCTCTCACTCCTGGCCACTGCGTCCCAGCCAGGCCTGGATCCCTCTCGCCAGCCCCAGCCCCTGTGGGGCACCAGCTCCCGCATCCACCCCGAGGCCTGCGTGCCACCTGCCAAACCCACCCCAAACCAAATGCTCACTCTGGTCCCCCACATTAGCCTCCTTCAGCCTCGCCACCCTGGTCCCTCACGCCACAGGCAAGCCGTTGGCAAACGAACCCGCCCAGGCCAACCGCCTGTGTGTGGGAGCCCCACCGCTCTGCCCCTGCCTCCGGCCTCGCTTGGGCCCCAGCTGTCATGGCTGTGAGAGGGTGGGACCCGCAGGTCCTGTCACTCCCCTGCCATCAGCAAGGGGCTTCCAGGCGTAGAATCAACGCCAAGCTCTCCTCAAAGCCTGCAGGGCCTGCTCACCTCCCACTCTCACCTCCCGCCACAGTCGCCTCCCCCATAGGTGTCCCGGGGTCTCCTGTTAGCTCCGGACTTTCTTACCCTCATCCAGATGGGAGCCCCTCACCTGCCCTGACCCCTCCATGTGCCCTAAGCCCCTCCTATCCCTCACAACGTCCCTCCCCCGAATCCTTGCTTCCTGCCTGTCTCATTACCAGGTAAACCCCAGAGGAGGTGGGGGCTGGGCAGGGGGAGGGCATGTGTCTGTCCCCCCTCCACCCACCTCTATACCCTCCATGCTTGGCACACAGTAGGTGCTAAGTGAATCTTTGCTGAATGAACCAATGAGCAGCATCCGTGCACGAACTGCCTGGGTGTGAAGTGGGAAGGGGCCGAGGGCACCCCCAGAAGGCAGGGTGCCCTGAGCAGGGGCTCACCAGCACCAGCAGCCTGGCCCGGGGCCACAGGAGCTGGGGGCAGGCGGCGGCGGCGCAGCGAGGCTGGCAGGAGGCCTGCGTGGCTGCCAGCAGCTGGCGCAGCTGCCAGCCGGCCCGGTAACCACGTTAGGCAGCGGAAATGGGTCCAGGGAGCTTTTCCCCTCCGCCTCCCGGTTGCTTTCTCTTCCCTCCCCGCTCGGAAGATTGATCTTCGCCTGCAACGGAGGAGATAACTCGATATAATGAACTCCGCCGTCCCTCTTGCTGCCTGGAGCCTCTAAAAAATTTAAAAGGGCTGGGGACAAGAAAAAAAAAAAAGCTGTCCTCAGGGCTGTCGGGCTCTTGCCCCCCTGCCCTGCCCTCACACCCCTCCCCCAGCGCTGCACCTGCCTCCCCCAGCCCCTGCCTTCCCCCTTGGGATGTCTTGATGGAAGAAAGGTTAAAAATAGCCACTTTCCCTGGCAGATTTTAAAAATAATTTCGATGAGGTCAGGGCTGGGCCTCCCGACCTCCCTGCCCTCACAGCCCCCTCTCCTGTGGCTGCCCCCACCCCCCGGAGTCACCAGCCAGCCCGGGGGGAACAAGTCGGCTCTGTCCAAAGCATTTCAGAAAGGAAGCAGTGAGGCCGGCTGCCCCCTGGGGCGCTGCCAGCCACGGCTTTTGTTCCCACAAACAGCTCTTTAAAGAGAGGCCTAGCACACACAGGGCCATGGCAGTGGACAGGAGCTGCGCTCACACACAGGGCCACGGCAGTGGACAGGAGCTGGGCACACACACAGGGCCACGGCAGTGGACAGGAGCTGCGCTCACACACAGGGCCACGGCAGTGGACAGGAGCTGGGCACACACACAGGGCCACGGCAGTGGACAGGAGCTGGGCACACACAGGGCCACGGCAGTGGACAGGAGCTGGGCACACACAGGGCCACGGCAGTGGACAGGAGCTGGGCACACACAGAGGCCACGGCAGTGGACAGGAGCTGGGCACACACAGGGCCACGGCAGTGGACAGGAGCTGGGCACACACACAGGGCCACGGCAGCGGACAGGAGCTGCGTTCACACACAGAGGGCCACGGCAGTGGACAGGAGCTGAGCAGAGGGCCACGGCAGTGGACAGGAGCTGCGCTCACACACAGGGCCACGGCAGTGGACAGGAGCTGGGCACACACAGGGCCACGGCAGTGGACAGGAGCTGTGCTCACACACAGGGCCACGGCAGTGGACAGGAGCTGCGCTCACACACAGGGCCACGGCAGTGGACAGGAGCTGGGCACACACACAGGGCCACGGCAGTGGACAGGAGCTGCGCTCACACACAGGGCCACGGCAGTGGACAGGAGCTGCGCTCACACACAGGGCCACGGCAGTGGACAGGAGCTGCGCTCACACACAGGGCCACGGCAGTGGACAGGAGCTGCGCTCACACACAGGGCCACGGCAGTGGACAGGAGCTGGGCACACACAGAGGGCCACGGCAGTGGACAGGAGCTGGGCACAGAGGGCCACGGCAGTGGACAGGAGCTAGGCACAGAGGGCCACGGCAGTGGACAGGAGCTGGGCACACACAGGGCCACGGCAGTGGACAGGAGCTGGGCACACAGGGCCATGCAGTGGACAGGAGCTGGGCACACACACAGGGCCACGGCAGTGGACAGGAGCTGGGCACACACACAGGGCCACGGCAGTGGACAGGAGCTGCGCTCACACACAGGGCCACGGCAGCGGACAGGAGCTGAGCAGAGGGCCACGGCAGTGGACAGGAGCTGCGCTCACACACAGGGCCACGGCAGTGGACAGGAGCTGCGCTCACACACAGGGCCACGGCAGTGGACAGGAGCTGCGCTCACACACAGGGCCACGGCAGTGGACAGGAGCTGCGCTCACACACAGGGCCACGGCAGTGGACAGGAGCTGGGCACACACAGAGGGCCACGGCAGTGGACAGGAGCTAGGCACAGAGGGCCACGGCAGTGGACAGGAGCTAGGCACAGAGGGCCACGGCAGTGGACAGGAGCTGGGCACACACAGGGCCACGGCAGTGGACAGGAGCTGGGCACACAGGGCCATGCAGTGGACAGGAGCTGGGCACACACACAGGGCCACGGCAGTGGACAGGAGCTGGGCACACACACAGGGCCACGGCAGTGGACAGGAGCTGTGCTCACACACAGGGCCACGGCAGTGGACAGGAGCTGGGCACACACAGGGCCACGGCAGTGGACAGGAGCTAGGCATAGAGGCCACGGCAGTGGACAGGAGCTAGGCACAGAGGGCCACAGCAGTGGACAGGAGCTGGGCACACAGGGCCATGGTAGTGGACAGGAGCTAGTCACAGAGGGCCATGGCAGTGGACAGGAGCTAGGCACAGAGGGCCACGGCAGTGGACAGGAGCTGGGCACAGAGGGCCACGGCAGTGGACAGGAGCTGCGCTCACACACAGGGCCACGGCAGTGGACAGGAGCTGAGCACAGAGGGCCACGGCAGTGGACAGGAGCTGCGCTCACAGGGCCACGGCAGTGGACAGGAGCTGCGCTCACAGGGCCACGGCAGTGGACAGGAGCGGAGCACAGAGGGCCACGGCAGTGGACAGGAGCTGAGCAGTGAGGGCCACACAACAGTGTGGGAGCCAGGGCAGCAGGGAGGGGGCCCAGGAAAGGCCCAAGAAAGTGGGCACCGAAAACCACCTAAGAAGTTGGAGAGGGAGACTGAGCCCCAGAGGTAGCAGCAGCTGCTGGGGCTGGCAGGGGGGTGCAGCGGGGGGAGACACGCCTGAGACACCGGCATCCCATATGAGCATCGGATCAAGTCCTGGCTGCTCCACTTCCCATCCAACTCCCTGCTAATGTGCCTGGGAAAGCAGCGTTAGATGGCCCAAGCGCTTGGGCCCCTGCACCCACATGGAGTTCCTGGCTCCTGGCTTTGGCCTGGCCCAGTCCTGGCCATTGTGGCCTTATAGGGATGAACCAGCAGATGGACGATCTCTCTGTCTTTCGGTCTCTGTAACTCTGTCTTTCAAATAAATAAATAAATGTTTAAGAAAACGAATGAGAGAAGGCGGCTGCTTCCACAAGGCTGATGGGCCAGGGACAGTGGCAGCATGGGCTGTCCAAAGGGCGCAGTGCCCCCTCCTGCCCTCACAGTCACCGTCCACTCACACCCTGGGTCCAGCCGGGCGGCTCCCACACCACAGGCTGAGGGAGGGAGCCACAGCCTGCAAGAGGAGCCCAAACCCAGGCAGGGAGGCGAGCGACGCAGGGGTTGCTTCCAGGGGGATGCTCACTGGGCTACAGGGGGCACCAGTGGGGACGCCCTGGGCAAAGCCCGCTGGGGGCCTCCCTCAAGGCTTGCGTCTCTGCTACGCTGAGCTCCTGGGAACACAGGGCAGCCCCTGGGTCTGAGCAATTAGGGATCTGACCCCTACCCCGCCCCAGCCCGACACTGCATTGTCCTGAGAGGCGGCGGGGAGCCCCAGAACGTGACCCGGGCTCTGCCTTGGGGCCTCAGAACCCAGGTCACAGAGGGGCTAAGGGCCCACCTGTGGCAGCCCCCGACTGCTCTCTGGGAACTTCAGCCACAAACACAGCCTTGGAAGGGCTGCTCCCTGCCAGATGCGGGTGGCCAGCCGCTCTGCCAGAGACCCACTAATGGCCTGACCTCGTGGTTCCCAGGCAAGCAGCTTCCAGCCTCAGCTTCCCATGCAGCCCTGGGGGCCGTGGGCTCTACAGGGCTCAGGTGCAGCCTGCGCGGGGTGGGGAGCTCCTAGGACAGCCTGGCCTGGATCACGGAGATGGGCACACAGGAAGTCGGGGTTCAGTGGAGGGGAGACAGCCCGGGAGGGGGAGGGGCGGAGAGGGTTTGGGCCACCAGGGGGCTGGGTCTCCCCATGCCAGGGGCTCCATGGTGGGCCCAAGCTGAGAAATGGAATCCTCAGTGCTACTGGTGAGAGAGGAGGCGGCCAGGGGAGGTGATGCTGACCCACGAGGCGGAGACCCCATGCCTGCAGCGTGTGTGCAGCCAAACAAGAGGCCCCGGCTGGCTGTACCCCTGGCCAGAGCTGCCCCACCTGTCCCGTCCCCTCTGCCCACATTCTCCCATCTGGGCCCCGTGCAGTGGCCCCGGCGCAGAACACCCTGGGTACCTGGGTGATCGGAGGTGGGCATCAACACCCTCCTGTTCAGCCACCAGGGCCTGCGTGGGGGTGACTTGCCAAGGACACCATGCAGCCAGCACCTGGTGTAGGCAGGATTCGAACCTGAATCTGGGCAAACCCAGAGACCCAAGGAGGGGCCCCGATGCGGCAACAAGAAGGCAGGAGCAAGAAGGGGAAAGGTTCGTGGCTGAGCTTGGCGTCCCAGAGCGGGGGGCATCTGCCCTCACCCTCAGCTCCATTCCACGGCCCCCAGGATGCTTGTGAGAGAGCCTGGGGCAGGTGGGAGGACAGGTCCCCCAGCCTCCACGGTGCCTGGGCAGGATGCCCACCCTGGACCCACCTCTCCTGCGGGAGACTAACCTGGGTGTGGGGGGAGGGTGGGGGTGGCAGAGCAAGCGGGGAGGGAGCTTACTGGACAGACGCGGGAAGCCCCTCCCTCCTCTGCCCCCCATTCACCGCCCCCTCCAGCACACCTTCCCCCAAGCCCCACATAGGCTCCCAGCGTTCATTCCCCAGGGGCCAGCCAGGGGGCCCAAGGTCTGCAGGGCCAGCAGGAGCTCCTTAAAAGGAGGAACACGAGCCCCACCCCCCATCCTGGCAGAAGCGAGAGCTGGGAGGGGCAGGGACCCGGGAGGGCACGTGGCCTGCACCCTGCACCCTCCCCAGCTCTTCTGCAGCAGGAGCTACCCCCATCTGTGCTTCCCTGTCGCCGGCAGCGCTGTGGTCGGCGGAGTCACTGCTCCACGGAGACGCAGAGCAGCGCGTGGAAGCCCGAGGCTGGGGAGTTACTCTCATCTTAATGAGCACGTGGGGGACAGAGGGCGGCAGCCAGGAGGCTGAAAATGTGCTGGAACCGGGGTGAGTGACAGAGTGGAACAAAACGTCCCCCAACCGCCCACTGCGGAGAGGAACCCGGGGCAGGCGGCTGGGCGGGCATCGCCAGGGCCAGAGTGCGACAGGGGCGGCGTCCTCCCAGCACACACGGAGGCCGGGGGTCTGAGGGGCCCAGGCAGCCAGCACTGGGAACACCTGGGCAGCCTGCCACCCTCGCCGATCCAGGCAGCCAGCAGGGATTCCTTGAGCACCCACTACACACCAGGCCCTCAGCAGGTGCTCGGCAGACACAGAGGGGAGTGGGGCTGGCAAGGTCCTGTCCTCACCGTGGGTGGAGTCTGGGCCAGGGCAAGTCCCTTCCACACTGGCTGGACATGAGGTGCCTGGCAGAAACCCGGCCCCCCTGGAGACGAAGAAAGGGAACATTCGCTTTGGAATTAAGCCAGCACCCGTTACACCCCAGACCTCAGCCCAAGCTGCTGTGTGTCTCCAGGCAAGACCCTCAGCCTCTCACAGCCACAGCGCAGTCACCAGGAAGACAGCATATCCCAAGTTCACGTGTAAACCCTGCACCCAGCACCACAGCACTGTGAGGGAACAGAGACACAGAGTGGTTTCCTGCCTTGCCCAAAGTCACGTGCAAAGGGCAGACAGGTGCAGCACGGACCGCTCTAGGGCTTCCCCCGTTAGCCGCGGCAGCACGGGGAAGAAGCCATCCCCAGCAGAGAACCTGGTCGCCCTTCCCTGTGTCCCCCCCACCCACCCTATCCGTCTGCCCCCGGCTGACCGGAGACCCTGTTGGGTCTGCTCCCTACAGAGGGGCTTGTGGGACCGCGGTCCAGGGGGTGGGTGTGTGTTGGGGGGAGGGGTGGAGGGCAGACCCACATACACAGCAACCCTGCTGGCAACACTGCCCTGGGCCCAGCACCTCCAACACAATCGCTCAGCTGTGCCTCACCACCCCAGGAGCCAGGCTGGACCTCCGCTGCTTCACCAAAGGGGAAACCGAGGCTCAAAAAGGCTACAGGGCTCGTCCGAGGCCCCTGAGCTGGAGGAAGCCGAATCTGCCAAACGCCACAGCCTCCAGCAGGGGTGGATGTGGGGGAGCGGTGGGAATGGAGGCCGGTCTAGGGGGACCTGGTGGCTCCAGACCCTGGCAAGTGTGCAGAGCACCTGAGCCTGAAAGAACTTGAGACTAGGACTAGGGGCCGGATCAGTCATCCAGCAAACACTGTCTGGCCACTCCCAGGAAGGAAGTGAAAGGTGCCTCCAGTGGGCACCTGGGTCCCTACAACCCCAACATGCACAGCACCTACTCCTCGTGCAACTTGTCCGATTCCTGCCCAGCTCTCCTTTAGATCCAAAGCCAGTACTGCCACCTCCCCGGGGAAGCCAGCCCCGATTGCCCCAGCATCCCCAAGAGCACTCTGGAGCTGTGGTCTGGCTGAGGGCCTAGTGCAGGCCTGCAGGGCGGTCAGAGGCGGGGAGCAGGGATTGCAGGATAACGAGGCTCAGGCAGGAGCCCGCGGCGCCCACTGGCAGCAACGCAACATGATGGATGGCACCTTCAGCGAGAAATAAATCCCGAGGTTCAGGAGCCAGGTGAACTGGGGGGGGGGGGGGTATCCATCTTGGAGATGCTTAACGAGCGAGCCAGCCACAGCGCACATAGCTCACGCACCTGCCCCATCCCCCTCCACCTCGAGGGCCACCGGGACCGCCCCGCCTCCACCCCGGGCTCAGCCCCCCCCCCCCCGAGCCTCCTTAGAATCGGGCACAGAGGATGCTGGAGGGCTCTGTAGAGGAGCTGGGCCAGCCCCAAACCTCCACGGTACAGACAGGGAAACTGAGGCACAGAGACAGCAGGGACTTACAGTCAACATAGAAGCTGGGCTAGATCCCAGGTCACCAGCCCCAGGACCACCCCAAACCCTCCCTGCCTTTTGCTCTGTCTGCTGAGCCCCTGGCTACCCCCTCCCACGCACCGACTGAGAACCCTCTGTGCCTCTGACCCCTGCCCAGCCTAGCACGGGGCCACCTCTCTTCCCTGGTACCCTGACCACATGGCCAAGCCACAGAGGACAGCAGGCTTGGGAGCACTCCCGTGGGGCTGAGGACGAGGCACCACCAGGAGCGCAGGTGCAGGCAGGTGCTCGGGAGATAAGAACAACGGACCTCTGGTCCCCCCAAACAGCTGTCACTTCCCCGCAAGCCCTCACTGCCCAAGGGGACAGAGGTCACATTGGCCCCACCTGTGTCCCAACACCCGCTTTTCCCAGCTTGCATCTGGGAAGCTGATGAGCCATATGTTGGGTGCAAACCCCCGATCACGTGACCGGGATGCTGCGCCACCCATGAAGGTGGCCACTGTGTAAGCCTTGTCGGGGTGGGGGCGGGGGCCAGCAAACAGGGCCACACAGGCCCAGGAGCGACGAGGGGCCAGGCAGGACCCCCACCAACCCCAGCTCCTCCGCACACTGTCGCCGCGCCAGAAATGAAAGGGAAACATGCCCCAGCGGGGTTCTGAGACATTAAAGTCTCTCACTAGAACGAAACCATCACGGAGAGATGCGCCCCTCGGTCATGCCCCACCTCCACACGGCAGCAAGGGGGAGGCGGCTGATACCACCGCGGCAGCAAGAGGCCAGTCCAGGCCACATGACCCACACAGAGTGGCAGTGCCAGGATTTGACCCCAGGGGTGGCTGAGCCCAGAGCCAAGCTCTCTCCTTCCAGATGGGGGCTTCCTAGGGCGGGATAGAACCCCCGGCCACCAGAACTTAACCAGTGAGAAAGGTGACCCTAACCCTTAGGCTTGTCCCTGAACCTTTCTGGGCCTCAGCTTCCCCACCTGTAAAATGGGGAGAGGAGCAGCTAGGTTGTGCGGGCCACCTGGGAGAAGCCCAGCCTGCAGCCGGCGGGGCTCCTGGTCCAGGCTCAGGGAGCCGCTCCACTTCCTGCAGAGCCAGCCCAGTGGGAGGCCACGGGGGCCACGGGACCAGCAGACAGGGGTCCAGCACAGAGGCAGCAGAGGAGCATGGGAGCCCTATCCTCCCAGCGCCCTGCTCCAGGGCCGGGTGCTGCCCCTACCCAGTTTCCCCCATGGCCCCTAGGGAGAGATCTGAGCCTACCGTCACCTGCCTGTCCCAGGGCTACTCTGAGGCCCCTACCTTCAGCCTGGCCACAGGCAGAACAGTCACAAAGCAAGCCCGGGGCCGGCCCTGGGCAGCACCCAGCACCCCCACATCCACACACACACACACACACTCACGTTCCCTACCTTTGCCCAGCTGGAGCTCTTCCTGGAGGCCCCCACAGCCTGGCCTCTGGGCCCAGACCAGAGAACAGAGGGAGACTCAGCCAGGGCCGCCAGACTCCGGTCACCGTGGCAGAGCAGGGCCTGCAGCAGAGGGCAACCCCACCTGCTATTCCAGAGCTAGCATGAGGGACACAGCATGGGCCAGGCCTGTGCTCCCTCCAAGCAGCGTGGCCCCCTGACCCACTCATTCCTATGCCTGCTGCAAGGACCTGCCGGCTGCTGCAGGCCAGCACCTCTGGAGTCCTCCCACTGCGCACCCCACACCTCCAGCCCTCACCAAGGGGGGCTCAAATAAAAAGGGGCAGACCCATGGCCACTTCCTGGCTGTCAGGTTAGTTAATCACCTCTCCACCAATCAGAGGGCTGGCTGGGGGCGCCCAGAGCAATGAAGCCCAGACAGGTGGCCAGCGTGGAGGCTGGTGCAGAAACAAGCACCGTGTGAGGCCTGAGGAGGGTTCTATCACACCCACTTTACAGACAGGGAAAGTGAGTTCAAGGTCCAGGTTCACCATTGAACTTGGACTTGGATCTGCCTGCCTGGAGTTCCCTTCCCCCTCTCCAGGCACTGACGAACACAAACAGATGAAGTGCCCCAGAGACAGAACCGGGCCCAGGGTCCCAGGCGCCCTTGGGACAGCCTCACCAGCAGCCCCTTCCTCACTGCCCTCAGGGCCAGCAGCTGGCTGGGGGCCAAGCCCCAGGGCGGGAGGACACCAGCTGCCTTCCCATGAGGCCGCCTGCCTCTCCCCTCTCTCTCCCACTCTCACTAGCAAATGAGTACAAAGAATAGAATTACAGTTTGGCTACATGAGACACGGAATTAGCAGGATTAAATATAAATAGCTATTAAAAGTGCCTTATAATTAAATTCATTTTCCAGTTATTTGTTTTACACACACACACACCCGCCTACATGCGTGCACACACGCACGAGCTCCCGTCCCCAGCTCCACACGGAGTGGGTGTCAGGGCTGCTTTGAGACGCCTCCCCCAGCTGCTGCATCTTGCCTGGAGTTGCATCCCTGCCCCTCTCTCTCCCTCTCCCTGGCCCTGCTTCCGGTCCCTCCACCCAGTGCTGCCAGAACGGAGCCACAGACGACTGCTGCTGTTGCTCCCACGTGCGCAGCCCAGCCCTGGACACCCAACCCTAACCCTTTCCTCCACCCAAAGATGTTTTATCACTCAATAAGCATTTGGTTGAGTGCCAAGTACTTAATATGTAATTTCATCCAGATGAGAGCATTCACTCCTGTTAAACAAGTGTTCGCCGGGCATCCACTCCGTGCCGGGGCTTGGTAAATCAGAGATCTCAGCCAGCAAGACCCAGCTTAACGAGCTAAGCTGCTGCCTAAAATGAGATTCGAGTCCCGGCTGCTCCACTTCCCATCCAGCTCCCTGCTAATGCACCTGAGGAAGCCACAGAAGATGGCCCAAGTGCTTGGGTCCTGCTGTACATGTGCAAGTCCCGGATGGAGCTCTTGGCCCCCGGCTTCAGCCTAGTCTAGCCCTGAGCTGGGGTGCAGGGGGCAGGCAGGATGAGGACATGGAGGGGTCGCAGGGATTCAGCTGACCATGAGCTCCGTGAGGGCTCAAGCACGTCCCGTCTCTCCATGTTTCCAGGAAGTGGTGCTGAGTGAATGAATGTACCACTTCGTCAGCCAAAACTGCCCTGTGCCAGGCATGAGCCCAGGGGTGAGCTCTGCCTTCACCACGCTAAGCCCTCCCTCTAGAGGCTGCTTCTCCCTGTCGGGCCTCAGTTTGCCTGTCTGTAAGGTGGGAGGAATCTAAGCCTGTCTACCTAAGGGAAGGGAGTTTGCGCAGTGAGGCGAGCTGCTCTCACTCCTGGGACCATGATCACCTGCAGAGTCCAGGGGAGCCAGGGGAGCCCCAGACACAAGGGGACATGAAATATGGAGGACCTCCAAGGGAGCCTGTGAGACTGTAACAATGAGGGGAGCCCCCCGACAGAAGCCCAGAAAAGTTCATGGGTCACACAGGAAATGAGGACCGCCAGCCAGTACTGGGGGGCTTCTTGGAGGAGCAGGTCATGCTCTAGGCCTCTCTCCCCTCTGACCCTCTGATCACCTGACCCGACCTTGTGCCTGGCAGAACCAGGGCCCTTCTAATGTGTCATCCTTGAGTCACGCCAGCCCCCACCCCAAGTCCTGGGGAGATGGGGAAACAAAGCCTACCCCTCTAAGTGGTCAGACAGCAGCAGTCAGAGCACACGTGCCCAAGGTACACAAGGCCAAGACAGGACCGAGCTAAGGGTGGAATTCTGGGTGGCAAACGTGAAGCCTCCAACATGCACCAGGCACCCTGCCCAGTCCTCTCGCCACCACCCTCTCATGCAGTGGCCACAACCACATCACACTTGGTGAAGGCCACCTGCAGCCTGTAGAGGCCAGCTGTGTCCTGAAAGTAGCAGGACTGGTGACAGAACCCCAATCTGCCTCCCTGAGCCAGGAAGACAGCACCGGCCCCACCTGCCCCAGCCCCTCTGCTCTCCCACTGTCATCCCCCCAAGTTGGACTGTCCACCTTCCCGGTACCCTATCAAGCCATACAACTCAGCCGGCACAGGCAGCCCAAGAGTCTGCGGCTTGTCCTACAGCAGGCGGCTGGGCTCACTAGCCGAGGCTCCCCCCTCCTTGCCGAGGGCAGCAATTCATTAGCCAAGGCCACACACAGCCCCGGGTGGCCGACAAGGCCAGCACGGCTGCTCCGGTGGCTGCAAATCAGCACGGATCGATGGCAGCATGGGGCCTGCTCTGGCCTGGCCTCCCATGGGGCCAAGAGGCCTGGGCCCGACTTCCTGAGGATGCCAAGGAAGAGAGAGGAGCCCGTGCTGGACAGGGACAAGCGCAGGCTGGCGGCCAGGCACAGACTGTGGCCACAGCCCACTGTCACATCCAGAAGAACTCAGCCAACCCCAGGTGAGGGAGGGAGGGAGAGGTGGGCAGTGGAACTTGGGTGCCAGGCCAGGCAGTGGCACTAAAGGGCAACCCCACCACAGCCACGCCATGGTTGCAGGGACACTGCCACCTTTGCAGACCAGATGGGCCTCTCGCCTTCCCCCGCTCCCAAGGGCCAGCCTCGTTCCAGCTTCCTTCTTGGTGAGTTCACGGCTTCCCCTCCCTTTTGCCTTCCCAGGCCGGTGCCACCTCCACAGGGACCTGCAGGTACCGCGGCTGTTGTGATGTGGGTCTCTCATGCTCCAGAGAACAAGGGCCTGCCGCCTCCAACTCCCCTCCATCTGAGCTAGGTCTAAAGACAGGCACACAGTAGGCGCTTGCTAAGTGCTGCTGCACACTAGGAATTCCCCCCGCAGCCCCCTCGGGCTAGAAAGGGGCCTTCAGAGGGCAGGGCTGCAATTCCACTCTACATCTGGGCTGCCACGCGCCCCCGGAGAAGCCCCCGGTGTCTCCCGGCCTCGGGGGCCCCTGGAGAAGCCCCTGGTGTCTCCCGGCCTCGGGGGCCCCTGGAGAAGTCCTGGTGTCTCCCAGCCTCGGGGGCCCCTGGAGAAGCCCCCGGTGTCTCCCGGCCTCGGGGGCCCCTGGAGAAGCCCCCGGTGTCTCTCGGCCTCGGGGCCCCTCTGGAAGCAGGACCTGTGTGCAGGCAGAGCCGGGAGCTGTCCGTGGTGCTGAATCAAGGGAGGCTCTGCGGGGGGGGGGGGGGGGCGGGAGGGAAGCGGGATGCAGCTGGGAGGATGGTGACTTGGATGGTGGGGTCTGGCATAGCCAGGGACTGTTGGCAGGGGGCTGCTGCTCAGTCTGGCGGAAGAGGTGCAGACGCAGCCACGGGGGAGCCAGAGCCACACTGACAACACGGTCTGACGGAGGAGGGGGCCAGAGCCACACTGA
Source organism: Lepus europaeus (assembly GCF_033115175.1). Taxonomy (NCBI): domain Eukaryota; kingdom Metazoa; phylum Chordata; class Mammalia; order Lagomorpha; family Leporidae; genus Lepus; species Lepus europaeus. The sequence continues at coordinate 112,664,538 of NC_084837.1, forward strand.
CAACACGGTCTGACGGAGGAGGGGGCCAGAGCCACACTGAGAACACGGTCTGACGGAGGAGGGGGCCAGAGGCACACTGAGAACACAGTCTGATGGAGGAGGGGGCCAGGGGCACACACATTCACAATCTGACGCGAGCAGTGTACAGCCAGCCTCGCACTCACCAGCGCAGGGAGGGACACAGGGCACCCCTCACGGGCTCAAAGGGAGACTCGGTTCTTGGCTGCTCATCACCTCCAGAGCATCCCTGCCTTCCTGAGCTGCGCTGAGGGCCTGTCTCTGGGAGATGAGACAAAGCAGACCGCGCTGGGGAGAGGCCGGCCGCAGGCGGAGCCGGGGAGGAAGCGGGGGGCGGGCTGCAGAGCGGCAGGTCCTGGCAGGGCCCTGCGCCCATGTCCAGCCCGGTTCAACCGTTCTCTAGTGAACGATGTCCTGGCAGAAACTCCGGCAGGATGGGAACCACTGTCCCTGTGATCTGCACGCAAGGAGGGCCATGTGCCCTGCCACCGTTCATCAATCCCTTAGGCAGCCCTGCCTCGCCAGGGCAGGACCAGGGGACGCCCCGCCCAGCTGGCGGTGAGGGGTGTGTGTGTGGGAGTGGCGTCTCAGCATTGGCCTGAATTGGGTGTCCTGGGGGAGGGGCTGTGAGACGGAGGAGCCTGGGGACCCTGTCTCCAGCACCCAGGACAGCCGCGGGGTGGAGGCCGGCCTGGCTCCGCACCGTCCACGGCCCCTGGGGACATTGGGAAACACCGGCTCCCGGGAAACTCAGCTGCTTCACCTGTCAAGTGGAGCCCTGGGGTCTCCAGCGTGGGGGAGGGGGTGGCAGGCAGAGTGGGTGGGAGCACCCTCGCCTGCCCAGGGCCCAGCACCAGGAAGTGGGGCTCCCTCAGCCAGCCGGGCCCTGGGAAGGGGACCAGGTCACAGAGCTCCACTCAGGTCTCTTCAGGAGACACTGAGCACCTGCTCCATGCCAACATCCTGCGGCCGCCTCTCTGGACGCGTGTCCACATGCAGCCCGCACACAGATCCACACCCAAGGACAGGCAAACACGCTTGCCAATGGGGAAGGCCACGCTGGGGGGCTGGCGGCCCAGGTCAGCAGCCCTGGCAGTGCTGGCGCAAACATGTGACCATCGCCCTCCTTCCTGGACCTCAGTGTGTGGCCATGAACAGTGCCTTTCACACATGGTTAAGCTGACTCGAAAGACAACCAAACGGGAGCCGCGTAAGGAGTGCATGTGGATGGAGCCTCCACGTGTGTGCACAACCCCTGTCCTCCGTTGCCCAACACTGCTCACGTGCACGACGGGCCCCAAGGAAGACATGTTCTGTCCCGGGCAGGCCTCCCCCTCTGTACCTGCAGTACAGAACGAAATGACAGGTGAGCCCCCAGAAGGAGCCCCTGGCCCCCTGGCAAACACTCAGGGGCCTGCTGCCGGCCTTCTCCCTCCCCACCAGAGCCCCTCCCTCCTCCAGGAGGCCCCCTGTGCCCCAGGTGCCGTCTTGGTTTGTGGTCGAGTCTCTGTGCCTGAGATGGATCTTTGAGAGCAGCCGGTGGGATGCGTGCAAGCCTCAGACAGGGTCCGAGCCTCCCAAACAACAGTGGGTTCGGGTTTGACCCAGAGACAAAGCTCCACAGGTCCCAGGGGGCCGGTCAGCCAGAGCAGTACCTTTTCAGCCTGGTGCCTGGAGACTGACCCAGCACTATGCAGGCAGGGAGGTCTGCCCCACAGAGACTCAGAGAAGGCAGAGGGAGCCCCAAGAGGTAGACACAAAGATGAAGGCGCGACAGGGCAGCCCCAGAGCTCAGCTTAGCTCCACCTGGCCCAGGCCCCAGCCCCTGGCATGGAGCCCCGCCTCCTCCCCGTTCATCATGGCAGCCGCTGCTCCCTGCCTTGGCGGTGTCAGGCCATAATAATATATGAAGAACATTCATTTATGCACCCACTTCCCACTCCGGAAAAGATCTACAACGCGACGGATTTATCCTGACACCCAGCTTCCAGCAGGGGGAGGCTAATTTAAACATTTAAGTCAACGGCTCCCCCCCCCCCCCCCCCCCCGCCGCCAGGGTTTTGCTTTGTTTCTTTAATGGTGGGAAGTGCAGGAGGGAGGAGGGGGGGAGGTGCACAGGGCTGAGTGGTTGGGGAGGGGGAGAGGCTGAGACCCCCGCCCACCTCTCCCACCCTCCCTCCCGCCACGTGGGTACAGAAGAAAGAGTACCAGCCAGGGGCTAAGATCCTGCCTCACCTCTGGCTGTGCGCCCTGGACCAGCTACCTGACCTACTCGGGTCTCCCTAGCTTCCATGTCCTCTCCTGGGTGTCTCCCCCCACCCAGAGGCTGGCTCTGAGAGGAAGACGGGGAGCTGGGGAGCTGCGAGCCAGCAGGGGCAGTCAGGGTGTGCTGCATGGAGGAGGTGAGCCTTGAGTTTGGGTCCAGGGGGCAGCTGAGCCTGCTGTTCTCTGAGACCCAAGCCTGGACTGCACCCATGCACACAGGGACGCAAGTCCCCGCCTCACCCCTCTCACTCAGGGACCCTGGCAAGCTGCTCGCCCTCTCTGGGCCTCAGTCTCCCCGTCTGAAAATGAGGTGACAACACCGACTCCATGGGGGTCCCAGGAGGATCGCACGGGGTCACAGTTCATGAAAAGCCCCAGGCACTGCACTTGATGGACAGGACTCAGGGAGGGGCTCGGAGCAGAGGTGGGAAGTGACTGGGGGGGTGGGGTACATCTGATCCCAGAATCCCCAGTGCACCCCCTCTGCAGCCAGGCCTGTCTGAGGTCTCCAGGGAAGGGCCCACTCCACTCCCCCACAGGGAGCCCACAAGGCCCCCTCCCTAAGATTTCTTGACGCTCCAGCTGACCCCAAATATCCCCGCCCTCCACAAGTAAGAAGCAAAGTCCAGGCCTCCTCAAAGCCCAGGAAAGCACCAGCAGGGCAGGTGCACAAGCAGCAGGTGCCCAGGCGGCTCAGGGCCTTAGTGAGGGACACACACACTCACACCACCTCTCACATGGCTTGTACCCCTGCTCTGGCCTCTGACCTCAGCTTAGAAGCCACCCCCAGCACCCCAGAGCAGTCCAGAGAAGAGGTACCAACCAGAGGGACCCTGCCCTGACAAAGGCTGGGGGCAGCTGAGAGGGGGACAGGGGACCGGCCAGGCCTCCAGGTTCACCTGCCGCAGGGGGCCCTGGGGAAGCTGTGCCCAGAGCCCCAGTTTCACCATCTGAGAAAACAGAGACGCTAACACCCCTGGGAGGGTCCCCATAATGAGGAAGGCAGCCAGGGTCCCCTCCACCCTGAGGCCTCACTCCCCCATCTCAGAGGCACAGTGAGACAGCAGCAGGGGTCTGTAGCTCGCTCCAGAATGGGAGACCCCCAATCCCGAGCCATGCAGACTGGAGCAGGGGTGGGGAGGAAGGGGCGTCAGCCATTGTCGCTCCAATCCCTGTCCTGGGTGGTGGCAGTGCAGTTCCTGTGTTCTTTAAAAAACAGCAGAGGGGCTGGTGCTGTGGCAGAGTGGGTAAGGCCACCACCTGCAGTGTCGGCATCCCATATGGGCATTGGTTCAAGTCCCGGCTGCTCCTCTCACGATCCAGCTCTCTGCTGTGGCCTGGGAAAGCAGCAGAAGATGGCCCAAGTCCTTGGGCCCCCACACCCATGTGGGAGACCTGGAAGAACCTCCTGGCTCCTGGCTTCGGATTGGCTCAGCTCCAGCCATTGTGGCCATTTAGGGAATAAATCAGCAGATGGAAGACTTCTCTCTCTCTCTCTCTCTGTCTCTCTGCCTCTGCTCCTCTGTAGCTCTGCCTTTCAAATAAATACATAAATCTTTAAAAAAAAAAAAAAAACAAGCAGAGCCCACCCCAGGCCCAGCAGGTGCCTGTCCCAGTCTTGGCAGTCCCCTCCCCGGAAACCAGTGAGAGGCAGCTCCTCTCTCGTCCTCAGAAGGGAGCACGGCGGTGACTCACGCCTGTTCCTGGTTGTCGCTCACTGCACACCTGACAGCCACCGCCTCCTCTTCCTTCTCCTCCTCCTCCTTGTATTGGGGGGGGGGGGGGGGGGGCAGGATGCCTGCCAGGCCTGGGAGGGGCGCACTCGGCAGCCCAGGCGGAGTGCGAGGAGCGTGCAGGAGGCAGGGAGGGCAGAGGGCCTCTGGGGGATGGGCCCCAGCCCCCAGCCAGCAACCCTGGGGCTGGCCCAGCCTGGGGCTCCGTGCCCTGCATGGACGCAGGGCTGTCGGCTGAGCCACAGCACAGCTGGGCCGGCGTTGGGTGGTTTTCACCTTCGAATCAGCCGCCAACTTGCACAAATGACACAGAAAGCTGGATTTCTGGTTTCTCTTGGGACAAAAAGTCTGGCCTGGCCACACGGGTCCTGTGTTTCCACAGGGGACAAGCAGCTGTGCCCTGGCTCCCTCCTAACACCCCCTGCCTGGCCCTGGGGCACTGGAGCTGGAGACCCCCGGGGCCAGAGGCGCACTGAGGGCTCACGCCCACTTCCAAATCTGTCCCGAGCCGCAGTGTCCTGCTGGGGCAGGTGCACCGGGGTCACAGGACAAAGAAGGAGGAGGCACATCCTGGGGGAAAGACACGGCTGGGAGGAGGGGCAAGGACAGGACTCACTGCCAGGCCCACCGTGGGAACACAACCAGAAGCACCATGGAAATGCGGGCAAAGGTTTCCCTGTGGTCCTTAGCAAGTCCCCATTCCTTAATTCACACCACTCTGTTAACAGCTGGAACTGTGCCCCACATAGTGCACTGGACGGGATGGGGTGGGGGGTGGTCAAGGCCATGAAGCCCACTCCCCAGGCTCAGCACGGTCAGAGGCGTGGGGCCGGGATGGGAGCGGGGCGGAATGAGCGTCGTGGGGAAGACACTGGTAACGGCCCGGAAGCCTTCTCAGGCCAGGACTCTACTGGGGAGGCCAGGATGTCCTGGAGCCACCACGCCGGCCGCTGCTCGGGTCAGCTTCAGGGCGTCCCCTCTGCCATCCGGTGCTCAAAGGAAGGGGGACCTGGGGGGTGTCGAGGGGTGGGGTCAGGAGCATGAAGCCCCTTACCCAAGTCCCCCAACCCCCACCCCAGGGCAGGGGTGGCAGAGGAGCCCAGCCCTTCTCGTCTCCACCCCCACGGCCTCTGAGCCTGGGTTTTCCCACCTGTAACGCACACATGAGGGATGGCAGTGAGGCCTGGCTTGAGGCCATGTTCAGGGGGAAGGAAGGGGAGGGTCTGCATCCACTGCCCTCGGGCCCCTAAGGAAAAGCCCACGGCCCCTGGACAGCCGGGTCTCGGCTGTGCCGTGCCCCTACCTCCCGGCTGTGTGAGTCCAGGCCAGGCCCTGACCTCTCCAGCCTCGTGGAGCCTGACGACCCCGCCCTGAATGCACCCTGGGGTGGACGGAGGAGGACAGGAGAGGCTGAGGAAGCCCCACGCAGCCCGGCAGTGAAGGAGGAGTGGGCAGGGTGGAGGGTGGGCAACAATGTCCCTCAGGGCCTTGGCCTTGGTGGTCTGGCCACGGCACCCACCCACACACCCTATGGTCAAACACCCAAGGGCAGGGACAGGTATGGGATTTCAGAGCTCCAGAGGAGCAGGCTTTGAGCAAGCCTCCTCCAGGAAGCCTACCCTGACCACTTCCTTCCCTGGGCCAGGCCTCCATTTCCCACAGGTCTGCTCCAATCCCTGCCACCAGCATCCACACCAAGGCCCCTGAGCAGCCCAGGGCAGAGTCAGCGCTCTGGGGAGCTTCCAGACTCCTGTGCCTCAAGGCCAAGAGACCTGGACAGGACGCTGGGGAAAGCAAGACCAGAGAGGGACGGTGGACCAGCGCCAGCCACCAGGCCACTGTCCAAGTCGGACCCCCCACCCAAACATCCAGTCTCTTATCTACCTGGGGACCACTGCTCACAGCCCACAGGTTCCCTCCTCCAGGAAGCCTTCCCTGATCTGCCACCCCACACTGGGAGCTCCAGGGCTGGCCGGCTGCGCCACCACGTGCCTGGCGCACAATAGGTGCTCAGCAGCTGTCAGGAACCCAGGGAGGACTGGAGAGGAGGCCGCGGAGAACCGCCCAGAGAGGAGGAGCCTGCCCCACACTTGCCCTGCCGAGCCCAAGTTATAATTAAGACGGGATGTTTGCGGAGAAACACAATCCAGCTTCCGTGGGAGCCGCGGGCACAACAGTAATTAACGTCTCATTAACATTCGCCTAATTAAGCAGTTTATGAAACTGTATGGATTTGCATACGCCATGCTCGCTCAGCTGCGTCAGGATTAACCCCTCAGGCCCCGAGAGGGCCCAGGAGGAGGGAGATGGGAGGCAGGGTCAGCAGAGCGGGCTGGGGCCGGCCCTGGCCCTCATCCTCCCCACGTTCACTGCACTGGGATCGGTTCCTCCACATGGACCTGTGACAAGGACAGCAAGGACACCATCCCACCAGCCCAGGCCACGCCCGCCCCAGCTGGCCACCCTGCGTCTCCCCCTGTGCAGCCCAGGCCTGTGCCCTGCACCTGAGCTCCCCCAGGGGAATAGACCTGCCACCAACAGCACCTGGTCAGCTTCAGGCGTGCTGCCCCGCCTCGGCCCCAGGAGCAGGGCAGCTCAGAGAGGCCCACCCCCCCCCAAGAGCACAGAGGGGTCACAGGCGGATCCCAGGGCTCCACGACCCCCAAGGCCCCGCCCCGTCCCTTATCCAGGACCAAAGTGCCACGGCCAGCAGCAATGGCACAAGGACGGCTCCACCTTGCTCCTCCTCGCGTTGCCCTGGAAACTGATACACCACCCTCCCAGGGAGCCGTCTTGACTCCCAGCCCAGCCCCCGCTGCTGGAGTCACCTGGGCCGCCCCACAGCCACAAAGGACAGCAAAGACAAGGCCCTCCGAGAAGGGTGTCCAGGACCACTGCTTGTCCCTGGCCAAGCCCCTGCCCTGCACGCATGCCCACCACGTGCGCCCCGCGGCGGATCAGGACGCCTCATCGCAGCGACACTTAGCCACGAACATCAAGAGCCTTAAAAAAACGCTCGCCCCTGACGAGCTATAAAAAGCCTCAGCCACACAGGTGAGGAATCCGCCTTTGTTACCATTTAAGTCCCCCGTGCGCCAAAAGGCGTCAGAACGAGAACAGACAAGGCACAGACAGACCAGAGAGGCACCCCAGCGGCACACACAGATGACAAAAAAAAAAAGACTTGTTTCCAGTCTCCAGGGAGAACTCCGCCAGTCAACAAGGCAAAGACAAGCCACCCACTTTCCAGGCACAGAACAGGAATTGGCAATTGTCAGAGGCGGAGCTGAGGGGCCAGTCACCGCATGACAAGGCTTGTGAGCACCGCTTTGGAGCCAGTGGGGGTGGAGGGTTGCAGCAGCAGCCCCTCGCCCGTCGCGGTGGGAGGGGGGCTGCCACAGCATTTGGGCAACAATCGGACCTTGCTGCAGCTCAAGTTGAAGAGCGGACCGCTTTCCGGAGCCATTCCACTCCCAGAGCCACCCCCACGTGCCCAGCACAGGGGCGCCACGGGCTCTCGCTCCTGAGAGTGAACGAGGAACCTGTAACACACGCCCACACCAAGGTAGGAGAAGGACCCACCTGAGGACGCCCAGATCAACCCCGGCCTGGGGTTCACCCCCATGCCCCCTGAAACCTCCTAAATCCACAAGGACCAGGAACAGAGGGAGGGGGAGGCGGCAGTACCGTCTTGGAAGCTGGGGAGCAGACAGGTGCGTAGGAACTGAGGGCCGGGGTCCTAGGTCCCTGTCCTGTGACCTGAGAGTGCCCAGGCTCCCACACTGGCAGCACAGGGCTGGCTGGAGGACTGGGTGGGAGGCACATCGGGCCCCCACGCTCCCGCCCAGCTCTGCCCACGGAAGGTGGTGGATCAGGCTGGGGCCCTTGGGGCTGGTGGAGGGGGAGGCTTCAGGTGGGGACCCCAGCCCCAGGCGACTCAGGGTCCTTTCCAGAGAGGCGGTCATCAGAGCACCCCTGTGAGCCAGCACTGCCACTGGAAAGCAATGGCAGAGCGCACCTGTGTACCGGGGCCACCGGCCTTCAGGGTGGCCCCCGGGACCACCCACCAAGGACCCCCCAGATGGTTCAACGACAGCTCCACCAGCTCAGGGACACTCACCCGGCACGCCGAGAGCTCCAGTGAAGAGGAAATTAGGCCATGGCCAGAGACAAGGGAGAGACAAGACCCCCGAGGAGGGCACACGTCCTCATCCCTGTTACTATAACCGTAAGTCCAGCTCCCATAGCTGCTGGCACGTCTGGCTGGTCATTCAAATCTCAGGTGCTGACATGTGTGGGCAGGGGTCCTGATCTCGGTTCTCTGTCCCCATCGGCGTGGTCTCAAGCTCCTCATGGGTGGTCCTGAGTCCCGCAGGCTGCCCTGAGCCCACCAGGGCCGTACCTGTGAGTGCACGATGCCACGAACCTATAGATATTTTAAGAACCCTGGATGGAATGGCCGGTCTCGGGAAGCGATTCCACTGTCGACCTCAATAAGCTGCCTCTGCTGATCCTCCGCCCGGCCTCTGGCGCCCGTCTGTGCTAAGGGCATTTCTCAATCCGCTTTCTGTAACATTGTTGCTGCACTGGCTGGGAAACACCCGCCCGCTGTGCCAGTTATCAAGTGCTGGGAGATTGCACAGTGCTATCTAACAGGGCTGGGCCCCTGAGCCACAGCTGACCTGTGGGACTCCGCTGGGGCCCAGGGACAGCGAGGGGACAGCCCGTGGATGACCAGAAAGCGCCTCCAACTCTTTCTCTGGATCCACCCCCCCAGGCTGACTCCCCACGGCCGACCATCTGAGATGCATGGACCCCGGGGCACCCAGTTATCAGACCCGCCTTGGAGCAGCTCATCTCCCAGCAATCCTTGCACTTGCTTCTGCTGGGTCCTCACAGGGAAGGCACCTGTCTGGTGTCTAACAAAACAGACTGTGTGCATGGTGTGAGTGTGGTGGCTCCCCAGCCCTGCGGCTACACAGTCTGATTGGACCCCAACCCCAGGTTCTGTCTTTTACGCAAGGAGAGTGGCCAAGCAGGTGAAGTGATCTCTGGATTGGTGCCTGCTCCGCCCTTACTGCAAGGAGGTTGGACATCGGAAAAACAAATGTCCCGACGAACCCAGAGAAAAGACGACCCGAAACCAGGAGACAACCCAGAATCACGCTCCACGCCAGGCAGAGCTCTCCACTGCCGACCCCATCGGGTTTGCTGGGGTCGACTCACACGGAGACAGACCCAGCTCCACCAGCCCATGGTCAAAACAAGTGGGAGGCCAAACAATGGGCTTTATGGCAGACACAGCATTGGTCCCCTGTCTGGAAAAAGGGCCACAATTACAGAGGCCACCAGGGCTTCCTCAGAGCACCCCTTCTGTGCCCCCAGACCTGCTCAGTGGGGGGACATCAATCAGTGAGACACGTGCCTGAGAGCCCGGTCCCTCTTCGGAAGAGGACCTGCCATCCAACCTGGGGGCCCAAGTCACTTTCTCTGTTAAGGACAGAAGATGCCCCGCTGATCTTGTGTGTCACGATTCCCCGCATACAGGAGTGGAGATCTCACCCCCAGTCCGTCACACACAGGGACCCTGCCCTGGAGATACGGAACTCCTGCTTCCCGGGGGTTTGGGCTGGAAGAAACCCATGCAGACTGGCTGGCTGCCGACCACCTGCCCTGTGAGGGCCCCACCGTATCCCTCGACCTGGGAAGCCAAGATTGGCATTCAGGCGCACCTCCCGAGGCTGCTGAGTTTGGACTGCTCAGAAAGTTCCAGAATTCACAGGACACCCCTCTGCTAGCTGTAAGGAAGCCAGGCAGCGGGCACTACAGCCCTGTCCAGGACCTGCGAGCCAGCAACCATTCACACGGCAGTCCCCAACACTCAGAGCCTCTTGGGCCTCAAACCCGCCAAGGCCCCATGGTTCCCTGTCTGGATCCGAACGGTGCCTTTTTCCGCATTCGCCCGGCTCCTGGAAGCTAGCTCCTATTCTCCTTCAAATGGGAGACCCCACCAGCAGCTGGAAGGAACAGTTCACCTAGACTCAGGGATTCAAAACCTCCCCCACGATACTCGGAGGACCCTGGCAGATGACCGACACGCTGCCCCAGTGCAGAGGTAAAGCGAACACTCCGACGGTACAGGGACAGTCTGGAAGCACAACCCTGAAGGACTCCAATCCGGGAGCGGACGCAGCGCTGGGTCAGCTCCAAGGGACTGGGTATCCAGCACCCCACAAGAAGGCCCAGATTTGTAAAAAAAATAAATAAAAAAGTCAGGTAGTTGGGGTTCCCAACTCCAAAAGCCCGGAGCCAGGTCCGAGAGTTCCTGGGAGCAGCTGGCTTCTATCGCACCTGGATCCCAACTACTCATGAATAGTTCAACCCCTCCACGAAGCCACAAAGGGGAGAAAAGGAACCATTTGAATGGGCACAACAAGAAGAGGTTTTTCTCACTCTTAAAAAGACCCTATTACAGACACCTGCTTTGGGTCTCCCTGATGTGATAGAATTCAATTTGTGAAAAAAAAAAAGAGAATGGCTTTGGGGGTCCTAGCTCAGACCCCAGGACCCCGGCAGTGACCAGTGGCCTATCTGTCCAACAGTTGGAGACAGTGGTGGCCGGCTGCTCACCCAGCCTACGAGCCCTACTGCTACTGCTCTCCTGGCGGAAGGGACAGGCCAAGTGACTGTGGGCAGACTGTTAAAGTCCCACATACAGTAGCAGCCTTGATGGATCTCCGAGGACACAGGCGGCTCACCAACTCATGTTTGAGCCACTACCGGAGCCTCCTCTGTGGAAACCCCCAAGGACATCTGGAAACTGTCAAAACGCTGAACCTCCAGACCATGGCTGCATTGAAACCACCAATGAGGTTTACTCAAGCTGCCCAGATCTCTCAGACCAGCCTCTGGCTTCCCCGGCTCGTACCCTCTGTACCGATGGAAGCAGCTTCCTGCTGGATGGCTAGCCTGGCAGGGGATGTGGCAGAAACAGACAGAAACCACAGAGGGGCCAGCACTGTGGTGCAGCGGGTAAAGCCACCGCCTGCAGTGCCGGCTCCCATATGGGTGCCAGTTCAAGTCCCAGCTGTTCCTCTTCCCACCCAGCTCTCTGCTGTGGCCCGAGAAAGCAGTGGAAGATGGCCCAAGTCCTTGGGCCCCTGCACCCATGTAGGAGACCTGGAAGAAGCTCCTGGCTCCTGCCTTTGGGTCAGCGTAGCTCCAGCCATTACGGCCATCTGGGGAGTGAGCCAATGGATGAAAGACCTCTCTCTCTCTCTCTCTCTCTCTCTCTCTAATTCTACCTTTCAAATAAATAAATTAATTTAAAAAAAAAAAAGAAAGAAACCACAGAGTCGGGGGCCCTCCTGGGGGGACTGGTCAGCACAATGGGCAGGGTTGTTAGCCTTGGTCAGAACTCTGGGGCTGAGCAAGGGACACACGGTAAACACCTCCATGGACACAAAATCCACCTTCGCCACCGCCCACACGCGCGGAGCTCTGTTCAGGGAGAGAGGACTCCTCACTGCAGGGGAAAAGACCACTCAAAACCAAACTGAAAGCTCACGGCTCCTGGGAGCGGCCTGCGAGCCCGCAGCCACTGCTGTCTTCTTTGCCGAGGACAGCAGGAAGGAGGGGAGCCCATGACCACGGGAAACCACACGGCTGACGCGGGGCGGAACAGGCAGCCACGGCGGTGACTCCCCCAGGCCCCTCCTGGAAAGACGTCGGGTGTCTCGGCTCTGCCTGGCCACCCAAGGTGTGCCCCAGAGGAGGAAGACCAGATGAAGAGAGAGAAGGGTGCCAAGAGTTTCAGCGGGTGCTGGCTTCTTCCTGGCAAGCGCCTTTTTGTCCCAGACCCCCCGGCCTGTCCCCTAGGACACCAGCTTTGTGAAAACACTCACATGGGAAAGACAGGCGAGAGGCTTTGGTCAGCCGGTATTATGTGGCCAAGCTCCCCACGCTCTGCAGAAATGCGACCCAGAGATGCCAAACCTGTGCCCACAGCAACGCCAAGCAGGGGCCCTCCCAGCCGCCTAGAATACGAAGAACCGGACAAAGCCCGTTTGAAGAGTGAGAAACAGACTTTGCTGAACTACCCCGCCCAGCAGAGGCCACAGATACCTGCACATACTCAGGCTGGGTGGGATGCCCACCTCCACTGGGTCAGATAACGGACCGGCCTTTGTGGCTGAGGTCACACCAGCACTGGCAAAGGGCTGCGAATTAAATGGAACCTCCACGAAGCTACTGGCCTCAGAGTTCAGGGAAAGTCAAGTACATGAACCGGACCCCAAAACAGGCCCTGAGTAAGCTCTGGCAAGAAACCCAATTGCCCCGGACTTTGGCGCTGCCTACAGCTCTCCTCTGAGTGAGACGCTGGCCCCGGGCAGGAATCACCCTCCGATCAGCCTCCGAGCCCACGGCCCTGCTCTGACCACACCGAAAGCTTGAGGAATCTCCAGCCACGCTTCAGCTGCAAACCTGGGAGCTGACCGGTCAGTGGTGGCAGAAGCCAGGGACCCCTGTGGTCAGAGACACGGCTGAACTACAAACGAGAGCGGAGGCAGCAGGCGCTGGAGCCTCTAACAGCTGGAGCCGGGCATCCTGGTCCTCCCGCTGTCCAGGCCTCTCCCCGATCTTTCCAGCGCTCCTGTTCGGTCCCTGCCTCCTTCATACGCTAGCCTGAACTGTCCCCGCTCACCTGCAGGCTGGAAAGTTCCAGAAGCTCTCCGAGAGCTACCAGCCAGTCAAGTGACAGGAAATAACGCAAGACGGTGCCCCCTAGAGTGGTTAAGAGAGCACCAAAGGGGGAAGTTAGGAGGGGGTTAGGCCGTGACCAGAGACAAGGGAGAGACAAGACCCCTGAGGGGGGCACACGTCCTCATCTCTGTTCACTGTAACCAAGCGTCCCCGCAGCTCCCCATAGGTGTCGGCACGTCTGGCCGGTCATCCAAATCTCTGTCCCCACAGGTGCTGACATGTGTGGGCAGGGGTCCTGATCTCGGTTCTCTGTCCCCATCGGCGTGGTCTCAAGCTCCTCATGGGTGGTCCTGAGTCCCGCAGGCTGCCCTGAGCCCACCAGGGCCATACCTGTGAGTGCACGATGCCACGAACCTATAGATATTCTAAGAACCCTGGATGGAATGGCCGGTCTCGGGAAGCGATTCCACTGTCGACCTCAATAAGCTGCCTCTGCTGATCCTCCGCCCGGCCTCTGGCGCCCGTCTGTGCTAAGGGCATTTCTCAGTCCGGCTTTCTGTAGCACCAGGAGGGGCCGGCTCACGGGATGCACGCGGGGAACCTCTGTGAAGGCAGAGCATCAAGGTCAAGGACACAGAGTCCCACAGACGGGGAAACACACACTGGAAGGAAGAGGCGATGCAGGTGGAGAGAAACTGTAGCGGAAAAACGACTCACGTTTTCCTCAGAAACAGAACACAGCATCCGTGAAGTAAGAACTGCACGCAGTGTGTTTTCAAGACTACATTCGAGGTAGCAGGCGTTCGGCACGGTGGCTTGGGACACCCGCACCCCACCCTGGAGCGCCTGGTTCAAGCCCTGGCTGTCCCCTTCCAATCCAGCTTCTTGCTCTTGCACATCCCAGGAGCACTGGGTGACGGCTCACTCAGTCCCCGCCCCCTACGTGGGAGACCCGGGTGGAGTTCCAGCTCCTGGCTTCAGCCTGGCCCAGCCCTGGCTGTTTGTGGTATTTGGGGAGTGAACCAGCAGATGGAAGATCAATCTGTGTGTATGTGCGTGTGTGTGTGTGTGTCTGTCTGTCTGTCTGTCTCTGTGCTTACCAAATAAAATGAAAATAAATTTTTTTGACAGGCAGAGTTAGACAGTGAGAGAGAGAGACAGAGAGAAAGGTCTTCCTTCCGTTGGTTCACCCCCCAAATGGCCGCTACGGCCGGTGCGCTGTGCCGATCTGAAGCCAGGAGCCAGGTGCTTCCTCCTGGTCTCCCATGGGGTGCAGGGCCCAAGCACTTGGGCCATCCTCCACTGCCTTCCCGGGCCACAGCAGAGAGCTGGACTGGAAGAGGAGCAACCAGGACAAAATCTGGTGCCTCCAACCAGGACTAGAACCCAGGATGCCGGCGCCGTAGGTGGAGGATTAGCCAAGTGAGCCATGGTGCCAGCCTGGCATATATATATATTTCTTAATTGTACAAGAAAGGTCGATGATGTAAACAGAGATCTCCTAGGAGGAGACGTAGAAGGTTAAAGAGATGTGATGGGGGGGGGGGGGATGCTAGGCACGGTGGTTAAGACACCACACCCCATGTCGGAGTGCCGGGCTTCAATCCCCAGCTGCAGCTCCCAACCCCAGCTCCTCTAACGTGGACCTGGGAGGAAGCAGCCGACAGCTCAAGTAACTGGATTCCTTCACCACATGGGAGACCTGGGTTACATTCCTGGCCCCAGGCTTTGGTCCTAGCCCAGGGGCTGTAGTGAGAATCTTGGGGGTGAACCAGAGGATGGGATATCTGTCTCTGTCTCCCCCCCCCCACCTCCCTCCCTCACTCCCTCTCTCCCTCCAATAAAAAAAAAAAAAGTTTAAAAAAGGGTGGAGAAGGTGGGTCAGGGCTCCCTCCGGGAGGTCTGTGTGGTTGACTGGGGTTCCAGAAACAGAGCAGAAGAAACGGAGCTCAGACACGCATAAAAGGGAAATTCAAACACGGCTCTAGAGCAAAGAGCACAAATTTCCAATTTGAAAAAGGCAGCTCCTCACCAGGGCACAGCACATGGTGAGCTGTCAGAACACGGGGAGCAAGAGGAAGCTCTACAGACTTGCAAAAAGAAAAATTCCAGGGAGCGCAAGGAAAACCAAACGTCGGGACGGCCATGACTTCCCAACACCAGCGCTGAGAGCAGTGACTTTAAGGGGAGCCCTAAAATGCCCGGAGGAGGGGCCGACACTGTGGCATAGCAGGCTAAGCCTCTGCCTGTGGTGCCAGCATCCCATACAGGTGCCGGTTCATGTCCCAGCTGCTCCTCTTCCAATCCAGCTCTCTGCTGATAGCCTAGGAAGTGCTTAGGCTCCTGCACCCATGTGGGAGACCCGGAAAAAGCTCTTGGCTCCTGGCTTCAGCCTGACCCAGCCCCACCCATCACAACCATTTGAGGAGTGAACCAGTGGATGGAAGATTTCCCCCCAACCCCACAGATCTATATAAAACTCTGCCTTTCAGATACATAAAATAAATCTTTTTTTAAAAAAGGAAGATATCCCTATCTCTCCTCTCTCTTTCTAACTCTTTCAAAAGAATAAAATAAATCTTTAAAAAACAAAGGAAAGAAGACCCAGGACAGAATGAAGAGCGCCCGGGCCGGCAGGGTCTCAGAAACGTGCCAGCTGTGCAGCCCCTGTCTGGAGCAGGTGGGGATGTGCTCCCACAGAACAGGAGTGGGAACTGAGCAGAGGCAGGGCTGCAGGGTGCCGAGGGCCCGCGGGCAGGAGAGAGGGGCTCCCCCCGAGCAGCAGAGACGGGCAGCTGCTGCGCGGCGGCTGCACGCCAGGGTCTGCCTAGAACCAGACCACAGCAGGTGAGAAGGCCCAGGAACAGGTGCTACAGGAAGACACGTGGTGGCTACGCCAGAGCTGTAAGCCAGCCGGGGGCAGCGAGCAATGTTTTCTTAAATTTGATCCTCAAAATGCTTTTCAAGATTTACTTTTCACTTATTTGAAAGAGTTACAGAGCGAAGAGGGCAATAAAGAGAGGTGGGGGGAGGGGAGAAGCTTCTATCCACTGGTTCACTCCCTAAACGGCTGCAATGGCCAGAGCGGGGCCAAGCTGGAGCCAGGAGCCAGGAGCTTCTTCCAGGTCTCCCACGTGGGTGCAGGGGCCCAAGGACTTGGGCATCTTCCATTGCCTTCCCCAAGCACATCAGCAGGGAGCTGGATTGGAAGTGGAGCAGCTGGGACTCGAACCAGCACCCACAGGGATGCCAGTGTCGCACGCAGAGGCCTAACCTGCTATGCCACAACGTTGGCCCCAACAGAAACCGCAGTAGTCATTCCAACAAAGAAAACAGACACCTCCCCCCAGAATGACGATTAATCACTCCAGGGAAAACAGAACGGTCAAGAAAAGTAGGGCTGGGTGTTTGGCGCTCCTGGGACATACCAGAGTGCCTGGGTTGTGCCCTGGCTCCACTTCTAATCCGGCTTCCTACTACTGCACACCCTGGGAGGCAGCAAGTGACGGCTCAAGTGCTTGGGCCCCTCCCGCCCATGTGAGAGACTCACACTGTGTTCTGGGCACCTGGCCCAGCCCTGGCTGTTGCAGGAATTTGGAAAATGAACCAGCAGATGGAAGACTTTTCTCTCTCTCTCTCTCTCTCTCTCTCTCTCTCTCGGAGGATCTCCCTCTTTTTTTTTTTTTTTTGACAGACAGAGAGGACAGTGAGAGAGAGGGAGACAGAGAGAAAGGTCTTCCTTTGCCGTTGGTTCACCCCCCAATGGCCGCTGCGGCCGGTGCACCATGCTGATCCGAAGCCAGGAGCCAGGTGCCTCTCCTGGTCTCCCATGCGGGTGCAGGGCCCAAGCACTTGGGCCATCCTCCACTGCCTTCCCAGGCCACAGCAGAGAGCTGGCCTGGAAGAGGGGCAACCGGGACAGAATCCGGCGCCCCGACCAGGACTAGAACCCTGTGTGCCGGTGCCACAGGCAGAGGAT
This sequence comes from Lepus europaeus, assembly GCF_033115175.1. Classification (NCBI taxonomy): domain Eukaryota; kingdom Metazoa; phylum Chordata; class Mammalia; order Lagomorpha; family Leporidae; genus Lepus; species Lepus europaeus. Next base: position 112,681,236 of record NC_084837.1, read on the forward strand.
TAGCCTAGTGAGCCACGGCGCTGGCCAGAGGATCTCCCTCTTAATACCTCTCCCCCTCCCCCACCTTTCAAATAAAATGGAAATAAATAATTATTAAAGGTTTTTAAAAGGAGAAATCATCGGAGCGTCAGGCACGGCTCGGCTGGCAGGCACAGGTGGCCGAAGCTGCAGGCGAGTGGGGTGGTGGTGGGTTCGGGGGTCAAAGGCAGCAAACCCGTGGCTTGTGCAGAGCAGGCCCGGATCAGCGCAGGCACAGGGCCACCCGAGGAGCGGCAGGAGGCGGGGACTCAGGGAAGTTCATGGAAATGGGATTAAAGGATAAAACTGTTGGTGCAAAAGACCTTGAAATCTACCCTAGTGTTTCCACCACACACACTTCCAGGAGGCTTTCAGAGACCTTGTGTGGAGCGGGGAGAGAACGCACCAGCCACAGACCAGCTGGAAGAGGTGCCTCCGAACGGCCCTGGAAGGACACAGGACGGCAGGGTCGTGACAAAGCAACCAGGTGACCTCTCCATGGCTCAGCGGCTCCCAGAGAGCCCCTCCCTCACCCTAACCTGTGGGTGCCCCGTCCTCTGCACCTGGGCCCCACCCTGCCTACAAAGCACAAAGGGCGGAGCTCAGCCTAGACGCCAGCATCGTAGGTGGGAGGGTCTGGGTCCCAGTCCCGGCTCTGGCTCCTGACCTGCTGCTATAGATCCAGGGAGACGGCAGTGAGGATGGGGGGAAAGAAAGAGATAGTTACAGACGGCGAGAAGAGACAGAGGGGTCTTCTGTCCACTGGTTCACTCCCCAAATGGCTGCAATGGCTGGAACCTGGCCGATCTGAAACCAGGAGCCAGGAGCTTCTTCCAGGTCTCCCACACAAGTGCAGGAGCCCAAGGACTTGGGCCATCCAGGGAGACGGCAGGTGATGATGGCTCAGGGGCTCGGGTCCCTGCCATCCCTGTGGGAGACCCGGACCGAGTTTCCGGCTCCAGGGATCCCAGCATTTGGAGTGAACCAGTGATGGGAGCCCTGTGTCTTCTTGTCTGTCTCTCCACCTCTCTCTTTCTCTGCCTCAAAAATGAATTTTTTAAAAAGAGGGCCAAAGTAGGGTCCCCGGGGCACACAGGGTTCCCTGGCCCTCAGCTTCCCTCCTCCAGCCCCAATCCCTGGCTCAGTGGGAAGAGGGGTCTCTGAGGGTGGGCTCTGCCCCGCCCAAGCCAGTGGCCTGCTGAGTTTTTCTGTCTTCCAGGGAACAAACCCTCAGTGAGCCCTCCTCTGTCCCAGGCACTGGGGACCCGGCTGTGGACGGGGCAGCTTCAGCCTCAGGCCTCACACTAAGCAAACAGAGCAGTAAATACAAGCGGTGAGCAAGGCTGTGCCGGAGCGCCGGGCCTGGGGCAGGAGAGCCCTGATTTTTCAGTGAGGGCGGGGGTGGGGGCAGGCTGGGAGGGGGACGAGTGTCTGGGTCTGGAGGAGAGAGGGAAGGAATGGGTGGGAGGGTGGGAGGTCGGGGAGACTCTACCCCCGCCCCCAGCCCCCAGGAGCCGAGCCCAGGCCAGGCCTGTCAGAGGGCAGGAGACAGAGAAATCCACGACCCAGCTTTCTAACGGAAATCGATGCCCAGTGACCTACATCCACGATTCACTCCTCCTCCTCCTCATCCCAGACCAGGCGCTGCGGGCCGGGGGCAGGGCGGCGGGGGGGGGGGCCCTCCTCTGCCAGGCACTGCCCAGGGCCTGCTGCCGCCCCGTCTGTGGGCGTCTTCCTGCCATGCCCTGCTCACCCACTCAACATCCCTGGTAGCTCCCACTGCTGGGGGACAATCTATGGGCCCTAGGGTGCAGTGTCGGCCTTGGTTTCTGGCCTCACTGGACCAGACCCCGGCTGCAGCCATGGCCAGGCCAGCCCAGGGCCCTGGAGTTGGACCTGGGCTGCTGACCTGGACCAGAAGGGGCTGTCGGGGCAGGGCCAAGAGCAGGGAGCTCCCATCGGCTGCCACAGGCCAGCGGGGGCCTCCACGGGGAGGAAGACAACCCCACCTGGGCCCTCCCGACCTCCGGGCCTTCACCTCCTCCCACCACACTGACCCCTCCCAGGCCCAAGGCCCCTCCCTCAAGCCACCCTCGGGGACCTCCCTCCCCCCCGCCACAGCTCAGGTCTCTCTCTTGCCTCTGCCTCATACCCAGGGGGGACCCTGAGAGCCCTGTTGACCGACAGTGGCCAAGGGCCCTGCCCCACAAGCAAGATGGTCCCTGGGAATAGGCCCAGGGAGGGACCAAAGAGCTGCCATCAGCCAGCACCTCCCAGGGCCTGGCCCCTTACCTTACAGTACACCTGTGCCCCACACATGCCTACTCTGTCCTGTGTGTGCGACACACCTGAGCTTGGGTCATTCTGAGACCCTGATCTCCCCGTCTGCAGGTGACAAACAGACCAGAGAGGGTCAGTGACTTGCCCACAGTCACACAGCAGTGAGTTGTAGGGGGAGATTCCCAGGACAAATGTGCCAGCCTGGTCAGCGTGGTTCTTCCCAGGGCCCACGTGGGAGGACCCACAGCCTGGGGCCCGAGTCCCACGAAGCAAACAGCATGGGTGCTCTCCGTCGGTCTCCCCAGGCTCAGCCCCGGAGAGGCAGGCCCTAAAAGCAATGCTTCGTCTCCCAGGAGAGAACCCGCTGGGTGCTGGGTGCTGGGTGCTGGGTGCTGGGACGACCTGGCTGATTCCCCACTGCTGGCAGCAGGGGCGCCCACCGCTGCCCCTGGAAGGTGGGGAGGCCACGGAGGCTCCACAAGGCCAGGCCACACACCAGGAAGCGTGGACGCAAATCCCAGCCTAGCTCCAGACCCCCAGAAAGCGACTCCTCCCCCTCTGCCAGCCCCTTCCAGAGCCTCTGGACTGCCCGGGGCCAGGAGCAAGGAGCTCCAATCTAGGCCAGCACCTGCCTCTGGGCCGGGAGGGGCACCCAGACTCCAGCCACCACCACCTCCTACCCGGCCGGTTGGGCAAGGGCCCCCATCAGTGATACCTGCGATCCCTCGTGGGGCTCAACTCACCCACAGAGCTGAACCCCACCTCCCGCCGGCTGACCCAGCACCTCAGGGCGAGATGGGTGACAACAAGGACGGGGTCAGGTGGCGGAGTGACGGCATCGCGGAGCGGGAGGGGCTGAGCCAGGGCCCGGACGGTGCCTCCCAACCTCCTCGCCCGAGGACCCCGGTCCTTCGAAGGCTGGCGCTCGAAAACACCGTGACTCTGGGGGTCTCCCATCTGCGGCTACCTCCGAGCTCCTACCACAACACAGGTGACACCATGGGCAGGTGTCACAGTCACGCCCCGCCCGCCCCAGCAGTGGACAGCCAAGCTACTTCTCAGATGAGAGCAGGGTGCAGCTTGCCCCGGGCCCCCAGTGATGAGAGCAGGGCTGGGCACTGACACTGGGGCAGTGTCCTGCAGCCCCTGGGAACTGGCCTCCCATCTGAGGAGCCCCATGCTGCACCCCGCAGGTGGGGGTGAGGGTTTGCAATGGATTCCTCTGACCTAGAAATCTCAGGGTCTGGGGGCTTATGCAGCCCCAGCCTGGGGCCCTCCCCAGCCAGTTCTCAGGGCATGGCAAGGAGGCACTCACCCTGACCCCGGCCCCCAGGACAGCACAGGTGCAGACAGGAGCTCCACCCAGCATTCAGAGATGTGTGGGAGCAGCAGGCCTTGGCAGCTGGGCCAGGAGACCGAGGTGGGGTCTGAGAGGGTTAGGAACCCCAGAAACCACAGCCGGCCCTGTGCCTGTGGACAGGGTGTGATGGGCCCATTTCACAGATGCAATAACAGGAAGAGGCTTAGCTCTGCATCCCTGGGTACCAGGCAGCTGCTCCCAGACCCCAAGGCCACCTGCCCTCTCTTGACCTTGAGTCTCTCTCTGTTCAGGGTATGGATCACTGCCCTCGCCCACAGTCACCACTCCCCTGCTCAGAGGCCACAGGAGAGACGGGACCCCCACCTGCACTGAGCATCCCACCGCAAGGCCTGCGGCCTATGTCACCCAAGCAGGCCTCCTGTGCAAACAGGGACCCTGGGCCCCTCCTGGGCCTGGGCCAGTCGGTGCCGGGAGCCCCCAAGCCCTGGCCCTGTGAGTGACCTGGGGGTCAGCGTCCCTTGGAGCCAGCTGGGGAGTTGAAGCGAGACTGGAGTGTGTGGTCAGACAGCCCAAGTTCCACCCCCTGCCCTGCCCCCAACAACCAGGCCTTTCATTCCCTATAGCCGCTGCTTCCTTATCTGCAAATGCAGGCCCCACGCAGGGGCCCCCAGAACTTCCCACATGCGCAGGAGCAGCAGAAGACCCCCGGCTGGGAATTCTGACGGTGGAGCAGCCGGCCTGCGCCCCCGGGCAGCCGCCCTCACACCTCGGCTGCCTCTGTGGCGCCCAGACGCCAGCAACGGGGGCAGGGGTGTCTGTATTTAAAATAAAGCGGAATTGGCCTCTCATTAACATGCAGTTTGTCACCTCTCTCAAACACCTTCAAGGCCCATTCACACTTTTTTTTTTCCTGCTCCAAATGAGGCAGAGTGGGCAGGTTTGAAAATCCCTGTGGACAGTGAGAAAAGCCCTCTCCCCACCTCCAACAGCGCCAGGCGGCCCAAACGCAGAGCAATCATCTGTCTGGGCACAGGCTCCCGGGCACGCCACGCGCGGCTCACTGGGAGGACCCAGGGGAGTGGGCTTCAGTCTCTCCCCGCCCCAAATCCACCCAGCCTCCTCCCGGGCAGGAGCTGAGGAGGGCAGGGTCAGGAAGATTGGGGTGGGGTGCACACACAGGCAGAGAGGCCAGGGGAGGGGTCCCAGATCCCTGCAGGAGCCCCGTCCCTCAACCTCAGTCTCCACATCTGAGCAATGGGAGGCCGGAGCCCTTGACTGCTGCTGACTCACGCGAGCCTGGGACTGTGTTCCTGGAGGCTTTGGCACACACAACGGAAAAGCTGGTGGAGGAAAGGGGGCACTTTAAAAAAAAATGTTTATTTACTTGGAAGACAGAGAGACAGAGAGGCAGCCAGACAGGATCTTCCATCCACTGGTTCACTCCCCAAAGGCCCACAACAGCCAGGGCTGGGCCAGGCCAAAGCCAGGAGCCTGGAACTCCATCCGGGTCTCCCACATGGGTGGCAGGGGACCAACTACTTGAGCCATCGCTCACTGCCTCCCAGGGAGTGCATTACCAAGAAGCTGGAATTAGGAGTGGTCCTGGGACTCGAACCCAGGGACTCCTGTATAGGATGTGGGCATCCCAAGTGCAGCTTACCCACCGTGCCGGATGCCGCCCTGCTCTGAGCACTTCCAAGTCTGACAGTTCATCACTGGGACCAACACTTACGAGCACCCACTGCCCGCCGAGCTTTCCTGAACTCACTCCCTTGAGCGGCACGGCAGCCTCTCGCCGTGGCCACAGCCCTCCCTCTGCAGGTGAGGCACTGGTTACAGACGCCACGGGACAGTTCACGGTGGGAGGCCCAGACCCACGAGGGCCAAGAGCATGTCCTCCCACGCCATACCATCCTGGGAGCACCCGTCAGCCCAGCCACAGACCCAGTTCTGCACGGGGTCTGGCACACCAGCCATCCCCTCGCTCATCATCCGACTCACAGCACCAGGCCCACGGGGTCTCCCCTGAGCCCTGGATGGCAGCAGGGTCCTCACAGCCACCCAGACGCCCAGTTCCAGGCCTGTGCCCTTCCACCAGCTTCCCCATCACATCCTCATTAGCACAGCCGGCTGTCTCCGGGCCCCAGGCCCATCCATCCCCGCCGTCCTCGCAGCCGCCTCCCCGGGCCCATACCGCAGAACACACATCTGTCAGCCTGTGGCCGCCGCTGCCCCTGCGGTTTCCAGGGAGACAGCCACCGTTTATGACATTATCAAAAAGTCCGGCCCCTCCTCCCCCTGCCGGCCGCAGCCCCCGTCTCCCTTTATGGGGTGGAGATGTGTGCTACAAACAGCGCCCCGAGTCTTGCTTCCCGCAGGACCCGGATGCATCACAGTCCTGAGGTCACCACAGCCACAGCTGTTTGGGCTCTCGATGGCCTCGCTCTGATTGTCCCCACTGGCCCTCGCTGCCACACCCAGGGCCACCAGCAAGCCCCGGGCCCAGTGTCCACCCACGCAAGTGTCCTTCCTGCCCTGCCAGTGCCCTGCCTGCTCCCACTCCCGTGTGTGAGGGTCCCTGGCTGGCTCTGGCGGGGCCGAGTGACCGAGGAAGGGGGCAGAGGGGTCAGCTGGGAGCCCGGTTTCCCGGAAGAGTGAGGCTGCATCCATCCAGGGCCAGGCTCCTCAGTGCTGAGGGCCCCGAGAGGACACCCAGGGTTGGCAGGAATGGTGGGACTTGGCTGAGGCCAGCGGCGTGGGGAGGCTTCACTTGAGGCTGAAGACAGTGGAAATGTGTGCATGCTTGGGACCACGCGCGGGGACCAGGCTGTGCTGGAAGCTGCCTTGTCCTCCCGGATCTGAACACCCAGCTCCCAGGGCTCCCAGGAGGGCGGGCTCTGTTTATCTCTCCCATACATCAGCTCCCTGCTGTGTTGGGGCCCCCAAGGCAGGGGCTTGGTCCCACATACGCATACAGCGCCTCTGCTGTGAGCAGATTCTTTTTTTTTTTTTTTTTTTGCCAGGCAGAGTTAGTGAGAGAGAGAGACAGAGAGAGGGTTATAGACAGTGAGAGAGAGACAGAGAGAAAGGTCTTCCTTTACCGTTGGTTCACCCTCCAATGGCCGCTGCGCTGATCCAAAGCCAGGAGCCAGGTGCTTCTGCTGGTCTCCCATGCGGGTGCAGGGCCCAAGGACTTGGGCCATCCTCCACTGCCCTCCCGGGCCACAGCAGAGAGCTGGCCTGGAAGAGGGGCAACCGGGACAGAATCCGGCGCCCCGACCGGGACTAGAACCCAGTGTGCCGGCACCACAAGGCGGAGGATTAGCCTGTTGAGCCACAGTGCTGGCCAAATAAATCACTTTTAAAAGACAGGCTTTGTAAAGTGGAGCAGAATCACTTCACTTTACGAGACTCAGGTGAGACATAGCAGTGGGGTGGGGGCTTCGCAGGGAGGCCTGGGGTGGGGCTCACACATCTGCTCAGCCCCCCCCAGGCAGGTGTGCTCAGCCCCACGTTGCCAGGCAAAAGCCAGAGCCCAGAGTGGGTGGTGACCGGCCCAGGGTCACACAGCACCTCTGCGGTGGGCGCTGTGGGAGCTGCTGCCCTTCCAGCTCGCAGCCCCGAGCCCTTCATTCACACCCAGCACACCCCAGCCCCTCCCCCTCCATGCCTCCCCCCTGAGCGGCAGCCCCCCCCCCCAGGTCCCGCCCATCATGTTGTGACAGTCTGGCTGCTCTGAGGCCTGGCGCTGGGAAGAGGGAGGGGAGCAGCCTGGGGGCTGGGGACAGGAGCCAGAAAGAGAAAGGACTGCAACCACTCCCCAGGACCACAGCTCCTGGAGGAGAACCGGGCTGAGCTGCAGCCATTTGCTCCGGGGAGGATTCAGTTCCCGAGCTGTACAGTACAGAACAGAAGGCACATTCGGTGGGCTGAATACGTGCTCATTTACTTCTCTGTGTGTGAACCGGCCCGACACACGTGCGTGCTCAAACATAGGCACCCGCGTGTGCGCACACACACACACACGAGCACACAGGCACACACATGAGCACACACACACACATGAGCACACACAGGCACACATGAGCACACACGCACATGTATGTGTGGACACGCATGCGCACGAGGGCACGCATGTGTACATGAACCCAAACACACGCACAGACATGAGTACATGCAAGCACAAACAAGCAGACACACATGCACGCAGACACACATGAAAAGGCACATACATGAACATCATGTGTGGTCCTCGCACCTTCCCATGATGCACCACTCAGCTTCTCGCCCATGACCCCTCAGCTTCCCCAGTGTGTTAGGGTGAAGCCTAACTCTGGGAAGTGGGATGGGTCAGGGGGCGTGGGAGCCGCTGCAGACACACAGTGGGTCCCTGACTCTCACAAAGGATTGGCACGCAGCCGGGCCAGCTCCACCGCGGCCTCAGCCCAGTGACTGCGCACCAGACTCTGAGCTGGCCTGCCCGGAGTGCCCTCTCAGGAAACGTCCCCCCAGCTGACATCACTCTGGACCTCAGCCGCCCTGCCGTGGCTGCCGCCCAACAGCCCCTCCATGCCCTTCTCCAAGGCCCTGGCCGGAACCCCAGCCCTCCCCTCACTGGGGACCTGTGCCTGCCTCCCATGGCCGCCCTGCACCCCCTGCCACTGCCTCTACTCCGCTCTCTGTCCACAGGGGCCAGGACGGAATCAACACACATCAGAGCCTGCCACACCCCTGCCCGCACCTGGGGAGCACCCCCGACCCAAGCTGAGTGGCTCCCTGGCAGGGCAGCCACAGCCCCTTCCCCACCCAGCCAGGCCCCTTCCCCACACCAGTCATGGCCCCTTCCCCACCCAGCCAGGCCCCTTCCCCACCCAGTCATGGCCCCTTCCCCACGCCAGCCAGGCCCCTCCCCACCCAGCCAGGCCCCTTCCCCACCCAGCCACGGCCCCTCCCCACTCAGTCATGGCCCCTTCCCTACTCAGCCATGGCCCCTTCCCCACCCAGCCATGGCCCCTTCCCCACCCAGCCAGGCCCCTTCCCCACACCAGCCAGGCCCCTTCCCCACCCCAGCCAGGCCCCTTCCCCACCCAGCCAGGCCCCTTCCCCACGCCAGCCAGGCCCCTTCCCCACACCAGCCAGGCCCCTTCCCCACCCAGCCAGGCCCCTTCCCCATGCCAGCCAGGCCCCTTCCCCACCCCAGCCAGGCCCCTTCCCCACCCCAGCCACGGCCCCTTCCCCACACCAGCCAGGCCCCTTCCCCACCCAGCCAGGCCCCTTCCCCACGCCAGTCATGGCCCCTTCCCCACGCCAGCCACACCATGGCTCCTACTGGCCTCCCATCACACCCAGCCCCGGTCTCCTTCCCAAGCCAGGCTTCTGCCGTGACATCTGTCCCCCTCAGCTCCGATGTTCCCTCCTTAGAAAGGCCTGCTGGACAATCACAGCCGCTCCCTCCCTCAGGGCCCCTTCCTGTCCCTCCCAAGCGTGTCACAGGCTGACGTGATCCTGCTGCCAGTGAAGGGCGGGGACAGTGGGTTACGCTCCAGGCACTGCATGCCCTGGACAGCACCCGGCACTCAGCAGGTGCACCATCAACACCTGTGAATGAATGAATGAACGAATGAAAGGACAAGGCAGCGCCAAGCTGGAGGGGATAGTGGGAAGCAGGTCAGGGCTCCCTGTCCCCAGAGGCACCTGCCCCAGCCCCTGAGGGGCTCCTCCTGCTCAGGAAAGGGAGGAGCTGAGGACGAGGCTCCCGGAGCAGCGTCCATCGTCCATCGTCAGGGCTTCTGCACGCTCAGGGAGTGGCTACAGGGAAGCCGAGAGAGACCTGGGTCTGAGTCCTGGCCCAGGACCCCACAACATGACCCCTGTGAGCCACCTCTTGGTGATGAAGGCATGGAGGTGGCCAGAGAGAGCCACAGCTGACCCCTACAGTGGCACAGCCCACGCAGTGACAGCCCCACCCTGCCCGTGCAGAAGCTCTGGCCGGCTGGCACAGCCGCTGTGGCCGGCCCCCGCATAACAGCCCAGCCTGCGCCCCCAGTCTCCCTATCCATGCTCTGCCCAAACCCGCCTTCCAGGCACCGCCAAGCACCCACCTTCACATAGTGGAAATCGCACGTTCTGTAATGCTGCACACTGAGAACCAGCGCCAGCCAGGCATATCCAGCATGGCTGCAGGCTGTGTGCCTGCAGTGCCATTGTAACACAATTTCTTCTTTTAAAGATTTATTTGAAAGGCAGAGTTACAAAGAGGCAGAAGGAGAGAGAGAAAGAGAGAGAGAGAGGTCTTCCATCTGCTAGTTCACTCCCCAGATGGCCACAACGGCCAGAGCTGCACTGATCTGAAGCCAGGAGCCAGGAGCTTCTTCCAGGTCTCCCACACAAGTGTAGGAGCCCAAGGACTTGGGCCATCTTCTACTGCTTTCCCAGGTCATAGCAGAGAGCTGGATCAGAAGTAGAGCGTCCGGGACTAGAACCAGTGCCCATATATGGGATGCTGGCAGTGCAGGTGGTAGCTTTACCCGCTATGCCACAGCGTTGGCCCCTACAATACAATATCCACAGCTGACACTCCCACTCCCATCATGCACCTGACGCCATGACATTTCTGATATCTCTGAAAAATGGGCAGTACTCAAGCCCCACCCCACCCCAAACACCACCTTCTTTGAATATTCAATTAAGCACCACCCTCTAAGCCTCTGGGTAGTATAAAAGGACCACTTGAACCTTCCTTGTTGCAGGCTTTTTTGTTCAGTCTCTCTCTAGCAAACCTTGCTAGCAGGGGCCAGCGCTGTGGTATATAGTAGGCTAAGCCTCTACCTGCGGTGTCGGTGAACCATATGGGTGCCAGTTTGTGTCCCAGCTGCTCCTCTTCCAATCCAGCTCTCTGCTATGACCTGGGGAAAGCAGTGGAAGATGGCCCAAGTCCTTGGGCTCCTACACTTGTGTGGGAGACCTGGAAGAAGCTCCTGGCTCCTGGTTTCAGATCGGCCAGGTTCCAGCCATTGCAGCCATTTGGGGAGTGAACCAGTAGACAGAAGACCCCTCTGTCTCTTCTCGCCGTCTGTAACTATCTCTTTCTTTCCCCCATCCTCACTCATTTCTTGAGTGTGTGGCCCTCAGGGAGCTGGCCCGCAGCACCAGAGGACGAACTGACACTCAGGCAATAAAACCCAGGCTGTGGCCACCGACACACAGCAGGTGGGAGGGAGCAGGACTCAGAGGCCTGGGGCCTCCAAGGACAGATGCAGGGCCACCCAACCCCCCCGAGACCAGCTGGTGGGGTTGGGAGGCTGTCACTGCAGGTGCAGAGGCCTGGAGGCAGGCCACCCCAGCAGGGCCCCGGCCAGGGCCAGGTTGATGAGGGATGACGGCGCCAGGAGACAAGGTGCCTTCCCCTCGCCGCGGATGCACATTAAGAATTATTCCCCTCGCAAGCAAACAATTTGTTACAATATCCAGCGCCACTTTTCCCGGCTGGGCGCCCTCCCCATACATCCTGGATTAATCCCGGAAGTCACTCCATTCATTTAGGACACGCCTGAGTGTGCCTCCTCTTTTATTAGGGAAATCTGTCACAGTTCTGAGGAGCGCAGAGGTTCTCATGGGAGAGGAGGCCAAGCCCTCAGCGGCTGGGGAGGCCACCTGGGGCCCCAGGGCCTGGCAGGGGCTCAGGGGTGGGGCAGCAGACCCCGGGGAACCAGGCAATGCCGGCCGCAGTGCCACACTCAACCTCCCTGAGACGCAAGACCCATGACGGCCATGAGCCTGCCCTGGGGGCCGGGGGCCATCACCTCCAAAACCCCCAGCCCTGGGTGGTGGGGGCGGCAGGCATGACCAATATTGTCATTCAGGGTTCAGACGTGAGGCGGCCCTCCCAGCCCAGCCCCCACCTCCTGGGACCACCGTGTGCATCAAACAAGCCAAGTTCAGTCCCACCCAGGGCCTTGCACCAGTGGGTGCTCCAAGGGGCAAATCGCCACAGACCCCTCCCACATCTCGGACTAAGACCCTACACCCCCAGCAGCCAGACCCCTTTCATTCTGGCCAAAGGCTGCCCCAACAGGCAGGTGCAGTCTGTCTGGACGGTCCTGCCAGCCTCCTCCCAGGCCCTGCACCAGGTCTTCACACCCACCCCAGGGCCCTGGGGTTTGGAAGTCCCATCCGCCCACCCCACAGGGCCCCAGGCTGTGTGTTCCCTGCCCCCCCCCCCCAGTCCCCATCCCCACTCAGCTCCAGCACCAGGACCTCTCTGGACTCCCCTCCCCCCCCACCTCCCCACAATAAATGATACCCATTTCCTGCACCACCCCCACCCTGGCCCAGCTCTCTCTGCCACTCCCCCTGTCCCCAGGACCCCCCAGTCCTCCCTAACCCCAGGACTAGACCCCTCCAGGAAGCCCTCCTGCTTTCTCCAGCCCCCACCTCCTTCCGTCTCCTTGGTCCTTCTCCGCTTTGGTTGCTACTCAAAGGCAGGGACCCTGGTACTCAGGGAGGTGGGGCCGCTGCATGATTGACAGGGAGGGGGAGAGAGGGCTCCCATGATGCACTGCATGACCTGGGTGAGGGAGGCATCATTGTCTCCATTGTGCATTTGGGGAAACTGGGGTAGGGAAAGCGAATCACTTGCCCAGCAGCCATGCTAGGAGGAGACCCAGCCCCACCGAAAACCCGGTCCACAAACCCACGTCCTATGTACAAAGCCCACAAGCATGTCCACGCCTTCTGCCCCTTCTGACCTGCGCCGCCCCTTCGGAACGTTCCCTGCCCCATAGAGGATGAAGCCGGGGTCCAGAGAGGCCAGCTCATTTGCTCAAGGCCACACAGGAAGTGGACTCTGAGCGGCCAGCCTGGTCAATGCAGCTGACCTCCACTCTAGGGGTCTGCTCTGCCGGACAGCCCCTGTCTGTCCCCAGCCAGTTCACCACGGGTCCCTCCAATCACCACCCCAACTCACAGACCCCAAGGAGCGCCTGCCTGGCTGGCTGGGCTCTGAGAGGGAGGGCGGGCACTCGCCGGTCTGCGTGTTTACAGAAGCTCCAGAAAGCAGGACACGCGGGAGAGGTGGGGACGGCAGGTGAGGGCTGCAGGGGAGGAGCCACCCCGGCACCATTTCCTCCAATGACCTTGGCAACCGACCCGGGGGCGCCCAGGTCGGGCCAGCGTGCCCTTGTCACCCAGAGGCTAGGAGCCGAGGCCACCCCGCTCCTGGGACAGCTGGCAGCACTAGGCTCCAAGCAGGGCGCACCCTGGGGTTCCCCCAGACGCCACTGGGCAGCATCAGGTGGGGGACCAGGCTGCAAAGCAGCAGACATGCCCACCCACCAAGGAGCACAAAACCACACCTGTGTGCAGGGGTCTCAGAAGCCGAGGAGCCCCCAGAACCAGACACGCCCACCAGCGTCTTCAGCACTCCCCGGCCGCCTCCCAACTCCACCCAGCCTGTGTGCCCCTTGCCCCAGCTCAGCCAGGGTGGCAGGAAGTGGCCAGACTCAAGCCCCCACGCATGCACAAAGCCGGCTGCAGAGGGAGGCCAGGGAGCAGCTGGCCGGCTCCTAAGGAAGGTGGGCTGTGGCGGCCACAGGGGTCCAGGCCGAGAGTACTGGCGTCTGCAGTTCAGGCTGGGGTGACACAGGGCACAGGTGGGGCCGTCCCCTCCTCCCCACCCCCACCGCCGGGCACCCGCCAGGTACTGTGCTCCATGTCCAGGCCGGGGTGCCCCTCTCATGCCCCACCCTACCCCTTCTATCGGCAGCTCAGGCCCCACGCCACCCCATTATTCAGAAGAGACTCGATTGAAAAGGCTGGGGCAACTCACAAAGAAGGCGCCTCTAATTGGGGCATTGTTAACTTCTCCAAGGGGACTGCATCTCGCTCCCCTGGCATCGCCAAGATGCAAGCCTCAAAACAACACCAGGCACCAGGCACCATCCACGCCCTGGCCCCAAAAGCACCCCCAGGCTCCACCCTCCTGCTTCTCCCTGTGGGGGTGCCTGGCCCAGACCCCTCCCTGCCACCTGCCACCCACAGCATCCCCAACCCACAGCAGAGGGAGGCTGAGGGCAGAAAGGAGAGCCCAGCCCTGCCCTGTAAGGCCCGATGCCCTACCATCCCCTAAACAGCCCCACGACCTGCTCCCTGGCCATCCAGCTGCACGCCTGGGACTGGTGGCTCAGAATCCTGTTTCCTGAGCATGGGCTGTGTGCCAGACACTGCCCTCACCCTGCCTGTGCCCCAAGCGAGTACCCACAGGCAGGTGCACCGTCACGCTTGGTTTATTGATGGAGAGACAGAGCACCACAGAGCTCAGGCATGATCTAAACCCACACGGTCAGCACATGGCAGACCTGGGGCTAAAGCACGCACAGTTGTTAAAGCCGGCACACCTGTAACTGCCGCCTGCACCTGCCGGCTCACCTCCAACTTGGGCACTCCTTAGGGGCCAGGCCATGACCTCACACCTCTGGGTCCCTGGGGCCGGCACAGGGCCCAGCATAAAGCCACACCCAACACACGTTTGCAGTGTGAATGAAAACGAGGCAGCTTCCTGTTCGTTCTCGAACCACAGACTCGTGACGAAGACAGAAGACAGCCTGCTCCCCGATTCACAGTCACGCAGAGACCCAGAGGTGACAGAGCCTGGGGAGATCTCGGGCTCTCCCAGACAGGCGTTTCCCTTTCATCCAGAGCATACAGGGACTGGATCAGCAGTAACACCTGAGAGTACAGGGACTGGATCAGCAGTAACACCCAGGTATACAGGGACTGGATCAGCAGTAACACCTGAGCATACAGGGACTGGGTCAGCAGTAACACCCAGGAATACAGGGACTGGGTCAGCAGTAACACCCAGGTATACAGGGACTGGGTCAGCAGTAACACCCAGGAATACAGGGACTGGGTCAGCAGTAACACCTGAGCATACAGGGGACTGGGTCAGCAGTAACACCTGAGTATACAGGGACTGGGTCAGCAGTAACACCTGAGCATACAGGGACTGGGTCAGCAGTAACACCTGAGTATACAGGGACTGGGTCAGCAGTAACACCTGAGTATACAGGGACTGGGTCAGCAGCAGACCTGAGCATACAGGGACTGGATCAGCAGTAACACCTGAGTATACAGGGACTGGGTCAGCAGTAACACCTGAGCATACAGGGACTGGGTCAGCAGCAGACCTGAGCATACAGGGACTGGGTCAGCAGTAACACCTGAGCATACAGGGACTGGATCAGCAGCAGACCTGAGCGTACAGGGACTGGGTCAGCAGCAGCCCTGAGAGTACAGGGACTGGGTCAGCAGTAACACCTGAGTATACAGGGACTGGGTCAGCAGCAGACCTGAGTGTACAGGGACTGGGTCAGCAGTAACACCTGAGCATACAGGGACCGGGTTCAGCAGCCCTGAGAGTACTGGGACTGGGTCAGCAGCAGTGCCTGTGTGTACAGGGACTGGATCAGCAGCAGCCCTGAGCGGTACAGGGACTGGATCAGCAGTAACACCCAGGTAAACAGGGACTGGATCAGCAGCAGACCTGAGCGTACAGGGACTGGGTCAGCAGTAACACCTGAGCATACAGGGACCGGGTCAGCAGCCCTGAGAGTACTGGGACTGGGTCAGCAGCAGTGCCTGTGTGTACAGGGACTGGGTCAGCAGCAGCCCTGAGAGTACAGGGACTGGGACAGCAGCAGCCCTGAGAGTACAGGGACTGGATCAGCAGTAACACCCAGGTATACAGGACTGGATCAGCAGCAGACCTGAGCATACAGGGACTGGGTCAGCAGCAGCCTGAGAGTACAGGGACTGGATCAGCAGTAACACCCAGGAATACAGGGACTGGGTCAGCAGTAACACCTGAGCATACAGGGACTGGGTCAGCAGTAACACCCAGGTATACAGGGACTGGGTCAGCAGTAACACCTGAGTATACCAGGGACTGGGTCAGCAGTAACACCTGAGTATACAGGGACTGGATCAGCAGCAGCTCTGAGCATACAGGGACTGGGTCAGCAGCCCTGAGAGCACTGGGACTGGGTCAGCAGCAGTGCCTGTGCGTACAGGGACTGGGTCAGCAGCAGCCTTGAACATACAGGGACTAGGTCAGCAGTAACACCTGAGCATACAGGGACTGGATCAGCAGCAACCCTGTGCGTACAGGGGACTGGGTCAGTGGCAGCACCACCAACTGTGCTCCTGGCCTGGCTCACATCCCAGCTTAAACACAGTGCTGGGCCAGGTCCCAGCCCTGCTGCGGGAACCTCCTCTCTGTCCCTGACAGCATGGGCTGGCTCCAGTCTCCACCTGCACACCTCAAGGCATGGGATGCTCACCACTGACTGGCAAGGCGACCTGGCTCCTCCACTTGGGACAGCTCATGGCTGTGGCAATTGTAGCTGTGGTCACCTGCAGTCAGGGGCTGAACTGTGCCCCGCCCCCAAGAGTCCTACATGGAAGTTCTACCCCCAGTGCCTCGGAGTGGACAGTGAGTCACTGCAGGTATAATCAGCTTATCAGGACGGGGTCACACGGGGCAGGTGGGTCCTGCGTCCAGCTACTGGTGTCCTTGTGACAAGGGGAGACTGGGAGACATCTCGGCTGCTGAGCGTTGCACACAGATACCTGGTGCAGGGACACGGGGGAGGGCGGCAATCTGCCGGCCAAGGAGAGGGATCTGTGCCCGACCCCTGTGTCACAGCCCCAGACAGAGCCAGGCGGGCCGGCACCCCGACCCAGACCCGGCCTCCAGAACTGAGAGACCATAGCTTTCTGCTGAAGGCCCCAGTCCCCTGGCCTCTGTCCCAGCGGTCCGAGCAAACGGCCACGGCCACAGACCCGGCTCCCAGTGCAAGCCCTGGCCCTCCACCAGCTGCAGGACGCGGGCCGAGCCCCTCTGGGTTTGCTCACAAGATGCCAGAACACTGCTGGGCACACAGTAGGCGTCCAATCAATGCTCACTGAAAGAGTGGCTGTGCCTGCCACGAGCTGAGACGGAGCGGGCCTTGGACACATGGAGGGGCCAGAAGGCGCGTCCTCGGAGGCCTGCACCGCCCGCTAGGTCTCCTCTCTAATGCGCCCTGGGCAGAAGGGGCAACAGCACGCAGTGAGGAGGCCTTGGGACAGGCGGAGGAGGGGGAGGTGAGTCCCTGACATCCCCTGTGCCCTGCACTCACTGGGGTGTCGGCAAGTGGGGCTGGGAAAGGAAGGCTTCCAGGCGCCAGGCGAGACCCCCACCCCACAGGCAGCCTGGTCCACGGAGCAGCTTTTGGGAAGTGGATCAGCTCGGAGCACAAGCCCTGCAGACCTGGGGCTGTCCTGGAGAGGGTGAGACTCCCGTGGCCGCAGGTGTGCAAGACAAGGTCAGGGGGCCTCGCTCTCGGGGTCCCCGCGTGCCCTGGCGGGGGTCTCGCTTGGTCCAGTCCTCAGGAGGTGGCTGAGGGCTTGTCCCTCTCCCAGACTGAGTCTGCGCATGGACCAGGGGTTCTGAGTGGACCCCTGTCTCTAACCACAACCAGGGTGTCCTGATGCACAGCCAGGCTTGGGCTCCCCAGCCCCAGAGTGCCATGGCTTGAGTGGGATTGCACTTGGACTGAGGTTTGGCTTTGGGGCCTGGGGGGGTGCAGGGCCGCATGTGGCCGGGGCAGCACCCTAGGGACAAGCGGATGAGGGCGGAGGTGGAGGACGAGCCAAGGAGGACGACCCCAGGTGAGCTGGGATAACTCAACCATGAGCCACAGGTCTTGGGGCGGGGAGAGAGAAGGGAAGGAAGAGGGGAGGCAGGGAATTTGTTCTGGAAACGGTGGGACTTGGGTGATGTGGGAAAAGCATCATGGGACCGGTGACAAGGCAGGACGCTGAGCCTGGGGGGCAGGGCTTGAACCAGACCACGAAAGGCCCAAATCGTGGGACAAGGGGCCCGAACTGAAGCCCTGAGCAACAAGGCGCCACTGGACGCCATGGAGGAGGAGCAGGCCCCGAAGGAAGGCCGTGGTAGTGGCCACGGCCAGGGCTCAGAGGGCGGGGCCCAGCCTCAGCAGCACAGGGGTCAGGGCCAGCCACTCAGCCATGGGGGAGGGCGTCCCGGGGCCGGTGAACCCCGACGGCTCCTCGGCAAGGCAGGGCGGCCCGTCTACCCTCCACAAGCAGGCCCTCACCCTGCGCCGCGTGGTCTGCTGGCGACTCCCACAGCCACACCTACAGCCCCTGTGCCCCCAGCAGCCGGCGCATGCGGCCCGCGGTCCGTGTGCCTTCCCCACGCGGGCAAACACATCCAGGCAGGGCTCGGCTTTCCCTGCACACCCGCTCCCACCAGTGCCTCGGCCCAGCCTGGGTCTCCCCTGTCCCTGCTCTTTCTCAGCCCAGGGCCCACCCCTCCAGCTGCCCTCGGCAGTCTCCCCCACGCTCCCCAGCTCTGCCACTGCTCCTTGGGACGGGGCAGGGGTCTCCTTGCTGACCTGCCCACTCCTGCCCTTGCCTGCCTGTCTTTCCTCCACCAGGAGAGGGGCCTGTGGGCCGGAGTCACTGCTACCACAGGGCCTGTTCCCTCTTCTTGGGCCCTGGCTCAAAGGGCACCTCCTCTGAGGAGCCTTCCCTGACCACCCCTCCCTGCCTCCCCTCCCCAGCTTCCCTCCCCAGCCCTCTCTCCACGGCACTGGTGACTCCCTAACTTTCTTTATGAATTTTCTGATGTGGTTTTTCTGCCTAGCAAAGCTCTGTTGGGGGTGGGCGGGCTGGTCCAACCTGCTCACTGTGGATGCCAGGGTCAGAGGAACAAGTGGATGTAACAGTCAGAGGAATGACGAATGAGCCATCGACTAGGTGACGACTTTGTACGGCACTGAGCGTCTACCACAAGCGCCCAGTGGCAACTCAGGGAAATCCAGACCCACAGCCACCAGCAAGCCCACGCTGGTGCGAGAGCAACTCTGGGGCCAGCAGGGGCACACAAGGGAGGGGACGCTGGGGAGGAGGCACCTGGTCTGGGAACGAGGGGAACCCACGGGAGCAGCAGCCGCTCACAGCAGGTGCAGCCTCCACCCTCCTGCAGACGGGAGCCCAGAGTGGACTCACCAGCCGCACAGCAAACCACGCTGGGCCTGCGAGTGACAGGGCCCTGCAGCTGTGGTGTGGGGTCTCCCAGCCTTGCCTCCCCTCCCACAGCTGCTCCAACACAGGAGCGGGGGTCAGGGCGGGGTGGGGGAGCAGGCAGGCAGAGGACGGCACAGAAAGACACCGGCTTCTCCAGACACAGTTCCAGCCCCCGACCCCACCCGTCTCAGCCCTCCACTCCTCGCTCTGTTCATCCAGGCCCTCAGGTGCTGACAAAATCCCTGGGAACCGTCACAACAGGCTGAGCAGAGCTGGTCCAACGGGCCCGGCACACGTGGCTGGGGCATCACGCTGCCACTAACAGCCCCACGGCGGCCACACGTGGGAGGCGGGGCCGCAAGCAATCTTGGCGCAGTATCAAGTGCAAGGGCAGCTGAGTCCAGCTGGGTCCCGACTGTGTCACAATACAGTTTGTGCAAGACTGGTGGGCACAGCACCCCAGCACCCCCCTCTTCTCCAGGGTGAGCAGGCACCGCCTTCCATCACAGTCTTCAAAGGACCCCACAGGCTCCAAGACTCGGCCTGGCGTCCCCTCCCCTAGCTGACTCCCAGCCCCGCCCTGGGGTGGTGCCCCTCGGGCAGTCCAAGAGGCCATCTGCTCCGTCCCCACAGAGCCACAGTGCCTGGAACGCACGCACACCACCCCAGGGCCTGGGCCTCAGCCTGCCCTGATGGCCCGCACGTGGACTCCGGTCTGCAGCCCGTTCACACCAGGCCTTGGGGACACTTCCGGCCCCCCGACGGCTTCTGGGACCCTGACTGTCTCCGTCCCCGTGGGCCCACTCCCTCCCGGCCTGCGGTCAGCCGCACACGTGGTGGGACACAGGACCCAGCCTGCAAGCTGAGGTGCCTGTCGCAACCGCGGGGCTGGCACTGGCCAATGTGCGCCAGCCTCTGAGCACTGCCGGGGCCCTCGCTGCGAGTGGGGAGGGAGGCAGAGGGCAGCCCCCGGAGGCCCCCCTAGGGCCCACGCCACCCCTGCCAGCCCCTTACCTCACGTCGGGTGGGCGCTTGGGGAGCACAGCTGGGCCTGACTCAGTCGCCCTCTCTGCCGTGGGCACTGGCGGCTGTGGGAGGAAAGGGGAGCCATTGTCAGCCAGAGCAGGGCGGCACAGGGAGCCTGGGGGCCGCCGGGGGGTCCCACACACAAAAGGGGTCCGATCTCACCCGGCTGGACAATCCACACAGTCGCTTAACAAGGGGGTGACCTCAGTGCTGGGCCAGCGTCCGGTGCATTCATGCAGGTAAAAACCACCTTGGGGCCAGCGTGGAGCAAGCCACAGCATACATCACACACACCCCCACACCCGTGCACACGCCCACACGTGTACACACATCAGCCGTGCGCTCAGACACACAGGCCGCCAGCAGGGCAGGCAGGCTCTGGAACACGCGCAGAGGTCTGGCCTGCCCCGGGCTATGCTTCTCCACCCCAGCTCTGGGACCTGGGAAACCCAAGTCTCTGAGCCTCTCTCCTTCCATCTGTAAAATGGGCGCAGCACCTCCCACCGGGAGGACAGAGGGGGCACCGTGGCTGCGGCCTCCCCACAGGGCCCCCGAGAGAGGGGGCAGACAGGCCGTGGGGGTGTCTGTCCTCGGCTGGGCACCTCCTTCCGGTCCCCATGGACCTCAACCCCACCTCCCCAGCCTCTCCGCAGAGCTGGCCCTGCCCTCTGTGAGTGGGGGATGCCAGCCCCAGTGGTGCAGAGCACGGTTGGTCCTTGGCGGGAAGTACAAGGAGGCGCCCCCACCACCCCCCTCCACTCCCACTTCCCTGGCCCTGGGCACAGCAGCCCCCTCTGCACCTCCATTTCCCAAGAACCTCTCGGAAGTCCAAAATCACTTTATTTCTTGTTGCTTTTTTAAATTATCTATTTTATTTGAAAGGAAGAGAGAGATCTCCCATCTTCTGGGTCACTCCCCAAATGCCTGCAACAGCCAGGGCTGGGCCAGGCCGAAGCTGGAAGCCAGGACCTCCCTCCAGGTCTCCCCACACGGGTGGCAGGCACCCTAGTCCTTGAGCCGTCACCTGCTGCCTCCCGGGGTGCGGTCAGCAGGAAGCCGGAGTCGGGAGCGATCCGGGACTGGAACGCCGGCACTCTGACATGGGATGCAGGCACCCAGACAGCAGTTGAACCACGGCACCAAACGCAAGCCCTGGAATTCCTCCTGAGCTGTCACCAAGCAGCTCCGTGTCTCTCCAAGTGTGGGGCCCAGGGGATTCGGCGGCTTGCCAATAAACACTTTCACTCTCCTAGGTGTGTGTGCCTCTCTGGGAATCAGCGTCACAGGCGCAACTTCACGCACGCATGGTTGGGGAGTCCTGCGCTACTCTACCTGCAAACATGAGCCGGCCAAAGACAAGGGACTGAGAGAGGACAGGTGCAGGTGGCACCCAGAGGTGGCTCCAAAAGTGACAGTGAAAGAAAGCACGCAGGCTCTGACCCAGCTCACCTACGAGGGTGACCGGCCCAGCCAGCACTGGCCCAGGGGATGGAGGGATGGGTGGAGGGGGCCAGGAGATGGCTGCCATCATGTGGGCCTCGGGGTCCCTTCCAGAGGCGGCCTTTACCGAGTCTCGGCTGCTAACGACGGAAACTCTGGCCACATGGGAGGTGAAGGTGGAGCGTCTCGTGGCCTGCAGACTTCTCCGAGACACAGGCAGAGAAATGGACACAGAGCAGGTCTCAGGCAGCCCCCGCCCTCCCAGACAACACAACCACAAAGCGGTGGGAGACAGACACGGAGGCCTGCCTGGCCCTACCGTGCAGCATCCCCAAACCCCACCCCTGTCGCCAGCCAGGCCCGGGATGCCGATCCTAAAACCGGACGGGACGGGACGGAGCAGAGCCGGCTCGGCAAAGAAGGGCAGCCAGGGCCTGGCCAGCTCCTCAGGCCTGGGGCCCCCAAGCCAGGTCCAGCCAGCAGGAGTGCCCTCAACGACTGCCCGAGTGGGCTCCCGCTGGACCGGCACAGGCCGACCAGGCTCCGGCCAACACGACAGCCATCCCCGGCCCGCCTCCAGGCCACCTGGCTGGCGGCCCCGAGCCCAGTTCCACCTGAGCTGGCAGGGCCGGCCATCCCCGCCAAGCCCCAGCTGCCGCGCTCCAGACAATGAATGGGCCTCCTGCGCCCTTCCCCCAAACCTTTGGGAGGCTCCCAGTCTCCTGGTGGCATCCTAAGGAGTTGCCATGGAAATGGGACCACAGGCAGAGCACGACAAGGATTTGGGGCAGGGGACACAGCGGGAGAGGCAGAGCGTGCCAGTGGCGTCACGGACACGAGGCCCGCCCGTCGCCGAGTCCCTGGTAGGACCTGAGACCTCAGCCATAGGCCGTGCGGAGGAGGGGGTGCCCACCGCTCCTGGCTCCGCGCCCCTCAGTGCAGCCCTGGGAGCTCGGCGAATGTGACGTCTGTGCACTCGGCAGAGTTAACACCCGTGCCAGGGAATGTGAGACTCGCACAGGAACAGCGGCTCAGCGATGCTGCCAGAGCGGGTTTAGGACGGGGGGGTGAGGGTGCTGGGAGCCAGGAGGTGTGCACTGAGCCAAGCACCATGCATGTGACACACAGGGGTGCACCTGCTCCAGGTCACACGCACACCACGACCACAGAGCTCGAGAGACCCACGCCCATCTCCCCATGGGGAGACTACAGCCCAGCGAGGGTCAGGGTCACCCAGCAAGGCGCCCAGAAAGCCAAGCCCAGAGCCCGGGCTCCTCCCACCAAGACCTGAACCCTCTGGTCAACACCCCCGGCTTCGCATGCATTCACTAATGCAACTTTGGCTGAGTGCCCACGACACGTGCGTGGTGTGGAGACCAGAAGAGGGCTCCTGTCCACCAGGAGCTTGCCAAGGGGACGGCTGCCGAGGAGGGGCCAGGAGCAGGGCAGAGGGCAGGAGCCTGCGGAGCGACCTGGAGCCCAGGACGTGCACCCCCGAGCCAGGCTTCAGGGACCTCTCGGTTCCCCCTCACCTCCCAATTCTCCTGGAACCAGAGGACCCCTGCAGCCCACCCGGGGCCCTCACCTCCAGGAGGTCATGGGGGACATCCTCCCCACCAGCACCTCCAGGCCCCACAAATGAGGGATCATGGGAAAAGTGCACTGCTACATGGGAGCTCAACAAAGGCTGGGCCCAGCCGCCCTCCATGCCACGGGCTCAGCACTTTGCACACCACCCATTAGGTCCGAGCTCCCTCTTTCTCTCCGGGCGCCTGCTATGTGCCGGGCACTGGGCAGAGGACAAGGGCGCCCCTTTGGTAGCTGCCCCGATGGAACTCAAGTCCCTGTCTCTCGGGCAGCAGCATGCATTGTCATGCATACACATGTGTGGGCACATATATGTGCTTGTGTGTGGTGCACTTGCGTGCACATGGTGTGCTTGCACAGGTGTATACACGTGTATGTGTGCACGTATGTTGTGTGCATATGGTACACACGTGTGTGAACATGGTGTTGTGGGTGTATATATGTTGTGTGTACAGCACATGTGTGCATATGTGCGTGTGAGTCTTGTGTGTGTTTAGGGGCAGGGGCAACTGGGCCGACAGCAAGAGGGGGGCCACCCCAGGCCGGCTACACCCTCCCATGGGACGTGTTCACACAGGTGCAAACCAGGTCTCTGGGCAACGGCCAGGTGGATCCCAGGGAGCTCAGTGCTAAGAGTCCGGAGGGTGAAAGACCAGCAAGAACTGACGGAGGGCCCAGGTGAAACAGAAAGGAGGGCAGTCTTGGAAGGCTTCCCGGTAGAGGAAGACGTAGGATCGACTCAGAGCCTGCTCTCTGCTACGACAGGAAGTCTGTTTCCCTGAGACATGGAGCTGGACCACCACCCACCCTGCCAGCCCATATGACCTGGGGCAGGGGAAGGGCAGGGGGGCACATGTTCCCTGACAGTTGCCACCCTGTCTCCAAGCCACCTCGTGTCCCTAACGGGAAACCAGCTGGGGCCCAGGAAGCAGCAGAGACGGGGGGGGGGGGGGACAGAGCACGTGGGAGACAGAGACTAGAAGAGAGACAGCAGCAGGGGCCCCAGAGCCAGGCAGACAGAGGGAGACGCACGAGATGAAGACGGATGGACAGAGCCAGCTCTGCACCTGCCAAGAGCCGCAGGCACCCAGCTGGCAAGGAGCCTGCAAGCCGGCTTCGCAAAGATTTCTCAGCCATAAAACTCTTATTTGAAATGAAATCTCGGGCAGGGGGTAGAAGGGAGGAGCCTTCCAACACCAGACGTTAAATCCACAGCCATAAAGTGAAAATTTGACAAATCCAACCACATAAACACGTAAAACACCCGTGCGGCAAGCAGCACCAGAAGCAACGCCAGAACGCCAGCGAGGCACTGAAAGGAAATATCAGTAATATGCAAAGAGCCCCTACAAATCAATAAGAAGAAGACAAAAGAGAAAAATCGGCAGTGAGTTAAGTAAATCCGCAGAACAAGAGCTAAATTGGCCAATAAACGCAGCAAAGGATGTTCTATGTCACTAGCAATCGGAAAAAGGCAAATGAAAATGACACGATTCCATTTTTTGCCCATCAGATGGGGGGAAATTTAAATGATTGATAACAAGCAGTGCTGGCAAGGACGCGGGAAACGAGCGCTCGCGCCATCGGCGGGGAGCGGGGGCTGGCTCAGCCTTTGGAGGGGTGATTGGGCAATATTGATTAACATTTGAAACCACACACCCCGCTTCTGGAAGCCTCTCCCGCGGCAAAAATAGCACGCGCGCTGGCCCATAAATCCCCGAGGCTGCTCCCGGCAGGGCTGCTGGGGAGGAGGGAAAAAAGAAACCGGAAGTGGCCTAAACGCTGATCAATATGGGAGCATTCGAAGAGAACACAGCAGCTGTCAGCTGTGGTGGCCGGCGCCAGCACGAGGCGCGGCGAGGGAGAGCAGGAGCCCAGGCTGCAGGACGCGGCTGCACGAGGAGCCCGCCACAAACAGCAGGTGCTCGGCGCGGCTGGAGCACGGCCCGAGGGGCGGGGGCCCACTCGCAAGCCTCCCTCGTCCACAAATGGACGGCTGGATTTTCCTTCATAATCAGAAAAACAGAATCAATAGGGAGTTAATTGTTTGTTTTTTTTTTTTTTCTTTAATCCTAGCCACACCCCAACGTAAAGTGCAGATCTGAGTAGGTGGCTCTGGGCGAGGTGGGGGGGACGCCTCTCACCTCTCCCAGCCCCACCCCAGGCCCCTGCCAGGAACACCAGGGCACCAGGGCCAGTCTGAAACCCGCAGGAGAACGTGCAGACCTGGGCCACCAGGGGCAGGAGGTGGCGTCCAGCCCCGCTGGCTGTGGTCACGGGCACAGCAGGGGGCTTGGCAGAAAACCCAAGGACAGGGGGCTCCAAGGCTCCTGTTCTAAGAGGAGGAGGCAGGGTGTGTGGCCCAGAGAGGCCGAGGGTGAGCGTAGACACAGAGTGTGGGGCTCCCAGCAGAGAGGGCACCCGTGGCTCTGTGGAGGTGAAGCCTGGAAGGGTGCGTGGGCTCCAACCGGCACAGACATGTGTCGTCCCTGGAGTCAGTGTGTGTGTGTGTGTGTGTGTGTGTGTGTGTGTCGGGGACAGGGGATAGGCCCCCCACAGACCTGCGTGTGTGTGGTGTCCTGTGTCCCTGGGGGTCCCACCAGGAAGGGAGCTGTCCAACACGGATGGGGTGGGCTTATAGGGGACAGGGTGAGCACAGGCTGGGGGGGCCCTGGGGGGACAGGGTGAGGGCACAGGCTGGGGGGGCCCTGGGGGGACAGGGTGAGGGCACAGGATGTGGGGCCTGGGGGGACAGGGTGAGGGCACAGGCTGGGGGGTCCTGGGGGTTCAGGGTGAGGGCACAGGCTGGGGGGGCCCTGAGGGGACAGGGTGAGGGCACAGGCTGGGGGGGCCCTGGGGGTTCAGGGTGAGGGCACAGGCTGGGGGGGCCCTGAGGGGACAGGGTGAGGGCACAGGCTGGGGGGGCCCTGAGGGGACAGGGTGAGGGCACAGGATGGAGGGGCCTGGGAGTTCAGGATGAGGGCACAGGCTGGGGGGGTGAGGGCACAGGCTGGGGGAGTGCAGAAGCCAGAGTGGGGGAGGGGCTGCCCTGGGTCTCATTGGATTCTCTGGGCCTCACTTTCCCCTATGGCTGGGGTCCCGCCTGCATGTGTGAAAGACGTGAGGGGTGTGGCTGAGTGTGCAGCCCCAGGGCTGGGCTGTCCACCACATGGCAGTGGCCTGGGACCCTCTTCCCTCGGCTTCCCACTCCCCAGCTGGGGTGGGCCCTGGCTGCCCTGCACCGCTGTCCAGGCGTGTGGAGGTCACAGCCACCTCCTCCCGTGACATCCAGAGATGACAAAGGAGCGAGATTCCATCATGAGCCTGGAGGCTGGGCAGGAGTGCTGGACAGGGCTGGCAGCCAGGCCGTTGCCACGTGGCTCAAGGGCCCTGCGGCCGTCCTGACCCCTCCAGAGACCTCTCTTAGTCTGGCCTGGGCCACAAATAGCCCTCGTCCCCCTGCAGTGACTCAGTGCACCCCTCAGCACCCCCTCACCTTGCCAAGAGGAGTGGCTGGCACTGGGCTGCGACAGATGGATTCGAGGGCAGGCCTGCCGTGTCCCGAGCCTGTCCCCTCCCCTGCTCTGTGATGAGGACGTGCAGTCTGCTCACAGCAGAGCAGGGCACTTTGCCACCCCAGTTCTGGCCTCAGTTTCCCCATCCCTGAGCCACAGCGTTGCCCCACGTGATTTCCCAGGTCCCCTTGGGGCGCGCAGCCCTGGAGAGCCAGCAGGAGTGGACACCAGGGCCTGCCCTCGGGCCGCTCCATGCTGGTCAGCGGAGAACAGCGGCACAGTCCACTTAGCAGAGCGAGCGGGGGGGAGGGGGAGCAGGTCCACAGCAGAGCTCCCCCACTGGTGGCCCCTATTCCTTCCATCACCGCGGTTTGTACCTGCTCTACACGGTACCTGCCTGTCTCTTTGAGGCTCCGAGGACCACAAGAATCCTGCAGACGGAAACCCAGGGCTAGCGAGGCAGTGATCAAGGGAGGCTTCCTGGAGGCGGCACGGGGTCTAGAATACAAAGATCCTGCTAAGTCCACGGGTGCCCCTCCCGCCCTGCAGCTCTGACCTCAGCAAAGAGCATTTGCTGGGGGGGGGGGGGGGGGTCCTGTTGCACTGTACTTGGAGCTCTTAGAGCTCCTTCCACCTCTGTAGCCACAGACGCCAGCTGCATCCCAGGGACATCGGTCCTGGCTGCTGATGCCCAGTGGCCACGGAGGCCTCACTGCAAACAGCTGGGCCGCTGGCGAGCACCGTCTGGCCAGGGAGGGCTCCCGGGCAGATTAAGAGCAAGGCCGGCCCCAGACTCATTCGTATTCCAGTCTGGCTGCCGGCTCCAATATGGCTGAGAGGCACGAGGGCAGAGGCGGCCCTCGGAGAACGCCCGGCGATGATTCCTCTCCGATTCCAATTTATTTTCTATCATTAATGCTTCTGAAAGCCCCACACGCTCCACAAACAGGGAATGAGCATGGGGCTGGGGAGGGAGGACTGCAGAGAGCTGGCCGTGGGGAGGGGGCCCAGCAGAGGTGCCCCGAGTCCTGAGTGCAAATCCCACCCAGGATCACCTGCCTGTAGGACCTGGGGCAAGCGTGACCTCTTTGTGTCAGCGGGACACCGACCCCGGCTGTGCCCACCCCGTAGGACGGTCTCCTGGTGGACCAAGGGTCAAGGGTGAGTGGGCTTTATAAACCATACAGTGATCAACATACTGAAGAACTGACAGTGAAGCCACCCTGGCTGGCCATGGCAGCACAGACCCAGGAGCCAGACGCCCGCCCCCCACACACACAGGCACAGGAGGTCCCCTGTCTGGTCCCATGCTCCCTCTGCCACGCTTCCAGCCAGCACTCCCCTCCACCCCCGCCATCATCCCCATGGCACAGCAGGAGGGACCTCTGGACCTGGGTCCCCTGCTCAGAACCCGGCCAGGGCTCCTGCTACCCTCTGATCAAGTTCTAACTCTCCCACTGGGTGCAAAGCTCTCCCTAGCCTCTCCGCCCACCTGCCAGCTCTGCCCAGCCCCCCTGCCCTCGAATCACAGGCCACTGTTGTCTGAGCCGCCTCCCCTCAGCCATTCTGTCAAACCCCTACCCCTTCCCCAACGGCAGCGGCTCCCCCACTCCCCGGCACACCCTGCACCCACTGCCCACCCACGCTGGGACTCTGTCTCCAATGAGTGAGCTCTGTGTCAGAGCTGGCTGGCCTGGCCCCCACGTGCTCGTCACACCGCAGCTGGGCACCTACTGTGTGCAGGGGACACAGCAGCCGCCAATCAGAGCTGACCGTGTCTCCAGCGATGCGCTCAGGGCAAGTGTGTTGGATGAACGAATGAACGAACAGACATCTGACTTTGTTGCAAATGGGGAAACCGGGCCCAGAGAGGTCAAAAGCCCTGTGCACCAAGATCCCCTGCCTCTGTGTCCCCGGACCTTAGCAGTGGGCAGAGGAACCCAAATGGAAGGTTAAAGTCAAAAGCAAAAAAAAAAAAAAGGAGAAGAAAATAGAGTGGATTTTCCTCTCTCAGTAATGTGAAGGAAATTGCTGTTGCCAACTATCACAGCTTAAAAGCAATTAGAGTCTAGGAGGGGACTGGAGCAGCACGCGCTCAAGTGACAGGGCCAGTGCCGGCATGGAATCCTGCCAGCATCACCCGTATCAGGCAAAAGGGGGGGGGGGGGGGAATGGCATTACAAAAGCAGCAAGTTTCCTCTGCAGAGATGGTGGAGATAAAATATTTACAGCCTCCAGGGTGGGGTCTGGGAGAGGCCAGGGACCCCCGGCTCCCACACCCACCCTGGGACGCAGAGAAGACGAGGCACCTCTCGGCCTGCAGCCATGGGGGCTGCGGACCGAGCAGGAGAGAAGCTGCCAGCGGCACCTGCTCTCTCGCCCCGTCCCCATCACTCACTGCGGCCCCCAGCCCCCGCCGGGCTGCAGCACCATGGCCCCCATGCACTGGCTGTGGGAGCTTCCCTCCGTCTCCTGGCGCCTCAGTGTCGCCACCTGTCCAGAAGCCATGCAGGTCTCACGGGCTTGTACGGCCTGAGCAAGGCAACCCACGCAAAGCTCTCGGCACCGCGCCTAACACTTAGTGAGTGTCCAACAGACCCCACTCGGCGCGGCCTCACACTCACCCTCAGGAGTGCTCACTCTCTGGGTGCACACAGGCTGCCAGACCCCCACCAGTCACCCCAGAAATGCTCACTCGGAGGGCCCGCGCAGCGGGAGGCAAAGGGTGGGGAGCCCCTGAGTGCAGGGCTGGGATCCTTGCACTTGTGTGGCTAAGGAAGGCTTCCTCCAAAGACTGGGTAGAGGAGGGGCCGGCGCGGTGGCGTAGTGGGCTGAGCCTCTGCCTGTGGCGCCGGCATCCCATATGCGTGCCAGTTCAAGTCCCAGCTGCTCCTCTTCCAATCCAGCTCGCTGCTGACGGCCTGGGGAAGCAGAGGAGGATAAAGGGTGACCCAAGTGCTTGGGCCCCTGCACCCACATGGGAGACCTGGAGGAAGCTCCTAGCTCTCGCTTCAGAGCCGTCTGGGGGTGAACCAGTGGAGGGACAAGCTCTCTCTGTAACTCTGCCTAGGATAGAGGAGACAAACAGAGGAGGCTCATCCTCCCTGAGGGACCAAGAGCAGGCCTGCCCTCCAGCCCACGGCCTGTGGCTCAGCCCAGAGTCATCGTCCTCCCAGGCGGGTGATGTCTCTGAGCCTCAGCGACACGGGGCCGGAGGAGTCCACCTTGCAGGACTGGAGAGTGCACTGGCGGTCCATGCGGGGACGTACGGTGGCCATGGCCACATGGGCATGCTGCCCCCCTACTCCTGCAGCACACGGGTGGACCTGCTGTCTCCCCGGGGCCCTTCCGGGGCCACCTCCCACCGGCAAAGGCCACTCCGGCTCCCAGGGCTGATGTCCCAGGGTGGGAGAAGCGGCTGCACCCCTCCCCCAGGCCCAGGCCCCGCTGTGCCCTCTCCTTCCCAGCAGCTGAGAACACACAGGCCAGATGTAGGGGCTGGCGGCGCCCGGGGCCAGGACCAGGCATCAAAGCGGTTTTGATGTCTGTGTCGCTGGCTCTCCCTCTGGTCGCTGTCCCCATAGGGGCCTCCCCCAGCCGCCCAGCACCCAACCGTGAGCCGGGCGCTCATCAGATCTGCCGCTGTCGGGGGCTGGGGAAGGGGCACGAGGCCACTCTCAGGTCACCCCACAGAGGCCTCCTTCCCTTACTGGCTGGTAACAAGGACCACACATGTGCACGCACACACACACACACGCATGTGCAGACGTGTGCTACGAGAGAGAAGAGGTGGGCCCCAAGGCGGAGGGAGCACTGGGCTGACCCCAGGGAAGCTGGACAGCCTGCCCGCAGCAGGGCCAGCCGTCTCCCCTCTGCACCAGGGGCGCCAAAGCCACAGGCTGATGTGGGCCTGGGAGTAGGGGACATAGGGACACCAGAGGTCTCATCTGTTTCAAGGCTCTGAAGATCTCTCCCTAGAGACGCCGTGCCCCGTGCCTCAGTTTCCCTATCTGTAAGGAAATCTCTAGTACCATACAGACTTCCTCAGGGAGTCCCAAACACATGTGGGGTGCTTGGAGGCAGGGGAGCCATAGAGACCTGCGGCTGCCTAGGGCCAACGGCTCCTCCCAGGGAGATGGCCAGGCCCGGGCAGGAGGTGGGGCCCAGGGCACACACCCCTCAGCCCTCAGCCTCACTTCCCAGCACTCACACCCAGGGCCCCAGAGCCCCTGGCTGTCCGGACCCCACCCCTCAGTGCCCCTGCTGGGCCAGTCCTCCTGCTGCCTGCCCCACGTCCCCCGTGGGGCGGCTGATGTGGGGCGAGCCCATCTCGGGCACCATCGGACACTCCCAGCCCAGCGTGGCCAGCGTCTGAATTCAACAACAAACAAGAAATTGTTTCAGATTTTCCTGATGCTGCAGTTCCTGTCGAAGCCCCATAGCAAACAGAAGGAAGAGACAATTAACCTCAAAGAGAGCCACTTCCTGCTGCCAGCCTGGGCGGGAACAACAGCTGGGGGTCCCCCCTCCCTCTCCCTTTCCCCCCTTCCCCCCCTTTCCAGGCCAGGTCAGCCCGAGGCCTGTCAACACCCTTATCCGCAAGGACTCCGAGAAGCGGCGCCTGACCCCTCGGGCTCGGGCAGCCGTGTTCTCTCTTAGGCTTGGAGATGGCTGCAGAAACCTCACGATCCCTACTGTCTATCTGACAATGGCCGCTAAACCCAGGTCAGGGGCAGCCGGGGGCTCCCTGTGCCATTCTCTGCCTGTCCACCGGTCTGCAAATGGCCCTAACAAAAAAATTCTATTAAAATAAAAAGAGCCCTGGTCACGTGATCTGGGAGCCCCCACAAGCCATACGGACGCCCCCCAGCTCGTCTGAAAGGCGGCTGGGGCTCGTAAGTAGGTTAAGCGTCCCCCTCCCTGCCATCTCCTTTATGCTGTTTCCCGAGAAATTGCTTGTTGGAGAACCCCACCGAGCCCTGAGCCTCAGCACCTGCCGTCTCTAGCCACGGCCCTGTCCTGCCGGCATCAGCTCAGCTGGGCCCGGCCTCTGCGGCCACCGCCGTCCCAAATTCTCTGTTCCTTCAACGGGAAAGATGGCGAGTTGGCGGCTGCTTCCAAAGCAGCTGGTGTCAGCCCGGGAGGAAGGGCAGAACTCGTAGGTGGGAAAGCAGAGACTGAAGACCGGGGCAGTCCAGATGCAAACCAAGGCAGGTGGCAAAGAGAAGGCAGCCAGGGTGCAGGGACCACGGAGGAGGCGGCCTGCACCCCTTTCCAGCGACTCCCGGTCACAGGACTTCCTGGTCAGGAATGCCCAGCCACGAAGGCGGTCTCCCGGCCAGGCCCTGCTGCCCCACATTACTGCGGCCAGGCGGCCTCCACCAATCGATAAGGACGAGTTATCGGGGCCCCGGATAATCAATAGCCCACTGCAGAGTGAGGTCCGTGGCAATCACGGGGAGAGCGATGTGCGGGCGGCCGGGACCGGGTGCCCCTGCTCCAGCTTGGCAGGGGCCCTGGGGCAGGGAGGGCCCTGTCTGTGGTGAGCCCTCGGCTGAACGGCCGCCCACACCTCCCGGGGCTCGGACTGATGTCACAGGCCCACGGGGCCGCTGGGGAGGAAGTGGCAGAAGCCACGGAAGAGGCCTTGCGGGATACGCACAGCAAAGCCTGGTTCAGCCAAGGGCGCCCCTGGGAATGCCCTGGACCCAAGATGGAGTCACGTTCAGTCCCTGCGAGCAACCCGTTCTCGAGCCCCAAGGAAACACAGATGCACAGGGCAGGTGCGTGGCCCTTCCGGAAACCCGCACCACGTGTACAGCAGACGAGTGGGGGTGGCCGGGAGGGGAGCATTCATGCTGAGTCTTGCAAAGCCAGCGGCGTCCCAGAGATGGAGACAGGAAGGCTGCTCAGGGGCAGGGGCCTGCACACCCCTCCAACTATGGGGGCTGGGGAGACAGCCAAGGGGAGAGGTAGCCGGGGGCACAGCGGAGCAGTGGATGGAGGCGTGGCCTGCAGGAGGCGCCGAGGCAGCTCACTGAGCATCTGGGCCTTAGTCAGCGCCGTCCCCAGAGTGCCCAAGAAGTGACTCGGCGAAACATCGGACGGGGACTCCCGGACCCACAGCCACAGAATGTGGCGCTGTGACACCCTCCCCCGTCTACAAGCACCTGTTTATGCTACAGCCTCAAAAATCACCCAGAACAGGCAGGTGGAGGCTCCCAGGGACCGGTCCAAGGCCACACAGGGAGAGGCAGAGCCCAGCACCCTACTCGCCCTACCTCATGGGGTTGCCTGAGAGACCAGGGTGCACCCTTCGCTCCGCGCCCCCCACAAAGAGACCGCCAGTCTCAGACCCTCCTCATGCTGGGGCGGACAGGAAACAGTCCAGGCCGCCTGGCTGACCAGGCGGGAGCGGACGCTGGTCCCAGGACAGCCAGTGCCGCTCCTGTACTGGAGATGAGCCAGGAGCCGTCTCTGGACTCCCCAAGCTTGGTCTAGACAGAAGATGAAGCCCCTCCTCCCCCAACACCCACCCTCCACCGTTCAGGAAGCCTAACCCTGTAGGTCGGAGGCAGGGTCAAGTCCACCTCACTGTGTGACTTCTGGAGAATCCCTGCCCTGCCATGGCCTCAGTTTTCTCATCTGTGAGATGGGCCAATGCTCTCCAGTACTCTACAGAACTGCATGGGGACTGAGCGGGTGGAAAGGAATATGAAAACATGGGGTATCAACAGATTCCGTCCTGGGGAATGACAGTCGGGCCCCCTTTCCTTCAGCCCAGACGCTGAGACCCCAGCTGGACCTCCTTCGCTTCCCCTGCAGCCGCGAGTGGCCGAGATGCTACAGTCTATCACGCTAGCGCCTGCTTTACCTGTGTGACTTCTAAGTAAGATCCTAAGGCCAGCCCTGCACAGGAGGCCCCTGGCACCCTCCCCAGGACACAGAGGAAGAAGGGGAGGCCCAGACTTGGTGACATCTTTCACCAAGCTCACCTAGCCTGGAAAGCAGAAAAACCAGGATCCAAACCCAGCCCCAGGACCGGCACCATGGCATAGTGGGTAAGGCATCCCATACGGGTGCCAAGTCCCGGCTGATCCACTTCCAATCCAACTCCTTGCTTATGGCCTGGGAAGGCAGCAGAGAATGGTCCAAATGCTTGGGCCCCACACCCACGGGGGAGACCTGGAAGAAGCCCCTGGCTCCCGGCTTCACATCAGCCCAGCCCTGGCCATTGCGGCCATTTGGGGAGTGAATCAGCGGATGGAAGACCTCGCACTCTGTCTCTACTTCTGTCTCTCTTTCTGTATAACTGTGCCTTTCAAATAAATAAATAAATCTTTAAAAAAAAAAAAAAAAGAAAAGAAAAAACAGTCCCACCCCACACCCAAGCCCAGGCCCCTTGGGTCTCCACACCCTAAGACCTCAGAGTCAGCACTTGGGGTGCAGGTGCCTGTCACAGACATACACCCCCTCTGAGCCCTGAGGCTCTGACATCACAGTGCCACGGACCCCCGCAGGGCACTCAGAGCGGGGTGGGGCACGGAGCGAGGCTGACTGGCACAGCTGGCCTGCAGCTAATTGGATCAGTCTCGGGCACAGAGCCGCCTGTCCGGCTGCCCTGGCAGATGGGTGCTGGAACTGGGCCCCTGCCAAGGCCCAATCTCCATGTCCGAACCAAGCTGGACACGGAGGTCCTGTTCTGGCCTCCTCCTGCCGTGACCCTGGGGGCAGGCAGGGCCCAGACAGATCCAGAAGTCCACAGTGGCAGCCGCTGCCCCTCCTCCAGCGCCCGGCGCCTCCCCTGACATGGCCATATGGCCCCATATGCTCCCTGACAGCTGGACGGTGGAGCAACTGGCCAGCGCCGTGCTCCGCAGGGCCCCAAAGCCCCGCCACCCAGCCACTCCCAGCCAGCAGGCCACAGGGCCGGCCAGAACCAACCCACAGGGGCTGCCCCTCCCTGGCCCCCAGGCTCCTCCTCCCTCACACAGCAGTGCTGTCTACCCTCTGCCCCGCCCTTTGTGGTCCACTTGCAAGGTTACAAACCCACACCCAGATTCGCCCTAGGTATCCAGGGAGACAAAGCGACATGTCCATTTTACAGACACAGAAACTGAGGCCTGAGCGCCCCAGGACTTCCTCACGCGTGCACAGTAGCAGGGCCAGTACCAGAGTGGCACCAGTGACTCCAGAACACTGCCCAGGAGCCGGAACTGCTGACGGCGAAACCTCCACCCGACCCAGACTGCCCCAGCCGGGTCCCCACCCAGGCCAAACCTTCTCCAGGGGCTGGGGCCCCACACACACCCTTGGCCTTCCCGGGGAAGGCAGACAGGTGTCTGAGTGGCACTGCCAGCCTGGGTCCCCACAGCAGCCTCAGTGCTGCCTCCCCGCCTCTCCAGATGGAGCAGTTCGAAGTGCAGATCCAGCCAGGGTCCCCAAAACCGCAGCCCTGAAGCCCTGAGCCCCGTCTGGGCGACTCCACCGCTGCTGGCTCCCCGGGAGCCCAGGGCCGCTCCCCTCCGCGCCACTGCACGGCCCACGTTCTCTCACTCATTCCACAAACATTCACCAAGCGTCTACCAGGGAACCACAAACATCCCAGCAGGTCAAAACCCCACTGCCTGTCCCGTCCACCTGGAGCACCGCTCACTCTTCCCTCTGCAGCCTCCGGTCGCCTCTGCCCCTGCCCAGGGCTGGGGGTGGGGGTGTCCAGGTCTGAACCCCCCCACATCAGAGCCCCTCCGGGAGGAGCCCCCACCTCAAACCAGGAACTGCCCTCAAACGCGCAGAGTCCAGCAGAGGAGAGCAAGGGCAAAAGCACAGAGCCCGGGACCAGGTGTCCAGGCCCCGGAAGCCAATGGAAGGGACCCCGAGACTGGCCAAGGCGGTGCCCAGCCTCCCCGGAGGAGGCCTGAGTGGCTGGGGGCACCTTTCAAGTCACCCCAAGGCCCACCCCACCCAACAGCTTCCCACCCCTGAATCTGTTGCAGTGTAACCCTCTGAGACTTCACGGGGACGACACTGGGCACTGGTCCCCCCACCGCCAGCCAGGAGGTTGGGGTGGGGGCAGAGGCCATCTGAGGCGGTCAGAGGAGGGCCTGGCACCACCGGGCTGGCATTCTCACCCCTGGCTGCTTAGACTCAGGGGCCGGAGTGGCTCTGTTCTTCCTCCCCGTGGCTTGGGCCCCCCAGTGAGGGGCTCCCCCTGCTGCTGGTGCAGGAGGAGGGAACAGAGCACAGTGTCCCTGGGCAACAGAACCAGGGCAGGACTCCAGCAGGCCTTGCCCACGGAGCTGGGGCCAGGCCCTGGGCCGAGCTCCTGCCACCAGGTGTTGCCCAGAGCTCCTGAGGCTTGGGGGGGGGGGGGCGGGGGGAGCTTAGAGAGAAGCGGCTAAGGCAGGGCAAGGAGTCAGCCAGAGCCAGCAGGGGAGAGGCTGGCCAAACTGGCTGAGGAAGCCCCCAGGATGCTGCAAGCCCACCCCCTCACTCACTAGAGGCACAGCTACCCCCCTCCCCAGGCAACAGTTCTGGTCCCCACAGGCCTCCAAGGGCCTGAGTAGCCCTGGGGTGATCCAGCTGCCGGGGGGGGGGGGGGCACCAAGGCCAGCATGGGGCTGACGGCTCCAGTGTCCCGTGCCTTGGAGAGACCACCGGGGGAGGAAGCAGCCCCGGGAGCCATGGAGCCTCCCCCCTCAGCCAGGCACGCCTGGATCTGCTCAGGTCACCCAGGCATGAGCTGTTTGGCCCACGGCAGGCTCCAGGCCAGAGGTCTCGAGAGAACAGGTAGGGTCCCTTGCAGTCCAGACAGAAGGACATGCCAGGCTGGGGGGGGGGGGGATCCCTGAGCTGCCCCTGATGTCCAAACCTGCCCAGCAGAGCCAGCCAGACCCCGGCCCCAGGAGGTGACCCAGCTGGGCTCCCGAGGTCCTCAGCTCAGACAAGGACCTCCGCCCAACGGCCTCTGGCCATCCCATCGGGGAAGGTGTTTGGGACTCGCAGTAGGAGGGAAGCCCCAGGGAGCCCTGCGGCCAAGTCAGTGGTGCCGCCCTGCCCCCTGCCTGCCCCACACAGGACCCCTTCACAATGGAAGGGGCTGGCCTGACACAGGAGACCCCTCGGTGCCTCCAAACCCTCCTGGGTGAAATGGACAGGTGTGCCCTGGCTTCTGCCCCTCCCCAGCAGGCTGCGATGCAGCAGGAGATGCTGGAGGTGGGAGCAGGGCTTAAGCCTGAACGCAGATCCAACAGGCACTGCCAGACCCCAGGGACGCAGGCAGACCCGGCCTGCCCGGCACCGCTGCCTCCAGACTCAACCCTGGGTGCCAGGAAAGAGGGCTGCCAGGGGCCGCTGGGGACCCCAGCTCTACCCCACGGAACCCCAAGCTGGAGGGAGTCAGGCGCAATCGGCCATCCGCAGCTTCCGGGGCCCCACGCGGACATCTCCCCAGCCAGTCTTCCTCCGCACCGGCTGGGCGGGCACCGGGTGTGGGCAGGTTCCGAGGCCCCGCAGCAGAGTACGGGGAGCCGCACCACGGGAGGAAGGGAGGCGCCGCACGCCACGGCCTCAGTGCCCAGGGCACCGCGCCAGCAGGTGCCCCATCTCGGGCCAACTGTCCCACAGAGAAGCAGCGCGGGAGACAGGCAAAGGCACACAAGGGCCACGTCTCCTCCACTCTGGCCCCGCAACCCCCGCATCTCTGGCCTGGTTGCAAAGACTCGGCTTCCCGGCCTGGGGAACGTGGCCACGCGGTACCAGCTGACCCTGGCGGGGTCACAGGAGCCCGGCGCCCGGAGCGGCTCCAGCCAGGCGCCGCAGGGCCGGCTGGGCATCCCGGGGAGCCGGCGGCCGCGCTGGCTGGGGCAGAGGCATAGCGCACTCGGGTGCCCGCCTGGAAAGAGGCCAGAGTTCCACCCCACACCCTTAAAGAGCCTCCCCGCCCCCTCCCGGCCTGCCGCGCCCCGGGGGCTCCGCAAAGTTGCTCCAAGTCGCAAGGCTTCTGGTGGCAGGTGCGGGTTGAGGCGGGGCCGCGCGCAGGCGGGAGCGCGGTCACGGCCTGAGGTCCCGAGCGCGCACCCCCCAGCTCCGCGCGCGAGCGCCCCCCACGGACGCGCACTCGACACCCGCACCGCTGCCCCCAAGGCTCCCGCCCAATCAGAGGCCGCGCACGCGGCGCTGCCGGCGCCCGGACCCCCTGCTCCCCGGCCTGCGTCCCCGCGGCCCCAGCCTCGCCGCAGCGGCCCGGCCCGGCCTCACTCACCATCCGGGGCGCGCCGTCCGCGCGCGGCTCTGCTCCGGGCCCGCATCCCCCGGCTCGGCTGCGCTCCAGTCCCGGCTCCGGCTCGGGTGCCCGCTCCACAGGGCTCGGCTCCGAGATGGTGGCAGCGGCGCGAGCGAGGCGGGGAGGGCGTGTGCGCGCGTGAGAGCGCGGCGTGTGCGTGTGCGTGTGCGCGGGAGGCCCCTGCGCTCCCCAGCGCGCCCGGCTCCTGCCTCCAGCTCTCCGCGCTGCGATGCCGGCAGAATCCCTAACGCGCGCTCCCGGCCGCCCGGGCGCTCCCACCCGCGCACACCGAGCGCGCGAGGGCCCGCCTCGCCTCCCGCGGGCTCCGCACTCCCGGGCTCGCCCTGGTGGGGCGCTCACAAAGGCCCCCCCGGCCCCGGCCGCCCGGAATCCCCAGAGCGCGGCCCTGCGCCCTCTGCCGGGCCGGCCGCCTCACGTGCCCCGGCGCTCCCCGTGGGGACCGCGCGGGCGCTCGGCTCCTCCACCACGCCCGGCCGAACCCCGGCCCTGGAGCCCGGCCCCGCTTCCGCGCCCCCACCCGCAGGCTCCGGCCCCCCGCCCCTGCGCCGCCTGCGCCTCCGCCCGCGCTGCGTGCTCCCGCGCCCCCCTCTCCTCTCGGCCGCCGCCGCCTCTCCGCTTCCTCCCCGCCCGGACCCTGTCCCGCGTCTGTCGCCGCCGCCCTCTCCGCGCCCCCCGCCCCGAGACCGCCCGCGCCGCCTCTCACATCCTCCGCATGACACCGGGGCCGCTCGCGGGGCCCGGGGTGGCGCGCGCACTGGGCAGCGAAGGGACCCGCAGTGCCCCGGCTCTGCTGTCCCCTGCGCCCCCCGCTCGCTCCGCGGTTCCCGGCCCCTGGCTCCGGCCCGGCGGGTGGCGACGTCCCGCGCTGGCCTCGGCGACCGCCGACACCTCGCCTTTCGCCCGAGCTTAAAGGGATAGCGCACCCGCTGCACCTGCCCCACCCCAGGGCGCCGAAGGGCGGCCCAGCCGCGCGGGAACAGCACGGGGCGGCGGCGCGGGCGGCGGCCGGCCCGCCACAGCCGAGCACGGTCCTCCGGGCCTGGAGGTGAGTGGAGGAGGACGGTGGGGAGCTGCCCGGACCACGCCATCCAGAGGGCGCTCGGCGCTCGTTGGAGGCCGAGCCTGGTGTGGAGCCGCATGGGCTGGGCGCCCTGGACTGCAGGGTCGGGGACGAGGTAGGGGGAGCAGCTGCCCCGGATCTGAAGACACCTGCTGTGCTGGGAGGACCCAGGTCGCCTCCCGCTCCTGCTGTGTGACCTTGGGCACTCGCTGACCCCTCTCTGCCCCTCCCTTTACCCTTTAGTGGAAGGAAGGACATTGGCTTCCATCGTCACTGGGGGGCCATTGCCGACTCCCACAGGGTGTTCGCCTTTCTGGGGGCTAAGGGCTTGCCTTGAACCCCATCTCCTCCTTGCTCGTGAGATCTGGGGCGCTGCTAGGTGCTCAGGGAACCAGGGGACAGGGGCAAAGCTGTGCGGTACCAGGACCCGCTGGGTAGGACACTCTACAGTTTGCAAAGTTCCTGTGTATTCCGGCTCTCTCTCAACCCTCATGACACCCCCTGGGCTCTGGGCAGCAGCATTTTCTCACTCCCACCACAGACACCTGCAGGGGGAACCTTTCATTAAACGCCCATCGTGTGCCCATCCTATGGGGGCACCTGGGATGCAGGTGATATAGGAGAGCGGGGGTGGGAGTTGTGATGGAGCTGTGGGAAGCAGAGAAAGTTCAGGCAGGCTTCCTGGAGGAGGTGATGTTGACGCCAGGTATTGGAGCATGTGTAGGAGTTGGCCAGGCAGGAAGGAACAGATTGGGCGCCCCCTGCCACAGGAGAGCCTGTGCAAAACCTGGAAGCGGGAAATCGGGTGTGAAGGGCAGACTGGGGCGAAGACAGACGGGAAGCCTCGGACTGAGGCGTTTCAGCTTCTCTTTGGGGCAGCAGTGAGGCTCCATTTGGCAAATCCGGGTAAACCCCCGCCCTGTGCCGGGGACGCGGCTAAAGGCTCCCCAAACCCAGCAGCTGTGGAAGGAGGCCCCGCCTCTCCTGCCGGCCGATCCTAACCCTTGCTCCAGTCTGCGGCCAGATGCAGCACAGCCTCCCCCTGCTGCCCGGAGCTGGAAGTGGAGGAAACCCCGAGTGTGCGCAGTGGCGGGGCGGGAGCCCAGGACGCTGCAGACCCTGCACCCCTGGTCTGAAGTGGCCCTGCAGAGACCCCAGGCTTTGGGTGAGGCAGACCCAGTGCTAGCCTCCCTGTCACGTGGGAGCAAACAGCAGGTGACCGTGGGGGATTCCTGCCCGGGAAAGAATTGGCCACGGCAGGCGTCCCGTGAAGTTGCTGCTCCCTCCCCACAGCCACGCTCAGCTCTGTGTGGCCTCTCCTAAGTCCCTTTTGTCCCCTCTCTCCTGGCCTGGTACCTCCCGCCTTCCTAGCAGACTTCCTGGGGGTGGAGGGGAGGGGCTCCAGGGAGATGAGCTCACAGCATTGCCTGCGTTGGTTCAACAAACCACCTGACGAGTCCTCCCAGGACATCCCGGCGGCCCAAGGGAAGGCAGACAGAGACAAACAGCCTTTCCCCGGAGACCCCGACATCCATGCAGAGCGGCAGTTCCAGGCTGCAACCCCCTCCGCCTCTCCCACTCCCTCATCCTGTCCCGGGAGCTGCACAGCCTTGCTCTGAACCTCTCCCCAGGTGTGTGCCCTGCCCCACGGGGGTGAGGATCTGGGTCAGCAGTCCTGCACGAAGGCGGGCAGGGGCGCGGTCTCTCTGGGGGTCCCCCTGTGTCCTGCCATTGTGTCGGTGGCCAAGGGCTGCTGCCTCCTGTGCCTCCCAGCAGGCTTTCTAGAAGCCACAGCAAGCACAATGGCTGCGCCCTCTGCGTCCTGCCAGGGTTCCTGCAGCTAGGGGTGGAGTTCTGGGGGCCGGGGCCCTGCTGGTGCTTCCCTGCCAGCATGGGGACTGGCGTGGGCTGCTGCAGATGCCTGCCCAGGGTCAGCCATCCCCACAGGCCAGAGGTGGAGAGCTTGGTCTTGAAGCCAGGACCACCTGGGGCTGTGAGAGTGGCCCACCGGGAACCCCAGGAGACAGCGGGCACTTCCTGGCCACCTTCTGCAAACTCTCTGCTCCCCTGTGCTGGGCTGGGAGATAGATCGCTAAGTGCAGGGTTTGAACCCTTGCTCTTAGGTCATTGGGAGCCCGCAGCAGCAGGGACCGAGGGACCCCAGTCCCTCTTCCTCTCTCTCGCTCCATTCCTGGCTCGAGACGTGGCTGCTTGTGCCCCCACCACTGCCTGCTGCCACCTACCTGGAGGTCAGGGGGATGGGGCCGCCCGGTCTTGCAGTTGAACCTCCAGAGCTATAAGCTAAATAAACCTCTCCTCTTCATAAAAGTAGTTGCCTCGGGTATTTCATGGTAGTAACGTAAAGCTGACACCCCACGGGTTCAGAGAGAGGCTGCACCCAGCCAGCTGTCTGCACACATCCATCTGCCCACCTCTGAGTTCTTCCCACCTGGCGGCACCACCTCCCGGGTCCCACACAAGCCAGCCTCCTCGCCAGCCCTTCACGCCCAAGCAGCCTCTCTCAACCACCTGTCTCCCAGCTGCTAAGCCCGAGTCCCCAGCATGCCCTGCCTGTGTCAGACAGATTGTGGGGGGCAGA
Organism: Lepus europaeus; assembly: GCF_033115175.1. Classification (NCBI taxonomy): domain Eukaryota; kingdom Metazoa; phylum Chordata; class Mammalia; order Lagomorpha; family Leporidae; genus Lepus; species Lepus europaeus. The sequence goes on from NC_084837.1 coordinate 112,722,480, forward strand.
GATGTAGTCCGAAAGCTCCCACATGGGGCCGGCACTGTGGCATAAAGGGGTAAAGCCACTGCCTTCAGTGCCAGCATCCCATATGGGCACCAGTGTGAGTCCCGGCTGCTGCACTTCCAATCCAGCTCCCTGCTAATGCCCCCTGGGAAAGCAGCAGAGGACGGTCCAAGTCCTTGGGCCCCTGCCCCTACATGGGAGACCCAGATGAAGCTCCTGGCTCCCGGCTTCTGCCTGGCTCAGCCCCGGCCATTGCAGCCATTTGGGGAGTGAAGCAGCAGGTGGAAGATCTCTCTCCCTCTCTGTGTGTAACTCTGCCTTTCAAATAAATGAAATAAATCTTTTAAAAAAAAATAAAGTAAAACTCCCACACCATTCAGGGTAGAGGATGGTGTGGGTATGCCAGGTTGGGGGTGGCAGGGGATGGGGCCTGGCCCCCAGGGTGGTGGGAGGAAGCCTGGACTTGGGAGGATTTTAAACAAGGAGGCACGTGAGCAGCTCCGAGTATGTGGACACTCCCTGTGCTCCTGGGGAGGAAGCCGATAGGGTGGGCTGGGGCGAGATGAGGGAGCCAGGGGCTAAGCAGAGACAGCAGAGAGTCGAGAGGCGGGATGTGCCGGAATCCGGGTGGATGGTGCAGCTGGAAGCTGTGCCCCAAGGCCTGGGCACACAGGTGCCGCAAGCTGACCCCTGCCAAACATCACCACCTCGTCCCAGGAATCCTGCCAAGCACGTGGGTGATGCCCAGTGCACAGCCAAGAGGTCCCTGGCCACCGGGGGAGGGAAGGCTGACCAGCCGCCTTCCCCTCTCCGAGGCCAGAGTCCCCTTCCCAAGGCCGTGCCTCACCAGGGACCAGCTGCAGCCCAAGCCTGATCAAAGCAGTGCTCAGAGATGTTAAGTGATTTGCCCAAGGATGCACAGCAAAAAATGTGGCAAGGAAGGGCCTGGCTGAGGGAAGAGCAGACCAGGAGGGCCCCAGATGCTTGGGACAGGGCTGGGGGGCAGTGGGAGGGGCACCAGTCCCTAAAGAAGTCCTGCCCAGCACTGTAGCCAAGGGACATTTCTTCCCCTCCATCGCCGTCCCACAGCAGTGACACTGAGGTCAGAGCAGGGGCATGACGTCAGTGCTGGCCGGCTCCAGGAGGGCTCCAAGTGTCACCGCTGGGCCAGAGTGCCGCTCTCTTCCTGCCTGACCCCTTTCCAAGCCCACGCCAGGGCTCAGTGTCCAGGGACCTGGCTGGGTGGACACTTACCCAACGTCCCCCAGCCAGAGTGTGATGCCCTTACTCGCCCAGGCCCAGCCCTGGTGTGAGCCTGGCCTGGACCGAGCCGGCCGGACAAGCTGGCGTCTGACTGGCACAGCAGAGCAAACAGACGGGAAGGAAATCAATTTGAGTGTTTGATTAATTTTAATTTTTAATTTGCACGGGGAGTAATGCGCCCCACTTGCCACTGCAGACTCGCGGCTCGCACTGGCACTCGCCCTTGCCCTGCTGCCGCGGCAGCCCGGGGCTCCCCGCCCTGCTGTCTGGCCACACAGGGCCCCAGTGGCAGACTCCGCCCCTTCCGCTCGCTCTGAGAAGTGGGCGTGGCCTAGCGGGTGCTCCCTCCCCAGAGGGGCCCAGTGTTCCCAGCCAGGGTGCTCCAATGGACTCAGCCTCAGTTGGTCCCCTTCCCGGGCCTGCCTTGGGGTAAGGGAGACTCTGAGTGGGCGTGGCTGCCCCAGCCAGAGAGACAGGCGCCATCTGAGACCCCTCCCTCTCCTCCTTCCCCGCCTCCCATCCCATCCTGGTGCTCGGCCCCTGCCCTGCTTGAGTTGAAAGCAGAGGGAGGACAGGAGTTCTCTGGGCAGGTGCTCCAAGACGTGGCAGAGCCGGCAGAACAGACACAGCCGGTTCTCCCTCCCGCTCTGCAGATGGGAGGGCTGAGGCTCACGGGGAACAGAGACCTGCCCCTGGCCCCTTGCTAACTCGTCTGCAGCGGAGCTGGACCAAGCAGCCAGGTCTGCCCTGCAGCCCAGCGGGGCGTCCCGGGGACGTCTCAGTCAGGGCCAGGCTGTGACAGTGGCGGGAGCTTCCGGAAGCTCTGGTCCACCTCCCTGAACACCCCAGGCTCAGAGAGGTGGCAGAGGAGGAATGAGGGGCTTGGGCTGTGCCCAGTTCCCAGGCAGGACAGAGAGTCCATGGAACCGTGTCACTCCAGGAGGACCCCACAGCCCAGCTCCCGGGAGCCAGCAAGAAAGGGCCTCAGCTGTGACTGGAGCCAGTGGCCAAGTCTGTGTCCCCCACCCAACTCTCACAACGTCGGAGATGCTGGCACACTGACTCTAAGGCAAAGGACACATTTGATGCCAACTAACACGTTCCCTGACCGCTGGGAGAGCTGCACCCAGGTGGGACACAGGGCACGAAGAGACAGTGTGCAGGGGTAGCTAGGGTGACAAGGCTTAGCTGCCTTAAAAAAAAATAAAAAGATTTGTTTATTTATTTGAGAGAGAGAGAGAGATCTTTCATCCACGGGTTCACTCCCCAAGTGGCTCCAACATCCAGGGCTGATCCAGGCCGATGCCAGTAGCTATATCCAGGTCTCCCATGCAGGAGCAGGGGCCCAAGCACTTGGGCCATCTTCTACTGCTTTGCCAGGCCATAGCAGAGAGCTGGATGGAGATGGAGCAGCCGGGACTCAAATCGGTGCCCTTGTAGAATGTGGGAGTCACAGGCAGCGGCTTCACCAGCTACACCACAGCGCCGGCCCCGACTTACTTGCCTTTTACCCAGTATCTCCGGCAGGCTGGGTGCTGTGCTGGGTGCTGCACAAGCTTTAGCTTCCTTCCTGGGGTCCCAGGGTCCCCTCTGTGGCCTCGCCCTGGCCTCTGCCGTGTCTCAGCCTCTGTGCTCCGCAGCTCCGTTGTGCCTTGGCCCTGGCTGGGCGCCGCTCTCCGGCCCGAGCTGTTCCCAGCTCCAGGAACAAGAGGTGGAGCACTCACCTTGTTAACAGCTTGGAGCTGACGAGCAGGAACTGAGTGGGTTGCAAGCCTGCTCACATTGATCATTAGCATTTAATTAGCATCTACTTTGTGTTTGGCGCGGAGGAAGCCCTTCCACACCTTGTCTTACTCAGTCACCAGCAGCCTCGGGAGGTGGTTATTAACTGTATTTTACACTGGCAAAGCAGACGCCCAGAGGTGCTGCGTGAAGCTTGGGCCACACGGAGGGAACCCTGGAGCTCCAGGGAGGAGTAACCGAGCTAAAGCTCAGCTCTTCTCAAAGCCCCTCTCCCTGGGCTGGGGGGGGGCCGGCTCCGAAGTCCCCAAGTCTTTGGGACTGGGCGGAAGAGGAGCAAGAGCCTCCCGGACCAGGAGGGAGAGGGGTGTGGCGAGGCCCACAGTGAGCCCTTAGGCACACAGCCACTGCTGCTCGCGGTGGCCCGGGACGGCCATGCCCAGGCTATCACTACACTGTGCATACGTGAGGCACCACGAGGCTCAAATGGCTTGTGCAAGGTCTGCCATCCTCAGAGCCAGGATTTGAAACTGGGTCTCTCTGGTCCCCTGAAATGCACACCTGGACACGCCCATGGAAGAGATGGAAGAAGGAGAAAGCTGCTGGCGCCAGGGCAGCTCGCAAACGTCAGGTATCCTCACGGTCACTCCAACGGCTTACAGCCCAGCGGTCACCTGGTCTGCCCAGGCTTTGACCTTGGAGGACCCAGCGGAGGGCGGAAGGGGGGAGCCTGGCCAAGCCTCAGAGCAGGCTGGGAAAGCACGGGCTGAACAACAGTAAACTCTTACAATAACTGTGTGTCCAGTGCCATTCTACGTCCCCACCAATATTACTGTCACTTCTCATAGTAACTTAGGGAGTCGGGGCTTTCCCAGCCCCATTTGACAGATGGGAACACAGTTGTGCAGTGCTGAAGGCATGCACCCCGAGACCACGCAGCCTGGGAGTGCCGGAGTCCGGATTCAAACCAGGCAGGGAGGCTGCAGCGGCCAGGACCGGAACCCTTCCCCACGCTGCCCATCACAACGGCCAAGTGCCGCCCCCAAGCCCGGGGCCAGGCGGGATGGGATGGGCCCTGCTCGCAGCACTCCTCCACACACACTCTCAGTGCAGGAAGTGAGGCCTTTGCCCACAGCGCTGAGAAGCTGCCCTGGTTTTGCCTCCGTTCCAGGAGACCAGACTGTGGCCCCAAGTACTCGGGCCACAGACATCCCTCCAGCACCCCAGGCTCCAGCTCCAGGGCGCTGACCAGTCCCTCGTTCCCCCCACCTCCCCTCTCTTCCCTAGTCTGGGGCGCTCTCCGCGGTCCTGAAACACCTCCGCTCTGGGAGCCCAAGGCCGCCCTGGTTCCCCGACACATTCTTTAGGACCAGGCAAGGGGGGTGGGCATTTGGCACTGAGGATAAGACGCTGCCTTGGGTGTCCACATCCCATATGAGAGCACCTGAGTTCAAGTCCAGCTGCCTGTCTACGTGCACCCTGGGAGGCAGCAGGTGTTGGCTCAAGTCCTTGGGTCTCTGCCACCCACACGGGAGACCCGGATGGAGTTCCTCAATCCTGGCTTCAGCCTTGGCTGTTGCAGGCATTTGGGGAGTGAATCTGAATCTGTGGATCAGGCATCTGTCTGTCCATCATGCTTTATCTCTCTGCCTTTCAAATAAATAAACAAAAAGTTAAGGCCAGGCAGGCAAATCAACACTTTGAATGTTGCTCCAAGCACACATAAGGGAGCTATCTCTTAGATCCCTCACTCTGCCTACAAATGAGAGCCCCTCCCCTCCTCTCTGAGGGAGGCTCCAGTCCCTCTGAGTCCCCCGTGAAGGGCGTGCCTCGGTGAGCAGGGCTGGTCGGTCACTCCAGGACCAAGGGAGGGAGAGAGAGCTGCAGGGGACATTCGCCCCAGTGCTCCGTGAACAGCTGTCACCAGCCGCCATCATCCCCCACACGGCCATCCTGCGCCCTAGGCCAGCAACCACACCCAGCTGTGCACCCCAGCCTGTGGCTCCAGAAAGCACTAGGAGCCCGGGAGCCCACGGTGGTCTTCAGTGCTGTGTTGGAGCAACAGCTGATGGCACATGGGGGCAGGGGGTGTCCACTCTTCAGAGGAGGCTCGCACCCCCACTGTCCCACGCCAGAACATCCGCTCCGTGCTCTGCTTTCAAACTAGATCTGGTGAAGGGCTGGGTGGTGACCACTCACAAGTCCCGAGTGCTGGACCCCATGGTGGGGCTCCAGGACAAGTGATCAGAGGCCATCTGTTTGCTCCTCTCCCCACCTGTCTGGACCCCAGACTCCCCATCCCCAAGGGTACCCAGGGAGGCAGGCACCCTCCTCCATCCAGAAAGGGGCCCAGCTCGTAGGGAGGGGCTTGTGCCCCATAAGAAGGGGGGGCAGGGAGTGAGGGAGCAACGCTCTTCCTTGACATTCCCCCCCCTCCCAGTCACCCCACCTGCACACACCCACAGCCCAGGGCTGCCAGGCCTGCTGGCTCCCCAGTAGAAGTCAAAATCCACACCTGGCTCAGAAGCTGCCATTTTTAAAGTGCTGGCCCCCTGGGGCTGGCACTGTGGCATGGTGGGTAAGGCCACCGCCTGTGGAGCCAGCATCCCACATGGGTGCTGGTTTGAGTTCTAGCTGCTCCACTTCCAATCCAGCTCCATGCTATGTCCTGGGAAAGCAGTAGAAGATGGTCCAAGTCCTTGGGTCCCTGTACCTGCGTGGGAGACCCGGAGGAAGCTCCTGGTTCCTGGCTTTGGGTCGGCGCAGCTCCAGCCATTGCAGCCACTTGGGGCATGAACCAGTGGATGGAGGACCGCTCTCTCTCTCTCTGCCTCTGTAACTACACCTTTCAAATAAATAAATAAATATTTTTTTTAAATTTTTTTTTGACAGGCAGAGTGGACAGTGAGAGAGACAGAAAAGTCTTCCTTTTCCGTTGGCTCACCCTCCAATGGCCGCTGCGGCCGGCGCACCGTGCTGATCCAAAGCCAGGAGCCAGGTTGCTTCTCCTGGTCTCCCATCCGGGTGCAGGGCCCAAGCACTTGGGCCATCCTCCACTGCCTTCCCGGGCCATAGCAGAGAGCTGGCCTGGAAGAGGGGCAACCGGGATAGAATCTGGTGCCCCAACCGGGACTAGAACCCGGTGTGCTGGCGCCGCAAGGCGGAGGATTAGCCTGTTAAGCCACGGCGCTGGCCCTAAATAAATATTTTTTAAAAATAAATAAAAATAAAGTGCTGGCCCTTGATTCTATGTCTTAAAAGTGGCATGAAGGCCCCACATTCACTGTCACCGGTTTATGCCCTCTGACGCTCCCGCTGACCAAGGCAGGCTGGGGGTGGCGGTCACCAGCACGTCACAGGTCACAGGGCCCCTGGTCCGTGCCCCTCACTGCAGCCTTGATGCTCCCCTTGCTCAGATGTGGAAACTGAGGCTCACGGGGGGCGGAGTCCTTGGGGGATGGGCCTGACCGTGAGATGTGGAAACGCAAGGTAGAGAAGCCATGGGGTCTTTCCTCTGCATTTTACACACACACGTGTGCCTGAGACCAGCCCACGCCTACACACGTGTGCACAGGCAGATGCACACGCACACCTGCTCACTGCGGGTCCCACCTGGGCCACCCGCCCCTTCTCTCCAAGGCTCCCCGGGTCATTTCATGGGTCCTTCTGTCCCCAGCCACAGAGGTGTGTGGGGCAGCACTCAGCTCTGGAGGTACCACCCATCCCAGAGCCTGTGCCCGACTTCTGGGCGTGGGCGGGGAGGGTCCCGGGCCTGGGTACAGTCCAGGGGCAGGACAGCACCAGGCCCTCTGAGAAGGAAGGGGGCGACCCACACCCGGCCAGCTGGGGCCTGAAGACGCCCCCTCCAACGCCCTCTCCTGGGAGCCCTCCACAATTACCCGTGGCTCTCATAGCAGAGCCCACTGGCTCCCGCGCTCAGGGCTCCGTAACTCCATCTTCCGGGAGCCCCCAGCCTCCAAGTGGCTTTTAAAACCCAAGCCCCTTAGGCTGGCAGCAGCCGCCTCCAGCACCCGGCAACGATGAAACAGGAGCAAGCGTGATTGGTCACTCCCAGCTCGGGGGCGGGGAGGCGTGAGCTGATTGGCTGGCGATACTTATAAAAGGACGAAGCCTGGGGGCGCCAAGGAGCTGCCTGGCCTGGGCTGTGCTCGTCGTTGAGTCCTGGTGGGGGCTGGGAGGAGGGTGGACAGAGCTGGCGTCCAGTCTCAGCCGCAGGCCCACCGGCTCCCAGGAAGGCCCTGGCACTCAGAGCGTTAAGCGTGGACTACCCAGACAGAACCTGAGCGCCTTGCCCAGCTCCTGTGTTCCCAGGTGAGTTCCCGGAAGGTCGGGAAGGGTCTGGCCACAGAGAAGCCAAGAGCATCGGAGCCGAAGGGGCTCTCGGGATGGTGTCGGACTGCACTCACTGAGCCCCAGAGGAACCGGGGGAAGGGGTTGGCCCTAGGAGCCTCCCCGGGACTGGGACAAGCACACAGCCTCCGCTGCACACCTCCAGGGGGCGTTCCTCCTGTTTGCCGTGTCAGAGCCCTACCCGCAGCCTGCAGTGTGGATGCCGCCTGCCTGGAGCTGTGGAAGCAGGGCTGATCAGCTCCTCAGCCTCACCTGTGCAGTGACCACAAGGTGGTCAGAGATACCCCACCCCTGTGCCTCTCCCCCGCCCCCACCGTCCTGCTCCCAGGCTCCCCACTCGGCCTTCCCGCCTGCTGGGCTGGTCAGGCGCCGGTCCTCCGTGGTTAGCCACAAGACGTTCGTTTCCTGCAGAGCGAGCAGTACTTTCTCCAGTGCCAGCAAAGAGGTGGCCAAGGAAGCAAGAAAGGGCTGTCCCAGTTAGTGGACCCCCATTTCTAATTCTCACCAAAATCCTGCCAGACAAGTACAGTTTAGTTAGTCCCATTTTACATATGAGAAAATCAAGGCTCGGGGGGGGGGGGGGGGGGGGGGCTCAGGGGGCTTGGTCAAGTCTCACTGTGACGTAACAGAACCGGCTCAGGAGCTCGCCACCTGTCCCTCCAGCGGCCCCTCGGCCACCCGCTGTCCGCAGGGTCTGTCCAAGCTGCAGAGTGACGCCTGCAGGAGCTGCGGCCAGTCCAGTGCACGGAGAGGAGCGGGCTGTCCTTGGGGCTGTGGGCTGTCCCCTCCTGCCGCAGACCGGGGCTGCCCTCCGTGGACTGCACTGCCCCTGTGCCACCTGGAACGGTCCTGAGCCCCAGTCCTAGGCTGGCGTCAAATTCCATTCATTCCCACAGGAGCTAAGAGCTCGGCCCCTGGGGCTGAGATAGCCTGGGGCCGTGTCCCAGCTCTGCCACTTCTGAGTCGCTGGATCTTCTGTGCCTCTGAGTCTGTGTCTGCACCAAGAGGGTGGGGAGAGCCCCTTCCCCATAGACTTATGAGAGTCTGCACACAGGACCCGGCGCGCGGCCGCTGAGCACCTGCTGCGTGCCAGGGAGCATGGCGGAGGCTGCGGCCACCGTGTTAACCAGGAGGCGCGATTCCTGCCCTCAGGGGGATCACAGTCCGAGGGGGCCCTGCCAGCCTCTGTCCCTCCTTCCCCCATGGGGATGCACCGACAGAGGAGACACATAATGACTGAGACCAGCACGTATTGGGGTCCGAGGAGAGGGGGCCGGCAGGACCCCACCCGCTCTGGTTCCCCTGCCTCGCTGCTGCACCTTCCCAAGCTGTCCTAGGGGCCCCCAGCTCTCTGAGCTTGACCTCTTGTCCCTCCTGTCCACCCACACCAGCCCCCCACCCCCTCCTATCTCCGCTCCAGCCCGGTACACCCAGCCGCCCGCCCCACACCCCCAGCCAAGTCCAAATCACAAATCCTCTCGCCACCAGGTCCTCCTTCTGGACGCCCATCTTACAGTCCAGCATGCCCAGCGTGCCCAGTCACCAAGCCAGCAGCCCGGGAGTCCCTGTCACCTCCCCTGCCCTCCCCCCACCCCCACCCCAGTCCTCTCAGCTCTGGGAGAACCAGGTCACCCCAGCCCCACACAGGTGCTGCTCCCTTCCACCTGCAGAGGGCGCTGGTGGTGCCTCACCCAGTGTGGAGCATTTGTGCCCCAGATGCCGCCGAGGGTGACCACGTGTATCAGGAGGGCCTGAGGGTTGCACGCTCCAGGCAACGACCCCCAGCCACAGCTGGCAGAAGTGGGAACAGGAGTCCCGCTCAGAGGTCAGGACCAGGACCAAGCCGGGGTCAGACTTCAACCGAGCCCCTGCCCTGGCCTGGCTGCTTCTCCCTCCCCCCAGCTCCCTGCACCCCTCGTGGGTGTCCCTGGAGGGTGCAGGCCAGGCCAAGACGCCATCTCCGTGCTGGGAGACCTGGACAGCAGGTGGGACTGGGACAGAGGGCCGGGGCGCGCAGAGGGTGCCGGGAGCTGAGGGCAGTGCAGGCCTGCGGGAGCCGCGCCCGGTGCCCGGCCCGCCTCCCAGGCGCTGTGGTTGAGTTGGTGCCGCAGGAGAGCTGGAGCCGGAGCCTTGCTTGCTTTCTCTTTTCTTTCCTTTTCTTTTCTTTGCTCCGACGGGGCCCAGGCTCATCAGATAAACTCGTGGGCAGTTGCGCCAACAGTTTCGCTACCGTTCAGTCTCCCCAGAGCTCCGCATAATTACTGCAGGCTGAGACATTAAAGCAAAGGGGAATGATGAGGGGGAAAAGATGTTTTAATTAAAAAATGAATTTTCCAGTAGATTCACTGACGGCTGCCCAGCTGAGCGCTCCACCCTCCTCATGAAGCCTCGGGTGGGGGCGGCCCGGGCCAGCAGCCCCTCCCCCAGAATAGCCTAGCTCTGCCTGGGAAAGCCTCCTCCTCTTCCTCACCGTCGGCACGTGGCTGCCCTGTAGCATCCTGTGTGGGATGCGCAGACTGGCACAGGCACAGGTGGCTTCCAGCGCGGTCACCAAGGACAGATGCCACGCCCTCTCGCACCTGCCTCAGTCACGGGGGTCCTCGGGCAGCAGCACCAGCGCCACCTGGGAGCCTGGGGGACCTGTAGCTGGATGGTGGGATCGCAGGAATCGGATCCCCGTCTTAATGAGCTCCCTGGTGAGCCCGAAGCACATCAACTTTTTTTCTCAATATTTTTTAACATTTATTTATTTTGTTTCAAAGAATTAGGGAGAGGGGGAAAAGGATCGTCCATCCGCTGGCTCACCCCCCAAGTGGCCACAATGGCTGGGGCTGGGCCAGGCGGAAGCCCGGAGCCTGGAACCCCACCGGGGTCTCCCATGTGGGGATGCACTACACCTTTAAGAAGCACAGCCCACCTGTGCCTCAGCCGCTCCCCTGCAAAGTGGGGACAATGACCACATCTGTCTTGCAGCTCAGTGGACACAGATTGTGAGGAACAAGTTTGGCAAGAAGGATCCCTGACCCGCTGCGCTGCGTTCTTGGTGCAAACCTCAGGCCCAGGGGCTGCATGGAGGCGCAGCAGGCTAAGCCACCACTTGAGACACTGGCATCCCATATGAGTGCTGGTTCGAGTCCCGGCTGCTCCAAATCCGATCCAGCTCTCCGCTGTGGCCTGGGAAAGCAGTGGAAGGTGGCTCAAGTCCTTGGGCCCCTGCACCCACATGGGAGACCTGGAAGAAGCTCTGGCTCCTGGCTTCAGCCTGGGTCAGCCCCAGCTGTGGTGACCATTTTAGGAGTGAACGTATAGATGGAATAGTTTGTTTCTCCCTCTTTTCAAATAAATAAATGTTTAAAAAAAAAAGTCCAGGTCGAGTGTGCTTCGGGAACATGGCCTGGAGAGCCGGCGGCCCCCACACTCCCTCTAGCACGCTGCTGTCCGTATCTGGGGCCCAGGAATCGGGACTGGAGGAAGCAAGGCCAGTGTTGTCCTGCCCTGCTCAGGGTAAAGGGAGCTCACCCCCCAGCACCATGCAGGCGGAGGCGTCTGCTCCTGCTGCTCTCACAGCTCCTGCTCCCTGCTGGGGTCTGGGGAACCTGCTGTAACCCGTGGAGAAATCTCACACCCACAGAGACTCATCCGGGACCTGGAACTGAGAGCACAACCCTGAGTAGCCATCAGCGAGCGCCTTTGACCTGACACTGGAGACCAAGTGATGACCAGACAGCAGTGAGCTCAACTTCATTGGAGAGTTATGTCCACAGGGGCGGGCGTTGGGTGACAAAGGTGAAGCCACTGCCTGGGACACCCACACCCCACACCCCATAGCAGAGTGGTGGTTTCAGTACAGGCTGCTCTCCATCTGATCCAGCTCCCCGCCTTCGCTTCCAATCCAGCTTCCTGCTAATGCACACCCTGAGAGGCAGCAGGTGATGGGCCCCTGCCGCCCACCTGGGAGCCCTGAATGGCGTTCCAGGCTCTGGGCTCTGGCCTGGCCCAGCCCGGGATGTTGCAAGGCAATTGGGGAGTGAACCAGCAGATGGAAGATCTTTCTGTGTCTCTGTCTCTGTCTCTCTCTCCTCTCTCGGTCACTCTGCCTTTCAAACAAATAAATAGATTAAAATATAAGTGACTTCCACTCCCCGTTCTCAGTAACGGACAGAAGATAAGACCCGGAGGACTCCGCAGAGCTAACCGACTACGCCTAACAGACGTGTGGAACGGAGCACTGCCCGGCAACGCAGACACTCTTCTAAAATGCACAAAGCGCGGACCATATGTTAGACTACAAATAAAGCCTCAACAGAGCTCTAAAGACGGAGAGCAGGGAACCGGCATTTAGCAGTTAGACTGCCGGCATCCCACATCAACAGGGCCTGGGCTCTTCCCGCCTCTGGCTCCCAACTGCCCCTTCCCGCCCATGCAGGCCCTGGGGGTAGAACCCCAGGCATGGGGTTCCTGTTGCCCACAGGAGACCTGGACTGCGTTCCCAGCTCATGGCTCCCCACCTGGCCCAGCCCCAGCCTTGCAAGCATTTGGGAAGTGGCCCAGAGGTTAGGACCCCAATCTCTCTCTCCTTCACCCACCCTCCAAAATAAATAAATATTTTTTAAAACCTGTTAGAACAGGGGTCGGCACTGTGGCATAGCGGGTAAAGCCACTGCCTGCAGTGACAGCATCCTATACGAGGCACTGGTTCATGTCCTGGCTGCTCCTCTTCACATCCAGCTCTCTGCTATGGCCTAGGATAGCAGTAGAAGATGGCCCAAGTGCTTGGGCCCCTGCACCTGCGTGGGAGACCTGGAAGAAGCTCCAGGCTCCTGGCTTCGGATTGGACCAGCTCTGGCCATTTAGGGAGTGAACCAGCAGATGGAAAATCTCTGTGTGTGTGTGTGTGTGTCCCTCTCTCTGTAACTCTGCCTTTCAAATAAATAAAATAAATCTTAAAAAAAAACAAACCAGCATCAAGAAAGCAGAGTACTTAGGAGTTTGCTTTGCCAGAGAGATAAAAGGCTGTACAGTGAAATCCACAAAATGTTGCTGAAAGAAATTAGAGATGGCATTAATAAAGCAAACGCATCCCACACCCACAGAGGGCGAGGTGAGTGTGGCGTGGAAGGACGTCAACACCACCCAAAGCAGACCTACAGATTTGATGAGCTCCTTATCAGAATCCCTGAATGCATTTCAGAGAGATGGAAAAATCTGTCCTAAAATTTAAACAGAACCTCAAGGGACCTCAAATCGCCCACTCTTCAAAAAGAACTAGGCTGGAAGATACATATTTCTCGATTTCCAACCTTACTACAGAGAAAGGTGTTGTGGTGCCGTGGCTTCAACTGTTGCTTGTGACACCACAGCCCATATCAGAGCGCCAGTTCAGGTCCCCACTGCTCCACTTCCAATCCAGCTGCCTCCTATTACACCTGGGAAAGCAGCAGAAGATGGTACAAGGCCTACAACCCACATGGGAGTCCTGGATAGAGTTCCAGGCTCCTGGCTTCAGCCTGGCCCAGCCTTGGCTGTTGCAGCCATTTGGGGAGTAAACCAGCAGATGGTTCACGCTGTCACTCTGCATTTCAAAAGAATAAATAAGTCAAAAACAAAGAAACCAAAAACTATAAAGTGGCAGCAACCAAAACCGTGCATGACTGGCATCAAGACAGACAGCTCAGAAGAGAGGAATGGAGAGCCCAGAGACAGCCCTTGCACTTATAGTCAGGTAACTCCTGCCGTGGGTGCCACTAATGTTCATGGAAGAAAGGGCAGGCTTGTCAGCAGCGGGTGCCGGGGAAATGGGATCCCCACATGAAGAACGAACTGGGACTCTGACCTGGCGCCACGTGCAGACGCTAACTCAGGTAAACCAAGACCCATAGCCACAAAACCCTCAGAGGAAGGCCCAGGACGATCGCTCCCCCCCGCCCCCGGCCTTGGGGTGTCTCTCGGTGACACCAAAGGCACAGGCGATGGAGGACACCGGCCTTCATCAGCATTTTTACATTTTCTGCATGCAGGCGGTCCACAGAGTGGGAAAGTATTGACGAGTCATGCATCTGACAAGGGCACCACAGCCAGGATATGATGCACACGAGAAGAGAACTAAAACTACACAACTGTAAAACAACCTGGTTCAAAAATGGGCAAATGGTGGACATTTGTGCAAAAAGGACTATAATTAGCCAAAAAGCAGGGGCCGGCGCTGTGGTGTAGCAGGTAAAGCCCCCGCCTACAATGCTGACATCCCATATGGGTACCGGTTCATGTCTTGGCTGCTCCATTTCTTATCCAGCTCCCTGCTAATGGCTTGAGAAAAGCAGTGGAAGATAATCCAAGTACCCCTGCCACCCATGTGGGAGACCCGGATGAAGCTCCTGGCTCCTGGCTTTAGCCTGGCCCAGCCCTGGCCCGCGCAGCCATCTGGGGAGTGAACCGGCATATGGAAGCTCTCTGTCTCTCCCTCCCTCTCTCTCTGTCACTCTTTCAAATAAATAAATAAATAAATAAATATTTTTAAAAGATTTTAAAAGCAGGGGCTTGGGGCCGGCACTGTGGCACAGTGGGTTAACACCCTGGCCTGAAGCACCAGCATCCCATATGGGCACCAGTTCTAGTCCCGGCTGCTCCTCTTCCGATCCAGCTCTCTGCTGTGGCCTGGGAAAGCAGTGGAAGATGGCCCAAGCCCTTGGGCCCCTGCACCCACATGGGAGACCCAGAAGAAGCTCCTGGCTCCTGGCTTTGGATCAGCACAGCTCCGGCCATGGCGGCCATTTGGGGAGTGAACCATGGGATGGAAGACCTCTCTCTGCCTCTCCTCTCTCTGTGTAACTCTTTCAAGTAAAATAAATAAATCTTTTAAAAAATTTTTTTAAAATCATAAAAATAGGGGCTGGTGCCATGGTGCAGTAGGTTAATCCTCCACCTGCGGCACCGGCATCCCATATGGGTGCCAGTTCTAGTCCTGGCTGCTCCTCTTCACATCCAGCTCTCTGCTATGGCCTGGGAAAGCAGTGGAAGATGGCACAAGTGCCTGGGCTCCTGCACCCACGAGGGAGACTAGGAGGAAGCTCCTGGCTCCTGGCTTCAGATCAGCGCAGCTCCGGCCATTGCAGTCATCTGGGGAGTAAACCAATGGAAAGAAGATCTTTCTCTCTATCTCTCCCTCTCACTGTCTGTAACTCTACCTCTCAAATAAATAAATAAAATCCTTATTAATAAAAAAAGATTTTAAAAATAGCCAATCAGCCGGCACCTCGGCTCAATAGGCTAATCCTCTGCCTGTGGTGCCAGCACACCAGGTTCTAGTCCCGGTCGGGGCGCCAGATTCTGTCCTGGTTGCTCTTCTTCCAGGCCAGCTCTCTGCTGTGGCCAGGGAGTGCAGTGGAGGATGGCCCAAGTGCTTGGGCCCTGCACCCCATGGGAGACCAGGAGAAGCACCTGGCTCCTGGCTTCGGATCAGCGCAGCGTGCTGGACACAGCAGCCATTGTGGGGTGAACCAACGGCAAAGGAAGACCTTTCTCTCTGTCTCTCTCTCTCACTGTCCACTCTGCCTGTCAAAAAAAAATAGCCAATAGGCATAGGGACAGTGTCCAACATCACTGATTTCTGGGGAGATGCAAAGCGGCACCCAGATGTCACCTCTCACCCAGTAAGCTGGCCGCCACAGGAAACAGAAAGCGGCAAGTGTGGACAAGGACGGGGAGCAGTCGGGACGCGTGTGCAGCGTTGGAGGGGGTGTGAGGAGATGCAGCCACCGTGGAAAACAGTAAAACAGTGCCTCAAAAGATTACAGGCTAGAGTGCCCCGTGGTGCAGTAATTCCACTTCTGGGAGGCCACAACACGAGGAGTTGGCTCACCACTTCGTCCACAACGGCTAAAACACGGGCGCTCCCCAGGTATCCGGCAACAGATGAAAGAGTAAGCAAAGAGTGGCACCCACGCCCACAGGGCACTGGCCAGCCTTAGGAAGGAGGGACCTTCCGACCCAGGCTGTCGCGCGGACGGCCCCGGGGGACGCTATGCCGAGATGCACCAGCCAGCAAACACAAGCTGCAGGACTCCGCTCCGTGTGGATCCTGGAGACGGGAACCGGAATGGCCATCGCTAGGGAAGAGGGAGCGGGAATGGGAGCTGATGTTTCTGTGTTAAAGAAGAAAAGCCAGCTGAGCAGTGGCTGGGGTGACAACGTACGACACCTGCGTGCGTCTGGTACCCCTGAGCTGCAAGTTTAAAATGGTCAAGATGGTAAAATTATTTTTAGATTTTTTCAATATTTATTTATTTATTGGGGTTCCATGCTGTGACATAGCAGGTTAAGCCTCCGCCTGGGACATCGTCATCCCATATGGGCGCTGGTTCGAGTCCCAGCTGCTCTGCGTCTGATCCAGCTCTCTGCTATGGCCTGGGAAAGCAGTGGAAGATGGCCCAAGTCCTTGGGTCCCTGCACCCGTGTGGGAGACCTGGAGGAAGCTCCTGGCTCCTGGCTTCGGATTGGTGCTGCTCCAGCTGTTGTGGCCATCTGGGGAGTGAACCAGCAGATGGAAGACCTCTCTCTGTCTCTCCCTCTCTCTTGTCTGTAGCTCTGGCTCTCAAATAAATAAATAGCTGGAAACAAAGGGAGAGTAACCACTAAAGATTACACATACAACATACAGCTAAAGCAGTATTTGGAAGTAAATGTGTGGCCCTAAAAGAATTTATCAATCTATAATAAATATAAAATTAACCCAGGAAGTTATTTTACTCAAAAAGGAAGGAAAAGAATAAGTCCGAATAAAGAAGGAAGAAAAAAGTGAAGAAAGGGGCAAAATTATTTTGCAACAGAAAACAAAAAGCAACAGAGGGGCTGAAGTGAATTTCCTGACTCACATCCACCCTACAGATGCACATGTTTAAATGCTGTAAAAACTTGTGATTCTAACGCCGTCTCTAAGAAGTCTGACGCGTCTGGGGAGATCCGTGAAATCTCACTGTTTCTTCGAAGGTTTGGTGATGGCTCCAGACACAGGCAGCAGTGTCAGGACTGAGCCTGACTTTGGTGACCCCCAGCTCACGATGAGACTCTGAACCCCTGGGCACGTGTGGCTGAGGCTCAGAGAAGCACAGGTCCTTGGCCGTGGCCATAACGGACGTGGGACACAGGTTCCCGTGTCTCCCCAGACAACCCACAAGCTGCAGGAGGGCTGGGGGCAGCCCCACCCATCTGTGTGTGTGAGCTCATTACGCCAGTGTGGTGTCCCAACTCCCTCATCCTCCTGTGGGCAGTGGGGTAGATCTTAGAACCTGCTGGGGCTGTGCACCTGCCGGGGCTGTAAGGTAAGGCTGTGCACCTGCCAGGGTCGTGCACCTGCCGGGGCGCTGAGCCTTACCCTTACAGACAGGTAGTGGGGAGGGTGTCTCACAAGGCCAGAGGCATGGCACGTTCAGGAGAGAAAGCTCTAGTTAGGAAAATCACCGTTCTCTGTGGCTGTCTGAAGGGAGACCCAGCCATCTTCAGCTAATTCCTTCTCCTGCCTGGGGAGAAAGTGAATCACTGCCAAGTTCTCCCGAGGGTCACTGTCCCCGATATTGTGCTTAGAAAGCCTGAGGCTGGTAAGTTCCCTGCTCTGGGAAGTGTGCTTCCCCCAGAGCACGCCAGGGCACACAGACACCGCCACCCGCCACAGGCACAGCAGAGAGGGGCTGCGGCTGGCCCAGGTCCTGTGCCTCCCCCCGTCTACTGAGTCAGGAAGGGACCTGGCCCCTCCCCAAGCTCGGACCTCACAGACTGGACCCTTCAGCAGCCTGGGGCTGGTAACCTGTGCCCCCAGGAGGGCTGGGCGCCAGGCCCTCCTCCACGAGGCCCAGAACAGGCAAACGGGGGCAGGAAGGAGCACAGAGCTCACCGGCTGCTGGGCGGTGCAGAGCTGTTTAAAGGACACAGAGTTTCTGCCTGGGGTCTTGAGAGAACTCTGCAGGCGTGGGCATTGGGCCTGCTGGTGAAGACGCCCACACCCCGCAGTGGAGGACATGGCCAGCCCCAGCTCCAGCTGCCGGCTGCAGCTCCCTGCTAGCGTGCACCCAGGGAGCCACAGTGATGACCTGCATGGAGCTCCCAGCTCCCAGCTCCCAGCCTCAGCCCCTGGCCCAGCCTGGCCTGGGACCCTTGCCACATTCGGGGGGTGGGCCACCTTTCTCGCTCGCTCGCTCGCTCCGCCTCTCAAGGAGATAAAGAAAAATGAACGTTCCGGAGACGGACAGTTGCCCAATTTTAAAATGGTTAAAATGGCAGACCTCCTGTGACACAGCCCCCTGCCACTTCCCGCTGGTCTCACCAGGGCAGGTGTGCAGGACGGGAGCGGACCTGGAAGTCTTGCTGAGCAAAGTGTGGCGCCACAGTCACGTATCTCATCTCCGGCCGTGGCCCCCGTCCCAGCCACGGGAAATGACTCGCTGCCTCTCCGTGGCGCCATGCCCTGCCACGCCTCTGTACCTCCACACATGCTGCTCCCCTGGCCTGGAACTCAGCTCCCTCTCTTCCTGGCTGATGCCAGTGGTTCTTCAAGACCCTACTCCATGCCACTCTGTGGCTTTTCCCCGCCAGATGGAGGCAGGGCCACCCTCCCCTGGGCACCCACATTTCTTGGGCTGCCTGCACCCAGATACCCTTTTTGGTTTTTCATCTTATTTGAAAGGCAGAGAGGAATATTCCGTCCTCTGGTTCACTCCCCAAATGCCTATAACAGCCAGGGCGGGGCCGGGCCAAAACCTGGAGCCAGAAATCCAATCTGGGTGTCCCACGTGGGTGGGAGGGACACAGTACCTGAGCCGTTGCTGTCTTCGGCCACCTCCCAGGGTGTGCATTGGCAGGAAGCTGGATTGGAAGCAGAGGAGCTGGGATGTGAATGGGACCCAGGCATCCCTAGTGATGGCTTAACCATTGCACCCAGCATCTGTCCCCAAGGTGCCTGCTTGTGGGTGCATAGTGGGGCTGGACGGGGCGGCACAGGACAGCTCAGCACTGATTCCAGCATTGCCCCCGTAGATGTTCTTAATGAAAGCCACAGGAAGAAGGTGCCAGAGGTAGAACCTGCATTCTTTCTCCGGCACGTTAGACTCAAATGTGAGAGTGGCTCAGAGGAGTGGGGGCCTGCCCCACTGGCGCAGCTGGGTCAGGCTCAATAGCAACTTCCCAAGAGAGCGCCGTGATATTTTGGTCCACCAGCAACTGAGGGGGAAAAGGATGATAAGGACTTAGAGAAAATCAAAAGAGCAGCTGAAAGCTGGAGCTGCCTCAGCTCCCCGGGGGGAATTTAAAGTGGCCCAACTGGAGGAATCTGAGCCATGCGTGTTAGCATAGGAACTTTATGATCTATGAAAATGACAAGCCACCAGCTGAGAGCCGGTCTCCAGTTCTACTCTATGGAGGATGCTGGATTTGCACAAGGGGAACCATATCCCCCCAACAACATAGCTAGAGATATGCATAAATGATAGGTCATTAGATGATAGATGATTGATAGGGGCCGGCGCTGTGGCATAACTGGCTAAGCTGCTACCTGCAATGCCAGCATCCCACATGGGCACCAGTTCGAATCCCAGCTGCTCCACTTCTGATCCAGCTCTCTGCTGATGCACCTGGGAAGGCAGTGGAGGATGGGCCAAGCCCTTGGCCCCTGCACCCACATGGGAGACCTGGAAGAAGCTCCTGGCTCCTGGCTTCGGCATGGCTCAGCCCTGGCTGTTACAACCATCTGGGGAGTGAACCAGCGGATGGCAGATCAATCTCTCTCTCTCTCTCTCTCTCTCTCTCTGTGTATCTCTCCCTCTCTCTGTAACTCCACCTTTCAAATAAATGAACAAAAGGAAAAATGATTGATAGATATAGATACATAGAGATAGGTAGATAGAAGGCGGACAGAATGATACATACTGCATAGACAGGTGACAGATGGCAGAAAGAAGGACAGGCCCAGAGACATATGTATACTGGATCTGACTAGCCACACTGAGATTTATAAAGCCACAGCTCCGACAGCCCTGCACACCTCCACGTCAGCCAGTCCAGTGATTCGTCTGGCTGTGTCCCTGGCCCCCGGTCGGTGTCGCCATCTTTGAGGTCGCCGCGTGAAGGGCAGGAGGTGATCACTGGCCTGGTGGGTGCCGGAGTCGGCCCCTTGGTGGTGTGGAGTCGGCGTGGGTTCACCGCCAGAGCCACACACGTCCCTCACTGCCCTCGGCCCTGCCGCCGCCACGAGGCCAGAGCTCTGAGGGGCCGGGGTGGTCACCCGCAGACTCCTGCTGCATCTCTGCTGGTTTGCCGTCACCGGCTCCAGGAAGGCAGGCAGCTGAAGGTCCCCTGTCTGGGGCCTGGGGCCTGGGGCCTGGGGCCTGGAGAAAGACGCCGGAGCTGCCCGAATGCTGCTGTGGTCAGACCATTCACCACAAAAACAATAAGTCAACAACCAATCCAAAAAAAAAAAAAAAAAAAAAAAAGCAACCAACCCCACGGCTGTTTGAGAGGAAAATGGATTCAGGGGGCAGGGTCCTTCCAGTGAATGTGTGGTGCACCCCAGACGCATGGCTGTGGTGACAGCCACCCCCCCCATTTTCCAGCAGACTTCCGGTGCTTTCTCCTTGTAGGCGCCTGGCCTCTACAAGTGGGGGGAGGCCTTGGAAGAGCCCTGGCTGACGACGTGTCAGCAAAAGCACTCAGGGTCACCTTGGGCAGGGACATCGGAGAGCAGGTGCACAGTACTCATCCTCTCCCCCGCCCCCGCCAAAGCACACCCAAGAACTGAGGGTGGAGAGGGCAAGGTCACTGTGCCAAGTGCTGGGGTCCCCAGGGGCAGGGCAGAGCCTTCCACCGAGCTGCCCAGCCAGAGGAATAAACTGTGAGGTCAAGCCGCTGACACTGGGGGGTTCCCTGTCCTGACGTCTAACACCTGAGACAGAACAAAAAATCCATGCATTCCGTATGCATGGTCTCAACCAAGCGTGGGTGGAAAATATTTCTTTAGAAAAAAACTGTACGCAGCTTGAACATAGACACACTTTTTCCTGGTCATTGTTTCCTAAACAATACAGAAAATGTGTTAATGAATTTTTCAAAAGGCCAGGGTTGGGGTGGGGTCAGGATAATACTTCACACTGATGCAACCCTTGGCTTCAGATAGGAGAGACGCGTGTGCACGGGTTAGGGGATGTGAACCCCCGAATCATCACCCCCATTTCACAGAGGCAGAGAGCTGCAAAGGTCTTGGTGTTTCGGCTCTCACTGCCTGCTGGAGCACGGCACCGTCAGTCAAAGGGCATCCAAGAGGAGGCTCCGCCCCAGGCACGTGCTCACTGATCAATGTGGCCGCTCTACGTCCACTGCAGGAGGAGACGGGCGGCAGGACCACGAATGGTTCTCCTGCGATGGCCCCGGACAGAAAGCTGACCCCGTCCATCCCGTTCTCTGTGGGCAGAGGCAAGAGGACCTGCTGCAGTGGCCGGTGGGCACTGTAGTGTCCATTTCACTCTGGACTCTGTTCTTTTTTTTTTTTTTTTTTTTTGACAGGCAGAGTGGACAGTGAGAGAGAGAGACAGAGAGAAAGGTCTTCCATTGCCGTTGGTCCACCCTCCAATGGCCGCCGCGGCCAGTGTGCTGTGGCCGGCGCACCGCGCTGATCCGAAGCCAGGAGCCAGGCGCTTCTCCTGGTCTCCCATGGGGTGCAAGGCCCAAGCACTTGGGCCATCCTCCACTGCACTCCCGGGCCACAGCAGAGAGCTGGACTGGAAGAGGGGCAACCGGGACAGAATCCGGCGCCCCGACTGGGACTAGAACCTGGTGTGCCAGCGCCGCTAGGCGGAGGATTAGCCTGTTGAGCCACGGCGCCGGCTGACTCTGTTCTCTTACAAGTCCCCAGTCTGGCAGCCTGGACCCCGGGCCTCTGCATGCCCCATCCACGCCAGCCCCTCCCTTCAAGAGCAACAGGGGACGCTGGGCCCTGATCCTCATCCCTGCCCACAGTAGGAGGAGTGAGGCAGAGGGGACACACCCCACCCACCTGCACACCAGGTGCCACCCAGGAGTTGGGACAGTGGCCTTCAGTGACCAAGCCCTACTGTGTCTCCGGCTACTCCTCCCCACCTCCAACCTCAGCTCCACCTGGCCTCCATCAGCCTGTCTGCGCTCCCAGATTTGCTGCCACAGCAGGTGCATGGTCCCTGCCCACAGGGATTGGTCCTCTGAGCTGTCAGTCTCCTCTGGTTGACCCTGCCCCCTTGGGGAGTGTGTGAGGGAGTGGCCAAGTCCAGAGTGCCCCACTGCTCTGCCTGACGTCTGGTGGTCATGCCCGGATCTCAGCCTCTCCTGGCTGCCCCAGACGCTTGGGCGCGCCATCCATTTGGAGCGTGTTTTACACCTGTTGGCTCCATGGAGGCTCAGAGGGACAGGGGCTTGCTCTGGGTGCCACACCCCTCCAGCTGCACCAGGAAGGGGAACCGGGCTCCCTGGATAGCACCAGGCCAGGGGCGAGGCGGGCAGGGGGACGGCCTCCGAGTTGCAGCTCTGAGCAGTAGGGTCAGATGGGCTTCTTGGAGGAGCAGGACACATGTGAGGAGTCCTCAAGGTTGGGAGGTTTGTGTGGGCTGAGGGGTGGGGCCAGGAACAGGGCAGGCTCAGATAAAGGAGGGGGCAGCAGGAGCCAGGTCAGAGCCTTGGGCTGAGCACCCACTGCGGCCCTCCCCCAGTCCACCCAGGACAGAGCCACATGGCGGGGTGGGAGCTCTGTCCTCCCCCAGCTCACACTCACACTAGGGCCCTCACGTCTCTGCTGTGCCCCCCCACCCCGGCTGGCACCTGCCCAGCCCCTGTCTACCTCTGGGTTGCCGGGTTCCAGCAGGCCGCAGCCGCCAGCCCCGAGCTATTTTTAGAGGGCTCTACTTTGGCTGAGCTGGCTCAGGAGTGCCGGCCTGGCCCAGCCCGCGCTCTTCTCGGCTTTTAGCTCTTGCAGGGAGTGATTCTCGCACCCAGCACGCTCCGATTACCAGGGTGACCTGAGCAGCTGCTGCCAGTCTCCTCGTCAGCTGAGCCCACGGCTGCAGCGACCGGAGAGGAGGCTGCAGGCCACGCCCTCCCTCCGCCTCCCGGCCACTCCGGCGCCCATCACGGGAGCGGGGTGGGGTGGGGTCGCCTCTCGTGGACTTCACTGACTCGATCCACATAACAAGCCCGGTGCGCCCCGTCTAGCAGGGAGCATCCCAGAGCCAGCTGGGCCCCCTGCCCCTGCCCTTGGCAAGAGGACCAGCCCCTGGAGCCAAGTGCACAGGCACAAGTCGCCCTGGGGAAGAGGAGCTGGTGGGTAAGGGATGGCACTCTCCTTGACAGGGGTCAGAAATGCACCTGTTTCCGGAGGCCCAGCAGGTGCTGGCGGGGGGAGGGCTCAGGCTCCGGGCTCTTCGTGTGAATGCTCCGTGCCAGGCTTGAATGCCAGGGAGAACACGTGCACGCTGGGCTGATAGCCTGCTCGGGCTCCAGAGCAGCTTAAAATTCAGCTTTTGTGGCGCAATCTCCCAGGTTTCCAGTGTTGCCAGACAGAAACGCTGATGTGTGACTTCAACAAAACACATCCGGGAAGCACAGGGGGCCCAGCAGAGGGGAGCAGGCAGCCCAGGACAGGGTCCGGGGTTCCAACACCTGCTGTGTCCTGTACCATGCTGGGGGTGGGGAGTGGACAACCCTGAGGACCCCCAGTCTCAAAAGCCAGGGCTCCACTGGACCATCCTGTCTGGCACCTTCCAAACCTGGCTCCCCCGCCTGGAGATGTTCTCAGATGTTCTTTATCCACGGACAAAGCCCTGTGGGCTCTCGGGGTTAAACCAGGAACCAAGCCTTTTCACTCCAGACTCCCTGGAGTCTTCCTGGGGAGCACAGCACAGAGTGTGGGGCGATCCAAGGTGCGGAGCTCACAGCAATGGGCACACAGAGGAAGCCGCCGCCTGCAACGCCAGCATCCCACAGGAGCACCAGTTCAAGTCCTGGCTGCTCCACTTCCCACCCAGCTCCCTGCTAATGCGCCTGGGAAAGCAGTGGAAGATGATCCAAGTGCTTGGGCCCCTGTACCCATAGTGCAGACCAAGGTGGAGCTCCTGGCTCCTGGCCTTGGCCTGGCCCAGCCTCAGCCATTGCACCAACTGGGGAGTGAACCAGCAGATGCAAGATCTCTCTTCCTCTCTCTATCTCTACCTTTCAAATAAATGATGAAAAAAAAAAAAAAACAACCTTATTCCATGCTGAGCCCACTTTCTTTTAAAAAAAAATATTTATTTTTGCTTGAAAGAGAGTTACACAGAGAAGAAAAGGAGAGGCAGAGAGAGAGAGGTCTTCCATCTGCTGGTTCACTCCCCAATTGGCTGCAACAGCTGGAGCTGCGCCAATCCAAAGCCAGGAGCCAGGACTTCTTCTGGGTCTCCCGAGCGGGTGCAGGGGCCCAAGGACTTGGGCCATCTTCCACTGCTTTCCCAGGCCACAGCAGAGAGCTGGACTGGAAGAGGAGCAGCCACAACGCAAACTGGTGCCCATATGGGATGCGGCACTGCAGGCAGCAGCTTTACCCGCTACGCCACAGGGCCGGCCCTGCAGAGCCCACTTTCAAGGTTTACCTGTTGTCTCTGGTGACACAGCACTGCCTGTAGAATGTGGTTCTAGAAGGTTCTGGTGGGTGGGGGGGGAGCCCGACAGAGGAGAAGCAGGACTGAGGGGTTGTGTGGGGCAGACGTTAGAGCGGTCAGAGTTTCGGGTCAGAGGGCATGTGGGCTGGTGGTTACAGCATGGAGGAGATTGGTGGTGGTTGGGGGTGGGGGTGGGGGTGGGGGCTCTGCTGCTGCCCCAGGGTGGGCCTGAGGCAGGGCCTTGGCTGATTTTCCTTTTTCTTTGGGAGAAAGAGGGAAGTCTCAGCTACTGGTTCACTCCCTTCAAATGCCCACCCCCTGGAGCACTTTAGAAGTGATGGGGAGGTTCCAGTGGGGTGTGGAGGGAGGAAGAGGGAAGGTGGAGACCAGGGAGGGCTACAGAGCCCAGGGAGCTGGGAGGGCTCCGCAGCCAGGCTGGGGATCGGCCCCCTCCGCGTCCCCACGGCCATCTCCTCAGGGAGCCCGGCTCAAGGCAAACTTCAACTACCTGGGGTTCCCATGGCAACCGTGGGAGAGAGGCGGCCATGCACCTGGGCGGGCAGAGCCCGAGAAGTGGGTCAGGGGCGGCCCCGCCGGCCTGAACAGTGCCCTGCAGGCTTCGGGGGCTCAGAACCTGGCCCTGGGCATCTGTGCAGAGGGGCCAAACAGCCGGGAGGGTGAGTGTGGGGCTGTGGCCAGCAGAAACATGGCCGGCAAACAAGCCCAGGACATCCACCCCGGCGGGGCCCGGCACAGGAGGCAGGAACCCGGCCAGGCAAGAGCTTGGTGGCGGCACCTGGAACACCGGTCTTCTCGGTGTTCTTCATCTTCAGCATCATCGTGGGAGGAGCCAGTCGGGGCAACGCTGGCTGTGGGGCCGCCCTGCGTGTGCCCTGAGCCGGGGCCGCTCCTGGCAGAGGGGCCTGGGGCCCGGGCAAGCATGGGAGAGGCCCTGATTACATTGGTGGAGGTGGGCAAGAGGAGGAAGGGTCCCAGGCCTGACCACAGGCTGCCCCCACCTATGTGCCACATGCCCCCACCCCGGTACCCAAGGAGCTGTTCCTCTGGCTAAGAGGAACCTGCATCTCCCACCAACAGCTGTCGGCCTCAAAGCCAGTGCCCCCAGAGGAGGGGCTGCCCCTGTACCTGTGGCCGTGCAGTGACCAGTGCCACCAGAGGAGGGGCTGCCCCTGTACCTGTGACTGCGCAGTGACCAGTGCCACCAGAGGAGAGGCTGCCCCTGTACCTGTGGCCGCGCAGTGACCAGTGCCACCAGAGGAGGGGCTGCCCCTGTACCTGTGACCACGCAGTGACCAGTGTCACCAGAGGAGGGGCTGCCCCTGTACCTGTGGCCGCGCAGTGACCAGTGCCACCAGAGGAGGGTCTGCCCTGTACCTGTGGCCACGCAGTGACCAGTGCCACCAGAGGAGGGGCTGCCCCTGTACCTGTGGCCGCGCAGTGACCAGTGCCACCAGAGGAGGGGCTGCCCTGTACCTGTGGCCGTGCAGTGCTGGGAAATGGATATTCACACGGCGCCAACACTCAGGGCTGCGTCTGCCAACCTCGGACTCCCAGGGGCCCAGCTCCTCATGCCCCACGCGAATCTGCAGGACCCTGAGACCCCGTCTCCCTCCCAGCCCCGGGGCCCCGCTCACAGGGGTGGGGGGATCCCGGGAAGGTCACACAGCAGCGTCCCCAGCCCCCTCCCATGGGTGGCAGCGTCTGGCCGGCTGTCCCGGTCTCAGACTCTGTGTCTCCCCCACAGCCTCAGTCGCTCTCCTCTCTTCCTGCAGAGAGACAGACAGCTCCCCTCCACGGCTTCACTCCCCAGAAGACTGCAAAGGTGGCAGCTGGGCCCGGCCAGCGCCAGGAGCTCAGTCCCGATCTCCCACGTGGGCTGGCAGGGGCTCAGTCACTTGAGCCGTCGCTGCCTCCTCCGGGGGCCTAAGTCAGCAGGAACCCGAGGCTGGGAACTGGTCCCCGGGCACCCCAGTGGGGATGCAGGCATCTGAACGTCTGGTTCCCCTGTGCGTGTCCCAGGTGCGTCTGGCTCTCTCACACCCTCTCCTGCCCCCACAGCTCTCTCCTCGCGGGCCCCGGGGCTCGATCCCACCCAGCGTCCCCTCCCTCCTCTCCTGGCCCACCTCCCTCTCTGCCCCAGGACTCTCCCTTGTCTCCCCAACTTTGCCTTTGGGCTGAGGTCATGGTACAGTTGGGGACTGTCCTGGGGTCCAGGAGGGGCCTAGGTCAGTGAAGGGAGAGGTCCCACAGCCCCTGAGGGCAGCAGGGCGGGGCAGGTACAGGCAGACGGGTCCCCATCACCTGCTGTGCCTGGAGATTCCTGCGTCAGCCCTTGAGCTCGATGGACCTCCTGGTTTAGGTCCCTGGGGGCCCCCCTGCATCTACTCCCCTCCCTCCCTCCCCACCTCCCCTTCTCCCTCTGCCAGGGATGATAAGAATTAATTAAATGTGTCCTCAGCTCCTGTCTCCTCTCTTCCCCCAAGGGATTAAGCAGCCCCTGCGCTTCAAGCCTTGGTCGATTCCAAGGGAAAAATAAGCCGTGTATGCCGTGTGTGCACAACACGCGTGCGGATGCCCGGCGCCCCGGGGTGCACCCTGTGTCTCAGCGTGCTTCTCCGGGTGCCATCTGCAGGCGTCTGCAGGCGTGCACGTCCAGACGCACCCCTGCGTGTCTGTGTGACTGCGCGATGCGTGTTTGGAGCGTGTGCGTGACTCTGTGTACTCCACATTAGCATGTGCACATAGCGTGTCGGGAGTACACGTGTTACCGTGCGTGCCCGGGCATTGCGTGTGCTTGTGTACACGCACCTGTGTGTGTCTGTGAGCAGGAGCGGGGCTGTGTGTAGGTGCAATACGCGTGCAGCGCTGGCCACCCGCACACACGCCCCTCCCTCCGGCCCCGGGCTGGCAGCTTTGCCGTGTCTCTGGGGCAGCGCCAGGAGCCTGCAGGTGGAAGGCGATGGTGCCGGCGAGGGTGCTGGCTAATGAGGCCGCCTTCCTCGGCAGCCGGGGAGCCCAACCATCGCCTGGGTGAGGAGCTCCTGGGGGAGGGCTGCCGCCAGCCTTCTGCACGCTCCCCGGGGATCTCCGCTCTCCGCTTCCTCCCAGGCCTGAGCTGCAGGAGCCACGAGCACCAAGAGGAAGGACAGACGGAGCTAGGGGCTGGAACCCCAACCCAGCAGACACCCAGGGGGCCCCCTGACAGCCTGTGCCAGGAAGCCCCTGCCCAGCCAGTCCATGAAGCCCCCAGTGCACATGCTGAGCCCAGGAGTGCTGGCCTGCGAGGCCAGTGGGCTGGCTGCCAATCCCGGCAAGTTCCTGCCCCTCTCTGGGCCTTGGCTTGCCTGTCTGTAAAATAGGCCGTGCGTCTTAGAGGTGGCGCATGTGTCACTGGTGAGGCACAGGAGGGGATGGGTGCGTGGAGGTGAGCAGCCGTGTTAAACAGGTGCTGCTTCTCGTGTAAGCGTAGCTTCACATGTGTGCACATGCTGATGTGTATGTGTTCATACATGTACACGCACGTGTACGGGAGTACTTCTAAAAGTTTGCAGAAAATGGAATTAAATGATCATCTTATTTTGGTGCAAAACAATTTTGAAATGCATGCCTAATTTTCTCATACTATACTCATTTTCTCATAACATATTCATTTTCAATGGACTTTTGGAAGACCTCACATATGCACGCTTGCAACATTATTTTGTACCAGGGCCGGCGCTGTGGCACAGTGGGTAAAGCTGCTGCCTGCAGCGCCGGCGTCCCAAGTGAGCACCGGTTCCTGTCCTGGCTGCTCCACTTCCGATCCAGCTCCCTACTAATGCACCTGGGAAAGCAGTGGAAGAGGGCCCAAGAGCTTAGGCCCCTGCACCCACATGGGAGACCCGGAAGAAGCTCCTGGCTCCTGGATTCTGCCTGGCCCAGCCCTGGCTGTTGCAGCCATCTGGGGAGTGAACCTGTGGATGGAAGACCTCTCTCTCTCTCTGTCTGTCTCCCTCTCTCTGACTCTGACTTTCAAATAAATAATCTTTTAAAAATTATTTTGTGCCAAAATAAACTAATTTTCTAGCTTCATTAACTGCCAAGGTCCCTGCCCACAAGCCCTCTGGAGCAGTAATGCCCGTGTCTGCCCACTGCCGCCCAGATGCCCACCAGGGACACCAGGTGCCTGCCAGCCTCTCGAGGGTGCTCCGAGGTCCCAGTGAGAGACTCATTGGCAACCACAGACATAGCTGGGCCCTGGTGGGTGCTCCCTAGGCAGCCAAGATGGTCCTCGGCCGTCCCTGATGTCTCAGCCCCACAGCCTGATTTTGGGGAGAAGGAGGACAATTCGGGGCAAGTAGAGCAGGAGGTACAAGGAGAGGGCCTGGGTGGGGCTGCTGGGCAGGTGTGAGGCCACTTCCTCCTGGGGGAGACCCGGGAAGACTCCCTGGAGGCGGTGGCTCCAGGCAGAGGCTGCCGAGCTCCGTGTCTCTTGTTCTTGAGTGAGCCCCAGCCCAAGCCCTGGGTGCATGACCTAGGGTCAAGCCCCTCTCCTCCCTGGGCATCTGCAGGGGGGCGGTGGAAGAACAGACGACACTCCCTAGAGGGGCCCGCTGCTCTGACCCCTGCACTCTGGGACTCACGCGAAGCTCTCCCAGCCCCAGCCCTGCAGTACCCTATCCTGCCACTGGGCGGCAACGAGGAGCCAAGCAGGAGTTAGCCCCTTCCAGCTGCGAGGCCGGGGCCAGCCAGCGCCTCCCCGGACCCCTCCCCAGCTCCCAGCCGGCTCTCCAGGGAACCAGAGCAGCCAGCATCCTGCCCACTTCTCAGATGGGGACGCCTAAGCCCCCGACTTCCAGGAGGTCACACAACCAGGCCTGGCAGAGCCAAGTCCCCAGTGCTGCCTCCCTGCCGCTGTGCCCGTGGGGAGGCTTCGGGAGAGCCGGGTGGTGATCGACGGACCTGGGCAGGGAGTGTGGGCCCCTCGCCCCCGCTGTGCGTCCCTGGGCACCACACACGCCCGCTCTGAGCCACGGCTGGTGCCAGGGCCTGGCAGGGGGCCACTGCTTCGTTCCCGGCAGACCTGCACCCGGGAGAGCAGAGGCACGGGGACCTCAGCAGCCCCTGGTGCAGGCTGGGGGATGAGGGCGGCAGAGCCGTGCCCGGCACTGGCACCAGCCAGTGCCGGTGCCCACACCTCCCGCCGGGCCCTGAGGTCGCAGCCCCTGCCCCACTTCTGTCCCCCTCTCCCGCTGCGCCCCGGCTGCACCACACACTGTTTACGAGAGCCTAGCGACCATTTTTATTTCTCTCTTTTGTCTCCCTCCCTCCCCAAAGGGAAGCGTGCTTCCAATCTCCCAGGCAGAGACAGCAGCTCTGCAAGAGGAAAAAACACACAAAGACAGTGGGCGCCCGCCGTGGGCCCCCCCACGCAGAAGCACCCACGGCCACGCGTGCACATGCACACACACACACACACCTCCCCTGGCTGGCGCCTCCAAGAATGCTGTTGTTATTTGGGAAGTAATTGAAAATGTCGATCTCCATTCTAAAGGATAAACAGGGCAGAGGGATGTGGGGAGCGAGAGAGAGAGAGGACCCAGAGGCCAGACACCCATGGGAGAAGGACGCAGAGAGCCTGGGAGGGAGACAGAGGGGCAGCTGTCCACCCCCAGGGCCAGGAGCTGTGGCCTCCCCCCAGCCTGCCCCCAGCACCCTCCCCTGCAGCTGCTGTCCCAGCCCCTGGGGTGGGCCCCTCATGCTGGGAGCAGTGTCCATGTGGGTGACATTCGGCTCGCCGGAGGTGTGCACCCCAGGGGGAGGGCCGGGAGCTGCCCCCTCCCCACACTGCCCCCTCTGAGTGTGGGCACATGTGTGTGGTGCTCTCATGGCTTGGACGCCTGACTGCCGTGGGGGAGGGGGCTGCCTGCGCCTGGGTGTGCAGGGGTGGGTGCATAGGAGATGCGGGGCATGGCCCAGGGAAAGGTGTGCGGTGCGTTGTGCCGTGAGTCCCGTGTGCATGTGCAGGGCTGGGATCGGGGGTGAGCGTGTGGAGTAACAAGTGACATCTGCCTCTGTCTGTGTGTCTTGGATCCCTGTTCCCTTCCCAGGGGTCTGTGTGTGCTGCCTCCGGGCGCTGCTCAGAGCCCAGGGCCACCCCCAGCCCCAGCTCCTAGGGCAGTGACTGCCCCCTTTGGGGTCTCCCCAGCCCCCATCCAGGGTCTGGGAGGGACATGTGTCTACAGCCCCACCAGCAGGCCCTGCTGGGGTGATTCAACATGGGGGCCTCCCTCTGACCCCAGAGAGAAGGGCCCTGTCAGGCCTTGAACCTTGCCCACCCCCTGGGGGCTGCTCCTCCCACCCAGCCACCCTCTGAAGCCTCAGAGGCTGGGGCTCTAGGCGAGGACCCTCTCCCCAGACCTCTGGGGCAGCCAGAGCCTGATGCTGACGGGGAGGTCAGGGCCGAGCACCTGGCAGCACAGGTCCACCTGCAAGGCTCAGCCCGGGGCCTCCTGCAAGGTCAAGGCCCAGCCAGGCCTGCGTGGCCCCACTGGCCTGACCTTTCGCAGGCCACCTCCTGGGGTCGCCACCAGAGTCGGGGAATCCCAAAGGGAATGGATCTGTCACCCTGGGGGCCTCGCTCATCTTTGCTCCCAAACCTCGTTCTGAAGCCTCCATCCTCCTCCTGTCCCTGACCCTGGTCCCACACTGGGTCTTGACCCTGGTCACACCCTGAGCCCTGATCTTGGTCATACACTGAGCCCTGGTCTTGATCCCACACTGAGCTCTGACCCTGTTCCCACACTGAACCCTGATCCTGGTCCACACTGAGCCCTGACCCTGGTCCACACTGAGCCCTGGTCCTGATCCCGCACTGAGCCCTGGTCCTGGTCCCACACTGAGCCCTGGTCCTGGTCCCACACTGGGCCCTGACCCTGGTCATGCACTGAGCCCTGGTCCTGGTCCCGCACTGAGCCCTGATCCTGGTCCCACACTGGGCCCTGACCCTGGTCACGCACTGAGCCCTGGTCCTGGTCCCGCACTGAACCCTGGTCTTGATCCCACACTGAGCCCTGGTCCTGATCCTGCACTGAGACCTGGTCCTGGTCCCGCATTGGGCCCTGACCCTGGTCATGCACTGAGCCCTGGTCCTGGTCCCACACTGGGCCCTGACCCTGGTCATGCACTGAGCCCTGGTCCTGGTCCCGCACTGAGCCCTGGTCCTGGTCCCGCACTGAGCCCTGATCCTGGTCCCACACTGGGCCCTGGTCCTGATCCCGCACTGAGACCTGGTACTGGTCCCACACTTAGCCCTGAACCTGGTCACACACTGGGACTGGACCCTGGTCATACACTTGTCCCTGGTCCTGGCCTGACACTGAGCCCTGACCCTGGTCATACGCTTTTCCCTGGTCCTGGCCCCACACTGAGCCCTGACCCTGGTCATACACTGAGCCCTGGTGCTGGTCACACACTGAGCCCTGGTGCTGGTCACACCCTGAGCCCTGGTGCTGGTCACACCCTGGGCCTGGACCCTTGTTTAGAAAGAAGCTATTAATTTGTCACATGACCAAGTTACTCCCAGGTCTGGGCCTTGGTCTCCCAGCTTTTTCAGTGGAGATTGGCCTGGGCCAGGCGCCACCTCAGGAGACCCCTAGTCGGTGGCTGGCCTGCATCCCCTGCCCAGCGACACAGAGAAGCAGCTGCCACCTGTCAGCCCCACCCCCACCTGCCACTAGCAGCCCAAGCATCACTAATTTTTGCAGCCGCCGTGATAAATGGCGTTGTCGGCAAAATGACATCTTTCTAATCTACTGCAAGACAGATGGGTCCCAGGCTCCGGGGCGCTCTCCGGAGCCTGCCCAGGCCGGCGGTGCTGGGCAGTGGGGAGGCAGGACTGGGGAGGATGGGCCAGGGGCAGGGGCGGCTCCCACGGGGTCTCTACAACCTCATGTGTTGTAATATTCCAGAGATCCGCTCCGCTCCTCTCCGCCCAGAGCTAGGTCGTTGTCAGTTCCAAGCTGGCGACCGTCCAGGCCGCCGAGCCTGGACAGCGGGCACTGGCCCTGGGCTGGTCCTTGCTTCCTGCCCTGTCTCCCTCTGCTCTGGGGCTGCCTGAGCCGCGGCGCCAGGACCCCTCCCCCAGCGGAGCCCACCCTCCCTGCCACCCTCCGAGCCGTCCTCAGCGGCCTCCTGGCCGTGTCTCATGCTGGCCTCAGGCGGCTGGATGAGGCAGGACCACCCTCCCACCCCCGCCGTCTCCCTGTGGACAGCACAGAGGGTACCAGGGGTTGGGGGGAGCTGAGGAGCCGGATGCCAAGAGTAGCAGAAAGACAAAGCCCTGTTCCAGAGACCCCAGCCCCCAAGCCACCAACAAAGGAGCTGGCTCCCGTTGCCCAATAGCAGGAGGCTAGAGCGGGTGGGGGCTGGTGGGCACAGGCTTGGGCTTCAAATCCGAGGCAACGCTGCCCCCTCCTGGCTGGTCCAGGCTCTGCCTCTGATGAGCACTGCCAGGCCAGGCTCTCTGAACGAGGGACAGTGACAGGCAGAGGGCCCCTCCTGGCTGGCTGAGGGCTGTGTATCCTGGCCACTCTGCTCTGACGGCATCCCATCTGTGGACAGAGCCCAAGGCTCCTCCTAAAGGTGGCCCCGTCTGGTCCTGAGAGTCACCCCACCTCCCACACCGGCTCCAGCCCCTGTCCCTGCAGCCTTGGGTCCCTTGCAGCTTCCACACCCACCTTTGCCCCCCCACACACACACAAACACTACCCCCTCTGCTCTTGAGCCCCAGCATCGCCAACCAGAACGACCTCCTGCCCACACCCCAGCTTGGCTGCTCCTCTCTTGGGTACTGGCCGCTGCTGGGGATCAGAGTCGCATGGTTCTGGAACTGGGGGGCACAGGAGCCTCTTCTGAGCCTGCTCTCCTTGCTGTCCAAAGGGCGACCCTGGGGCCTGGAGTTGTGCCAGGCCACGCAGCCTGAGCTGGTAGAGTTCGGACGGGCGCTCGGCACCCCGGAGCCCCGGCCCAGGGCTCCCTGAATGTCACACGCTGCTTCCCCAGGGTGACTCAGGGTGGGCCCCACTCCCCCAAATCAGAGCCCTGTCCCCTCTTCCCCCTACCCCCATCTCCTGGCATGCACCCAGAGCAGGGCCCCAAGGAAGCAGGGCGAGTGTTTGCACAAAACGCAAGAAAATATTTATCTAACGCCTTCTGTGTGCTGGCCATGCAGCAGGGACCAGCCCTGCTCTGTGGCTCAGTTGAGTGTAGAAAAATAAGCTCTAGGGGGCGGGGAGGGACTGGGTGGGGGGGCCTCAGTCGCGGATGTCCACCACTAGGGGGCACAGGTGGGCCGAGTGCCGCACGCCCATGCTGTAGGCCGGCGTGCGGGGCTTGTGCACGGTCACCTGCTGCACCTCGTGGGAGCCGGGGCCCGGCCGGGACGTGTGGTCCAGCGGGTAGGCGAAGCGCCCGGCCATGCTGTAGACGGGGCTGCGCTTCTGGTAGGTGGACGGCTCGGGCCGGGCGTGCACGGCGGGCCCGGGGCCTCCCGCCACATCCTCCTTGTAGAACCAGTTCTTGTCCAGGGCAGCCAGGCTGTAGCAGGGTGCAGCCCGGTACACGGGGGTGTGGGGCCCCAGCGAGAGGGGCAGCTGGTACCGGTTGGGAGCCGGGTTGGGGTCCATCACTCGGTACGGGCACCGCTGGCCGAAAGCATACTGAGGAGCCCTGCGTTCCCCCAGCGGGGGGCCCTGGTCACACTGATAGTGGCAAGGCGCTGGGGTGGGGCTCAAGCCTGCAAGTGAGCAAAGGGAGGGAGGGCCTCAGGGGAGGGGCCCATGGTGGGGGCGGGGGGGGGGGTGCCGAGGGGGCTGGCCAGGGAGGGAGCTGAGGGCTTGGCTCGCCCTGTGTGATTGCAGTGCGTAGCCTCAGAGGCTGACCGTGGGCTAGAGGGTCGCTTAGGGCATCCTGACCTCTCGATTGTGTTGCTGTGGTCAACCCATAAGTGGGGGGTGGGGGGTGGGCGGCAGGGCCAGCTGCTGCTAGGGATGCCCACGTCCCACATCCAAGCACCAGGGACTGAGCCTCACCTCTGCTTCTGACCCAGCTCCCTGCTAGTGCACCTGGGAAAGCATCGGAAGACGGCCCAAGTCGCTGGGTCCCTGCCACCCACGTGGGAGACCCGGATGGAGCCCCTGGATCCTGGCTTTGGCCTGGACTAATAATTGCAGACTTTTGGGGAGTGAACCAGCAGATGGAAGATCTCTCTCTCTCCCTGTCTCTGTCACTCTTCCATGCAAATGAATAAATCTTTTGAAAAGTACAAATCAAGCCTGTCAGTGTCACCCGAGCGTCACCCTGACGTTGTCCCTCTGACAGCACCGAAAACACCCAGAGGTGCCTGTGGAGTGAGCTCATTGGCACCAGGAGACAGAGCAGGCAGGGGGACGTGAGCCTGGCACCGGCTTCAGGACATGGTAATGGCAGCATCGCGGCCTTGGCGTCTGGAGGTGACACTGCAGGGTGAGGCCAGCACCCATGGGGACACCGGACCCTGCTCAGGACTGAGGGAGGCCGTCCCAGGATCCCCACCCCACTCCCCAGCCCCATCTTACGCAGGTTGCAGATACGCCCCGCCATGGGGACCTGCGGGCAGCTGGACATTCCAAACCGAGTTATTCTGGGATCCAAGGAATAGCCGGGCCCAGGGCTGCACCCGTCCGTGACCCCTGCAGGGCAGCCCGGGAGAGGCCGCGTCAGCTCCGGCGCAGCTCCCCACCACCACCCCCTGCCAGGAGCAAGGGCTCCCTCAGGTCCCCCTGGCTCCTGGGGGCTTGGGGACCTCTGATTCCCTCGTCTGGGAGACGGGACTTTGAACCCGGATCCACCCTCCCCAGGAGGAGATGAAGTGACAGCTGCGGCAGCTTGCTCAACACCCCCTCCCCCACAGGGCCTGGTGCCAGGGGGAGAGACAGCCACCGTGGCCGCAGCCAGCACTGAGACGGGGCCCAGCCAGGGCCAGGGGGCTCCCACACCGAGGGGCGGGCACCTCTGCCGCAGACCCCAGACGCACACACCATGTCCCTGCCCAGCCTCTGTTCCTGCTGGCCCTGGCCTGTGGCCCAGACCTGCCATGGCCCTCTGCTCTCGCACTCCCAGGAACTTCTGGGCCACCTGGGAAGCTCCAGGGGCCACAGTCCCCACCATGTCCCTGCCCCACTGCCCAGCCACTGGGCACACAGCCAGAGTGGAAGTCCAGCTGGACAGGAGACCCTGCCCCGTGTCCAGGGCCCCTTGGGAGACCTGACTCCAGTGGGATGGGGGGGCCGGGGGGGCCCCGCTGAGTGGCCTGCACAGGGAGCAGCCTGCTGCTTCCTTCTGGACCCAGGGGCCCAGCTGAGTGTCCCTGCCAGGGCCCTGCCTCTCCCTGCCCCACACACCCCCAGGGATGCTGGTGGCCAAGGGCACTCACGCTTCTCCGAGTGCCGGGTGTGCAGCGTGTACACTGGCTCTCGGAACATGGAGGCGTCGTGGTCCAGGTAGCCCGTGCAGGACGGCCGCAGGTACTGGGCGGGCCCCGGGCCTGGGAGGACAGACAGGGGCAGCCCTCAGCCTGGGCACACGGGAACAGGGTCCCGGCTCCTGCTGACATGACTCGGCCACAGAGCCCAGGGCCCACGGGCAGGGGCAGCAGGGTGCCCAGGCAAGCTGCCGCTCCCCGGGGACGGAGGAAGGTGGGAGGCACCAGGGAGAATCTGTTTTGCTGAAGTCCCCCCACCCCCGTAAGGTGAGCACTTTGTCCCAACTTACAGACAACCCTAGGCTTAGAAATATCAGCCTTCAGGGCCAGCGCTATGGCGCAGCGGGTTAAGCCATTTCCGAGCCAGCTCCCTGCTACGGTGCCTGGGAAAGCAGCAGAGGATGGCCTAGGTACTTGGGCCACTGCACCCACATGGGAGACCTGGAGGAAGCTCCAGGCTCCTGGCTTCAGCCTGGCCCAGCGCTGGCCGTTGTGGCCATTTGGGGAGCGAACCAGCGGGTAGAGAATCGCTCTCTGTGTGTATGTGTATCTATAACTTTGCCTTTCAAATAAATAAATAAATCTTTTAACAGCAGCTATCATTCTACCCCAAGTTGCACAAACTGGTAATGCCAGAACGCTGAGATAAACAGGCAGCTGGACCCAGGCATTGAGCAGTGTGCTCGAGCCACTCTCGCTTAGAGCCATCAGTCACTAACCCCATAGTAAGAACTAGTCTGTGTGCTCTTCCTCACAAGTCAGATTGACGGGTTGTGGAGAAGGTGAAGTGGTCTAAGGCGCTGGTCTTTCTCCAAGCCCGTGCTCCCGCTGTCCCGGCGGGCAGGGATTCCAGGAGGCTCCGAGGGGAGTGTGAAGGGGCCAGGAGGGGTCCGCGCCCTGGGCCAGGCAGGCTCTCACCTTTGATCCTGGCCAACACCACGGGGGTCTGCTTCACCCCCTGCCGCGCGGGCGGCGGCGCCTTCTTCTTTGGCTGCTGCGCAAAGCTCCCGGCCCCCTTACACGGCTTCATGGCGGAGGCCAGGGAGAGGCCCGCAGCAGGAGTTGAGCAGCAGGCCAGGCGCCGGGGGCGCCGGGGGAGCCCAGGCCCCTCTGCCCGCTCCCCGTGCCCCGCCCCAGGCCCGGCCTCCGGCCTGAGCAGCTGAGGCTGTCTGGGGTGCCGCCAGCGCAGGACCTAGCCGGCGGGAGCTGGGGATGACATCATGGCAGAACTTGGACTGTGAGAGCCACAGTGTTTATTTCCCCCAGTTGCCGTGGCGCCTGAGCCGTGGAGCAGAAATTGAGTGGAACCGTGAGCCCAGCCCGCGGGCGCCACCGCCAAGCAAACTGAATAGGTTAGGGGGGAGCGGTGACGGGACACCTGCTAGCGCCTGGCGCCCAATGGGTGCCCAACAGGTCTGCTCTGTCTCCCCAGCCTCCAGACAAGCCCTCCTCCCTGTCAAAGTCTGCTTTCCCCTTGGGAAAGGAGCCAGCCAACTACTTCACACTAAAGTGTGAGTGTCTGACAGCCCCTCCACAGGCTCCTCCTCGAGGTGAGATGCCCTTAGCTGTAGCAGCTCACCCCTGCAAAGGGAGGCAGACAGAGGACGGGAGGGAGATGCTGAGGCCAGGGGCCACTTCCTGTGCCTCTGGACGAGAACCCCCCCACTGGCAAGAGGAGTAGGGAAAACACCCCGCCCCCTTGGAAGAGGAAATGCTGGAGACCTCAGCCCCAAGACCCCAGGGGGTTGGGGGCCTGGGCCCACCCCTGCTCCCCTGCCCTGAGCCACAACTGGACCTGAACCACCCTGCAGAGGGTCAACGGTTGGCCAGAGTCTCCTCTTCCCCCAGCAGCAGAGAAAGACCCAGGACGCAGGCCCCGGGCTCCCTGGTCACAGACACCGAGCCAGGCTCTGATCTCGTCCCGCCCAGCAGATATGACAGCGACTCGCACACACACCAGCCAAAGCTCCTCGGAGACTGGGAGGGGCAGACGGGGCAGGGTCCTGGCCCGGAGGCGGCAGCGGACCCTCTGTGGCCCCCTCACCCCCATGGGGCAGCCGAGCCTCGGGCTACAGGAAAGGCTGGGTGAGTCTGGGGTCGGCCCTGTCAGCTTTTCCTGCAGGCAGTGGCGCCCTGGTGGCCCCGCAGTGCTGGCAGGGGCTGGATCTGGGCCTGGGACCCCACTTCCTGGGGTAGGGTGGCCACCCTGCTTCTCCCTGTGCTGTGCCTACCTGCACCACCACCACCCCAAGTCCCCAGCGCCCCTCTCTTCCAGCTTTGATCATGACCCAGCCCACCCCCAGCCCTCCCCTTAGCTGTCGCTCTGTCACCCACACCCAGAGTCCACAGCGGAGCGGGAACGCACACAGTGCCTCCCCCCATCACCTGCACCAGCGCTCCAGCGGCCAGCGGCCAGGCGTGCCCCCTCCTGTGGTCCTGGCAGCCCGGGCTCACGACTGCCTCCACGAACCCTGGCCCCCATGCTGGGCGTTTAGGCCTCCTCTGGCCTCTCGGGTGCCAGACCTGCTCCACACCTCTCAGCCACGTCTCTCACAGCCATCCTGGGCCTCCCATGCCCCCTCCCCCAGCCACAGCACCCCCTGCACCCCGACTCCAGCACGGACCCTTCATGTGTAGCTGGCTCTCACTGACTCCGCGAATCCCCCAGGTCTGCCTTGTGGGCCAGCACCAGGCAGCCAGCTACTGCTGAGGACAGCGCCCCGCCCAGCACCCCAGTCACCCTCCTCCCCACGGAACCCCGCAGAGCCCTCCGCCTGGACTGGGGCTCCACCCTCCCTGAGCCGACAGCACCTGCTCTCCCTGGCCCTGCTTGCTTCCCGGGTGGGTGCCCTCCTCCATCGCCGCCTCTCCCAGCTCCTTCCTGTCCTCCCCGACACTCTCAGTCCCCTCGGCCCTTCCCCCATCCCGCCGTCTAGTCTCTCTCGTCTTTCTCCGAGGCGCTCTCCCCGGCTTCCGCCCCCAGCCGGCTCCGCCAGAATCCTCTTGACCTCCCGTGACAACTGCATCCAAGGGACACGGCCTCTCGGCCGCCCTGGACCCAAGTGACCGCCACTGCCGCCCGCTCGCCACACCTCTCCTGGTTCCGGGAAGTGCCCCTGCTAGCCTCCCGCCCCTCAGCTGCCCCCGCACGTACGGGCTCTCTGCCCGGCCCTTCCTCCTTGGCCTGACCCTTGGTGCTGGTGCAGGCTCGGCAGCTGCAGTCCTGGCAGGCCCCACCTCAGCCAAGGGCTGCGAGTTAACCCCTCAAAGACGGCTCAAGTGGGTGTCCGCGGCCCTCCGGGCAGGGTGTGTCCCTTCTGGGTGTCCCCATCATGGGTGCATACTCTGAACCCCATCGTGAGAAAAGCAGCCACAAACACAACCCCATTCAGCCGGCAGAGTGGCGGGCCTGGGCCAGGCTGAGCGATACACGTCCCGCATCAGAGAGCCCGGGTTCAAACCCCGGTTCCGGCTCCAGACTCCAGCTTCCTGCCCAGGAGGCAGCAGTGACGGCTCAGGTAGCTGGGTCCCTGCCACCCACAGGGAGACCTGGCTGAGTGCCTGGCTCCCGGCCTTGACCGTGGCCCCACCGGGGGACCATCGTGGGCATTTGAGGAGTAAGCGCTGTTTCTCTGTCCGTCTCTCTACCTCTCAAATAAATCATTCTTTTTAAAAATTCCCGGCCCGGACTTGCCGAAGATGGCTGTGATGCACAGGAAAAAGACACACAGAGGCCCAGCGGATGCAGCGTGGACGCCAGCATCTTCTTTTGCTAAAAGGGATATTATCGAGAAAATTGGCAAAACCGACGAGAAAAAAAGTCTGCGGTTTAGATCAAAGTGTTGGGTGCGCTGGATCGTCCCTGCCTCTGATCACCGCAGGTGGTTATCAGAGAGGAGGCACCCGCGCCTGGGGGAGAGGCACACTCCGTCTGCACCGAGCTTTGCTTCACGCGCACGCAGGAGGGCGTTTAAGGATGGTGGACTAGCAACGCTTGGGAAATGCAGACGGAGAGCACGTGGGAAACACTGGCAGCCGACTCGCGGCTTCTTTGAGACTCTGAAATCAAGTCAAAGGGGAAGGGAGACTGCTGGCGTCTCGGAGCTTGGTCTGGGCGTTTCATGCACACTGCCTGCCTCTCTCCCAGCAGCCTCATCTCTTCCATTACCCATCCCCAGCCACCTAGCCGTCCCCCAAAACACATCCCTCTTGGGCCAGGAACAGGAGACCCCCGCCAGCAGTCTGGCTCTGCGCAGGTCACCTCTGCCCTGCAGAGACTGGGCTCGCCCCAGACGCTGCCCGGTCCTTATCCTCCTGGCACCAGGTCACTCCACGTGCCCCCACCAGCCAGCTCCTGTGTC
Organism: Lepus europaeus; assembly: GCF_033115175.1. Classification (NCBI taxonomy): domain Eukaryota; kingdom Metazoa; phylum Chordata; class Mammalia; order Lagomorpha; family Leporidae; genus Lepus; species Lepus europaeus. The sequence goes on from NC_084837.1 coordinate 112,762,370, forward strand.
CCCAGCCCCCAGCACGGAGCCTGACACACGATCCGCGCTGGAGTGAGTGAATTGGTTGGCCCGTTGACCAACCAAGGAAACACCATTCCTCTTGTCCTGTCCCAGGCACATGCCAGTCTGCTTGCAGCCACCACACACAGCCATCTCTTCTGCCGCCGCTCAGGGTCTGGGTCAGAATCTGGGAAGGAAGCCGGCACTGTAGCGCAGCGGGTTAATGCCCTGGCCTGAAGCGCCAGCATCCCATATGGGTACCGGTTCGAGTCCCAGCTGCTCCACGTCCAATTCAGCTCTCTGCTGTGGCCTGGGAAAGCAGTGGAGGATGGCCCAAGTCCTTGGGCCCCTGCACCCACATGGGAGACCAGGAAGAAGCTCCTGGCTCCTGGCCGTTGAAGCCAACTGAGGTGTGAACCACAGGATGGAAGATGGTTCTCTCTCTCTCTCTCTCTGCCTCTCCTCCTCTCTCTGTGTAACTCTGACTTTCAAATAAATAAATAAATCTTAAAAAAAAAAAAAAGACAGACTCTGGGGGTGCAATGGAACAGGCACATCAGCCAGGGGGTCACGCCATCACGTCTGCAGTGCCCACGGGCCACAGCATGGGAGGGGACCCAGGAGCGAGGGCACAGGGGACCTCCTGGAAGGCTGCCTGCCACAGGTCTCTGCCACCCAAGGCCATCGCGAGCCAAGGGGACCGGCAGGGGCCCAAGCCCATGCTGCCTGTTCTTGGTATGGGCTGCGCCCGCGAACCCTCCACCTGGGCCCACGGCAGCCTCTTGGGGGTCATCTTGCCTCAGCAAGGCGAGCTCCCAGGTGTTGTGCAGAGAGCAGGACCCTGGTATAAACAATGGCCATCGCACAGCCCCTCACCTACCCCACAGGAGGCCGCCCCTGTCCCCTGGCCCGCCACGCCACGCCGGTCCTGTCCCTGCAGACGGGGCACGGGGGGCAGAGAGGTGCAGAGCCTGGCATGAGGTCACACAGAAGGGGCTTGGAAAGATGGCGGACATCTGGCTCCTAACCCCGCACTCTCTCCGCCGCCCTGCCCAGCCGCCAGCTCAGACCCCCTCCTGCCGCCCGCCGCGGGCCCTGGTCCCAGCTCTGAGCACGGATGTCCCATTCTGCCTTGGGGGCCCCCCACCCCGGCCCCCAAGAGTGCCTGACCCCGAACAGCGGGGTCACACGTTTCTCCGAGTGTCCACTCCCCCTCCCGGAGGCTAACGCCACAGGCAGCGGATGTGCACCCGGGCAGCGGAGCAGGGGTTAAAGCAAGAACTAATATTTAGAAATCCTGGTCCCAGAGAGTCGGCTGCGGCCAGCTGCTCACAGCCACCGAGCCACAGGCCCTTGTGGACGTGGGGTGGCGGAGGAGTGCTCGCTGCAGGGAACGGAGGCGCTCTCTCTCTCTCTCTCTCTCTCTCACACACACACACACACACACACACAGCCCCTGTTTTCCCGGTACAGCTCGGGCGTGGCTCAGAGCCTGTCCCCAGCCAAGGCAAAGCCTTCCCCGGCCCCTCGTCCACAACCAGCTCCCCAGGGTGGCAAACACAACTTCTCAGCTCCCGAATTGGGTCATTGCTAGGACTCACTGCTCCCGGCTGCCTGAACTTGGAGAGGCCTCCCGGGTGCCTCAGCCAGAAGCAGGGGCAGGACCACTCCCAGCAGAGGCCCCGCCCCAGGCAGCTCCCAGCCACAGCCTGCAGGGAGCCAGCACCCAACGCACACGCCCCCTCGGGCAGCAGTGGCACAAGCCCATGCCAGCCGCCAGCCACAAGCAGGATGGTTGTGGCCACGGGCTCCTCGGGTGTGGCCCAGGGCCATTGGGCAAGGCGGGGCAGAGCCACAGCTACTGCCTGCGCCCGCACTGTCTGCCCAGGCTGCACGGGGACCAAAGTGCCCAGGGGGTCCTGGCCAGTAGAGGCTTAGCCGAACTCCACAGGCAGGGAAGTGGGCATCCGTGGGCTCTCTCTCCCTGCACACTTGGGGAAACTGAGGCAGCACACACCTCAGAGCAGGTCACTGGAGCTTCTGAGAATTTTCCTCCGGGAAAATTCCTTCCTCCTCCTTCTAGCCCTCCCCACGTACCCTGTCCTGGGCTTCGCCAGGGAGGGGACAGGCGCCACTGACTCACACCTCCTGACCAGCCAGGCAGCCCCGCCCCAGAGGAGACGGGGGCTCTGGGAGAACCACACAAATCAGTTCCCCAAGGGTTCTTGGGGATGTCAGTGTGTGGGAAGGAAGCCTGGCGGGCTTCCTGGAGGAAGGTGAGCTGTGGCCTGGGAGTCAGGGATGGTCACTATACGATGCCAAGGAAAGCCGTGGCAAGGGCTGGAGGGCAGAGGGGCAAGGCCTGAGCCAGGCCTCAGGGTGCCAGGGGCCCAGGGCAGCCCTGCTCAGGAGGCCGCAGGGGCAGCAGTGGAGAAGTAGGGGTTGCCTGGCCCGAGGGCCTCTGCTCCAAGACAGGGTGGGCAGCCAGAGCTCAACGCCCGGCACAGGTGCTGGCTGCAGGCTGTGTGTGCCAGCAGCCCTCCGACGCCGGCAGCCTCAGTGCCCTCCTCTGCCAGCAGGGACACTGGCCGGGGTGCCAGGAAGCCCGGCGGGCACACTCTACACTGGGAAGGCCGGGAGGGGGGGATGTGGGAGGGGGCTGGCACCACGCTCCTCCCACCTGCGGGTCTCTGCCCAGCCAGCAGGAGGGGGGTGCCTGCTGATCCCAACTTGCAGCTGGGCCGACCGCTCCACCCACATGCTTGAATCATAAAGGAGAAGGCTTCTTCCCTCCTTTTTTCATTCCTTTTTCTTTTTCAAAGACTTATTTATTTATTTGAAAGGCAGAGTTACAGAGAGACAGAGGCAGAGAGAGAAAGAGAGGTCTTCCACCCACTGGGTCACTCGCCAAATGGCCACAATGGCCGGAGCTGTGCCAATCCGAAGCCAGGAGCCAGGAGCTTCTTCCGGGTCTCCCACGCGGGTGCAGGGGCCCAAACATTTGGGTCATCTTCTCCTGCTTTCCCAGGCCATAGCAGAGAGCTGGATCAGAAGTGGAGCAGCCGGGACTCGAATCAGTGCCCATATGGGATGCCCGCTCTGCAGGCGTTAACTTTACCCGCTATGCCAGAGCCCCTCTTTTCATTCCTAAAAAGCTGTCCCCCTTCTCCTCGCAGCACCCCGCCCCCACCTCGGGCCCCCACTCAGCCAATGATTAGCCCCTAACAAGGACCAGGCGCCGCATTGACGCGAGGGGAAGGAAATAAGACAGGAGTTTGGAATCAATGATTTTATTTATTGCCATTGACGCCAGCTGGGCGCAGCCCCCGCCCCAGGCTCCCCAGGGTGAGTTCTCAGGATTGCCAAAACCCCGCAGAAGTGTCAGGCCCGGGGGTGCGGGAGCGAGGGCGGGCACAGCAGGACTGCCTGGAGGCTGGACAGCCCAGGACACAGCTGGGATTCAAACCCAGGTCTGTCTGGATTCCAGTCTGTGAAGAGCACGGGCTCGGGGTCGAAGACCTGGCTCCGCCCCCCTCCGCAGCTGCAGGGGCTCATCCATCCCAGCGTCGGTGTCCTCAGCTGCGTGGCCAAGCAGGGTCACGGGTCACGGGGAACGAGGTGGCTGGAGGCAGCGGGCGGCTGGCTGGCTGCGGCGGACCGGGCCAGGGGGCCTCCAGGCTGCAACGATGCTGCTGGGCTTTCTCCGCCAGTTTGGGACCAAGCTGAAGTTATAGCCTGGGAAGGATCCAGGAACAGAAGGCCCCAGGCTGCAGCTGTAAGGTAGGAGCTAAAGCCAGGGCCAGATCTTCAGGAGGGAGCCCCGGGAGCACCGGAGTCAGGGCTCCTGGCCCTGAGGGGACCGGCTGTGCAGGGTCGGGGTGGGGGAGCCTGGCGGCACCCCTCTGGCTCTGAGGCAGGGTCCTCCTGCAGGAAACACCAGGAGGGGTGGTCCCTGGCCATTTGGAGTCAAATGTCTCTGGGTGTGAAAAGGTCAAGGTCTCAGACCCCGGCAGAACCTCCTGCTACCTCTGTGCAGAGCAGAGGCAAAGCACCCCAAAAGCCAGTCCTAGGGGTGGGCCCCGTGCTCCCCTCCAAGGCTGCAGTGTGTGTGTGTGCACAGGGTCTCCCCCCCCCCCCCCAATTAGGAAGAGAAGCGAGGGGCGTGGCCCGGCTGGTGCCTCCTCCCTAAGCAGTGTCAGGAGTTCTGGGATCAGAACTTAGCGGGCCTGGGCCCGTCTGGGACTTCGTCCCAACTTTCCAAGGTGGAGCCTGGGTCGGATGGAGCAGGCGCAGGAGCCCAGCACGAGCCCTTTAAGAAGTCCGGAGGTGGGGGCGGCGCGGGAGCCCCAGTCTGAAACCCGAGCGCGCGGCCCTGCGCCCCGCCCCCCGAGCGAGGTCCCGCCGCGCGCCCGACCCCGCCCGCGCCCCGCGCCCGCCGCCGCGCTCGCCCCGCGCCTCGGCTCCGCTCCCGCCTCGCAGCGCAGCGCCGCGTCCGCCGCTCCTGGCTCGCCAGTCCGCCGCGATGCGCTCCGGCCCGCGGCCCCCTGCCCTGGCCGGCGCCCTGGCCTTGGCCCTGGCCTTGACCTGGGCCATGTGGGCCAGACCCACAGCCGCAGGTGAGTGAGGGGCTCAAGACCCCGCATCAGCGTGTGGGGAGCTGGGAGAGGGGCAGAAGCTGCTTGCTGCTTGCTCCCCGCCGCGGGGGTCTCCAGACGGCAGCCGTGGGGTGGACACGGGACGCCAAGCAAAAAAGCCCAGGACTGCGGGCTGTGGGGCTTGGGGCCAGGAGACAGGAGTTGGGAGTGAGGCTGGCCAGGGCGTGGCACTGCCCACCGCTTGTCCCAGACACCCAGTGGGGCTACCGTGGGTGACCGCAGGAGTGACCAAAGGGCACCCAGTGACGGTGGGAAGCGGTCACCCCAGCCTCAGAACCCCTGGCCAGGAATGGGGAGTGGGCTGTGCAGGAGGCGGGAACCAGCAGGGAGGAGCCGCCTGCCTCCCTCCCCCCCCCTCCAGCCCTCAGCCTCCACCTCCTCCCTGGCTGGCCTTCCCGGGGGGGTCTGTCCGGTGCTTTGCCTTCCTTGTCCTGTTCCTGCCGCTGTCCTCTGACAGGACCTGGTTGGCGACAGTCAGGGCCGCCCACCGACACCCTCCCAGAGACGAGCCCCTGCCACACCTGCCTGTCCCCAGCGCAGGACAAGCCCAGCAGAGAGACTGCAGGGTCCCCGGGTTGGTGCCTGCTTCCTTGGGCAAGGCCATCTCTGGTTATGTCCTGGGAACTGTGTCCCCCACCGGCCTTGTGTGGCTCCAGGCTGCAGCCCGCACCTTTCAGTATTCCCCAGAGCAACTTTGTGTAGGGCAAGGGCCTGGGCCTCCCGTCCAGGGCCCGGGCCACACCCTTCTGCCCCTGGGATGGGCCCGCCTGCCCTTGTGGCCATCACAAGGTGCCCGGAAGGCAAGTGACTCAGGGGAGGACCCCTCCCCGCACACGGGTGTGTCAGGCCGCTGCCCCAGGCTCCCTGCCCCTGCCCGGGGACCTTACTCCTCTGTGACCTCGGGGCATCTGTGGTGCCTGGGAGGTGGGCCAGTGCAGACCCCAGCCGCGGGAGAGAGGCTTGGGCTTCCATGGAGAGCCTCTCTCAAGTACTTTGTTAGTGCCAGCAACAAGCTTTGTGCCGGGCGCAGAGGGGTGCACAGAAGTGGAGGGACTGAACTTGAACTCCCAACCTCAAATAGCGATGACTGAATGGTGCCTGCAAAGATGTGTGTGAGAAGTGTGGAGAAGAGGCAGTCGGGGTCCTCGAAGGCAGCCTTGGCAGGTGGGGCAGGCGGGGGCTTGGAGCTGAGCAAGGACACCGAGTTGGGGGTTGAGACGGGAATACCGCAGCCCGGCTGGGAGGCACCCCTGGCGCACAGGCCGGGGAGAGCGTGGGGCTGAGCGCAGAGCCCTTACATGGTAAGTGAAGCCCACAGCCTGTGCCCTGTTGGTCGTAGGGCGCCAAAAGGCTTGAGAGCAGAGTGTGGCACGGCGCCTATGGGCGTTTGTAACGATAAACCAACATCTGCCTTAGGCAGGCGTTGGAAGTGGGGAGGCAGAAGGAGCAGCATCCAACCCCCACCCCGGCCCTGCCTTCGCACGGGAGTGACAGTGTCACTCCTGCCTCCCCCAGGGAGACCCCAGCCCCTCAGTTCTCCCAACTAGAGCAAGGCACGCTGGGTGCTCCCCCTGCACACACGACCACAGAGCCAGGCTCCCAGGGAAGCCATCCGGGCCAACCCCACCACGGTACAGATGGGGCCCCGGATAGCAAGGACAGTGCTCCGAGATCCACAGAGGCCCCTGGCTGCCCAGGCAGAGCCCCCAGGCCTGCCGCGAGGGAGCCGTGTCCTGCCTGGGGGGACTAGGCTTGGGCCACTGGGACAGACTGAACCACGCGTGCTCAGGGCATGCAGGGACCACGGCTCCCACCCCCTTCCCTGGTCTTGAAAGAAAGCCACAGGTGGGAGTCCCTGGCAGCAGGGCCTCTGAGCTGATAGGGGGTCCCAGAAGGCAAGGCTGCAGGAGCACCAGGTGCGAGAGGTTAACCTGGGAAGGCCCCGCTGCCTCCAAGGGGGGCTTGGGGCCCACGGTGCTGGGACAGACCCCACGTTGTGCTTACACAGACACGTGTGTGCTGGTGCTGCCCCCAGGGCCAGGGCAGGGGCTAGGCCCCTTGGCCCAGCCCACCCGGACTGTGGAAGACCTGTTCTAGAACCAAGTATAACAGAGCCCCTCCTGACGCCCGCCCACCCGCCCAGGCCAGACAGAAAGGGCCTTTTAGCACTGCCCGCCTGGGGGGCCGGGGGTGGGCTGCGCCAGGTGGGCCAGGCGGCTGGCGCTGGGCGGGAGGGGAATGGGGCACGTGGGGAGCTCCCGGAGGAAGTGTATAGGCTAAGAACTGGGCGTGCTGCCCGGAGGCGCGGGCAGGGGAGGGCTCACAGATGTGGGGCTCTCTGCTGGCTGGGACCTGTGTGTGTGCGTGCGTGTGCGTGTGTGTGTGAGGGGGCTGGAACCAGGAGCACCCAGTGGCTGCCACCTCGCTCTCACGGAGCTGGGAAAGGAAGCGAGCACGGGGTGGGGGTGGGGGGTGCTCCTGGCAGCCTGTGGCTGTGGGTCCGGAGTGGGTCCTGCTCCCTCACCCCCTTTCCTGGCCACACTGAGCGAGCTCCCCTCTGTACCCCAGAACACCAGGGCGGTTTTTAAAAGTCACTAGAAAAGGAAATTAAGAGATAAGTTTATTTTGGTACCAAAAGATTGGAAATCTGTGCGTACACGGGGGTCTTCAAGTTCATGGAGCACGGGTGCTGTGAAAAACCATGCCTGGATTTCACGGCTGACAGAAACCTGTCTCTTCATTTCTCCGTGAACCTTCCAGATGAGCCGTGGGTGTCCGGTTCTGTGGTGCCTTCAGGAGGGAGGGGTCCCAGCAGGTGTGGGCTGGGGGCGGGTTCCCACTCGCCGCTGTCGCTGAACCATACGGCTGACTCTGCACTGCAATAACTGTATGACTGTGTACGGGGATCCTCCGCGGGGTGGGGGTCGCCGCCGTCTCCACCTCTCCAGACAGGGGGAGGGTGGTTCCTCTGGTTGCCGAGTGCTGACCCCCAGGGCACCAGCCTCGTAGCAGCACTGCTGGTCAGGGCACGTCCCCATTTCACAGATGCAGAAGCAGGCTCAGCAGAGCGCCGGTGCTGCCTCAGGTCATCCCTTGGGCACACAGGCTGTGGTCTTGCCACTCCCGTCCTCACACTCCTGGGGTACCTTAGGCCACCACCAGGGCTCACTGCAGGATGCCCACCACCCATGGCTTAGAAAGGACCTGGGCTCAGAGAGGGGACAACATGTGCGCGAGTCTCCCAGTGGCTCCTAGGCAGGCCTTCCTCCCTGGTCCGGGTGCTGCCTGGCCCACAGGACCCACAGCTCCTGGGGACACACATCTCAGCCACTGCTCTGAGGGCTGGGCCAGGGAGGGGTGCAGGGCTCCCTGGGCTCGCAGGGATGCGGTGAGGAGGAGCTGGGCCCCGGGCTCCGCCCCTGCGCACACGCAGCTCCCCGGATGAGCAGCGTTTTGAGGAAGGTGTGGTTCTCATTCAGGCTTCTAGGGCTTTAAACACAAAAAGCCTCCAAGATGTCCAGACTTTCAAAGAATCCCAGTGAGGCCGTCGCCCAGGGCCCTGCAGAGTATCCTCCATAGAGCTGGACCCCTTGTCCTCAGCCCCCCACCCCGTGTCCCCGGGGCACCCGCCTGAGCATCTGTGGGGGCAAGAGCTCACGGCGCCACCTGCCTGCAGCCGTGCCCCTCTCTAGACCACCCTAACACTTCGGCCTCCGTGTCTGAGGGACCCCACGGCTTGGGGCCAGCTGATGAGCCCCCTGCCACCTTTGCTCCACCCCTCCCCCCCCCAGCCTGCAGCCCCAGCACGGTGCCTGGGGGCCCTCACTGGCCCCTGGCCTCTGTCCGCTGGCCTATGACTGCCAAGTCTGGCACCCGGTAGGAGTGTGTGCTCACGTATGCAGGCACAGGCACACACGTGTTTACATGCATGCCGTGTTGAGCAGACTCCGCCCCTGAGCCGGCAGCCCTGGGGGAAGCCCCCAACTCAGGACACACAGCTCCTCTCCCGGCCCCGCCCCGCCCCGCAGCTCCGCAGCCAGGACGGGCCTGGGCCTGGGCCAGTCCACTCTCCAGGGAACCAGAGGGGCTGGGGAGAGGAGACCAACTTCCGTTCCCACCTAAGAGTGACTCCTTCCCGCCTACATCTCAGGAGGGGGCAGCTATAAATATCAGTGGCCCCAGGACGCCGATTCCCACGACACGCACCCCTCCCCGCCCCACTCGGCTCTACACAGCCGCCGGCCAGCTCTCCTGCTGCTGGCCGCCCGCCAGGCCGGCCTCGGGCCCAGACTCACACATGCTCCCCTCCCTGGGCAGGGAAGGAACGAATCGCCCTTTTTAGGAGTCTCTGAGCCTCTAGGAGGGAGCTCCCTCCCTGCCCCCTCCTCCGAGCCCTCAGCTCCTGGGGACCTGTGCGGGGAGCAGGGGCCGGGCTGGCGACGTGGCGCTGGAGGGTCCAGGGTTGAGTTCTACCCACTGCTCTGTGCCTGGCCTGGGGCCAGCGACTTGCTCTTTCTGAGCCTCGATTTGCTCCCCTGTCAAATGGGGGAGAGTAACCATGCCCCTCCCAGGGGTGAGGCTGGAGCAGGTGCACAGCCCAGCAGTGGTGCCCAGTGAGCGTCTGCTCCCAGGCCTGCCATGGGCCTGCAAGAGGGTCTGTGTGGGACCGTGTGATGTGGAAAAGGAGAGGGGGGCTTCCGGGGGGGGGGGTCGTCTGTCTGCCAGCCCCCACCCCAGGGCTGCTTCCCCCAAGCCTCACAGCCCCCAGGACGGAGCCCACCGGCCACGTGAGGCTCCAGAGGCATAGAATGAGCAGGTACCTGGCCCTTTGACGGAGGTGGAAGCCCAAACGCCTGTCTTTCCCCTGCCCTCTCCCAACCCCTCGGGGCCCCTCCCTGGAGGTAGGGCTGGGGGCTGGGGGCAGGAAATGGCTCAACTGCCGAAGCTGCCACGGGGCTGTCCTCACCACTCGTGATAAGCTGCGGTGGCCGCATCACGAGGAGCAGAGATGCGGACTGAGGGAGGTGAGGGGCCTGGTGTGGACACTAGGGGCTCCAGAGGTCTGTGTTGAAAGACAGATCCAGGCCAGTGCCGCGGCTCACTAGGCTAAACCTCCATCTGCGGCGCCGGCACCCCAGGTTCTAGTCCCGGTTGCTCCTCTTCCAGTCCAGCTCTCTGCTGTGGCCTGGGAGCGCAGTGGAGGATGGCCCAAGTCCTTGGGCCCTGCACCTCATGGGAGACCAGGAGAAGCACCTGGCTCCTGGCTTTGGGTCGGCACAGCGCACCGGCTGTAGCAGTCATTTGGTGGGTGAACCAACGGAGGGAAGACCTCGCTCGCTCGCTCGCTCTCTAACTCTGCCTGTCAAAAAAAAAAAAAAAAAAAAGATCTGAGTCAGGGGAAGGAATGAGTGTTCAGAGAGAGCTACAGAGTTGAGCGAGCATCCTGGGGCGGTGACACATGGGGACCCTGGGGATGAGACACTGGCCAGGCTGAGATCCCACCGTGTGGACGCCTTCTGCCTTCACCCCCGCCCCCACAAGGCACTGCTCCCCGCCCCGCTCCCCGGATGTGCTAACTGCATCCCAGCCGTCTCCCTGCTGAGCCGCTGTCTCCGGGCATCTGGGGCCCATGTGCTGCCCGTCTCCCGTCTGGGGCCCAGCTGAGTCCCCGCAGGGGAGGTCTCTGGAGGGTCTGGCCCTCCAACTCGGCAGCAGAGACGCCGTAGGGACCAGAGCCCGTGCATACCCGGCCCTGGGCAGCCTGCAAGGGGTCCTCAGTCTCCCAGGCCAGCTCTGAGGAGCAGAGTGGAGGTGCTGCTACTGCTCAGAGCTGCTGGTCCCAGTGCACACGCCAGGTGGCCTGGGCCTGGGCTGGGCAGAGCAGTAGGCAGTGCCGCCTCCTGGAGCGATGTTGGAAAACCGCTTCTCGAGGCTGGCCCCGGGCCCGGGGCTCTCCGGGGATGAGGGCAGGGCTGGCCTCCAGCCCCTGCGCCCGTCTTCCACCCAGGCTCTGGCCCCGCCCTGCCAAAAATAAACCCAGACCACCCCATCTTGTACCAGCTCGACCCACCCAGCCCCTCCAGAGCAAGTTGAGTCACCGCTGGGAGCTGCGCCTTTTTTAACCGTCTGAGTCACCGGTGGTGGCTCTGGCTCTGTGACACAGGCTCCAGGCTGCACAGGCCCAGCCAGCTCGACCGGGGGGTCTGAACGGGACTGGCAGCAGCCTCAGCCTGTCCCCACGGGCTCCGCCCCTCTCCCCCTGTGCCCAAGGCAGCCCTTAGGGGCCCCAATGCCCACGTCTGACTGCACAGGCTCTGTCCACCGGGACTTCCGCCTGCAGGTGGGCGAGCCTGACCACAGAGACGCCTGACTCCCGCCCTCCTGCCCCGCCTCCGGCACAGCCTCTCCCACCCAGCCTGGTCTGCGGTGACGGCTTTCCCGATGCTGCCGGCTCCCGCTGCTTAGAGGGTCCCCTGGGCAACACCCTGTCCCCATCGCTGTCTCTTCCACTCTGATTATCTCGATCTCTGTCCCCCCATCCCTGTCTCCCCCCACCCCTTTCCCCTCCGTCTCTGTCCCTCCCGTCCCTGTCTCTCTGGCCCACTGTTGTCTCCCGCAGTGTCTCTTGTCCCCATGGTCATTCCCAAGTGCATGCTGCAGCTGCCCCCTTGTAGACATAACAGATCCTCACCTCTGCCCATTCCCACAGGGACTCTGGGCCCCAGGGACCAAGTGCGAGAGAAATTTTCCACCCGCAACCCCTCTGTGCCCAGAGGCAGGCTGCATCCTGTGGCAGGGAATGCGGATCCCACAGGCACTTCCTGGGGGGCTGCGCAAGGGGCACAGGGGGCCTGGGAATGGCCCCGCCCCCCACCCCTGCCTCCGCGGCAGGAGCCTGCACAGCCTCAAACCCGTGTCTCCGCGGCGACTGTGCTATAAATAGGGCTTGGATTCTATTTTCTTTAAAAACAAGCACCGGACTTTGTCACCAGGGCCAGGGCGGTCCTCCACCCCTCCCTGGCCCTTGTGTCCAGCCCCTGCCTCTGAGCACGGGGGCCTTGGAGGTCTGACCCGGTGGCGAGGGCTGGGGCCAGCTCGCAGGTGCCGCCGAGGAGGGGGCTGTCGTTGGGGGCCACCCCGCGAGGCTGCATTGCATCAGGACTGGTAGAGGTGTCCGTCCACTCCCCAGAGAGAAGGGGCTGCAGGCAGGGCGGGAGGTCACTGGGCGGCCCCGGTGCTGCTCCAGGGCCACAGGCCGCACCCTGGGGCACTCTGGAGACACTGAAAGCTTCCGGGCAGGGAGGAGATTGATGGGGGACCCCGGTGACCCCTGCCTCGTGGACGGAGGAGGACGAGGACCCAGGGTGAGCGGGCTTCCTGTGCAGCGAGCGTGGCTTGTGATGGACCTGGGGTCCTGCGGGGGGTCCTGGCGTGGCCGGCCCTGGCAGGGATGTGCTGTGTCAGCAGAAAAGCTGGAAGAGCAGGTGTGCGGAGGCACGGGCAGGTGGGGTGCTGGCTGGGCTGGGCCGGGAGGAGAGGGCCACCCATAAGCCCACCAGTGCCGGGAGCCGCTTCCGGGCCCCTCGCCCACCAGAAAGCCCTTCCAACGGGGGCCTCCTGGGGCACAGCTGCCCTGGGCTGGGAACACACTCCGTGGGTCCTGTCCTCTGGAGCCTCCAGCCTGGCCAGGCCTGTGGTCATTTACACCAGCAGCTCAGCTGCACCCACGGGGGCGCCCACAGCTTTCTACAGCCGGCCAGAACCCAAGTGCGGGTCGGTCTCCCCAGCCAGCTCCCCCTCGCAGACGGGAAAACTGAGGCCAGAGAGAGGGTGCGCATGCGTTAGGGAGCGGGGCGGCAACCCCTGACCCAGACATCTGCCCTGCATGTGGGGCACTGCTGTCTGGGCTTCTCCCAGCCGCTGCCTGGGGCAGGGAGCGCTGGACTTGAGGTCCTCGCCGCCGTGCAGGCCAGCAGCCGTGGCCTCCTCTCCTCCCCACCCGGCTTGCATGCCCCCTGACCTCAGACCCAGCCCGCCAGGCCTGGGAGGCCCCAGGACAGCCTCCTGGCAGCTTTGTCCTCTGCGCCCTGCGCCCTCCCACGCCACAGCCCCTGAGCTACAGGAGTCTCTCGGAGGGCAGGAAGGGGTCCCTGGCACCGGACCCTGCCAGGAGAGGGCCTCCCGCCGCTGGTAGAGCCCAGACCCCCAGCCTCCCCGTGCCCTGCCCCCCGCCCCGAGCCCCAGTGGGCAGGGCTGGCACTTGTCACCCGTGTCTGGAATGAGCCATCACCGTAGGCTCACGTAGGAGGCTGAGCCCTGGCCCAGCTGGCCCCACGCAGCAGCGGCCATGGAAAGCAGGCGGCTCCCTCCCACTCCCACCCAACCCCGCCCTGACAGAAGGACCCCAGGGGACAAAGGAGAAAGTGTGTCTTCCAGGCTGGGCTGCAGGAGCCAGTGGCAGATGCTCCACTTCCGATTCACACCCAGCAGCCAAACCCCTCCCTCCTGTGTGCACACACGCGGTACTCTCTCCCCGACTGCCGCCGCGGGTTTCCGTGTGGGCTCTGCCACTGCTCCCCGGGGACTGCCCCTCTCAGCCTCCACTTCCTCACCTGCGAGACGAGGGCTCCTCTTAGGGACCCCTCTAGGGCTGGGCCTTCTCGCCCTTTCTCTTCCCTCCCAGAACCACTGAGGCAAGGGTCCCCACAGCCCCTGGGGCCAAGAAAGTGGGGGGCCTGGGGTGCAGAAGAGGGCCTGGAATTCCGTCCCTCCCAGGGCGAGGAGGAAACTCCGGGGTGGGGAAGCCCTTGGAGCGGCCCCACCCTCCCCACCCTCTGCGGCCAGGAGCTGGAGCTGCCACAAAGGCTCCATTGAGCTGCATCCTCCCGACCCTGCCCTCCGGCCTGGGTGGACCCTGCTCGCTTCCTCCGCTTCCTCTGTGTTGGGACACCCTAAGGCGGCTGTGGCCCGAGTTCACCCCACCGGTCTCCTGGGGGTCCCAGGGTCAGGGTCAGCAGTGGCTGCAGAAACCGGTCTCCTGCCCTGGCCTCGAGGCCTTGCGCGAGACCACAAGGGCATCTAGCAGAAGGCCCAGGACTCCGGGCGAGGAGACCCCCGGTGGCGGAGATCTCTGGGGTGCTCAGTGGGGTGGGGTCTGCAGAGCCACCAGGCCTGGTGTCCCACGGCTGGAGAGCGGCTCCCAGGCGGCAGCGACACTGGGTCAGGCCTTGCGGGGGTCTCAGGTCGGCCTAAGCCTGGCCCTGTAACCCTCCCCTGTGATGGGGGAGATGGCTGAGCTTCGGGGGGCCTTGGGACGGCTGCTGGGGTGGAGATGGGGAAGCAAGGGGCTCGGTGGTCCCTTGACTATGCCAGGGGAGGGCCGGCTGCTGGGGCAGGGCCCTGGGCCCAACCCTGCGGGCACACAGGGCAGCCATTCAGCCTGGAAGCCCTGCCCCTCCCACTGCCTGGCCAGACCCCAAGGCAGGCTCCCATGCACCCCTGCCCCGACGTTCTCCGTGGCTCGTGGGTTCTGGGCCTCCTTCCCCAGGGTCAGTTGGCCTTGGGGGTTGCGATCCGGCCCCTGTTCACCCGGGTTGTCTCCCCCTCACCACGGCACCCTCCTTTCTTCCTTACCGCCTTTGCGATGGAATGAATGAGCGTGGGCCCCTGCTCCGCTCCCTGCCCACCTGTCTCCTCCTCCATCCCGGGGCCCCTCCCCACACGCACGTGCCCAGGTCCAGGTCTGCCCAGCGGCTCCAGCTCCCGCACTTTCTCCCTTATAAAGTCAGGCAGGAGCAGACGCCCAGGAATGCTGCTGCCCGTGACGCACGCCCCGGGCTCCCGGGAATGTGGTGGAAGCCGGGTGCACAGGGATCCGTCCAGTGCCCCGCAGCGGGGCTGCTCCCCAAGGAGTTACTTCCCTCCTGGAGCCCCGTCCATCTGGACAGTGGAAGCCCAGTGCCTGATGGGAGCCGGCCAGCCCCTGGGGCCCGAGGACTCCCACAGAGCAGGGTGTGCATGTGTGGGGACCTTGACCCTGCCCAGACCCTAGCGGGCAGGGAGGCTAAGGCACAGAGCTGCTGCCTGCAAGGGGACCCTGGGGTGGGGGTGGGGTGGGAGCTGGCCTCGTGCTTGGGTCCCCAGCCCGGTGCCTCCCTGCCCCCGAGGGGGCTGGCCAGGGAGCTCCTCCCGGGCTTTATCTGCCCATCTGAGGAGGGGATGGGCAAGGACCGGCGCAAGCTGTTCCTGTGGCCGCAGCCCTAGGTCTCGGAAAGGGAGCCTCCCCCGGCCCGCCCCTCACCCCCAGGGCCCAGACAGCGCGCCCTGCTCAGGGCAGGCAGGGCGGGAGCTGGGAGGACCTCACCTCCAGCACAGCCCTCGGGGAACACACGGCCCCTTTCACGGAGCCATGGCGGGCAGGCCCGGGCACAATCACGGCTCTGTGCTGCCGGCTCCCAGCCCACGCACGCACACACAGCCTTACGTAAACCCACGCCCCACCACAGCGGCCGCACACACGCAGATACACGTGTCCGCTGCCCTGGCCACACACCTGCCCGTCAGCCCTCCCCTGTGGGGGGTCTCCAGGACTAACCTGCACAAACGCTCAGGGAAAAGGGTGAAGGGAACACCCATTTATAGGATGAGGACACTGAGGCCAGAACTGGGCCCAGCCGGCCACCCACAGAGCTGCTGCAGGTCTGGGCTGGTGTCTGGCCTCTCCCCCCACATCCCAGGGCTCCCGTCAGGCCGCTGGGCCTGGGCCTGCCTGTGCTACCTTCCCCTCTGCTGCTTTGTGGTCACCCCCAGAGCCTCCAGGGATCAGACCCCCTCCTCTGCCCCACCCAGGGGGACCCGTGTGCCCTGCCAGTCTCTCAGTCTCCGCTCCCTCCTCCAAGAAGCCCTCTGGGATTGGTAGCTCATTGTGTCTTGATCCTATACCTCCTCTCCCACAGCCCCCACCTCCAAGACAAGGGTTGTGGGTGCCTGTGCTGAGTGGGGACACAGCGAGCCGGGCCGCAGGGCTGTCAGTTTCCAGCGCCGTGGCCAGCAATGAGGGGCTGCACAAGGCGGCCTGTGTGAGCTCCTCCCGCCCGGCCCCACAGGAAGCAGCAGGGCCCAGCCCCTCAATGGGCCCATTCAGACCCCAGCTCTCTGGAAAGTACCTCTGCTTCCTGCCCCTCCCACTGTAGCCAAACAGACGTCTGGGCTCTCCCACGGGCAGGGGCTGGGGCAAGTGACGGGGGTGGCCATGTGCCTCACTTCTGCCCGGCCCACAGCCTGCCCCAGCGGGTTTACCCGTTCACCGCAGCCGAGGGCGGGGTCCCCTCCACACAGGGGGCTTAGAGCCCCGACCCCTAACACCTACCTTTCCACAGTATAAATGTCCTCACCAAGGGCCTGTCACCTGCCTCACGGGATTCTTGGAGCTGCAACCATCGGCTCGTGCCAGCTGTCGTGAGCCACGGCTCCCCACTCAGTGGCGTCTCTACGGGGTCGGGGTGCGCCATGGACCCCACCGCCGTGCTGTGGCTGCCCTCGGGGTGGACGAGTCTCGGACCCCTGCCATGGCTGAGGCCGGGTCAGGCA
The DNA here is from genome assembly GCF_033115175.1 of Lepus europaeus. Taxonomy (NCBI): domain Eukaryota; kingdom Metazoa; phylum Chordata; class Mammalia; order Lagomorpha; family Leporidae; genus Lepus; species Lepus europaeus. Next base: position 112,778,605 of record NC_084837.1, read on the forward strand.
CCCTGGCAGGTGTAAAAGTCCCTCTCCAGGCTGTCAGCTGGGCTTGCTACGGGGGTGGGGAGAGGGGCAGGGGGCTTAAGGGAAGCCACGTGGGGGTGGAGCGCTGTGTAACCTGTTCCCATCTCCCACCCTTCCCCCTCCTATGCACGCACACCCACCCGCCCTGGCTGTGTCTGGGCAGAGGCCCAGGTCTGTTTGGCTCTAATCTCTGCAAACAGACCAGAAGTGGGCGCAGCTCGGAGGCCTGCTTGGTCGAAGCAGCCGTAAGCGACAGAAGGAAGCATCCCCCCTCGGCCTGGGCCTCGTCGCCAGCCCCAGGTCCTCTGGGAGCAGTGGGAAGTCAGCTGTCGTCCCTGGCTGCTTGGCCGAGGGGCACGATGGGGCCGGATCTGGCGCCTCCCTGGAGACTGTTAATAGTCCCCAGCAGGAAGCAATAGCGGGGGCAATGCAGGAAGTCTGGGCCCGTTTGGGGGCTGCCCCTGCACGTGGTCTCCATCTGGCCTCAAGCTCTCGCCCCATGGCAGGGAAGCTGCCACCCCCACACCCGTGGCCCAGGAGCAAAGCAGGCATGGGCCGGCCACCCTCTGCCGGCCCGTGGGGGTGGGGCGTGGCATGGCCAGCATTGCCCCAGAGCCCTTGGTGCACTTGGGAGGAAGCTGAGCAGGGACTGGCCCGGGCTGGGGCAACTCCCCTGGCTCCTGTCCCTTTGGGCCAGGGAGCGGCCAGACCCAAGAGGCCGCTGGCCCCAGGAACCTCAAGAGCGGGAGGTCTGCGTTTCTGGGAATTTCGGGGCCTGGCCTTGGAGGCCACATCCAGGCTGGACACAGGACGAGGCCAGACCTGGCGCTAGCATCAGGCTGAGGTGGGAGAGCCGCACCTCCGTCTGTAGCTCCTCACCGTCTGCGGGGCTGGGCCTGGGCCTTGACCACGCCCCCCCCCCCCCCCCCCCCGTAGCCTCCTTCTTCGGTGAGAGCCACCTGGAGGTGCCTGTGGCCACAGCCCTGACCGACATCAACCTGCAGCTGCGCTTCTCCACCACGCAGCCTGAAGCCCTGCTCCTGCTGGCCGCCGGCCAGGCCGACCACCTGCTGCTGCAGCTCCACTCCGGCCGCCTGCAGGTCAGTGACCGCCCCCCGGGGCCAGGGACGGGGTCCCCCTCTCCTTGAATGGCGCCCGCCTGGAGTTGGTGCAGGTCTCCTTGGAGTCTCAAATTCTCCCCTGTTGGGTGTCCAGCAGCACCCCAGGACATGTCCATCCCTCACCGACTGCCCCTACCCGCCAGCCCCCTCACACCTCAGTTCACACAACCCCTCAGGCCCTCTGTGCCGGGACCCAGGCCCCGGCCGGCCATGCCCATCCCCTGCACTGCCTAACTACAGCTTCCCCCACCTGGCACTGGGGCTCGCCTGAACTCCCGTTGCCCCCGGGCATTCCTCTGGCACTGTACCAGTTACCACAACGGTACCAGGACAGCCACGACTGCCTCATTTTTATTTAAATATTATGCACTTATTTATTGGGGAGGTAGAGCGACAGAAGCAGAGAGCTCATGGACAGTCTGAGAACCCAGAATGTTAATCCAAGTTTAGGGGAGCCATCTGCTCCCACACCCAAGTGGAGAGGAGGACCAAGGGCTGATCCACCTGCTTCGGCCATTGCTTTTCACTGCCACCAGGGGTCACTGTTGGACACAGCTAGGTACAGCCTGGGGGCGGTGCCATTGTGCTCTGTGCTCATCCTCTGCCTGTGGGAGCCGGACACCCAAGGCCTCTCTGGCACCAGCGTCCCCACCCCACCCTGGGCCAGGGATCTTTGCCTTAAAGCACAGAGCACCTGGCCAGCTCCCCACCCCTGAACAGGAGCCCCACTGCCTTTGGGGAACCCAGTGGACTTTGTTCTTGTCAGGGGAGTCCCTAGTGCCCACTGACGCAGGGACAGAATGTTCTGTATTCCGGGTGGTTCTGCCGACACCTCTCTGTGTGTCGCTGTGTGTCGGTTCCTCTGGAGTGGATTCACATGGAGGTCCCTGGAGTGCCCGCTCCCACCCCGGGCCCAGCCAGAGCTGACATGGGTTTGGGGTCTGTGTGTTTGGGGGATGAGTAGGTAGCAGGAGGGCAAAGAGAGGCAGGAGAAGCCTGCCCTGGGTGCCCTTTGTCTGGGGACCCCAAAGCTCTGGTAGGGGAAGTGATGGGCTGGGGGTGCTATGCCCACCCCCGCACCTGCCCCGTCTCCCCCCAGGTCAGACTCGCCCTGGGCCAGGAGGAGCTGAGGCTACAGACCCCGGCAGAGCCGCTGCTCAGTGACTCCGAGCCCCACACGGTGGCGCTGGCTGTGTCGGACGACTGGGCCACGCTGTCCGTGGACGGACACTTGAACACCTCCGCCCCCATGCCGGGAGCCCCCCTGGAGGTCCCCTATGGGCTGTTCGTGGGCGGCACCGGGAGCCTGAGCCTGCCCTACCTGCTGGGTGCCAGCCAGCCCCTGCGTGGCTGCCTGCTCGAAGCCACCCTCAACGGGCGCAGCCTCCTGCGGCCGCTGACGCCGGACGTGCCCGAGGGCTGTGCTGAGGAGCTCGCGGCCGGTGCCGACGTGGCACTGGGCTTCCCGGGGCCCGGCTCGCTGGCCACCTTCCCCGCCTGGAGCACGCGGGACCGCGGCAGCCTGGCATTCACGCTGACCACGCGCAGCCGCCACGCACCCCTGGCCTTCCAGGCCGGGGGCCAGCCGGGGGAATTCATCTACGTGGACGTCTTCGAGGGCCACCTGCGCGCCGTCGTCGAGAGGAGCCAGGGCACCATGCTGCTGCACAACAGCGTGCCCGTGGCCGACGGGCAGCCCCACGAGGTCAGCGTCCACCTTGACGGCCAGCGGCTGGAGATCTCCGTGGACCAGTACCCCACGCGCACCTCCAACCGCGGGATGCCCAGCTCCCTGGAGCCCCGAGGCGGCCTCCTCCTCGGGGGGCTGGACGCAGAGGCCTCGCGGCACCTCCGGGAGCACCGCCTGGGCCTGGCGCCCGGGCCGGCCGACGCCTCCCTGCTGGGGTGCCTGGAGGACCTGAGCGTCAACGGGCAGCGGTTTGGGCTGCGGGAGGCCCTGCTGACCCGCGGCATGGCGGCCGGCTGCAGGCTGGACGAAGAGGACGAGTACGAAGAGGATGCTTACGGCCCCTACGAAGCGCTGTCCACCCAGGCTCCCGAGGCCTGGCCGGCCGCGCAGCTGCCCGAGCCGTGCGCGCCGGAGCCGGGGCTGCCGCCAGTGTTCGCCAACTTCACGCAGCTGCTGACCGTGAGCCCTCTGGTGGTGGCCGAGGGCGGCACGGCCTGGCTCGAGTGGCGGCACCTGCAGCCCACGCTGGACCTGACCCAGGCCGAGCTGCGCAGGTCCCAGGTGCTGTTCAGCGTGAGCCGGGGGCCGCGGCACGGCGAGCTGCAGCTGGACGTCCCGGGCGCGCGGGCGCGCAAGATGTTCACGCTCCTGGACGTGGTGAACCGCAAGGCGCGCTTCGTGCACGACGGCTCCGAGGCGCCCGCCGACCAGCTGGTGCTAGAGGTGTCGGTGACGGCGCGCGCGCCTGTGCCGTCCTGCTTGCGCAGGGGTCAGACGTACGTGCTGCCCGTGCGCGTCGACCCCGTCAACGACCCGCCCCGCGTCGTCTTCCCGCACGGCGACCGCATGGTGCTGCTGGAGCACACGCAGAAGCCGCTGGGGCCCGACGTGGTCCAGGCCTACGACCCGGACTCGGCCTGCGACGGCCTCACCTTTCAGCTCCTTGGCGCCCCGGCCGGCGGCCTCCCGGTGGAGCGGCGGGATGCGCCGGGCCAGCCGGCCGCCGAGTTCTCCTGCCGCGAGCTCGAGGCGGGCGGCGTGGTCTATGTGCACCGCGGCGGCCCCGCGCAGGACCTCACGCTGCGGGTCAGCGACGGGCTGCAGGCCGGCCCGCCGGCCACGCTGCGGGTGGTGGCCGTGCGGCCGGTCCTCCGCGTGCGCCACAGCACCGGGCTGCACCTGGCGCAGGGCTCGGCCGCGCCGCTGCTGCCCGCCAACCTCTCGGTGGATACCAACGCCGTGGGGCAGGACGTGAGCGTGCTGTTCCGCGTCACGGGCGCCCTGCGGCTGGGCGAGGTGCAGAGGCGCGGCGCGGGCGGGCTGGAGGGCACCGAGTGGCGGGCCACGCGCGCCTTCCACCAGCACGACGTGGAGCAGGGCCGCGTGCGCTACCTGAGCACCGACCCGCGGCGCCACGACGCTGACACCAACGAGGACCTGGCCCTGGAGGTGCAGGTGGGCCAGGAGACCCTGAGCAACCTCTCCTTCCCCGTGACGGTGCAGCCGGCGCGGGTCTGGATGCGGCGGCTGGAGCCTCTGCACACGCGCAACGCGCAGCCGGAAGCGCTCACCGAGGCACACCTGGAGGCCGCCCTGGACGAGGAGGACCCCGCCGCCGCCGCCTTCCACTACGAGCTAGTCCAGGCGCCCAGGAAAGGGAACCTGCAGCTGCAGGGCGCCAGGCTCTCCGATGGCCAGGGCTTCTCCCAGGACGACCTGCGGGCCGGCCGCGTCACCTACGAGGCGGCGGCCCGCGCCTCCGAGGCGGCCGAGGACTCCTTCCGCTTCCGAGTGACCGCCGCGCCGCACGCGTCTCCCGTCTACACCTTCCCCATCCACATTGGCGGCGACCCCGACGCGCCCGTGCTCACCAACGTGCTGCTGCCCGTGGCCGAGGGCGGCGAGGCCGTGCTGTCGGCCGACCACCTGTTCGTGCGCAGCCTGCAGGGCGCCGGCTACCTGTTCGAGGTGGTGGAGCGGCCGCGCCACGGGCGCCTGGCCTGGCGCGGGGCCGCGGGCCCGGACGTGACGGCGTTCACCAACGAGGACCTGCTGCGCGGCCGGCTGGTCTACCAGCACGACGGCTCCGAGAGCACGGAGGACGACGTCCCTTTTGTGGCCACGCGCCAGGGCGAGGGCAGCGGCGCCGGCGCCGCGGGCTGGGAGGAGGTGCGCGGCGTGCTCCGCGTGGCCGTGCAGCCCGTCAACGACCACGCGCCCGTGCAGACCGTCAGCCGCGTGTTCCACGTGGCCCGGGGCGGCCAGCGCCTGCTGACCACCGACGACGTGGCCTTCAGCGACGCCGACTCGGGCTTCTCGGACGCCCAGCTCGTGCTGACCCGCAAGGACCTCCTGTTCGGCAGCATCGTGGCCGCCGACGAGCCCTCGCGACCCATCTACCGCTTCACCCAGGAGGACCTGCGCAGGGGCCGGGTCCTGTTCCTGCACTCGGGCGCCGACCACGGCTGGCTGCAGCTGCAGGTGTCTGACGGGCAGCACCAGGCCACGGCGGTGCTGGAGGTGCAGGCCTCGGAGCCCTACCTCCACATGGCCAACGGCTCCGGCCTGCTGGTGCCGCAGGGCGGCCAGGCCACCGTCGACACAGCCGCGCTCCGCCTGGACACCAACCTGGACATCCGCAGTGGGGACGAGGTACACTACGTCCTCACGGCCGGCCCTCGCTGGGGGCAGCTGCTGCGGGCGGGCCTGCCCGCCGGAGCCTTCTCCCAGCAGGACGTGCTGGACGGGGTGCTGGTCTACAGACACAACGGCAGCCTCAGCCCCCACGACGCCCTGACCTTCTCGGTGGCAGCGGGGTCGGTGCAGGCGGAGGCCACACTGCCCGTGACCATTGCCCTGGAGAGCCCCCCTCCCCCGCTGCGGCTGGTGCGGCACCAGAAGATCTACGTCTTCCAGGGAGAGGCCGCTGAGATCCCCCGCGACCGCCTGGCGGTGAGATCGGGGGCGGAGAGCACTGTGTGCTGGGGACTGGGGACATGGCCTCCGGGGCTCCCCAGCTGGGGGCTGGTGGTCAGAGGGACGGGTGCTGTGTTCCCGGGGGTTTCTGGGGAGCCCGGGGCTTGGGCATCCGCCTAGGGGCTGTGTGTGCCTCCAGACCAGGACTGGGGGGGGGGGGGGACTTCCAGGCAAAGTGGACGTGCCAGGCAAAGGCACAGAATCGGGAACCCAAGTTTGGATGTGGTGTTTGATGTCCAGTGGCTGGGCCACCAGGTGAGGGAGCACCCAGCAGCCTTCAGGGTGGACTCCTCTGAGAAGGCTGCTGCGCCCTCTGGTGGTCATGGATGGGAATGGCAGGGTGAGGGAGGAGCGCAGAGTGTGTGCGCACACACATGCACATGCGTGTGATGTCCGTGTGCAATGAGAGTGTGCCTGTGTCCCCGAGTCTGAGGATGTCTGACCGTGGACCTGTGGGTGCCCCTCGGTCTGTGTGGGTGGGAGCGTGGTGGGTGTCTGCTTGTTGTGTGTGTCAGCACCAGTGGAGGGAGTGAGCAACAGGTGGAAACAGCCTGTGGCCCCCCGTGAGTCCCCGTGGCCCTGTGTCCCCCAGGCAGCCCAGGAGGCCGTGGCGCCGGCAGACATCGTGTTCTCGGTGAAGAGCCCCCCGCTGGCCGGCTACCTGGTGGAGGTGTCCCCTGGCAGCCCGCCCGGCCTGGACCCGGTGCAGAACTTCTCTCAGGAGGCGGTGGACGCCGGCCGGGTCCTGTACCTGCACTCCCGCCCCGAGGCCTGGCAGGACGCCTTCTCCCTGGACGTGGCCTCGGGCCTGGGCGCCCTGCTGGAGGGCGTCCGCGTGGAGCTGGAGGTGCTGCCCAAGGCCATCCCCCTGGAGGCGCAAAACTTCAGCGTCGCCGAGGGCGGTGCCCACACCCTGGCCCCGCCGCTGCTCCGCATCACCGGCCCTTACTTCCCCTCGGTGCCCGGCCTCCTCCTGCAGGTGCTGGTGCCGCCCCGCCACGGGACCCTGCAGAGGGAGGACGGGCCTCAAGGGAGGCCTCTCGGGGCCTTCTCCTGGAGAGAGGTACGGGCCAGGGTATGGCCGGCAGGGGCGTGGCCTGGGGCTGGTGGGGGCGTGGCAGGGCCGGGCAGGGGGTGGGGGCCTCACTGCCAGTCCCGGTGACCCACAGGTGGAGGAGCGGCAGATCCGCTACGTGCATGATGGGAGCGAGACGCCGATGGACAGCTTCGTCCTGGTGGCTAACGCCTCGGAGATGGGCCGCCAGAGCCACCCAGTCACTGTCACTGTCACCGTCCTGCCCGTTAACGACCAGCCACCTGTCCTCACGGCAAACACGGGCCTACAGGTGAGTGCGCTCCCCGGGGGCCACCCCGTCTCCGTGCCAGGAGGGGCCCAGGACCCCTGCTTCTGCCTCTGGAAAGTGGAGACGCCGCCAGTGCCCCCCGGGTTGCTGGAAGAAGTGTAGCCTTGTGCTGGAGACAGACCACAGAGCAGGGGCGCAGTCTGGGTGACCGCCCATTTCCAAGTGCGGGGAGCAGCCTTGTGAGCGGCTCTCTGGCCTCACCCACAGCACCAGGTGTTTCCTGCAGCTTGGGGCCAGAACCCCGAGGTTTCAAGCCCCCAGGGGCTTGGGTTCCCCACCCCCACCCCCCAGCAGGGGACCCTCAGTGGGGCAGTCCTCCGTGGCCAGAAAAGTGGTGACGGGGGCGGGGGGGCCCCCGGAAAGGTGTGGCTGACTCATCCCACATGCGGCAGGGCTGGGAATTCCAGCTTCCAGGGTGTGGACGCCGGGGGCAGTGGGAGCTGGGGGGCTGCAGAGCGGGCTGCAGGGGCCCCTCCTGGCCTGAGGCACCGAGTCTTGGGTGGTGGTCCGGGTGCTGCTTCAGGAAGGTCTGGGGAAGTGGGATTAAGAAACAAGTTTGTTTGGGTGCAAAAAAAAAAAAAAAAAAAAACAGGAAAGCCAAAGCCGGGCATGCCAGGAAACGTGTCACGAGTCATGAGAATACATGCCCGAAACAACTCATCCTTAAAGAGAAAAGATTCATTCATTGGAAAGGCAGAGCTACGGAGAGAGGAAGAGAGAGGAGGAGAGACAGAGAGAGGAGGAGAGACGGAGAGAGGAGAGAGGAGGAGAGACGGAGAGAGGAGGAGAGAGGAGAGAGGAGGAGAGACGGAGAGAGGAGGAGAGACGGAGAGAGGAGGAGAGACGGAGAGAGGAGGAGAGAGGAGGAGAGACGGAGAGAGGAGGAGAGAGGAGAGAGGAGGAGAGACGGAGAGAGACGGGGAGAGGAGGAGAGAGGAGGAGAGACGGGGAGAGGAGGAGAGACGGAGAGAGGAGGAGAGAGGAGAGAGGAGAGACGGAGAGAGGAGAGAGGAGGAGAGACGGAGAGAGGAGGAGAGAGGAGGAGAGAGGAGGAGAGAGGAGGAGAGACGGGGAGAGGAGGAGAGACGGAGAGAGGAGGAGAGACGGGTCTCCCATGCACTGGTTCACCCCCCCAAATGGCTGCAACAGCTGGGGCTGGGCCAGGCGGAAGCCAGGAGCAGGGAAGTCGCCGGGTTTCCCACGCTGGTGACAGGGACCCAAGTCCCTGAGCCATCCTCTGCTGCACTCCCAGGTGCACTAGCAGGGAGCTGGAATCAGAAACAGGCGGGACTCGAACTGCTACTGCGTTATGGGACGCCGGCATTCCAGGCGGGGACTTAACCCACTGCACCACAACACCCGCCCTCAGCCCCACGACATTTTTATTTGAAGTCTCCTAGCACGTGCCTGTGAATGCTGGCCGGGTAGCCTGGAGGGAAGCAGAAACAGGCCCCAACTAAGGGCTGGCCTGGGACCACGAGCCAGGACTGCTGTTGTGTTGGCCACCAGGTGGCACTGTCCACCCGTGTCTGCTCCCTGAGCCCAGCCCTGAAGCCCCGCCCCCGTGCACTGTGGCCATCCTCTGGCCTGGGCTGGAGCCCAGGAATGCCAGAGCGGCTGGACCGATGCACTGACCTGGCAGGACCCTGGGGACAGGATGCTGCCCTACTGGCAGTGAGAGGCCGGGGGGAGCTCCCTCCACCCCACTGGGCCCGTGACTGCTGGGAATACCTAGGCCTGGTCCTCTGGGCTGGGGGCTGCGGGCAGCGGACCAGACACGGCCTCTGCACCCCCTGCCACAGTAGAGCCGTGTCCAGGTACCCCGGGTGGGCAGGGAGCCCATCCCCACGGCATGCCTGGTCGCTGCACACACCTTGGAGAGTCTGAGGGGTAGCCCTGCCCTGCGGGAGAGCCGGGGAGGACCAAGTCTGGGTGGAGGAGGAGGAGGCTGGGGTACTGACCCCCGGGGCCTCCCTAGGTGGCCTTGAGGGACAAACAGGGAGGCTGGTGGGGAGGCGGGGGCCTGGGCCTGGCGGCAGGGAAGGTGAGCGGCTGGGCCAGAGCTTGCACAGGCCTGTGTCCCCAGATGTGGGAGGGGGCCACCGTGCCCATCCCCGCCGAGGCCCTCAGAGGCACGGACGGTGACTCGGCGCCCCAGGACCTGGTCTACGCCATTGAGCAGCCCAGCAACGGGAGGGTGGCGCTGCGGGCGGCGCCGGGCGTGGAGGTACACAGCTTCTCACAGGCACAGCTGGACGCGGGGCTGGTGCTCTTCACACACACAGGTGGGTGCTGGCGCCCTGCAGACCCCTGGGGCGGGGAAGGCGGGGAGAGGCCCGGGGGGGGGGGGTGCGCCAGCCTGGACTGGCAGGACCCAGCTCCACGCCCACCCGCAGGCGCCCTGGACGGCGGCTTCCACTTCGCCCTGTCCGACGGCCAGCACATCTCCCCTGGGCACTTCTTCCGAGTGACGGCGCAGAAGCGGGCGCTGCTCTCGCTGGACGGCAGCCGGACGGTGACCGTGTGCCCAGGTGGGACTGCGTGGTGTGTCTTCTGCGTGCAGGTGTCCACCGTGGGGGGGGGGGAGTCGCAGCCCGGAAGCTGACGGCAGTCCCCTCCCGCCCTCTGCAGGGTCGGTCCAGCCGCTGAGCAGCCGGAACCTGAAGGCCAGCTCCAGCACCGGTGCCGACCCGCACGCGCTGCTCTTTGAGGTGCTCGCGGGCCCCGAGCTGGGCCGGCTGCTCCACTCCCGGCAGGGCAGCGCCGGGGACGCCCTGGTGAACTTCACACAGGCAGAGGTAAGCGCCAGCTCCGCGCTGCCCCCAAAGGCCCCCTGTGCGGGTACAGGGCCCCGGCTCCCGCACCGCTGCCCTGGCTCTGGGCACCCTGCCCCCCAGGAGCTACTACCAGGCTGTAGGACAACAGGGGGCACTGGGCAGGAACTCGGGGTGGCAGGAGCCCACTGGCGGTCCTGGAGACCGAAGCAGGCAGCTGGGGAGGGGGCGTGCAGGGAGGAGGCAGGGGAGCTGTCGGGCCTGGGGCATAGTCTGAGCTCCGGTCAGGCGCCAGGGAGAGGCAGAACGGATCCCCGAAGCAAACGGGGACAGAGGCCGCTGAGGAATCCAAGCCTGGGGCAAAGCCGTGGTCCAGAGGCCCACGTGGAGACTGGAACTCTGGCCTGGGTAGAGGCAACCTGCTGGCCCCCCGGGGCGCTCTGTGCCGGTTGTCCTGGGGTTGGGGATGGGGGAGAAGGATCGACCCTTTGTCGTGTGGAAGGTGCCACGAGGGTCCCTGCAGACTGGGAGAGGAGGGCAGAGCAGGCAGGCACCTGATGCACCTGCTGGGAGCCCCGGGGGGGGGGGGGGGGGGGTCCCGGGCCTCAGGCCTGACTGCCACTGGGAGCCTCAGTTCTCTGATACTGCTCCAAGTCCTGCCCTGGCAAAGCCCACCCCCAGGGCCCCCTCCGGCCTCCCCTCCTCCAGCAGTACCCCATCTACAGGCTCTCCCTGGAAAGTCCCGCCCCCACCCTGTACCCAAAGCAGGGGGCTTTGACCAAGGAGGGGAATTGGCTTCTTGGTCTCCCCCAGCATCACCCCCGGTCTCCTGGAGCAAGCCAGCTGTGGCCAGCCTCCCTGGCCCCCTCCCCTTTGTCCTGGGCCGCCCATCCAGGGGCTGGCCACGCCCTCCCCAGCCTGCAGTCTTGGGGCAGACCAGAGTGTGTGGCCACCAGGGGGCCCAGCGGTCCGTGCCACCCGGGAGGCTGGGCCGGGGCTACGTGGCAGACAGGGAGGAGGGGGCAGGCCAGGGCTGCGTGAGGCCCTGTCGGATGCTGCCCCACAGTGCTGTGGGCTGGGCAGCCTGGGAGCAGGTGTCCTGGTTTCTGGAGACTGAGGTCAGGGAGGTCAGGTAGTGCTGTGAGAGCACACCACCGGTGAGGGGCAGAGCGACACGGGCTGCTCCCCCGTGTGTGACGTGCCGACCGCCCTAAGGAGCCGCTGTGTGCCATTGCTATGCAGGGCAGCTGGGCCGCAGGACCCATGTGGCCAGCCACAGGGCCACTGCAGTGACGGTCCCCTCCCTTGGGGCTTGCTGTGTCTGCTGTGTGGAGAAGCACTGCGGGGCAGGGGTGGGGTAGGGGCAGAGCTGGGACACAGCCAGGAAGCCATTGCCAGGAGGCAGCGAGGGGCTGGGTGGCCCTGGGGTCCCTGCCCGAGCCACTGATGAATGGAGCAACCAGCAGGGAGCCCGCGGTGGACTCAGAGTCGGGAGTCCGGGGAAAGCCAGGGCTGGGGATGTGAACAAGGGAGCTGGCGTTTGGGGCCCTGGGCCTGAATGGGCAAGAACCAGAACCAGAACCCCAAGCTGGGAGATGTAGGGGAGGAGCTGAGACTGGGGGGGAGGAGGGAACCCGGGGGCGACCGTGCTGGAGCCCACCACGATGCCGCCGGTGCTGCTGCGTGCCCAGGACGTGCGTCTGGGGACAGGAGCCCGCAGTGCCCTCTGGGAGAGGGTCTCGGCAGGGAGAGAGAAGAGGGGGGCAGCTGTCTCCGAGGGGGAAGGTGTGGCCCCTTCCGTGGGGAGGAGAGAGGAGGGGCATTGGAAGCGGCGGCGAGAGCGGCACGCCCCAAGGCATGGCTCCATGCGGACGGGCGGGCCCAGAGGCTTGGCCTGGAGCTGATGTGCAGGGTTGAGAGCCGGCTCCTCACTGCCACCTGCTCGCCTCCCAGTGGCCCCTGAGCTGGCGAGGCAGGCGGGGTGGTGCGGCCTGGGCCAGGCTGGGCGCTGAGAGCTTGCTGAGACCAAGCGCCCAGGACGGTGCCAGCCAGGGAGGGGCTCCTGGGCACCGCGGGCGGCACAGCCCACCCCCAGCCCCGGTGTCTCCCTCCAGGTATACGCCGGGGAGGTTCTGTATGAGCACGAGATGCCCCCAGAGCCCTTCTGGGAGGCCCACGACGCCCTCGAGCTCCGGCTGTCCTCTCCCCCTGCCCCTGATGTGGCCGCCACGCTGGCGGTGACCGTGTCTTTCGCGGCTGCCTGTCCCCAGCGCGCCAGCCGTCTCTGGAAGAATGAAGGTGAGTGGTGTGAGGGGCTTGCAGGGGAGGGGACACCCTGGTCTCTCGGGGACCCTGAGCCCCACCCGGGGTGCCTGGTACAAGGGGCGGCACAGCCTTGCCCAGGGGACCCCAGGCCGAGGGCCCTCACCCTGACGGGCTGGACTTTCACGGCCTGTGTCCCACCCCCAGGTCTCTGGGTCCCCGAGGGCCAGCAGGCCAGGATCACAGTAGCCGCCCTGGACGCGTCCAACTTCCTGGCCAGCGTTCCGTCCGCCCAGCGCCCCGAGCACGACGTGCTCTTCCAGGTCACGCAGTTCCCCACGCGGGGCCAGCTCCTGCTGTCCGAGGAGCCGCTGCACGCCGGGCAGCCCCACTTCCTGCAGTCCCAGCTGGCCGCGGGGCAGCTGCTGTATGCCCACGGAGGCAGCGGCACGCAGCAGGACGGCTTCCGCTTCCGCGCCCACCTGCAGGGGCCGGCGGGGGCACCCGTGGCCGGGCCGCACACCTCCGAGGCCTTCCCCATCACCGTGCGCGACGTGAATGAGCGGCCGCCACAGCCCCAGGCCTCCGTGCCGCTCCGGCTCACCCGCGGCTCCCGCGCCCCCATCTCCCGGGCCCAGCTGAGCGTGGTGGACCCGGACTCGGCACCGGGGGAGCTGCAGTACCAGGTGCAGCGGGCGCCCCGCAATGGGTTCCTGAGCCTGGCAGGGGGCGGCCCGGGGCCAGTGACCCGCTTCTCTCAGGCGGACGTGGACGCAGGGCGGCTGGTCTTCGTGGCCAACGGGAGCAGCGTGGTGGGCGTCTTCCAGCTGAGCGTGTCTGACGGGGCCAGCCCACCCCTGCCCGTGTCCCTGTCCGTGGACGTGTTGCCGTCCGCCATGGAGGTGCAGCTGCGGGCACCCCTGGAGGTGCCCCAGGCCCTGGGCCGCTCCGCCCTGAGCCGGCAGCAGCTCCAGGCGGTGTCAGACCGGGAGGAGCCGGACGCAGCTTACTCCCTGACCCAGGCGCCACGGCACGGGCACCTGCTGGTGGCCGGCCAGCCAGCCTCAGCCTTCAGCCAGCGCCAGGTGGACCAGGGGGACGTGGTCTTCGCCTTCACCAACTTCTCCTCCCCCCACGACCACTTTGCCGTGCTGGCCCAGGCCCGGGGGGTCAACGCGTCGGCCATGGTGAACGTGACCGTGAGGGCACTGCTGCGTGTGGGGGCGGCGGGGCCTTGGCCCCAGGGAGCCACCCTGCGCCTGGACCCCGCTGTGCTGGATGCCAGTGAGCTGGCCAACCGCACCGGCAGCGTACCCCGCTTCCGGCTCCTGGAGGGGCCCCGGCACGGCCGCGTGGTGCGTGTGGCGCAAGCCAGGACGGAGCCCGTGGAGCAGTTCACACAGCAAGACCTTCAAGACGGGCGGCTGGGGCTGGAGATAGCCAGGTCCCCGGGCCCCGCCGGCGACAGCCTCACGCTGGAGCTGTGGGCGCCGGGCGTCCCACCTGCCGTGGCCTCACTGGACTTTGCCACGGAGCCTTATGACGCCGCCCGGTCCTACCGCGCCTTCCTGCTCAGGGTCCCCGAGGCTGCTCGGACAGAAGCTGGAGAGCCGGGCCGCGGCCCACCCACAGGCCAGCCAGGCCCCGCAGCGTCCAGCCCGGTGCCCGCGGTGGCCCGGGGCGGCTTCCTGGGCTTCGTGCAGAACAACATGTTCAGCATCATCGTTCCCCTGTGCCTCGTCCTGCTGCTGCTGGCGCTCATCCTGCCGCTGCTCTTCTACCTCCGTAAGCGCAACAAGACGGGCAAACACGACGTCCAGGTCCTCGCTGCCGAGCCCCGCAATGGCCTGGCCGGCGACACCGAGACCTTCCGCAAGGTGGAGCCGGGCCAGGCCATCCCGCTCGTGGCCGTGCCTGGCCAGGGGCCCCCGCCGGGCGGCCAGGCGGACCCAGAGCTGCTGCAGTTCTGCCGGACACCCAACCCTGCCCTCAAGAACGGCCAGTACTGGGTGTGAGGCCTGGCCCGGGCCCTGAAGCTGACCAGGCCAGGGACGGGCTCGCCCACGCCCCCAGGCCCCAGGGCTCCCATGCCCCGGCGCTGTCTGAGCAGCCCCTGAGCAGCAGAGACTGGAGACACCAAGCGTGCAGGGTGCTGGAGGTCCCCGGGGGTCCCAATGGAGCGGAGTCTGGTGCTGGAATCCCCCCAGCTCACGCCAAGCCTGGGCAAACCGCAGGGAGCTGGGAGGGGCTGTCAACACCAGAGTGACCTCCCCCGAGTGTGTGACCTTGGGTAGGTCACATATGACACTGGCCGCCACACAGGCAGGGAGGAGAGAGGCGGTTCCCGGTTTTTCTGCCCAGCCCTGGCCGCCCCTTTCTCCGCCCTGGGGTGCAGGGAGAGCTCCCTTGGGGGGGGGTAACTGGCAGCAGAAGCCCTCCTCTCTAGGCGGCTCCACCAATAGAATAATATATTGAGGGGCAGTGGGAGGGCGCTGGGGGTGGGCTTATTTAACGGGATTACAAGGGCGCTATTTAAACGTGGTGCTGAGCTAGCCAGAACGGACAGAGCCCCAGGGCTGTGAGCCCCACAGGACCCCGCCTTGATGGGCCAAGGCTGGGCAACCATGGGTAGGTGGCCCTGGCGGGCTGGGTGAGGAGTGTGGAGGGGCTCGGGCCAGGGCCAGCGCGTGCTCCTGCCTGAGGACTGGGGGTACGGTGGGGGGGGCACTTGGCTCTGCAGAGCCTGGATAAACGGTGCTTCGGCAGCTCGGACGGCTGCGTGGTGTTTATGTCTGTCGCTGGGCCCGTGTCCACATCATCTGCACAGCGGCAGGGTGGACAGGGCCAGGCAAACCCCTGGATCCTCACCGGACCCCCGGAGGAGGAGAGGGAGGCGGTGTGGGCAGGTGCACGGTCTTCGGGAGCTGGGGCCCACACCCTGGCGTTCAGCAGAGAGCGCCTGGGTGCTCCACAAGGAGCTTCAAGGGAAAGTAAAAATAAACTCTCCTGGCCCGAGATTTCTTAGCCGGAGTTTTGGCTTCCACTGCCCGTCCCTCCCACCCCCTCGCACACGGCTGGAACCGTGAAGGCGAGGGTAGTGCGGAGCCTTGGGGGCCCGGAGGCCTGAGGGGGAGGGGTGGCTGCCTGTCCAGGGGTGGCCTCCGCCGCTGTCCATCCCTCGCCCCCGGTGGCCCGAGGGTGCTTCTGCGGAAGACTGAGGAGCCGGGTGTCCCCGTGCATGGCCAGGAGCTCATCGTTTGGCAGGAGCTGGGTTCTGAGACCCCGGCACCTCCGCAGGGCCCCTCTGCAAGTTCCCGGGGGCCTTTCCCTGGGCACTGCCCCAGGGCTGGGGGCAGTGGAGGTGGACTCCAGGGCCAGGGGATGTGCCTGGCCCGAGAGGAGGCTGAGGCCATCATCAGGGGAGAAGCTGACGGGTCCAGGCCTGGGGCCCCGCATCTGTAGCCTCTGAACCGGGCACTCAGGCAGGTGTCACGTCTCCCCACTCTGGCCCCCGCGGGAATGTGATGCTTTCCTGTCTCGGCATCAACCTCCCGTGTCCCTCCCACTGCTGTCCAAACTGTAGGGCAGGAAACACGGAATCCAGGCTCACCCCTGAGAGCGCCCCCAGAGGACCTGGGCTGAGAGAGACGGGCAGAGCCGTGCAGCCAGGCAGCAGTTGAGTGGGTGAGGCCCCCAGGCCCCGTGAGCCTCTTGCCCCTCACAGAGGGTCCCCCGACCCCGAGATTCCGGGCACCAGGAGTCGCAGTGTAGCCCAGCTCCCTCTGGCAGCCCCAGGCCAGCCTCGCACAGGGGCCTTCCTCCTCCCTGGAGCTCAGAACTGGCTCCTCAGGGCTTTGCTATCTAGGGCCAGGCTCCACCCCGGGCACCAGTTCCCCTGGGTGTGTAAGCGAGAGGAGGGTGAGACTGGCCAGGCAGGATCCGGCCTCGTCTCCGATTTCCCCTGGAGACTGACGGCACCCTGCACGGCCTGGCCTGCCCTGCCCCCATGAGCTGGCACAGGCTGGCACTGTCCCGGCTCCTTGGAGCCTGGCCTGGCACTGGGGTGTGTGTCAGCAGCTCCATCAGGACGCGGGGAAGGGTCTTTGTGGGGGCCACCGGCGCTGGGAGGCCTTGCTCCTGCCAATCCCTGGCCCTGTTCAGACACACCGCTTCAGAGGCTGGCTGGCTACATCCCTTTCCTTCAAAGGGCCGGCTCGGCTCGGGCTTGGCGGCAGGAGCCAGCCTGCGTGTGAGTACCCAGGGTGCACTGTGACCTTCTGAAGCGCTTCACATGCGAGCAGTGCGCACTGTGTGGGAACACGGGTTGGCGTATGACCCTCAGACCTGCAGCAAAGAGAAATACCTGCTTACGTCACACACATGGGCGCGCACAAACCTCACAGCCATGTGCCCCCCGTCTGGGGCCCTCTCGCAGCCCCAGGAGCTGGTGGTGTTGAGCCAAGGGTCCAGGACCCCTGACAATTAAGGGACCTAAGCTGACATCAGTGGAGTTAGGGGGCCCAGGGGAGTGGGCTTTGTGGCACAGCGGGTTAAACCACTGCTTGGGGCGCCGCCATCCCAAATCCAGGGGCCAGTCCGAGTCCCAGCTGCTCCACTTCTTTTAAAAAAAAAAAAATTTTATTTATTTGAAAGAGTTACACAGAGAGAGGAGAGACAGAGTCTTCCATCCACTGGTTCACTCCCCAATTGGTCGCAACGGCTGGAGCTGCGCCAATCAGGAGCCAGGAGCCAAGAGCTTCTTCCAGGTCTCCCATGCGGGTGCAGGGGCCCAAGCACTTGGTCCATCTTCCACTGCTTTCCCAGGCCACAGCAGAGCTGGGTCAGAAGTGGAGCGGCCGGGACTCAAACCAGCGCCCACATGGGATGCTGGCGCTGCAGGCGGTGGCTTTACCCGCTATGCCACAGCGCTGGCCCCAGCTGCTCCGCTTCTGACCCAGCTTCCTGGTAACGCACCTGAGAAGCGGCAAGTGACGGCCCAAGTGCTCGGGTCCCTGCCACCCACCTGGATGATAGAATTTTGGCTCTTGACTTTGGTCTGGCCCAGCACAAACTGTTGAGGCCATTTGGGGAGTGAAGTAGCCCATCGAAGGTCTCCCTATCACTTTGCCTTTCAAATTAATAATAAAGAAAACCCACAGGTGGGGAAGCAGAGTAGGGACTTGGCAGCTTGGAAGCCCTACTTAACACCCTCAATGGTTTAGCCTTTCTTAGGTGCTAAGCATCGGCTACCTTTAGCTCTTCTCAGTCTAGGTGAGGCTGGCCCTTTAAGTGGGGTTGCTATGGTAGCTGTGGAACCCACTGAGCTGGAACGCTCGTCCTCCAATAGGAAGCCAGAGAAGTCCCCCCCCCCCTTCAGTCCCCATCCTCTCCTGACCAATGGGGGAGCTTCCAGGGCTGCGGGCGTCTTCCTCTGGGCCCCGAAGCTTCCTGGTCTTAAAGGGGTGAGGTTCCTGGGCAGACCCCAGAGTTCCCACTGGGGTCTCCCGTTCCTGGCCATAGCCTGTGAGGGAGCCCTGAGCAGGGAGTGGGACTGGGAGGGGTCCAGCCCCCAGCTCTGCTCGTGGCTAACGCCATCCCTGTGTCATTGCTGCTAAAATTAGGCCTCGCCAACGGCATTTTGTGCCAAAAATGCTGTGAGCGATACGGATAGGAATCCACCCAGCCCTTCCTGAAGAGCCCCAGACGCGCCAGCGAGTGACCCGAACCGAGATGCCTGCCTCACGAGCCGGCCGCAGGAGGGTCCCGGGCCTCTCCACGGACGGAGCAGCCTGGCGGCCGCTGGAACTAAACACATCCAACTGCCTCCTGGCTCCATGTTGAAGCACAGGGTGAGGGCTGGCAGCATTTAACTGAGGGCTGCTGTCTCTGTAAAGCGAGTCGGCTCCTCAGAGGCCTCCTCTGCTGTGTGTTCCCTCTCAATTCTGGTCCGAGGTTCCCTGCAGCCTTTGGTCACGTCAGCCGTGGCCGAGAGGAGGCCGCCTTACCCAAACAGCCTCGGCTGCACCTGATTGGAGGACAAGGCGCTAATCTCTTAATGCCCAAGAGACCACGAGGGCGCCAGCCACTGGCCCCCAGGGCCTTGAAGGCTCCACCAAGGCTGTCGGCGTTTCCCGCTCAGGGAGCGCCCCGTGCCCAGCAGCCCGACGTCACCAAGAGCCTTAGGCGGTGACGAACCCTGGGCCAGGTGGCATTGCAAGCCAGCCAGGTCCCCAGGGGCGACAATGGGTGCCCCCACCCCCAGCCTCTAATTAGGGCCAACGGCTGTGGGGGAGGCAGGGAGCAGGCCAGGCACACCCGTGAGGTTAGCAGCTGAGCCAGGAGGAGGTCAGACCCTGCCCCATCCTAGGGTTTTGTGCCCGCCATGCTGTCCTCCCTCACGTGTTGGGGGAGTCCCCACAGCCCCTGCAGATTCAGGGTGGGGGGTCCCTGCTCCGGGACAAGAGAGCAGCAGAGAAGAGCACGGCTGGTGGCCAGGCCCACTCCCATCCTCTCCTGGAGACGGCTCCCTGGGACCCGGCTCCCTGCTGCCTGCAGCTGGCTGGTCCCTCCCACCCTGCCCCTCTGGGGCCCTGGGAGCAGGAACAGCAGCCAGCCGGGGGAGGGAAGAAGCCGCCTGCCCAGATCCTCCCCAGACCTGGTCAGAGAGGAGGGGATTAGGTCCCACAGAGAGCGGGGCTGGCCGGGCTGCCATGCTGGCCACGCCTTCTGTCGGCTCCCCCAGCCCATGTGCCGCCCCGCACTGGGAGTGCCTTTGGGGTCCCCAGCTCCATCCAGGGTTGCTGAGCCCCCAGACTCCCTCACTGCAGAATAAAGTCTTCCAGTCCTGTGTACTCCCTCCAGGCCATGGCCAGCCTGGCCCAGGACTGCGGCCCCGTGTAGGTGCCTGGTGGATGATCGGTACACACCTTGCCTCCCTCCCCACACAGGTGCCCCTCCCCGGGCACCCAGACCCCTCTCCTCAGCCTCCAGTCAGTACACACCACGCCTCCCTCCCCACACAGGTGCCCCCCCGGGCACCCAGACCCCTCTCCTGGGCCTCCACTCTGATTCCCAGGGCTGCTGGCTGGGCTCCCACTGCTGCTCCCACCCCCCAGGGCTCTGCCAGGGTCCCAAGTCTCTTCTCTACAGTAGATTTTCTGCAGCCTGCCTGGGCTTCCAGAGCTCTGTCTCCCTCCACACTCATCCGTGGCTTCCTCCCTCCCACACACCCAGGGAGCATCTGTTCAGAGCGCTGCCCCCAGGACACGGTCACCCAGTGGTGCCTGGGACCTTCCCCTCAAACAGAAACAAGGTTGATGACGCGGGGTCCTCCCAGGACCCCCTCCCACACAGCCTCCCCCTGGGGCCAGCTGAGCTCAGACTTTCAGAGCTGAGCCTGGGGTGCTCTCCTCTCCCTGCACCCCGAGGATCCTGTCTCCATCAGGGTGCTCAGAGCACCAGCCCTTGGCCCAGAGAAGAGGAGCAGCCCACCCATGGTCACACAGCAACTCTCCAGGGCTCTCAGCAGGGAGGCCTCAGGGCATCTCATGGGGGCATGGCCAGGCCAGGCAGAGAAATCCCATTGCAGCTTGTTGGGGGAGGTGGAGCCAGGTCTACAGGGGCCCAGAGGGGAGGCAATGCTGGAGCCCCCTGGAAGGCAGTGACCAGGGCTGGGAGGGCCCCTTCAAGTCAGCCCCACTCAAATGCTGTCCTAGAGGTGTGGACACGTGGGCAGGCCTGGGGACCCCACGCAGTTTCTGGACCTCAGCTGCTCCGCTCACGATCTGCCTGAGCCCCCCCGGCTCTGGGAGGGACACAGCCCATGAATGCAGGAGCGCCGGCAGAGGCAGTGACCGTCCACCCTGGAGCTTGCACAAGTCCACCCAGCTGTTCTCACTCAAGACAGTGTCACTGGCCCCAGAGAGCCTGAGCTGGGCCCAAGGGAGCTCAGCGCCTGCCTGCAGCCTGGAGCCCCACCCCCCGCTTTCCTTTCCACCCTGCTTCCT
This sequence comes from Lepus europaeus, assembly GCF_033115175.1. Taxonomy (NCBI): domain Eukaryota; kingdom Metazoa; phylum Chordata; class Mammalia; order Lagomorpha; family Leporidae; genus Lepus; species Lepus europaeus. The sequence goes on from NC_084837.1 coordinate 112,798,816, forward strand.
GTCCCTACCAGCATCCTGGTACGTGGCGGCACAGAGGGCCCCAGCCCAGCTCCCACCTTCTGCTGGGTTGCTCTGGTCCTCAGAGCTGCCTGGCCTGGCCGGCTTGCCAGGCCCCTCACGCTTGTCCTGGGGCATGTCCAGAGGGCTTTGAGCCCCCAGGAGCTCGGCTGTGCCGGGGAGTTGCTGTGTGGCTGGGCTGAGACACTGAGCCACACCTCTTCTCTGGACCTGAGTCTGGGACTCCTAGACAGGGGCTGTGGGGATCAGCTGAGAGAATCCCCTTGGGGGGCCCCCCAGAATCCACCTGACGCTCCCTCTTCCATGCTGTCCCCTCTCCAGGGCTGGCCCCTTAAGATGCAGAAGTTGGGTGGGGAGTGGGGGCACTGCCAAGCCCCTGGCTCAGGGCTCAGTCCCTATATCCCCCAGCCTATATGGCCTTGGTTGCCCAGCTACCCAGGCGTCACCCACAGAGCCTTAAGTCCCAGGGTGGGACACCCCACCCATCACATGCACAGAGCATGACCCACCCAGCCAATGCTGTCCCAAGAGGGGCAGGAGGCTGCTGCTCTGCTGGTGGGGCTGACACAGCCAGGAAGGGGCTCCCTGGGACACACACACACTGGGGACCAGGCACAGCCAAGCAGGTGCGTGCACAGCCAGCAGCCACACAGGTGGACACACACAGAGAGCAGGGAACCACGCACATCCCTATCCCACCCCTCACACCCCTGCCTTGCTGAGAAAGACAGAAATGCTCCCCACAGGCCGGCGCCGTGGCTTAACAGGCTAATCCTCCGCCTTGCGGCGCCGGCACACCGGGTTCTAGTCCCGGTTGGGGCGCCGGATTCTATCCCGGTTGCCCCTCTTCCAGGCCAGCTCTCTGCTATGGCCCGGGAAGGCAGTGGAGGATGGCCCAAGTGCTTGGGCCCTGCACCCGTGTGGGAGACCGGGAGAAGCGCCTGGCTCCTGGCTTCGGATCAGCGAGATGCGCTGGCCGCAGCGGCCATTGGAGGGTGAACCAACGGCAAAAAGGAAGACCGTCCTCTCTGTCTCTCTCTCTCACTATCCACTCTGCCTGTCAAAAAATAAAAAAATAAAAGAATAAATGAAATTGACACCAAGGTTTTAAAAAAAGAAATGCTCCCCACAGCCAGTGCCTGGGCCCTGGGGCTGTGGAGATGATGTTAGGAGGGGCGCATGCATTCTGCCAGCAGGAGCTGTAGCCACACACACGCGTGCATGGGCACAGCCACAGGACCGCCCCATGCAGCTGGGCGCACAGACGTGCAGTCTCCGACAGCCACAGCTGTGTGCAGACCAGAGGCCCCGCATGCCCTCCCCGGAGCACCTGCTGTGAGCTAGGCCGTGTGAGGACCGCAGGGCTGCAGCGGTGAGAGCCAGCCAGAGGCCGGCTCCCCTGTGTGCCAGGGACGTGGACCAGAAACACACATGCTTAAAACACAACTTGAGTGCAGATGAGGCTGCTGGCTGCACAGCAGGGGTGTGGGCAGGGACATTTGGCCTGGTGTCCTTAACCGTTGAAGTTGATGACGGGGCACGCGGGGCTCCATTGTTAGCTTGTCTGCTTTGTGTATGTTTGAAACGGAAGAAAAAGTTAAACACATGCTCATGTAGAACTGGCAATCGGTGACAAGTGACATGCAGAAAAGCAAGGCAGGGCCAGGGGATGCGGGGGTCGGGAAAGGCTTCTCCAAGGAGATGACGTTGAAGTTGAGGGGGTCTCGGAGGCTGTGGGAGGAGCTCGGAGCCCATCCCAGGAAGCCCCAGAGGTGAAAGCCGGAGAGAGCCAGAAGCTGATGTCCGAGGTGGCCTTAGAAGCCTGCTCCGGCCCGTCCGCCCGTAGGGGCAGGAAGAGGGTGAGAGCGTCAGACACAGGCTCTCCCTGGAGGAGCTTGGCTCCTAGCTTTGCTCCTGCGCACCGTGTGGCATTCGAGAGCAAAAAGAGCCTGAGTACGATTCCCAGGCTGACAGGCATGGCCTATGCAGGCTGGGAATGCAGGGGAAGTCCACATGGCCCAGTGACTGCAGAACCCACGTGCCCCAAGGGAGCAGGTGCGCGCACGGTCAGCAGCCTAACAGGTGGACACACACGCTGGGGACCAGGCACAGGTGGACACACACTGGGGACCGGGCACAGGCGGAGCAGGTGTGCACACTGCCAGCAGCCACACAGGTGGACACACACACGCTGGGGACCGGGCACAGGTGGACACACAACACTGGAGACCGGGCACAGGTGGAGCAGGTGTGCACACTGCCAGCAGCCACACAGGTGAACACACACTGGAGACCGGGCACAGCTGGAGCAGGTGTGCACACTGCCAGCAGCCACACAGGTGGACACACACACTGGGGACCAGGCACAGCTGGAGCAGGTGTGCACACTGCCAGCAGCCACACAGGTGGGACACACACTGGAGACCGGGCACAGGTGGAGCAGGTGTGCACACTGCCAGCAGCCACATGGGTGAACACACACACACTGGGGACCGGGCACAGGTGGAGCAGGTGTGCACACTGCCAGCAGCCACACGGGTGAACACACACACGCTGGGGACCGGGCACAGGTGGACACACACACTGGGGACCGGGCACAGGCGGAGCAGGTGTGCACACTGCCAGCAGCCACACGGGTGGACACACACACGCTGGGGACCGGGCACAGGCGGAGCAGGTGTGCACACTGCCAGCAGCCACACAGGTGAACACACACACGCTGGGGACCGGGCACAGGCGGAGCAGGTGTGCACAGTGCCAGCAGCCACACGGGTGAACACACACACGCTGGGGACCGGGCACAGGTGGAGCAGGTGTGCACACTGCCAGCAGCCACACGGGTGGACACACACACGCTGGGGACCGGGCACAGGCGGAGCAGGTGTGCACACTGCCAGCAGCCACACGGGTGGACACACACACGCTGGGGACCGGGCACAGGCGGAGCAGGTGTGCACACTGCCAGCAGCCACACGGGTGAACACACACACGCTGGGGACCGGGCACAGGCGGAGCAGGTGTGCACAGTGCCAGCAGCCACACAGGTGAACACACACATGCTGGGGACCGGGCACAGGCGGAGCAGGTGTGCACAGTGCCAGCAGCCACACAGGTGAACACACACACGCTGGGGACCGGGCACAGCTGGAGCAGGTGTGCACACTGCCAGCAGCCACACGGGTGAACACACACACGCTGGGGACCGGGCACAGCTGGAGCAGGTGTGCACACTGCCAGCAGCCACACGGGTGGACACACACACGCTGGGGACCGGGCACAGCTGGAGCAGGTGTGCACACTGCCAGCAGCCACACAGGTGGACACACACACGCTGGGGACCGGGCACAGCTGGAGCAGGTGTGCACACTGCCAGCAGCCACATGGGTGAACACACACACGCTGGGGACCGGGCACAGCTGGAGCAGGTGTGCACACTGCCAGCAGCCACACGGGTGAACACATACACGCTGGGGACCGGGCATAGGCGGAGCAGGTGTGCACACTGCCAGCAGCCACACAGATGGACACACACACCCTGGGGACCAGGCACAGGTGGACACACACACTGGGGACCGGGCACAGCTGGAGCAGGTGTGCACACTGCCAGCAGCCACACAGGTGGACACACACACGCTGGGGACAGGGCACAGCTGGAGCAGGTGTGCACAGTGCCAGCAGCCACACGGGTGAACACACACACGCTGGGGACCGGGCACAGCTGGAGCAGGTGTGCACACTGCCAGCAGCCACACAGGTGGACACACACACGCTGGGGACCGGGCACAGGTGGACACACACACTGGGGACCGGGCACAGGCGGAGCAGGTGTGCACACTGCCAGCAGCCACACGGGTGGACACACACACGCTGGGGACCAGGCACAGGCGGAGCAGGTGTGCACACTGCCAGCAGCCACACAGGTGAACACACACACGCTGGGGACCGGGCACAGGCGGAGCAGGTGTGCACAGTGCCAGCAGCCACACGGGTGGACACACACACACTGGGGACCGGGCACAGGCGGAGCAGGTGTGCACACTGCCAGCAGCCACACAGGTGGACACACACACACTGGGGACCGGGCACAGGCGGAGCAGGTGTGCACACTGCCAGCAGCCACACGGGTGGACACACACACGCTGGGGACCGGGCACAGCTGGAGCAGGTGTGCACACTGCCAGCAGCCACACGGGTGAACACACACACGCTGGGGACCGGGCACAGCTGGAGCAGGTGTGCACACTGCCAGCAGCCACACGGGTGGACACACACACGCTGGGGACCGGGCACAGCTGGAGCAGGTGTGCACACTGCCAGCAGCCACATGGGTGGACACACACACGCTGGGGACCGGGCACAGCTGGAGCAGGTGTGCACACTGCCAGCAGCCACACGGGTGAACACACACACGCTGGGGACCGGGCATAGGCGGAGCAGGTGTGCACACTGCCAGCAGCCACACGGGTGGACACACACACGCTGGGGACCGGGCACAGCTGGAGCAGGTGTGCACACTGCCAGCAGCCACACGGGTGGACACACACACGCTGGGGACCGGGCACAGCTGGAGCAGGTGTGCACACTGCCAGCAGCCACATGGGTGAACACACACACGCTGGGGACCGGGCACAGCTGGAGCAGGTGTGCACACTGCCAGCAGCCACACGGGTGAACACACACACGCTGGGGACCGGGCACAGCTGGAGCAGGTGTGCACACTGCCAGCAGCCACACGGGTGGACACACACACGCTGGGGACCGGGCACAGCTGGAGCAGGTGTGCACACTGCCAGCAGCCACATGGGTGAACACACACACGCTGGGGACCGGGCACAGCTGGAGCAGGTGTGCACACTGCCAGCAGCCACACGGGTGAACACACACACGCTGGGGACCGGGCATAGGCGGAGCAGGTGTGCACACTGCCAGCAGCCACACAGATGGACACACACACCCTGGGGACCAGGCACAGGTGGACACACACACTGGGGACCGGGCACAGCTGGAGCAGGTGTGCACACTGCCAGCAGCCACACAGGTGGACACACACACGCTGGGGACCGGGCACAGCTGGAGCAGGTGTGCACAGTGCCAGCAGCCACACGGGTGAACACACACACGCTGGGGACCGGGCACAGCTGGAGCAGGTGTGCACACTGCCAGCAGCCACACAGGTGGACACACACACGCTGGGGACCGGGCACAGGTGGACACACAACACTGGGAACCGGGCACAGGTGGAGCAGGTGTGCACACTGCCAGCAGCCACACAGGTGGACACACATACTGGGAACCAGGCACAGCCACATCCCCATCGCCTCACCTCTGCCTGTCTCACCTAACCCCCCACCAAAGCCCCAGAACTGGGACAGCGCTCGCTCCCTTCCAGCTCAGCCCAGGCACTCACATGACTCCCAGTCTCAGCGTCTCCCTGCCACCCTCCCTGCCCCCTTCCCCAGCGTCGTTGACAGGAAGCTCATGACACAGTCCTCAGGGGCCAGCGTCCTGCCCTTGGCCTCAGCGGTCCAGCCTCTTCCTCCACAGCCACAACTTGCTCCCACACCCGTCCGAGGCCCCACAGAAGATTATCACTCAGCAAATATTTGCTCAGCACTGTCTGCCGGCCAAGCCCTCTGCCCTTCCACCTGCTGGCTTGGAGGCACACAGCCACCTCCACCCAGCACCTGCCACCTGCCCCTCCCCTCCCCACCCCCCTCAGTTCCTGGGATGCTGGCCCTGGCCCAGGTGGGCTCAGCTCCGGGTGGGCAGACGGGGCCCCTCCTGCCCCGTACAGATGGAAGGAGTCGCAGGCGACTTTTCTTTGTAGACTCATGGCAATGAGCTAACTCACAGAAGGCCCACCGCAGGGTACGTCGGAGGACACCTGTACGCTCCGCCCAGCGCTGCCTGGCTGGCCTGGGAGACTCTGAGGACACAGAGCACCTGGTGCAGTGATGTTGCCCAGGCCTGTGAGCCCACGGCCCTGTGTGATCATGACTACCATCACTGCAGCGATTTGGGGAAACTGAGTCTGAGTGACGACCTTGCCTGAGGTCACCCAAGGAATCCCTCCAGGGGAGGCCTGGGCTGTGAGCCCTGTCTCAGCTCTCGGGCGGAGCTGTTGAGCGGGGGTCGGGGCGCGTGGCAGCTGGGGACCCGGCAGTGTCTCCTGCCCTGGAATGATGAATACGATGACAGCTGGAAGCCTGGGCTGCTCGCTCTGGAGACTGGCTCACGGGCAAAGTCCGGTCTGGGACAGCCCTGCCACTCACACACCGTGCGACGTACAGCGCCTGCCCAGTCGGCTTCCTCCTCTGTGCAGTGGGGGCGCTGGTGGACCTGGCCCTGCCTCTCCCCAGGCCTGCTCCAGCTAATGACCCAGCTACCCCACGGGGAGCCACCGCCCTGCTGACGTCTTCTGCTGGTACGGCCTTCCCAACAGCCGCGGGAGAAACAAGAATATCCACGGCAAGTGTGCCCAGCCACTCCACGCTCCTGTAGGCTGGGGATGCAGGGGAAGTCCACATGGCCCAGTGACTGCAGGCCCCATGTGCCCCAAGGGAGCAGGTGCACGCATGGTCAGCAGCCACACAGGTGGACACACACACGCTGGGGACCAGACACAGGCGGAGCAGGTAGGCACACTGCTAGCAGCCACACAGGTGGACACACACACGCTGGGGACCAGACACAGGCGGAGCAGGTAGGCACACTGCTAGCAGCCACACAGGTGGACACACACACACGCTGGGGACCGGGCACAGCTGGAGCAGGTAGGCACACTGCTAGCAGCCACACAGGTGGACACATATACCCTGAGGACCGGGCACAGCTGCAGCTGGGTGGCAGGGGGAAGCAGCCGGGGGCCTGTTGCTTGGGGGGGTGTGGCAGCCGGGTGTACAGTGGAACCTCCTATGCCCCCTCCCAGTGCACTCCTGATAGATGGCAGCAAGGGGTTCAGGTCAGGGGGCTTCCAGGGTCCCAGCAGCCTCCAACTCCTGGCCCGAGGCATGGCCTTTGGCCTCCCAGCACAAGGGGGCCCAGGCCTGGGTACCATCTGGCCCTCCTGGCCTCAACTATGCCAGCACCATCTCCTCCTCGGTACAACAATGCTGACCTCGCACCCTGGGCCATCAGGGGGTGCACGGGGTGGGAGAGCTGTGGGCAGTGGGACCGACATCCTGCCCAGGAGGAACTCCCCAGAGGCTGCCAGACCCCACAGGACGAAGGGCCACACAGGGTGGATAGGCAGCTCGCAGAGCCGTCCCCACCACCACTGGCCAGTGCTGGATTTCAATTGGGAGCTATAGGCGCCCCCGAGGCCACAGCAGGGATGGGTGTCAGGCCCTGGATCCAGGTGCCAAGAGGGAGCCCCGGGTGCTGAAGGGTGGAGAATGCCAGCCCCACAGAGCCCAGGACCAGCGTCCCGGGAGCAGGCGCTGGAAGGCAGGAGGCAGGGTGGACGCTCAGAGGGCCACGGAAGTCGCCGCAGGCTCAGTACCCGGGCCCAGCAGCTCTGCACCCACTCAGGACAAGGCGTGTGGACAATGGCAGAATCCAGGTGACGTTATTTAATATCTCTAAGACAGGGCAGCCTCACGTTGTAAACGGAACCCTTTGGTGCGGAATGCAGGCAAATCTGAATGTGTGGGACTCAGGGAGCCAGAGGCCACCCCTGTCCCTCACGCACCCTCCCCCAGGCTCAGGTGCGGCCCCAGGGAGCGCAGGGGTGGGAGTGGGGCGCCGCTGATCCAGGATCAGGTCTCTGCCCCGCGGAGGGCGGGGGAGCTGGCGGGACTCAGGCAGCTCACACTGATGTGAGGTGGAGGCCTTGGTGTGCCGCCCCTGCTCACCCCGGGGCTGCAGGGACCCACCCACCCCCACCCATCTGCAGCTCTGGAGAGGGCCCTGGCACACCCTCCTACTTGGGTCCTAGTTGAGCTCCTCTGGGCGGCACTGGGGCCTGAAGCCGAGAGCTGGGTTCGACTCCAGCCCTGCATCGGCCTCCCGGGGGCTGGGCCCCTCCTCCGCCGGCGGTCGGCTGACATCACGGAGCCGGCCGAGCAGGCCATGCCTCTGGGACGGTTTGGACAGACAGCACCGGCTCGGGGCTTTCACTGAGAAGACAAAACCCAAAGCAAGGCAGCTGGCGATGACCCGATGACCCGGATGGGCCCGGAGCCGGGTTTCACAATGAACCTTCTGAGCGTGACTGGGGGAGGTGGGTTTTGCTTTTCCTCGCCAGGGCTCACCTCCCCCTCACTGCAGGGCTCGGCTCCTGGAAGCCTGAGTCAGCGGGCGGGCCGGCCTGCACACGCTCAGCCGACCACGCGGCAGGAATGCTCCTCCCGCCCAGGCCCCGGCCCTTGTGGACGCTGCCACTCGGCCCAAGCTTGGGCGCTGGGAGATGCCCGGAGCTTTGTCCAGTGGGTTCAGCCAGGGTTCTTCAGAGGTAGCCTGTGCTGGGGCATTGGCCCGCGGCGGCAGGGCCAGGCCATAGAGCTGGGCTGTGGCCCAGGGCATCCCCACCCGGCGCCATCACTCACTAACGAGGCCTCAGCTTCCCGTCTACGGCGCCAGCAGGGCCAGGCCTCTCAGGGCGTGGGCCGGCACGGGGTGCCGACGCTGCGCACCCCTCTCAGACGACTTGTTCTGCCACGTTCTCCTGCTGGGGCTTGGGAGGTGGTGCGGCTGCAGTCCTGGTGTGGCCACGCTTGCGTGACACCCAGGCAGATGGGTGTGTGACTCGGATTCCGGGGGGGGGGGGGGGGGTGTTCCGTGTGTGTGTGTGCGCACCTCTACATGCCTGTGAGAGAGCATGCGTGCTGCCAGCCAGGTATGGCCCATGCACCTGTGGGCAGGTGTGCTGACAGTGTGTGTCTGCTTATATGTGAGTCTGACATGGGGCCACCTGTCTCTCCCAGGCCTGGCTCTGCCGCAGCTGGTGGCACAGTGTCCACGGCCGTCCTGTGTCCAGGAGGCAAAGGCTGCAGGAGCTAAGGTCCGCTCCCGCCCACAGCCCCTCCAGCAGCCATATGGAGTCTCCCTTCCTTGGGCCGGGCTGAGGGTGAGGAGCAGGGGTCCCCCACTCGCACCCCAGGGTCCTGTTGCAGGGCAGAAAGAAAGGCCTTGTTTTCTACACTGCCCCCACCACCCCAGAGCAGAGGAGGAGAGGAGAGGCGGCTGGGCCCAGCTCGGCCCGGAACACCCGCCTGGTATGTGACTGAGCCAGCCAGCAGCCCCTTGCTGAGAAGGCCACAGCCTGCCCAGACCAATCTCCGGGCCCCCCAGCCCGCACAGGAGCGGCCAGGGCACTCCCCACACGCCCGCCTGCCCCAGCCTGGAGAGCTCAGGACACGGCAGCAGGCCGGGCTGTACTGAGACTTCCTTTTCCGGTCTGCACTGCCCGCCCCAGGACAGGAGGCGTGGGAGGCGTGGTCTCGAGGCCAGGCCCCAGGGCGGCAGGCGGCAGCAGGGGCTTTCCAGGCCCTGTCCACGCAGAGGTCAGAGCAGCTAAGGGTGGAACTTCCTCAGCTGGGCTGGAAAATGAAGGCAGGAGGGGTGGGGGGTGGGATTTCTCAGAAAGTCCCAGATCTGACCTAATTTGGACCCGGAGCCAGGAGGACCCATTCGCCCCCAGCAGGGAGCCCTGGCTGCCCCTCCCCCAGGACGCCTGCCTCTCCGCCTCTCCTGGGACACATCAGCTCCTGGTTAGCTCCAACCTGGGAGCCCCTGCAGGCCAGGACCCTGGGACTGCCCAGGCAGGACCCAGTTTCTACGTCTCTCCGTCCTTCTCCCCAGACCCGAGCTTTGCAGGGGTGAGGTTGGGATCTGGCTCCCTGGGAAGAGGAGGCTCCTGCTCCCCAGACCATCCTAGGGCCCAGCCTCCTACTCCTTCCCCAGCCCACCTCAGGGGCAGGGGGCAGGGGCACAGTCAGGCCCCGGGGCAGGGCTCCACCCATTTCAGAGATGAGGAGAGTGAGGCTTCGGGAGGGAGGGCATCCAGCAGGGGCCCGTGGCCACCTCCCACTCCCCCCAGCCAGCTCGCCTTTGGGAGTATCTGGCAAGACCTGTGCCCACCGTGGCCCCTAAGTCTGGTCCACAGCCCCTCCCCTGGGCTCTCAACCCTCCCGGATTAGCTCAGAAAAGGCCGCGGTTCTGTGGTCCAAATCATGAAAGGTTTATCGAGAAGAGCAGCAGCAGCCAGGAGCAGTTCATGACGTCCTGGGGGCCGCGTGGCACAGGTCAGCTGCCCCCAACACCGCCAGGCCACACCCTGGGCGCGGCGGGGGGAGGCAGCGACCCCGGAGGATGTAAACATAGGTGGGCGGCAGCACAACCTGGCCGGGAGCAGGAGCGCGCATCACAGTGAAGCTGGCCGAGGGCAGGTGGGCCTGGAGCCCCAGGGTGGGGGTGGGGGTGGGGTGCCGGCTTACTCCCCTGGGGCTTCCCTCTGTGCATCGGGCAGGATGAGCAGACCCCAGGGTCTGCTTGGAATGTGGGGAGTTCTTGCTGGTCAACTCAGCTAGCCAGGACCTATGAGGGTCCCCGTCAGGAAGGCGCCCACCAGGACCCCCTGTGGTCCACGGGGTGTCCCCGCACCGGAGCGGGGCACGGCAGGGTCCACGGTGGGAGGGGCTTGGCCTGCAGCCGCTGCTCCAGGAACCTGCAGCAGGCAGGAAAGCCAGGGACAGGGGAGCGAGGAGGGTCCCCTCCCTCGGCCGCGCGTGCAGCGGGCACACTGCGAGAGCGAGGGGGACAGGAGACAGCCGTATCCTCCGGCCAGCTGGCCGGCCTCCCCTCGGTGCTCCCCACGGTTCTGCCCACCGCTGGAACGGCACCCCTCTGCGGCACGGCCGGCGTCATAGGCACTGCCTTGCTCTCTGACCCTCGCCTCGGAGGTGGTCCCCCCGCCCGGGGCAGGCTGAGGCCAGGCTGGGCCTCCAGCGACCCGGAGGGGTCAGCCCCGTGCCTCCAGCCTCGCCCCTGCCCGGCCCCGGCCCCGCGAGTCAGAGGCTGTCGTACATGCGCAGCGTCTTCTCCAGCTGCTGGGCCACGCGCTGGTAGAAGAGGATCTGCTGGCGCAGGTAGCTCTGCATCATGTGCTTGAAGTCGAGCTCGCGGCGCTGGTGGAAGTGGTTCATCTCGGCCTGCAGGGCGAAGCCCACCACGCGGCAGCGCCGGCGGATGCCGTCCGCCTCGTCCTGCGCCATGCGGCCCTCGTCGCTCATGCGCTGGCTCTCCTTCACCTTGGCGAAGGCGCCTGGCAGGGAGGGGACAGACGTGAGGGCGCCCGTCCCCTCCCGGAGCCCCGCCCCAGCGCCACCGCACTTCCTGACCCTGCGGCTCCAGCCCCCTGCTACCGGTATTCTACTTCCAGGACCGGGGGTTGCTGTCCTGCACCGCTCATGCTGGCTGCTAATTCAGCCCCGATGCCACCTCCTCGGGGAAGGCTTCCCTGCACCCCGGTGGGAGGTCACTGCCAGGTTCCCTGGGCTCTGTGCCACCACAGCTCTGGCCATCCTGCGGTTTCCCTGACCACCTGCCTCTGTCCACATGCTTCCAGGGCCCTGGCGCCGCTCAGAGCGAGGCCTGGGCCCTGGTGGATGGTGAGGCGTCTGTGGCTCTGACTCGGCCCCGTCCCACCCAGTCCCTGGCCCTCTGTCCACTCTGGGCAGCACCTGAAAGAGGTCCCTCTAGGTGGCACCTTCCCTGGCTCAAGGTCCCGTCCACGCACCTGGCCCAGGAAGCCCCAGCACAGGCTCCTCATGGGCCCCCAGCTCACCAGCTCAGCCTGTCCTGTCCTACCTTCGGGCCTCTGCCCTCAGAGCCCCTATGCATAATTCAAGGCCCGGATCAGGTGCCGCTTCTACACCAGAGCACCTGGTGCCCCCTCCCCCATCTCTGCCCTCCCCGGGCTCCCACCCTGCCCCCACCACACCCACCTCCAAGGCCACCTGGCATGGCTCCCACCCAGCCCCCAGGGAACCAGAGGAGCAGGTGACAGATGGGGAGCGGGATGAACCCGCACAGGGGAGCCACTGTGGAAGCATCTGGGTCGCCGCGCAGCTTGGCAACGAATTCCAGCTCTGAGTTAAAAGGCACTTTGGTGGGGGGCACCTGACCTGTGCCAGGCACCGCCTCCTGGGGGGGGGCGCTCTGGGACTCTGCCTTGCAAGGAGGTGGGGAGGGCTGGGGAGGGAGGCGGCACCCCCAGCCGGCTCCCCCCCATGCCTGCCTCTCCCAGATGGTTCTGTTACCCTCACTCAAGTTGAATGACACCTGCAGAGCGCTCTTAGGGAGGAGCTACAGTGGCCAGGGCCCAGGGCTCTGCAGTCCGCACGCCTTTAAAAGGGGCGACACCCACATGGTGGGCCAGTGTGTGGCTCGCTGGCCAACAGTGGCCTTTCCCCAGGGCTGCCCATACAGCACCCCAAAGAAAACCTGCAGCCCCCAACTCCCAGCCCACTCAGCACCCCAGTGGTTCAGCCCTGGGCAGAAGGGGACTCTCCACCAAGGGCCAGGAGGGGACCCAGCGAGAGCCACCCTGCACCCCACTACTGTGAGAAAAAACTGAGGCCTGGATGGGGCAGGGCTTGCCTAAGGGCTCCCAACCCCCTTCCTGGCCCACGGGCCAGTCCGGGGTGGATGCCACCTCTCTGAGGGGGGCTCTGCTGGGTCTTCCAGGAGAACACAGGGGCTCAGGAAGGTCCCCAGGGGTGAGACGGGCAATGAGGAGGGTAGGCCAGAGCAGGACCCGGAATGCGAGCCCGGACCCCACCTTCCTGGGCAAGGCGGGCACAGGGAGGGCAGAGCGACACCCAGGAGGCCTCAGAGGAAGGCAAGGCGTTTTCTGCCGCCAGACCAAGGCCTAAGGGGTAGGAGCAGACCAGGCACCACTGCGGGGTGTCCACGGCCCAGCAAGGGGCTCGGGCTGGGGGGGCGAAGGCCCCGCGTGTCAGGGAGGCTCCCCGGCCCTGTGTACCCTGTGACTCAGTGCTGGGGCCAGCAGCAGCTAATACGTCCCACCCGACAGGCTGCAGTCAGCACAGCTGAGAGCTGGGGGCCCCCCCTGCCTTGGTGGGGGCTCCCAGGGTCCCCGGCATGTTCCCTCCATGCCACTGCAATCCATCTTGCCGCCACCATGCGAAGGGAGCCAGCACCCACCCCCCACCCCGGGTAGGGGCAGGCTGGTCCCCTCCGGCAAGCCCCACCTCTTGCCTGGGACCAGCTGCCGCAGACGCTGATGACAGCTGCTCCCATCTGTACAATGGGAGAGCACAGTCCCTGGCCTCCAGTGTAGCCGAAGGACCACTGAACTACGGAAAGCGTCAAGGACCACACCATCACGGTGCAAACCGCTTTTCTGACCAGGAGTCCAGGAGCTCAGACAAGCACCAGCTGGGCAGCTCACGGCGCGATTCTCCGTTTATGGAACTCTCGGAGGCTACACGATGGCTCAGCCTACAGAGGGGCTGGCACTGTGGCAGAGAGGGCAAAGCCGCCGCCTGTAGCATCGGCATCCCTCTCGGGCACCGGTGGGAACCTTGGCTGCCCAGCTTCCCATCCAGCTCCCTGCTAATGCCCCCGGGGAAGGCAGTGAAGGATGGCCCCAGTGGGTGGGCCCCTGCCACTCACCTGCGAGAGCAGGAAGGAGTTCCTGGCTCCTGGTTTTGGCCTGGCCCAGCCCTGGCTGTTGTGGCCATTTGGGGAGTGAACCAGTGGGGGGTGGGACATCTCCCTCCATTTCTCTCTCTCCCTATCCTACTCCCACCACTGTGCCTTTCAAATAAATAAATCTTAAAAAAAAAAAAAAGGCCCAACAGGAGCTGGCCCCACTTGTCCCCCAGGCCACACTGTGTCCCTGCAGGGCGCCTTGGCCTTGGCCCACCTGAGAGCACAAGGCCCCTCCACAGTGCCCTGCAGTCCTGGGCCTGCCTCTGGTCCACCGAGGACGCCAGCGGAGTGAGTGGCAGAGCGCCTAGGCCTCCGTTCGTCCTCTCCCCCTTCCGCTCAGCTCCCCAGGAGTCCGTCCCTGGCGATGGCGGGGGCTCCCCCATCCATCTGACACAGTTGAGGCAGACACCCCCAGGCTCAGATTCCTGCCCGACTGCCTCTCGCCTGGCTGCAGCACCCTGGAAGATGGGGGGGGGGGGTCACGCCAACCTGCTGCGTGGGATTTGCCTCCGTGCCCTGGCTGGCTCTCAGGTGGGGAGCCACAGGCCCCAGCTCGCCCTGGGCGGTCACCTTCCCCGGGCTGTGCCAGGACAGCTACTACCGGAGCCTCTCCTGCTGCCCCGGTTCAGACAGATAACTCTAGTGAGCAGGCCAGGCGGGTGGGCCTCGCTCCTCTCCTGAGAAAGGGTCTGGTGGCCCCCAAACCCTGCCAGTTCTGTCGCGGCCAGAGTCCAAGCCCCACTGCTAACTCAGCCCGGCCAGACCCCAGGCCAGCGTCTGGAGCCGAAGGAGCCCCAAAGGCCCAGACTGTGCAGGGAGGGGGCACGCTCTGGGTGAGGCGCCCGCTGCAGCCTCTCCTTAAGGTCACCCCCAAGCACGGAGGCACTGACTCCGAGGAACACCTCACACGTGGCCTCTGCCAACCCCGACTCCCGACCCAGGGTCACAGAGGCCGGTCTGGCTTCCCTCCCTCCTGCTACCAGGAGAGCCTGGGAGCCAAGGGCACCCTCTGCCCCAGCTCTGCCCTGGGCAAAGGTCCCCAACATGGCACGGGGGGCAGCTATGAAGTCGCTGGCTCCCTCCTCCCGCTGCCCACACAGGAGCACGCCATCCGGGGAGCCGGTTGAACCAGCTCTCCCAGGCCCCAGCGTGCGGCTCCACTTCCGCACAGGGAGACACCTGACCCAGTGGGCCCGTGCCCGGCAGCTCGGAGCCAGATGGGAGGCATCCTTTTGCTGCCAGGCCAGACCCTCCCCACCGCAACCCTGCCAAGGCCTGAGAGCCCTGGCCCCTTCTCCCACATCCTTCGGATCAGGACAGCAAGGGGCCCAGAGAGGCCCTGGCACTTCCCAGGGACACACAGCAAGCTGGGGACAAAGCCAAGACAGGAATTCAGGCCTCACGTCTTTAGGAGCTGGAAAGAAGACGCTGGAGGAAGGAGATGAAGGGGAAATGGGTGGGACAGGGTGGGGGAAGTGGGGTGAGAAGGAGGCTGAGTTGTGGGCAAAATCCCAGGAGGCAGCGGCCTGGGCAAGCAGAGCTGTGCTGGCTCAGCCCAGCACTCTCCGGGGTACCGGAGCTCTGCCTGGCGGCCCCACCCAGCATCCCCACTGAGCCAGGCCTGACCTCAGGGCCCAGGGGCCAGGGAGCCAGCCCCACGCCCTGCAGCTGTTCTTCCAGTTACCAAGCAGCCCCAGGGAGGACCACACCTCTCCTGACACAGGCCCTGTCCTAGCTGCCACCTGCCTGGTCAGCCCGGGGCCTCTGTCTTCAGGCAAGACGAGAAGCTAGGTCTGGGGAGAGATGGGGGATGGCCGGGCCCTGGACCCCTGGGTCTGCAGCCTGGCGCCCCCCGTGTGACCCGGGCTGAGTCACTTCCCTGGAAGCAGCAGGCAGGGGCCCATCCTGTCCCTCCCCCACACGAGGGGCTATGAGAACCGAAAACACGGCTGGCCTTGGGAGGCGGCCAACACGGACATGTCCTTGGAGAAACGGCGGGAGGAAGGGACAGTCCCAGCTGG